>NC_134315.1:49240252-50706387 GCF_964195595.1 Calonectris borealis
ACACAATTCTCAGGATTCTGACAAAAAAGCCATTGTAATTGTGACTTTTTGTTGCATCAAACAGCACAACAGTAGTTAAAAATACTTGAACATTTGCGAAAAGGGATTTCAAAACGAACAACTGTGACTCTGTTTGTGTAATTTTGACAAGTGTAATTTTCTGTCAGCAACAGACTTGTTTAAATCAACCTTCATATTTTGGAAGATCTACTATGTCGTGCTTGCTTCTGAGTAGATGAAGTATATCCATGTGGTTAGAAATAGAAGCAGTTTGTTCCTTCTCACCTGGGATGATACTTAAAAATTTTCACAGCCAGAGCAAGAACTGGGCCATAACCAGTTAATATCATAAGTTAATAAGTTAATATTGTACTTGACTCATGTATGAGGGGATATACTGCTTCTTCAGGAAAAGAAGGATCTGTCTCCATCATAACATTTGGTCGGTCTTCTGAGAGATTAGGTAGTTAGTAGGTCTCCAACTTGCTTCCTCCATATACTTAGAATTAATCCATTTCCAAAGACTTTGCAGTCTTTACATAACTCCATAGGATAAAATTGGCTGAAGAGTGAGGGTTTTTTTATGTTTGTTTAGCAATAAGGAAACTTGGAAGAAGCAGTTTAACACAAGTTCTCATGAGTTTTTGCATCTTGGTTTCATGCTGTTCCAAACTTTGCCTTTTTTTAGGTGCTTTTTATTCTTGACCTCACTTCTTTCTTGGCCCTCTTCCCTTAAAAATGTTGGTTTTGATTCCTGTCCTAAAGTACCTGAAAGCTGGGGAGCCACAGCTTTCTGACGGTGGGCTTGAACAGAGCACGTAGGGCTCCCCGTTTAGCTTATGCAGGGATTTCCTTCCTGTGGAAATCAAGGTGTTGGGGAAGGGGCTCACCCTGAAGTGGGGTTGAGGTGTTGGCAGTGAGCCCACTAGATCTGCACATCTCCACTTCCCCATATCAGCTCAGGGTTTCATGGCTGTCTGAGTAGTTTGAGGCTGGTGCTAGCCCAGTACCATTCGCAGTCCTGGTCCCCAGGCGCGTGTCCTGGCCGCCAGCTGCATCTGCGGCAGCGTGAGCCCTGGAAGCATGCCATGCCTTATTTTCTTTGGAAGAAAACCCAAGCACGCCAGGAGGATGCGGGCCAGATCTCCTAGTCTGCGGGTGAAACATAGAAGCATGATGCACAAGATCATCTTAATTTTCCACATACTTGAGCTTTCATGGGAATGTCACTGCCACCCAACAGAGTAGGTAATATTACTACATGGAAGAAACAAACAAAACAGAACAAAAGAAAAATCCCTATGGAAATGTGGGGGAGAATGCAGGTGGTATATTTGCCCAAAACTAAGTCAGACCCTGGGGACATGATTAGCAAACCTTCAAAAATAGTTTTGGGGGAGATTGTTATACTGCAGGGCAAGTCTAAAGGAGTAGTATCCAGTCTGAATCATTGGATAGTTTCCTGAAGGTCAGGTTTAAAAATAATTGATGTGAACAATTAGGTTGCAAAAATATGCAACCTAGTTATTTTTTTTTTTTATATCGTAGCTACTGTGACTGCAAAATTAAGTTTGGACTTGCTCAGCTTGTCATGTCTACGCACCAACATCCGATCTGTGTCAGCGGTTTCGGTAAGGGACTAATTGGTACAAGCACAGCGCTCCCAGCGTGACTTTGAAGAGCGTGGGATTCTTCCCCAGTCTGTGTCCTAATGTACTGCGTACAGCACGTGCAGGCTATACGTACGTGTGCTGCCTTGTGCCCCCGCATTCAGCGTTAGCTGGGCCACAAGTGGAGCTGCTTTCTTTTAAAAATGTCTGTAGTTGTTGCGGCTGTAAAAGAACCTTGGAAATATGAACCCCTCCAAACTGATGGAGGGGGTCCACAGGGAGTACGAGGTAGTGCCTCCAATAAGTAAATTGTCCTTTGTTTCACTCAGGGCCCTGTGGGGTCTACACTTCAGCACCCACAGAATTGTCTTTTTTCCAGGTTGTCACAAAATTCAGTGCTCTGCCGTGGCAAGTCGTGATTTTGCTGTAGCATGGTTTGATAAGTCAGCTTGCAGTTGCTCCTCGCTTCTGCGGTTTCACTGCAGAGCGAGGCTAAACGTGGTCCCGTGGCTGCCCGCGTGGTATTTCAGTGGGCTCTTGGTGGGCACCTGTAGCAGGAGCTTCAGCCGCGTGGCGAGCGGCATGGCGGCTGGGCTGGGGTGCCAGGCTGCCACCAAGGCCCGGCTCTTCTCCCAGCGCTTGTGTGGGGAAAAGAAACAGGAGCAGAGAAGGTGAGTCGAGCCCCCTGGAAAGCGTGGTGAGACCTCTCTCCCTGCAAAATCACAAACACGCTGGAAATAATTTTACGTAATCGGTTACGAATTTTACATCATCAAATCGTTTCAGCTATGTGCTTCAGTCAAACTTGGTATTGTTCTGTCTCTGCGTACACAAGGTGCAGGTGTGGGTATGTAGACAAGCACATGCGTGTACATGTATATATAGAGAGATATACACACACACACACACATATATACACAAATATATATATATATATAGACACACACACACACTGCCTGAGCAGAACAGCTTAAACCTGTCAGGGTGGTAAATTGAGGTTAGGTCTTGCAGGCCACAGCTGTTGGCTGTCCTGCACTGCTGTGCTCTGTGTTCTTAATCAATAGTTGAAAAAGCCTCATATTCGCTGTTACGATGGTCACACTCTTAAATCTGGAAGACTCATAGATAGAAGTTACGCCCACTTCACTGGAGCACCACAGTCACCTGAGGGGCATGTGTTTCTGTGGCAGAAAGCCCTGACTTTTATCTGTGAAGGAATAAGCGGTGTGTAGGTGATTACAGTAAAAACAAGTGGGGGTAGACTAGCAAGGATTTGACATGTGTAGTGCTCGTTAGTATTAACAAAAATAACTTTGTGTTCAGGCCTCACCATTGTAAGAAGTTGAACTTCTTTGTGTACTCAATCAGCCTACTGGAGTTGTTCTGACACGTACCTTGCCTAAATGCAGTATTTTGGGGTATTACAGATATCATAAGTTGTTTTTAACAGTCATTTTCATTGCTCAATATTGTTGCAGCATGTTCCGTTCCCTAATCATGGGCTGAAGCCAGATGTGCATCATTCTATTGTGTACATAGAATTAAAATTGACCTTGTTTTTTGTTTTTACCTTTCTGATTTTTCCAACAGGGTGGGCTGAGTGCCCAAGCTTTTGTTCGCATCGAGATAGAAGATATTAATGATAATCAACCTGTTTTTGAACAAGCCGTCTATGTGACGAGCATCAGCAGTCACACACAGCCAGGAACAGAGATCATCAATGTTGTTGCCACAGACAGAGATTCGGGAATATATGGCGTTGTCACATACGAACTGGTCCCGGGAGAATTTTCTTCTTTTTTCACCGTGGATACATCCACAGGTACTGTACGAGTCTATGATTCAGGAAGGCTATAATTATACAACATGTATCTTTTCCTTGACGATGCTTTTTTTATTTGTAGTCGTGTCATACAGTTGAAACTTAGATTCTGCTGGAAAATAATTCTAGAGGAAGATGGAAGATTTAGGTTTAACATGAAGCCTTTGCATTCACTAGAATAAGCAGGAGAACGGGAAACATAGTACTTGCCAGTACAATACGGGACAAGCAGTATGCCACTTATCCACAATTTTCAGCCATAAATCTATTCATCATTGTAAGAAACAATCAAAACATTATTTCTTACAACAATATCTGAATTCCTGAAATGTTTAGGTCTTACTCTTGAGGAGCAGCAATACAAGACCCTTCAAGATGCCTGTCCTTTCATTTCATTTCTCTGTTTCTGTCCTAATCTTCTTTCCCCACCCTGTGCTAGAATAAGTCCCCGTTCTGCTCACAGTCTTATAATACCCAGCTGCCTCCCTGTTTGACTCAATTATTAGCTTTGTAAATGTCTTTTTCTGCCTTTTACTTTCTGATGTGACTCTTTGTCCTTCTGGTTTCTGGAGAGAGGTTCAAATAAAGGAGTGACGATGAGAGCAAAAAAACAATTACGGCAAAAGCAAATCTGGGTGAATTTTTTCGAAGACAGGTTGAGTTTCACAGATTGAATTACTTTTCCCATGACCACAAAGCAGCCCCTGTAGTCTGCTTTCTAACCTTAAAATAGTTATCAACATCAGCTGGAAAGAACACAAGTATCTACAAATGTCCATGGTGTCTTTCAGGAAGTGGTTAACTAAACCGCAGCTACCATTTTACTTGAGAGCCAGCCCTTGCATGTGAACGTATCCCCATCAATGGTTTTGCGTTGTGATGGTCACGGCACAGGGGATTATTTTATATGTTTTAAGAATTTTTGGGGGCTGTTCTACGTATGTATATATTAACTGTTTGGCAAACGAAACATCGCAAGGCTCTATTCTTTCAAAATGGTGCCTATTTTCACTTTCTTACACGGTCCCCAAAATATTCTGATGAACAGAAGAAACTAATCTTCTTAGGAAGTCGGTTTGCTTGTCTTGGCTATCTCAGAATTTATTTAACTGTGGACTTTCAACTGCCTGTCAAACCAGATTCTCTGGGGCATAACTGATGCCAAAATTATATAGGTCAATCAATAATTGGGGAGCTGGATCTCCACAGGCATTTAACTGGTCATTTTAAAACTGCCCCAGCAGGCTTGTCAGAGAGAGCCCCTGTGGATCATGCTAGCAGCACGGGCTTTGCAGCGGTCCTTTCTTTTGAAAGGCTTCTTCCTCGGATTGTGACCTTTTTGACTTTTTTTCCCAGTTTTGGCACTTTATATAGGAAAAATGTCATGCTTAATCATGAAGACCATCTAAGTTTATAACTTACTATTATCTTGCAGATCTATCATGGTATTTTATCAAAGGCAGACCAAATTCAGGGTGAAGTTGCTCAAAGACATTATTGCTGCCATTTCATGATGAGAAGAGCATTTAGGTCAGAGACACTATTCCCAACATTATGGTACTTGGAATCTGATTGCACTTAATCAGATCTCCTGGGTAATTCACCAGGTCAGGCCGTGTCTAGTTTTAACTTATTAATATTAATGGTGGGGGTGGGGGGTGTGTGTGTCTGAAGAATACACTTTTTCCTTTTATATTCTTCCACTACAATAGTGCTTATGCTCAGTCACTGGTGAGCAGAATGATTTTTAAACTCTTGGCAAAAATAAACATTATAAACAAAATAAACATTGAAATTGCCAATTTGTCACACAGAAGTTTTGTAATCTTTGTGGGTTAAATAGCTGCGAAAGCTGTTCTATATTCAGAGGGAGATGAAACAAGTGGCTTACTCTTGGGGCACAGAGATTTTGAGCTCTTCCTCCTTTCTTCCTGTTAGGACAGTGACATTTTCCAGTTTTCGTTGTGCTAAAGCTGTCTTCATGTATGCTCTGATATATGGCCTAATTTAGATATGTCTCTCTGAAGGTTATTTGAGGGACTTTTTCTAGTTATGTGGGCTGCATTTTGTGAACAGAGGGCAATGGACAAGTATGACAAGACATAGGAATTCTTCAGGAGGTGGATCCCCAAACCCATAAGCCAAACAAGATCGTATTACGGGATTGGTCTTTGGTTTTCTGATCTTGAGGACATACAGTCTGTTACTGATGTGTTCTGCAGTTTTTCCAATTTCCAGAATGGCATATTCTGTTTTATCTGCTCTTTTCATTATTAGAGGGCCTAAAAGGAGGCACAGCGATGGTGTTGGAGTCTTCCATGAATTTGCCTTCCTGATAAGTTTTATTTTTTAAATGATTAATTTTTCTCATTGATAGAGCATTTAGAAAAGAGAAATGAAAATTGGTGCATTAGTCTTTTTGACTTATGTTCATTATAGCCCTTAGCATTATACGTAGAAGTGGACAGAGATATTTTCTGAGTATTATGAGATTTAAATTAATTAGTAGCTAACAGTTTGTCACATTACACCATGATACGTTAAAATCATATGGAAGATGATGCTGTTCTCTATGGCATATATAATTTCTATTTTATGGCATCTAGATTGTGGATTTGAAAATTTATCTCACTATAGTTTTCTTCGGAAGTGTTTTTGGAGTGCTGCACTTAGAATACTCACTAAAGATTCAATTTTTCCCTGCATTCCCTTTTTCATTTTTAAGAGAAATGGATAAAATAATAAAATAAAAGCTGTAACCCAAATTCTTCACTGCTATGGCTTGCTTCTGGCTGTTCCTTGTTAAAGCAATTATATGAATGTATGAAGAAAGCTTTTAGCTTTGCATAGTGAGCTGTGTTGACAATACAGGATAGCATACCAGCTGGTCAACCACTGACTGTATAGAATATATCAATGGTGCTTTTGATGCATAGATATTATGAGCCTCTTGAAGGGGCTCCATCTTTTGTTTCAAGCAATGTGACCTGGATTCAGATAAATTCAATGACTGATATAGATAAATTCAATGGGAGTGGGAAGGAAGAGCCTTTCATTGAGCAGATAGATATTCCATTAAATTTTTTTTTGAATCTGAACAAGTATTTATTAGTGGTATTTGTTTGCTATTTTAACTTTGAGATACTGCATTTATTGTTTGTGATATGTTCTTATACTTGTAAATAACATTTATTGCATTTCCCTTTGAGAAAAAATTGAAACAAATTATTTTTCATTTGATTGATGATAGACTGTCCACAAGAAAAACCACTTTAGGAACTGTGTAACTAGAAAAATGTATGGATAGGGAACAGTTCCTCTGCTAGTTCGTGACTCTAGCTATCGTTTGTTTCTAGTGTTGGTGTAAACAACATCTTGGCTTCATTATGTTTCCTTTTGTAGATATCTGATCCATGCATGATCTATGAACAGCACTCATGAATTGATTAGAACAGAGTAAGTTGAAGAGCTCTTCTGGCTAAGAAACTGTTTGAGCTATGTTTGTTTATTTCCCCATCGTTACCTAACAAGCTATCTGAAAGACAGTGTATTTATAGCTATGACTGAGCAGGTAATTGAAAGTGTAAGTCACAGGGTACAATTGCAGATGTGGCAGAAAACCTATGCCATACTTAACTTTAAGAGTTTGGGACTAACAATTGAATTTATAAACTTTCATTATGCTACAAGCATTAATATTTTCCTTCACCTAAGGGTGTATAATTCATTTTTCCATTGATCTTAGTGATACCCTTCTTGAGACCTGGATAAAAAGATGGTTATCATCTTACCGTAGCCCTGGTTCAAGGAAGCTGTTTCAAATCAACAAAACTAATAATAGTCTTTGAAAATTATTTTGGGCCAGTGTGACTTCATGTGTCAGTCTTCAGGTAAATGGTCTGTTCATATTCTTAGAACAAGTCCCCTCGCTAGTCACTGTGTGGAGAGAAAACTCACGAAGGCGAAGTAAAAGGCAGCAGCCATTGATTTATGTTTATTTGAAGGTATTAGTGATTTAAACCTAGTATGAAAAGAATGTAGAGAAAGTAGCATTAACACAGTATAAGCATTTAACTTAGTTTCTCTGTTTCTTTCTTTAGATTATATAAGATATTCAGGCTTGTGTTTCTGTGAATCCTACCTAAATTGGATGCCTAAAACAGAGGCTGTGACTATCCTCCTTTGTATTTTACTGAGAACGTTTCTGTGAGGAATTTGGAGATCTTTCCATTGACTTGAAGATAGTGGATCAACCTTTTGTCATAATACCATCTGTGGCTTATTTACGCCAAAAAATACATATTGAGTATAATAGGCCTTGTTACAAGAGCTGGTCAGTAGTTTAGCATTAGCTTTTTTTTTTCAGCACAAAGTACAGCTTTTGCAAAATGAGCATTCTTTTGAGGAAACTTTGGCTTGCTAAAAATTCATTAATTTCCTTTGAGATGCATTCTTATTTCTTTTTATCTGAAGAGCATAGGGCATCATGCGACTAAAATGTCCCGGAAGAGATGTAGAAAAGTCTAGGAGCTTAGTCCACTGGAGAAGAATAAAAGGAGGAATACATCTGAAAGACATGCAAATTTAAGAATATAAGAATTATTAACTTAATCAGCCAAAAGGCAGATTTAGGTCCAGTATCTTATCTCTTTAACAGTGCCTGGTAATGGGTGCAAAAGGAGGGGTTAAGAGTAGAGCTTGTGCAGAATGGTCCCTCCACCGGTATATTTTTCTTGTTTTGGCAGTGTGCAATTTAGTGCTGTACTACTTGCATTACTGTACTATGGCACCATATGTAAATGCAATTTAATGTCAAACTGACTTAAAATAAACTTTTTGATTTAGTTCAGAGCACCAGAATAGATTCATTCCAGTTAAGAATGTTGACAAGTTTTGTTTTATTGAAGAAAATAGAAATGTTGTTGTTTAACAGTCACATCTTAGGAGATTTTCATTGCATGAAAAAGTTTTGCTTTATTTTTGTTACAATACAGGTTGAAAATAAAAGTTGAAATACCAACATTTCTTTTTGGGGAAAAAAAATCCAAACTTTGCTTAACTCCATGTATTATACAATGTTTAATATATAGCAGATTGTAATATGCATCAAAGTAAAATGGGGATGCATCCTTTCTAAAGAAAACAAGGCCATTTTAATGATGATTAATGATGTTTTCATATAGTATTGTAGGAAAAAATAGTTTATTTTTAAACTACTTTTGGCATTTTCATACAGCATGTAGTACATTTGCTAAACATATGAAGAGGTTCACATAAATAACATTTAAAATTAGGAGTGTTTTATTTTGGAACATTTTGAGGCCACTTTTTTTTAAAACTGCAGTTTCTTCAATTATTGTTTTTCTGATCTTTCATGTAAAATTGATAGCATATTCAGATTGCTGCAAATCAGAGGAATATGTCTGAGACATTGGTTTAGTTCACTAAGTTTTCACCTTTGAAGAATTTTGTTTGACTTAAGTCACAAAGGAAAAATTAGTGGTCTCAGCTGAGTAATTTGTGGACATTTACCTTCGCTGAGATCTCGTCTAATGAGACATCTAACACAAAGAATACAGGAAACAGTATATTCTCCTTGAAACACACAAAATTTGCTGTAGTAAGTGTGAATGTGCAGATTTTGGCCCTGAAAGCAAGCTGTGTAGCAGAACAGCAGGAAAAAATATCCATAGTGCCAGCTCTTAATGTATGTGTTTCTTTTTTCCTTTATGAATAAAATCCAATAGAATCGACCATCTACAAAGAGAAAAATTCCTGCAAGCTAAGTGCCAAAAAACCAACCATGCAATAGAGGGGTGACGTGAACTTGACATTAATTGTGCATGATACAACGCAAAGTATTTACAAAAATGCTCCAGCCCACCCCTGTTTCTTGTAGCTAAGTCAATGTCAAATCTCAGAAACAGAAGAACCCACCAGATGAGACAAAGAGCGAAATCCCATGGTATTGCACTGATTATGTGGGCTGATAACAAGAAAAATGGAGAAAAGGAGAAAATTATGCCCAAACCTCCCATTTTGGAGGGGAGGAATAACGTGAGATTTGTACAGTAAAGTTCAGACAATCAACACTTTTCTTTGATAGAGACTGATGGGTCTTAAGTACAGATGTACTCAGTGTAATTCATGTTCTCAGATAACCTAAAGAAAAGAAGAAAGTGGCAGGTCACACAAAGAGAGCAGATAGCCTTGGCAGAATGCCTTCATGCTGTTGGACTGTTAAAATGAACGTAGTAGGGGAGTGTATGTAGTAGACAACCGGTTTGTTAGGATTAAGATGAGCATCTGGAATGTTTCATAATGCTCTTGATATAAGAACAGCAAATATATCTTATTGGGCTTCATTCTGTATCTGTGCTGGAAACGTGCACCTTTTGGTACTGTACCTTCAAAGAGATACCATCTCTGGTTACCATGGCAGTCAAGTTTTGTTACCAGGTTGTGCATTGAAGTATTTTTGGATCTGCGGGCTGGCAGCTTGATTGAAAAGGTCCTTGATTAAAAAGATGGTTTTGGAAAACTTCAATAAGCTCAGCAAGCAAAGGTGACCTGGTGGGATGGTGTGGCAGTGCTGGAGCTGTGTAGATTGCGTGGGACAGGCTCTGCCTTTGTCTTTGAAAATACAGCAGGTCACCAGGCCAGAGTCCTGCCCATTTATTGGTGTATGCTTTGATTTTTGGTGTGGTTTTTTTTAAAACTCATGTTTTATGTGGAAGTGTTCTCTTTGTATGCAATCAGACAACAAACATACTCTGAGTTACTATTATGTCAGATTAAAGGAAACAAAGCAAGGCAGAATCAGAAGAAATCTCCCTGCAACAGCAAATTATGTCACTTCAGTTATATGCTGCTTTACTGACAAATTAGCATGTTTTTTTTCTTTTCTGTTAGGGAAGAATTATTTAAACATCTAATAGTACAATATAGAGAAAGCTACATCAAAGTAATACTTGTTTTTTCTGTATTAAGTTTAGTTTCAATGTCCTATGGCGAGTCATAAAACTTTTGTTGTACTAACATTAGCATTGTACTAAGCAAACAAAAAAAGCCTAGTCCTGTCCTGTGAGGTTTATAGTAGGTTGAAATAGTGAGACAGCGGTGGATTAACATGACAATCAGTCAGTTCATTATCTGTAGGTTTCTTTTAATACGTGCTGTAGAAAATGAGAGTTTTTAGGAGCTGCATGTTAGATTTGACAGTATTCTGAAGAATACAGAGCAGATATAAATTTGTTGACAATTTGATAGATAGTGGTTGTAGATAGTAAGCTATTTTATTTATATTTCCTTTTTTAAGAGGAAAACTATGAGTTTAGCACAAGAATCTGCTAGAGAGGGGCCACTGTTGAAAGCATTCCCACTGCAGGGGTACGAGGCTTCTGTAAAGTACAAATGTAGGTAGGAGATTGATACAAGATGAATCAGTTATTTACTACAAAAACATTAAAATACTGAATACTTTCAAACTTGAAATAGTCCTCTTATTCACTGAAACTCAAAACAGTGTTTCTGCCATCAAGATTAAGCTTTTTAAAGCCTTTTCCTATAAGCTGAAGCTGTGCATATTACAGCAGATAGACTGTAAATAACAATGTAATTCCTCATTAATTCTTTCCTTTCCCCGACAGCTCTTCAAACAGTGCATTTTGCAGAGTGTTGTTGTAGTTACCATCAAGAATGCAGCTGCACTAAAATATTTTAAATACAGGTAAATTGCTGAAACTGGAACCTAAATGCAATGCTAAGATTAGACAATGGGCAATGAGTCAGGTAAAGTTAAATAGAAATGTCAAGCAGAAACACTATCATTCTTCCCTAGAACAATGCTGGTTTTAATGTTAATGCAAAGTCTACACCCCCTAATTGCATCCACCTCTCAGAGGATCACCCTGTGTTCATCCTGAATATTTTTCCGACACATAAAAAGCGCATAAAAAGCAAAGCTGCACGTGTGCCTCTGCACTGAGAAGCTGACATGCTAGGAAGGGTGAGACATGCTCTGAGCAGGTCAGTGGGTCAGCACTGACCTACGCAGTATCAAACAGCAGGTTCGGCGGCAGCTTTGGATGCGAATTGGGGTGATGAACTATACGTACCTTTTTGCCATCTGCTTACTGTCTGAGCTCCGTGTCAGGTCATGCCGTCTGACCCATCCTAGGATATTTGCTGAAGAAATACTGCCATCATTTAAAGTTGTTAGGGCATTCAGTTTCGTGGTCTTAGGGAACACTGTTGATAGTTGTTGATTTTATTTCTCTTGCCATGTTCGAAGTCACTTTTTTATTTCATGAACAATGAGAAAATATTGGAAGTTATTTAAATGAGTACACATTTCTATGCAATCCAGACTTTGTTATTGAAGTTAGTGCATCCTGATTTTTATCTTTGCCCCTGTAGTGCTTGACTAGTGGAAAATGTTTTGTTTATCTACAAATGGCTATAAATATAGGGCTGGGTTTTGCTTTGCTTACGTGAGGACCCTGTGGCAAAACAGATAGGTTTTCAAAGTGGTCAGCTAGACGTATGTATGGAAATCCTATTGGGATAACCAGTATTATTTCTGCCATACAAAAAGTGGTTTTGGTTAGTAAACATACTTTGGGGATGTATGCTGTTGTAATGTTAGGACAGAACACAGGATCATGAAGATGATCAGAAATACATTTTAAAAGAATTATTATATGCGGGCCCCTGTCTCCTGCCTTTAACTCTTGAGAAACAGCACTTAGCAGCTAACCCACCTGTGGAGTAGGGTGCATCTCCACAAAAATAACAACAACAAAATCTCATGAGAAATGTTGTCATTGCCAGAGGATCGGGGGGGTGCTGCAGAGTCCCATCTTTCACTAATGCGTTTGCGTGTTCTGGGTGAATATTGGCTTCATTTATCTTTTGCTGTTGATAGGCACAAAGTGGAGAGCAAGAACTTCTTAGAAGTTGGTGCACATACAGCGGGTGAGGAAGTATGAAGCAGGTCAAAGAGTTGACAGTCATGATTTCCCCCTTCTTTAGCACTAGCTCTCACCGTACATTGAATCCCCGAAACCATTGTAACAATTTATGCTAGCCAGTAAGCACAGATTGTTCTGCAGCAAAACATCTGTAAATTCCAACGTGGCTGTGCTGAGCTAACCTGCCCTGGAGCAGAGCTGTTCCCAAACTAGCGCCTGCAATGGCAGTTGCTAGCACGCAATGAGCATTGCAGCTTCTGTCTAAAATGTGTATGCAAATCATGATAGGCAGTCTTTGGGTCATGTTTTTGATTTATAAAGGTTGGAATCTGCAGTCAGTCACACCCATGCAGATCTAATCAAGAAAATGAGATTGCCAAGGTATAAGTGAGGCTGGATGTTAATGCTTCATCTGGTATGTAATTATAGATTGTTCACCTGTGAAGCAGAATTGATTCCACCTCTCTCTCATGCAGAATGAGGAATTACCAGAGGTAAAATCTTCAAGGCACTGCAGTAATATAAAGAATAAATTTAAAAAATGGGAATTAAATGTTATAAAAGGCAGCAGATAAGACTGTCTGTATATATGGGGAGCCAAGCTATAGAAAGAAGGTGGCATTTTTCATGCAGTGACTTCTTAAAGTAGAACCACACTTGTGTCTGTGTGGTCCCCTGCTGGGATCTTTGATCTCGGTAAAATGTTCCTCGCAGAGAAGCCATCTCATTATTCCCTTTCCATCATGAGCGTTTCTAGAAACTGTTTTTCATAATGGAAGGATATATTCTGTACCACAGCAACCTAATTGTCTTTTATGTTCTCTAAAGCCACAAATTGCAGGCTGCAAATGACTATGGTAATAACAATAATAAGCCACTGTCTTTTCTTAATTACAGAACAGGAAAGAAAGGAAAACTGCGACTCATCTTCAGCCTGTTATTTAGCACGGCATACCTCTGTTGAGTTTTGCACACTGAGTGTGTGACTTACACAGCTAGTTCCTGCCGTGTGCTTCTTGCAGTTAGCCCCATGTTTCTGCCTTTGCGATGTAGTACTAGGGAATCTCCTGCATTGTACTTCAGCAGATCGAATATACCTAGCCAGGCTGCTCTGAGGTATGCTGGCAGCTACTTTTGACTCAAGAGGTCATGACTGTCCATTTTAGTCACAGTCCAGTGTTTCTGCCTAACCATATGGAAAGTAGGATCCCAGATGCTGCTTACTTCTACAGCTTCTTTCCTGTAATATGGTGCCATAATAGAGCCTAATGTGGCATGTTCCCCGACATGTGGTAGAGCTGTCTCAAATGTCTGTATAGATTATATATCACCAGATGCAAAGCTAATGCCCAGTCCTACAAATGCTGAAAGAAACAGAATGTATATAATCAGAAGTCAAACTGGGTTATAAAATTTCCTGCATACTACAGTTTTGAGGCTGGAAGGAACCATATGGAAGACATACACTTTTTACTTGGAATCTGCCACTGTTCTTAAGGTGTCCCTGGTCCGGCAAGAGAGGACTGAGTTGGCGAGATGTACTTGCCTGTTGCCTTCTCTCGTTAGGACACAGCAAAAGAATGAAGAGAGAAAGCAAAATCTTTTATCCATTTTCTTTTCTGTCTGCTTTCTGCAGCTGAACTGGCATGGACTGTGCTGTAAGCTGTCTAGGTTAGCAGAAGAGGAATTTTGGTTCTGAAATATTTCTGTTCCACCAGGTCTTCAGAGTTTCTGGAGTGGAGCACTGTTTGCTCCACCCTTTGCTAAGGGATGTTCTGAAGTCATTAATTATTGCTTTGAGAGTAAGAATTTCAACATGATGCTTTTCTGTAGAAGTTCTCCCACTCTTCAAATACATCTTGAAGTATCCAAAATGGGAATGAGATATTTTTGGCCTTGTCAGTAGAAAAATACCCAATTGGTCAAGTTAGTAAAATACAGTCCATTTGATTGGTTTCATTTAATTTGACAGCGACAGTGTTTAAAATCCATGTTTATATGTTTAACCTCTGGAAAAAAAAAGGTTAAAACCCTTTTTCCTTCGAGCTACATTTGCTCAGATTACCTCAGGAGATGCCAAAAGTTTATGTCCTTGGAAGACTACTTTGTTGAGCTGTCTAACTAATCGTAAAACCCAATCATCAGAGACAAAAAAGAAAAAAAAGACCAAAAGAAGGTTCATTCTTGGAAGTGATCAGTCATTGGCAGAGGAGCTGGATCAGCAATGAATTCTGAATCCGTCTGTATCTCTGTTGAGTTTTTGCTGTGGTTTGTCACACTGGAATAAGTGTCCTTTGTTGTTAGTGGAAAGCATTCTTCCTTGATCCTGAAGACACTTTGAATGCATTTTAAGCATGTCAAGACACAGTTTGTTATTATAATGTCCTGGCAGTATAATTGGAAAGTATACCGCATGCACTTTTGAGTATTTATAAGGATTTTATGTATTTTCCATTATTCTGCTTAAAAATGCATTGTAGGAAATTAGTGTTGTGGCTTCACGCTAAATTTTGAGTAGATATATTATAGTTGAATCATGCACTGATTCTGTTAAAGCACTTGGAGTAAAATGTAATTTTTACCCCCTCTGACAAATAGGACCACTGAATGTCCGACTTGAATGCCAAACATTACCCCTACCAAACCTGTCGTGAGAGCCAGGAAATTACAAAGGTAGCTCAAAGTTTGAAGGTTTGGTTTTACTGAGCTGCTAGAGGTTTTGTGTCTTCACCAGCTTCTACAAAAAGCATAGGTGCTTTCTTAAAAATACCTGTTGTAAAGAATTGTCCCTATTAGTTGAATCACTTGAGTTTATTGCAACCTTACTACTTAGCTTATTGCAATTTTAGCATTTAGTGTATATTTAGTTAAACTCAGTCGTAGCTAAGAAGAATTTTCTTGCATTTAGTCACTTCTTGTCTTCATTTTCGTGTTGGAAACCTTACTTTACAAATAGCTCTCCGTATGTTGCAAAATCTGTGACCACCAAAGGGTCTTAGAATATTGAGGGATTTTTGTCACCTCAGAATAAGTGAAAGTGTTCTTCCTCCTGCTCAATGATAGAGAAGATGCTGGAAAGGATAAGACAAAACACAATTAATGCTCTCTAGGACATAATTACATTTCCTTATTTCATCTTTTACCTGGCTGAAAGCACCTGTCTTCAACTGTGTGCCTCAGCTTATAATTTAGTTAGACAATTTAGGAACTAGCAAGCATACTGTGATCTGCTATATTGTTCTATGATTTGGTGTGCTCCCCTAAATTTTTAAGTATTCATGCTCACTTCGTCTAGATGAGACATTTCAGAGTGCTCTAAAGGCTAATGATTTATTTGTAGGTTTATATCTTAATTTATAAATCCTTAATTTGTTTGCAAAGTACCATGAATGACTGACTGTCTCTCACAGAACAATTAACAAGTATCAGTTTTGGATAATTGTTGTGGGCCATTATGAACATCCCGTAGAGAGCTATGGTTTGGATGTATTTCTCATTGCTGAGACTGAAGTCTTCACTCAAACAAAGCTTTCTTTGAAGTTCATACAAGCTTTTACTGTAGAAGAAGATGGGACAGGATTTCTGCCATGTTCATTCTTTCTGTCCATGCTACCATCTTAGGTAATAGTAGTTAGATGTGGGTGTCTGTAGTAATATACGGAGTATTTGAAAATAGGGCATAATTATCTGATATTACTAAAGTCTTATTTTAGCAGTCAGAAGAGAATGTATTTGGAGACAGCTAGTCTCATTCATCAGAATTAAAGGATGAAAATATATTTATCTTGAGGAAGGCACATCCAAAGTGCTGTATTTCTGGACAATGTGTTGCATTTTCTTTTCAAAGAATTACTTATTTCATATAGTTTATAAAAAACGTAATTGTTAGCAGCTTGCAAATTCAACAGACCTTGGAATTTACTATTAAAGGGTATTTTACCAGAAACTTGTGATCAGACATCAGGTGATTGCTTCCCAGATAGGAGCCCACTGCTCCTAAGATTTGTATTTTGGGGCTTCAGCCCTGTTTGTGTGGATGTTTTATTTGGGGACTTTTCGATATACTTTCAGGAATTATTTACCTGATCTCAGCTCTTGGCCAGCTGGCACGTTCTGCACTCTTCCTGACTGTTTCTGCACGGGATGGGGGTGGCCTTCCCTCTGCCACCAATGCAGCTGTAACAGTAAACATCCTTCAGACTGCTGCGGCCCCTGCCATATTTGAGAGATCCCGGTATACTTTTTCTGTTCCCGAAGATGCATCTGAAGGCAGCCCGATTGGCACCGTAAAGGCCAGAGAACCTCCAAGTAAGTTGCGTGCTCAGAGATCACATTGCATTTTTGTTGTGATCATTAACTGGAAATACCTGCAGATAATTTTTCTTTTTTAAACCTTCATATTATTCACTCGGTCTGTCGAGCATTAAATAGTATTTACTGTTGGTATTTACAGCAACTGGTGTAATCACTGCTGTATCAGGACGCTCTTTAGAACAGATGGAGATTCATGGTACTCTCCTTGGTGGTCCATGGGGATTGGCAACTGCTGCCATTTTCTTCCAGATGGATTTCTATAATTGTAAATGGAGAGATTGGAAGCATGTTGTGGAAGTGTAAGGAAGGGTCTGTGTGACAGTGTGGCTTGTGTTAAAGCATTAGCCATGCAAGACAAATCTCAGAGCAATACTCATGATCAGAGAGTGTTCAGAAGTTTCAGAGAATCTATATGAAGTGCTGCTGCAAAAAAACCCCAAATGAACAAACAAAAAAAAAAAAATCAAAAAAACCCCACGTTTTCTCAAATTAAGTGGTGAAGTCCAGAGGAATGTTTATGGGACCTTTTGAAAATGTATTTAATCCATTTGGTTTCGTTATCATTTTTAGAGGGAAATGGGTTAGCTCCTGCCAAGCCTTAGTCATAAAAAACCCTGTCCTAGCCATATATATTTGGTTCCTATGCAGAGCAGTGGGAGCCATGACTCCATGTACCAGCTTGATGATGGAGGTAAAGTGGTAGAGGCAGAAGTTTTATATAAGTTTGATTAGTTGGGTCCTTCCGTTTTCTTCTTCTTGGAAGGACAGTGCATTGACACTGTCCTCGGGGTGAGGTAGCACCTGCAGAGCGGCCTTGGTAATAAGCCTGAACTTTTAGATAGCTTTTGCTTTAGGTAGCATCTGATGTACAAGGGTGATAGCAATGGTCATCCGTGACCAGTAATTTCAGTAAAATGCAGTTCGTTCAGAGAACTGCCACCTGTTTCATTCCTTGCTATAGTGAATGCCTGTGTGTAGTGATATTACTCCCATAATACTAATTTGTAGAAGCGTTTTTTCTATATTTTAGATTGGGAAAAACAAGAGGCTATTATACTATTTTCTCTATAGAGTTTTATCATACCGGTGAGATGAAAATCAAACAGTGCACAAATGGACAAACTGTATATTTTACTGAAGGGCTCCAGGGACAGGAAGAAGGAAGCATAAAAAGCCCAAGAAAATCAAACATCTGTGTAGCTTACATTTATTCTGCTGAATTTAACAGCATGCATTCTTCACCAACCCTCATGTTATAACTTTCTTTTTTTTTTTTAACATTTTTTGTTGTTATTTGCATTTCTAGATTCTTTAGAAGTGGTTTCTTACAGAATTTCCTCCGGTGATCCACATGGAAGATTCTCTATTGACCCCCAGTTTGGTATCATCCGCTCCAAAAAACAGCTTGATTATGAAACTCAGTCTGTTGTGGTGCTCACCGTTCAGTCGCAGTTGGGTAACTCCCCTGTTTACAGTAGCACCCAGGTCAACATATCTGTGATAGATATTAATGACAACCCTCCGGTATTTCTTACCAAATCTGATAAGGTAACTATTTCACATACCCAGCCTCCTGGCACTGCTGTCTACATTGCTCATGCAGAAGACAAAGACAGTGGCCTAAATGGGGCGATCAAATATAGTATCGCAAGCAAGCAGTCAAATGCATTTAGCATTGACCCAAGCCTTGGAGTGGTGAACCTCACCAGGACAGTATTTGCGGATAAGCAGCAGGAATATACTCTACACATAGCAGCTGAAGACTGTGGAAGTCCTCCTCTGACTTCTTTGCTGATGTTGACAGTGATTATTGAAGAGCAGAAGATGGGCCCTACTTTGGTTTTTCAAAACTTGGTGTATCAAGTAGAAATCAGTGAAGCTACCTCTCCAGGTGCCCGAATCCTTCAGGTTCAAGCCCACTCACTTGATCCACGTAGTGTTACCTCCAAGCTGACGTATTCCTTAGAGCCTAGCACAGATTCTGTTGCATTTGGAATCAGCTCTGATACTGGCTGGATTTATCTTCGGAAACATTTGAACTACGAATGTGCACAGATACTAAGTTTTAGAGCCCTGGTCAGCACCTCCGAGGATGAAAACCTCAGGCAAAATGCAAGTACATCGGTAATAGTTAATGTCCTGGATGAAAATGATAATTCTCCCATGTTTATGCGTGAAAGCTACTTCTTTGAAATGGAGGAAAATCCAATTCCCAGGGGTGTGGTTGGCACCATTACAGCTGTTGACAAAGACTCGGGAAGAAATGGACAACTTTCCTATTTCCTCTTGTCTGATGGAAAGTATTTCAAGATGAATTCCAACACAGGTAGCATTTTATGATTTGTAATCTGCCTAATATTGCTTTTGGAAAGCAGCCTTCCCTAAGGGAATGGAAGTAAAGTGTAAAGCTTTCAGGAACTGCTGTGAGTTTCTTGGGTTGATATGTGAATATTCTAACTCAGAGCTTCACAATTTGGGGAATGAAATAAATCTAATACATGTTCATAAAGAATGAACTAACCCTTAGGATTTGATTTTTTTCATGACTTCATTCTGGTCACTTGGTCATAAGTTTCAGTGTTTGACTGTAACAAATTAAAAGAAGGAGTTTTAAGTTATAGCTTCAGTAGTTCATATGAGGAACTTAATTGCCTGGGATCAAGTACAGTTGAAAAGTACAGATCAGCCATAAATAACTGTAAAGGTAACTATGACATTTGACAGTTACAGTGATTTAAAATAATTGTGAAAACCTCTGTAAGTTACATCAAAACTGAGTTCATGCTGTACATGGCACCACAGAAATCAAATTGGCTGAGAGAAATTTTTCACGGCACAGGGTGTACCCTGCAGTGAATCCCAAATGCCTTGAGTAATAGCTACTATGTCCACACAGTATAACACCACAGACACAACATGGAGAGTCCAGAGGAAGAGAATCCTGTAAGGAACTCAGGCACTGTAAATAATTCGGTTTAGCAAAATAATACGTAGCGAGCAAAGATCTGCTGTTTAAAATTCCTGTTCCCAGATGCCCAGTCCTCAGGGGCAGTGAATAGGCTCTCCAAGAATTTCTCTCAAAATTGTGAATCTCAAAATAAAATTGTCATTTCAAAGCAGGTTCCTGTTGAGTTCGTTCATGGAAGTTTAAAGGCAAACAGAATACTAGAGTTAACCAAGAAGATCTTAAAATGTGGTTATCCATGTGAAGGACTTAGGTCAACCACAAATCTACATTATACTGAATATGTTTGAGCAGAGGGAGAGAAGATTCGGTCAGATTTATTCACTGGGTTTACCAGAATGTATAGGAGACATAAGTGTTCCTGATTAATGTACAGACATTGTGTTGAGAATTTCCTAACCCAAGGGCATAATAAAGGCCATTTGTCAGCAGTTAAAACCCTGTGCTCATATATTATCTGTCCTGAAGTGTGGTGAAGAAAAGGCCGGATGGATTTCTTTGGAAGGTCAGCACGTTGGTTCATACTGTTTTATACCTTTGCATCCACTGTACAGTAAAGGATGTAATATGGTACTAAAGTACAAGTGCAAACTGTGATTGACAGAACGTTTCTGTGGAACGGAGCTTGGAAAGCTGAGGTTTTAAGGTCAGCAGTAAGGTGTATCAGAAGACGTATCATGATTTCACATTAAACTGAATGTATAATTGCATATGGTAAGATGAGTGCTAGCATATAGCAAATAGATATCTAAGTCCCTTTCTCCTTCACTTTCTTTGTCCATCAGGTGAAATCATAAACTGGGTTGCACTGGACCGTGAAAAACATGCTCACCACCAGCTGACCGTGCTAGTGACTGATCACGGGTCGCCGCGGCTTAACGCCACAGCAGCTGTGTACATCGCGGTGAGGGACCTCAACGACAACGAGCCCCTCTTCCCTCAGGCGGCGCCCGGGCAGGAGCTGCGCCTCCAGGTGGGTGCTGCCGGCGGGATGCGCTGCCTTGCTCCCAGCACCACCCTGTGGCAGGAGCCCAAACCCCCCGTGCTGTGAAACAGTAACAAATAGAAACGTAACCCATTCTTAACTGAGACTCGGGTATTTTTGGGAATTTCAGAATTTATCAAACGATTACACTTCTCCACCTTGTATACTGTTAGATGTAAAGGATATACATGTATAATTTTATTTATGTATGCAGTAGAATCTCTTTTTAATTTCTGACCTCTGAATCGGCCGTACTAAAGATTTTTGAATTAGCAATATATGCAGACTGTAACAGAGGATTGCTAGAACTGTATTATTTAACCATTTCCTGAAATGCTCTTTGCAATGACTGTAAATATTACTGAGATGGAAAACAGAGCAACAGCTAAACTCTTGTGTTATGGTAAGGAATTTATTTTAAGACTCGCTGTTGTCCATGTATATTTGCAAATTATTTATAAACTGCTTGATGACAGGTTTTGGAAGGGCAGCCATCAGGGACACTTATTACCACTGTCTTTGCAAAAGACTTTGATTCTGGAAGCAACGGTGTTGTATTATATGCAATAGAATCAGGTAAGAATTTAAAGTGTTATTCGTAAGAAAAGATACATTGAAATAACTAGAGATTTAGAGGTGCCATGTATACATACAGGATTTTATGTCTATTTTGTGTCTGTTAGAATAAAGGTGCCTGTGTAAATAGGAATCGGGACCATCATATGTCTCATGAAGTATCTAAGGAAGTGCAAGCAGCTACCTTTCCTCCCTTCCCCCTCTGCCCCATCTTCCCAGGGATTTGTTTGCTTGTGTGGCCGAACAGAGAACATTCAAACAGCACTCAGAAAAGATTAGGACTGTGATCTCGTACTGTACAGTTTAGTGTTTCAGCCAGTTGTTTAACATCTCAAAGGAAAGATGATCTCCCTTTTCCCATGACCAATTGAAAATTTTCCTGCTAAAAGAATGGTTCATGACAGTCTGAGACAGGGATCAGAAGGATCAGCAGATAATCTGGGCAAACAATGAAGCTTGTGGTTTTTAGTTCATGTTTCACGCTTTGTTTAGCACTGTGTTAGCCTGACATAGCGTGGCTGCTTAAAAACACTTCTCTTTAGTTTTCCCCGTAATTCCTACATGTAGTAGTTCACTTCTGGGGTAAGCTATAGGATCCAGTTTTGTTTGCAGTGAAATCAGTAACAGAGCAGTCTTAAATTAGAGCATAAGTGGGACTGGGGCATTAATACTGGTAAGAGACATAGATGTGATCTCTGTTTTTGCCACGTACCACTTGCCACACTTTTACGCAAGAGAGAACTCCCGTCTGTAACCAGTGAGGAAAACATGTCTGTTCCTCCTGCTTTGCTTCACTATTGGTTCAAAACAGCAAGAGGTGCCAAGAACAGAACTATTTCTTTTATTTTGGTAGCTGCTTTATTCTACCAGCTTAGTGTAATCAATATCTTTTAAGCTATATGTAATCTATGGTGATTTGCATAGAGCACACTGTTTCGTCAGAGCAAGAAAACATTTCCAATATTTCCATCCACTCAGTGCATTTCCTCAGGTGTTTTTTTCTGTGTAGGCGGAGCTCAAATGTGGGCTCGGTTGGTTTAAACTCATTACAACTATTTGTCACTGCAGAGTAAAGAACCCCTCACTCTTAAAGAGCAAGGGAATCTGTAGCCCTTTCTTGCCAAGGCTGAAATTACCAAAAGATTCCCATTGATTATGTTATACTGTGTCTTTATGTACCCTTTTGACTTCTGTGGAGTAATGGAAGGACGTTAAGATCCAAATCCACAAGGGCCAGAGAACTAACTCTGCTCTGTTCCATCAAGAGATGCTTAAAAAAATGAGACATTTAACAACTCTATTGAAAATTTTGCAGTTGAAATATATGTAGATAATAAAAGACTGTAGGATCAGTTTATGGCCGTGCTATTATACCCTTAATTTGGATACAAGTGACTGCCTCTTCCAGAGGGAACTGGAGAAAAGCTGAAGTAGACTTCTGCTTTGTGAATAATAATATTTTGCACGAAGTAATCTCCCTTAAGAAAAAGGGAATGAGTAGTATCCAGCTCTTTGTTTGAAGGGTGATGGCCAGGCAACACGGGAAGTGTCCTTCAGGGGTCTCTGCCGGTCTGTATATCTAACTGTATGCCCTTCCTTCAAACAGCACATGGGACTTTCTTACTGGCTTCACTGTAGAGCCCCAGAGGGGAGTAAGAAAGAGTTCAAATTATAAAAATGACTAGCAACACAAAATATGACTGGTCTTGCAAATGCTGTCTCTAGAAAGAACAAAAGGATAAAAACAGCAGCAAAAAAAAACACTAAAAGAGCCCTTCCAGCCTTGGAACTAGATATTTTCCCGATAAACAAATCCAGAAACGGCTGAGCTTCTCTGATACTATTTTTTGTTGTTGTTGTTCATTGGCTCACAGCCTTTAACATCTGGTCTTCTTTTTCATGGTGAAGTTCTTGCCTGGTTTATATTTAAAATAGTGTTTTCTAGTTCTGGGACATTGTTCAGTACTAAAATATGAAGAAGAAATATGATCTGATTCACAGCCGTATTTGTTAAACACAAAGGCATCAGGTTAATTGGAGGACTGCATGCAGACCAGTGCTCTTTTCAACAGTTGAGACACTGCCACAAGATTAAGAGCTATGAGTGTCAGTGTCAGCTGTTAAGCTTGTAAAAGTCACTGGGTAATTTTTAATGTTCTTGAGACCTTAAAGAAATGCCAGGATAGCAGCAATAGATTAAGCTATGCAGGAGGGCTAATGACAAATGCCAACAAATTACGTAAGGAAAAATCTGTAAAAGAACTATGAGGTTTACAAAACAGATGAATTTTAGCCTTCAGAGGAGAAGTGTTTCCTTCAAAATGCGCCTCTCTCTTCCCAGAAAATCAAAACAAATAATCCTTAAACATTCATGTGTATGGAAATGCATGATCATATGGCCCTACCTCCACTCTTGTGTTATCATGGAAAGAGTAACCTAATCCCGAGGGAGGTGAATCCCAACTTAGTGACTCTGGCAATTGCAAAGTGATTTGCCTGGCCTTCTTTACGACTGTCAATAGGTTATATTATAGCACTTATAATAAAAATCAGTCTGTATTTATAGTGCATCATAAACTATTGCTTTGTGTGTTAAGACTAGCACTGGCAAAGTAGAGGCTTTTACAGTTATATTTGGACCAATTCTGCAGATACGTTAGCACTTGACCACCAGAGTGCTAGGAGAAGCCTAGTTTACACTGCTAACATACACGAATTGGCAAGTGTTCTACATATGTCTGTGGACAAGTACTTGTTCTCTAGGGTGATTTGCAAGCAGCACGCAGGAAGCATTCCTAGACTTGCAGAGGACTGCATTTCTCAGCAAGCCCTGCGGTGTTCAAGCTCTGTGGGAGCCATGGCATTGCCTTGGCTTTCTCTTTTCTGTTAAGAGAAACAACTTTTCTTCCATCTCAAAGGAGAATGAGATAGACAAGGCATTAAGTTTTTTAAAGCCTAGGAAAGGTACAGTTCTTCAGGAGATTAGGTGAAAACATGTAGCTAACTATCACTGTTTACTGAGGTCACGGATATCTGAGAAAACTCTAGTGTTGCTTTCTGTCTGCTTTCTGGGCCATTTTGCCTGAATGCTAGTCCCTGGAAAGCTTGAAATTCTGCCAAAGTTCACACCACACGTTGCCTGGAGTTTCTCAGGCCATCTTTTTTTGTCCAAAACTGCAGTTTCTTGTGATTATGTTTGAGAGCACAGAGTTGAGAAAGTGCCTGGGCGTTGGCTCAAGTAAATGAAAGCCTGGCCAACAGGTTGGACAATGCAGAGGTGGAAAACTTAAGTGAAAAAGCGTATCTGTTTATTGGCAGGTTAGGGTAGAGTTGCAAGCACAAGAAGAGACTGGGGCCATTAGAGTCTAGTTATTGAGAGATTTAATTTTCTTCTGTTCCATGCTTCATCTGCTCTTCTCAATTTCCTTCTTTCTTATCCATTTGTCCTATACTTTCTTCCTTTTCTCTTCATACAAAAAGGGACATCTTTAGGGTGTATGATATAAGCAGCAGTTGCCTAATTCAGGTGACTTATGAAGATGAAAGCTGAGCATATGTTTCTGGAAGTGCAGGGAGCATGAGCTTTTAGAGCAACGACTGACATGCTCTTTGAGTGAAAAACTTAAAACCGCCTTTTCCCTTATTCCTCACTTTGATCTTCCAAAAGACTGAGGAGGAGGATTTGGAGTGTATTTAGAAAGTGAGCAAGCTACCACTCACATGCACTTGCCCTCGGAAATCTTGGGCAAAAGTATTCAAAAGTGGTCTATCCCTTTTCTTAGTATATGTCATCTGTTAAATCAGCTGAAAAGCAAGCTCTGTCTTTAGGTAGGCTTTTGAAATTCAGAAATTGAAGAAATTGCTTTAGCTACAAAATGTAGTATAAAAGTTTGATTAGTCTGTCTGTAGATGAAGGGAAATCCATTTCATAAGGGTTTTTTTCCTTGAAGTGTTTTCTGATTTGGAATCAAATGGCTACACTTTGAAATTGTCCATGAATAAATTAAAAAGTAGACTGATAAAAATACCAAAAAAATAGAAATAAGATGTTTCAGTTTTGACTGTCTTTATAGTGCAGTACCAGATAAAAAAGATGAAAATGAGAAATACTTTCAATATGGAAGTCCCAAGGGGTTCTGGTTTTATACAATATCTCTTTCCAACATTATCAGACTTTTCTGTTACTTTATCGCCCCCAAAATATGTGCAAAACTGACCATTTCATGCAATATTTGGATTTTAGTGGAATTGTAGTCTCTAGTGAATAACGCTATTAGTAATTTCTTTTCTGACCAGCATTCTTTTATTCAAAAATATAAATTCTAACCATTCCTTTCTCCTATCAAATAAGCTCCAACCCTTCAGAAGCTCTTTGGACTGACACCTATTTCCATTGAGCTTAGCTATCTATGTTCTGCTGCTTGAAACAGAAAAACAAGTATTGTTTTTTATGCTAAGAGGTACTGACTGTCCTCATCACTGCTGAAGCAAGGGTGAATCCTCATAGCCTCATGCTCAGATTGGAATTATATACTTGCAATGTTTTTGTTCTGATTTTTTTTTTAAACTATTTTTTATTTTTGATTCGGTTTGGTAACTGCAGCTCCATTTTGGTAGAAAAATGAAGGGAATAGTTTTCGTGCATTTCTGTTTACTGTTTTCTTTTTCTTGTTAGTTCTCCCTATCAGTTATTTTAAATGTCAGTTTTAGCAAAATGTTAAAAATACATGCATGCAATTCACGTTATGTGTTCTGTTTTTCATATCTCCTCTGCCATTTGCTTAGCTGGGATTTTGTGTCATGAAATATTATATGGAACAAAATAGTATATCTGTGAATGTAGACATACTGTTGGGACCTAAACCAGGAAAGTAACCAAAAGCTACTTATGAAAACAGTAATATAGCAGTATTAATATTTTGAAACTATCATGAAAAATGCAGAATGCAGGACTGTCTCATTCAATATAATTGTCTCTACATATTGTTTCCTTTTGTTGGCAATTTCCTTGTTACGTTCCAGACTGCAAGAGTCAACCCAGAAGGGATTCACGGAGCATTCGAAACCTATAGTCAATCAAAAATAGCAGAACAATATTGGAAAAAACTCCTATTTCTTGATTGCGAAAACCCTGTTTTCCAACTAGCCTGCTCAGTGTTTTTTCAAATTGTACAGGTGCAAATATTTTACAGTTGGAGGTGAGGTGATTGGATAAAAAAAATGAACATCTATATGTGCAGCTAACTAATTTGCATGTGCAGATTTGGAGAACATAAACAGCTTCATGCTCACTTAGGTGCCTATGGAAATATAGTTCTTTATGGGTGTTTTGTGTACTACATCTGCACTGAATTTATTTTTACCACAGTTGCTTATTAGAGTAGCAGCTGTACACTGCATGACTTTGTTTAACCCGCTAGCACACCTTATTAAAAATTCACATAGCAAAAAGTTGTTTGCATGGTATTTTAAGAGAGAAGTTGTTATGACAACTTCGATTTTCTCAGGTTTTGGTAAGGTATACCAAGTAATAGATACTTTCCCATTTTACTAAAAATTGGAGAGTAATTTGTATTGCATTCCTTGAAAATGGGGGAGGTGGGTCTTTTTTCCCAGGTAATAAGTGATAGGATGAGAGGAAACGGCCTCAAGTTGTGCCAGGGGAGGTTTAGATGGGTATTAGGAAAAATTTCTTCACTGAAAGCATTATCAAGCACTAGAACAGGCTGCCCAGGGAAGTGGTTGAGTCACCATCCCTGGAGGTATTTAAAAGACGTGTAGACGTGGCACTTGGGGACATGGTTTAGTGGTAGACTTGGTAGTGTTAGGTTTATGGTTGGACTCGATGATCTTAAGGATGATCTTAAGGGTCTTTTCCAACCTAAATGATTCTAAGTCACAAAGAGCTCTTTACTCTTTTGTGGAAGAATTTTTCTTTGCAACTCTAGAATAAATGTATTATGATGTAGCTGCAAGTAGTAATTTTAATTAGAAGTTGCTTGCATTAGCATGCAGCCAGTCCTTGATGAAGGATGTAAGCATAATTTCCAATATTCTGCAACAATTTACTGTAAAATTTTAGCTACCCCCAGTTAGCTCCTGGTTCAGAGCACAGGCAGGGCAGGTGGCATCACTGCTGTTTCAGTGTCTTAGGGGTAGATAGGGCTCTTTGCTGCCCCATAGTCTGCAAGAGACAGGAGCCAGCTGTCTATCCAGCATCACCTACTTGATGCTTCATGCCAGTTCAGAGACTAAGACTTAATTCTTTCTCTGGCCCTGCCTGCCAACTTATGTTGGAAGCAGGAGTACCAATCCTGGGGTGTCTGCTGCTCTCCTGATGCACACACCGTTGGTACAAAATTGAGCAGTTGCTTTAGTAGTCCATAGCGTTTCTCTCTCTAGCTTTCTAAATCCAGTGTAAGTGGGTTATAACAACTATGTACTCAATGAAGGAAGACGAGGTGAACCAAATGAGCCAGAGAGATCCAAATGAGTGCAGCAGGTTCCCTTTCCTCAGGGTCCTGCTTTCTTACTGTTAATTACAATGTTCAGTACTATGGAGGCAAGCTGAAGAGATCTGCAATAACTCCTATCCACTTTTTCCCCACAGAAGAGGATATGGGATACTTCCAGATTGATGTTCTCAGTGGGGAATTAAGAACAACCCGGTCTCTGTCACATGCTGAGAGATCAGACTACAGAATGATGGTCACAGCCAGGGACCAGGGGATGCCTTCACTTCAAGGACATGTTGCTGTTTACATCCGGGTACTTGTTTACTGTTGTACGGATAGAACAGTTATGTTAGATACTTAGTTTCTTTGAAAAAACAATTCTGGGAGAAGCTAGGGAAATAAGCTGAAGAAAGGAGGAAGTTCAAAATTATAAGCACCTTGTCTCATGGTAATTTTCGTTAGCCATTTTTCTGTTGAGTGAGGAAATGAGAAGGCAGACTCATTTTGATTTGTTAAGAATACACAACAGCATTCTGGGTTGTCTTGTAAATAGATGATGTTTGTGCTTTAGTTGGAGATCATTATGAACACTGGAAAAGAGAAGGAAAATATCCGGGTAGGCAGAATGAAAAGCAAATATCAGGAGGGACTGAGAATGGGGGAGACAGTAGCTATTTTTTTTCTCCACTATGTTACTCTCTTTTCTAAATTCTGTCTCTCTAACCCAGTTTAAGGACAGATCATTCTGTTGTGCTGGTTTATAAAGGGCTGCGCTGCATGGGAGTGTGAAGTCCAGCGTGTGCTCTTTCCACAGCCAGCCACCTACTGTTCGTCGAGCTGCAGTGGGGCTGCTTTGTCCAGGCTGCCTGTGCGCTCCTTTATCAGAGGCTGAACATCACCGAGGGTGCTGTTTTCATGTCACCCAAAAGATGGTTAATTTTGGATAGCTTGGAAGAAAAATGCTTCAGTCAAGATAAGGCAAATGCAGTTCCCACAGTTAAAGAGATCCTTTCATTTTAAAGCATTAACTTGGAACACTGCAGCAATCCATAATGAATGAAACATGATGATGACATAAATGACATAAACAACCCTCAAAAAAACCCCAGCTCTCTGTTTGTGTTTGGCAAACTGCATAAAGTACCGTGCTTTCTTTGTCACATCTGTCCCTGTGATGCTGTCCTGTGTAGAAAGACAATTGAAGTGCTTCAGAGTAGGGGCAGAGGCAGCAGTATTCAGGTCGTCTGTCTTTGGACTGCTGTGATTCAGAGGGTGAGAGACAGTCTTGTCCCTTTTTTTAACGTGAGAATGAAAGATAGAGTTATGGCATGACTGGCCAAGGACTATTTGAACTCTTACAGAGTATGGTGAGTTTGTTTTCTGGCTTTGAGGCATACTTAGGATAAATATAGTCACAAATAATAAATGATTAAACTCTCAATTAAGGAAAAAAATTTTCATTACACTATTCATAATAACAATGGGAAAATATTGCAGTCTTTGTGCTTTTGTTGCAGGTAATCCCACTTCCCAACGGGAGATCTGTCTTCTCTCAAGATTTCAAGCACTTCGTCATACCTGAGAATTTTAAACCTGCACAAGTGTTGAATTCTCTGAAGTGGCCTGATAATCATCTAACAACTAACAGAAAACTGCATTTCAGTATCGCTAAAGATGATGATGATGTTCATTTTGAAATAGATAGCTTGACAGGAGACCTTTTTCTTTCCAAGGAACTTGACTATGAAACAGCTTCACACTTTCTTTTGCAAGTTATTATAAAGGATTATAACAATAATCCTCCACAGAATAACACTGTCTTCCTAAGTATCGACATAGAAGATCAGAATGATCATTCTCCATATTTTCAGGATGACTTCATAGTGATTGGCATAGAGGAAAATGCACCTGTTGGCACTCTGGTTTACACATTCAATGCAAAAGATGGAGATGGCAGTTTTCTGAACAGCAAAATAGAGTATTCCCTAGAAATAAGTAACATGGGTGAAAATCCATTTCTTATTCACCCTTCGTATGGCACCTTGACCACAGCTTTTCCACTAGACAGGGAGATTACGCGCTCTGTGATCCTTACAGTGTCTGCGGCAGACCAGGCAATAAATCTGACTGATCGTAGGGTTGATTCCCTGGCTGCGAAAATTGTTATTTTAGATATCAATGACAACAGTCCCAGTTTTATGTCTTCGCCTCTTTCCTATGTCATGGAGGATGTGGAGGTGGGCTTCCTTGTGCACCACATAATTGCAAAGGATCCTGATGAGGGAAGAAATGGACAAGTTACATATCACATTCTTTCAGGCAATGAGAACAAAGCATTTGTATTGGATAAAATCACAGGTATTGTAACTTCTGTTCTCTGGAGTTTCTTGTACTGTGCTTCTCACAGTAATATTTGGGAGCACATACAATGCAATATTGAAATACCACATTACTATGGTACTCTACCTAGGTGACTTATTATCCTCAGGGGTGATTACCTTGGGCAGAGCACCACACGAGCATGGCAGTACTACGTGCAATAGGCAAGCTCGGTGAGACTCAGCTCAAAAATTTCTGCATGACACCATTACTGTGTTGTGTAGATGTAGTGGGTCGCCTTCCAATAGCGCATTAAGGAATGTGGGGAAAAAGTGTGTGCAGTGAGACACTTCATTCTGATTTTTGCATGATGCATACTTAAAGCATGTGTACACACATATGTTGCTATACGTACACATGAGGAAAGGCAAAGTCAGTACTGAAGAATGCACGTTACACTGTGGGTAGAACATGTTCAGTGGAGGCTCAAAGGGCTGATGAATTTCAGTCTTCAGCCCTCTGAAATTCTCTGGGTCCTGAATGAGTTCTGTAAGTATTATACCATCTGGACACAAATGCAAATCTCACCCTAATAGTTGCATATTTTCTGGTTCTTACTCTGATTTTGAATCCATTATGTGATACAGCTGACACTGATTTGTAGAGCTCCTAATTGCATAACTTATGTGCAAAAGGTGACAAATATTTATTAAATGAAGCTGAAAAGTTAAGCCCAAAGTTAAATAAAAAGGAATCTCTGAACTTGAATATTCCATGAATCCCAGTTTCCCTTGATGTCAAAATGAGTATTTCTGGGCCAATTAGCACTCTAAAGGGAATCACAGGTAATGATTGACTCCAAAGTCTTGCGGCAGTGGCACAGCGTACACGGTGATACTACATTGAAGCTGTGAGTGCTGGAAAAACTGGGGTGCTAACCTGGACCAGAATATTTTTTTAATACCTTCTTTCTTTATAACAGGACTCTTAACTACAGCCCAGCTTCTGGACCGTGAGATTCAGGAGCACTACAGTTTGACAGTCATGGCTCTTGATGACGGCAGCCCAGCTCTCTCTGCCACGCAGGTTCTAACCATCATTGTTCTTGATGTGAATGATGAGACCCCGATATTTCTGAAGCAGTTTTACGAGACTGCAGTTCGTGAAAACCAAGATCCGGGGGAGTTTGTCATAATGGTGGAAGCTGTGGACAGGGATACAGGTAATTTCTGTCCTTTTGCTATTAATTTCATTGGGGACCATAGTAGACCGATCAAATCTTGCTGCCTGCTGTGCTTGCATGTACAGCTGTTGTGCTTTTCCCTAGGTAGTGTATGATTTTTGAGTTTCAGAACATGGCTTTTGGTTCAGACCCTCAACCTTTATTCAGGGCTTGGAGGTATTCTGACTTGCACACTGGGGTAGCTTCAGCTCTGACTGGTATGTTAAATCAAAATGTGCGCTTGCATGATGCAGAGTAGCTCAGCGTACTGCAGCTTTCATGTGAGGACAGCCAGCGTGCTCTGGTTATAAAAGAGCAAACAGTGGTCAACTCAATTAAAGTTAATATTTGAACATTTTGTTACTCTCAATCAGAGCGTTTTGAATAGTTTTAAAACAGTTCACTAAACAGGGGTTCTGGTTTTGTAACAGAACCAGCAAATATGCACTAATCTTTTCTGACCGGAGAGGGGCACTGTCATCCAAGATTTTCCAGCTAGTTGAGCTGTGACAGGATCGTGGAAGCCGCTCTGGATTTCAAATAGGATTTTACATACATAAAACTTATGTAAGTGTATATGAATGCATTGCTTTTCAAACATATGCAGAATGGATGAGTAAGAAGGGGTGGTTCATATGCTCTTTGAATCACCGGTAAGGACTGAACGTGCTTTGCTAAGCAACAAAAAATTCCCTCCAGTTCTTCAACTACCTGCTCTTTTGAAATATCTAAAATGCATATGATGTTAGAAGTAGTCTGTGTGCTGGAGGGAATCTTATCTTAAGTAACACCACGCACAGTGCTTGCAGTTGATGTAACATGAAACTGTTACACAGAGTCTGTGGTCTCCAGTAAAGATAAAATCTGGGAAGAGAATTAAATATTTAAGTACTGCTGCAATTGGCCCAAAGGTTGTCTCAACTCTGTGAATAACTTTCTTTTTACTGTGGCTTCACTTTCTGCCACATCTTTAGAATTGTTTAAGGTTGTGCTATCCAAAAAATAGATAAAACAATAGGTCTTGTTAGCAAAGTAATTTTCTGTATTCAGTAAGATTTGTCATTTTAATGTAGAGCACATATTGATTACAAAAGGCTGGTGTGAGCTCAATAGAGGTGCTATATAGAACAGACATTTCCCCACAAGTATGGAAAGTATTTAGAAATTAGGAATGGGTGGGTAGCCCTGTCTATGAAAATCTTCATGACAGCTGAGCAGCGTTACAGTCTACCTCTGTACCTCACTCTTCCAAGTATTTTCTTTCTTTTGTGGATCACACTATTAAAAAAAGGCAGTATTTGAAGTAAAAATTTGCAAGATCGTAGAGAAAAGAAGTGGGAATTTGCTTGAATTTCTCTCCGTCCTTTCTCTGTCCCTTATATTTATTTATTGCACATCTTGTGGGAAATTTTGGGAACTGCTAGGAGGAGGGAGCGGGGGAGAGGAAGGGCATTCCAAGTGTACTGGGTGGCACAGTGTGTGCCTGCCTGTGCAGACACTTTGGACTGGAGCACTGTTGTGGCTGTTGGTTCCTTCCTGCTTTTTTTTAAAGTACATTTTCCAGTAACCACAGTCCTTCTGTTGGGTCTTTTTCTCATGTTTGCCTGATTTGGCCCCATGTCATGTGCATGTAACAGTATTATTCCAAACAAATACTGAAGTGATGCTCATAATATAAGAAAGTAGGTTTATATAGGAGTCATATAAATATAATGCTACTCACTTTTCTTATATTTTTGGAACAGAATTTTTGAATAAGATGACTCCTCTCATGGTGTTTTTTATTTTTTTCATCACATTTTTACTTTATTTTTATTCGCTCTTTAAATTGCAGTTCACATCCCAGTAATGTTTGCATCGTCTCAGTGGAGGACTTTCCTCCCATCACAGATTTTTTTTTTGTTTGTTTTCACTTCGTATGTTCCCTGACTGACCACAGGGAGGAATCATTTTTACTGACAATATCAGCCATCATCCATCTTTCGTTTTAATTGTCTTTCTATTTCATTCCCTGTGAGGAGAAGAGGGAAAGCAAGCAGCTGTCACCTTCTTTGTGTTTGACCCAAGCTTTAAGCTTGATTCCAGTTCAAAAGGTCTTTTTTTCTTTTTTTTTCTTTTCTTTTTTTTTTTTTTGAAATCACTACTGAACTTTTTGCTTGTAATGATTTTCTTTCACGTGGATATCCATAAAACATCTTGTTCGGCCAACTGCCTCCTGCACATTACAAGAGCTGCACTTATGACAACTCTATGTTGCGTCACTTTCTCTAAGTTCTGTTACGCTGTGGGAGCTCTCCACCTGCCCCAAGACTGACATCTGACAGCGGAACACAAGTAAATGCAAGTGTAAAGTCACGTGTAATACAGGTAAATGCTGGAAAAAATGCATAGGAAAGCAAAGATACCCACAGCGTATTTAAGATAGGTCAGGGGTTTGTCTTAAGATACGTCTTTGCAGAAGGTCTGAATGAACTGAACGAGCATTTGTCAAGGTCTGCTTTTAAGCTGATGTGCATCTCTGTGGTTCAGTAGTTATGTCTGGAGCCTTAGGAGAAAAATCTCAGGTTAATAGGGATCGCTGACTGAGAGTTATGAGACAGGGCTTACTGCTATTCACTAGACATTTTGTCTTGCTCGTATTCATGGATTATCATGGTCTTAACAGCACTAGTATTATAAAGATGAGACTTGAGCCTAGATTTGGGCCACGGGGGACATTTGTTCCCATTGCTTCTTCACTGGTGTTGGCCCAAGACATACCCACAGTGTAATGCCATGGCTGCTGCTTCCAAGAAGCTGTGGGAGCACAGGGGCTGCCTGTGCTGTGGAGGGGGAATGGGAAAAGGGGCTGAAGCTTTTCCCTGGCTGCAGCTCAGGCACCATGCATCCACCCTGCCATTTGGCCTGCAGGGAAAGGGGTCCTTGCCACTGACTGGTGGCAAGGAAGGAGCTTAGCTCCTCTGCCAGCTTGTAATGCACAGGAAGAATAGTTTGTTTCTCATTTCGGTTTGTAATTTCAGCCCCCAAAATGTGACTAGCACTACTGAATAATTAACCAACAGGTTGGATGAAGTGCAAATGTGTCAGCTGCTGTGCCGTGGTATGTGAATACGTAGAGTCATTATGCTCCTCTCTTGGGCAAGGTGTGCAGCTTTCTCTTACTGCTAAGTGTACGCTCCTAGCAGCTGCATGTGAGAAAGGAGGCAGTAAGTGCTTGGTAATTAAATGTAATTAAGGTGTCACATATCTGTGTCCTTTAACGGTTAAAAGTTTTAATTTAACAGTGTGTGAATAGTCAACTTGGATGGCACCTGTATGTTTTTTCAGCACTGTCTGTAAATAATGTCCATTGTGAAATCTGCCAGTGAAGGCACTGGGTGGAAGCAGTTCAGTTGCAGGAGACCAAAGGCTAATAGTTAATATCAGCCTCGCAGTGTCATGTGTCTTTTTTTCCATCTGTAGGATATTGGTGATCAAGGATAGATAAATGCAGGCACAGCTATATCTTTTTAAATGTAGTTGAATGGTATCTAATATGGGCAGATCAGATAGTGTTGGTAACCTTAAACTTTCAAGATCTTCTCCTTGATTGTCCTTCCTACTGTGATTTTTTTTCCTTTCTTCGGGAAAGCTGGAAGGATTTCTCTAACTCATTTTTCTGCTATGTATTGTATGAATATGTCCTTCCATTGACTTAGTTTAGGTGCAAATGCGTTTACAGTAGTAATTCTCTTAATCAAATTTCAGTAGTGTTGTCAACTTTTTAGCAAAGCCATTCAAAGGCAAGGAAAGGAAGTAATGGATGTTAAAAACTGTAGGCTCTGTTTCTTTTTTCACACTGGTGTTTCTCCATCAATTCCAGTGCAGACTGTCCTGTTCTCGACTGCAGCAGATGAGAACAGGCAGGCAGTGTTTGAGTAGCAGTTTTCGTATGACTAGGAGTGCTGTAGTTTTCCAGATGCACCAACTGTCCCTACACTGCTAAAAGACTGATTGTTGGTTGGAAAAACACAGAATGATTGAATGAAACTTAGAAAAAATTGAAAAAAAAAAAAAAAAAAAGCACAATAGTACAAGCCCTTGAAGTATAATGTAGGATTAAAGTTGTTAAAATTAATAAGATAAGTGTGATGGAGATGACATTATACTTTCCTCAGGAGGATGTTGAAACTAGATGAAATATGAAAGAAATTATTTTATAACCATAATAGGTAAGAATGTGGAGTCACATTTCTTGTTCAACTCAGGTGGGCAACTTTGAATGAAAGGTTTTTAAAAGCCTGTACAGTTTTACCCTATTTCCTAGAGAAAGACTGGAGGGCTAATATCCCTGTACTATATACAAATGGTAGGTCTGATTAGGAACTGAATGGAATCGGCATTCAGAAAAACTTGCAGGGAAGGAAACTCTTTAACCTTCCCTTCTGTAAATCCTGCATGACTTCATAAAACCAAGCAGTATCATTTTAGAGACTGGCTACAAGTGGGAGCAGTATAAAAGGCCTGAGATGTGCTGTGGGAATGACCACCAAATTGGCTTTTCTGTTGAAGACAGCTAGGAGATGGCTACCCTGTGAGCCCTGATGGGACTTAGGCACTGCCTACTCAGTGTTGTGAATATTTAGAACTGGTGAGCATGCCAAGAAGTGGATGTTTTCTCTGAAACTTATACTATTCAGTGTCATATTGTATAGAGATACTTGCATTGGCTCCGAGTGAGGTTAAGTGGAGAACCAGAGTTGCCAGAGCAGCCTGGTACTCTGCCTCACAGCCTGTTGAGAAATAAACTATTTATCTTGGGGAGAGCAGAAGACAAACACATGGATTCCACAGTCTTAAATTAATGCTCTCTTGCACTGTTGATGTGTCAGGTTGTTTGGAGACATGCCCTGAGTGCCTAGAAATGTTGCTAGGGTCACTTTGAGTGGCTGGAAAACTTAGGCACAAAGCAGCATCTGGACAAGGATTTAAAATTTAAAATTTGGATCTTTTGTGTTAATGAAGAAGCAGTTACTCACTGCATTAAAAATAATAATTTCATCCATAACCCATTTCCTGGGGAGGGGGAGAAGAAAGAGACAAATCTGTAGACTTGAATGTGAGGAGAGCGGCTGTGTTTTAGTAAGACTTCCATTCTGCTTTTAAGGACTGAATTCATTGCTTCGGTATGAAATCTTACCGGGAACTGATTATGAGAAATTCAAGATGAACTCGGACAGTGGAGAACTCGTAACAACTGCATCACTGGACAGGGAAACCCAGGAGGTTTTCAGTATTAAAGGTAATAGTGTGAAATACCTATGAGTGCCTGTAAAATGGGAAGTGACAATGGGTGTGGTGTTACTATCAGCATTACCTTTTTTCATGCCATCTGAATTAGATGGAAGAGGTAAGATTTTTAGGTACGGAAGAGCATGTGCTTTTTGCATAGCACAAATAACTCTCCTATTCTGCTATTGTTAAGAAACATCTATTGTTGCACCCACAACCATTGTATAAAATTTGCTTTCTTTTTATTAATCTTAGTTTTGGTTCGAGATAGTGGAACCCCGTCTCTGTCGAGCACAGTGACAGTTATCTGCACAGTGCTGGATGAAAACGATCACTCTCCCATGTTTCTTTTTCCTGCCTCTGAGATCCATATTCCAGAGAACCAACAGCCTTCTGTCGTTTACATTACCTGGGCTGTAGATATGGATGCTGGCAACAACGGAGCTCTAAGATACAAAATAATTGGTAAGTTACACTCCATCATTTTTGTTAGTATAAATCAGGAAGTATATAAACAGCAGTATCCAAGTTTTAGACTAGTCTTGATTTTACCAGGCCTCCCTAGCTCCCATCTTGTCCACATGCTTCTTTCATGTGGAAAAAAAAAAGATCTTTCACCCCTTTGTCAGCGTTAATAAGCACTTTCCAGGCATATTTTCAGTCTGCTTTCTGGATTTAAAATAGTACAGAAAAGAAAAACAAAAAACTACCAAATGCTGGAAGGAAGCATTAATTACAAAGGCATATTTTTGTCCTTTTTGTTATAGTTGTGGAAGTTCTGAATGTAAATACACCCTTGCAAATAAGTACAAGAATTAATCTAATTTTATTTATTTAATTCTATTCCATGAGAGCTTCTTTCACTCAGCAATTAGTAATGTCATACTTGGTTTTCATATTGCCAAACTCTCCCCGTGTCCACTATGCCAGTGTAAGCTCCACAGCTGTACAAAGCCTCCTGTAATATCTTTGCACAAATACAAGTTTGCTGTGCTTACTTTGGTTTGTGGCTCTCAGCAGTAGCTCAAATGCAGGCAGATAGCTACTGTGGTAACAGCCAACACATTTTTCTTTGAAGAAAGAGTTATGAATTCCTTTATGTTTTCTTGGTTTTAATTTCATGATCTTTTATGATCTTTAATTTAATTACCTTTGGTCTCTTTACATGTTATAAAGCATGTATGCCATTCACTGTTACTAAAAACGCTGACTTTTCTGTCGACTGCTTCATATTTACCTCCCTCTCCCCACACCTCCCAAATCAAGACCTTGCACAACTATTCACTTCCAAGAGACGGGTTTGTAGAAGAGAACAAGGAGCAAGTAATTACAATTATAGGTTTCTGGAATTTGTAACCAAGGTTGGGAAGAGGTCACTTTATGCAGCAACATAGTTGTAGGAGATTTTATAAGGTGTGCTGCTTTGGGAAAAAAGACATGCATCTGGCAAAATAGCCACTCTGTAAATTGATATGACATTCTGTATTTACTGTCATTGCCACCCACTGATTTAAATGAAAAGCAGGTTTTAATTCGTATAAGAGGAATAAAATATGTGAAAGGCACATGAGCGCACCAGCTGTACGAGCAATTGGATCATGTTATTGCAATTAACATAGCGGTATTCACAAGGGATTCTTTTTTCAAAAGCAATTGTTTGTGATCATTTTATTTTTTATGTGTTTGAAAGGTGGAAATGTTGGAGAATACTTCACACTGAATAACACTTCAGGAAAACTGCTGGTCACTCGTAGCTTAGACAGAGAAGATGTCAGCAATTTCACTCTTGTAATTGAGTGCCATGATCTAGGCAGTCCCTTGAGAAGTTCCACTGCACAGCTCTATCTAACAGTCTTGGATGAAAATGACCACAACCCGTTGTTTGCAAAGACCCAGTATCAAATCTCCGTGAGAGAAGACCTAGAGGAAGGCTCAGCTATCCTGGACCTCTTTGCTTCTGATGAAGATGATGGCCTGAATGGCGAAGTTACATACTCCCTCATTGACGACACCTTCGGCGTGTTTGCTATTGACAGTGTAACGGGGTCTATAGTTACTACAAAGGCACTGGACCGGGAGACCAAATCCCAGTATACATTTAGGGCCGTGGCAAGTGACTGTAGCACCCATTTGCCAAGAAGCACCACTGTCAGTGTTGTGGTGCACGTCGATGATGTCAATGACAATGATCCTGTCTTTTTGCAGAATCCTATCAGGGCCTTTGTGCCTGCCGAAACCTGTGTGAACGAGACAGTAGCCACTGTAAGAGCAGAAGACGTGGATCTGGGATCAAACGGAGCTGTTGTTTTTAGTTTGATGATAGCGGAAACTGTATTTCAGATTGACGCAAAGACAGGTGACATCATTCTTCAGGAGCCCTTGGCTTCCAATGAGTTCAGTACCCAGCTGCTAGTGATGGCTTCAGATCAAGGTATCCCACCTCGAACAGCCACAGCTATGGTCATTATCTTTACAGAAGAACAAGAGGAGGAGATTTCATTCAGCCGTAGCCTGTATGAAGCAAGCGTGCCTGAGAACAGTGCAGCAGGTGGGCATCAAATCCCAGTTTGTGTTCTTGTGGTTGCCAATCTCCCCTCCTTTTGGAATGGTAGCTGTAATGAATAGTATAGGGAAACCTTTTTTCTGTTCAGCAGCAGGGAAAAGTTAATTTGGATGTAGCAAATACCCATCTGTCCTTTTCCAGTGCACCAGCATGAAAAAGAAGCATGGTCTGTTAGTTGGAGGCATTGTCTGGCTCTTGAGTTTGCTGCCCCTATACAACAACGATGCTTACATTAAACAGAAAGCTCCCTTGTCAAAGGTGGTGTTTCCATCCCTCAGCCTGGGAAGCCCTGACCATCAGTGGGTTCACTCTTTCAGCAAAATGACTTTAATAATGGGTGGACAGCATTTACTTGTCATTTCACTTGTCAATGCATGCAAGCTCAGATGAGATGAGTGGTGTGTACCTGTAGCAACGTGACATTTCTTGTTTTTGCAAAACCCTTCATGAACTGTAGTAGCTTTCAGAGGTACTCTAAAACCTTACTGAAGTTTTGGAATTTCCAGAAAAAGGAGAATGGGGGTAGGGTGGGACGAAGGGGAGAGAAGTTCAGAAGCTCTGGTACATTGTCACTCGGACAGGCTTCTATAGTGTATCTCTAGGTAGAACCTGTGCTATTGAATGTTACCTTATAGACAAACCAGTTTCAGTCACAAGGTGCTTACAGATTTATTCATTTTTGTTCCATATAATGATGAGAATTACTGCTCTACTTTTTACCATTCAGAGAATATTAGTAGTTATGCCTCCTGCCAATTAGATATGGTAAGTACCTTTTCCTACTTCAGGGGATGGGTTCATCCTAATGAGGGGCAGAAAGGAGTGCCTTTCGCATTTTTCTGCCCACAAATCCCACCATACAATTGACCAGACATATTTAGAGTTCTGACCTGCTCTGTATTCTTGATTCAAACACTTCCTTATGAGATTCACCTTGAACAAGTCATTTATCCTCTTTATAGTTCAAATTTTCCTCAGTAAAATGAAAGCAATATTCCTTTATATCCTAAGGGTATTGTCAGACTAGTGAAGTCTTAAGTAACAGCCTGTATATTTGCTTAGGAATCGGTAAAAAAGAAATGTGTTAATAATTTTGGAAAACCAATCAATATTCTTGGATAATTACAAACAGAATAGAGAATGAAGGGTGAAGATGGCTGTTGCGGTACTTACAGCCGTGGTTCCTCAGCCATTCTTTCCTCTCTGCCTGTTTGGGACTACAAGCCAAGTTTTCAGCAGTGTATTTTAAGATAAAGATAATGCTGTAACTATTACTGATGTTTCAATCAGCAGATCGAAAATAGGCAATAAGATGAAAAAAAATTTTTTTAATTGACTTTTTTTTTTTAAACCATAGACGAAATATTTTGGTTTCAGGCTATTTTTAAAAAGTTGTGATGAGTGATCAAACCACCAAGCTAGAGCATCCTTCTAGCTCTCTCACTGTATGTCAAAAAACCTGTGGGATTTTGGAAGAAGTGGAAGGCTTCCAACAGGAAAGAGTGGAGCCTGCAGTAGCCTGGTGGCTAAAACACTCTCCTGAAATGTGAAAGGTCTAGATTCAGGTCTCCTCAGGCAGAGGAGCATTTCCCTTTCACTCCATACTGAGCACTCTGAGTACGGAACCTATGGGACAAGAAGTTCTTTAAAGTTCTTTAACTTTTTTTAAACCAGTGCTTCATTTATTGCTTCTATTACAAATGCAAGGAAAAAAAAAACCCCTAAACACATTTGTCCTGACATTTAAAAAACGCTTTTTATTCCATGAATTTGACGAGGATTTACAAGTAGTTTTGGACACCCTAAAATTGAATTTTTCTGCAAATGTGAATCATAGATACCCCAAGGCCTCCAAACCCTGTTTTACTAGCCTCAGCACTGTGCAGTAATTAATTGTGTGTCACTTTGCAAAGGAGAGTCTGCCTTGGGAGAATTGCTGCTTCCAGAAGATAGAGTTGGGATGTCCCAGCAATGTGTGTTAATCTCTTGTTTTCTGTCTTTTCACTGATCTACCCGTTGAGAGTCAGTTGTGGTGATGTACAGAGGCCCTCGATCCTAGGTGTCCGGAAAGCGGGGAGACCAGGGTGTTCCCAGAGGCGAGCCCTGGGCTCTCGGTTTTGTCTCTCGCTTGCTGCAGCAGGCTTGTATTTTCAGGAATTGTCGTGAGAACCTGTTTGTCAGGCTTCCCAGGGAGTAAGGTCGAGGCCCTGGGGTCTCAGTCTTTTCAGGAGAGACGGTCTTAACCTGCATTAATCCTGCATTAAAATTTCTTTCTAGTCAAGAAAAAATAATAAGAGGGAAGATAGGCTTTATTAGGAAACAAGGATTGGTTTAAAGAAAGAAAAATTCAGAGCTTTATGGCAATAGATGAGCTAATCTGATCCTAAATTTTCCTAGGTGTAGATACATTCGTGGGTCAGGCTGAACAATCCAGCCTGAAATTATGGAAATGCCCCAAGGAACTGAGGTAACAGAATGCCATAGTCAGATTGTTCTCCCATTCAATCTATGGAAAATAAAAATAAGATTCAATGTAAGTTGTTTTGATTAAAGGAAATTTAGTGAACCTTCAGGGTAAACAGGAGGGTTTCATCTCAAAATTTTAGTTTGTATATTTAATAAAAGTCTCTTTGCTAAGAAGATCAAATTCTTTTAAGAGTATGAGAGACTTTACCAAATTCCAGTACTGTTTTGGCTCTGTTTGTAGTATTTTCTTACTTATGTAAGCATAAGTAAATATCAAATATTTTACATTTCAGTGGAGAAAAAAGCATGATTGTAATTAAAACTCTCATGGAAGTTAGCTTATAGGATATATGTGATCCTGGGACCCCTACAAGTATGAATGGTACCAGTGTATTCAGTCCAGGGGAGATTTACATTACATACTGATTATTTGTAGAACTGGTATTAATAAATGTGGCTTTTCCTCCTAATTTTATTTCTACCTTAACTAATAGAGTGGGAAAACTCTTAAGTTTATTTTAAAAAGAATTAAAAAACCTGAATAGTATACATGACAAAAGCCAAAGCCAAGGGTCCTTAGTTTTAATTTAATCTAAACCTGTCAATTGGGCGAGTGCCTCAGGAATTGGTCCTTGTGGTCAGATTTTCTTTAAGTGTTTGACCTCCAAGTTTAATGACCTTCAGGAAACCCCATTCTTCTACTTTTTGTTAATATTAAATATTTAATGTCTTAAAATATTATGAACTGCATTACAACAGGCACTTAGAAGCCAGTCAATAAATAATCAAGTCACTGCGGTCTCCAGAGGGTACGAAACCTTTATTATTTACCAAGCTTTCACTGGAATGGTTGTTTGCATAGCACTTCACTGGAGACAGATTCACCAGTAAAACTTGATGACTCCTCTTTATTTTTCTAATAGATATAAAATATGTCACCTCTTATTCTGTAAGTCATCTCTTACTCTTTATACTGTTAGCTTTTTCTTTCATTAGCAATTAAGAGGTCTCAAGGATGAACTGGAGTTAGATGACAAAAGAGGGAAAAAGAGACTACTATAATGAACACAGAAGAGAGAAGAAAAACAATGATGTAGATTATAGTGTAGCTCATTTCTGGTATATATGTTATGTCCAAGCACAAAGTACAACAAAAGTTTTTTGAATCTATTTGGCCAGGTAGGCAAATACTGTCCACGCTGCCATACTTCAGTTTCAAGTCAGTAGGCATAATGTAAAGGTTGATATGTTGGCTATTTAAAGCACTTGAGACGCTTCCAAATGCAATCAGGTTGTCTGATTGAACTGAAAAAAACCCTAAATACAAACATTTTAAATCACTCTTCACTTCCTTTAATATTCTTAACTAATCCGTAAGTTGATTGCATAGCGTTTCAAGCCAATCTGACTGCTTTCTGCTATGATCCTCTTCTCCCTCCTTCCTTGCACTAGCTTCAGTGCTGATCTCATCCTCATTGCACCATTTCAGTGTGCTTTGCAGCCAGAAAGCTACTTTTCTCTTAATTTTCTCCAGTTTAAGTGTTACATGTTATGACCTCTGCTTGAAGCAGTATTTGAATCACGTATACTTGGTATCGCGAGCTCCGGCAGATGGGTACTGTCTTTTGCTGTTTACCTGTATAGGGCCTGTTTGTGTCACACAGACCTCAGAATTCAGTCATATTTTTTTGACAATGAACTGTAAAAATTCACTGTTTGAAGGAGTAATTTTCTGTGAAAGGTATCAGAAACAGAAGAAATTTGTTCTCTGCCAAAAAGAAGTTGTAAACAATTTTGAAAACAAATCATAAAAATATGAAACTTAAAGGATTAGGATTTGAGGGCCCAGAGCAACAATTTATTAACCTAACCCCTGAAAAACAGGGATTCAAGTAGAAATGCTGCTGCTTCCTTTATTTCAGGTAGTTTTTCTTCTTAAAACACGCAAGCAAACAAACAAAAAGACTGCTGACAGCGTTAGAAGATAAATAGTGACATTCTTCAGACCTTGAGTTTTTTTCTTATCTTTAACTCTGCTCTGAGGATGCTATGAATAGAAGCATCGCAGGCTTCTGTAGTAAATCAAAGTTGCCCGGCAATGAAAATTCAACCGACAACCCCCTATTTTAGTTCCTAAGAAAAAACAGTGCAGCATTCATATCAGTCTTTACCTATTGGATGGTTGGATCTTACTTCCAGAACTTTTCTAGTAAATATCTTATAAATATATTGACTAGTACAGAAAATAATATCTGTCAAAATCAGCATATTTTTGCTTTTGACAGTTAGATTTTAGGAACAAATGACAAACCACTTGAAACAAAATTTCCTGATTTTAAAAATTAATAAGTAACAATGCTAAAATAAAAAAGGTAGCAGATATTTTAAGAGCACATTTCCTCTCATTTTTATACTAAACTCCTTTCCTCCTACATCCAGGACACTGAGTGTGAACAGCATGCCCTTTGTAATGTAATAAAATAGCTAGTTGTCTGTAATGCTGTTTGGAAGAGTTCAGGTTGCACAGTAACCTCATTCCATCACAGTTGCATGGAATCAATTACTATTAAATTAAATAATTAAAATCTATTAAAATAAATTGCCATATATACTGAACAATTTCATAATTCACTTGAAAAGAATAATTATTTGGAAATCTTAATAATGCTTTTTAAACTTGATACATTTTTGTTCAATGTGATGATTCTGAGCAGGATAATGTATTCAGTTCCACATTTTTCCTCTAATCCTATTTCAAAATGATTTTTATTTCATGTCTCTGTATTCTATATTAAATGATTTCTTTTTCATTGAATCTGGATTCTGCCTGAATTGACACATAGCTATGCATGTAGTTTCATCTTTTCATTCTCTCTGTCAGAAGATGGCTAATTAAAATTTTTAAGAATATTTCATTTAAAATATTGTTCAAAAATCCAAATTGAAGTCAGATAAATGAAGGAAAAATAAACTCTTTATGGTGATTCAGGGGTAACATACATTCCTATGATGCACACAAAAAAAGGACTATTTTTCCTTAAAAGAATTCACGTTAAAAGGTGAGATTTAAATGACCAAAGACAGCATAACCTGAATAAAAGGAATACATACAACTTCAGGTAAGAGGCAATTCCAGTGGTACATAAGAGTCTGCAGTTAGGAAAAGTTAAAACTCATAATTTTATTTAGGCAGATGATGAAGTTGTGATCAGATGAGTACTGGGCAAGGAGGGATAGACGGTGCCTTGCCTATGAAGCTGTAATGCAGTGAAAGTCATGGAGTTGTTGTTTTTATTGTCTACTATTTTATTTCATGAATAAGCACCTAGCCTAGTACATAGGTGTTTGGCTGTGCAGCTGCTATTAGTCACAGTAATATAAAATTAGAATAAAACCTTCTAAAGTGGACATGATGAAAATGTCTTACTGCTTTCACAGGTACATCACTTCTAACTGTAGAAGCTTATGAACGCAAATTTAGAGGAGAAAACATAAAATACAGCATCTTCAGTGACAAGGAAAGCATATTCTCCATACACCCCATTACAGGTACATTTTTATAAATATTTTTTTTTCCAAGTGTCTGTGTGTAGCTTAAGGAGTGTGGTCTCTAAAATATAGCAAGTTCCTACCACAAGAACAAAGGTAGATATCTTAGAATATTACTCTCCTGTTACAATGAATAAATCATTAGTAAAACCAGGGATGTAGAGAGACATGGAAAGAAATTGAACACCAGTATACCTGTTTAAAAGGCTCAGTTCTGATTAACTGATTAATGATCACCAGGTGTTGGGAGTTGATAAACTACTGCTTTGTGATCCAAGCCAAGACTCCATCTTGCTTCTCATCATAAAGTTGCCCAAAAACTCAATAAACACAATCCTTCAAAACACTCCTAATGTAGGAAGCATTAGACCCTTGTTGAGTTTAATGCTCTTTGTTTCAGGCAAACCTTGACAAGTCTGAAAGTCAAGTTTGTTCATTTTTTGGTGATTGTATTTGCGTTCTGCAGCAGGTCTGCTTTCATCTGCTCTTCAGTCAGGAACTTCTGATGGCAGGAGAGCGGCGCATTCCCTGTGTGCACTTATGTGCTCTCATCTAAGGTGCTTAAGAGAGCATAGTTACTCTGGTTGCCTCTCAGCTCCTAAACATCTGCAACAAAATAGTTTGCCTTCTGAATACATGGAGTCTGTCTGGGATGGCATAGACAGAAATAGTTTAAATAGGTTTCTTCAGAAATAGTGTAAATAGGTTGTACTCTTAACAAATGGCTTTCTCCCTGAGTTCCTGGAGGCTTTAATCGGTGATCATTCTCCAGGCATCAAGTGGTGTACTCCTGTCAAGCTATCACCTTTGATGCTGATGGACAGTTAAAATTATTTTGTTTTGTTTAGATGAGAGGCAAAGTGCATACACTTGATTTCCAGTCCTTCTTATTTCACTGAAATAAAGCTAGAAAGATTGATCGTAAAGAATGTCTTAGAGACAGACAAGTTTATCCCCAAGAAAGTGAATCTTCTCCAACACCACCTCCAAAAAAAAAAAAAAAATCAAATGGGATTTTCCTTTTTTTTTATCAAGCCAGTCTGAAAAATGGTTACATGATGTTTTTAAGAGTCTCAAAGCACTCTCTTCACAGACAATAGTGGAATTTCTATAGCAGTGTCACAAGTCGTCTTTTGAGATATTTGAGCCATTGTGGTTTCTTCTGTTTCCTTTCTTCTGAAATCTTTCTTCTGTTTCTTAGAAAACATTAATTGACGTGCAGCCTTTCAGGACTTTTTAAGGGCAGTTTTTACCTCAGCATTAATTTTGACACCAGTAACTCTCTACCCATTGTTTCTACAGCAGAAGTATTTTGAGCTATATTGATGCCCTTTCTATCTTAGGTATTCTAAACAGCCAAAGGTCTGCTCTACTGGTCTTTTCAAGCACTGATGTTAATTAACCCCATTTTGGAGAAGATGTTCTCCCATTCCAGGGGGTTATATTATATTGTAAAATCATATAAGGTATAGTAGGAAGTGACCCAGAGACATGAACTAGTCTCTCTTCTAACACTGAAAGGGAATCAGCTGTGCCTAAATCTGACAGAAGTTTATCTGTTGTGTTCTTAAAAACTTCCAGTGATAGCGATTCTACAAATCCTCTCAATAGCCTGTGCAAGTCTTGGCAGTTGGAAAGTTTTTATTTATATTTATCTGAATGTGTATTGAAACAATTTAAACTTATTACTTCTTAATCTAGTAACAATAGACATAAGACAAAGGCAAAAAAAGCTATTCTTTACATATTTGAAGACTGTTGCCCTCTTTCTTCTTTGTGTGCACTTCTCTAGAATGAGCAACTCTGGTTCTTTCACTTGTTCCTTCTAGGTGGTGTACCTCAAACTTGATTATTTGCTCCACTCTACACTAGAGTGTTTCCGTTACTCTCTGTCATCTTGAAGTGTATTCCTTCTGGCACTGTCTATTTTGCTTTTTCTGTATAGAGAATGTGATAATTTTTAAGTGTTGTGCTGAAGAGAGACCACCTGCCAGCTTTGAAATCTTTATGTTCAAGACGCAATTCTTCCATAAACAATAGCAAATCATTGCTGCTTGTCTTAAAAAATAAAAACTAAAAAGCACTAGCTTGGAGAGCCACAGTAGATGGGTTCTTATGCTATCACAGGTTTGGGATATAGATATTCATGGCATTATTACTGAAAAATCCATGCAAACTGAATTTAAATTCTAATGAAATTAACATTAAAATGAACTATGTTTTGATGGTTAGATGTCATGAAGTATTTTGAATATATTAGTATATTACCTAAAATATTGAAACAATGACCACGGATTTCCAAGGACATTTTGGATTTAATGTGGAGATGTCTAGTTGTGCTTGCAGTCTCAATAATTTTCACTGATTATTTTTGATAGAATAACAGTTGCGGGGGGCTCACTGCATTAGGAGGAGTCAGTGTTTTACCTGTATGTCAGTCAGATACAGAAATTGATACAGCTATTGCCCGATTTGGATATAGATGGAGGGCTAGATGTAGCCACTCTCAGATGAGGGCCAAGAGTCTCTTCAGACACAGCTGACTCACCGTCACATGTCAAGGAGCACACGTCATGCAGCCGCTTTCTTCCTCTCTATCCCTCTACAAGTAAATCAGCTTTGTTTTAGGAAATTGCCAGCTTGGTAGTTGATCAGTGAAAACTTAGCTGTCTGAGATTTGTACAGTAACTAACATGTGGGGGCTTAGGTAGAGGAAGGAAGGACACGGCGGGGAGCTTGCTGGGTTTCTGTCATGTGTTCAATGAAGGAGACCATATATGTTAGGGACTTCATAACTGCATTTGTGCATGTTTTTTCCTGAATACATATGTCGCATCTCGATATTTTTTTATTCTTATTTTAATAAACCAGGTGCAATCACAGTAAAAGAGCCAAAGTTTCTTGATTATGAAGTTAAGAATAAAATACATCTTTCGGTTTTGGCTGAAAATGGTTTGAATTCAGCGATCTGTGGAGTGACGGTTTTGATACAAGATGTGAATGATAATGTACCTAAATTTCAGCAAAGCTATTACAAAGCATCAGTATGGGAAGGCCAAAGTCCTAAAACAGACATCATACAGGTAAGTGGAAATAAATCTTCCCAAGCCCAGTGCTGTAGTTAAAAAGAAGTTTGGTTGATCTGCTCATGACTACAATCCTGCTAGGTCTTTTCTGGACCACTGCCTCTTAAAAACTGAGAGTGGGGTTCTTGGTGTTGCTACTACTTTACTTGAATATCTAAAATATTCAATGACTTTTCTAGACCACATTTCAGATCTTTCATTCAGGTTTGTTAAGGTGAAGGAGAATTCTTTATCTTCTTAATAATTGTGCAGCTGGACTTTAAAGTCGTTTTTTTTTTTTTTTTTAATTTTCCGTTTCTCTCTTCAAGTAGTTGAAAAATACCATTCAAAGCTGTAGTTCTGGTTACAATATAGGCTGGGTCTTGCGTTAATGCATCTATTGAAAGGGATAAAGCAATAAAAAGAATACTTTCAACTCGTCAGACTAGTAGAGTCAAACCCAAGTGTTCAATTTAAAATCTGATGCCTAAAGAGCAGCTTGTCTCAATTTGAATGTGCAAACACTTCTTCTGAATGGATCCATTCTCCGAAAGTGTTTCCAGCTGGCCATGTTAGAGCAAAAGAAGACATCAGTTGGACTGGAAGAACGCATAATTTCCTCTGTACATGTTCTTGCATTGCAAGTCAGGTCACAGTGAGCGTCATGTTAAGTACTAAAGATATTCCTCCTCTAGAGAATAAATAAACGGAAAGCTACAAAAGCCTCCAGGGCAAAGTGATTAGAAACTGATGGACATTGTATTTAGAGAAACATATGTCCAGGAATGGAGAAAAATCAAAAGGCAGTCAACCCAGATGTGTAGTCAAAATTTTATGACAGAATGCATTCTACTATGTTTCCTTTATTCAATCTGACTGGTTGCCTCTGCTATGGTTTGGATCCCATACTCATTATAATGTTTGTTCAGCAACTAGAAAAATACAAAGACGACTCTTCAAAGAGTCAGAGGAGTCTGTGAGAAACCTGTTCACTGCTGTTGAATGTTATTTATTCTGTTGGTTTTATAGCTTGGCTCTGCCCTTTTTACATTTTCTGGTTCGTATTTTAAAAAGTAAATAATGAACTATTCCATGAAAGCTCTGAAAACTTAATAATTTAATTATTTTATCCTTTATTATTTATCTGTTTGTATAGCAGTAATACTTTAAGGGCCAGTTTTGGACCCCTGAGAAAGTGCATTTTTATGCACTAAATGGAGACAGCATTCTAACAGCAACCTTAAAGTAATATAAGAAGTGTAAAATGATTACATTCAGTGCTAGTGCTTTATGTAGCTGAATTTCAGATTCCTCAGGGAAAGAATTCATGCGCGTCCTATTGCAATTCACAAGCAGATTTTGTGACCCCACATGACACTCATCTTTGGGACCAATGTGATTATTTGCTTAAATCTGTGCAGTGGAAAGTAACCAGAAATAGATGACTGTAGTATAGGGTTTTTCCTTTCTGAAATCGCATTCTGCCATTTTGAATTAAGCCTCAGTTTTGCTCCCAAACAGGTATTTGCAACTGACCTTGACAGTGGGTTGAATGGAGAAACTGAATACTCAATTTTATCTGGTAATGAAAATGCAACATTTCTAATTGATTCAGCACGAGGGATTTTAGCAACTAATACAGTCCTAGATCATGAAACCACTTCATCTTTCAGGTTTGTATAAAAGGTTCTTATAAAAATGTATTCTTTTTGTTCACTTTAACTTGAGATTGCTCATGGTAAATATTTTATAGTTTTCTATTGATATCCATTACTCACAGAGCCTGGGTGCAGGCCAGACAGCATTGAGAACAGCACTAACGCTGCCCCTTTGTACCATGGATTCTTGCGTACTTCTCAAATTTAGGGGAAGAAATATAGTCTTGTTCAATCAATGGCAACACTTACTGATACAAGTGAGCGTGGTGATTCACTATAGGAATGATGACAGTTCCTGCATTTTAGTTTATTAGGAACTGTACAGCCATTCCCTCTCTGGAACCATTTTTTATAAATATGTAACGATACAGAGAAAGCACTCAAACCAAATCCAAGAAATAGGGACATGTTCTGTTCTTTAACTAGAATATAGTTCAAATTTTCTTCTCCATAATCTGATAAAGATGCTTTTGTAGGCTGTTTCCATCTATAAGCTGTCTTGTACTAAGTATTAGTTTTTTCCTGTTTTCTAAGAAACTGTGAGTAAATATGATCAAGTGGACATGACCATTTTTCTTTACAGGTCATGCCGTAATTGGAATTAGAAAGCAAATAAATCATGCCTTGAAGAGAAAATAAGAGTATGCGGATTCATTAATACACCCTTTTTATGTACTGCAATCTCTACAAAAAGTAGATTTCTGTGTATGTGTCAGCAGAAATTAGCTCTTTTTTTTTTTTCCCCGTATGGTTGTGGCATCAGTTAAAGTATTTGCAAGTTTTTCCTATCTTCTGGGGCCTCAAAGCTTTAAACGTTCAATCAGAATTCTTATGAACCAGAATAACTTCTAGAAAACCACATCAAAAAGATCAATGGAATATGATTTTTTTTTTTTTTAAAATATCAGTGTAATTTGATAATAGCGTCCTAAAGGAAATACTTTGTTTTAACTTAATATACAGGACACTTCATTTGGAGTTTGTTTTTCACTGAATCAAAAAACATCAGTTCTGATTTTTAGTCATTTAAATAGCGTAATACATTTTATTTGTAACTTGCACTTTAAAAGAATGCCTGGAATAAATCCTTCAAAGGAAGGATGTTTACTGTTGACGAAGCATTGAACATCTAAGCATAATAATTATCATATCTGTCTTTAACTGGGGGCCTGGTTTATTTCAGTATTTATGTTGGAATTTAGCGCTTTAAATTGACAGTTTGTTTGAAGGAATATGAACTGTCATATTCCTTCATATTCCTCATATTCCTTCTCTTTATTAATACATTATTAATCTGTACATTGTTAGGTGAAAAGTGAATAGCAAAAGAAGCTTTCAAAACTGTTTTCCTGTTTAATTTCAAAATGTTAGCCTTGGTTCTTTCAAATTTGCAAGTTGTTGTTTATTTTATCTAAATTGAACATTTTCATCCCCAAAAGTTCTAAGTCCCTTATAATAGGAGGTATAATGAAAGTGTTGACAGAACCTTAATTTTAATGCCTTGGCTGAGATGTTTTTATAAGAGTTTTTTCCTGAAACTTTAGAAAGTGATTATTTTTAGTAAAATATTTCCATATGTATACCTTACCAATATTCATTCTAGAAAAAATACACTTTCTGTATGGAATTATCAATGGTCACCGATTGAATACTAGCCTGCAATTTAAGTTATGTGTTCTGTTGGCGTCAGAAACCACAAGGACACCCAGACCAGAGCTGGTGTGGTTCAGGAATGGAAGTGCTGCAATCCACAGCTTGAGTTACAGCCTTGGTATTCCATATTGTCATATGAACATTTAGGAAGTAATATCTATTTGACACTTTAAACAGAAACTGTAACTTAGAAGAAAGAGGGAGAAATAAAGCACTCAGAAGATCTGCAGGGAGACCCAGAAAATATGATGGGACATGCAAACAGTTGTTAGTATACAAAACATTTAATTGAGATGCCAGACTCTGACTTGTATATCCTTTTGCATAGCTTGATGTTTTCTTTTTTTTGGCTGTTCCTTTTTTTAGAGCACCTGTTGAGTTAGATTTAAATTAGAATTCCCTTCTGGATAATTTTTAAACTGGGGAGGGGTAAAGTCTTCCAAATAATCTTTTGCTTACAATAAACATTTGCTCTTTATTGTTCAGAGTAAACATCCTTTTATCCATGTTTATCAGGTCATTGCTTACCATTTTCTTTGCTATATTGTTTGTGGAAATCAAAAGATTGTTAACAGAATCTACTACCCATCCTTATGCAGGTGTAAAATGGAAGCATACAGGTAAACTCTCTTAATATGACAGTGAAATTCTGGTCCTGCTAAAATCAGTGTCAGTTTTGCCACTGTCAAATGGTGCATGTATTCAGGTTTTTCACTTTATCATTTACATTTATAATATAATAGGGGGCCTATTCTATATCTCTGCAGACATTTTGGCTGAATATTACTTTGGATGTTTTCATATTACCCAATTTTCACATTCCTGTTGTCCCTTTATAAACAATGAGGAGAGTCAGGTTCCTCCAAAGGACAATTTAGTACTTAAGTTTTAATTCCTGCTCTGAATTACCCACTGGAGAAATGTGTCTTATTTGAAAGACACATTGCTAGCTTGTTTAACCTCCTGTATTTGATATGAAATTGGATGAAATGAATACAGATGAATAATTCCTTTTCTTCGTATGATTTTGTTACATTTTTGCCACCTAGAATCTCCTGGATATTTTTTCTGCAAGACACAAAAAATAAAACTCCACACAGTCAACCTTACAGAAAGAAAGATGGAATTTAAGAGTTGCAGTGAGGAGCAGAAAGGGCTAATCTTTTCGTTTGTAACTTTTCCCCTGCTTATAACATTGGTGGATAATTCTGATTTCTGACCAATAGTGACAATTACTGCTTCCTTTAATTGTAGATTGGTTGTACAAGCTGCTGATAAAGGAAACCCCAGACTTTCTGCTACAAGTATTGTGAGGATACAAGTGTTAGATGTTAATGACAACGCTCCAATTGTCCTACCACTAGATGAAGTGGAGGTCGCAGAAAGTAAGTGTGTTAGTACAGCTAAGTTTTATTAAAACTGGGATGTCAAACAATAGTGCTTTTGGTGATTTGTGTAACCAAGTGACTCTAGTAATAAGGATAATGGATCATATTAATACTGAAATATCAGTATTAATTGTGATCTGCTTTGGTTCTCAGAGGTATTATTCTTAATCTTTAGACATTGTGTTTAAGAATACTGTGGAGCAAAACCGTAGGCAATTCAGAAAGAGGAAAACAAAATCTACAGAAATACATCTGTAATCTGTTCATTTTGGACTGCAGTGTCATATTCTTCAGATGTCTTCAATTTCTGCTTTTCTCCAATAAAAATACTTGGTGTTAAAACCAGTATTGCTAGAAATGAGACATTTTTAACTTCATTATGATGAAATAAATAATTTCTGTAAATTTGAATGAAGCTTTAAAATGCTTTATAGCTTGATCCAGTTGATGATCATGAAAAGGAGGACCCAGGACCTCCTGAGTTCTCATCCCAGCATACCTCTGGTATATTGTGTGACATAAGCTCAACATTTGCAGACCTTGAATCTTAAGCCCAGCATTTTCAAATACAGGCATCATATATGTGATGCATTAAGATACACAGCCAAACATTTATAAAGATTAGGTGCTGAAATTCCGGTACTCCTGTTAACAAAACATAGCAAGGCTGTGTTTCTAGTGATACTTTTTTAGCCTTTCCTAATTTTAGCTCCCACTGGCAATGACAAGTACGGGAGCCATGGATGCCCAGCAGCTGTAAACTACTGGCTACTTATTTAGGTTTTTGTATTCTGTTTAAGAACATTTGCTTTAGAACATCACACCACATGTTTGAGGCTTAATGCCCCAGGCACGCAAACGGGGAATGGTTTAGTTTCTGTTAGCTCCAGGCTTTGTTATATGATCACTGATAGGTTCAGTTTGCAATCCCTGCTACTGTCAATTTGGCACATGACAAAACCTGTCTGTATCTAGTTCCTCAATCTCATAGGAATACATCTTGAGCTCTTAAGATTTTTGTGCCATGTAGGTCTGACTGGATGTCTGTGTCTCCCTGGTGGCCTTCTCCTCCTCTGGACAAGCTTCAGAATTGCAGTCACTGGCTCTACGAAGACCAGGGGACTCTGATACCTCAGTTAAACATTCTTGTGGAAGTTTGACACTGTTCAATAAATTCATGTCACCTAAATGCATGTGGAAAACCATGGAAGTTCTTGTTGCTGGTGAAGAAACAGGAATCTGGGAAAGTCTACAGAAAATCCGAATTAAAATTGGGATAAAGCAGATGCATTTGTAGAAATCCACTACTGTTTCCATAGCATGTCTGGATATTGCTCTTATTCTAAAACACAAAGTCAAAATACACCAAAAGCTAATACAGAAAGATTCAATATTACAAAATCGGCAAAATCTTCAGAAATTGTAACGTCATCTTTTAGCCATGACTTATTCTGAAAATTATTGTTTCAGATGCCCTGCCTGGTTTTATAGTGACTCAGGTGCCAGCAAGTGATGCGGACTCCAGGCCAGCACTTCAGTTTGGTTTTATTTATAATAGTCCTGGAATGAAATTTGCCATCAATCAACACACTGGTGTAGTCACAGTGGTGGAACCATTAGATTTTGAAGAAACTGCTGTGTATAAGCTGAGCATCATAGTTTCAGATTCTATACATCAAACAGAAGCAGAACTCACCATCCTTGTTTTGGACATCAATGATAACCCACCAGTGTTTACTCAGGATTTGTATCAGGTGGGAACGTGGCAAATGCACAACAAACATGTGATGTCTTTCCATATATCATGATAAATAGTAGGAGTGCTTGTTTATATTTGTCTTAAAAATGCATTTGAGCACCAAGAAAGAAGATCTCTGCAAACTATTACTGAGCAGAGCAGAGCCCTTCTGGGAAACCCCAGCCCCTTCCTAGGAATTCTGCTAAAAGGACTGAGGGAATTATTGAGTTTTCATGTTCACGGTTTCTGACTTCAGAAGGAAAGTGGTGTGAATGCTAGCTGTACTCCATACACCATGCATTCATCACTAGGAGTTACGGATATAATCCAAACCAGTTTGGGGAGCAGGGTCCAGTGTTCAGAACTTCCTTCTTCTGACAGAATGGTAAACAAATTGGTGCATTTATTCTGGGCCTGTTACTATGGCATGAATTTCTTCATTTTCAGTTACACAGCTCCACAGAGGTGTAGCAAATGCCCCTGTGGTAGGTTATGCACATGTGGTTTGTAATGTGTAACCCTGCCTTATAGCAATGGCACTCATCTAGGAGTGAGGGATATGAGTTTTGATCTCCCCAACATCCCCTACTAGACTTGAGGAGGGTACAGAGCTCAGCTTTTGGACAAGCATTTGAACTGCTAGACTGTTGTAGAAGTCAAGTTGTCCAACAATGTTTTGAAACAAGCTGTTTTAGCAACTATGGACAGCTATGGGCCACTAAGATGATTAAAGGAATTGGAGGATATATCATACAAGGCTCTCAAGAGTGGGCTGCTAAAAGGGTTTTGCCCTGACTTCATCAGCCCTGAGTCTGTGGGGCTTGGGCTAAGGCTCAGGACATGTAATGGCTTGGCGTTAGGGTTAGGGATGGGGGAGAGACAAAGCCTGGAGCTCCAGTTGAAGTTAGGCTGCAATAAGGCTGCCACAGGAAAGGTGGGGCTGCCAGAGGAGTTGTTTCCTTAGGAATTTTTTGGGGGAGGGAATGGGGGTAGGCCGTGGGGCTTATGCTGAGGCCCAAGAGAGCCTAGAGCATGGATCGTTCAGCATGGAGAAGAGAAAGCTCAAGGAGGATCTTACCACTGTGTGTAAATACTGGTGGGGGGAGTAAAGAAGACAGAACCAGACTCCTCTGTGGTGTCCAGTGACAGGGCAAGAGGCAGCAGGCACAAATGGAAATACAGAAAATTCTGTTTAAACATCAGGAAAAACTTTTAAAACTCTAACAGTGGCTGAGTACTAGCACAGGTTGCTCAGAGAGGTTGTGGAGTCTCTGTCCCTGGAGATATTCAAAACTCAACTATACACAGTCATGGGCACCCTGCTCTAGGTGACCCTGCTCTGAGCAAGGGTTGGACAAGGTGACCTCTGCCATTCTATGATCCTGTGAACTGAGCTGTTTGCTTGACTTGGTGCTTTTTGTGTGTGGTGGATGTGCTCAGAGCCAAAAATATGAGGCATCACAGAAGACTTGGATTTAATAATGCTTCATTTATAAATCTCAGACAGATTTAGTCAAGAAATAAATCTAAACATTTGGCTTAAAAGAAATGTCAACCTCTGAGCATGTGCAGGTACAACAGTTTAGTCACTTAGATAACTATGGGACAGACTGTAGGCACCTGTGAAACTTTCAGGTGCCTGAGTTGTCAGGATTTGTGTAAACTGCCCACTTAAACTCATAAGTTTAAATTCTGGAAAAAAAATGCACTATTAATGCTCAAGTGATTTTTAGACCTTGCCTTAAGTTTTCCTCAACTCTCATATGTGTCTGATTTTGGAGAATGGTTTAGGCAAGTACTTACTTGTGCAAGTGCTAGGAATTGTTTTGTAGATCAGGGCAGACATTACAGGCAGGGTTATTAGCTGATGCAAAACACTGTAGCTCTATTGATTATGCTAACGTAAACAGCTGAGCTTCTCTCTCCACAATCCTGATGTTTTGATGTGTTGCTTGGATAGTAAGATACACTGCTTGTTTTCGGTCAATGATACGTATAATTCCCTATTCATCATTCTGTAATTTTTACCCTTTTATTGTCCTTTCAAGTGTTTTCATATTTATACTTTTCATATGTAGTTTCATATATATATATATGGCTATTATATACATATAATTCCTCTGTTAAAATGATTTAAACTAACACTTTAAGTTATGACAAAGGTAGCTGCTGTATCATACTGTTCATTTGAAATTGGATTTTTAATGCGGAAGGAAACTTTGGTCACAAAAATACTGTATCTTCAAATAATGGAAGCTCTTAAGAAGGGAAAGGACTTTCTTGGTTTCCTCGAGTCTATGAAGAAAAATGGGAGCATTTTGAAAAACTAAATTCTAGGAACAATCCAGTGATAATCAAGCTCTGGTGCTGGAATTTTTAGGGTACATGTGTTGGTTTTTTTAATGGTTAATCATATACTCCAGACGGGGACTGCAGACTGTATTCCATGTACGAAAATCAAGGTGTTCCTGAAAGCAGGGAGAAAAGCCAATTTTAGTTGCAGTCCATTGTAGGTATTCTTTCCATTAGTGTACTATTGAAAAAAGAGATTCAGTGGTTCACTGCACTCATTGTCGTAACGAACTAGAACTAGATGGATTTTACTACTGTTTAAAGTTTACTATAAATTTTGGCTGTATTGTATGCATTGTTTTCAATATCTCAATTTTATAGTTTTGTCCCAGAAGAAAATGGGTAGGTGAAACTTTTTCCAAAGCTTTTTCATCCAAAGAGAAAACTTTTTCTTTTTTTCCTAATAAGATCAAATGAAGGAAAATGTGGTTTTTATTTTCAAAATCTTTTATTAAGCTCTACCAAAATTGTAATTTTGCTTTTTATGTCAGGTGAGCTTGCCAGAGCTCATTTCTGTGGATGCCACTGTTCTGACAGTCTCTGCTGTGGATAGGGATTCAGAGCATAATGGAATGATTTCCTACAAAATCCTCTCTTCCTCTGAGGGATTTGCCATTGATCATAAGAATGGTGAGTCCGTAAGCATGGTTTATTTTTCAGCTTTTTCAGTGTAAATTGAAGAGTCAAATTGCACTTCCTCACCTGTTGCCAGTGATCACTTGAGTTCTGGAAATCTTTGGTGACTAGAGTCCACCGTATGTTTTGGCTAAATCTGCCATTATCGCTGAAGAACTGATAGCATCAAAGACCAGAGTTCTCAGTTTGTCATTGAACTGTGCACGAGGCTGCTAGTCACAACATCTTATAGGTGCTATTCCTCTGACGTGATTTAATAGAAAAGTTGCTGTATGTTTTACGTTGTTTCATAACATTTCAGCTCGTGTATTAGGTTTCATTCAATTTAAGTTCATACTTACTATTTTTCAGTATAAGTTGAACCTATCATAATGGAGCTTCTCTACAGCTTGGGCAGTATGTTTTTGAGATTGCTTCTTTAGAGAGCTTATGTTATCCTATAATCCTAAATGGAATTTAAAAGTTTTCTAAATTGAGAACATTCTCTCCAAAGTATGTAATTTTCTTCAAGAGATTAACTATTTCACATTTTCTGGCCTAATGTAACAGACTGGGAGGTACAAAACTGTGTGTGTGTCTCTCTGTACGCATGGGTACATACAATTTTTGGTAATATCATCTTCAGAGATTACTAGATACTGCAAAAATGATATGCAACTATTGTTCAGTGAGCAAGTTCTTATCACTTATTTGCTGTTCCCATGAGGTAAAATGCTGTTTACATGAGGTGAATTTTTGAATGCAGTGTTTGTTCGGTGGTGGTAACTACAAACACTGAAAATATGAATGTCTCACCCAGTTAAAGCTGTTTTCTCTTTTACCCATTTGTTACTCTGTATTCACCAACCTGTCTTTATCTTTGGCTAATGGTTATTTTTAACTGCGGTCAGAAAATCAGCACACAGCGTTGTCTCTGGTGCTTAGCTATACACTGTGAAGAGTGAAGTAGATGGCTTATGAACACAGAGTCAGAATGGTTTGGGTTGGAAGGGACCTTAAAAGATGATCTAGTCCAACCCCCATGTTTAGATAAGCAATTTGAATGAAACATGTTTATATAACTTACCGGCAAACCTATCTAAATAACAAACATGCCTATAATGCTGTTACTGGATTGCAAGCAAAACAGGAGAACTAACGACCTTCAGTAATTTTCCCTTTTATTTTCTGCATTTGGCATGTTCAGCCTGTTACAAGGAAGAGAAATTTTTGCTAGTCTAAATGCAGTGTGTGTATTTGATACTGCGCCATTGTGGGTAGGCTGTGCAGTATTAGCTCTGATTTCTCAGAGTTACTTTGGGGTGTGCAGCCATTACATGTGAGTCATTTTCAAATATGACTGATGAGATTCAGCTTTTGGAATCACATTTACTTGCCTTAGTGAGTGTGGGGTTTTATTAATTCTGTTTTATTTTCAGGTTCGGTGTTTGCTACAGGACCAGTGACACAGCTGGAAAAGATTCCCATTATCCAGCTCCTGATAGAAGCCACGGACAGTGGCAGTCCCGCTCTGAGTGCAGTTACCTCTGTAGAGGTGCACGTAGAAGATGTAAATAACTATGCCCCTCAGTTCACGCAGATGCTGTACAATCTCAGCATGAGCGAGGATGCCTCGGTTGGAGAAAGTGTCCTTACGTTTTCAGCCATCGACTATGATTGGACACAGGAAAACACATATGTTGAATACTCTATTATTGATGGGAATTCTGACAATTTATTCTCTGTGGAAACAAGTGTCGTGGAGTCAGAAACATCTTACAAGCTTGTTGGCAATCTTGTTTTGAGCGATACTCTCGACAGGGAAACGGCTTCTTCTCACTGTTTGGTCCTCCTTGCCTCTGATCGTGGAACACCCTCCTTGAATTCAACTGCTATGGTGCTAATAACTGTACTGGATATTAATGATAATCCTCCAGTATTCAGCAGCCCGGAGTACCATATTCATGTCAAAGAAAGCATCCCTGTAGGTAGTCACATCACTGAAGTTTCAGCAAGTGACTGCGATGCAGGCACTAACGCAGAGGTCACTTATGCCATGATCTCTGGAAATGACAGGGGACATTTTCGCTTGGATGGGAAAACGGGATCAGTGGATTTGATGAAAACGCTGGATTATGAGGATACCATGAAATTCACTTTAATCATCCAAGCCACAGATGGAGGAGCTGATGTAAAAAATGTGGCTTTTTCTGTTGTTCTTATTAGCGTCCTAGATGACAACGATTATGCCCCACTGTTTTTGTTTCCCAGCCTGAGCTGCATTGTCAGTGAAAATCTGCCTGCCTTTTCTTTTGTGTGTGCTGTTAATGCGCTGGATTTTGATAAAGGCTCCTATGGCCACCTTACCTACTCCATCCAGTCTTCGTGTTTGGCTCATCGTGAAGCTCCTAGAGACCATGACATGTTCTTCATTGATCCTTTGACAGGAGATATTCATACAAAGCAAATGTTTGACTACGAAAGTCAGAATAGGTACTGTCTCATAATCCAAGCAAAAGACAAAGGTGACTCACTGGCCACTCTTACAGTTCAGGTAGATATTGAGGGGAAAGATGAATTTGACCCAGTGTTTACACAAGATCAATATTTCTTTAATCTCCCTGAGAAGAATGAAGCAGGCCAGTTGCTTGGCAGAGTGACAGCATCAGACAGCGATGGTGGACTGGACGGAGTTGTTCATTACTCCCTGCTAAAAACTTCTCCGTTCTTTTCTGTGAATCAAACCAGTGGTAGTATTTATTTGACTCGGACTGTTCACAGAAAGAAAAATGGCAGCAAAAGGAACGATGACACCCTGGAATTGCTGGTAAGAGCTCATAGCCCCAAAATTGAGTCAAAGTTCACAGTATGCACCGTTTTGGTAAATGTTTCCAATTCTCCTGAGAGTTACCCCATAGTGTCAGCATACAGCCTGACCATTAGCGTTTCGGTCTCCTTGATAGCGTTCCTACTGCTTGCGGTCAGTCTTATTGCACTTATTCTGAGACATAGGCGGAAAGATCTGATGAACTCTTGTGTGAAAAAAGAAGCAGTATCCTCCTCAGCTACTGATGTGAATTCAGCCAGCGAAGATAAGGACTGCCAGAAAATCCAAAGTACTGAGAGCAGTATGCTTCCCATGGGTGCCATTGCAGAATGGCTGAGCTTAGCAGGAATCGAAGAGGGGAAGGATGATGGTGTCCCCTGCAGGCATTCAGACTCCAGTGGCCACGGTTCTGCTGAAGGAGAAACTGCAGAGGACGAGGAAATCAAAAGGATCAATGAGCATCCTTGCAGAAAGAGCTCTGGCTCAGCACTGAATGAGCGCGGCTCACGGGTGCCAGATTCAGGGATCCCAAGAGAGTCTGATCAGCTCTCCTGTCAGTCTGGAGAAACGGATGTCGTGGCTACCACACAAAGCATGGAGAGCGTGCAGGCCACTAAAGGAGGAGGCGGAGAAGAAGCCTGTCATGGAGCCTATGCACATAACAAAATGTTATCTCAAACGCTTAAGAAAATTGGAATAAAAGAGAAAGACATGATGACAGACCTCACAAGAGAGTTTGTCTTGATGTCAGAAAGGCAGGACTCTGGGTATGATTCACTTGCAACTCTTGGCACCTCTGGTGAGGATCTCGGAGGTGGTTATAACTGGGATTACGTGCTCAGCTGGGAACCCAGATTTCAACCTCTTGCCTCAGTGTTTAATGATATTGCGAAACTGAAAGATGAAAACGTACACATTCATAGCTTCCCTAAGGAGAAGAAATCTCTTGTTTTCCCTCCTCCCTTGATAACATCAGTAGCTCAGCCTGGCATAAGGACAGTGCCACCACGAATGCCAAATATAATATCAGGGCAAGCATTTAAAAAATACCCTCGTTCTCCCCTTATCCATAATCTTGGATACCCTCCACCAACCATGACCCCCAGTTTTTCTCCTTCTCTCTCTTTACTTACCATGCAGACACCTACTGCTTCTCCAGTAATGTCTGATGGGAGAATGATAGGAACATGTCTTATTGATCCAAGCCATGAACTTGCAACAGAGGAAGAAATTCAGGTCTAGGTTATTAACTGACAGTAGTTTATGGTAAAAAAATATGGCTTAAAATGTATTTTGTTATTGTTTAGCAAGCAAAATATGCCTGTCAGAGCTATATCACCAGTATTTTTTCTGTTTTCATGAGCTGAAAAAGTTAAAATATAAAATAGCCACAAACTTTGTAACTATCCATTTTGTTCTTCCAGGAATACACTGTGAGGCCATGAGGCTTCTCTTCTTTCAGCTCCCAACAACTGTGGTTTCCTATGTAAATCACACAGCCAGGTGCCTGATAACCAACTTGACCGATTTTACTCATAAAATGTCAATATGTTTTTCTCATGAAATGTCAATAACAAATAAATGGTAGTAATTCTTTACTGTGGAAAAACTTTATTAGCATGCTGGTGGGTTCTGACCGCTTCTGTGGTGGTATTAGAAGAGGGTACTAGAGAGATGTGTAAGTACGGCAGGTTTGGGGGTGGGCAAGGAAGAAAGCAAGGATTCCTGTTGAGCTCTTTCTCGAGTGTTTTCCCAGACTTCCCACATCTCAGCCCCTGGTTCCCAACAACCTGTTGGGCCTGGTGCAGTTTCATTATCTGCCATGGCTCCCCGGTGGGCTTTATTAGCTATCTTTCTGCTGTGGAATCCCATTTAGCAGTTTCTGTGCACCTTTCGTTTATCTTCTGGTGTAAAGCCAGCGAGTCATGATTATCTGAATAATAACGGATCACCCTTGGAAAACAAAATAACGAGTGGATAGATAAAAGCAACCATCTTCTCTATTACTAGATCTAAAATAGATAGATACCTATTGTCTTTCTGTCCTATTACAGAAGCTGTCCTGGTACCCAGGCAGCTGTAAGGGTGGGACAGTGTTACAGTTCTGAAGGGCTTGTATGCCTCCACCCTGGTCTTTGGTCCTGTGCTGGGCATATCTGCAAGACCAGATAATCTGGCCTTGTTTGTTGTATGTATCATACATATGGCATTTTGTGTACGTATGCATATCCAGACACATACACATGCCTATACTGCTGTGTATACTTGTATATTGTATCAGATCAATAAAATACACAGAAAATACATCTAGAGTAACTCTGGTTTCTCTTCAGTGTATATTTAAAAGTCTTTTGCATCACGTGTATTAAAACTGGGCTATAGGGAAGGGTCTAGTTGGTGCCCAGGAATCTGTTACAAGTTGGATGTGTACAGAGGTATATATTGTACAGGTCATAACAGGTGGAAGAATAGCATACCGTGCGGTTAGACTGAGTGATCTTGTGGGATCAGCATCATGTGTGCAGTGGCTTTTGTTGTTTCCTCAGTCGTGCGTGTCAAAATTTGCAACCTGTGGGCTCATAACCTGCCTTTGAATAAGATCCAGTTTCTAAGGCTACACCTGCACGGTACTATCATGCAAGAGGATCCATGCTGCTATGCAAGAGTGCGTCTTTTAAAGCTGTCATTTGTTCTTTGTACTGCCATGGAGTATGAAATGATACGTAGCTTAGGAATTCATCAGGATAGACAAATATTACTAAGAAAGGAGACAGGATGGTAAGTTTTGTAGTCAGACAAAAACCTGTGCCAGGAGGAAGAAAGCAAAGAGGAGGAGTCATTCATATCTGAACATGGAGTATCAGTTTAAGGCCATTATTTCAGAATGAATATTATTCTCCACCTGTTAACATTATGCTATGTACAGCCTGTTCGGTTTTGACTTACATGTCTTGTAAAGTAATTTCTAATAGAATGAGAGGTGTTCTTTGTGGTGTTCAGTTCTGTGCAGTTACGGTTTCAGGAGGCACACATGGCACACAGAACTACCTTTTCTATATAGTCAACAACTTAGCTAATCTGATTTCAGTTTCAGGTGGTCATGGTCAAGTGGCAGCTATTGCTCTGAGGAGCAATGAGCACATGCTGTCCTGATAGGGGTCGTCTTTCCAATGGGTGATTGGTGGAAGAATAAATGCTTTACACAGCAAAACTGTGTTTATCTTTCACATTGATGGATATGAAGTGGTAGCTAGGGCCTCATTTCATGTACAGAGTCTAGGCTAATGGATGACTAGCTTTTTCTTCACTAATATTGCTGTTGCAAATGGAATACTATTAGCATTAGAAAGCATTCAGTCATCATATTTAGCACAAGATTTGGATCTCACCATGCTAATGTGTGCCCACTTCGTATAGTTCTGCTTGAAAAGGGAGAAAACCTTGTTTCTGTTTGTGCCCTTTTTGCTCCTTCAAATGCAGCTTGGTTTTGATGCCTTTCTGAGAAGATTAGATATGACTTGCATCCTATTTATCTAGTGTATGAGATGATAACCAATGCATACTTTGTGCTCCTCTTAAGTGTTATAGCAATTTTTTCCTTGTCTCTTGCGTATTTGCTCATTCTGTAACAAACAGGAAACAACACTTAGCTGGTATATTGTTGTTTCATATATAGTCAAGCTTAAAAATGTGACCATTGAAACAAGTGTCTGCAATAAATCATGTGTAGTTCTTTTAACCTTACTGTTTTTTTCCCTAAGTAAACAGTATAACTTCTGTAATTTACCATGAGTTTAATATTAGCTTGCCTCGAAGAGGCTGTATTACTTTGCAATTCTGCACACCAGTTTTAGCACTTTGGAGAAGGTACAGAACTTGTTAGTGGAAAATCATATTAAGCTCAAAATGCATAAGCTATAAAATAAAAGACAGTTGTCTCTTCTGGAATTTTGGCTGCCTGCCTTCTGGATTTGCTTGTTGGCAGCCTTGAAAACACTGGTGTAAATCACTACCAAATGGATATCAAAATTCCATCTACCAGTAGTAATCATTAAATTGACGTTCAAGCAGATTCCTGTGCAAAGAGGAAAAACCTTCATATTTTTAGGGAATCCATCATTTACAGATCATAAAAATATATATACCTATTTTCTAAAATGATACTGAAAACACTAGTTGCCTACACAAGTCCATATTTAGTTTGTATTTTATCTTCAGCTGAAGACAGGGATTGTTCCTAAAGCCGTTTTAGATAAAAATAGTTCCGATTAAAAATGAACCCTTGTTGCTAAGCCTATTGCACTGCCGATTCCTACTATCATTTATCTTTGGTTGCCATCAATTCTCAGTGCTGTATGTCACTTGTTTTCTTTAACTGACATGTAGCTTCCTGAAGAACGACGTTTAACTCTTCTCTTTGGGAGACCTATAAGCCAAAAAATGCTACCCTGACAAAAAATGTTACTAGAACATCAGCTAGCACCAGACGGACAGTTGTGCCTGTATAGCTTTATACTTCTACAGCTCATGGAGTCAAAGGCCAATGGGCAATCCAGTTGACCATCGTAGGCGTGCAGGGCCCTTTTGATTAGACCTCCTCCCAATGTGCGCTGACTACATCGCTCTTTGAAAACCAGCCCCTGGGAGTGAAGGGCGCAGGGGAAAGCTTGCAGAGAGGAACCTGGCACCAGTTTGCTGAGCATGGAGGGTGGTGGTCCCTAAAATCCTGTAAAAATGCTAATTGGAATAGGAGGCAGTTGCAACTTTGTAATTGAATATACTGTGGTGGGAGGTTTATATTTAGAATTTGGCTTACTTTGCAAGTGAAATGGATTTGCAGCTTCTTGGTTTTAGTATCTGGCACAACAGAACCAACTCGCTATGGCAATATGTGGCCTAGTTCACTTTAGATGATCTGGTGGGAATAACTAAGGTGTTGCAGAATCAAACTGAGTATACTTTTGGGTGTTGCATAGCTGCTAAGTGTTCACTAGCACGTATACAAAGCCTAATGTATATTCAATCTGTGTACGGATTTGGATGTTCAGATCTCATTAAAAAGAGCTGCAGTCTGGCATCCAAATCCTCTTGGTGGCTTTGAAAATTCCACCATAAATACATACAACATTTTTAAAACGTTGGAAAAAATGTGCATGCCCAAGCAAAAGAAAAGGAGCCTTATAGAAAGGAAAATTGAGGATCTAAAACTTTCTGTTTTAGACTTGCACTTTACGTTGCTGCTAGGGCTATTCCTCATAAAATGTCAGATGCTTTTCTTCTAAAATGTGTAAAACGTAATAGAAGAGCATCTGTAAGGAATAGAGAGAGGCATCAGGGTAGGCTGGAATTGTGAAATGGTTCTGTTTCTTGACACGTATGAGTTACTTGAGCAATGTAGAAAATACCAAATCCTTTAGCTGATGATAGTCACAAAAATAAAAATTGCTGCCCTGTTACTCTATAAATATTTGACAGACCCAAACAAGTCCTGTGCCAGATGAAGAATTAGATGCCAAACCACATGCCTGAAAATGCAGATATCATGGTAAAGGACTGAAGTGATCCACCATGGTATTCAAAACATCAGTTGAAAATCTCATTATAATTAGAAAACTCAAATTTCTTGAGTATTACATTCAAAACAGAGGATTGCCACACTGCAAACTACATTTAAAACTGTCAGCCTTGTCCATGTCACCTTATCCACTTGAAGATAATCTTATATTTAACACTTTTTTTAAAGCTAGAGTATTTAACACAATCCTGGTCACCCTCCCTAAAACTGCATGTTAATTATGCAGAGGTTATGAAAAGCTCTCAGAAGACTCAGAAAATAGAAGTTGAGCTGTTGATTGTGAGAGCTGGTCAGCCAACAGTAGCTGTAACATAAAGGTGACATTTGAGAATGGATGCCGACTCACTAGCCCAACCTGGAGGAATACATTGCTGTTACTTACATATGCCTACAGCATTTTGTTGAAAACTTTCAAATGGGAAATTCAAACGAGTTTCTAAAATGGTGTTACTGGTGCCATAACCAAAAGAAATGAGTAGCAAGTCAAGCCTGCTTGTGTTGACCTCAGAAATTCCTGTCTCAAGCCCTGTCTAGCTGGGTGTAGACTCATTTCCAGCATCTCCCTTTTAACAAACTGTAGGGTTCATTTAATTTCAAAAGGTTTGAAAATACTGGGTTCTGATCCAACACCCCAAGACTTCTTCCACTGATTTCAGTGGGACTTGAATAAAAAACGCACCTGGAAGAAATGGACAACATGTGTGCCTCCCCGGTACTGTAACAAGAGTCACTGGCAGCAGAGAGCTGGCTCCCCGGCGTGCGGGGCTGTAAACCAGCAGGAAGGAGCATTAAAAGAAGGGAAATCAAGAGCCTGGAAAAGAGAGTAGAACCAGCATGGGGTGGGGGTGGGGGTGGGGGGGGTGGAATTTGGAGGGGAGGTTCCTCTATACTGTACGGTGATTGATGCAAGCCTTGCTTTATATGCTTATTTTGGAGTGACTTTTAGAGAAGTCTGAGGAGGTCTGTAAGGGAAAGGTCACTTACTGTTTCCTCGTTCTTCCTTTTATGTAAACTACAGTCTGCTGCCCGATTTGCTACTGCTTTTACTGAACGCACAGAATAATCATGCCTTCAGACGGGGATTTCTCCACCTGTCTTTGTCTTGTAAGCCCTTCACCTGAGGTCAAGTGCTGGGTAGAATTAGTCTTCAAAATGATCCTAATAACTGTTAACATTAAGGTAGCCAGGAAGGGTTTGGGGTTTGTTGAGTGGGTTGTTGAGTGGTTGTGGGTTTGTTTGGGTTTTGGGGGGTTTTGTGGGTTTTTTTGAAAGGTATATGTATTCTTTCAATTTTAAGCTGAACTCTGCAGTCATATAGCTTTTCACTTTGAACTTTGGCTTCTGTCACACTAATGGAGCATCTTGTGCCATTGAGTGATCACACATTCACTAGGTAGAGACTGATAAGTTTCAGCAGCCTACTCTGTTCTCTGGCAGCAGAATTGCAGAAAAACACATGCAACTTTGTTGGATATCATACACTGTGCTTGATCAATGATACGTTTGAACTCGCTCACTTGTCCTCCAGATTTTTTCCATATCTAGCTAAAATGATCCGGTGTCCATCATTTTCATCCCTCACATGTTTCTTGTAACTTAGTTTTAATAGCTGAAAATTGAGGATTCTGATCCCTAATCAGTTAAGGTGTGAAACCAAGATGTGAATGTTTCCTATTAAAAAAATGTGGTATGTTCCATCATTATAATTAGATATAAATGAGGGTTTAGTAACACAAGCCTCCTCTTACCAACAGTTTCTGGATGGGGTTTAATGAGGTATTTTGTGACTTAAAATTGAGTTAAGCAGTGATGTTTATACCATAGAAACAAAAAGCAACAAGGAAATTTGATTACTGGAAGTAGTGTAAAGATGAAATGACGAAGGAAGGAGGACATCTTGGTAATTTTAAAACATGAGACTGATTAAAAGGCACATCCAGTTCATCTGCCTGCTTGAGACATTAACTGCTTAGGAAGATCTCGTGATAGTCAAGACTGCTAGGTAGTCTTTTGGGGAGTGTAGAGCTGCTGGTCCTTTGTTACAGCTCTTTTGTTTTGTAGCAATGATAATGCTCACGTGTATAAACAGAAGTGCCTGGTATTGTATCCCATGGCAGAATCAGTGATGCTTTGTGGCACCATCGAAACCATCACCTGCTGAGCTGCTTAATTTACCAAAAAACTGCCTCAAATAAATAATAAAATAATAAATAAGACAGATTTGGGGGTGTTCTTCCTGAGAGAGAAATTCATTATAAATAATCTGAGCAAAATCCTTCCAGTGACTGCTGATTACATGCTTCTGAAATGTGTGTACATTTGTCTATTGCGTGTATCTCCTAAGCAGAAATGTTGTGAGTCTCAGCAATGAACAAAGAGGGTGATATGACAGTCTGTGACAGAGAAGAGAAGGTGGGATAAACTGCAGTCGAAAGGAAGAGCGAAGATGCGTACAGACATGGAGCAGATCTCTGTTAGTGAGGAAGATCTCTTACGAAGAACTGAGTGCCTGCCAGCTCAGCTGGTCCAGAAGACAGCGTTGTGCTGCCTGCCAGGAACAGAATGGCATCTTAAAGACCTGACACTGAGAAATAATCTCTGAGGAACAAAAAAGCTTCCTTTGCTCACCTGTGGTCTCACAACAAAAGAAACTGTCTGCTGGAGTCCGTCAAGGATAGTGATGAGAAGTTGAGGCTTCAAGACCTTGCAGCCTAGATGACCTTCAGCAGAGTTCTGCTGGTCTGTCAAGAAGGAGAAAAGGATAGGGGAAGACAGTGCGGAGAAGGTCACTGAGGACACACATGATTTCTCAAGCCTGGTTCTATTAAATGGAAGAGAAGAATCAGGTGAGTGGGGAGGGGATAAGGGAGAAAGGAGTCACAGAGGCAAGGAGAATGAACAAGAGGTTTGGAGGTTTGCAAAACTGAATGGGGCCCTGATCAGATTGATACAACTTTGAAGCTCACACTGCTTTGTGCAGGAGGTTGAATTATAGACTTCAAGAGGTCCTTTGTGACCTAAATTATTCTGTAACTCTGTTATGGTAAGGAAAAAGTGTTACCACCAAGAATTGTGATCAGGTAGATGATGCAGTGGGTGATGAAAGGTCAGATATGGTATTGAATAAGGTTAGACAGACACAACTGAGGTTCCTGCATGTTTCTCAAAAAGGTACTTCGCAGCACAGTGAAACTTCAACTGCTCCTGCAGGATGTGAAATCAAGTATAATAATTACAATTGGAACACAAGTATCAAAAAAATGTGTGCTGTCCAGAGAGAGCAAAACTAAAGGCAAAAGGTGATGTGGTGGCACCGTACATTACTAATGTGGTAGTCTGTAAAGAAATGGGAAGGGACAGCAAAAATAAAGCTGGTTTTGTCACTTTGGGAGAATGTAACCAAAGAGCTACTTTTGGTTTTGGTTGGTTACAGAGCCTGCTGTAGTCTCTAAGGTTGGCTTAGACACAGGTATATACGTACACACAGGATTTTCTGTAATTGTACTGCTGGGGTGTTTCTCTGTAATAATATATGCATGGCTGGTGAACAGATACTACTAATCATGCTAGGACCATATAGACCTAACACATTTCTTCACACAGTTAATGACAAAAGGTGACCTATATTAATTTTTATTTTGATAAGTAATTAACACGCTATGGAAGACTTGACTGTAGAAAACAAGCTTGTATCAGTAATGAAAAGTTAGTTTTGTTTAAATTAAAAAAAAACCCCACACCTGTTCAGATAAAAGGAAGAAATATGTCTGTGACTAAGAACTATGTCTACGCAGCAGTATCTAGCCAGCAAAGAGAACCAAATTAGTTCTGAATGGGCTAATTTGAATATCTGAAGCTGTACTGCCACATGCTTTGCTCTGGCTAACAGATTCAAAGTATATTAGCTCAAGTGGAACATCACACTGACATAGCTACACTACCTGAAATAGCTTTGATCATATTCCCTACTGTGTCATGTAAGCTAAATTCTAGGATTACTGACTTCAAAGAGTAAACTTCCATAAATATAGAGGTGAAGACATTGGGACCTAGCAGTCTGAATGCTGTGGAAGTTTAGAGTTGTATCAAGCCAAAGATGTGAACATTAGCTGGAACTGTCTGGATAGCAAAGATTATCCAGGGTGAAGAAAACAGGGCACGGACTGTCCAGTGAGAAGTATTTATGTTTTAAAGGGGACAAAGTGTAAGGATTGCAAAAGGTCAGTGAATAGACTTCAGAAAATTACAACAAACTGCCAAAGGTTCTTTGCTCATAAAAAGGAAGAAAAGAAGTAGGACCCCTGAAAAATGAGGTGGAGGTTAAAAATAATCTCTCCTGGCTCAAGTGAAAGCATTTTTAACTTTAATTTGCAGTAAAGCTAGTGATGATGTTGACCATGGGATGAATGACAGGACAGAGCTAATAGTAAGGGCAGGGAAGGAGAAGAGATCACACATAAGATGAAAACATATCTCAAAGTGTTAAGTGAGCACCTTAATGTGCTCAAATAGAGGGGAAAGAATAGTCCTTGTCCTAAGATTGTGAAAGAGTAGGTGTGTGTGTGGAGTTAACATTTCCAACGGCATGGCATGGCATGGCATTTAAATAATTTCATCAAGGAAGGGATGAGAGCATGCCACTAGAAAATCATGATGGAGTCCCGCTAGCAAAGAAGGGGAAAATGAAGTGACACACGCAACCTTCAAATGGTTACCTCCATCGATTAGAATCAGCTTTGGAGAAAAGTCATGACACACAGATGCAATAGTATTGTGCATGGGTTTCAGGATAGGTCACGTGCCCAAACCCTGCAATCTTTGAGAAGATAACTCAATAGATAAATTCAATGGAATTCATGTATCTGAGTTCCAGAAAAGCATTTGACACAGTGCCAAGTAAGAGTTAATTCTAGAATTACAACATTATACATTTATTGCGGAGTATATTGTCAGTTAGATGAATAGTGCGGTGGGGAGAGCCCTACTAGAGAGGGAGCAAAGGGCGACCTTTAAAAAGGGAAGAAGAGAGCTGGAGTGAGGTCATTGGTAGAGGCAGATAGATTTTTCTGGATTGTTTAATATTTTCCAATAGAGCCAGTGACAGGAAGAAACCTGATTGGAACAGAGCTTGGTCAGTTTATAAGAGAGAGTTTGGATTATTTCCATATATGAATTTGTCAAACTTCATTTTCCAGCTATTCGTTCTTATAATACCTTGTTCTGCTCTAGATTAAGGAGCACCTGAATTTCTGATATGATTGTTCATTGTAACCAAATCTATTTCAATCTCTTTTTTTTACCTACTAAAAATATTGACCTTTTCAATAGGTCAATACCGTGAGTCATTTTCTCTATCCTTGAGTAATTTTTGTGGCTCTCATCAGAACCCACTTTTTCAGCATCTTGAAATAAATAAAATTCAGTTGTTATTCCAATAGTCTTACAATACCAAAAATTATTGCAACTTAACATTTGTAGACCTGAGGCATTTGCAGCCAGTTCTTATTTGATTCTTGAATGCAAAATACCCCAGCTGTTAATTCAGCTGTATTCATCCTCGTATGTGTTCTCTGACCTTAGTAACATTACCATTCCCTTCACTTACTAATGAACTGGGTAGTGCTTATTCTCCCTAAATAATGTTGGAGGTTCTTCATGTTTCTTCAGTAGTACAAACCAGAAAGATGTATTGAACACTGCTGAATTAATAGTGCTTCACACAGTTGTATTTGAAGAAAGAATTTACCTTGATTTGCACAGAGAAAGAAAATACTATCGCTTGAAAAAGTTGCATAAAACATGAATGCAAATGCAAATACAAAAGAGAATGTACTGAGATGGTGGTGTCCAGGATCGTGAGTATTGGCATGGACTTCAGTACTCTTAAAGGCACCATAACTCACAGAGCTTTGTTTAATCCATTAGACTATCTAGAACTGCCATTTCATGATGTGAATTTTGGATCAATAGAGTTGTTTCAAAATTTGCCCAGGGATTCAAATATTTTAAAATATTTTGTTTGAATTTTCATCAAGGTATTTTGAAATGTAATAGAGATGATCACATTTAATAAATAATGCATGCAAATTCAAAGGCAGGCACGTTTGATTTAAGCTTCCAATTTCACAAGTCTACCTCTTTGTCCTCTTCTCTTTCCCTGCCTCTGTTTCTGCCCCCCCAATATCTCTTCCTGCCAAAAGTTGTTTTGGGAATTGAATCAAATTTGGGACCTGTAGTAAGATGACTGAAAGCACATTTTTCTATTAAATGTTGCATTACTGAATCATCTCACTCCATTTTAGAGCTGTGAAAGTAAGAAAGATATGTATATGGGATATATATAAAGATTATAACATATTTGGAATGTGGTTTGAAAAAGTTTTGCAGCATGTATTTGGAAAGGTGCACTATTTCTGAGTGAAGATGCTGTGAGTGAGTTATGTAGGTCATCTCCAAGAAGCAACAATAAGGCCTTTGGAGTGTTTCACACCACAGCGTGCTCTATAGATGCCTGATATTTTACAGCAGTTTATTCGTAAAATATTTTAGTAAGTTTTAAAGTTTTATTGTTTCTATTTCTGTCTCTGCCTGTAAAGCCAAGCTCCATTAATGCTACAATTCCAACTATAAAGAATTCTGGGAGGGGAAAGGAACTTACAAATAATGCATTTAGAAACCTCTAAAAACGATTTGCAGAACTTTTGACACGCTTCTTAAAGGGGAATATCTCATGATCAGCCACAGGCAGAGATTTTTTTTGACCACAGACAGTTAGGTAGGAAGAGCTTCCTGGCTTTTTAATGGCATTAAATCTCTTGTTTGCAGCCTGGGAGGGTCATTAAGCTTATTGGTAGCTTTTATTCAGAGCAGGCTAATTCCAAGGGGGAGATTCATAATTTATTTTGGGGGACAGGAATCGACTTGGGGAAAGTGGCACCCTGCTCTCAGGGATTGGGGTCTGAGTCCTCTGTGCAAATGAAACTACCACAGCTGGATCCCAAGTTCCTGGCTGCTGAAAGTCTGCAAAGTGTCATCTGTGGCTCAAGGGCTTGAATCAGTCCTTGTTATGTATTGGAGCCTAAAATCTTGAATGGGTTTGTGTGGAAATTTTGGAGGAAATGCCCCAAATACAACAGTAGTATCTCCTCCCCAGGAACTTTCCCAACAGGCTTTGTGGTTGTTTTAAATGGATTGTTGGTGGTTTAATTAACTGTTTTTTCCTATGGATGTTCCTCCTGGTCAGAGCGCTGCAATACAAACAGTTCCCTTCCCCAAATGGCTTTCAAGCCAGGGGCTCGTTTCTGTGATGGGACACAGGAGAGAGAAGTCCTTCTTCTCTCTAACATCTTTTCCGCTTCTTGGCATCATCCGCAAGTTTTTCCTCTTTTCGATATCTGTAAGTATGAAACTGTAGCTTAGCCATCTGGGAATAATTCAGTTGAATCCAATTCTCCCCCCGGGCTTCAGTGGGAATTCTCACACAGGACGGTTCTCTTAGATATATGGAAGCGTGCTCACAACATGAAAATTACATCATTTTATGCTTCCCTCCTCAATAAATCTATGGCTTTATGATTTTCACAAAACTCACTACTCAGAAACCAAATTTACGAGTCAGAAACAACTTTAATGAAGACACTGTAGAAGATGTAGAGGAATGAGAAGAAAAGAGGTAGCCTTCCTGTGGGAGCAGAAATTGCCAATGGTTGAAGTGCCTTTGGAAGCATGTGCTTAAATCCTGTGCAGTTTCACATTTAGATCTAGAAGATGTAGCTCAATGTAGCTTGAAGAATTTCAAGAATTCCCTGCTGGCTTTCACCAAAGGAAAAAAAAATCTTTAACTTCTTTTATTTCCTTCCCTTTCCTTTATTGTAGACATTTTGAATGCTTTTCTCACTTTTTCGTCTTCCGATTCCTCAGTTCTGAAGTATTTCAACACTGTAAAAGCATCCTCAGTATTTAAGCTGCCTGAGGAATGGAGGGCCAGATTCTTTTCTCTGTTACATTTCCATAAATGTTAAACAGTTCCTGTCATTTGCACAAGGTATAGGCAAAACAGGATACAATTCAAGGAGTAACTCTTTGTTTGACAGTGGCTGCTGAAGAACAAACCTGGTGATCTTGAAGGGGAAAGCAGGAGGCTGGATAAACAGATAAAAAAAGAAGTGAGCTGAATGCTCTCCCAAATTCTGTGGTTATCAGCTGGCTTGGCACAAGTGTCAGGTTTCTTTTTTTGGTGAAGTCCCTGAAACGCAGCTGAGAGTTTTAAGCCAGGTCCTGCAATTTCTGTCTTTGGAATGTGCTTTGTTCTCTGGTCGGTTCCTGAGGTGATCCACCCACTGCTAGGATGGACTTTAAAGTTGTAATCCGGTCTTTGTGGGATCAAAGGCAACCCATCAAAATGAGAGAGACTCTTGAGGATAAATTCCTTATTCTGTATCTTGGTACTTGCAGTGCTACCCACTTACTGTAAAACTATTTAGCACATGATCAAAGTCTTTCTATGGCAAGTGACAAAAATTAAGAACTCGGCTAGTGGGATTGGGAGCCCATAAAAGAAAAGGTAATTTAGGGTTTCTAACAGAAACAACTATATTATGTTGCCACAGGATTTCAAAGCTGACTCTTTTCTTGGGTCTGACTTGGTTCTTGCTTGCCTTTGCTGAAATGCTTCAGAGTATTCTGGTCCTTCCTACACCGGTAATTAGAGGTTGATTAACCCAACGTTAAAATATTTCTTGGATGTTTGGGAAAGAACACATAAGTTGCTTATTTTGTACCAGACGCTTATTATACTTCAACCTGGAATACTGGTAAAATTAATATTGAAAGTAATTCTGCATTTTGAAAGAAATAGGAATTGTCACGGATTGTTTATCCTTGGATTTATGTTACAGGTTTTTTCAGTTATAGCTGCATCTTTGCAAAAGGGTTGAAACTTGTAAAGCAGTCAAAACCCAAGATTTAACAGAATTTAAGAAATTTTCTTTTCTTCATACCTGACCCTGCCCCAGGTCATCCATTATAGTGTTTTTAATATTAAAAGTGATTCTAGCATCATGTTCTTGCATTATCTTCTATGTAATATTACCTGGCGAACCTTTTTTGTGCACTTCATTTTCTCAAAGGGCTCAAAACATGGCATTGTGTGCTTTGATGAAGGACAAAATAGATAAATATATTAAACTAGAAGAACAGGAGGAAAAAAAAAAGAATGTACAATAAGTGTAAATCATATAAATAACTTCTAGAGTTCTGTGTTTCAGTATTGCCTGCTGGATAACAGCGTTTCCTGGTGGTGCATAAATTCAAGGTAGTAATCTGTCATGCATCGTCCAAATGCTATAAATACTTTGAAAATAGGAAAAAAGCACAATAGCAATTTTCAGATGAGTCAGAATGGTGTTATCTTTCTTTATTCTTGCATTTATAAATTCTGTCAAAAAAGGGGTGCTCTTGTAATTACAAGTTGTCCAAGGAAATGATTCCCAGAAAAGGAATCTTATTTTAAAGAGCTATAAATCGACATGGCGGAAATTGCTGCATAAGAATTTTTGTGAAGATTAATGCCAGAAGTGAAACCTTTCAGACATTGTGGGAACCATTTATTCATGTAAAGTAAACAAAGATGTGCAAATGAGTGGTACCTAGGCATAATGAGAGTTTTCAGGAGAACTCTCAGAAAATGTCATTGGGTGAAGCGGGGGCTGGTTTTTGTTTGTTGCCTTGCTGGACATTGTCTTACACACTTTCTTATATTGTTTCAAACACAACCAAGCTTTAAAAAGAATCCCACCATTAAAGGAAATATTCACTCCAAAAAGCAGAGGGGGAGGTTCAAGTAGGTCACTGGCCTATCAATTTTCTAAGCATTTGGCCCCTACCGACGTTCTTGCGTAGTCTGAATCATTTACTCAGTCAGTGAATTCCTGACAGAGGCAACAGGTGCCCCTGGAGATGTGCAGATAAGCAATCAGCTGTTTAACTTTGTTGATTCCCTAGAGAAACTGGTCGTGCTCAGAAGATGTGAGGGCCACTGTCAGTGTCCCATGGAGTGCACAGAGAACAGCAGGAAACCCCAGTTGCCTCTGTTCACCTGGGACTCGTTCTCTTCCCTGTCTGCAAAGGAGTTAAAGCACTCATCTAAGAAATAAGAGTTATGAGGTAAGACCTATCTTAAGGGGTCCCAATCGCCACCATTTGTATCCCAGGGGAGTGCCTGACCACGAGGGGACCACTAGGTTTTTGAAGGGAGGACTCTCCCTTCCCCTCGAAACTGAGCTGCAAGGATTTCCTTCCCAGAAAGAAAGAGTGAGAACTGTTTCTTTCAGATGCAGTAGTGCTCTTAGGAAAGATAGTTGGTTTATGGATTCCTTCCCTTTTACCTCTGCTACTCTATTCCCACAGTCTGAGTGTGCACAGGGCCCTCTCACACCTGGTGGACGTTGGAGGAGGTTCAAGGGCTGGAGAGCTTGCTTGTGAAAGCAAGCCCTGGATGATATTTTTTTAACATCATACCCATAAAAGAGAATTATTATTCTACGTGTTGACTTCGGTGAGTGGCAGATTCTGCAGCAACGTAGGGATCTCTCTGAAAGCAGTACACACACTCATTGATCCCTGTAGTATGTCCACCTGTAGCCATGAGTATACAGCACACTGTTTTTGAAAAGCCACAACTTTGCTAAATTAAAGCCAATTCCTTTCAAAGCATGCGAGAGCACTAATTTTCATTGATTACTCAGTCATGGCCAAGTTTCAAACTTCATCTGTTTTTACTGTAGTTCTTCTGGAAAAAGTTTGGTTAGAATCACTCTCCCATAACCTAAAAATGGTTGCAGGGATTTTGCTTTGACTTTAAGGGGATAAGAAAAAAACCTCTCTTTAGGCATGGAAAACTTCAGCCTGAACAATGAATGATTCAGAAGACTGTGGTTGTGAGAAAAATGGGCTTTTAAGTGGATTCATTTTGCTTATGTAACCATTTGGCCCCTATCAAGCAGCTCCTCTAATAATAATTTTGCTTATCAATGATACGCGGTCTCCTCTAAACTAATGTATCGATAGCAACAAAAATGTGCCATACATATATATGCCTGTGTTTGTATGTAAGGTTTAAACAGTTCTTGCAAAAGTTTGTGGAAGAGAAGTCCGCCCAGGGGTCTTAATAGAAAGACATTGCTTCTGGCTCAGGAAATCCTTCAGCCGCAACAGGCTGGAACTTGGGAACGTATTCTGGAAAAACTAGATTTGCTGGTTTAGATGAACCTTTGATCCAGCACACTCAAACTTGAGTGAACAAAACAACAGCAGCGTGAAGAGAAACTTCCTGTGAGAAGGTTGAATGTTGTCCTGAGTTTCATGGAAGAATCACAGGCTTAGCCCTCCAGCTATGGCTGCTGTCATTGCAAATATCCTCAGCGCTTTTGGCACCCTGCTCCGGAGTTAGATGGACATGCTAACCGAGTTTGTTCTCGGTGAGCTCCTGCACAGGATGGTTGGCGAAGGGTCTTGCCTTCTTGCAGCTGTGTGAAGACGAGGAGCTGGGGATTGGTTCTTGGGTTTGCGGCTGGCTTCGCTGTTGAATGACTCAAGCTGTTAATCCTGCTGGGTGAGCCACAGCGGATGAAGCTAAGCAGAAAGACTTAGTACTGAAGTTCATGTCAGGCAAATACTGGAGCTGACAGAAGAGGCAAGCAGGCGATGCTTCTATGCCAGCTGATGGTGAAATACCTTCCACTAACATAGTAGTCAAGAAGGTTAAGCTACAGGTCTTAATAATTAGATCATAAGAGTTTTGAAAGAGCTACCTGAGAAGGGGCTGGCCTTTAAATGTGGTGGTCCTCCACACCCTGGGGGACTCATATAAATGTAAATATTAAGTCAATGTTTAAATGGAGACAACTGGAGTCATCTCTGTGGTCTTGTTGGCCTGGCTGAACAAAACACTGGAAAGGCCGAGGTGTGACTCAGGAGGGAATTAAACAGCAGTAAAATACATAATGCCAGTTCACAAGGGCTGAAACAGAGACTTGAGGTGAGGGAAAAGAGAATTTACCAATTTAATTTGATAGAGCTTTGATGAAGCTGTGGATTTACTTGCTAATTATTGCTGTACCGATATGAAGTTCCTGGTATTTTACTTGTTTTTCCCCACTATATTTTAGTTTCAATACAAGAAGAGTGCAAAATCTGTATGACCTAGTCAAAGAAATGACCAGGATCAGATCTTTGACCAATGCAGTTTCCTACCTTTTATCAATGGCCTGAAAATGTAAGTTGCAGTTAACCCAGAGACCGGTGAATGAAAAGTGGTCAAGGGACATGTTATGGCAAAAGGGACTCAGTCAGATACTTTCTCCTCTGGTATGGCACTCTGTCTTGGCACAATGTTGACCACATTTGTCATAGTACTCAGTGATGCAAGGAAAAAGCTGGGAATCACAGTGGCTAATGACTCAGGTTCCCTGTACAATCCTCTGGCTAAAACAGATGAGCTGAGTCTTCAGCCCCGCATCTATAATCAAGGAGATACTACGTCGTGTGCGGATATTTTCATGTTTGTACTTGGCATAGTGACTGCTGTGCAAATTCTGTCCTTTTCTGGCTCTCGTTACTCAAGAACATGTTGAATATGAGTTGGGTTTAGAGGTGAGTCACGAGAGTGATAACAGCATTGTTAAGTGACACTCATTTCCCTCTGCTGAAGTTGTACCACTGAGCACCAAATAAATCCAGATTTGGTTGGATGAGAAAGGCCTTATGAGAGTGAGCCTGACCCTCTAAGCTGCTGATTAGGGCCTTTACCTCCAAGGTAACTGCTGCATTTAAAACCCTGAAGGCACTGATAGGAGGCAATAGCATGACCCCATTTCACGAGTGAGAGGCTGCCTCTGCTGGCATGAAAAGTAGGGCCAAGAGGGTATTAAGAAGTTCCCGTGTGAGATATTTAATGAAATAAAAGAAGCTCTAGACACGCAAACAGTCTCATGTAGGTAAAAACAGACCCAACTCGAAGAAAACCTGTGCACCCAGGTTTGGAGCATAGTGGCCATAAAGCAGTGATCGTAAGTTCCCTGAACGTTGTTTTCAGCACTGCCACTTTGCCTATGAACTCTCCTCTTGTGGATCAGCTGGATTAGGGAGTGTTAATGCTTTGCAGCAGCAAGTCTCACTAGGAAGGCATTCCTAAATTGCAGTAAGCAGGACAAATAATTACCCCTGACTGCCTGGATGGCAGAGTCGCTAAGACAATAAGCTTTTGGTTTTGGTAGACAACCCCCAAAATTGGAGGAAGGGGTGAAGAAGGTTCAGTGAATTGAGTAATTGTAAAATCATCACCACCATCAAAAATGGATTTAATTGAGAGCTGAATAAAAGCATTTTTATTTTTAAAAAGTCCTTAGTAAAGCAGGAAGCAAAACAGTTCAAGTTAATGACAAATCAAAACATTTAAACTTCTGAAATGTTTGAAGGTTTAATTATTTTTGGCCAAAAAATATCAGCCAAATCACAAAGAATTTTGGTTGACTTAAGTAAACATTTTTCAGAGGAAAAGCATTTCTTCCAAAAAAAGTCACCCTTCTAACAGAACATTATAAATAAGCCAAGTAAAATCATTAATCTGTTATGCAAAACTACAGAAAGACCCACCAGAGAATGATATTCCCTCTTGAGTATATCTGCTCCATCTGATCAAAAATGTGAGCAAGAGCTTAGATATGATAAAAAACTAAAGAGTTTAAGGCTAAAGTTCCCTCCCCCCCACATCAAAATGATGAAGTTAGGCAGTTTAATCCAAGTGGTCTAGTTCTCAAAAGCTCAGAGCACATCTACTGATCTGCAAGTTTTCTTGGTTTTGTTTGTTGTCGTGGAGTCTAATAGGTTATTTAGTTATGTGACCGTTGAAGAGGATGGTTAGGATTACAGCATGTGGCTGTTTGCCTTCTCCATGTGGTGAGCACGTTGGACTTGCATTCAGGTCCTTCAGCTGGCACTTAACTTGGGATGCTGGCTGAGGGCTTAGGCCCCAGGCCCCAGTCTTCCACCATGTTGATCAGTCAAGTCCCAGCTACATTAAAAGGTTGAATTTCAGTCTGTGAGCCACCAGCACAGCTGCGACATTGCAGACCAGCACACCCAACTGCATTGTGTAATGGCTCAGTCACAAGCGTCTGGAAGAGATCAGGCAAGCGTAGAGAGTGGCTCTCTTGAGGAAACACAGCAAAACCTCCATCTTTCCTGCTTTCAGAATTGCTGTGCCTAAAACTTGTCTCCAAACCTCCCATCAACCACTGCTTGTCCCCTTCCAGTTGCTTCCTCCCTCCAGCTCTTCTCAACTAGGTTTTCCTCAAAAAAGAAACAAGTCAGAGATTGTAGAAAGGCCCTGGTGGATTTTAGTAATATTTAAATAATGTGTGCTCAGATTTTTTTTTTTTTTAGTGATGGGACAGCATTAGAAAACTCAAGCGTAGTTTGGGTAGACTGTGAAGAGTTTGGGAAAACAGAGAGGACATTAAAACAGTATTTTAAAAAGCAACAGGTTATTTCACAATAAAAATGTCATCTTTGGAAATACATCTCCTTTTTATTATACCTAGAGAGATAAAGGAGATGGTAGACTCCAATATTTGGCATTTCAGGCTGAAGGTATTTAGATTAAGGAGGAAGAGCAAAAAGAAATACTGCATCTCCAGTTTGCTGTTTCTTCAGATGTGGCTGCGGTTTGAGAACCGAGGCATCTCTTAAGGAACTGCCAGATACATCAATGTCTCTGTAAAAATGAACAAAATGGAACTGTCAATTATTTAAAAGTGTAGATGCAGCAAGTAGTGAGCAGTTTGCTGTGTCTGGCATTCCTCAGGAAGAGGGGTGCCAGAAATTTACTGGCAAAACGCTTCAGTTAAGTGATCTCAGATGAAAAAATGACAGCTTCTGCTAATGAACAGTCAGTGCTGTGAGCATAAACATTCATCAATAGTCTCAGAGTGGAGGGACCGTGCTAGTATCTGGCTTTGCAAAGACTATCCTTTTCTTTGCACCCATGTGCACATCTAGCCCAATCTTACTCTGTGGTGGTACTGGGGCTGGAACGCATACCACCAGAAGAAAAAGCAAAGGGCATCTGCTCCCAAGGATGCAGCTTAAACATCATGGTGGTCTCTTCCCAGAATGTCGTCACTTTGCTCCAGAGGCAGCTGCAGGAAGGCTTGCTGTACCCACAGCTCCCAAGGAAGGCGGCGAAGATCATAGGAACCATCCCACGTCCTGCCCCAGCCGTGGCCAGCAGCAGATGCCCGGGAGAAGAGTACCCAAACCAGCACAATATGGTCCATTGGAGGTCTGGCATCTGCCGTGACACATGGTAAGCTGCAAGCTGTATGGGCAAAATTGTGTTCGAGAGCCACTGCGCTAACCTGTTTTCTGTTAACCACCCTAATCTCTTTTTGAATCCTTTTAAACTTCTGGTTTCCATAAGGTAACGGCAGTGCAATTTCACCATTTAATTATGCGCTGTGTGGGAAAAGGCCTTCCTTTCTCTTCGTGGCATTCAGAATGAATTGTTTTGGGTGATGTGTATGTTTGGGAATATTTCTGTGCAACCGCAAATGAACTACTAAGACTGATACAAGTGTCAACTTGATTTAAAACCTAAAGCATTAGATCAGCAGTTTATGCACTGCAGACACTAACAAATACTTTAAAGTGTTTTACAGTCAAAACTTTAAAGAAAGAAGGCAGCTGTGGCTATGGTGCTAAAGGTTTAGTGTCTTTATTTGTGGGAAGCCCATGTTAACCGGCACAAATAACATCCTGACATTGCCAAAAGGGGCCTTTGCAATGCCTTCCCCTCACCTCCAGATGACAAACACACAGATGTGCACAGTATTTGCAAATTGAATGCAAGCCTGGAAGAGGCTTGGTATTTGCAGGAGGATTTGCTACAGCATTTGAGGAAAAGAACTAGGAATTGTACACATCAGCTTGGCATAAGAAACCTTGCAAAAATGTCTGGTCTCAGGAAGTATAGGCTGTGGTGGCCGGTCATGGCGCGGCCTTAGAAAGTCGTCGCTGAGGCTGTTAGCGAGGCTAACCAGGACTGCACCTCCCGCCTGCCCCACGCAGGACTTCCTTAGGATGCCTGATGGGTGATTCCTTGGGCACGGAGGAAAGCATATTCAAAATCGTAAGTTTGGGTCAATTGAAAAGTGTAAAATTAAGGAAAGACATTTCATTCTTTCCTTAAAAGAATAGATAAACCAATAAAGCTGATCACACATGCCAAGAATATGTACCCAGGCAAATGAAGGAGCTAATGTCAGTGGCCAAGAAAAATTCCTGCTCCCTCAGAAGGGGCAGAGGTGAATGAAGTTCCTCTCAGTTAGTTTACATTTACTGCAAAAACTATGTTCTCATTTTAAACAGGTATTGTTGGTCCCCTGCAATAGTCCCCTAGCATAGTCCCCCTGCTAGAGAGGACTATAGCTGAACAGAAATAGGATGCATCTAATTCAGTCAGATATGATTCAGCAACTTATCTTTTTTAAGAGGATAATTAAATATTATCCACTTCATATTTAGCCTTTGGGATTTTTTTGTACTCATACAATGCTTTACATGCCCCTTTTCAGGCAGGAGGCATGATTTTAGCCAGTTTGGATAGGTAACTATTAACCTCTGTTGTGCTCAATCCACTGCACGGGGGGAAATGTTAGTAAATAATATAATGACTCCTGAAGAAAACCGCACAGCCATCTATCTATCTATGCACATCTAATCCATATAGAAATGTCAGGACAGCAATAACAAAACCTTGCTTCTCATGTGTATTTTTTAAACAAAAAACTGAGCTTTGGCAACTGAGGCCAGAGCAACTGGAGCGAGACAACAGTATGAGCTGGTAACGGTTAAACCCAATAACAACAGACCACTGTGATTTGTTTTCTCAGGACACAACACATTCATAATGGGTTTCTGCAATGATTGCAAGCAAGAGGGGTACCACAGAAAGACACCCATAACAATATAACACACAAATAGCACAAGATATCCACAGCACGTAAAACATGACCAAGCACAATTGCCGACAGCAGCAGACTCATTGTTTTTTGACAGCTGCTCTGGTATTCCAAGGGGAACGGCAGTCCAAGCAACAACAAAAGGCACTGCAGGTGTTGGCTGTGCCATCAGCAGTAAGTTTAATTAGTAAGAGGTAATAAATAGCCTTTGTAACATCCAATGCAGTCAGTAAATATAATTCTTGGGCTAGCTCTCTCCGTCTACTCACCAGTTATAATTTCTCATTGACCCCAGCCTTCAAACTGGCCACAGGGCCAGTCACACTAAATAAACTGATTTAGCCTCACCCTCCGCCCATGGCCTAACACAGAGCTCGTACTGCAGGGTAAGTGTCTGTCTCAATGCCCCTGTATGGAGGCACCAGGACGTATTGTCCTTCCATGTGTCTCACTTTTGTTGCTTCAGTAAAAATAACACATTCTTGCAGTTTCATAAATAATAGCTATTAGATGAGGTAGTTATTAGCACATCTTCTCTGTTGTAGAGATATTTGGCATACCAAGGATGGACTGTTTCCTCTGGTTTTATCCAGACCGAGAATATTTTCCAATTTCAGAGAGCTCAAGCTTTCCCCAAACGTTTGTTTTCTCCGAGCAATTCAGTCCTCTAACTTGAATGTCCCATGTGTGACATCTACAGTCATCCTCCCTGAAGAACGGGGAAAACACCCTTTTTTTTACAGAGGCTTGGGAGAGAGTCCCCTGGTCCTAGCTGCAAATTGAATGGTCTTTGGCAGTTCCTTTCCCTGGATCATTTGGGGGGCTTCTGGGCAAAACCACAGCCTGTGGATGTAGGCAAAAATCCACATTAAAACAACTACAAAACACCTCTCTCCAGATGCAGCAGTGCACTTGAAGAGCGAGTTTTCTCCACGGGAACGGGGCTCGTACACCTGCCAATGAGGTGGGCACCATAAAAGGCACAGGCTGTGAGTTAATAAATAATATTTTACTGGTCTTATGGGCTCTTTCCTCTACTGATGTTTACATAAAAATGTTTTATAATCCTTGCTAGGTTTCTGGCTTTATTTACTCAACCACCATCTGTTCTTTGTCTTTTTTCTCTTTTTCCAGGGTTTGCTTCCCATCCTCCTGCTTGTTTATCTTTCAGGGCAGCCCTTCCCCGCTGCTCCCGCGCTCTTCCCAGTGCACTTTCTCCCCTTGCTCTACTGAGCTGTGGCATTCTTTCCCATGTTTTACATCTGTGGGGGTACTTATGCTGCAGCCTTTTCTTTCTTATTCTAAGAATGTGGTTTTTACTTTGCGGGCTTGGGCTGATTTAGCTCATCTCGGTGGATTTTGCACCTTTTTTTGCGCTCTCTTGCAATCTGCTGGTGTAATTGCTTTAGTGCCGGGCACAGAGGGGCCAAGCGAGGCTCCTCGGGCTGGCGCGGGGCGGTCATCGAGCAAGGAGCGCGGTGGTGCTCCTTGCTCTATCCTGCAGGAGAGGCAAGGGCAGGGAGACAAGGAGAAGAGGCTTGAAGTCACTCAGCTGTCAGATGTGACAGCAGGAGTAGAAGTGGGGCTTCCACCTACTTCTTTCTTACCTCTGAAAATACCATGAACTGTCACTCTCGTTGTAGTGTCCTTTAGGCACCTTCAGATACGGGCTGGGACAGGTACATAGGAGAAACATGCCTGAGGAAGCCACCAAACGTTGAAATTAGTCTGTTAGGTGTCAAATATAGACATTTTTAGCCAATATGGCAGAAAAGAAGTACTGTAGCCAATTTTCCTCGCATCAATCACTTGCAAAGTTGTGTTTTCAAAACAAATGTTAAACACAAAAAGATTGATCTGAGCTGTCTGAGGTGATCCATTGCATCTTTTCTGTAGCTATCAATTAATAGCATGAAAGTTATTGTTTGCTGTCTCACAGCCAACTAAGTAACAAAATTAATTGGCCATATGTAAGACAGCTACTCCCTACTTGTGAAAATTTTGGGAAAATCACTAGGAGGAAGAAAAATAGGCTTTGAGTGTTATTGAAAATAAATCTAGTTTTTAGACAATGAAAACATTTTATTCTCTAAGTTAAAACAGAATGTATGCAGCCTGTTTCTAATTCACATTGTCCGTGAAATTGAAGCAATGTATTCATCTTGACTTTCATGCTTGTTGTGCCTAGTAAAAAATGCTCTACATCAATTGCTCATTATTCGCTGAGATTGTTTACTGTTAACTTTGTGTATGATTGCAAATTAAACAAGCGCATTGAATCTCCATCATCTAACATATGGCCACTATTCAAATCTGGCAAGCCCTGGTTTTCTCATTGAGCACTGAGAAACCACCTCAGATACAGTATTTTCCTTGATATTGAAAAAGTGCTGTGTTTCAAATCGTCTGCTGGACAGAAAATACAGGACATAAGCAGGGCTTTTGAATATAAAACTGAGCTATTTTAAACCTAAAATAATAATTAAACCTGTTGTATGCAAGCAATTGAATGTTAACATTAGCTTAATAAGAGGTAAGAAAGTAATGATCTTGTCAATCAATGACTGTATGTGCAAACATCCAGCAGAATTTGATTAATTATTGCTATGTGAAAATTATAGTTGAATGATTCCCAGGTTATAGAAACATTTTTTAAAATAAACTGTTATTTTAGGGATCAAATTTCTTGGATACCTATACCGAATAACTTTAGAAAGGATTCATTTTCAGAAGGTTACTGCTTGATGCTCTCTGAAGACCTGACACTGTCAGAGCCTCTCATGTTGAACTTCTAAGGTGTGGTATGCTCAGTGCTATTATTTCTTTATTTTGCCCACTTTCATTTATAATAATAATGAAAAAAATTCTTTAGAAAATCAGCAGATTTATCAAAGGGGAAAAAACTTTTTCTTCACCACTGCTTTTCCTTGCTGATGGATGACTCCTTTCTAAGCTTCAAGCCATGCAAGTAGATGAAAACCAGTGTGATCTCTTCAAGGTTGTGTTTTCAGAAGTTTGCGAGTCAGCCAGGAGCTGCTCCTGAGCTTGTCCTCGCGATGGGGGTGGCAGAGGGCAGGGTGAGACCTGCCCCTGGCACCACGCTTGGTTGGTGGTGGACATTGGCTCTGCTGGCCATGGGTGCTTCACATGGCTGGAAACACCTCCCGAAGGGGAACTACAGCTGCTTCACATGGACAAGCACTGCGTGCTGTAGGAGAGCTCGCTGGCTGTTTTTCTTTCCTTCACCTCCAACTACTACAACCCATCTATCATGGTAATTGATTTCTCTCCTTCACTTAAAGATCTTCATCTGGTCTCTGCTTTTCAGAGCCTGATCTTACAGGAGTCCAGGAAGCTGCAGCCTACGGACATCTGTGACAGATGACGCAGTAAAAATGAAGGATGAGGCGCTGCCACTCTCGAGCAAAGCCCTGCGCCTGTCACACTGCTCTCTCCGATTTCTTCGTATTTCCTTTCCGCTGCTGCCGCTCTTGGAAAGGTGAAGCCCTGTGGTGTTGCAGCCCAGCTGGTGCGAAGGCACGAAGTTGTCAAATTTTCACTGGTTAATGACACGAGAAGCTGCAGCCTCGAGTTTGAAAATTACAGGACAGCATCGCAACGTCGGTGTTGCTGCTCACCGTAAGCGCTGGATCTTCCTATTCCCGGTGGCCCGCCAGCGGACTTCGCAACAGGGTGACCATTGACTGCAGGGTGAATGGCATTGAGTCTTCCCCATGACCTACAGCCGTGAGCATGCGAAATCACGGCAGACGGGCGTCCGCCGCTGGGTAGATGAAAGCCGTGTAATCTGTGAATGGCATGTGACAAGCTGCTGGGGGAGAAAGGGCTGACAGCAAAACGGGGAGAGTAGTGAGTTTTATCTTCCACATGGCAGCACTCGGTGATAAAATAGCATTGGGATTTATGTCCCAGGATCTGACTTGTCACTGGCCAAGGAGAAACACTTCGTGGGACAAATAGCATTATCAACAGAGCATGCAACTTGCTTACATTTCTGAATGACCCAAGAATGCCAGCGCGAGGTAATGGCTGACACCAAACCATGACTTCTTTAGGCCGCCATTGGTTTATCTTGGCCTCACAACCCTGCACAATTTAACCCTTGGGTCTCCATCTGTAAATTTATCTTTTGTAAGACAATATAACTGCGCCAAAGGCATTGGAGAATAAGGTGACCCAGCTGAGTTAAATGGAAATTGAGATTGCTAAGTAGCCCTGGAGGTCAGGCTGTGAGTGATATATAATTGCTCGTAAATGATACAGAATTTTGCAATATCACATTTGACACTGGGATGAGGTTTCTTAAATTCTGCTGTTAAGGAAGAAAATGATGCGTTTTTCACCCCATAAGGAGAAGTCGTATTTGGCAGTGGAGCCAGATTTGTAGGAGCATGTAGGTGCCTAAAAGCTGGTGGCAGGCGCCTTGGGAAACTGATAAATGGAGGGAGCAGCTGTCCTGGGTTTCCTGTGGGAGCTCTGGCACTGCCAGCTCTTCCCCAGGGGCTCCAGCTGCAGCAAGGAGGCACCAACCTGAAGGTGGTTTGGCAACACTTGGGCACAGTCCAGCACATTAAGTTAAATCACCAGTGAAGGCAAGAGGGAGGCTTTTCAATTCATCCTAAAGAGGACTTGCCCTCCGTTAATTTAAAATAAAAATTACAGGTTGTTCCAGTCATCAGCTTATTTCCTACTATGGTACGTTGCTGAGGAGATGGACATCGTACATTACCATGTCAGGGATGGATATGAAATCTTGCTTCAGAGAAAGCTCAGGAGATATTTCCTGTCATCCTGATGCACTCAGTCCTACAAAAAAAAGATTGTTTTACTACTTTCTACAAAAAAATGTTTGCTTGCTACGTTTTTTTTCACTGGCACAGGGCAAAATGTGTTTTAATGCTTCACCTCCATTCCCCAGCTCTGGGTAAGGCTGTGGTTTGGGGTGGGGAGGAGAAAGGCTCCAGGCACAGGAATGAGACAAAATGTTCTTGTGGTCATTCGTGTGGCTTGTCGTCAGCTCCAGGGGAGGCAGGCACGGCTCTTGTGAAGGCTCTGACAGCACTGAAACCAGTTGGGGCTGCAGAAAAATCCACAGGAGGAAAAGTCCCAGCATGAAGAACCTGTTTCTCGTGAGGAGAAAACCCATCACAGAGCATAAAGCCGACCCAGCAGTGCCACCGCTCTGGAGGGATGCGGAGGCATCTACGTGCACGTTAACACTGGTCACTGGTGCTTTTCCTTGACGCTTTCTGCACCCGCAGGGCACAGATGCAGAGATGCCTGCTGCTGCAGGGGCAGGTAGGAGAGCTCCTGTTTGCTCGGAGCCGTGCGCAGGCAGTGAAAAGGGCAGCGCTTCCCATCACGGGTGGTGGGGAGAGCCGCCGGCCGCCCCATGGCTATCCGCCTGCCCCGAAGCATGCGCCCCGCAGCCAACAGACGCTTTGTTCTCCGGAGTATGCGCTCTGCAGACGGCGCTTTTCCTGATGCAAAAGCAAATTATCCACACTTCAGCTCCATGGGGGGACTTTTCCAAAAGGAGGGAGCGCCGGAGTGAAAAAATGAAAATGACATCCTTCCCCTTCCAAAGAAAACAGCCCTCCTCCCGAACCCCTAATTAAAATGCGAAGGTTTAATATACAAACCAGCAGAAGGCTTAATCATCATGACTCAGCTCACGGGAAAGACGTCCAGCGTTTCAGCTGAACAGCAGCACATCGTTGGCTTCCTGCAAGGAGAGACTACTGTTCGTCGTTCCCTGGAAAGCGCCTGATGTTTTGATTGTAGGGGATGTAAGCAATGGCCTGTCGTCTCTCACTTGCAAGGGAGGCAAATTCCGGTGAAAGAAAGAGGTGAGGACAGCAGGAGACCAAGCCTGGAGTCCCAGGCTCACAGAGTCTGTCTCATGGTCCATGAGTGTGGGCGCACGGACCACCAAGACACTCTTCCCTGATGTCCTGCAACATCAGCCATACCCAAACCTTTTCCAACAGGCACTTCTCGGGTCTGATCTTGAGTATCTCCATCCTCCACAGGCAGGCTTGGATAGTTGTGAGAACTTTTTTCTTGGTATCTAACCTAAGCATCCCTAGGTACAGGTCTGTCCTGTTCATCCAGTGCCGTGTGGGCACCAAGAGCCTTGATTCTCCTTGCAGCCTTGCCCTTGTCTCGACTGAACCGTGCCCTCTACTTGCTTTCATTGAGGTCCAAATTTAAGTCAATCAGCTTAGGCTTAGGCATTATATATATATTTTTTTTCAAGCAAACTATGGGTGTTGGGCACCTAATAGCATACATACATGTATATGTGTGTATATATATGTGTATATGTGTGTTTACATATATATATGAATTATGGTATAATATGAAGTTAACGACTCGTTTTAGATAAAAAATGAAGCTTCAAGGCAAGTAAATTTACTTGAAAGTTCATGTAAAATTTCATGAACATTTCTGGTCAGGAAAAAAAAGGAAAAACAAACAAAAAGAACACTTTTTTCCCAACACTTGCTAAGCAAATTAGAAAAAATTAGATTTTTAATAGTTTTTCACCTGGAAATTAGTTTGTTCTAAAAGTTTTGAATCGTGTAGAACATTTTAGTCAACTGAAAATAACAGTGAGAAGGGAAGTATTCTGCTGATGAAACAAACAAATGCGGTTTGAAATTGGGATCAGTCTGAAACCATTTCCCCTCCGTCTCTCCCAGTTTGGCTGGTGAATTGAGGAGAATTAAGTGCACGGTGTCCACTGCCCTTCAACCCAGGGGTGCAGGAATCCTCGTACCCTGGATTTGTGACCACAGGAGCCTGTGAATCGCAAAAGAACATTTAAGCACAGGACTCTGACTGCAAATAAAAACACATCTTTGTGGAAATCTAATGAGAAGATAATTCACAGGCATGTTTATTAGTAGGAAGCCATTGCATAAAATGTATGGGTAAGGAAAAACATTGATTAAAATACCACCCAGGTAAATCAGTTTCCCAGGCAATATATGGAGAGCACTGCCATTTAACCGCTGTGAGGCAGCCAGCAAAAATGCTAGAGCAGCCTGCCAAATAGCTAGATGTTGCTGATGGAAAAAATTAGCCTCAGTACATTGGCATCTGGAGTCTGTGACTACCATCCAAAAAGAAAAGGGACTGGTGCTGTGGAATTGGGTAATTGCACTCCAGCAGCCTACCACAAGTCTGCTGTGGCTTTGTCGTTAAAAATTTAAAAAATTAAGTGTTTTTAATTAAAAAATAAGGCTTTGAAAGTACAGAAAGTAAGATGTTAGGGAAAGACATACAATTAACTGGATAAAAGGAATCACAGTTTCTGTGTGTGTCCGAGTGAAACACAGACACAGACATAGGCGTATGTGTGCATGTGCCGTTTGGTGTTCCTGAGTATTTGTTTCTGTGTTAACTCTGTGTCCATTTCACAAAGAATTATACACTCCATTGACTTGAGATTCCAATGTATATTACTGGGGGAAAAAAGCAATTTCTGAGTACAGCCCATGTTTTAGCAATTATATTCCTTTCTCTCTTCCCACTCCCCCACACTTTTCTGTTTTTTTGTTTTTTTTTTTTTAATTATTTTGGGGGGAGCTGTCAGATGCAGGCGATCACCCCCTGTTGTGATCCCCCGGGGAAGGAGGGTGTAGCTGAAGCAACAACACTGGGGCAGCCAGCAGAGATAAATTACCAGTTCTTAATCTGAAAACATGCTTATTCCTAGGAGAAATTTACAGGAGTCATGATACATTAATGCAAACCTTTTAGCTATCTGAATGTTCACAGTTTGCTTTACTGCTGATGCCCGGGGAAATGACACCGAAACCACTCTGCTTGTGTTTTTGCATGGCTCTTTCTTTTGAAGACTTCAGTTGCAGGTGCTTAGACGTCCTTCCTCCAAGAGAGCAATGACACATACTTCTCGTATGTGAAACATTAAGGAAAATCCACTTAGGCATTTTCCCATTAAATTAAAAATGGCTGTATTTCTTGTGCAAGACTGACTGAAGGGTGGTGTAGGTTTAAAACCTCAGGCCTAGCGAGCACCTAGTTCTCAGAGAGGAACATGCTCATTGCCAAGTTACCTGTTTCTAAGAATTCAAGAGTTTATCAATGGTAGAAAACTGCACAACATGTGGATATAAGATACTATTTTACCTATTATTCCAAATATACATGGATGTGGTAAAATCTGATCTCTCCTACCCACTGCAGAGGCAGTGAGAGGAAGTATATTATTTGTCATAGACATCGATGGGATTAATCATATGCTTAAAGTTAGGGGAGTGCTTAAGTGCTTTGCTGGATGATGGCCTGAAGAGCCATGTGTGCTGCACCAGGTACTCATGAGAAGGACCACTGAGGGATGTGATGCGATTGCCTCGTAACTTAGACTTTTTTGGATTTTGTTTTTGGCCCTCGGTGCTATTTGTGTGTGTGTGACAGTAAATAAACCTCACTTTCTATAAACAGAGCAAATAGGAGGTGGTTCACACGCCGTGGTGGAATACCCACAGAACAAGACAGGTACTTCTGCCTGCCACAGCCTTTCCACACTACAAGCCAATGTGCAGGAAGAGGCGGGGAAAAAAATTAACTAGAGGTCACTATTGGGTGAAAACATCTAGTGTCAAGAGAGGTGTTCAGAGGTGTTGTGTTGGAAGACATGTGCTTTTTGTGTGGGATGATAGACATACTGAAGTCAGTGTTATTTTTAGAGACAGTTCTTGTATGCTTTATTAATGGCAGATAAGAAACATGAGTGATAACTCTTTGAGAGTGTTTTTAGCCATTTCTGGAAATTTATTTTTCTTAAAAATCAAATGAAGCAGAAGCAGAATGCATTCACTAAAAACAAGGCAAGACAAAGGTTATTACACGAAAAAAACCTCATTGACTTAAGCACTACCCTATGCAGCAAAGCACTTAAGCAGGTACTTAAGGTAGAGCATATACCTGACTGCTTTTCTGAGTCATAGCCATGAGTACAGGACATTTCATTTGCTCTTTGTAGTGTCCTCAGGGCCGGAGATCTTTTTGCTTTCACAAAGAAATCGCTGTAATCAACCAAAAGGCATTAAAATTCCCACCGCTGGGATTATGAATTACATTTCTGTAATAAATGTGAATGCCATTTCCCTCATCTCCTGTTCTTTCAAGAGCCCTAAAAGTTTTGTTTCAACTTTCAAACTTGCACTGAGGGCTTTGGCTAGGAGGTAGTGCTTCTGGCTCGCTTGAGCTAATTTGGCAAGTGATTTTAAAACAACTTCTATTGTACGTAGACTTGCAGGGTTTGAAATATTGCTCAGTCAGCTCTTATTTCATGAACAGTTTGTTTGATTAGGCGCCCAGGTGAAACACAATCAGGGGAACCTGGTGAGCTGTAACCCCTCTGCGGGGAGGAGGAAATGAAGTGGATTTGCTTGCTCCTTGGCAGAGCATTACAGCCGCTCGGCTGTCGTGCAAAGGGGTATCGCCTCCTCCTGTCCACTTTCCAAGAGCGTTGCTGCTGTATTTTGTGAAAAGTCCTATTCTGACAACACCTATTAGGCATGCCCTTGGGTATCTACTGGATTGACCCTCTAAGGGGGTCTCATTAGTGGGCCTTGACTCAGCTTAAGCTTGATGAGCTGCCAAGGCTTGGGGCAGCTGCCGGTGTGGGCAGGAGGACGACGCTCAGCCCTTATCGATGGTGCGTCCTGGTCCTGATGCTCCCAGGTAGGTCAGCTGCTTGCTGAGCATGAGTGTTTTGGATTTAACCTTCTAAACTTGATCCAAGCCCCACTTTAGGTCTCTCAGGACTTTTTTTGGACTTCCATCTCTTAAAGTTTCCTAAAAGCTGCTTTGGTCGGGGTGGACTTCACAGCATCCGTATGGTGATAAAGCTGAGCCGACAGAAAGAACACTGGTGAGATCAGGCTGTTCAGGGTGTCACCCATTTGCTTGCTGGCTGGTGGGCCCATGATGGAGACACGAGCCTGCAGGCTTCAGGTAGATTTTAGGTCATGCAGAAGTCTGGCCGCTGCGGGGAGCCTGGCTCGCCAGGTCTGCAAGGATGAGGAGTCCCAAAACCACTGACAAAAGTCCTGACAACAAAAAAATTATCTTCAGCAAGGAATTAATAGAAAGTATAAGCATGAGGTGTAGAGAGGAAGAAAAGCAAACTAAACCAAAAAATCCCAGAACATTTGTTTCCAAACTCTTAGCGAAGCAAGACATGCTATATCCTGAGGACAGAACAAGAAACCAGACCGAGTTTATATAAAGCTACATGTGGAAACCTCCCCGGTAACAAAATGAGCAATAAAAATCAAATATCAATGAGAATCCAAACATTCATCTTTAAAATCACTGAGCAGTAAATTACACATCACAGACCTCTTCAGTCTTCTGGCAAAAGCTGCACAAATGGAAACTCCTGAACGCAAATAAAAAACAATGTGTTTGTTTAATTCTGCAGCTAGAGCAAGACTCCGTACAAAACACATTTTCTAAATAAGGCTTTTTTTGTCACCCAGGTTGAAGAATGCCTTTTACCAGCACGACCTACAAAGCATTTAATCAATCGTGATGGTAAAATTCAGATGGCAAATTCCTTCCTCCCTTCCCCAAACTGAAGAGACGGGCACGTTTCCTAGGACAATTTGAAAGGATTTGTCAGACATTCTTTACCGAAACCCACAATCTTAAAATAAATCCAAAGGAACCGGGTGGGTTTGGGGTTTGCTCCCCGTCAGGAGCTTTTATTTGTTTTCACCCGGGGCTGGATCACATCATGGCCATGCAAGCAGGAGCCTGCTCAGCATTGCCGAGAGCGAGCTCCGGCTGTCATCACCTAAAGCCCGAGCAGGAGAAAGAGGAGGCTCCAGCTGCCCAGGAGGAGGAGGGAAGAAACGCCGTGGCATTTGGAGGATAACTTTAGCCCATCTTTTGCCTGTGAGCCAAAGTCGTGCCAGTTTATGTCTAATCTTCAGACTGGCATTTCGCCTTAAAACCTCACTCTGAAGAATGATCTCCTTTACAGGTAAGGGACATTTCAAACAAGCCAATACTCAATTCCCCATTTTTCCCACATCAGAAGGCAACAGCAAGCCCAAGTGAATGCAGCTGTTGGAGCAGTTTCTGCTCAACACGGGAGGCTGCAGAGTCCAGCCCTTAAGAAGCAGCGCTCTTCTTATGCGGAGATTGATGGGATACGGGTCTTTTGTACCACCTTTATCCCTGTCATGACGTGGCAAGCTCGTGGTCCTGCGCTCCACAGGTGCTCTGGTTTTCACAATGCTTTATGTGTTGGTGATGGCAAAGTCTCTACCGACTGAACTAGGCACGGACAAAAGACCAGTGCCTTTCTGAACAACTAGTCATAAGATATCAGAAAGACCTTCACATAACTCATCATTATTTTTATTGATTGGAAATAACGCGGTATGCCATCTGATATTTTATGAAGTAACGCACAGACACTCTTAATATGTGGAGCAACAGAATGGGGTTGCAAACCCTTAAAAGCTGTTTTAGCAGTTCTCTTCCCCAAACTGTTTTAAGGTGACTAGCACAAAAAGCTATATTGATGATTATTTGGATCTTCCCCCTCCCCCCTTTGGTGAGCTGTGGCAAAACCATGTGAAATGCCCATTTTTGGTAGCATTTAATTGTGGATGTCTGCACAAGACATTTTAAAGCTTCAGTGATAGATTATGAACCCTTTCTTTTAAACATGCCATTACAATTTCCCATTATATTGTTGCAGTGGGCTGAACATAGCAGCAAACCAAATCCTAAATCCATAAAAGCAGTAAATTAAATGTGGCTCCAGTGGTTTTGGAGCTTGACCAACAAGTTATCTTTATTAATGCATTCAGGGAAAAGGTCTCATTTTATTACATTATTTTCTTAATGATAAAGGCAGTAATGGAATCTTAGCAGAACACACCAAAGGAATCTTAGTTTGCTGGCAGTTGGGTCAAATTTTTGTCTGTGTGTGCTTGGTACAGGGTTAAGACTTGGCAGTGTCCGACTCACTGACTTCTGTCTTGAAAAGCACAGTCTTTTGCTGCTTCTCTGTACTTGCTAGTTGACATTTTCTTGGCTTTAAACGAAATTTTGACACATAAATCCCACATGTCAAATGATATTGTAAAACAAGCATCCAAGTGTCAGCACATAGCCCAATAGTCTAGGGAGTAGAGAATAGAATAAGGAACACCTTTATGCAGTCTTTCATCTACATCCAGCCATCTGCAAGTAATTTGAAACCAGTTTCAAATGAAGCTAGGTTGTTTGGCCTGTTAACGCACACAAAGCCAAAGCAGAAGTTTGGAGTCTTCATGGCTTTTATTGACTTGCTAATAAGTAGATGAAGCCTTTATTTTCCAAAACTGTTCTTTTCTCAGATAGCCCGTTCCAAAGAAAGCCTAATTGAAATTACAGAAGTCTCTTGCAGAGTGCCACAAATTCCATTTTTAAATAGCCTGCTGATATTGAAAGACTTCATGATGAGCCTTTCATTTGCAAAGCAGGGCTGGTGGGTTCCCCACTGATGAGCTGTTTTGTGGGACTTGGGGAGACACTAATGGTACCAAGTTCCTACAAAACAACGCCAACAAAGGAGTGTGGATTTACATGACGATGGGCTGGCCCCAAGATTCACCACTAAAATACTACAAAAAGCCTCATGTAGCTGCCTGCTGCAGTGGGTACTTTGCCATATGTACTTCTTTTTTGTGTGGTACCATTGGAAAATCAGAACCGCAGGTAAGCCATGATTTAACAGGAGTTTCAAGGGCCTTCAGCTGTGGCAAGCTTGGATTCAGTAGAAATAAACTGCACATTCAAATGATATTTTAGATATGAAGCCAGTTACGAATTTCAGATGACAAAGAAACATGGACCTTGAAAAAAAAACAACAGGATTTACCTGTGTTCCCAAGGCAAAAGGTCCTGTGAACCTCAATGTGTAGGCACTGTTAGTGAGACTGGAGAAATGTGAAAACAAGCACCATGACATGCAGAATCTCAGCTGAGGTTTGTGAATATACCCAGAACGTAATCAGTGTAAAGCAGGCGCAGATGTGAAGAGCCAGGAGATTAGGAGTACCACCTTAATTAAATGCAACTATTTATAGCTGTCAATCTAACTGTCAAATATGAAATATATGTATATATATACGTGGATGTACATATATATCTCTAAACATATAATTCCTAGGAAAAAAAGCAATCTAAGGGCCTGCTAGGTCTGAGTGAAAAAAGGATACTGAGGAGGCTTAACCCTGAAGTACTTTTAAAGGGGGATAAAAAACAGCATTCGATTCCCACATGATTTTACTGGATGTTATGTGATGTGACTGGTTTTACTTCACTTGCAGCATCACCGGGGACAGTGCACTGAGGTTTGGCAGAGGTTGACCGCACAGCTGCGATGCTCAGGCTGAGTGTGCCCCAAGGACAGGTGGCTTCTGACTGTTGCCACCCCGGGGGGTCACCGGGGCTCACCAGAGATCCCTCCAGCACTGCCCATGGGCCACTCCTGCAGGCAGCCTCCATCACAGTTTGAGGAGATCCAGCTACTGCCCTGCGACAAGGTGGCGAAAAAGGATTGCGTGCAGCCCGCTGCGTCCGGTCTGAGGGCAATCATTCTGTAAATCCCGGGGTTGGTGTCGGAAGAGCTGAGCTTGGGGGTTGGTGTAGGAAGAGCTGAGCTTGGCTTCCTTCGCTGGATGTTGCTAACTGTGTATTCAGTTGTGTAACTGGGCTCTGGGACTTCAGCGTTTTGCCTAGCACACTGACTTGCCCCTGGGCTGTTAAAAAACCAGAAACCCAATGGGCTTTACTGAAAACTGCGTGTCCGGAGCGAACAACCCACATTAAGCACATCCCGTGTCATTAAGCACATCCCGTCCATTAGTCAAGTTCTTAGCTGGATAAACAGATAGTCTTTAGAGTTGTGATTAAACCTGAAAAGAAACCAGTGGAGGCCGGCAAGACAAATCTGCATGGACAGGAATTTGGTAGTGGTTTTGGTTGGTTTTTAGCCCAGTGGGGCTTTTCAGCTGCATTTGGTGTTTCTGTCCTTGGGAAGGTGCCAGAACTGAACAGCACAACCCAGCTGGGGGTGCGGAGGTAGCTACCCGCTCCCCATGTGCTTTAAATGGTTGTTTGGACTTCAGCAAGTGCCTGAGTGCCTTCAATTTGTGCCGATTGTTTTTAAGGGCAAAAAAAAGCTACTCACAGTCGATGTATATGGTGGAGCAAAACAAAAGATGCTGATTTTGACAAGCAAACACTGATGGTATGAGGCTGGAGTTGAAGGAAACTCTTTTGTGAACTACTCATATGACTAAGGCTTTTAGAGATCTCAATCCCATTTGGTCTGACTCTTGGCTCTGTTTATTGTGCTGTCTTTTGACTTCTTGGAGTGACTTGTGATTCAGCGTGTGTGCGAGCAGGTGGGGAATCAGATGTAGCACTTGGAGGTGCTTTCATCCGGGCGCCGCGGTCCTTAGCCTTGCAGCGATGGTGGCCAAGCCCCAGCAGCTACGCCTGCCTGCGGTGTCCTGCCACTCCCTGGCAGAGGGTGGCATCAGCGCAGCCCCCTGCCTGGCAGCTCTGAGGGGAATGCGGTCCCGGGGCCTCCTACAGCTGGTTGATTCGTCCCAGAAACTTGGGGCAATAGCAACAGGTGCTGTCTGCTCACCGTGTTGTCCGAAAAGAGGATTCGTGCCCGGCGTGCAAGTAACCAATTCCACACGCTCAGGAGAGATATTGTTTTATTCAGGCCTGGGTGCTTAGTGGACTTGCCACAAATCAAGCACACCTGGTCTAGTCACCTTTCTGTTTATATCCATGCTTCTCATACATATTTTAAATTTCTCTTTTACATATTCATTACATTTCTGAGAACTAATTATAATATTACATCATCTTAAACACATGCGCACTAAAGCCTTTAGGGTCTTCTTGAGGGTCTCGGGTGGTCTCTGGTGGTCGTCAGGGTAGTGAACTCTTCATGAACTTATTTCCTCTTTACCTTATAGGGTCGCAATTTGTCCCTGAGCCATGCTTGGACCACATTTGTTTATAGTTTCCATAGCTAAAATTCATTATCACTACCTCTAAAACACACAGTTTATAATTAATTACTACTCCACACAATTACAAACACACACCTGTTAGTTATCTAACTTCTAAGCAACAAATCTTCATTGTTTAAAATTACAGAAGTGAGCAATATAGAATCCACAACAAACTAAACTATCTATCACCATAGTGTTCTTAAATTAAAACATATACATCTTGATCTCCTCCAATCAAACACCCACTCACTAGCTTCATCATTCTGGTTTCTTATTAACTGGTCTTTTAACCCAGTTCTGGGCGAGGGCTATACACAGGACGATAACACTTTGAGGATTAATGTTGATTAAGATTAACATTTAACAACCGTAGGAGCGGCTGAAGCATTTCTATTTGCTCGCGGCTCCTTGGCTTGCGGCAGGGCTGCTGGGTGCTTCTGGACACAGCCTCAGCGGGGAACGCCCCTATTGCACTGAAACATGCAGCTCTTACTCCCCAGCACCTGCAAAACCTGTTGAAGGAAGCTGCCGAGCAGGGTGGGGCGAGCGGGCGGGAGTGCTGGATGTACCGATGAAAGCCAGCTCTTTCCCCTCTGTTTCAGAGAATTTCACATTTCCAAGTGCGGGGCCAGTCCTGCAACCATCCGGGAGACAAGACTGCAGTGAACACGGGAGGAACCCCTAAGAAGATCCTCTTCTCCAGATCTCAGGCTCTTTTTCATCAAGCTATTTGCTGCAGTAACAGAGAGAGTCATTATGGCAGCGGTTAAAGCAAGCGGTACATGCCCGTTGGAAGACGCGTACTGGTAAATACGGGCCCACCAAGGGCAATGTGGAGATAGCAATCTCTCTCCACCATGCCCAGGAGCTGTTTGGGAGAACAGGTAGGGACTGCTACAACAATGTTTCCTGGCACTGCTTAATTTACTACCGTAGATGTAGCCTGTGGGAGCCTTGTCTGTTATCCCTGTAAAAATTTGGCCATTATTGTTGGATTAGATTCCAAGCATCACTTTTTATCAGGTGCCTGGCTTTCTCAGGATTTGTCCTGCTATCTTATTTCAGAAACATCAAAACGTATTTAGCTGACTCAAAAATAATAGTGGCTTTGCCTTCCCCATGCCTAGTACAGCCAATGTCTTGCCTTGCTAATATGTAATACAGTACACTACACGGCATCCCTCTTTGCTCAACTGTGCAGCATAGAAATGCAACATAAAAGACATTCCTATGAGAACTCGTGTAGACGTATTTCATGAGTTACTTTCCTTAGCATCTAGTGACTGTTAGTATCAAATAATTGGCCAGAAGCATTCTTGGTGTCACTCCCTTAAAATCCATGTAGTTCCTGTTAGGGAATAATTTTATTCACGCATATTTATTTCACATTCCTGCAATGTTTTATTTGCATGAATTATGAATTTAAGACTCATAGTTTTAGCATACTTGAAGCTGAGTTCACTGATGGACACTGCTTGTTACAAAATTATGCAGAAAAATCACAAGACCAAGCGTAAGATCTGGAATTTAAGACATGCAGAGTTCAACCCATTTTTGAGGATGACATAATCGCACCAAAAATGAATGTGATTCATTTTATGTACTGATCTCATTCAACAGTTAGCAAATTTGTAAGTGTGCTTTCAGAGATAAATTCCCCACTTTTCCAGTGAGCGGATATGGAGTTCTTCCAATACATTCAGTTTCTCCAGTTCTCAAGGCTACACCAGAAACTGGGTTCATTTCATACCTATGTGCAGCCAGCAAAGCATACCAACATACTTAAACAGTTTATTGATCTTGGCCGTTAACAACGGCATCACAAAACCAGTGATGCAAATTGCGTTTTGTGGAGTTTCAAAATTCTGTCCTTCCACGTTTTTGGAGCAATATTCCTAAGAGAAAGGGGAAAGAGCTAGCAGGAAGGTATGTTTCTGCAATGACTCTAATTGCGTTAGGCCAACACAATCGACAGTTTTACGGAGTTTAACTAGCTTCACTCATTCTGTAATTAAAAGTTTCATCAACACAGCAGAGAGAATGTGGCATTTGTGGCCTCTTAAGACTTTGGTTTGTTTTCATTGCAATGTTGATGCAGTCCAGACAAATAGGATTCTAACGCTATCTCAAGGCATAAGCTTCTGTAACAAATTTTACACTCAGTGCTTTTCTCCACTCAGGGGTCAGCTGTGCACCCTATATATTGGCAGGATACAGATAATAATAAGATGCAGAGTGATTTTTTTTACAAAACTTGGTCTTCTTTCATAGTACTGAAATCTATAACAAGCAGTCTGGTATGCTTTTAAGAAATTATTCATCATCAGTGACTTCCCTTATTCAGAAAAAAATGTCCCTACGTCCTGTACAGTCATAACAAAGAAGCTTTTTCATGCTGCCATCTTTACAATCGCTGAGTTCATCCACGTTTTGCTTGTACACATCCACACATAGATGTACATAATAGGCTCTGGAGAAACTTCCTGCCATTTCTTTTTCTTACACATATCAGTAGCATTGTATAATGAATTATCTGAAGTGTATGAGCAGATCAGCCACATGCAACATGTTCATCTACCTCACCAGCTGGATTAATCTACCTCTACGGCATTCATGTTTCAAACAGATAACATTTTTAAAAACTTGTAGTTACAGCAGTGTTTCTTTTCTCCCAAGTTTTTCCACTCACCATCAAATGTACTTTAAAATGCAGATTAAAATTTAACCCTCAGCCAGAGACAAATTTGAGACATTTGAGCCAACCATGGGGTTCTGCATGCGGGTTGAAATCCAGAGCTGAAGAATACATTTTTCTTCCAGACTTAGACCCAAACAGGTAAGAGTGTAAGTTGGTGCGAGTTACATATCGGGATCTAGAAGATGAGTTAGAAAGATCTGATTTAAGAGGCCTGAGTATTTGGCTCTTTGTATTGCTTGACCGTAGGATTTTTCCTAACTTGCTGGTCTGTGTCTTTCATCATTTTTTTCTATTATCCCTTTGCATGAGTGCAAAATGCAAAATGCTGGATTTCTATGTCTTGTGAGGGAATGTTTTTGCTGATCTGCCGCATCTATATAAAACATGTATGTTATTCTCAGGAGCTGCATGAAATAATAAAGGAACTTTCTTTAATATCCCCGAAGGCACTGTGCTGAAGAGATATTTTTACTGTTAACACCATGACTAAATAAACAAATAAAATATGAAAAGATAATAGCTGAATTGAAAACATTTGCATATTAGCATGATTTCTATTAAGTGCACTGATGCTAGTGACAGAGATTTGGAAACATTTGAAACTTAGTCTTGCATTCAGTCTGCTATCTTTCCTTAAAAATTTCCTTGCTCTCCCCTTCCTCCCACATTTAGTCATTGACCATGGGAATTCTCAATTTTACCCAAACAAAGAGTCCTTATTGTCTACTCTAACATGGCAAATTTTCTGTCTGTCTGTTGGAGTCTAAAATGACCCCTGAGTTTTTCTAGCCAAATTTAGCTTATAAGGTTGAGAATGTGTACAGGAATAACGCATAAAAATAAAACTGGGCCCTAAAATGTTAGGAGACTCTGAACGTGCTTAGACATTGGCCTGATCTTCATTAACTTTATTCATAAGACTGTGGTAGGGAGGACTGAACTTTAGCTCCAAAGTGGGAGAAAAAAATGTTTAAGAGGCTACAGTAGAATTTCTGCCATGATTTAAACCTGTCATTCTGGATGTCAGCTTTCTCTTGCTCCATAACTTCATCCATAGCTTCTCTCCTATTCTCCAGACACCTCTGAGAGGACAGATGTGTTTCCTCCTGGGAAGGCTGCGCCAGGGATGCATGAGTTTGCTCCCAGGAGACTCAGACTTACACAGCTGGAAAAGGATTTCAAGATCCACCCCTGCGCACTGGAACAAGGTCAGTTATACCTCCCTTGTTCTTGAGAAAAGCCTTACTGGCCATAGAGACCCCACACACAACTCAACACAGCAGTGCTGTGCTATCTGGACCTATTGGAAGGTCCCCAAAGTTGTCCAATCTGAACCTTTTTCACGGTAAGCTGAGCCCTCTACACCTTGTCCTGTTCCCAGGGACACAGAGAACAATGTTTTGCTTCTCCTTGCAGCATGCTTCTCCTCCTCTTTCTTGGTCTTTGCATCTCAAGGGCATCCTGAGCAGCCTCAGTTTGTTTGGCCTTTTCTCAGAGGTCACATTTTTGAGATCGTTCTTGCTGGTCTCTCCTCTGCAGTCTCTCCAGTGTTTGTGTATTTTATCTGGTGACCATTAAATATAAAATGTGGCCATGCAAAAACTTGCTTTTGGCGCTTGCAGATGCTCCAAGTTGTGGAGACCTCCACGTGAGCCAGGATTTCTCCACAGCTGCCTGGGCCCTTCTGTCCTCTGTGGAATGCCTGTGGCAAGAAATTCGTACACAAAGTGGGGTTGCAGCAGCTAATGTGAGGAAAGGGAACACATGTGAATGTCCTCTGACAGTTAAACAAGACAGAGAGTGAAAAGATGCTTTACAGGAAGAATACTTACAGTAACGTACTGAGAAAAAATAAACATATGTAATTCTCCTGGCAGCCAATCAACCTTGCAAAAATGTATTCTCCTCCGCTCAGGGAAGGCCTTAGGCAAGGTCAGCGGTACCCAGAAAGCAAAAAATGTTGAGCTTGGGAAAGTGAGCACACAGTAAAAAGCGGGTGTTTTTGCTGAGATGCTCGCCGCTCCAGCGGATGCAAGCTCCAGCAGCGGCTGCGCGTTTCCCCCGTGCTCAGGTCGTGGGGAAGCGGGAGCACGGGGGATGCACAGCCCTATGGGGCTGCTGGCTGAGAAGTGCATCTGCACCCTGCTGTGCTCCCCGGGTGGACCCAGTGTGCACGGGTGGGGAGCACGGCCAGCAAGGCTGGACCTCTGTTCTTGCAGCCCCCAGGCTCCTGCTGCTCTTCGGTGGAGGAGGAAGCTCATGCTACTTGCACTTCCCGCATCTCCCCAGGGGATGCTGCCATGTCCCATGCCCCGCGGTGAAGTGGGGGCAAGGATCCCTGGCCACCGTGTCCCCTAAGGGCAATAATGCTGTGGGTGCCCACGGATGTGTGGGAGCAACCAAAACGTGCAGTGCCCCGATGCAAGCAGTCAGCAGAGAGGACACCAGCAGATGGTGCTCCAGCCCACGCTGCCTCGCTCCTAGGTTTGTGAAGGTTATTACTGAAAGTTATCGTCTTGTTTTCAGGAGCACCTTTCTTCCTCTGCCCTCTGGTTTGGAGTGTGGAGTTCTTTACAACACATCATTTAGAGGATGGTGAGGACAGGCCGAATTTTGGGTATCAGCTATCAAATATGTGCAGTCAATGGTTAATGACCGCTCTGTAGAATAGAAGCAGACCTATAAGGACTGTGACAAACGTGATGGACAAAACAACAGTGTGAGGAAAACACAATGTTCTTGTGGCAATACTGAGGACAGAGAAGGAATGAAATTAATTCTTAAAAAATAGATATACTCTGATCTATTTTCCTAAATCAAAGGAGAACTCGGGAAGTCCTGCCCAGAAACAATTTCTACATCTCTTCTTTGTCTCTGCCGTTGCTTGTATTTTACTCTGCTCTATACCTTTTGCTCTATCTGGACTGGGTTAATGGTGTTCAATCTGCTCACTTAAAACCAAAGAGAGAAATGAGGAAAAAATGTTTTTACTCAGAGTATTTCAGCCCTTGGCTTTTGAGATGCAGTGTCAGCTCCAAACTTTGCATCCCCTCTGTATCACACACAGAAGGAGGATTTAAGTAAGATCTGATACTTGGTCCTGCGGTATTCCAAAGTGGAAATGGAGCTGCAGAGCTTACAATGCTCAGGGACTCTGTGCCCCATTGGGTCTGGGGGTGGGACCAAGCTGCCAGATCTTGTTCCTCAGACCACTGTAGGGTCACAGCTTTTGGAGATAGGTTCTTACCTTGGCCTGTAAGAAAGTTATACACAGCAATAGGTCCGGAAGCTTCCAGGGGTGGAGTGAGTTGCGGTTTCCTTGCCATTACATGTGAAATGTGCACTGTGGGCAGCAGAGGCGCTCCATGGGCTCCGTCTTTCAACAAGACAGCATTAGTTTGTCATCCTCAGCCTCCCTCCTTCCCGCTGTTTAATACATCCCCTGCACAGCCAGGGCTGGGACTGAAATGAAAAGAGATTCCTATGTCATGCCTTCCTCTCCCTAGCTGTCTATCTCACTGCTCTTGCTTATTTATAAAGAGATCAATGCAGGTGATGATACCTAGAAATTGCTCACACTCCTTAATCTCTAAGGTGTGTTTTAAATGGTGCTGTCCTGCTGCTGTAGATCTGCGATGCTTACTTAACATTTCCCCCCTTGCCTCTCACACACTTCATTTACAAATGCTGTTATTTTGTTACATACCAAATAGACTCTTAAGGCAGGCAATAAAATCTTGTGGGAGTATCCCTCTGAATGGAGGGGCAGTAATTTAGTGCAATACAATGAAGCATCAGTATATGCAGCTTGAATCTGTACAACTTCTGTCAATAACTTTGATCCTCCGCGTAGCGATGTGCAAAGAGCTGCTCAGCCGAGGAAGTGAATGGACATCACAGTCCGTACGCATGTGTTTTGGGCTGCGTGAAACATCACGTAATGTGGCAAAGATGTTTTATTTGCTCTTCTGATCATCTCTACTTTTATTCTTTAAATCAAATAACATTTCTCAAAGTAATGTTGTTGCAAAACAAAATCATCCAAAGGCTTCATTCTGAAATTGTCAAAAAAAAAAATCTGAATGTACATAATTCCCCTCCTCGTATCTTCTCTTCTTTGGACCCAAATGACTCAGGAAATTCGACCCAAATTTGGTATTGGTTCTGTCACCCGAAAAGCTTTTGCTGTACTCAAACAATTTCTCAGCTAAATCCATGCAGCTTTGTGTTCAGCATCAATGTGTTTTCCTGCTCCTGCAATTTTTATTGTTATTTATTATTTGCATTAGCACCTGTGGGTTTAGGGGTCCTGGTCTGGCTGTGTAATAAAAACACTCTTTGTCTCTGAATTCTCATCATTTTCAACATCTCTGAGGGATTTTGATGCTTGAAATAATTCAGTTCTGCTGCTCTGTTTGAATTAACTAGTTAGTTAATTCTTCGAGTGATGTGCATAAAATGTTGGATACTGTGAAAGAGACAGCAGGCATGACTCCTGACGAACCACCCTATAATATTTACCAGACTTAGATCTCCTCATTTTCATTCTATCTCCAGTCTAGAGTAGTCACATGAAAGACCAAATGAATGAGCTATAAGAAATTCACACCACGCAAGATTACTATAAGTAATAAATCTCCTGCAGTAAAGGAATTTGTATAGAAATAATAAAAGTATCGGATGCTAAGAAGAAGTAGAACCAGCTGTGTAATATAAAAGAAAATCTTTATCCTCATCTCACTGGTGAAAACTAATTCAAACAAAATCCATTACATAAATCATATACTTTGAAATTATTTACATAAAAACAGATGGAGAGAGTTCCTACTGCGATAATGATGTTTTAGCAAAGTATGTCTTCCACAGAATAACCATCTTTCTGCAAACAATGGGGTTTATTCTGCTGTCGTCAGGGGTGTAAATCTCCTATAGCTCCCCTGACTTCCCTGGGGGCTCAGGTACAAGGCAGGGCAGAGCCTGTTCTCATTTCCAGAGCAACCTGCGAGTTTCACGGTGACAGCCCGCAGAAATGTTAGGGTCTACAGGAAGGCAGTTTTTGCTCCCCACTTTCTGGGGCTGGTGCAGCACGTGCTGGCGGTTCTCACAACCCGCGGTACGGCCCGAAGGAGCATGCGCTCTGCTGAGCATTACCCAGCTTTGCTGTTAATTAGCCCAATATGCTTTTATGTGTTTGCCCATTTATTAATTTATCCCCCCCATGCTGATAGGATGTCAGCCCAAAGGCTTTTTTGTGGGCAGACAGGTGAGACCATGTCCCTGTTGGACGCTATTTTCTGTCCCAGAGCACATCACAGCTTTTCAGCTGGGCTTTCGCCAGTGGGTGCAGGATGCGCCCCTGCCTCCCTCCCTGCCTGCTGCCGCCGAGCGCTCGGCTCCGCTCCCACCAGTCCGGGGGCCACATCCCACAGTGGCTTGGGAAACAACATCTTCCCTCTTTAAAGCTCTTCTGCTCCTCCCGATTATTCTTCTTTTTAAAAATAAAAAATGAAATCACTGTGATTTCTACCATGGTTCATGGTGCATCTCCCACCAAACAGAGAGTCCCCTGAGGCAGCTAATGCCACAGCTCCCGTGCTGCCATCAAAAACTGCTGCATGTTAGAAATATATTATTCCTGTCAAAATAACAGCCTTCATTTCTTCCACATGATGGAAATATATGCTGTCCCTTTAAAAATGTATCATGAAAATGAACGTTCATAAAATATGAGTCAAGTTTCCATATACCTTAATCAAATTCTGGAGGGTCTCTGGGGGACGGCACTTACACTGCAGCTGTGCAATGTGAATTTTGTTCCAGTACTGATTGAAAATATTTTTGTGCTTCCTTCATTTTCGCCAGTGAAAACCCCAAGGCACTTTCTGCAGGCTGAAGGCGCCGTTATTCGGGGTGACAGTGATGGGTCACAGAGATGGTGCAGAGAACTAACTAACGGATTGGAAACTAGCAGAGTCCCCAAACCGATTGTCAGTCTTGAAACCTTCAGAATAAAATGTGTCTGTCTTTCTCATTGCCTATTTTTATTCCACGGGGGAACAGACAGGACCAGGTTTGCATGAGCTATAGAGGTTGTCTGTAAAAGCAATAATGTGATTGGGTGTCATAGTTTTTAACATGCTTTCTTTTAAATGAACAGTAGGGTTTCTGGACTTGCTTGATGTGTTTTTTCCCCTTCCTCCATTGCTTTCCCCAGCAGTAACCATCGCCCGTGCTATCAGGTTGGTGTAGGACAGCCATGGCAGTATCCACAGTTTGTCCAGACTGTTTGCTTTCTTCCCAGTCTGAGCATCTCCATCTGAACCCAAATTTTCCATCAGGAAGCACATTACCTTTGTGGTCTTTACTCTTTCCTGGTGTTCCTGGGTACCTCGTCTCTTTGCTTGCCAGGAAACTTCTTCCCTCTGGCAACACAAGACCCTCTAAGGTTCAGGGCAGCGGTAGCAGGCCATTTTCAATGGAGGATTCTCCAGTCTGGAAGCTCCAGTTAGCCTTAATTCAAGAAAGGTGTCTTCATTGGATGCATTAGCTGAACAGTTCTACAAGTCACTCAGCTCCAGACGGACTTAAAAAACCTAAAACCAAATCAAAGCTCAGCCAAAACCCCTGGAATTCCAAAGAAACAAAAGCCATCTCAATCCTCTAAAGATGTTGACCATGAGGCTCCGAACCTTGTGCTGTCGTGCCACATATGTGGTACCCACCTGGGTGAGGTGGAGGTAACCAGCGCGTGCTGAGGCTGACGATCGCTGCACGCTGCCTGTTAGCCAAGCTCCCGGGCGCAGGGGCTGGTCTCGGCTCCAGAGCGACTCCCGCGATCGCAGCGGCACAAGTCCACGCGTGCCGAATGTGGCCCGCGTGCCTTCCCGGTCGCTTTCAGATGCGACTGGTCTGGCGTTTTGAAGCCTTGGCACCCGAACTGCAGCAATCCATCACTCCCAAAATGACACTGGTGGTGGCTTTTCAAAGAATTACAGAAACCGGAGATCTGCCAGCGGAAGGTAGGTTTTCATTCACTGCATATTTTCCAGTGTTTTCTCCAATCCAGTTTTAAATGACTCAAGCAATTAGGCTTCCCTCTATCGGGGTGGGTATGCCACAGACTAATAGACTTCACCATTAGGACGTTTTTCCTAATATTCCACCTAAAATTTCCTTTATTGTTTTGCTGTCTCAGGAAAACTTTTTGGTTGTATGTTACTGTCAAACGAAAGAGAAAGTCAGCATTTTAGCATCCGGAACAGCCGCCTCCCTAGTACTTGAGCTGATGTTCATTTTGGTGTTGAGAAGATTTGTCAGGCTGCTTCACCATTCCTCTCCAGGCATGACTTTATTTTTATGAGCTACCAAACCCATCCGTTTATTATTACTGGCAACAAGTAAGTTCCATCCATTCTTGAGGACATAAGAAATTATCCTGTTCTAGACATCACCTGAGCAAAGGCACTTTATAAATGAGTGGAAACCACAGCTAGAATCCCCACGTTTCTCTTCAGCCTGCCAGATATTTGCAATTTTATGAAAAATGAACTTCATGACAATGTCAAATTCTTACTATTACATTTCAAGGTTGGTGATGATACCCCTTTTTCTTGGTCAAATTTCCAGCCACAGCTGCTTTAAGCTTTGACCCAGAAAACCTCTGCCTGCAAGCCCACATTTGCTCGCTCTCTTGCTTGCTGGAGCATCCTTCCTAGACTTGTGCATTCAGATCTGTGAATTTTGCACCCAGAAGCAGTTTTCAGGCATGGTGAAGGCTAGCTGAAAACGCAGCCTATAGACTCTGTATTAATTGATGTGCACCCTTCAAATACAGCTCGTGTCCGGAGTGAATACTGTATCAAAAGAAATAGCACGAGAAACTATTTCATGCATTGTCTACTTTTTTTAAAGTGAAGAGTGGCAGTTGTCTTTTTAATAGCTTAATTTTATGCTCACTAAGGATGGTGATTCTCACCCTCTCAAAACACCCTTTTGCTTGAAATGAGGAAGGAAATGGGAATATTTATCTCTGATTTTTGCCAGAAAAGTGTACAGAACCTGCTTGTGAGATTTGTATTTGTTTATAGACTATGAACAAAGCTTACAAAGATGCTGAAAGCGTGCAAACCTTGTATATTCTACCCATAAAAGTAATTATATCCAGACGCAAAATAAAAACGGCTACTACAAAATGTTGCTGCACAGACCCTTTCCACCTCTAACTATTGAACACTGAGCATAAAGTCCAATTTTTTCGAATTTTGAAATGTCTGCTGTGAAAACACTCCAGGTGTCCTTTCACAAGGTACTCTCTGGAAGAACATGAAGAAAAAGAAGAGAGGTAAAACAGGTGCACAGCTGTGACTGAAATTTGGATTCCCCCTGAAGTTCTTCCCTTGGAGTTCTGTTGGCAGCAAGGGAAGGACTGGAGATGGTTTGTAAGACTCGAAGCCAAAGATTTAAAGGGGCGCTGAAGGGGAGCGGGCGCTGGGCCTTTTGTAGGCATTGCTGAAGGGTTTAACATGGTTTGCATGGTATGTTGTGTGTTCATCGGTGTGTAAGAGCCCCCAGATGCTCTTTAATTTCCTATGCACCTACAGTACGAAATTTCACAGCGATTTGCAAATGGGCCAGGGAAGCTTTGGCTCAAATCTTGCAGTCCTCACTCAAGCAAAATTTCCACTCACTCAGAAGGCATCTTGCTTAATGCCATTTACTGCTCAGGGTCAGACCTGGAGAGGAGCTGGACCATCCCACCTGGCAAAGGCAGAGAAACCTGCTCTGACGCAGAGGGCAGGATCAGCTGCCTCGCCACCTCAGCACCCCGTGTGACACAGCTGGTTTCTTAAAAACTAAGTATGGTTGTCTGGAGACAGTATTTTACAATTTTTTCTGTATATCACTGTAGCTTTCAGTGTTGGGTTTTTTAAATGCCCTCCTCTGTCAGCCTGATCGGTGTCAGTAGGACTCTCTTTTGAGGTTTTAGCTGGGGTCTTTTTTGAGATATTATTACCTTTGTGGACCTAGAATAAGAAATGCATGCTAAACGAAGTTGTAATTGAAGTGCTTATTAGAATCAGCATGTTGGGTGGGAAGTAGGGCTGTTTCTTTGCTTCTGTGTTAGCAGTGCTGGTCTCCCAGGAATGGTGAATAGAGTCAGGACAAGTTTGTGAGTGCTCCTTCTCACCAAGGTAATGTCTCTAGGAGTTGTGGGAAGCGACTGGGACTTCTGGAGGACAAGAAGGTTGGGTTTCTCTCTGCGGGGTGGGTGTCCAAGAAAGGATTGGAGCAAGGCGTTGCAACCCGCTCTTGAGGAGGCAGCTGGAACATCTGTAAGCCGTACCAGGCATCTGTAAGCAAGTTAACCGTTGCTGCTATATGTTTGAACAGGGTAATGATTGCTTGTAGACTTTCTGATTGCTATCGTGGATGGCAAAAAAAAAAACCCTTGGTATGCTTATATGCTGCTTGTCAGATTTACATATGTGCCTGCAGACCTAATGGGCTGAGCTGATCTTTCCCAGCAAGGCTGGAATTAATGAAAGGGCATTACCGAATTCAGTGGAGGTAAGCCCATGTCAAACCAATGTAAATACATATGAAATCAGGTTTCAAGTACCTTTTTTAGACAATAGAAATGCTTCAAAACTGCTCTGATTCTGTAAATCCTGTGCAGGTAAAACTCTGGGATCAGGCTCTCTTTACTCATAACACCATTACTGACAATTTTGTATGTCTGAGACACAAAGAATAGGGTCTGGCTTTATATGACATAGCCAAAGTAATAGGTATAAAAATAATAATTGGTTATTTTTGATCCCACCCATCAGTAAGTTCGTTTGACTGATAAAGACAATTGATGCCTTTTAACTTGAGCATCTGCTGTCAACAGATATTTGAGCCTTAGAATTAAAAAAAAAAAGCATTGCTGATACTTCAGATGGGTTTCATTTCACATTGCAAAGTTGCCAAGGCCAAGGGGAGAAGGGAGTGGTTGTAGGACTTCACATCTTTACACACTTGGAGCAGCATTTGAGGAACGCAAAGAGTGAGGGGCATAAGCTGGGGACTGGGCTACAGCTGTCTGCTGGAGCTCGCACAGTGTGTGTGTGTGCATCATCTGTGAGCTATTAAGCTCTCATTGCTTTTGCCATCTAATATCCTTGTTCAGGAATGTACATACTTCAAAATAAATTGGACAGGGATATGGTATCTTGTATCTGTCTTAACTCATCTGTCTCTGCAGAAGGAAATTCCCCACTCCTGGAGTCCAGATCTTCCTGATTGCCCAGAAGTGGCAACAATGATATTTGAAGCCACTATCAACTGCATTCAGAGGGAGATGACAAGTGGCGAGCACTCGAGTGGCTCATGAAGTGGTATGGGTGCATCACGGTCAGGCAATGACTCAGGTGGACGCCGTGTAGGATTTTCAAGACCTAAACCAATCTGGCCTATTTGCTTAGAAGTGCCACTGACTTTCAGAGGTTTCTTTATTATTCCAGTTGTGTAAAAGAAAAAAAAAAAAGAAAAAAGGCAAGTGTTGTGGTTTAACCCCAGCCGGCAACTAAGCCTCACACAGCCGCTCGCTCGCTCCCCCCCAGTGGGGCGGAGGAGAGAATGGGAAGGGTAAAAGTGAGAAAACTCATGGGTTGAGATAAAGACAGTTTAATAAGTAAAGGAAAAGCTGCACGTGTAAGCAAAGCAAACCAAGGAATTCATTCACTGCTTCCCACCGGCAGGCAGGTGTTCAGCCATCTCCAGGACAGCAGGGCTCCATCACGTGTAACGGTTACTTGGGAAGACAAACGCCATCACTTCGAACGCCCCCCTTCCTTCTTCTTCCCCCAGCTTTATATGCTGAGCATGACGTCATATGGTATGGAATACCCCGGTGGCCAGTTGGGTCAGCTGTCCTGGCTATGCTCCCTCCCAGCTTCTTGTGCACCTGGCAGAGCATGGGAAGCTGAAAAGTCCTTGACTACAGTAAACACTACTTAGCACTACTTAACACTACAACTAAAACATCAGTGTGTTATCAACATTATTCTCATACTAAATCCAAAACACAGCACTATACCAACTACTAGGAAGAAAATTAACTCTACCCCAGCTGAAACCAGGACATCACGACAGTGAAGACTGCGTTTCCGAGAGCAGCAGGGGTGGGGGGCAGCCACCCAGCCGGCGTGCCCCGGGGCTGCCCCAAAGGAGGGCTGTGCCCTGCCTGGGGGAAGCCAGCAAAGCCCTGCACCCCCCGGCCGGGAGCACCTCGGGCGCTGCCATAACCCTCTCCCAAGTAACACTGACGAGGGATTTCTCAGATGTTTATTGGGCTGAAATTATGTTGCTCAGACTAAACATATTAAATGAATTACGGCAAATTAGTCCACGTCCCCTGGTGACTTGAGTCCTGTTAAAAGGCAGCTATGGTAGTTATTAGAGTGTTGCCTTTAGCTACTGCTTTGTGCATTCAGTGTTTTTTGCATGTAAAAAATGTGATCAGAGGTGGATTGCTCTGTGACAAACAGGTACTTATTACTGGATCAAAGGGATGGGTATCGCGCTCCACCACGGACCAACAAATGTGTCTCCCAGGGCCCCAGGCGAGCTTTTCTGGAGGGGCACTGTAAGCACGAGCGGCTGTTGAGGGCTTTCCCCCGGGCACAGTAAAAACCCAGGGAGCTGAAAGAGGCTGTGATGCAGAGGGGCCACTGACAGCTTCATTAATACAAGTGGGAATAAGACTTATTGGGCCCTGCCCAAGTGGTTTTCGTAAGTCAGTGCTTTTCCCCCCGAAGGCTTCCTCCCTGCGGGAGAGGCAGCGGTGAAGGACGAGCTCGGGGAAAAACGCCGTTTCGGGGCAGCGTTCACCATGGTTTCCTATTGCGAATCCTTTGCGGGCTGCAAACATCTGCTGGGCACTGGAGCTGCACTGCTGAGCACGTGGAAACTTGAAGTTTCCACAGGCTACATAGGACAAGCCATGAGCAAAATGTCACGAGTTTTGAGTCCAGCTGTCATCTGCTTTTCCGAAAAACCATTTCTTGTAAAGTCAGGTTCACCCTGGGTTGCTGGAAAACGCAGGGGCACTTTGGCTGCTGGAGTCACTTTTGTCCCCTGGGAGCCTTTCACCTTGAGTTCCTTGCTCTGTAACAGCGAGGTCAGCCCTAAGCGACTGCTAAGACTTAACCATTCAGGTGAAACGGCAGTGTGTCTCATATCACATATTAAGATTATTACCGCAAAATGGGCTGGGTTTGTTATTTATTAATTTTAAGATGGTGACACAGGTAATTGTGGTTTTTTCTCTTTTAATTTCAACTAAAGAAAAAACATCCTAAAGTGACCATCTACAGAGATTTCCTGAAAAGAGACCTACAAAAGTAGGTTAATGGAAAATTTCACTCCATCTATTAACCCAAACAACAGAAGTCATGTGTTTTCATTTATAAATGTTTTATTGGAAATGCGTTATGTGAAACATTTTACAGTCAAGCAACGTAGCTGAGCATTTGCTTTCTCATGACTTGGTGAACCTCAGATGCTTATCATTTCAGTTTTTAATATATATAAATACAGTTGTTGTCAGTGATATAAATTTAGAGCATCACTGAACTGAGACTGACAGATTAAAATATTTCTCCTGAAGGGCTGTATAATGTAGTAATTACAAGTGGAAATGGGACTCTGGTTAGAAGAGCTCTGAAAGTCTGGAAAAGCTACATTTGGGCCCTGTGTGGGGCTCCTGGGGTAAGCAGGACCCAGAAGGCTTCACTCCTGGCAGCTGGGAACTCCTGTTCTACTTTGTATTGTGGTTAATTAGAAAAACCATGCAGCCCTGGCATGGTTCACTGACAGCCCTCCAGGGGGGTGAACCTCAAATCCACCTTGAGCTTCATCCTGATACCTCATCCCTTCACCGCTGCATCCTCATGTGCTCCCCAGGGCCCCCATGAGTTCAGCTTTCCTCCTTGAAGCTCCTCTTCCCAGTTCTGCTGCTGAACCACTGGAGCCCCAGGTTCATCCCGAGAAAGTGCCTTGCAGCATCGAGGAGGGCTTGTGGGGAATGAATGGCTCCAGCGCTGCATTTCGGCTGAGGACTGCACGGTCCTATTTCTAGGCTAATGGTTAATTTAATTTGGGTGGATGTTTGTCCTCAGAACAGCTCATTTCTCCTCAAAATAAGCTCCCTGTTCTCTCCTATCCAAAGGAGCATCGCTTGGATGCCCAGGCCGGGGAGCTGACACGGGAGCATTGTTCGACAGATAACATTGGGCTGATCCCAAATTCCCAAAGGAGGCAAATGGAGAAACAGGGCTGAGACGAGGTCAGATTCCAGTTTCCTCTGGTGTTTGTATAAAGGGCAGATCGGATTTCTTTCCGTCAGCTAAGATTCGGCTATAAGCACAGCACTGGAATAATTCATAAAATTACAATGTTTTCCCAAGTCTTCACTTGAATTGATCCTTTGGTGTTTTTTTTTTTCCATTTTATTCCTCACATCATATTATTTCCTATTAAACAAAGTCACGGTGTAACATAAGCATAATAAACCTTATACCTTAAAACCTAAAAAATCAGTGCTATTCCAGCCGATAGAGTGTGAGCCATGGCATGTGCAAGTGGGATTTTTTTTCACTTCATTCTTTAAGAGGTTTCCTTTGTGAACAGTTTGGGAGTTTTAAGTTGGAAGACTGTCTTACAGCCGAACTGTGAAATATATGCTACATATATATATGCATATGCATTCACTTAATATGTATTCAGCTATATAACGGTGACAGAAGGATGGACGATTCCATTCCTGTGCAAGAAGGGTGGCAGGCCCAGATGCAATGGGATTACATACAGCACCGCGAGTCTACCGGGAGGAGGGCTGGGAAGGGCATCTGGAGGCCCTTTCCCCATCCCAGGCAGGATCACCTATACCTAATGTGTTCACGGCTCATCTAACTTTTCTCTAAATCCCCTGGTACCGAGGGCTGAAAAAATGTCTTGAGCAATTTATTGCACGACTTACTACCCATTCTGGTAAAACGCTTTTCTTAGTAAATAACCTAAGTCACTGCTGCTGAAGTGACAACCCGTCCTTCCATGTCTGATCTGCAAAGGACACAGAGAAGAGTTTATCCCACTCCCTTTGGCAAGGAGCTTTTACAGGTAGTCATGTCTCTCCTACGTCTTCTCTGTTTGGGACTTCATAACTCTCTGACCTTACTGGTCCCGTGGTGCAGTCTTATCCTGACTGTCTCTGAATGAGCCATGAAGTGATCCATGGGATTCAACGCATGCTGGACCGAAGGGAGGAACAACATCTAAAACAGCCTTCACAAGCCATGGGTGGCTGCTCCCACGTGCGCAGAAGATCACACGCGCCCAGGATGGATTGTACCAGCTGGAAGTTTTGTCCCTGCCAGATTTCACATTTTCTTTGTCAGTATTTAGGGCTGCAGCCCCCAAACACTCAAACCAGGAAAGCTGTGCTGCAAAGCAAAAAGGGCTAAGCCTCTACCTTTGCTCTGGGAGGAGTGGAGATGCCCGTTGCAGATGTGAGGCTGACGTACCCCATCTCCTAACGCTACAGGCTGAGCCAAAGAGTCCTTGGGGTGCCGATACCTAAAAAAGGTTTGCAGGGTTCTGGCTGGGTTGCAAATGCCCCGTGCAACCACAGGCCAGAGCTACGTGTGCCCCCCCACCCCAGCAGGGAGGAACAGCCACTTCTGAGCACCCATGCCCGGTGTTGTCTCCTGAGCCACCTCTGCCAACCAGAACTTGCTCTTTCCAAAACGCAGTGGGAGGTGGGGACAACGCCGAAGCTGCGGGAGCTCCGGTGCAGACGGGCTCTGGGTGGAGGAGGGGGAGTGCAGTGCCCCAGCTGCCCCCCCTGTGCCTGCCTCAGCCTCAGTTTTGGGGTCTAAGGTGGCATCTGCAAACTTTCAGGACCAAATGAGTCTTCATTTCCAGACAAGTTTCGTGGCAATTGCAGCATGATCTTTGTGGATAGTTTCCTTGGGCTAGGCACCCAAACCCTGCCTCTGTCACGCTGCCACTATTAAAAGAAGCCTCGTTGGGCCTTGCTCTGCTTCTTATTCATTTCACTAAAAAGTATTTTAAAAGAAGTCCTGCTCTTTCTCCATATTTTGTAAATAGTGAAGACCTAGTTATCTTCTACTCTTAGATTAGATCCATTTTCTAATTTCTTGTGGAAATCAGGTAAGAATCAGTGATGAGAGGTTAGAACGAAAAACACCTCTAATACTCCCTCAAAAAGCGGTGCACTAAGGGACGAACCAGGAAAATATTGTGGATACGCAGCGGGATAGTTCGTCCCTGGAAAAATCCATTTCTATGGCAAGAGGCAGGGCAAGGGCGCTGCCAGCTCGCCGTTCTTGCGGGGCCGGGGAGCAGCGGCGGGGGGAGGCGGCGGGGCGGGTGCACCCCTGCGGCTGCTTCCCCGCAGCGGCGGGGGGAGGCGGCGGGGCGGGTGCACCCCTGCGGCTGCTTCACCGCAGCGGCGGGGCGGGTGCACCCCTGGGGCTGCTTCCCCGCAGCGGTGTGCTGCCCCAGCTGAAAGCCCGGCGGCGGTTTGCTGCAGGCAGCTGCCTGCCAGCCAGGGGTCAGGCAGGCGTGAGTCACCGCGGCAAGGTCAGCGTCTGCAGGGAGAAAAAATGAAAAAAAGTTTGCAGCTCTTAAATAGTTGGGGGATGGAAAAGCCGCTGCTGACGGCTGCTGAAACCCAGTCTTTTAAACACCGTGATGATCTTGAGTCCCTAGAATTTTAAACTAATTAAAATAAAACTGGATGGAATTAATATAAACAGCCTCAAACCAGGCAAAGGAAAAACAAAACCCCGTGCAAGCTGATCTGATGAAGATTATGGAATGTAAGTGCCATTCAATTTTCTGGAATACCACATTATTTTTTATTCTGATGTTAATAGGAAAATATTTTACAGACTCTCTCAATAGGTTATGTTGGACTTGATTCCAGTGTCTCCTTTTGCAATAATGCTAATGGCTAAAGAAATGCACATCGATGTTGTTTTAGCTGCAGCAGAAATGCCAGGGAACTCAGACCTACACTGTGCACTATCACCTCGTCAACTGGTAAATTACTAAATCGGAATTTTATGAAATTACTCAATCAATATTTGTGCAGATGGCTTCCAGGAAAAAGCACTTGTGTGTCTGTTTAACTCCAGTGTGTAACAGATGGCTAGAGACAAGGCATTTCTTTTCAGCCAGGCTCATATTGACATTTTAAGATAGCTTCCTTTAGATGCTTATTAGTTCTTGTAAGCCAGCCATTAAATCTTGCCTTACGTATTACAGTTAAAATAAAATTCAGTCATATACAAGGCCTTTAAGAAATGTTATAGCATGTTATGTACAAAGAAATTAAGTGCAAACCATCCCTTCAAATTCATATTTAGTTTTAGCTTGTAGCATTTAGATGTTAGAAGTCAGTTACTTGTCTATACTTTTACTGCTATTCTTAACGAATTGTGGATCAGAGCAGTTCAGCCCTTATTTCTAATTGACACATGTGACTTTTTCTTATTCTTCTCTTCTTCTTGCTACTCTAAACACCAGTCAGGCTGTAGGCACCCTAACAGGTCTCAAGGTGAACCAGCAAAGAGGACACAACACTTAATTCTGCCGATTGCAACTTCTATCGCTGTCTCAGGTTGCAGTGTGGGATGCCTCATGGGTGAGGCTGCCAGAGAGCCTTGTCCCCCTGGGGTCACCAGCCGCGCCGGCAGCCCCCGTGTCTGCTCCGGCCGCGACGGTGCGTGAGCAAACCTCACCTCTCTACCTACCGCTCTGCTGCTGCGCCCTCAGCTTCAGCACCCTGTGCCAAGCTGTCCAGGTTTAAACCACTTCTTCTCCACGTGGCAGGTAAGGAAAAGGTGGGAGACTCTTTCACAAGCCTCCCCACCACCCCGATTGCTACGTACAGCTTGGTCATTTATAGTCCCACTGCACAGACAGAAGTGAGGTAGGTGCTGGGATCTAAAAAGCATGTTCTCTGTTTGACCCAAACCATTTCCACCAGCCTCAGGCTCTGTTGCCTCTAATGCAGAGAAATGTATTTCTCTGTAAGTGTTTCTCTTCCATCCGTTCCAGCCTCCCAGCCATGATTAGCCATGATTACTTACACAGGAGTTTTAGTTTTTAAGTGGCAAAACCTAATCGTCTGCTGTTTCACACTTGTTTCTGAATGTTGTGACCACAAAGGAAAAAAAGAGGACAAGACATTTCAGAAATTAATGGCAGTCAGTGAATGTAAATACAATTTCCCAGCATATCCCCAAGCACGGAGTATCTGACTTCAGTGACTTTTAGATGAATCCTTAATCTGAATGCATCTTTGTTGGAGTTTGTACATTAACCGCACACTTCACTGAGTTTTACTGTGCAAGAATAACATTGCCAGATGTATATTCTACTTTCTGATATCATCCTGCAAATGATTATGTAGTGACTTAAACATTCACTTAAAAGTCTTAGCTTTGTGATAATGAGTTGCTTGTCAGAAAACGTTTATGATAGGACTCAGTACAATTCACCGTCCAGTGAAGAACTACTATTAAACCCCCAAACAGCTGGCATTTGTCACTATCATTGCACCCACCGCCGTTGAGAAGTTAATGAGCGATGAACGACTTCTCTGCATGATCCATGCTGTCACTTCTGTGTTTTGCTTTCCTGAGGGAGAGGTGAACCAAAGTGCTTTTGAAGTATTATTACAACCTCGCAGTAGGGGTGAAGAGTAGTTTCAACTGCACTTCTCAGAATGGTTTTGCCATCCATAGCCGTGCGCCACAGTCTAGTATTAGGATGCTCCAAGCTTTGGGGAGCTCCAAGGCTGGTCTCGCACCCAGGACACGTTCTGCCCACCAGAGGTGCCTGTGCAAAAAAAAAAGAAAGCCCAGTCCGAAGACTTTGCTTTGTTTGCTTTGATGAAGGGATTGAGAAAGAGAAGCTCTCTTGAGCAGCACATAGTTTCACAAGCATTTCTCATCAGCCACAGTGGAAAATGATAACAGTGGAATTCTCAAAATAAGATCAATTTTGGTGATATTTCACACCAGGAAAATTCTTGCAGAATCCTCTGATTATTTCAACATCACCCTATTAAACAAACCAAATCCTCACGGAGGTTCATAAAGCAAGTTTCTCCATCAGAATCCACACAGGGCACCTCTGCCCCTTAAGAAAGAGGTAAACTACAAACAGCAGAAAGGAAGGCCCTCCCGTGACGCCCACTTCCAAACTTGCTCAGCTCTTGGTGGCTCTCACCTCGTTCTTCATTCCCCTTGTCTCCCCTCTCCCCCTCCCTCTCTGTCTGGATAAGAACCACTGGACATGATAAAGTCTGGAGTGCTAAGGTTTTATAGTCACTGCTCTGAAATGGAGAAGGATTTCCACATGGGTGTTTGAAGTTATCTTACAAAATTTTCTACTCAGATACTTTATCAGTATGTGTTACACTTTTTAGCTAAACCCCCTAGGGTTACTTTGGCCATGATAACCTATACATACATTTGCAAGGCTGCATTTCTCTAAAAATTAGTTTCTTCTCTCCCCACAAAAACTGCTGCCTCTGTGGAAATGTTATTGCTCTCTGCTGAGCAGAGTTCTCCCCACCTCCCTCTGACCCAGGCAGAAGGCAAGATTCATTAAGCAAATGGGCCTGGCATTAATGGATTTGATGAAGAGGAACCACCTTCTATTATGGATATGGCAATAACAGCACAATATATACTGTAAGCACATCACCATTTTCCTTGGTCTAGGGAAGCTGATTTTTTTTTTCATTTATTGTTTTTTTTCCATTTCATTTTTTTTAAAAAGCGCATTTATGTCACTAGTCTGTCTCTTCTCTTTAATAGCGTGTCTTAGAAGGAGTCTCTGTACACAAAAATACCCCAAAGCATTTTACATAATGGGGGCTTGCAAACTACATGAACTGCAGATTTATTTTCAAATGCCCACTGAAAAAATACCCCTTTTATAGTACCGCTTACATAGCTCCACATAAATATTTATATATGGTCTATATTTTAGAAAGCTTTATCCTTCTGCTCCAGAATCTTTCAAAGCCAGCTGAAGCGAATACCTCCGGAGAGGTGACCTGTCCCAGCCGATGCGCAGCCACGTCCCTGCTCCATCACTTAGGGCACAATGGGACTTTGTGGGCCGGTCCCCAGGAGGACCAGCCCTGCCCCGGAGGGGCTGCCCGCTACAAAGCTTCCCAGATTTCTGCATCCTGTGCACAGTGTAATTTGCAACTGGGCCCTTTTCCGTGCGAGACACTTATTTTCCCTCTGAGGCTCCTTTGGCAGCTTACGCGGGGAGCGCGGGGAGCGCGCGGAGCCAGTACTCGGCTGCCTCACTGCTTCCCCTGTTTTGGGGCTTGTAGGCGCGTGGGAAGGCAATAGCCGAATTTCAGCTGGCTCTGTCAGTGGGCCACAGAAAGGGAGGAGCGAGCCCCTGCGCTGCCTCCCCGCTGGCAACCTGCCCCGGCCCAGGGCAGGGAGAAGCTGCTTTAAGACTGTTTTAATGAGTGTCGTTGCCAATTTATGGCCATTCCTTCATGTCCTTCTCTTTATTTTTAATCAACACTTTGAAATGGCAGCTGTGAGGTGATTGTCCCATAGAACATTATTAAAGTCTAGTGGAAGTATTCATTTAGTACTGGCAAGCTGGATATTTCATATAACTGTTACTTTTTCATCATATAGCATGTTATTAAATGTGTTTTAAAAACCAGTTGTAGATCCCATTTTACCAGTTGTATAACAGAGATACTTGCCTGTCCAAGCAAAGCAGCCCAACGCATCAGTCTATTGAGGAGACATTTATGTGGGCAGGGTGCCCGCTGGGCTGAAATCTGCATTCAGACATCAGCTTCCTCCAAGTCTGGGGAATTTCTCAGTTGTCCTTTTTAGAGAAGTTTTTATGGCCATTTGTGCTACCAGAGAAGCACTAAGGGGCCGCACAGGGTTGAGGGAAGGGAAAAGCAAAAGGATGGAAGTGACCACTTCCAGCTGGTCATGCCCTCATCCCGAGGGAGCTGGAGGAATAAAGGTTGTCTGTCCGAGCAGCACTGCTCCGGGCTGTGTGCTCTGTGCCAGGGTGGCTGTGGATGTTACCCCCAGAGCCCGCTGCGCAAGCAGCATGACTAAACCTGGCTCCTTCATCTCCAACCGCAGACCCCCGCGTTTTAGGGGCAGGCGATCTGAATCCTTTTCCAGCTGAACCACTGTCAGTTAAACAACGAAGCTTTATGTGTTCGCACCAACAGCATCCCCGCTGTTGGGCGACCGCTGCGGCTCTCCATCCCTCTCGTCCCAGGGGCTCCTTCCAGCACCTGGCTTGTGCGGAGTCAGCAGGCAGGAGCTCACCGCCCTGGCTATGGGGGAGCCGGAGAGAGTATCGCGCTCTGTGCGCTGCAACCCATTACGTCATTTGGACTGCGATTCTCAAAACCCCTCACGCCAGCAAGAACAAGAGTATATTTTATTGCCTTGATGAGCAAAGGCAGCCCTTTGGGTTTGGAAACTCGCAGGTGGCTCCACAAGAACAAGACCTTGCATCTTAGCATCAGGCCCTCTACAGCTGGGACCCCATAAACTCCTTCCCCTGAGCAAGGATTAATAGTGATTCATGCCTGTGTATGTACTGTTAATGTGTGTGACTACGTTTTACTGAAGCTTAAAGGAAGTATGTGCCAAAGTACACACAACAATTCACTGATGGTCACTTTGTAAAAGTTTATAATGAGATAAATGAGAAAAAAATGGTTTTTTTTAATTAATATGCAGAAAACTCTTTGAGCTGAGAAATCATCAGGTACTTTGAATGTGTGAAAAATGCACGCCGATAAAGGAAAGGCTCGTCTTGGCGCCAGGAAGACATTTGCATGCTCTGAAACCCCAGCCTTAGCCCCTGTTTCTAGGCAGATGCATTTTCCCAAGGCTAAGCAGACAGCAGAATACTGTTGCGCTGCCCTCTGCTAAATGGGCTGTTATTCATCCTGCTGGAAGGCGTGTGCTGTGCACTTCTCAGAAGGGCACCTAAAACATCCGCACTGATCTCTCAGCCTATTGAGTTTGAAATGACACACTAACCCCAGTCAATCACTACAGATTCTCCATCCCTTTCCAGGAAATCTGGGGGTGGAGAGCAGGGGGAAATACTCCAGCTTACTCTATCTTTGCAAACCAGTATCGTAATGATGAGCTACCGTCTGTCACAGCCCCAGAGCCCAGCTACTCTACCTTGGAAAACAGTTCCCGAGGAAAGCTTGCCCGTTCCTCTTTAAGCACCATCTAGTGCTGCATATTGCCTAGAGCCTCTTGAACACGAGTCTTTCTGTCCCGTAGGAAATTCCAATGCAACATTTGGTTTTATCTGCAACGGGAACGAGCTTTCCAAATGTCCATTTCCCACAGAGGGGAAAAATTTAAGAGCAACATGATTTTAAAAAGTCAGAATAACCTATGACACTGCCACAGACTGGTCCACAAAAGCAAGTGGCTCTGATATGGCTTTAAGTGTAACTTTAGATACAGGAATAAACAAAGTCCGGTGGCATGAGACCAGGAGGTGTATCCTCACATATCCTCGGTCCCACAGCAGCGTTTTAGCTTGGGCACGCACAGGCACTGCCTCCCCTGTGCCGGCAGGACGTCAGGATCCACAGTAACCAGGTGGATTTGGCAGCTGACGGCATTTACAGCAACGCCGCATTTTGGGGCAAGTGCCGAAGGGCGCGATGTCTGAGGTTCATCTGGTATGCTCCTGCATTTTTCCCTTTTTTAGCCACAAAGTAAGTGATGACTTTAATGTTTGTCTTTATAAAGTGAGTAGGAGTTATATTGGCTATATTGTTACTTGGCAGTCTTAATGGCACTACGCTCACGATTAATAAGGAATAACTATCCTGCAATTCAGCCATAGAATGAAATGGGAAATTTCGGTAGCAGTAACCAAAGAAAATGTTGGCAGTGGGTGCTGTCTTTGGGCTATTTTTGCCTAGCCAGACTAATGTGAATAGATTTTTTAAATGGTTCAAGCATATAAATATTCAAAGCGATGGCAATATATTTTATTAAAACCAGCGCGTTGCTTGGTAGGGCAGAAGGAAATAATGGCTCAAGGGTCTGGGAATGGGAGATGGAACCGTTTACGTCTAAGTCACTCTTTCACATCCAGCCAAGGTCAGCAGTAAACAAGAATCATATCGTTACCAGCTGGTGGCCCACAGAATGAGAAATAAATTGATAGTGTGAGTCCGGTTTCCATTAACGGAGGCAAATATCACAAAAACAGAACCAGAAGTGGAACTAATTGACACCGCTTCTGGCTCTACCTGGGAAGTTAAGGACAGAGATGTGGTGGAAACCTGACCACCTTCTCAGCGTGGCGGGTGGTCCCACCAGAGCCAAGGCGGAGCCCATCGGGCAACGCGCGCTGCCCTTCTTGCTGTCACGATAGCGCGGCGCTGCGGCTTCCTCCTCTGGGGCAACGCACCCAGCGTCCTGCATGAGCCCCACAGAGATGCTAAACCCAGAGCCCTCCTCCCAGCAGGGCAAGGAGGGACCCCATCGCCCCCCTGCCTTCCCTGGGAACCGTACGCTCCCAGGACAAACGCCTGTGACCGACGGATTTTCATTGGCATTGGCATCAGTAATGGCCTCTTCCTCCACCTTCCTGTAATTACATGTCTGCTTGAAATAATAAAGTTTTAAAGTATAATACGTGAGCTTGGACTGAGGTGGCAGCTGATGTTTATTATTATTTTTATTGTTTGTTTCTTCTGGATTTTCTGGTGTAATTAATTTATCTAGCCATAATATTTTAAAAACACAATCAAATGTCATTTTAATTTGAAGCCAAAAAATACAGACTCGTAATATATGAACGCTTAAAAAATGATGACTCTGTCTTAAATACCACAAAGAGAACATCAATTTAGCATAATTACATTAAAGAACAATCCCCTGAGAGAGAGAGAGAGAGGAGAGGAAAAAAAAAAGCAAAGACCTGCCAAAAATAAAAAGACTGCATGGGTCAGTGGTCGCTTGATTACAATGTACACATTACAATATGCATGTGTATATATAAGCACATACATGCTTGTACATAATCGTATATAAACCAGCATGCTTTAACACTTAGCTCCAAATTCATACTTTACAAAATGGTCCTTTCATAGGTATTAAGAGAGCATGAGATCCAGAACTACAAAAGGAAGTGTGCTGGTTTGTTTTTACTTTTCTCATATGACAGGCCAAATATTGCCTTTCTTGATGTTAATATCTGGAAATTTGTTACACAAGTAAGGTAGAGGGAAAAAATTAATAAATGGGACTCATTAAAGGTATTGCCAGAAAAAACTTACTAGATTTGGCCAGGCCACTGATTTAATCAACATTTTTTCTTATTGAAAGCAAATGTTTAAGTACAGTGGAGTTGAACTGGCTAACTGGGGAGTTTCAAAAAGCGGAAAATGAGTCTGTATAAATCTGCATATACCAAATATTAAATGGAAGATAGCTCTGTCTGCACATTCTGGGAAAAGTAGAAATAAAGACAAAAGGCAGAATAAAGCCGGGATGTCTGTGAAACGATGCTCTCTGAGGAACGAAGCAGCGGCTGTCCTTCTCTGTTTCTGGGCTGCTAGGGTGGTTGCTGGAAGCTGGCTACGCTGCGAGGACGAAGCCGCTCTGAGATGCTTTTCTCTCTCCCCGACATGTTTGGATTTATAGAAGGTTTCCCTCCAAGAGCTGGAGATGTGTGCTGAGCAGCGGTCGCCAAGGCAAACGCTCCACGCAGGAAGGCAAAGAGCTGCCCAACGTGCCCAGCGGCTCGGCGGTGGCCAGCTCAGCCGGCTGCGCCTCCGCACCCCATTGCCTGCCCTGCCGAGTCCAAGGGCACTCGCACCGTCTTGCTGGAAGAGGTGGCCGAAGCCCAGCCATGGCGGATGTATTTGGGGGCAAAGGGAGAAACAACTGTGGCAAGAGGGACAGTTTTCCCCCATCAGCCTCAGAGGTCAACATGCACGTGCTCATCTGAGAGCTGGCACCTGGTGGGGAAGTCCTGGTGGTTCCAGCTCCCTGAAATACCACCTGGAGCATGCATGCACCTTTATGTACCTAAATCAGGCCTTATAGCTCTTGGGAGATGAGGTGTACGGTCCCATACATCAGCTGGGAGCAAATGCTACCATCGTCTGTGCCTGTGGGGAGGAACCTCTCCTGGCTTTCTTCACCAGGACCAAGAGAAAAGGCAAGTCTACACCATCTTCTCTTTGCACAATAGCACAGGAAGGAACAGCAGCATGTAAGATAAGAAAAGCACTTTTGTCTCATTTCATTTCCTTGCCTGATATTCTGCAGGGAAACTCTTCATGCCATGTGACACCTGGCACAAGAACGGGTTGAAGCAGACAAAAACACTGAGCAGAAGCTATGTGAAATGCCACATCTACAAGCAACCCCATACAAGGTGGCTGTGCAAAACTAAATATTTTCCTTACCCCTCTGTGCATGCGAACTGCACCTTGAGTCAACTATGCCACCTTGCAAAGACAAAGATTTTGTTTTATGTACAGGAGTCTTAAAAATAGCCTTCACCTCCTAAACCCCTTTCTACAACTGCTCTTCCACTTAGCCACAAGCTGAAGCTAATTTTCACACAACATCTGCTGTAATCAAAACCATCTGTGTGGCTATAAGTTAAGGACAGAGAATTTATGGCCCATGTTCTTCTCATCTGACACTGGGAAGCTTTTGTGTGCGTTGTCTATACGTCTGCATCAGCTATATGACTGCAGGTCCAGACACCCACTCTGCTTCTTTTTCAAAAACATTTTTTTTTTTAAAGTCAGCAAGGAATACTCATTACCATGGTGCTTAGGAAGGAGAAAGTGATGCCAAGCTGACTCTAGCAGAGATGTAAGCTACTGTGCACAATTAGTTGTTAGGCACCGAAAAGGCCTGTCGTGGTTTTTTGACCATCCAATGTATTTTTAAAAAGTTCCTCAGCTTGGACCAGCTTTCCCTCACTATAGGTAATTAGGAAAGAAAAATAAACAAAAGCAGGACTCCTCTGGCTGCAGAGGAGCACTGTGCTCAACATAACCTCCTCAGCTGTACAGTGCCAGAGGGAGTTGCTAACAGCACTGACAGTTCGGGGAAGTGATTTATGAGGCTTTTCGTTTGTGAAAAGTTGGCATCTAGACAAACTATGCCCCTGCTGCTGCCTGTGTACACCTCTGGCAAATAAAACCTGAGAATATTCTATAAACAGACCATTATGCCCAGTGACTGGTCTTAAAAAGCATGATTAGAAACCAAAACAGCTTGATCCACGTTCATTTAATAATGTATCGAGGATTATGATACAGCGGCAGAAGGACAAGACACACATCATACCACCTGGTACAAGAGAAGATAAGTAACCATTCAGTTACTTAGATAGAAACCTGAAATTCTCCCCTGCTGAACGTGTATTGCTAAGCTAATCCATTCCGTTATACCAAACGCATTTTTCTTAAGTATGTCACTAACGAGCAGTTTCTCTGCTGGTCTGGATGCAGCGGTGACAAATCTCTGTCCATATAATTTACCCTGTCCCACTCCTGTCACCTTTACAACAGCAGTATGCACTAACTTTGCAGGTTAGTACGTTGACAAGCACAAACTCATATATCTCTCATACAGTTTTTAATGTCCTCATCCAATTGCTCATAGATACCATGCGCGAAAGGTGTCGTCAGGTTAATGGGTATTACTGGGTATTAGTGCTTGCTTAGACACCACCCCACGGAGCAGCCCGAGCCCTCGAGAGGCAGACCATTATGCTGCATTTGTGACACCTTAGACAGCCAGTAAACTATTTTTAAGTAATCACTTGCTGGGAAGCTTAAAATTACAAAAACCCTGACACTGTATTTCTGTATTTCACTGGAAGGATGCAGTCCAGCTTCGTGGGCAGAGATAACATAGTACTATGGAGTTCTGCATTATAAGAAATCCATTTCCATACAAGAACAACTGCAGAGGCAGATGAGGAAGAGTGCCACATGCACCACTCAACTATTGCAAGGCTGCTCATAATTTGGGTGACAAACAGTAACAAGGGTTTAAGGCAGCTTAAGAATGGGCTAATGTGTTTAACCTACAGATAACTCAATCAAAGCTTTCCAGATCCTGCTGTAAGTGTACAATATACTTAATCCAGTGCAAGAGATGTCATCTCTTCAACCCCCACAGAGGTGTTTCTCTGCTCAGTTGAGCTGTTTTCGTTAAGGTAAATGGACTGCACTGTTACAATCAGCACTGAAACCACACACATTTCCAGGCACGTGGTGGCTGGATCCTGCTTATGCTGAGGGGATGGAGAATGATGAGAGTATGAGATGGAGAGGGGATGGAGAGGATGGGAGTAAGTGTGGGCACACTCACACTTACTTGATGGCTGGGCTGACATAACACAGCTGAGGAGCACCTCTATTGACCACGCTAGCGTGAGATCCCCGACTGTCTCATGGCAGCAGTACCAGGCACAGTGGGGTCCCGCTCACCCTTTTGCTAGCACGTCCCAACCCAGTTAGGAGGCAGCGCCGGCAGCGGTGCCGCCGGGCTGGACTGCACGGTCAAGGCTGGACCCTCGATAGCCCAGGCACTGGACGTGAGCTCCGTGGCACGGCTGGTTTGGATTATCGTCCATCTGCGTCCCTTTGCCAATGCAACTCAGAACTGAACCGTTGTGTTACGAGGAGAAAAATGCAGGAACGGCACTACAAAACCTCTCTCAAATGAAGTTGCAGTGACTCCCAGAGGGCTGTTTCACATCACTTCTAATTCATGAGTCTCTAGTTATTACTGGATGCTCCAGCTAATAAGGGGCTGGACAAAATCGGATAAGAATAAGGCAATACCTGATCTCCAGGACTGGTGATAACTACTCCTCCGAAAATGTACTGAAGGGTATCAGTACAAGGGCAATGGTTACTGACTTAAAAATAACATAACATAATGATCTTGAGGATGCACTAACATCCAATTGCTCCAACCTTTATAGCAAATGAAGTAACCCAGCCTTTAAATTAGGGAAAGAATGTTTCCTCATGGCTTAAAGGAGGACCATAAAGAAATACCTTCTCTGGGGACTTATTTTAGGAGGGCATATCCCATCACAACATTTAACTCTCACCAAAATCAGATATAGAGGCATGTTTGGCTGGAGAGCCGTAAGAAAAGAAAAATGAGGAATTGAGGTGGGTGTTTTGGATGACATCCATAGTGGGATACTGTGGTTTCAGGGTGATGTTTTTGTCAGCTTTGCACCTGTCCTACCTGGGAAGCTGTGCCTGATTAACACGAGTGAGTTTAAGCAGGGCTCAAGAGGTCACCTCCCTGCCAAAAATCTGGGAGGTTTTTATAACCCACCTATGCCATCACATCAGCTAAATAAACTCTCCCTGCTCTTTCTGGAGTGGTGACAACATTTATTTGATCTGCTTGGCACCATAGATTAAATACAAAGCTGCACATTAAAGGAGAGAATTTTTTTTCAATTACGTTTTAGGTGAGATGGAGCAAGAGTAAGAGAGAGAGAGAAAGAGCAAAGTCAAATAACCAAGGTGTTACGTTAGAAAAAAAGGCCCTTTCCTTGGCACAAAGTAATTGGAAGTAGAGCCAGGAAATTATGATTCTAATACCTACTCTGTCATCCGATTCCCTGTGTGGTCTTGGGCAAGTCCTTTAACCTGCCTGTCTAATTTCTTCAACCTGTAAAATGGGGGCAACCAACCACAGAGGAGTTTGATGAGTACTAGCAGATGTTTTCACAGCACATTGAAAAAATGTGAGAATCCATGGATGTGCTGTTATTACTCCCCAGGAGTACACCTGCATGAAATGAATCTGAACTGCAAAAATTGTATATAAGATGCAAACAACACCCCTCTTTCTGCAGTAGGCAATTTTATTTATTTTTAACTGACTTACTAAGAATTCTTGCTCTAAAGCTGGCTGGGAAATAGCTTGTTGCAACATTTTATCATCAGAAATTTCTGCTGTTTTGACTGTATGCCTAAGATTTGTGATACGTTTCTCTTTCTTAACTACTGGAGTATGACATTAAGGATTAAGTTGCTGGAGAAAATTTGAAATTTGCTCAAAATTTGCTCATTCAGGATGAAATTCAATCCATCCCCTTCAAGGTAGACATGACTGGAGGCTGCATTCTGTCTCTTTGCATTTCTCTCTTCCTTCTACTGGTTTTGACAATAAAAGGCCCTCCCCAGAGGCCTCACATAAGAGAAATGCAGGAAGGCTGTGCACATGGACAAATGGAAGATACAAGAAAGTAAAATGGGGCGTCAGCAGACCCCTTACTATGGGTCTGATTTGCAAAGACAATGACCATTTGCCAGTCTTCACAGAAATCCACACGAGCTGAAAGACAGTGAGCAGGGTCAAAAAGCAAGCCCCTTGCCTAGGTGCCTGTCATGGTTTAACCCCAGCCGGCAACTGAGCCCCACACGCTCACTCCCCACCAGTGGGATGGGGGAGAGAATTGGAAGGGCAAAAGTGAGAAAACTCGTGGGTTGAGATAAAGACAGTTTAATAAGTAAAGGAAAAGCTGCGCGTGTAAGCAAAGCAAACCAAGGAATTCATTCACTGCTTCCCACCGGCAGGCAGGTGTTCAGCCATCCCCAGGACAGCAGGGCTCCATCACACGTAACGGTTGCTTGGGAAAACAAATGCCATCACTTCGAACGTTCCCCCTTTCTTCTTCTTCCCCCAGCTTTATATGCTGAGCATGACACCATATGGTACGGAATATCCCTTTGGTCAGTTGGGGTCAGCTGTCCCAGCTGTGTCCCGTCCCAACTTCTTGTGCACCCCCAGCCTCCTCGCTGGTGGGGTGGGGTGAAGAGCAGAGAAGGCCTTGACTCTGTGTAAGCACTGCTCAGCAGTAATGAAAACATCCCTGTGTTAACAGCACTGTTTCCAGCACAAATCCAAATCATAGCCCCGTATTAGCTACTATGAAGAAAATTAACTCTAACACAGCCGAAACCAGCACCGTGCCTCAGTCCAATGTGGAAATCCAACTCATGGCGTCTCCGTTTGAAATTTCTGCCTTAAATTTGCTTTCAAATGTCTGCTATGCTAACTCTAGCTTTGGTACAAATCAGTGGATTTAGAGATTTCTTATTGGCTTGAGATACACTGTAAAGTCCATTTCCAGCAGCTGTAGAAGGGGTTAGAATTTCTTGCAGTGTGGAAGTCAGGGTGTGACAGTACAGTTCAGGCTAATGGAGCCGATCCCATTCAAACTTCAAACATTTGCCATTCCCTGGAACAAGTGTTGCTTTAGACAAGTTGCACAAGATGATAGAAGAAAACTGGGACTTCACTGCCATTCTCAAACAAAGAGCATATTCATTAGGAAAACCACCTCCTCTAAAGCACTTACACTGGCATATGTTTCCTACAGACAGCAAGGGCTTCAAATCATATCATATGTTACTCATTTACATATCACGTTAACTAGTGAAGACAGCAGAAATCTAATGTTACTTCCTAACCAGCTCAGGATCTCTCTGCAGCTTATTAGTCACCCCTTCCCTTAGAGGACTTGTGCTGCGCTGCATGGTTGCAGTTAAGACGTCACCAGATGCTGTAGAGTCAGCACTCCAGCTTTTTACACCCAAAGCCCACTCTTGTTTTTTAAGCAACAGGTTAATTTATGAAAATCCAGCTAAATGAGGAAGAAAGGAGTCTCAGTTCGGGAGAGGCATTCACGTGGTGGGCACATGTGTCAATCGGTGAGGACAGTGCCACCAAGCACCTGTGATGGTGCTGCTCCATGTCCACGCAGATGGGCCAGAGGTGGAAAGAGCCCACAGTGAGATGCCCCAACAGCACAGAAGTGTGCATAACCTGTGGGCAAATGCATCTCACCACTCACCTTGCTAACGCTCCCAGGGCTGTACAACCTCGACTACCTGAGTGTTGAAACCGTGGCCAGTAAAGGAATTTCACTGTCATTTAATAACAGCGGAGCAGCTCAAAGTGGCCACAGAAACCAGCAAGAAACTTCTAAGGAGGGAGGTCTTTCAAGGGAGCCCACTGATTTCTTTTCCTTAGAGGTCTCTGGGAAGAATTTAATTTCTTTGCCTGGTGGAAGAGAGTTGTCACGAGCAATAGTTTAAACTTTCATGTGGCACAGTGTTGGTTTCATTTAAACCACTTAGCAGCCCTGCTTAAGGCATCTGCTTGTGTAACCAACCCTCCGCTGGTGCTCCCAAATCTCCAGAATTCATGTGCTGTTGTGCCAGCACACTGAATGGCTTCCCAGCTCCAGAAACTGTGCATTCACAATGTCTAAAAGACAAGTCATTTCTGTAGCTTGCCAAGTAAACTAGATTCAAGATCATTGTATTCTAGTAGTGGTTTTAGGATATACGTCAATAGCTTTTGTTTAGTGCAGTTTAGTTGGACCATCATATACGTGATTGATGCATCAGGAAGTAACTCTGGGACAGCTGAAGCAGGCCCCCATTTCGGAAGCATTAAGATAGGCGATTAGTCCTGTTAGAGCCAATGGGTTTCCTTAGACAGGTAATTTTTTCAGGATCTTGTGCTAAGCCACCACGGAGAGGGAGCTGGTAACTTCACCGGGAGCTCCACATCACAAAACAGGCGGTGGTGTAGCCACCTGCATTAGCAAGGAGTGACACACAGGTGAAGAATAAAATACCCTGGCAAAGCTTTTCAGGGAAGTTTACACAAACTGTGCCTAAATTAAACTTGATTTAAGGTCACTGCTATTAGCCTCTAGCTTTATCAAGCAACTTATTTAAAAAAAAAGGTTCTTATAATACTTGCGTATCAGAACTTTGTTTTTTCAGCAATAATCTGTTTTCTGTGTTGGGATTTTAAATTAAAACCTTTTGCCTTGTAGTTTTTCCACTTAGCAAGTGGATTATTGCCACTTAAAACAATGAGAGGCAAGCGTTATCCCTTGTGTTACAGAAGGATCTGAAAAAATAAAAAAAGCAATAGAAATATGCCAACTTTTGTTTACACATGTGTGCATATCAATGGTTTTCTGGTGTAGGCACATGAGAGGAGGGCTGGGAAGAAAGCTCTGGCATGATTGATTGCATTTTCCTGTTCATGGTCATCTGTCTATGTGACATACATACAACAGTACATATGGTTAGCATAGCCCTCCTGACTCAGTGTGAGTATTTCACACATACCCACCTAAAATCAAAGCTATAACTCCCTGCACTTGTTTATTTTGCTGGGATAATATATAGGGAAAGGTGACCCAAAGAAAACAAAATGAATAATACGAGAGAATTCCATTTTTCACTCAAAACTCAGCAAAAACCAGACAGTTTTCTGAGGCATAGAGACGACGAGGGAGTACCGTGGCCACCTGACCCTTTTCCCATGGATGCTGCCATCTCCATCATCAATCCTTTAACTTCTCACCTATTTTTGGAAAGTGTTCTCACACTAAATTTCCGAAGGTTGTTTCAACTGGGATAGAATGAATGAAAACTGAATTAGATACAACATCTTGTCTTTTATACTGGTAATATATTTGGAGAAAGAACTATTTAAGCCTTTTGTCTTGCACAGAATGAAGCACATTGCCCCTGCTACACAACCTGCCCATGAATAACCACAGTCTTTCAAAGCTACTTTGTTCCCTCTCTCCAGCATTTCTCTCAGGTTTTTGTATCTTTTCTCAGGACTGCAGGAAGTATTGAAATCGCTTTGAGAGATGCTTTTTTGATAATATTTCTGCTCCAATGCAAGGAAAAAACAAAACAAAACAGAAAAGAAAATGAGAAAGATTGTTCTGGGAATTTTGCCACTTAGTTTTCGGCTTTAGATGTAGAGTTCTTGGAATTTTCGGAAGTGTAACCAAACAAGATCTCTTCTCTTTCAGGGCTTTTAGGTTTCTTGAAACACAGTAGCCTTGTTTTGGTAGAGCAGCATTCAGGCACATGGATGTTGTTGCATTATACATTTCCACTGTTGATCCTATGTTTGCATCAGCTCATCGACATCTCATTTAGAGAGAGACCCTCAGTCTCCCAGTGGATATCGTTCTGTATCTGGGTACCATGCCAATCCAGCAGTGTTAGATTACACCCGATATCGGAATCTGGTCACTGTCTTCAAAATACAGGTTTTTTTCATATCTCCTTTTACATTTTATTTATTTTTAATTTAGTTTAAATTAAGTTAATTTAAAATGAATTCAATAAAAAATAATTTTTTTTTTAGTTATTGCTTTTTAAAAAGCTCACGCAAAGCCTGTTATCAAGAAGTATGTTAGACCCAAAACATAGCTCTTGTTTCATATGCAGTATGAAGAATAATAACTATTTTAAGAATAAAACTGATACTTGAACAAAATTCCGTTATACAATACTCCCCTGTTGGGGAAAGAAAATAAGCCATAACCACGGCCTATCCACTTTTTCCATTTCTAGTCTCTTTCTGTCTAAGGAACTTTGTCAACATTTTGCAGAGCGAACAAAGTGCCAGAGAAAGGAGTAAGAGGAATTTGATGGCTATCTTTCCAGCCATGTGTTTTCTTGTCCAGTTATCTCCAGCCGTTTGATTCAGCTCTGTCTGGGAGTTCAGCGCCTGCCACCCTGGATAAATATTACTGGCTTTGGTGTGGGCTCTCAGGTGCGTCTCCCATTTCCCAGGATGCTCAGTATGATAACAGGGATCTGTCCTACCTCTTCCTCAACATGCTCGGGCCAGAATCTCACCAGATATGTTTTGCCGTGGCTTTTAGTTCATACATACCTTCACTGCAGATGTCTCCCACTCAAGTGCACCGGCTGCATTAGCTCTCCCAAACTTTGCAGGCTCTTGTCTCATCTTCTTTAAAAAATGACAGATTATTTTCGCAGCCTGACTTCCACGTCCCTTTCCAGTTCCCTTTCCCTTACAAATATAGTGGTCGCGCTTGTGCTAAAGCTGCAAGCTGGAAGAGAGTTTTGGAGACTATTTGAGGAGAGCACAGGGCTTTTACCCCACAATCACTGCAATATGCCATGTGGCTGATCACAGCCAAGCAGGTTTGATCAGCAAGCTCTTAGCAAGCTGTTCACCAGCTCTCCGCAGACCACAAATGGCTTGCAGACATTCAAAGGGGATGGATTGTCAGTGGGTAATACAAAGTGCATGTATTTTTTGGAAATGCCAAATGAAAGCACTTGTTTTCCTTCAAAATGCATTTCCGCACTTAGTGCACCTTCTGCTAAGATATACGGCTGCAAAGAGCCTTCCTCCTCTGTGTGATCTGCAGACGGGTTAGGAATCGTTATTATCCTTGTACTAAAGCCTCATCTACCTCCTCGGCGGGGGCCCAGCAGCCTCCCAGCCGTGCGGGCGCAGGGGCTCCTGCGCTCCCTCCCCTAGAGCAGCCCACGGAGCAGCACCGAGCCGGGGGAAGCTCTCCCTCCCACGGGTTTGTGGCGGGAGGACGCGCTGCCCTCGCCGGCCGAGAGGCTCGGGGCGCGGGTCTGCCCAGGAAGCGGGTGCGTGCAGCTCTGCAGCGCAGACAGGGTCTGCCTCGAGGCCGCCGCCTTTCAAGACAGCCTGAGAGGAAAAAGGTTCTCGGAACCCCCCCAGAACTCGTCTTACACTAACCAAGGAAAACACACGTAATTAAATTAAAGGCACTTTGTTTTTATATCAGTGCAATTTATAAAGATACAAGGGTGACAGTTTCTAGGCACAGATATAGCCTTCATATTTTTCCTGGATGTAGCACACTGTTTTCTCAGCCAGAAAGCTGTGCTAGGGAGACTCTTGGGCACAGAGCAGTGCTCCAGGCCATCTTCCTTGGTAACGAGAAGGGGTGGTATCTGCCCTTAAATTGTGTTTCTATCTAATTAAATTCAGCAAGAGTGCCTTCTTTAACCAAAGCCAGTCACATGGAAGTCTTTGGAGCGGGGAACGCTGATATCTGATACAAAAGTTCACACCAGCTGTCATGCCTTTCAAAGACGATAAAACATTCGATCAATCCATAAGCTGCACTGTTACATTTTGACAGTGTATTTCCTGCATCCAGAGTCTCCGGTTGTAAGGGGGGACATTTTCAGCACAGAGCCAGTTCACTTTGGGTGCAGGCAACTATATGAGTGCAGTTACACGCTGATGCGATGTGACGCTTAAGTTGAGAGCAAGATGTATCTCTGTTGCCACTTGCAGATGACCGCGACACTTGCAAGGCATTGCTGTGGTGGCAGAGTTTGCTGGCAAGGTTCTCCATACCTCCTGCCCTGATAGCGTAAGGGGTTCTTCCCTTCCCACGCTTTTCCCAGAAACACTGAGCGCTGTCTTGTTCTGTCCCCTGTACTCCTCTGTGGTTTGGGGTTTTTTTCGTGGAAATGAAGACCAAAAATCGAGCAATAGCATCCTGACCAGTTTCAGATCGTATCCACAGCTGCAGGAGTGGGAGGTCCATCAGGGCGTAGCAAGTAGAGGAAGAAGGTGGACTGAGGCTGATGCACTGCAAGCACAGAACATGTCCAAGGGAGGAGGCATAGGTAGAAAGAGCATAGAAAGCACTGATGGCCAAACTGGTTACCTTGAGGTTTCCTCTCCAGATCCATGGTCCCCTAAAAGGAAGGAGAGTTTAATTTTCTTTCAGGTAAAACAGCTCAGGATCTATACGCAGCGTTTTCCTGAGCTTCCTACGCTCTGCGGGACAGCTATTGTACTGAATTAGGTTCAGAGTGGCCAAGTTTGGGGCCAAAAATGGTGAAGAACTAGAAATGGGCGTTCCAGCTTCCCAGTGCCTTAGAAGAAGGTGGTTGCTGCCAGCTGAGCTGTCCGTCCTGTACCACAAGGAGATGATCCTGGGGACTGCGAAGCACCCTCTCCAGCAGCACATGTGGAAAGGCTGCTATAGCGGCCGTGCGAAAACAGCATCTCTGAGCCCAGTGAAGCACCCGTGTGAAGCAGGAGGAGCAGCACTGCACTGGGGCTGGGGGGCAGCCCACGTTACCTCAAAGCCCTGGAAGGAATTTCTCCTTCAAGACAATCCTGTGTACTGTGGGTCAAGCCAACGCCGGGCAGGCGCCTCCGGAGGCTGCCCTTCTCCGGGAGAAGGCAGACCTTCCTCCTAGGTATGCAGGGAATGAGATGCCCCTTCGTCCTCAGAAAGAGAAACATCCATCTTGCTGGAAGACAGATGCTTGGGCATCAGCTGGTGCCTGCAGGCAGCTGCCAGCTGAATTGCTGAGTCCAAGCCTGGACTGGCAGCAAAAATGGCCCTGAACAAAGGCAGAATTATTGCTGATGTCATTTATAAATTACTATCTTTGATGTTTAACAAAACTGGACATGCTGTAAATTAAATTAGTATTTTTTCATGGATTCATAAAATGCAATCATTGTCAATTAAAGATTATAGCAATAACCCACAGGGGGTGCAGAACAAATGGGATTTGGCTTTAGTTTTTAATTTAGGGGCAGACTGCCATGCCCTTGTTCACAATGAAATAGTGACTAACTTTACAAAGATAACGTGCTTTTATTAGCACAAAGGGTCTTTGGAGTGGAGGCCTTGCAGTCAGCCTGGCCTTGATATTTACTGAAAATAGAATTATTTCATGTAGTCCTTGAAATATTGGCAACTAGGAAATTGTGCTTGATTTCTTTTGCTACAGAGAGTGAGCTGACCCAGTCGTGATTTGGGCTGGTCAGGGTTAATGTTATTGGTTGCACTGGGACTGAGGCCCTGCCAGATGTCCTATCTATACGACCTTAAGAAAAGAAAGGGCAGCAAGGGTTATTTTGAGACAACCAGCCTTCTCATAAAGTAAAACTGGATGATCCCAATAAATATATTTCACTTAATTTACAGCCTCCTACACTTGCCTGTCAGAGCATACTGTGATGTCCTTTTGCTATAGGAGTGCATTGCACAAAATCTAATCGTTTCTGCTGAGTTCAGAAACTAATAAAAATAACTCAGGTACACGTTTTATGTGTAATGTTTTCTTAATCTTGTGGACTGACCTAGGCATATTGTTGTAGCCACTAAAAAACTAAGGGCAGACTGAAAAAACTAAGGACTAGAGGTGGAAGAGAGGACCATCACAGTATTCTTCTTAGACCACTGTCTTTTTGTCATTGATCTCCTGGAAGCTACTGGGATACTTTAGGGGAAAAAAAACCTCCTAAAAGCAAAATCCCAATGACCTCAGATCGAGCTTACATTAGGCAAAATTTTGTCAAAGACCACAGGAGGACTATAGAGCATTGTGTACCAAACAGTAAATATTTGCCTTAGTATTACAAGATATGCTTTGGCTTACAAGAGCAAAAGAGAGTATTTGAGAAGTGACCAAGGCCCATGGTCTTGATGGGAAATAGAATTTCGCCTGCGAACTGGCTTGGTACTTTGGCCATAGGCCAGAGAAGGCCAGGGAGCAATGCTAGAGGGTAAAACTTTCAAGCCCCCTCTGCAAACAAAACCACCTCTGGTGCTTCAAATGAGTGTCTAGTACACCCACCTAACTTACGAGGCACCCGGCAATTTTAACAGCTGTGACCCTGAGCCTCCCTAGGACAGCATGCTGTCTGCTTAAGCCATGAGTCCAGAGACATTAGCTTGGGAATAAACTTCACATTTTCCAGGTTGGCTGGGCTGGACTAGTGTTCAACAGACTCAGAGCCGAGGAAAAGGAGATCAGATATTTGAACCTCTGCAGACCTATTCATTGGCTTTCACCGGAGATGCTTTTGAAAAACATAACCATTTTATGGCATGCTGTAAGAAAATAATACAAATGAGACATTTGTTTTATTGTGAAAACAGATTGCATTAGGAAAGGAAAGGTAGATAAAACTCTTCATGCCTCTTGTGCTTTACATATAGGCACATAGGGTGGGCCTTTGGCTTGAGACTATTTTCTCCTCCCTACATATTCTGTCTAGTGCCTGTGTTAATCCAGGGTTAGTGAAGAGTTATTGTCCATCTGAGTGGGTTGCATTAAGACCCGTATCTGAGAGCCTTATAAAAATGTCATATTGCATGCTCACCTAATATCTTGATCTTAAAAGGCTCCCATTTGTGGAACTTGAAATTCAATAAAAAGTCAATACATCCTCATTCATATCCTTAGCTGTTGAGAAAGAGATGTGTGAGGCACATTCTGAGGTTTGGGGTTTTTTTGCTTTTATTCAGTTTACTGGGATCATAATGAAACACATCACTTACGTACCCCATCCATCACATCACCATCAAAGTATTCATCTGGTGTCTAATTGGGATCAAATTTTTAATAAGGAATTTGTACCTATGTAAAGATAAACTCTTAAGCTCTGCATTTGATTTTTCTCTGTGTTTCCAAAGAACTAAAAATGTGATTCATCTTTTTCTGCTTCTTGCAGATAATTTGATACAGGACATTTTAGAACATTTCTTTTGTATTTACATTTTGGCACAAGTACATCATATTGTTACATTGTTCACAGCCTTTCTATTGTCACTGCCAACTTCTTTTGGGGAAAATCAAAGAAAAGCTGAGACAAGATATATCAAGCCACAGTCATTTGGCTGCCTAGTATTTTATTGCTCCTTTCTTTCTTATTGGTTTCCAGTTCTCAATCTTGTCATTTAGTGCTTCTAAATAAACCATTTTTCTTGCTTGTTTAGTAAATAATTTTACAAACAGATCTGTTTGAGGACATGCATCACACTCTTCTTCATGTCACGCAAGTTAAAACACTCTACAAAGACATGCCATGGTTGACTAATGTTGGGAAGATTTCCTTTTTATGGTGGCATATTCTAAAAAGAAAAATTAGGTCACTTTCACTAAGCTTTCTTAAAAACAAAGGATACTCATCATGCAACAACCATTTTGGGATTCTAGAACTTCGATTGTTGAAGCGTCCTGCCTCTCGACAGACTCACAAGAAATGAATGCAGTTGCCTTCGCACATCTATTTTCTCCACAAGTGGTCTTACCTATAATTATGTCTGTGCATATTTACATAAAAACAATCAGCTCTGAGGGAAACAAATTGCTTATTCACCCATACGTCCCACCCACAGTCTTGCAGCAGCCTTTCTGTTCTCAGGGCTTTCACGCGTTCAGTAAAGTCTTCAGTGAACTGTTTGTGCCAACCTGACTTATTTCACAAGCATCAGCCAGAAAAATAGTCATTCATAAACCTTAAAGTGAGTCTCTGCTATGGCTTGGCTTTTGTATGTTGTTTCTCCGTAACTTCCAGCACAGCATAGCCTGTTTCCTAAGGAGCAATTCATTTCTGCCTGTGCTCCCTATACTGAATAGTCAAAGTCCACTCAAACTTACTCTAAAGATATGAGGTCGGGTACTTCAGGGGAATAGAAAACTCCCTACAGTGAGGAGTATCTCTTCAGAAATTTAGGGTGAGGCCATATGAGATGTGGTGAGCCAACCTAGGAGCTCGTGACAGCCCACAGATTTTGCTCCCTCCTGACATCTCCTTTGCACCCCTTTTCCACAGCGCGCTCCCGTAGCAAAGCAAGTTAGCTCCGATATTTCTCTGTGTTATGAAGGCTTTCTGCCTCCAACCTCCCAGAGGCTCACAAAAGGTGCAGGCACACGGGGTAATTTTGGGGCAGCGACCCAATGGAGATTCAAAAGGCCTTTGCCATCAGGCAAGTGCTATCACGGATCTGCTGGTTTTGTGATTCCTGAAGAGGCAGGAGGGCACCATCAGGCACCTCCAGTGCTTCTTGATGGCAGTTCAACAGTGGGTGCAAGCTGGCTTCAGGTGTTAAATAAATAAGACTAAATTGGACAGAATTCTGAAGATTTTATGTGGGCAAAGCTCCCTTTTGAATCAAGCTGTTCATGCCGTCTACATAAATAGTCCCCTAAGGACCTCATTAGGCATTATTCTATTTTTTCAGTTATTCTCCCCTGGAGACTGGATGATACTGTTTATTTAGCGCACATAAATTTTTATTTTTATATTTATTTTTTGCTTTTTTCCTTGCTTCTATTTCATTGTATGCCTTTCTTTGACTACAGATTTAGTCCTACTACTCAGACTCAATGAAGGTTGTCTTCTTTTAATCTTTATCTTACACTGTTAACCCATTATGATTTCATCTGCTCTCTCAGGAGTCATTTCTCCCACATGCGGGGCAGTACTACGGCGCTTTCCCACCCAGCAAAACAGAGTCCACCCTCCCCAAAGGCCCCTGGGCTTGGTGGAGATTTCAGTATCCCTCAGATGGGAAAAAGGCCCTGAATGGGAGGGTCAGCTCGCGCTGCCTGACGAGGCCTCTGAGCACGGCCCCTCGTGACAGACCCACCCAGATGTGACACCCACTCCCATAGTGAATCCTCAGGGATTTTATTCTCTCTGAAGGTTTACGCCGCATTTCACCACAACACTTTGTCTGGGCTTAATCCCGTCCACATTCAGGAGAGCACTTCAGCACATGCTTAGCCCGAAGCATGTGCTCAGGGCCATTAAAGTTAATGATGCTTAGGCAGATTTCGAAGTTAACTGTGTGTTAAGGGCCTCTCTACAGCGATGGTTTCCAGTGGTTTGCCTGGAAGAAACTCCATAAAATATAGCCGGATTGAACTGCGTAGTGTTTTCACTGTGGCAAATTTGTTTGCCATGAAAACATGAATGGGGAAGTGTAAGTCTTTGTACTAAATACTGCTAGAAGAATGATTTATACGCAGTATTAAAAAAATATTGTTGCAATAGAATAGATTAGTATAAGCTCTCTGGGGAGACAGTATGCTTTCCTTGGGTTTTGGACAGTGCCTGGCATACTACAGATGCCAGACTTAACAAATAGTTATTAATAATAATAAAATACTTCTACTGACAGAGTAGACGCCAGTTCTTTGTACCAACCACACGTGTCAGACAGATAAATATCAGACAGATAAATATAAACCTGCCCAAATTAACTCTCTGTGAGTTAGTAATTTTTTTAAGATTGGACCGACTCTACTTTTTTCTTTTTCCACCCCTTACTCTGTCTCCCTTCAGATCCTCTTTTATCAGCCCAGAAGAGCGGTCTGCCTAAGTCAAATCAATCAGCATAAGTACAAGAGCATCAGCCACTCCTATTTCGCTACAGGAATAATGTAAAACAAACCCAAGTGTCAGCAGAGCACAAGCTGTTGACAATTAATGGCTCTATGGCTCACATCTGACTTTTTTTCACAGCCTAGTTCCTAGATCTTAATTCATTAGAGCCAGGAATGTCTTGCTTCATGTTCACTGCTTTACTGCCCAGACATGAGATTTGCTTCACCACCACATGGGTGGTGAAGGCTCCACCCTTTTGGAAACGGGTGACATCTGAGAGGGAGAGAGGGCACAAGTTCTCAGACTAATGCTGCCAAATTCAGGTGAAAAAGGTGAATTTTACAGAGTTGCATACTGCAGAAAAAGTGTTGCACTGAGTCTTGCAAGCGTGTGACTACTGGACCACGAGGCTGGAGGTATCAAAACTTGACAATGAAAATGCACCATTACAAGGTTTGGGCTGGAAACATGACATGAAAGCAAGCTGACTTGCTATGAGAGGCAAACAACTCCCTTTCTAACTTTTTGGTCTTCTGTTGCCAACTATCACCGACGTGACTAACGCCTGCACCAGCCCAGCCCTGGGGAAATGCCCACGAGGCAGTGAGGCAGCAGCAGCGCAGCACGTGGCAAGAACACCTTGAGCATGTTCCTGACTTGCTGCCCTGCTGTGTCACCTCAGGCAAGCTGTGCCATGGCCTCGCACCTCTGCTAAAAGGATGATAACAAGACTGAAGCTATTGCAAGGCAGAGAGAAAATCCAGAGTTTAAAAAAATGTGTCCTGTGCCCACAGTCCCAGCTGGGCTCTCTTTGTTCCCTTTCTGATTTTAGCACATCCAAAGCACATTGCATGTTTTCAAGCTACTTTTTCCATAGCCACAAGGGCTAGAAACTTGCTTTAAAAAAAAAAAAAAAAAAAAACGGAAGCTACGATTCCAACCTAATCAAAGCACTCTGGAGGCTGAGACAATAAAAATAACAAGGGAAGTTATGAGAGCTGCCAATGCAGCCAGTGTCGCAGTTGTGCCCCCGCCTCCTCTAGCTGCCTGAAGAAGCAAGCGCTGAGTTTGTCAGGCACTCAGCCTTCTCGAGAGCCCAGAAACGCTCACATGTTTTGGGGAAAACAGGATTATTTTGACAAGAGCTGCCAGAAACTAAAAGGTTCATACACGCGAGGAAGACTGACTCTTCTATTTACAATAAACCGGCCTGGCGGCTCCCAGCCCAGCTCCTAAGGGCTGTCCAGGGCAAAGGCACAAAGGTTTTTTTGGAAGCCTCCATGTTCTCCGGCTGCCTCCAGGCAGCTGTCCTATATTTTCTCAACAGGACCCTCCCAGCCGAAGCAAATGTCCCTGGCCAGAAGTCAGGCACCCAGTGAAACCTCGGGGACCCTCCACTAATGGTGCAAACCCACCCACGCCTTCCGCTCCACAGCTCCTCCCGCAGCTCCCAGCCCATCGCTTTTCTCCTCAAAACGGCATGCGGCTGCCCTGCCCGCGCTGCTGGCATTGCAAGAGAGGGAGGTTGCAGGAGAGCAAGCCCTGCCTGCACATAGCAGGGGTGTAAGCTGCAAGAAAGGGGCAGGGCTCCTCCACAAGCGGACTTGGCCCATCACGCTTTGCCTTCTGCCATCTACACCGGCTTTAAAAGCCATTTCACAAATAAATATATTAGTATGTGGAAAGTTGTCCTTAATAGAGTGTGTAAAGGGTTTTGGCACAGAAAAGGTGTGTGATAAAGTGCATTCCAAACCCCAGCCCTGAATTAAGTATTTAGGAACGTCTTCCAATGGGGAAAAGGGGTAAAGAAAAAAAGAAAGAAACAAAAAGAAAAGAACCAAAGCAGTTGGCAGAGGCACAGATGAATCATGAAACTCTATGCGGAGCTGCCAAAGCTTCAAAAACACTCTTAGGTACAATTTACTAAACCAACCAAGAAAGAGGCACTCGTAAATTACGGATGTACGCAGATGTTGGTGGACTCCAGAATTAACTCTAAGCCTATTAAAATTCAATGTGCTTGACTGTCAACAAAGGTTTTAAATGGTGTTGCAGTTTGCAGATCACCAGGGATTCATACTTTCCCAACTGAACACCTTTAGGCTAAGGGCTCGAGGGCTGCAGCCCACTATGCTTTAACAGGATGCAAACCCCAAAAACGTGGAATGTACCTACAAATAAATCACGTTAGGGGAAGGTCCAGCAGAGAGGCTGAAACCATGACATGTCACAGATGAAAGATCAGGATCCCTTTATGAATATTTAAGATGTTTTGGACGCAGCATCTGCTGAGTTGTCCAATGCATCATGAGGTACTTCGGTAGGGCACAGACTGGGGACCACCCCCCTCCTGCTCTGTGTATGGAAAAGGTTTAAACTTCCAGGCAAAAAGATACATGAGGTATCTCCCTTTAGGGAGGGTCTCTGAAGAGGATGAAATTATTAGAGGACTAACTTACAAAACACAAGTCTTTTACAATGTAAAAATCGTGCTTAGAGGATAAAAAAAAAATAGACTATCATCTATTTCATTAAGCAAAATTCCAGTCCTAAAATCAGGGACCATTTTGGAAAGAAAGGAGGTGTACAACAGAACAGATCTGCAGTTTTCAGTAGGCACAAGCAGAAAGGCTCAGCACTGATTTACACCGGTTTGAGTCACTGGCCTCTGGATGCCAGAGGCTCTACCAAGGCCTGCCCTGTCCTGAAGACAAAAAACAGGGAATTAATGCAGATACAGTATTGCCTTTTTTTAACAAAGTCCACCCATGCTCCTGGGGAAGGGTGAAGCAGGAATCCTCCTCCCTTGCCAATCTCAGCTTTCGAACATTTTTTTTGCCATCTGAACTTATTAAAACCCTTTATACACTTATAAATTCTTCTGTGGTACATGATATGTTTAAAGCCAAAATAATAAAAGAACTAGAGTGTTTCTGCCCAGAGATCCTTAAATATTGAATGCAAATTTCCTGATAAAAATCCCGAAGAATCACAACATAGTCTAGCGTACTATAAATTATGGTAAATCAAATAAATCAGACTATATTGTCCCTAGTGGCTCCTACACAGTCTTTAAATATATTACCCACTCCTCATCAGTCCATTCCACTCAATAACCAGCTCTGTCTTCGGTCCCCAGGCCCACTTTAATTTGAACAATATATTAGCCTTTGCCGTATAAAGGAGAAAGAAACTTCAGGAAGAAGGTAGGCCGGCTTACAAATGAATCTCCCATGGCAGCTTGCTCGGACATGTAGGATGGATGGCTCTTCTGAGCGGTCTGCATCCCAAATGCAGTCAGGGCAATAAATCCTTTCCCGTCCGGCCGGCAGGCGGCTGGGAGCAGGAGTGGTCCCCGCCTCCACCTCCCCCGATCCTCACCCCCCTTGTCCCTCCCAAATACAAAGGGTCTCAGCCTCTCCAGCTCCGTTCAGAGGGCATATTTCATGGCAGACCTGGGAAGAGCAAAACCAGAAGCTCAGCCTCAAGGGAGAGGGGTCACCCTTGGTGGGTCTTCCAGCATTGGGTGGCCATGGCCGTCCTTGCACGGGAGGTGGCCCTGGTTGGGCAGAGCCAGAGCCTGCATCTGCCATCCTCCCAAATGACCCCCAGGGCCACCCCAGGGCATGCGGTGGAGAAGATGGACCTGAGCATCACCTCCCATAAGCTGCCCCTGGGAGGCTGGAAGAGGGCAACCGAAGGTAGCCGGCCAAAAACCTGCTCCTCCCTGCAGTGTCTTAAAAGCAGGGAGACTAAACCGCCCGGCCCCTTCCCAGGGTACAGGCTAGTGTATGCCTGGGTCACAAGCTGAAGGCTCGTGGTGCCGAGCCAAGGCTTCGCTCTGCCTTCCCCCGAGAAAAGAGCAAACAGCCCTGTGTCTAGCGTCGTAAAACATCTGGTAGGGCTATCAGGAGGGAGACTGCTGAGGATACAGTTTAACAGAGCTGCTGGGATCTTTTTTTTATTGCATTTATTTTCACAAATCATAATAATAAGAAAAGGAAAAGTTGGAGTCCACTCAATTGAGTTAATGCTTTCGGAATTTTATTAATCAACGTCTCAGCATTCATAAAAAAATGACACCTTTTAAAACCAGTGGAGAGGAACATTTCCAAATACTTCCAATCAAAAGAAATTATTTTAAAACTCACATTACATGTATTTTTAAACCAACCCCTCAGGGAGATGGGTGTGAACTCTGAATTATCCCAATTAACTTTAGTGCCAGAGATCAAGGCCAAAAAATGCAAAGTCAGCTCTAAGCTTTCTGAGTAGGTTGCTGAAGGTGCTACAATGCCAGTAAAGCAGTGACTGTGCGCAGCTGAGCTTTTTCGTGCCCGGTGCCTGGGTCTGTCCTGAAGCACCACTACGAAGAGCTCCAACACAGTAACACAGAGCACGGGGCACGGCAAAGAATAAAATGGTGCAGACTGTGACAGCCACGGCATTGACTAAATAAAATCTGCCTGGTGAGGAGAAAATGGAAACCAAATTATTTTAATGCCCATAAAAAGATGTTTACTGACCAAGCAAATGCATTCCTTTTGTCTGGGCACATGGTTAGCATTCACTTAAGGACAGTAATTTCAGTGCTGAATTAAGATGCTGTATTTCATGCCCAGGGCAGAGCTGAATACCAGCATTTTCACTGTGAGTCTGTGAGTAAGTGAGGGGGCAGCACATTAAAAGTGCAAGTACCCTGTGATTCCCTGGGGGTCTTATCCCCTCTAACTCCAAATGCCAAATAATACACCATGTCCTGTTATTTACCCTGGAGATGGAAAAATTAGTAGAAAAATCTAAATTTGGAGCAGCAAAACTGAAGGCCAGGGTCATGAAGGAATTTCTTCCAGGGCGCACACACAGCCAGTGGGAGATCTGGGAAGAAACCAGAGTCTTTACCCTTGCTAGTTGCATTTAAGAAGCTGTTTCCCCCCTCTTCTTCCAAAGCTTAACTTCTCCTTTCTTTTTTTAGTCTCTCTTTCTCTGCTACCTGACTGCTTTGCTCTTTCCCTCAGAGGTTCAGTCTCCTCCTCATCCCATGCTTCTTTGTCCTCCTGCAATATCTGCTTGGCCCCACTCCCCCAGCCAAGGAACTCATGAGAGTTCAACCTGTCCTTCTCCGGGAAGGAGCAGCATCTCTGCCTCTCCTGCTGCCTGGAAGGGCAGTGCAAACAGGAAGGTAATGATAATAAAATGGATGTGAAAGAAAAGATTTGGTGGACCTGCCCCAAGCTCTGAGGGTTGCACCATGCAGCTCAACCAGGCAGGTGAAAGAGCAGCTCTGATCGGTTGGGTAGGGGGGGAACACAGGTCTGATCATCATCAAGGGGACTTTTGGTGGACAAGACATAGTTACTCTCACTGGAACATGACCTCTCCAAAGAAACAAAATAGGATGCAGAGCCATGTCTTGCAGCAGCCCTCAGCAAGGTCCTGCATCCCAGTGGCGCAGGTGTCCCTGCAGGAGAGCTGGCTTAGCGTGACTGCACTCTTCTGAGCCACTTCCAGCAGGTCCTACAGAAACCAGGCGGCCATTCAGTGCACTAACCCGATTCGTCCTGTGAAATCAATGGTGAAAGAGAGGAGCTGACAGAGGGGAGTGGTTGTCATCATCCCCATGAGATACAGGAGCTTTTTTCCAACTATGAATGAAAGAATAACATTCAGAAACTATTAAGGCTCTTCATTCAAACACATTCAAACAGACGCTATTGAACACTATTCATTCCACAAAGGTTTATTTAACCAGAAGACAGTGAGGGTCCAGGAACCAACAAACACAGGTTTTGAAAGTTTTCAAGGGCGTTAAGTCAAATTCAGAATAATGCCCTATGAAGGCTAGCTGTTGTGCTGTTCACAGACGTCCATTGTGAGCAGAAATGTTCGTGTGAGCAAATGTTACTGTGCAATGCTCGAGCTTTAACGTCGCACAAAGACCAGTCCAAGAGTCACTCAGCTACCTAGAGCAAAAGGCAAGGTTTACCACAAGCCCCTGTTCTTCAAAACTAGTTTTACTGCGACAGGCAAGACTTGATGGGGTACTGTCAAGTCAGCAGCCAAGTAGCCCATGATCCTTTAAGGGCCAGATTTCTGTCGACCATATTGAGCCAGTTCTCAAACCCACTTTGCGAAGGGAATTTCCAGTTGGAGTGAGTGGGAACCTACTCGCTTGGCAGCTGGTGCTGTTCAAGTAAGCGTCTGGAGTAAGGAACTCAATAATTCAAAAAGTTGGATCTTAACCAAATCCCATTGACTCATCTCTCAAATTATTCAGCAGACTGCAATATTTACAGTACATTGTTTTAAGAAAATTATGCAAACTATATGTCTTTGTCAGATAAATTATTCACAGTGAGTAACATGACCCTGCCGTCGTTCATAAATATAGCTCCCGACCCAGTTATTTCTCCTGTTGTCTAACTACTGCTTCAGTTAGCTCAGGCTTTTGAGAAGCTCTAGGCTTCAGCAAAAATAACGCAGCCATTTCAGTCAACTTAGCTCTGCAGTACCACAACTCCTTTGCCAGAGAGTCTCGGAGCACTTTACAAAGAGGATCAGGATTGTTACCGTCATTTTATGGATAAGGCAGCAGAGCCGTAGTAAAGGCAGTGTCCTATCCAAAGATGAACAGTGGCCAGTGATGGAGCCAGGAGCACAATCCTAGTTGAAGATGCTCAGTCCTGTACTGAAACCCATACCTTTCTTTTTAAGATGTGGCTGGCAGCTCTGCCCCTTTGGCAAATGCCTGTTTGTGTTTTCAGGTGTCTGAGCTGCTATTAAGCTGTCGGGTTGGGACTGGAGTCCCACAGGAGGATGCTTGGGGATTCCAGCATCCACCGAGACCGAAGTTCATGATGCTCTGGCCACCCCAGAGAGCCCCAAACCCCATTTGAAGACATTCAGGTCAGAGAGGCACACAGAGCCTGAATCAGGAGGAACTGTACATGGAGATACCTTTGCTGTGGCATATAACAGAAACCAAGCAGACAGCTGGCATTTGAAAAAAGAGGCCAGATCCATCATAAGCTTTCCTTGGAGTGTTCAAGCTCTAGACTAGACTAGTGCCAGAAAGAGTAACATTAACATTACAAGGAAAACCACAGGAAACAGGGTGTTAATGGCTAAAACGCAGGTCTTACCAAATCGAGGAAGGAGAAGCAAGGAAGCAGAGAGAGAGCAGAAGAAGCTGTGAGTGCATAGACTTTGCAGAGGGGGAGAAATGCAGCCAAACTTTAAAAAGCTTCATTTGTGTACATTATTGAAAGAATGTAACACAGAAAAATGGAATTTTCCCCTCCGAGAGGAGGTCTTTGGGGAGGTGGTTGATGCCAAATGTTTTTACTGTGCTTGATACAAGGTTTTGGCAGGTACCACTACACAAATGGAGCATACATTTGTGCTCGTTTAACAAAGGAGAAGACACCTCTTCTCCATGGGAATTGGAAGTCCAATGGCTTTGATGATTTGAATGAATGCATTGTGGTTTTGGTGGTGTAAAGGTTTTGATGTGCAAAGGTTTACATAAACAAAGTTTTGATCAGAAGGAAAACAGCAGGAGTAGAGGCTCTGCACAAGGCTGAAAAAACCCTGAGTGCTGGCCTAAAGCTGAAAAATTAAAATACACTTTGTATGTAACAGAAATAACATTCCTAGGAGAAAAATGAACACAGCAAAGTGGCCAGAGAGGTACCAGGACTAAGACCATCACACTCTAGGTACGCCAGCAGAGACGGGTACAAAAAAGACAAGCATCCCTCAAAACACTGAGAATGAGAAAAGGAAATTTATGCTTAATCCAGCTACTTGACCTGAGAGCCTGAAAGTGTGTCTGTGCAGATAAGACCATAAGATGCTGGTCGCATTAAAAGGTCTGAGATAGTTAATCAGAGGACTGTATTGAAGAAGTTCAGCCCTGAGCTGCTAAGACAGTAAGGAAAAAACTGAGAAGCCCTTAGACTCTTCCATAAGGGGTATTGGTGAGGTCCTCCTAAGAGCATGAGTTTATGTCTCCTGGGTGTTAATAAAAATGTCAGCGTGTTGTAACAGAAAACAAGGTTTTGACTATGGTATTTGGATGTCAAAGGTTTCATGTCTTCATCTGGTGGAGGCTCATAACAGCTGGAAAGGACGTACGCCACCTATGGCCACTGCTGAAAGGAGCATGACAAACTTGCCCTGGGAACAGTGGAAGTTTTTTTCTTATTAAGAGAGAGTATCAAATAAAAACCTAGAAGAGAGATCATAGTCAGAAACACAGCCTCTAGAGCAATAGTCTGAAATGCAACAGTGCAAAGACCGGAGGTGGGTGACGTTGCAGTGGCCTTGGGTGAAGAGAACAGCTACCTCCTCCTGCATGGGTTACAGAACAGGCCAAGGCGAGAGAGAGAGAGAGAGCTTCATGTAACAAGGAAAATTGCCCTTTCTTCCCCAGTAAGGCAGGGAGAGGAGATCAGCCAGGCATCTTCAGGATGCTCTTTTGTTACAGATTTTCACAGGGACACGGGACTTGCCCCGCTTTTAAACCTCAAGCCCCAACTCTGGGAACCAACCCACTCTGCACCTGCAGAGTCCACCTCCCGGCACGGAGGGGGCTGAGTGCCCCCTCGTACAGCTCAACAACCCTCATTCCTGGAGAGAGGATTAGCAGGAGACAGCACCACTTAACAAGGGGCTGCTCTGCGCTCTACCTGTACTGAAGGCGGCAGTCTTCACGTAAGAGTACATGACCACAGGCTGCACCAGCGATCTGCAGTTTTAAACAGATTGCAGTGAAGTCCCAGACACGCAGCTGCAGGTCTCCTCTATACCCGCGTAATGGGCCAGTGAGTGAAGCTAACAGTGTAATAAAGCACCTGTTGGCAAAGGAGGGAAGAGGTAATCAGATCTATATTTAGTACTTTTAAATCATAAAATAACAAGAAGGACATATGGGCTGTCAGCTGCAGACTTTTTTTTTAAAAGAAAGGAGAAATCGAGATTACCTAGGCTATTAGAAAGTGAGCTCAGGGGCATCAGGGACTTGCTGGTGCATGAAGAAATATTTAAGGAGAAGCCAAATATAAACCACAATGGGATATCCTGAAAGCTGCTGTCGTGTACTGGAAGTGATGCTGTAGGTACCTGTCCGTACAGGAAACCGGCGGTGGTTCTGCAGGTGTGTGAAATAACCATCCCAAGCACTTCATCAACATCTTAGACAGGAGGGAGATGAGGAGTGTGTCCATGGCATTTTTGACCAGAAAGGATACCTGCAGCAGCCTGAGCTCCCCACAGCACTAAATGGTTTTTCTTCTGCCCGGTGCTCATGGGGCCCTCTCTGAAGACAGGGGTAGCCAGAACCTCAGATGTAAATTGGATGATCATGGATACTTTGATTAACAAGCAAATTATAAGCTTTTCATATCCTTTCTAATCTCAATGCTGTTTGCTAAATGCCGTTAGTACAATGAAGCTTAGCTGGGAAAGGACAAGGTAGGGAATTGCGCGTTTACAAGTCTCTGGCATGACCTGGTTGGACTGACCACTGTGTTACACAATAGTGGGCATTTAAAAGCCAGGCACTGAAAGAAATCAGCTCTCTCAAACTTCATGGCCTCAAGGGTTTTTTGACCAAACACAGAAATGCCAACTGAATTATAGGAAACTTTTGTTATTGCGCAGTCCGTGCACATACTTCTGGAGTCTACTTGCTTCTCTCTGTTCTCCCCAAAGGGAAGGCTGCAATACATTCAAAAGAGAGATGCCCTTTGAGAAAAGATGATGCCCAGAGACAGCAGAGCTGTTTCGTCATGCAGATATCCCACCAAATACGCAGCTCCCTAAACATTAAAGGAACATCGAATATCTCCAGATCTGGCCTGATCCCGTCAGAGGAAGTCTCCAGCTCCCTTATGGCAGGCAATCACTGGAAGTCTATTTTGTTACTTGGTGCTACAAAAAATACTCCCACTAACTTAAGTCGTCTTTGACAGGACATCAGCTGAGGTTTCAACATAGTTGAGGTTTCCATCACTGACAGATGTGTCTCTGAATTTGCAGTTTCCTACAGGCATTTATAGAGCCAAAAGGCTCCCTGTCTCTATCACATACGAGTGGGGTGTATGAAAGTCTATGTCCCACAGATGCCACCGCTCCTGCAGCACACACACACACACACACGGAAATGAAGCAGCTCCTTCAGTCGCAACTGTCTGTTTTCCTTTACACAAACAGCAAAGTATGAGAGGAAAAGGAGTCCTGGAGGGTTATGTTTGTTTCATACAGTTGATCTGAAACCATAGATGAGCTTTCTTGGTCGAAATAGTACAAATGTTTATTTCCTGTTTGCAGTTGCTTTAAGGGATATTTGTAGAATGAGAGCAACCGCACCCGAAGCCATAGCAGACAGGAGTGCTGTGCTGAGAAAGGGGTCGTGTGTTCCTATCCCTGTGGAGTCATGAGTGGGCACAGACGTTAAACCTTCCCTTTCCCTTCCTCTCCATATCCCTTCTTCCCCAGTCAGCCCCTCCTTGAAAAAGCAAGAAGATAATTTGCGGAAAGAAAGATGCATTTCCCCCCCTTTGTTTGGATATAATTCTCTTTTATCCTTTGAAATACGGATTTGTTCCACGGAGTCCATGGAGACTCAGAACCAGAAAATACCACCCCACGATGACGGCTGATGGTCTGTGTCTTGTGCGTGCCCGTCTCTGCCGGGCTCTAGCCTACACTGACGCTTCATGTGTGGCAAAGGCAGCAAGACCGCTCTCCGCAAGTGGATAGCAGCTTTATTCCTGTAGGAGATGCCATTTAAAGCAATGTTAAAGACAACTTTCTGGTAGCTACTTTGTGTGTGTATAAAAAATATAACAAACCAAATAAAATTCTTGGTGTCCAGCGCAAAGTTACTGGATCTCAGACTTGCTGGCATTTGCTTTTGGACTGAAGAGGGAAATATCTCTGTAAAGTTTCCATTGATCTATAAAGCAGAAACATCTGCTGGAAGTGTTGTCCCAGGCCGTCTCCGACTGCAGTCAGCAGGAGGCGAGCCTGTGGTTAATAAGCTTTCTCTCTCCCTTCCACAGTAGATGTCATTGCAATGAGTACGAAGCACAATAAGAAAGTTTACAGGATACGGGCTAACTCAGCCAGAAAATACAAAACACAAACATGGAAAAAAAGCATCACTGAAAAGACTGTCAACAGCTTTCAGATTAGTGATGTACCCCTGCCAAAGCAAAAACAGAATCCCTGGACCAGCTACCCCGAACCAGCCCGGGGACTTGCCTCCGTTAAAAATGCCATAAGGACCGTTTTAAAGCTCTCTTCTGCAATCCTATATGAAAGTGCTTGCAAGGCTGGGATTTAATCGGTAAAAGGCTGTCTTCTCTGGCAGGATTTTCGGAGAGTTTAATTCAATTTGCAGTGTAGTTTATGCCATATACCCACACTGAGATTTTTAATTTCCTCAGTGATGCTAATCCGTACGCACTTCCAATGCAGCCAACAGTATCCCACAGGTACCAGAGGAATGGAAACTCCCCAGCACAGAGATAAGCCTGGGATTCACCACTGGCAGTGACGTCAAAGAAGTCGAGCAAAGTTTGTGCTCCCTTGGGCAAAGTTTGTGTTCCCCCAAGCTGCTTTTCACAACAAGATTGCTGGTTGTTTCCACCTACAGGAAACTTGGAGGGAAGCCTCCAGCATTTCGCCTAGCCACGTCCCCGGTGAGGCCGACACTGCTTCCCCACCGCAGCCATCAGCCCCATGACGCGGGGCTCCGGTGGATCCTTCACCACCCCCACCACGCCGCCCGCCGCAGCCTCCTGCACCCTGCACCGGTGAGCACCTACTGCTTCACTTCCCCTGGCTTGGGGAAAACAGAGGGGGCAAAGAGAGGGTCGGTTATCTGCACCTGCAGCAGTCAGTGAGCCCCAGACTGGCTTGTGAAAAAGGCTTTTTTCTGCACCGGAGGGACCTGCTGGTACAAGCCTCTGGCTGGCGCATCCTCCTGTCTGCCAAGGCTGAGGTGGGTGCTCAGTGCTCGGCGAGGGCTGGGTTTGCATGAGCACCCTGAGGCAAGCACCCCAGCAAGGTCCGCCCGTGGCATGGCCAGTGCTGCTGCCCCCAGGGGCTGCCGGGACCTCCTGAGGGTCTGCCAGCCCCAGCGCCCTGACGTCTCTAGGTCCTTAACAGCCGCCAGGTGAGCGTCCAGCAAACGCCACCGCTGCAGACATAGCCAGTGCTTCTGTGAGGCTTAGCATCCTTCCCTTCTCCTGGGGAACCAAAAGTCAGCTGGTGCAGAGAACAGCCTTTTTAAGAGCAGGAACAACAAGACTCTTCTTATTATGCCGTGCTGGTTATAGCATGTCACTCTGTCATCACCCTATCATTGCTCTGCTGCGCACACCACTTATTCTAACTTTAATGGTGTTACACTTACCAAGGTTATAATTACACATTATAGTGCGGCTTTCCTACGCCGAAAAAGGACTAAACGTACAATTACACAGCTCATAAATAGAAGGACGCCGTACTACTGCATAAGCACACATGCCCACATAAAACCTTTAATTTCGGTTGCAAATAGATTATAGAGATTTTACAAGGATGTTATTCTGACTGTGGTAATTGTTAGCACCACCTCTTGGTGAAAACCTCCAACTGCACGGGACTTCTCCCGGCAATGCCTCTCTTTACAGGGGTGAGGACTACGGTTTCTGCAAAGCCAGTCATTAACTAGAAAAGTATCATGGAAAAAGGATTTGCTGGTTGTTATTGTTATTACTGTTGTTCAAAATATTTAAAGTTAAATATCTGAACCTACGTGTACCTCTACAAATTACCTTAGGATTTGGAAACACTTACTGACCCCTAATAGTCAAAGACATATTCAAGTGAAAAAGCATGTGTGCCAAATTCAGTGACCCCTCAAAACTTTAACATTAGGGCTAAAGAGAAAAACATATGGCAAACACAAATGCCTAGACAACTATCAATACTAAGATTAACTGTCACTGTGACAAAAAGAGACCTAAGCGCTTTCCTTCAAAAGCACCCCTCATTTGAGTCATAAATACCAATCAAAGGGGATCGGAGGGCAAACTAATCTCACCTCCGATCCCCAGAGGGTTTCTGAGAGCAACACAATGCATGCTGTTGGTGTGAAAAGTCACGACGCAACTAGACTCTACCAAGAGGGTCTCCCACACATTCAAAGATTTTTAACACTCAGTAGTTCAGTTAAAATAAAAGCATTTTGAATGGGAATGATATTTCTTAGCCACCCCCTTGTCTAACAGCATTCAGGTGGGGCCATCCATATCTGAGGTTTCATGACCACACAAAACTTTTTTCCTCAAACTGCCTTGCCAAGAAAACCACGTACATCCCATTATACGTATTCAACGGTGTCCTTGCTGTTCTGGGGCCACCAGCAGCCTTGGCTGGGAAGGCCGTGGTGACCAGCTCCAGCGGGGCTGTGCTGGGGTCATGGAGGATGAGCTGGTGTGAGGGCAGGGGGCAGAGCCTGCAGGCGCGGGGGCAGATGGGCTCAGAGGCACCCAGAGCCCCCATCCTGGACGACAGCACCAAGAAGATTTCCAGTGAAGGGACGCTATTCCCCTTAGGTTTTTCCATGAAAAGCCCCAGGGCAAGCCAGATGGAGGTATCTGGGCAACAATCTCAAATGACAACTCCAGTCATGCTATGGCTGCATGTCTAATGTTTTATAGGACTCAGGCAGATGGTTAAATTTCATTGTTTATCAAGTGACCACGTTGGCCAAACGTTGAGCTATCTGTCCACATGCACGGATTCAGTCCATAGCATAAGAAGAGTGATTTGACATCTTCAGTCTCATTTATAGAGGAAAGACCAAAGAGACGACAAGGGACAGAAGGATGGAAGCGGGGGGAGAGAGAGAGGGGGAGAGAGAGAGAGGGAAGATTGTTCTATTCATTCCTTTCTGTTAATTTAATTGTCAATTTTAATTGTGCAGAACAGGCAAATAGAAATGAATGATTGATGTTTTTGGAAATGTATAAAACATGAAAAGTATGCAATTCTCTTAAAGTAGTTTTTAAATTACTTACAGCACACTGCACTCAGAGTTGCTTATTGTGGTGTACAGTGTCCTGTGATCTACGAGGGGCATGAGCTTCATGAATGGAAAGGGGCCACGACAATCTTTTCCTTCTTTCTTTTTCTCACTTAAAAAAAAAAAAAAGAAGAAGACAAAGAGGAAAAAATCTCCGTGTCTCTTAGCTAAGATTTCCTAGCTTTCCCTGGGTTTTCTAGTATCATAGTCCTATGTGTATAACTCCGGGAGGGAAATTCCCATATCTTACATTTTCTACTTGGCTACAGTAGTTTCACCTTTCTCCCTCTTGGTTCCAACAGAAAAAGCATCTCAGTTTGTAGGCTCACACAGGCAGAATTAACAAGAATATACACGTATATACTGGGCCATGTAAATCCTGATCATGGATATGGATAGGAACATACACATAAATAGATATGGTCAACTTCTACCTCCCTTATTCATTGGGAAGTCCAACTGGAAGTACTTAACAGAGGGATATGAAGAAAGTGTGCAGGATGTGGGTCTGGAACTTGGAGGTAGAAGAAAATTTCAGTTCTGAGGGTCAAATGAGTTTGTGATGCCTTTTGTGTAATAGCAGCAGCTTAAGTCAACATTTTCAGGAATGATTTTCAATTCTAACTGCTCTAAAATGAGACTGAGGCCTCATCTTTTTAAAAGGGCATGATGATTTCTCAAAACCAGACCCCTTGCTCTGGTCAAGTAAAATGCAGGGCAATCAATATTTTTAAAATTTTTTTAAAACCCCACATTTTGGCTATGACAGCTCTTGGCTTTTGCCAATGCTATTGGCTGTGAAGTCCCAGCCAAAAGTGTGCACACTCACAACTTACCCACCTTCCTGCACAGGGTAAATTGACAGGAGGAAATGGAACAAATTTTACAGTAATTTTTTGCAACATTAATTAATTATTTGCCAGGGAAAACAATGGGAAAATGCACAGGCATCTAAGGGCCTCATGCCCTGGCTAGCTATTAGCTGACAGTGGTGAAAACTCTGTGCGAGCCCTCACACCTCCATTTTCTGCTACGGTGGGAGAGATTTCTAGTGGAAGAAGGACATCTCTGGGGGGATACAGGAGAACTTCAGTCAACAGAGGCCTTGAGACCACACTGGTGGTGTCCACTCCAGCAGGAATGGAGGGAAGAAGGTTGGGCAATAAAAGCTGAGTAAGGTCCTCTCAGAATTTTAGAGATTGGAGCAGGACAGTAAATGGGCAGAAAGCAGTCTCCTGGGTCTGAAGGCAAAAGAGAAACAAGAAGAAAGTCCCTGAGGGGAGGCACAGGACAGCATTCAGAAAGGAGAAGTGGGAAAGAACTGGTTAAATCCAAATAACGAGTGACTGGGTCACTTGCACTCATGGATGAACATACAAGTCTGTAAGAACTGTAGTAATCTGCAATGACTCGGGGCGCTGTGTTTGTTCCCAGGGGTTCAAAAATTAACTGTTCAGTAAGATACGCCCACGGCATTGCTAAATCAGCCGAAAGAAAACAACACAAAAGCAGTGGAGGAAAGAGGACCACTTAAGCTCTTCTCCCCACTACACAATGCAATACAGCTCCTTGCGGTGTCTAGAGAATCACAACACGTTCAGTTCAGTGCTTCCCAAGCAAAGAGCAGGAGCAGGCAGTCCAAGCCCTGTCAGCGTTACAGAAGAAATAGCCAAACCCACTGAACGGTGTTTACCAGCGGTTATAAGGCCTTAACAAAAACTGACGAGTCAGCATATCCTTTGACCTAAATCAACGAAACAAAGTGCTTGAGAGAAGCACTGTCCTATCCGCAGTGGACGACATCTTTCCAAGATGAATGCCCAAGTTTTTTCCCCTTTTAGATGCCGCAAATGGTTTTTGGCAGATGCTTCTACACCCAGATGGCGCCAAGTTAACTACTTTTATTATGCCTTTTGGATGGTAATCTTTCCGCAGACTTCCTTTTGGCATCGCTTCTGCACCCAATATATTCCAAAGGAAATGACAAGGCTACTGCAGCACCTGGAAAGGGATAGTTGCTTGTACAAAGTCCTGGGATATTGCCATTAAGAAGAGAAACATGATAAAAGCTGGTCTAGATTTCCAGAGACACTTGGTATTCGGGTCTAAAACACAATAAACATTGGGCTACTTCGAAACTAGCTGAACTATTGAGACAACACGCACAAAAACGAGGCATAAGGGCAGACTGAGGAAAGGTAAATTGGCCTAAGAAAGTAATAAATTATTGCAAACTCCTGAATCTATGTCAAAGTGAAATGAATGCTGGGTTATGAATGGCAATAATGTATCCTTGGAATGAACTCCTGGAAAATGAAAGCACCTGATATTTGAACATAATACGAGAATATGTATTCAACTGAGCAGAAGCCCTACCTGAAGCACATCAGTGCTCCCTTCCTGTAACCGCTTGCAGCCGCCTGCTACAACTGCGTTGCAGATTACTGAATTATTGCAACCTGGTCAGACTGGCGGGGCGGCTACATACTGCTCCTGGACATTCGCTGATGATATAAATCACTCTCTGCAGACTGAGGAGTGTCTCATTGTAAAAGAAGCATGTGAAAAATGTATAAAAAAGCTCTTCCAGAGAGTCATTTCAACTTTTGACTGACCACAAACCACTTGTACCCCTGATAAATAGGAAAGACTTGGATCGTGTGCCAGTGACTTGTCAAGCCCTACTTAGGGCTTAATTAGGTACAATCGGCAGACATAATACAGTATTGTGCCTGGCACAGCCTTGGTAGTTGGTGGTACCCTGTCTAGATACCTTGCGAATGTGACAGATGTATGAATATTGCAAATGGCTGAGGAAATTAAAGCTTTATGAGAGAGGTCTGCAAGCCTTAAAACCAATGTCTGATTCATAATTATAACACATCTGACTGGCTACTACCAAAAATGTGGAGCTGCAATATTAGAGTGTGGGAAAAGGGACTGCCTTAAGTACATTAGAAACATACCAATAATAACTGGACTCTCATTCCAGAAAGAAGCAGCATTTCGGAGCCAACACGGTTATCCCAGCAAAAATATCCCTATGGTACTTCATTAGTGAGAATTATGAATAAGCCAAGATGTCCGTTTAGCGGTCTGCCGCTGGTAGAAGACATCCCACTTATTCAAGCTATGTCTGTATGTAGTTGCCTGTAAAACACAAGGGCTACCGCAGCCTCCTGCTAGCGGCTGAGATACCTGCCTCACTCCTCGAAGTTAGGCACACGTCCTCACGAGCGACCTCCTGACCCAGTCCTTGCCTACAGGGACTCTGCTGTGTTATGGCAGTAGTGCTGGAGCATGCAGTGGAGCAACACAATTACTTCCCATTTATTTGGTATTCTCTTGGTTAGGTTATTATCCTTAACACAATGACTTCTAAACTGGAATGCCCTTACTCAAATGTTTTAAGGCTTAAGCTTTCCAGCAATGCATTGTACATCTCTATCTGACATTTTCTCTCTCCCTTCCCTCTCCTGGAATTCTTGCTTTCAGCAACCACATCCCTGGTTTTTGATTCCTGGAAAAAATTCTCCTTTCTCATGGTGTCTTGCTCGATCATTAATGTTGACATGCCAAAAGCTTCCCACCGAGATCTTGTTGGCTTTTTTGGCATCCCACTTCTCCACATCTGGTATTTTATATAGCTATCCATAATATTATAATTCTTGTGCCAGTAGCTTGTCCTCTTCATATGCAGACCATACCTCTCACAGATTTCTCCCCGAATGGGTGCCTTCTCTGCTACATTAGCTCTTCCAGCCCCAAACAACCCAGCTGTCTGAAAGCTCTACGTTTTTCAGAAAACATAAATCACCAAGTCCCAAAATATCTGACAACCTTATACATAACAAAATTCATGACCAGAATGTAACGCACTCATAACTTGTGATTGAAGGCCAATGAAAATGACACAAGAAACTTTCCTTTCCCCCATGCTGTTGCAGCTTAAGTAGCATCCAGAAACTTGCTAATGACTGATGCCCGCAGAAACAGGAATTGATGCTGTTTGTCAATGAATTATCAGGATTACTTTGTATTTATGTTAAAGTGAACTTCTATTTGTAGACCTTAAAGTGATACCGCACACCGTTCCCTTGCAAATCAGGAGAAAAACCCAACAAGCTCTGTTCATGCTCGTTTTACTAAAATTTTGCTCATAGATAGTCTCATTTCATCCCTGTCTTTCATGCTGGTATTTTCTGATCCTGTAATTTCTGTGCAGCCTGCTAGAGCTAGGTTGAACCAAGCTGCCAGTAACAGCTACTCAAAACTAGTAAACTACTACCACTTTTACTCTTATCCTACCCTCTCTATGATGGTTATTATATGCTATCATCTCCTATATTATCTTGCACTGCATGTTGTCCTACCAGAAAAAATTATTTACAGGTCTACAACTGTCAGAGTGACAGGTCTATGATTTGTGAGACCTTACAGTGATTTTTTTTCCCCATTGTCAGTGTTAAAAGCAAAGTCAGGTAAGTTTTCTGGCCAAATGTCACAATCAAAAAAAACCCACCACACCAAACCAAAAAAAATCCCAGAACCCCAACACTCAAAGCAAGCAGCTAATGAGTCTCACGACTGAATTATCATTAAAAAGTCACAAACAGAAAAAAAACTTCATCCAGTGTTTGAAAAAGTCAGCAGAGAGACTGCTCCCAGACTTCGTCAGGAATTGCTCAACACTAGAGCAGGTCAAGCTCTGGAAAGCAAAAGTCTTTGTCTCCAGGCATGTGCACAGCTACCTGCATTTTAAGATGCCTAAAGAGTGAAGCACCCATCTTACACCCGGGTGTTTCTGGCAATCAGGAAATAGGTCTTTTCTTACCTGACTCTTGAAAGAAGGAAGAGGATTCTTCCTGTGGGCGGCAGTTGAGCACAGGAACGGGTTGTCCAGAGAGGCTGCAGCATTCCCACTCCCGGAGGGATGCAAAGCTTCACCAAACAAGGCTTTGGGCAACCTCATCTAATTGTGAAGTCAACTCTGCTTTCAGCATGGGCTTGGACCAGATGACCTCCAAACATCCTTTCCAATCTATGTTTTTCTCTAGTTTGATGATTCTAATCACTCACTAAATAAAAAATTAAATATTCCGCCAACGAAAGGGTTTTGACATGTTTCTTTCGTGATAAACTGCACCTCTGCTTTCACCACGTTGAGATAATGACATGACAGCTATTGATGGCTTCTGTTTTGCTTACAGGAGAACATTTCTACTTATGCAAAAATGCTGTTCCCATCATTTTAGCATCTGTGTGCTATTTGGACAGGTTTTATCATTGGAAGTGTGATAAATGCCAGTGCTTGCTTCACCAAAACCTTAAATTAAGTCTTAAGCTGTAAGGATATGCTTATCCCTACATTCCCCTGCGTACTGCTTCCTTGTTTCACAGGTGGAGAACTAAGGCACAAAGGAAGCCTGTGGAGAGGTCAGCAGCTGAACCTTTCCTCCTGAATCTCAGTCCGTCGCTTTCAACACAAATCCATCCTTTGGTTCTCGTTATATACTCTATGGGCAACTTCTTTCAGTACATAAGGGTTTCTTCTCGTAGCTATAACAGCTGATCTAAAGTATTCAATGGCAAAAATATACCATCATCCAAACTGCTCCTTATGCACAGCTTAGTTCATGGTTTTTATAGCACATTTTGAAATAGGACACAACTGTAGGCATTTACTTTGGTTGCTGCTTTATAAAGACACCTCTGTGAAGGAAGAATGTTGCTTCTATTACAGGCCACTGGAAGAGCCAATTATCTCCAAGATTTCTTATCTGTTGGGGGCAAGGATGAGACTGAAAATACAGACAGCATCAAGCATACGCTGACCCTGGGGACTGCACCAAAGCATCCAAACTGTGCACCCGCTCTGCTTCCAGACGTTCAGCCCTGGCCCATCTGCAGGGAAGAGCTGCGCTGCTGTGCCAAGCATCTTACGCCTTTCCTGCCTCTCCCCATATGGTCTCTGGTCCCCATGGCACACATCTTGCATCCCGTAGACCCCAGTGACCTCCACTTATCCGCAGAATTTGTAGAACTTTCTGGGTTTTGTGGCCAGCCATTATTTTTTGTTTCAGCCTTGCAGCAGTTGCTAATAACCTCAGCATTACCTTTCCCAGCTGTCGCACAAGCTATATGCTCTAAAATGTTATCCATTTCAGTGAGAAGGATACCCCAAGGACGCAGATGTTGAGCAAGTGTCTAACTGCTTAGCTTTCTACTGGACTACCGAGGTTGCTAAATTGCCAAAAGCAAAACAACAAAACTGCTTGCCAGATCCTGCTCACTTTCTGTGCAAGTCCCTCTTCATCTGTCAGAGACTGTTCAGCTCCAGTCAGGACAGGGCGGAAGAAACTGGCCCTTCTCTTCAAACTTCATTACCCCGTGGGGGTACATATGTGTGTCCCACCCCTGAACGTGTCACACCCTGTGTCACACCACTGGCCATTAATACACTCATTCAGGTGAAATGCCAGTGCTCAAAACCAGAAAAGTCCCTAACTACCCTTGCAGTAGGGGAAGCCGAGTTTCCAAATACTTGCAAGGCAAAGAGGGGTGTTTCCAAGGGGATGAACGGCAGTCATGTTCCCAACCGGCTGTTGTGCTTGAAAAAATCTGTCTTGCATGTGTGAGCAGCTGGGGCAGGGCATGATCTCCCTCCGGGGACATCCTCTCTTTGCATTGTTTTCTCTTTTTAAGAGTACAAGTGTTGGGCTGCCGCCTGCAACTGTCGCTGTGTAGGATGAAATGAAATATAGTGTTATTAATAAAAGAAAAAAGTAACTCACACAATAGGGAGATTTAGTTAGGTTTCTGAAAAAGGAAGAGCAAAGAAGCAGTTCTCCCCACATCTCTAAGGCATTCTGGGGTGAATATTTAGCTCATATAGCTGTAAGGAGCTTGGCAACATAAGCCTAATTTCCAGTGGGACAGGCAGAAGGGCCAGTGAGAAGGGATGCTGACAGGCTAGGAATGGAGTAGCAATGTGGTATTTTAACAAAGATTAAAAGTGTTGCTCTACATCTGAGAGCAGCTTTGTTAATGCAGTTGCGTTTCTCAGGCCGCATAGCTGAACCATCAGTGGGTTTGGCTGTGTCACCTTGGTATAAGCAAAGCTTGATGAAATGTGAGTAATTTTTAAAAGAAAGCATTTCTGTGGGTTTGATTTTCTGTTTTGCGGTCATTGCCTTGGAAGGAACGTTAGTCATTTTGGGCTTTTGCACTTGCATTAAAAAAAAAAAAAGGGAAAAAAAAGGGTGGGAGATACAGAAGGTTTTAGCGATGGTTACAAGCTCGCTGGGGGCCCGCAGCCAGAGCCTTGCCGACCCGCAGGGACACCTGGCCTGCCGGCGACCAGCTGCGTGGGGGCAAGGGGACCGCCTGCCCCAGGGCCCGGCGCTGGCTGCCCTCCCCTTCCACCTCCTCCCGGCCGGGAGCTGAGCCGCGGGTGAAGCGAGCACGCCTCCGCTCACCTCCCGGAGGTGAGGAGCTCGGAAGGGCATATGCTCGCTGCCCCCACCCCGCACCCAGGGCAGGCAGTCTCCCTGCCATGCAAACCTGGGTGCCAGGGACTGGCAGGATGGGCAGGAGACAGTGGAAATCAGCCAGGGCACAGCAGTGAGATGAGCACTTCAGGTCTAAACAACATCCACGCCCTGTTGAAGGAAGGCTCCATCGGGGTTCCATGTCCGTCCATCCCCCTCTTAGAGCTTGTCCAAAGACTGGTCCTGTACAACCCACTTTTTTCCAGAAGAGCTGACCACCGAGCAGGGTGGGGAGACTCATCATTCCTCAGCCCAAATGAAAACATCCCCCTGCCTCCCTGTAGATGCATCTGCCCCAGGGTTAAGGGCCTGGCAGCTCCTGCCTCCGGCCTCACCTTTGAGCTTGCAGAAGTCTGTCAAATCCAAGGTGTTTCAAGAGCCCGGGTATCTTGGACCCTGAGAGCTGTGGGGAGGTTTCCAAGAAAATTTTGATTTGCTGAAAAATTTCCAACCAAACCTAAGTGTCAGCTGTGTAGCTGTGAGTAGAGAAAAAGAAAAAAAATTAGCGTGGTTTGTATTTTATTTGTATCTTATTTGGTTTGTAATGGTAGCTCAGTTACAGTTTTCTGCTCTAAAAAAATCTTTTCCTTTGTAAAAATTCTTGAACAATAAAAAGCTGCCTCTATCCCCCCTCAAATGCAGTGTAAGCTTTGTAGCTAACTAGGAATGGGATCTGTAACATGTATTATGCCATTTGCTACATTCCAGAAATAATTTTCCAATAGCCTTGAAACAGAATGAGTGCCGTGCATATAAACAAACAGAAAGCTCTTTGGGGTTTGATCTTTAAAGTTTTACCTCCCAATTCTTCCTGCAAAAGTGGTATCTCTGGCTCTGGTGCTCCTGCAACGGATGTGCAAAAATTCATATATTTAGCTTTGCAACTGCACTGAGCCGTGGTTTTGATTCCCATGTAAGCCTTGGCTTGCTGATCCCTCGGTTTTAAAAAGTCTGCTGGGCTATATTTTTCTGACAGGTTGAAGGCTCACAACAGAATCATTTTAAAGGGCATGATGGCTTCATGACGCTTAGACTTGTCTCATGATAATGCAACACCTTTCCACAAAGACAGCAGGAATGACAGTGTCTGTCCTATGTATCCTGTATGTCCTGAGACATCCAAGACACCCGAGAGATGCCTGAAATATCTATGGAGTATAATATCCCGAAGCAAAGACCACACTCACCCATAGCTCAGGTGAAAATCTCGGCATCGTTGATAGCTTCTTTTCTGTACCGTTGCATCCACCTTAGCTGCCATCGGTGGATGCTGTAGGCAAAGCAAGCTCTGTGCTAAGGGAGGAGCCACCACAGCTCTCTGTCCAGAGCCAGAGAAAGGGCCACCCCAGACTGAAGACCTCGGTCCAAGAGTTAGGTCTCACTATACTCTGAGAGAGAGGTTTCCATCCTGCCATCCTGGTTGTTTACGTGCTCCATCCATACGGCTTAGGAAGCTGTTCCATCCAAGCAGCCTCACTCAGAGCAGCAATAGAGGGAATATGGCTGTCACAAGTCATTCACCATTATTCACAATTTTTTCTCAGTTCTTAAGGTGGAAAGAGATCGAGAAAATCAGTGAAAGGTACGAATAGGCCCATTTCAGTTACTTTTCCCAGTTTTCCTCTCTGCATCTGTCTCTTGCTTACTGGCTTGCAGATACTTTGATAGCAAGCCACAGAAACCACCGCAGCAAGTACTTCACCGGTAATGGGGAAACTCTCAAGGGAGAGGAGAAGAAAAGGTACGAAATTGTTACTCTTTTTGCTCTCTGTGTTTATTTATTTTGGACCCATTGGGCTAGACCGCAACTAAAACTTTATGAACCTAATAAAATTCCCAACATTCTCAGACATGGGTCGTGATGTTTATATATTAGGCAGAATACAAAGGTGTATTTATGAGGAGATTGGAAGTACTTAGAGATGCTTGAGCTCAGGCAAGGCATAAAGCACACTTAAGAAATGTTTTCAAACTTAGCCCAAGTACAATCGAGCTAACCGGCACTCTTCCCACCTGGGAAGATGAAGATAAACCGCATGACACATCAAAACCAGAAGCGTTTCGGAAATGCTGTGCACCTCATCACCGTCCCACCTCCTCACAGGTGGTGGAGTACAGGGCAATTTCATTATTTTTCAGTAGATGTTATTTATTTATTTGCCTAGTTCTGCTATGGCTAAAATAGGAGCTCTCTCATTTTGGTAGTGGTGGTAACTATACACACTAATAAACAGGGGAAGGTTACAAGAGTAAACATCTCTTTTCCCTTCTGTCCTCATAAAACACACAGTATTCCCTGATTCAATAAGCAAGATATACTGTCTGACTCAAGTTGAGGGATAATGGGTCTTGGCGACAGATTAGGCTTTCCATCTTTATAAATAACAAAAAGCTAGAGGGAGTATATGCTGGGATTTATTTTTGCCAGGAGCAAATAAACAGTTCTGTCAATACACAGATAATCCCGCTTCCCCGATTCCCCCATCCCTCTCTTGTCTTTGGCCATCTCCACTCCACCCCCCCAAAAAAAAAAAGGAAAGAAAGGTTATGTGTTCATTCTCCTCCTGTCACGCATGATTTTTTTACTGATTTCAGCATTAACTTTTGTGGATACTTCCTGTCACTGGAAGACCTCTCCCTCTCCCTCCCCACAAGAACAGCATACGTTTTCAATTTAGATTATGTTCCCAGCAGATGTTGCAGGACGTGAAGGCCTTGCTTTCTCTTTCATTAAAAAGGCACTTGTAATACATTTTATTGTTTTGGATGGAAAAAAGCATGTATTGCAATGTTCAGAAATCAGTCAATGTGATTTCATAATGTCTATCTTACAAAAATAATAATTGGTTAACCGAAAAGAATAAAACCCAAGGTCTGTGTTGAATATAAATCCCTGAAGAGTATTTGTAAGCATTGCTCCAAAGGGTGCTATGGAAGGAAAGGTTTAATATCTCAGGCAGAACTCTCCAACTCTAATGCCCAGTCATCCCAAGAAACACTTCTTGTCATCTTCATAATACTTTGCATGAAAATTCAGGGTACACATCAGTGCCTTTGGTTCTCCACATGGAGCTCCAGGCTACCCTGTGTGCATACAGCTTTATCTGAAGTTAGACCTGTTAACACGAACCCTTCTGTTCTCAAGACACGACACCGACATCCCACGTGGAGCCTGAGGTCTGGGTTAGAGTGTAACATCCAGATAGACCACTTGGGTGCTTGCTGCTGGGCCAGGGCCACGTCACCCGTGTCCTCCTTGCAGCAGGAGGACTGGCTTGAAGTGGACCAGAGCACCCAAAACCTCAGTGCTTTGAACTTACCTAAGAAAGATGGACCAGAACAAGCGAGCTCCTGCTTCATTAATAGTCACCCAAGAGTAAGGCTTGAAAGGAAAAGAATAAGGCAGGCTGCATTAAAAAAGACCCAAGGAAATCTAATCAGAAACTCAATATACCAGAAAATGGCATGCTACAGTCTCTGAAGATTCCCTTTAAAAATCTTTAAGCTTATGCACACTAGGAAATTGCTGTTAGTAGTCTGTAGGATGCTCGCAGTGTCACAGAACCATCTGTTATCATCTAGTTTCACAAATACCTACTGCTAAACACATATATATTGTGTGTGTGTGTGTATGTGTATGCATCTGTGTGTGTATACTTTACATAAACTCATATTTACTTATTCCATCCTTTGTGTCGAAACTAGGAACAAAATGAGGTTATACCCTACGGCAAAACATACACAAACATAATGTGGAATCACCAGAGCTGCCAAAAAATCCTCGTTGTAGAGAGAAGATTAAGTCTAACAAAATGGACAGCAAACCACAAGTTTCATACAGAAAGCTTGTTTCCAATACAGTTAGATTTTATCATTCCATTGTTTCTTCCTGTATTATGGAAGCAGTTGTTTTTTACTAAAGCATAGGTATGTCAGAGCCAGAAGCAATGGTCCATCTAAACCTACATTTGTGACAGTAACTAATATAGACAAATTGATATCTCAGCATCTATTCCCAACCACATAAATCCAGCCAGTGCCTATCTCTCAGGTTTCCTCATTTTCCATAGATTTGTCTATCTTCCCTTGAGCTGATATGCACCGCTTTTTATTGCTGACTTTGGAAATTGCTCCATAATTTAAAAATTCTTTGTATAATAGAAATTCAGCTTGAATTATAATCGAGGTTGGTTGTTTCCACCTGGTGCACTGGGTTTCCTGATTACACACACTAACTTTCAACTTAGAGCTTTCTGTAAGCACTTAGGGAAAGCACTTACTGCGTTAGGTGGCTGGTGGTGCCCCGGGACCAGCAAGGAGAGACTGGAGGCAATTTTGCGCTGCGCTTGCCTTCTCCCGGCCGCGGGCTGCAAGTGTGGGTGCTGGCCCCGTGGTGGGTCGGTGCAGGCTGGGTCCTGCCTTCCTGGCTGCTCGTGGCTCCCGGCAAGCGGCAGCAGCGCTCAGCAGCATCCTGCTCATGCCCAAAGCCCCCAGGATCACTCCCCAGTGGTTTGCCTGCCTGTACATTGATTTTTTTTCCAATCCAGGAGCTTTCTAGGCAAGGGAAACCCAGCAGGGGACACAGTGAGCTCTGGTCAGCCAAAGAAATGGTCTCATTTTGACAGGGCACTTGCCACCTCGGCCAGGGGGGGACCTTCTGGGCCAGCATCCGTGCCCCATGGGGCACACCATGACCCCGCTCCGCAAGCCGGAGGGGATGTAGCGTGCAGGCAATTGCAGCTGCAGGGCTGTCCCAGCACTTGCTGTAATTTTCCAATTCACCAAGAAGCAGATGTTTCCTCGAGTCCTGGGGAAGTTCTGGCTCTCACCTGGCAGCGCCACTGAGCTCCTGAGCCATGCGGGCAGCAGGGGCCAGCAGCATCCCCATGGAGTCGGGAGCATTTGGGATTTCAGCCACTGGGACTCCAGGCCCAGCAGCCCTCAGCTGGGACTCACTTTCCTTTCTGCAAATAACCTGTTTCGTTTTATTTTCTTTTCATAATTAATCACAGCAAAACCAAGCCTGAAAATCCTCCCAGCGCTGTAACAAGCTCTTTCCGCACCACTCCCGGTACTTGGCCGTGATAATCCCCTACGACGAGCTGCATCCTGCTGGCGCCGGAGCGGAGCGGGGCTGCCCAGCGCCGACCCTGGCGAGCACATGGCAAGCAGTCGGAGATGGAGCTGGCGTCCTTCACCCACGCTGCCACCGGCGTCTGCTTGCACACCGAGGGACACCGTCCTGGGGGGGGACGGTGGGCTTCTCCCACCCTCGTGGCATTGGAGGACATGGAGACCAAAACCAAACTCGGTGCAGCAGGAGCAGCCCCAGCCCCTCGGCACCAGCTTGCCACAGACCCACGAGCACCTCGGGTGGAAAAGCAGCCAGGGAGCAGAGCTAGGATGTGTCAACGCAATGGGAGATGAGATTTAAATAATCTGTGTCAGAAATACTGCTTACAAATTTCAGCTTGTAATAAATTATCAATGTGCAGACTAAAATATTCCCACTCTGGGGATTCTTTTTTTTTTTTAAGATTGAAATTTTTCCTTCTTCTGTAAATGCCAGTCATTTGTAGCCCAGGAATTAGCATTTTCTGGTATTTCTCTATGCCTTTTCAGGCTGCGTGTTGCTGTGCACAGCCATTCCTCTGTCTTTTCTTTCACGCTCCTCACACCTCTTGGCACTGACGCCTCAAAATAACTGTTGCTGCTACACACGAGCTCGCCTCTGCACGATGCAACAGTAGCACAAAGCAATTGGCAACGTGCATTTTGCACACTTTTCACAAAAAAAGAAAACCCAAACACCCAGCCCTTGGCCCCTCTGCCACCGCCGGGCAGAGCAGCATCGGCCCCGAGGGCAGGCACGGAGGAGCCACGCGTGGGGGGCTGGCCGCCCCTCGCAGCAAACAGCCCGGACGGGGCAGACGGTCCCCAGCAGCAAAGGGGGACGGCGAGGAAAGCAGCTGAGAGGCTCAGGAGCGCACCGGGGAGCGGGAGCAGCCATACGCAGGGATGAGGAGAGGCAGCCACGGCCGCGGGGACGGCCATCCTTCCTTCTCCAGGCGTGGGGAAGAACGTGCAGGAGGGCAGCCCAGCGTGGAGACGGGGACAGCTGGAAGGCAAAAGGTTATCCTGAGGATACGGCGTCTCCTCGTGGGCAGAACATCTGAATTGAGCATATAAACATCCCACGCTTCCCAGCATGGCTTTAAATTAAAATAAACCCATTCTGTAACACTGCCAGAGAATGGCTGACTGAGAAATTTATAGTCCAAAGTATCCAGGAATTCACCCGCTATTACTCTGTGAACATTTATTAAAAATATAAAAATGAAATTAAAATGGCCATATTAGGAAGATTTGATGCCCTTTGTGGACACATATCTTTTATTTTCAGGACAAAGTTGCTTTTCTTCCAAGAAGTCTGATGAATTCAGAGATGGGAACTTGCTAAAATCATCCACAACGGTATTGTATAGCACTGCTTTTGCTCGCTGTTAAGTGGTATTCTGTAGTTCCTCCGTTACCTCGAGAGGCTGAGTTGACTGGCCTGGATTAAGCCAAAAAGCCAAAAATAAAAATAGAAAACCACAAAATATTGTAACAGATATTCAAAACCATAAATCTGTAATCAGCAAAGCAGAGAACCTCTGTTAACATCTTCTTCACGTAAAATAACTATTTGTTGAGGCATGCAAATAATAAGAGTTAATGAGACCAATTTAAAAAGTAGCTTTTGCAAGCCCAAGAGTTTTGGATTACTTGTATAAATATCCAGATTGCTGAAAGCTGGGCTGCTCTCAGGAATCCCTTAACCTTTTGACATCTCTATGCCGTGCATTTACATCCCTATGAGCTGCGTTGGTCCTGCTCGGGAAAGGCAGCCTTCCCGAGGGACCAGTCATGCATTTTCCATGAGCCAGCCCCTGGACAAAAAGCAGCGCTAATCCCAGAAGCGGGGACCGCTGGCTGCCAAGCGCAGAGCCCCGCTGGGGGCTGTGCCGTGCCGGGCCGGGCCGGGCTGCCGGGGACCCGCACCACCGAAAGTGGCACACCCAAAAAGTGTCGGGGAGCAGGGTGCTCTCCTCCAGCGCAGGGAGAGGGTGCAGGCGTACCGCACGACTGCCATGGAGCCTCGGACACGCGCACCTTGTCCTGTCTTTCTAGCAAGCAGCAAAGCAGCTGAAATGGGCACCGGGATTCACTTCGGCCGCAGCTTTTTAGCACAGTTTCGCACTGCGCTTATGACTGGATCAATAAAATAAATTGGCCACACCGATGTCAAAATCTCCATGTGCTGCTTTTTTCTGAGAAATTCAACTGCTCACTAAAATTGGACGACAGGAGAAAAGCTTTACCATGTGCACTGCCTTGTATGAAAAACCATCAATGTTTGTTCTCGGTTTAGATTGTTTCTTAATACCGCCCACAAGATGTTATCACCTTGATATTTTTTTATTATTACTACTTTCATTTCTAAGCTGGTGCATCTTCCAGCTACTCCTAGGTGTGTCCTGTGCTCTTGCCCTAGGGTACAAGATGTCACCTCTTTCCTGGTCTTTCGGGGACTATCAATGAACATATAGTAACTATGAAATAATTAACCTGTAGATCAATCTTTTCTCGCAAGCACGTGACCAAGTAAGCTGGTAAACTCAGAAACACGTGCGTGGTTCTCAAAAGATAAATACATCTTTCTGTGTGACATATACTTGAAAAATACGCAGCATATCTGAAAAAAATTACTTTCTAGATGCTTCCATACGAATCCAGAATTTACCTTTAGACCCCAGTTTTTCAGTTTGCCGCAACACATACATTCACCCTGAGAGTTACACAGCATCTAACACCACCACAGTCTTGGCAGAAAAATCCTTGTTGATACTTATATCACTGTAAAATCCACTCATGCTGAGTGAATTAATTACTCACTAAGCTGACAGTTTTTAAGACGGCGCAAGATAAAACCAACCAAAAAAGCCAAACATAAAAATCCAAATACAATCACAATGTCTGTTGAAATGTTAAAATAAGAACGGGATAGTGTTTGCAGAGTTGAACCTTGGCCCTTGGATGAGTTTCTTAGTATCAGATTTCAAAACGCATTGGCGCCTACAGACTCACACAGGTTTCTTGCAATGCTTTTCAACATGCATATCAGCCAGCCCCAATAGTCTAAAACCTGTCAGATCAACTCTGGAAATTATTTAGCACCTGAATCCCATTTATTTCCACATAAATGTCTCAGTTCCTTAATCATAATTGGGAAAACTGTACTTCTCTGCCTCTCAGGAATTATTTAATAAATTCTACATAAGACTTCTGAAGCCATTTAGATATAATGGCAAGGGGAGAGCCCAGAGATATCATGGATGGATCAAAGTGAAATGAGAAATTAAGCAAGGGAGACCGGCAGTGACAAGATGAGCTTTGCTTTTGCTCCTGGAGATAGACAGACAGATAGATAGACAGATAGACAGACATACAGACAGACAGCATGTAAACAGAACACTAAAAGCCTCAAATTACAGCCCATAATTTGTAAAACCCAGCTAAGAGCATTTTCAGTGTGCATACTGAAACAGACTCGAAATTATTCCTAATTCACGACACTGAAATTTTCCTTAGTGCCACTTACGAGATATTAAATTATTTCCACTATTCACTGGAACAGATAAATAGCAAAACTCAGAGATTCATACCAGAAGTTATACTTATGGAAATACTGTCTAATTTTTAGAGAAAACACTTTGTACCAGGTCATCGGTTCAAGACAGATGGCCTCATAAACCTCTCAGCAATGTATAAAACCTAAGGTTATATTTGACGGGTTCCAGGAACTGCATTTCACACAGATGACCGAGTGCTGCAGCAGAGAAGCAGGGGCCATTTACTGCCTAGTAATGGGATGCGAGCCGAATACACCCATCACCTGCGCACGATGCAGGGTGAGACCGAAACAGAGAGTGGCCGAGAGCTGCTCTCCCCACCGATGTGCCACACCACAGCACGCTGCCAATAGTGAGCTGCAGATCCATGAACTAGACTCCTTAAACAATTTTCCTGCCATTTGCTCACGTACAAGGACTGAGTGGTGATGCTGAAAGGAAAGCCCAGGGAAGCAGCACGCTCCATGGCACGCCACGTAGCAGAGCCTGATTTTATATACCTGGCCCTGTCTGGCTCTTCAAACATTTGTAGGCATCCCTTCTCTATTAACACACACGGTAAGAGCATCAGACTTCACATGATATATACTCATTTACTAGCATTTTACAAGGGAACCTTGTTTACTTAAGTCGACATATCTGCAGCTGAAATATTTACTCATATCTAAGAGAGAGGCGAGCTACACAATGTTAAAAGTTTATCAATCTTTTCCAGCTTCATACTATTTTGGACATATCAGTAAACAAGCTATCACCCCCAGTGCCTCCGCTCATAAAAGTGTAGCAGAAGGCAGGGTATAAATAAATATGTCTACCATATGGTACGTCGCTTTTGCCACTGCAAAGCAGGCACAACAAGCGTTCTGTCGTCTGTCCGATTTGGAAACCTCTCGATTATTTAACAATCTGGTGTGCACTGGTTTTGCACATAAAAAATAATCTCACGCTACGAGACATCACTCTAAATTTTAAAAAAGAAAGCGCACATATACGTGAAAGGGCGGGAGAGAGATCTTTCCACATGTGAACAAATTACCGCAAACAGGGCTACAAGGGGTACGCTGTAATTTGGGACTGGGAAGTATGTGAGGGTTTTGCTGATATTTCACTCACTAAGTGATTCTGCTATTTTAATGGAGAAAAATTATGTAGCTGGACCTCGCAACTTTACTCATTGGTTTAGAAATTTCCTAGTGTTGCTATAGATCAGCTGCCACTGGAAAGCATTAATGATGTTACTGTTTCCTTCTTTAAATAAACACAAAACTAGTATGTACACCTGTCCAAAAGGTACCGCTCAACCACTTTTTTTTAATATATACTCCTTGAATGCAGCAATCTTTCTAATAATCTCTCCATTTTGCTCCCCATCTAATGATCTCTCCAGTTCTTTAAAGTAACTTTTTTGGTGAAAATGTTTCTCAGCATGCAGTTACAGCCTCACCACTACTAAGTTATAGGTGGGACTGGTGGCATTGCCCGTTACTGACTTCATTTGACTCTTCCTTGTATTCCCTGCCTTTAGACACTTACAACTGCCTGGGCTGAAATGTCCCATGTTACAAATCCACCTGGGGTTTAATTACTCAAAAAATGCCTGGAAAACCTCTGAAACCTCTGAAACAGTACAGCTTGCAGATGCTGAGGGATGCCCTGCCCCAGGTTCACCTTGCGCTTGCTCAGCGACGCCGCCCTCGCTGGGCACAGCCGGCCTGCAACAAAACCATGCACCCACCCTGGTCCCCAGGAGCCTGGTCTCCTCTGCCCTTCTGGTGCTTCGTGCTGGACTTGGGTGCTGAGAAGGAGGAATCCACCAGGCTTCAAAGCAGAGGGGCACAGCTGGAAGGGGGAAGTCCGGGAGGAAATATTTCCAGCCAAGTAGCCTGCAGGAAGAGGGTGGCGGGGAAGTAAAGCCAGGAAATTATGCACAGAAGTCTCTGTTCAAAACATGTTACTAAGGTTTCCCCCAAAAACACTGCTGAGGAAATCCAGAATTAAAATCATCCATGCTATTTAATTTTAGCCCTTGCAAGTAAATCTTCCAGGGACAGATGGGCCCTGAATGCCATTACCACACAGTATATTTTCCTCTGTCTCAACAGACCGGGTGGATGGCACTACCTAATGAGCAGCGATAGCAAAATGTCTTGATCTTCACTGTCTACATCACCATCGCGCTTCTGCACCTGAGCAAGGAGAAGCGAGCAGAGGTCTGAGCAGGCTGACAGAGCTCTCCAGGGATAGGGACACGCTGATTGCCAGTGATCTCCCCAGGCATCTGCCGGCAGTAGAGAAATAGTGAACTCAGAAATCTCGCTGTTTTGCAGATCCTCAGGGCAGTTATGGGCCTTTCTCCCAGCCCTGACTCAACTCGCTGTTCTCCAGCTTGTTTTCATCCAGGTCTGTCTCTTCCACCTCCTTGGCCAGGCCCCTCAGGCCACCCCAAGCCAGCAGTGCCCACCTGCCGGGTGCAAACCTAAGGGTCCTGGGGGGCATGGGCATGGCTCCCAAGCCAGCCTGCACCGGACACCCGATCCGCCCTCCCCGCGTCTCCTCCCTGTCCAGCCTCCCCTTCCTCGCACCCTCCCTGCCGAGGCACCCCGGCCTCACCCGCCTCCCGTTTAGCCCTTGTTCTCCTGGGTCGCCTCCTTGCACAAGAGTTTCCAGCTCCCGCGTACGCCGGTGGTGGGTGGATGGCTGTCTGCCTGCTGCTGAATATTTCTTGCAGAACAGAGAAAGGAGAAGAAACATCAGGACATGTATTTCTATCAAAGCAATAAGTATGTGAGATATATAGAGACTATGTTTCGCTGTTGCTTTGGTGGCCATAGGATATACGTGCCAAGATTTGCTCTTCCAGATGGTCCCGGTGTACATTTTTTTTCAGCTGGGAGATGCTCTCTCACTGATGACCACGTGAAAGACGGCAGACAACTAGACAACTGGGTGGAAAATCACTGTGGGATCCCAGGGACGCTCCAGAAGGCTTTGTGAATTCAGAGTCATGAATGCCATAAATGGCAAGTGGTCCACCAACATGTGTTCGAAGTAGTCACAGAAATTATTTCCCCACGGTGGCTTGTGACTCATTCTGTAGCCATAGCCATGCTAGGCAAAAGAGTGCTCTTGCAAGGCTGTACAAGCCTTGGTAGGAGTGACGTTTTTTGGATGAAATTGTCAGGAGTCCCTAGCTTAGAGAGGGTACCACATCCTTCACCTTATTTTCCCTGTGATTTTCCCCATTGCCTGTTTCTTTGTACACTGGACACTGTCAGATGCACACGCTTCCATCTGCTGATTTTTAAGCACCCTTGGCTTTGAGACATCTTTCTTCTGTTTTAATCAGTAGATACTTCACCAGATATAATTATGACCTGAAACCCCTATGTGCCTGCTAACATAGTCAGAAAAGGAACTTGAGTATCTGCAGCGTGGGGGGTTTTGGTTTTAGCTTACGCTCCTCTCAGTGATTATCAGGCTATTTCACATTTGCCCGCGATTCCACTAAAATACTTGATGCCCCTCCTTGTCCCTGAATTGCTTCGCCTTGCCTAGCTTTAACTCATCATGGCTTTTAACTCTCATTTTTTCCTGCTAGCAGTAACTTAGAGAATGTTCTTGTGTAGCTGCCACCTCTGTTTTCCATTTCCAGAACAGTTCATTTGTTAACCTCAGATTTTTTGAGCAGTCCCTTGTGAAGCCACACTGGCTTTTTTACTTGTTCTTTGCATATCTTTTTTCAGAGGAATTTTAATCTGTTGCACCCTAAATTCAGATTTCTTATTAGAATTCTCCAGCTTGTTTGCACACCCTTGGATCTGAGGTACTTCTTCTCATTGTATCCAGCCCACTAAGACCCTGATTTAACTAAGCAGTTAAGGATGTGCTTAATTTAAAGAATGTGTATAATCCTATCCCTGTTCAACAGAACATATATATCAACGGCTGTTCCAATGGGACAAAAGCACATGCTGAAAGTTACTGTAAATTTGTAAAAACTTCTATTCTTGAAATCTAATCCTCCAGTACTACTGCAGCACCTTCTGGCTCCTAAACAGTTTTTCTCAATTAAACAAAAGGAGATTTGCAATACTCTGTTGTTTTCACCCTTTCATTTTCATAGGACTTGGTACCTTCTGGGTTTTTAGGTCACTGCAGTTTTTTACATCCTCTAGAGAGAAGTAACCGCATGTTTTACCATATTGAGATGACAAGCCATCACGCTCTTGAGAAGCAAGAGACCCCTTATTCAGAGTAAGCAAAACAAAGCAGGCTTTTTAGACCTCCAATTTCTGACCGGTAGGTTTTGCATTTGTGGAGGGATCTGCAGAAATCAGCTGTGAAGCCTCAAGCTTACATCTCTCGCTCCAGGGGAGGCTGCACAGAGCCCATATGCTCTCAGGCCAGGCTTTAGCTCGCCTCTCTAGCTAGGCGACTTTTTACCTTCTTGCAGAAAGTGACACATACCATGCACGCAGAAGCATGTTTCCATGAGATGAAGGAGCGGGGAGAGGCTTCCCACTTCCATGCTCCCTGGGGTAATTTGTCCCTTTCTTATCATGAGAGTCAAATGAACCACCCTGGAAGAGCAACGTTGTGATTCAGTAGTATAGCACTGTCTTGGTGAATTTTTGTTTTCACCCCAAGCTTCTAAAAATAGTAATTTTTGCTCTAGTAGCCAAATGCAAACTGAAAAGAAATGGAAAGAAAGTGATATGACCGAGCAGCAAATCTTCTTTTTACCAGTCAGCTTTGCGTTATAAATTAAAACTGACAAAGTAAAGATAATGCTTAAAAACTTTGCACCTTGAGGCAATCAAGTAACTCGGCATCCCGGCAGTCAATCAGATGCAGTACTTAGAGCTCCACTCACTGTCTCTGAAGAAATATGTTGTTTTGCTTCTTGGCTAAACCGTTGACTTGGGGTGGAACATGATTTCCAGGCAAAAGGCAGAACAGAGCACAGACCTGTTTGATTCCTGGCTTGGTATCCTGTCGTTGGCTTAAACAAAGTTTCAGTTTGAATTATTTTGGGTTGTCTTTTTTTTTCCTCTTTTTTTTTTTTTGGAAGGTTTGCCTCATGTTTCAGTATTATCTGTTAAAAATACTGTGCAGCTTGATGCTATCACCCACACCCCAACAGCACTTTAGCACTTTATCACTTACTCCCTTTCAAGCAGAAGAGGAATTTTTCTTGGTGTTAATGGAAGTGCAGTCAAGGGCTGTGCGGGACCCCTCTGAGAAGAGAAGCACATACCATGTGCTGAGGTTAGTTTAAATCAGGTTTGGGGCCTTTTTTTAAACACAAAAATAAAAGATTTTATTAACATAGGAAATGATTCAGAAGAATCTGCAGGCTACAAAGCAGGGTAATATCCCTCAGATGGTACAATTACCCAGACAACTGGAAAAACTTGCAATTATACAAATAAGGTATAGCACTGCGAAGCTGATAGCAATGTAGGAAGTTACGGAAAGGTATTGCTCTTCTAGGGAATAAAGGGTGAGCATGTTGCAATCAGCAGCCAAACTTGGATAACGTGATATCTAACATATTAAATAAAGATGTTTAATGTTTCTTCATAACAAAGTATGGGAGTCATAAATCACAAACTACTGATTCCTTTGGGTACCACAATTCTAGAATTTTGAAGACAAAGAATATATCAAGTTTCATTCTCATTCTCCACGTAGTAACCTTGAGGTCGGAGAGAGAGGGGAGAGCCTATGGAGGTATACCTTCAGTGAGAGAGAAGTTATGTTGCTTTGGATTGCTTGGATTTCTCAAAAGAAGAATCAGCTGCCTGAGTAATTGGGAGAGTTTTGCCTCGTAGGGTTGAAATAACAGAAAAATTGGTAATACATTAAGTAATTTGGAGATTATTTTGTAACCGAGCCTGCCCTTTAAATTTATCCACTTTCCCTATCAAATGCTCCCTTCCAAGAACTAATTACTGAGTCATTCTCTTCCTGTGTCATGTAAGTACTCTTTCTTTCCATCTTCAGGGGTTTTTGTGTTTGCACGAATTATTCCTGTTTCTCCACACTAACACAATTTAGCTACCAAAAAAAAAAAACCCGTAGAGGGGACAATTCAAAGGGACCAGACATCTTGCTTCAGAAAAGAATTAGCAAACTCTAACAACTGTCTGGGCATTTATTTGCTATCATTTACCTGATCATTTCAAAGTACTTTTGAGCCATTAAAGTTTTACAACATCCCACGAGGTTGGTGTTTTTAACCTTCTTTCACAGACAGTAAAAATGATACAGAAATAGCTTAGCCCCCGTGCTGTAGGTCACATGGGCAGTAACAGAGAGGGGCCATAAAAAAGCTGACAAGGCTATAATGTTCCAGACATTAGACAACACCACCTCCTTCTGGAATGAAAAACCAGTAACACGGCTGTCCGATGCAGGGGGGAAAAAAATCACTGCAACTTCTTGAATATGATTACAAGGCAGCCTTCCCTAGAAACTGGAGAGCGAAAGGTGAATTATGAAATTCACCTTATGAATCACATAGTGTATGTTTCTACATTAACATAAAAACAATCAGGTGTTTAGATAGTGTTCCAAACAACAGAGAGGGACACATGGAAGAAGCGCCTGCACCTTGGCACCTGCACCTCCCAGGAGCTGTGCGGGTACAAAGAGCCTGCGTTTGCAGCAGGATCAACGGGAGCACGAAGAAACTGGGTGGGAAAGCTGCATGAGCAAGCTTTCATGGGCTGCTCCATCTCGGGTCCGCAGCGAAGCCGCGTGGAGCCCTGGCTCTTTACCTGCTTGCTGGTTGGGTTTTGCAGCCCGCGAGGCTGCCTCCAGTACCCGGGCTGGGCAGTTCAGGGATAGGCATGCTGCTGTATGTATGCTGTACGTATAACCACCCTGTCCATCTGGTCAAGTGCCACAACTCAGAGACTGCTTCTGAATTTTCAGCCCTATGGGGAGAAGACTATCTGAGCAGATTGCATCCAGCACCCGGGATGTACGGAGCTGAGATCATTACAGTGCCGTTACGACCACAGCAAGCACTGAAAGGAGTCCAGGCCGTTATTGCATAAGACTGAGCGCTTTCCTGGCAGTGACTGCGACGAATATGAAAATGTTGAAACTGAATTTATTCTCAGTTTCAACATCATCTCTCAGAAAGAGTCAACCGGCAATGGAATTTCAAGGGGGAAAAGCTCCTACAAAACTAATGACTTTTTACTCTCTCTCTGTCAGCAGATTATTAATTCCTGGTGCTGGAGGTGCATCTGAGTGACTTAGAATGGAGTTCTGGAAGTCATGAAGAAGCAAGAGAGGTTTCGACCAAGGCTTAATCATTCTATTCTCAGCCCTTATTCTGTCCAAAGCTCCGCTGATTAGAAGCCAGCAAGAATTTTTCCTTGAAAAAGGCAAAGGAAAACGTCAAGATAATCTTGGTTTGCAACATGGGATCTCACATTAACGAGAAACTAAAGCAAGACAGATTAAAAGCAGTATTTTTTTTTTTTCAAAGTCAGATGCCTGATGTTCAGCACCTAAATCTGTTTCTTGAAACTTGTGTGTCTACTCCCAAAAACTGGCTGATGGGGCCTGTGAAACGTATGCCGCATAGGCTGACACATTAATTTGGAATTGTGAGTTTAATTAGAGTGACCCGAGTTAAAAAACTTTCTCTAAGTGACTCACCAGCGATTGCAGAAAAAACAAGTCCTACATCTCTCTCCCTGTTGCTATGTTCTGAACACAAGAGCACGCAAACCTGTACCCCCCCCAACTCCTCAAGTCACAGAAAATTGCACCACTTCTGGAAACGCATTCCCCAGCCTAACACTAACTTGTGGTCGTCACTGCAAAGCAGTGTTAGAGCAATCTAGAGCAGAACAACGGAGAAAGAAGCCGATCTGAAAATACTTCCTGAGCAACCATTTATAACAAGTACCTTCTAAAAACCTCCTGTGCTAGAGCCGAAAATACAGCGGTGAAAACATATAATATTTTATGATCATTCTCTATAGCTTTAAAAAGTATTAAGTATACCACATAGATCCAGCATGTATGCATATAGATTAGATTATTGTATTTTTTTTTAATTTTTAAATATTTTTACCATTTTTTATTAAGCTCCCCTCCAAACATCTGGAAATTTTAATTTTTTAAAAAATCGGTCTTTTTAGCAAGCAGTAGAACAGTCAAAGCTTTCTTGCCAATCAAAACGTTGCCAAATACTGATTTAATTTTTTCCAAAATTTCATAAATATTTTTGAAAAATCCTCATGATCTTTTTTCCCCCCCCCCGAAATGGAAAAGTTTGGTTCAAGCAGCACTGCCATTACAGACAGAGAAAGAAAGTCCTGTTCCTGAGGGAGATATTCAACAGTCTTCATATGCATTAACCATTCTCTTTCTGCATTGCCCTTCATGTACTCCATACTTTTGACTTCTGCAGTAGAAAAAGCGGGTGTCCCCCAGAACAAATTGCCTGATGCACCTCTGGAATAGCTCTAGCCAACATATAGTCTTTACATGGAACTTGGTTGACATGCTATGGAAAAAATAGCTTGGGATCACCTAATTAAAGACCATTCAATAACGCAAGCAACCTTTACTCAGCGTAGGAGCTTACATTAGGATGGTTTGTCAAAGAAATTTGTACCAAAGTCTTCATTTCCTTCACCTTGCCCTTTGTGTTGCTATATTTTGTCCTCCCTCTGCCACGCCATCCAGAAGGTCCATCCGTTTCCCCCAGCATGATATTTCAATCCTTCCCTCAGCAGACAGCGACTCCCAACTGGTTTCCTCAGCCCGTGCTTTTAGCATGCTGTGACTTCTGGTGACACAGTTACCAATGGCATGATTACACGGGAACGCTTTCCAGATGGCACAGGAGGAATGCCACGGCTCTCTTCCCCCAGCTCAACCTTTGCCCCTTCAGGCGGCAGCTCTGTGGCCTCTTCTTTAACCTGTTCCTTACCACCTGCCAGTCTGCCTACAAATCCCCACCTCCCTCGGGTTATTTCAGTCTCCCACACAGCTCAGTGGCACTGAAGCCCTGCTAGATTAAATCTCTACATTTCCCTTCCTTTGAAGAGGAATTATCTTGTCAAAGAGAAATATCAGTTAACCTGGTACGATTCACCTTTGAAAAACTCCTGTTGCTTTTATTTTTTCCATTTTCTACTTGCCTTTTTATCTCTGTTCTCTATTGTTTCAAATGCTTGCATACTACTGAGGTGACACTAATGAGCTGCCCAGATTATTTTTCCCTTTCTTCAACAGAGGGTGTTACAGGCATTATCCCCCAATCATAAAGTGCTGCCTTTGATTCCTAGATTATTAAAAACCCTTTCTACCAGACTTGCAATTTCCTCTGCCAGATCTTGGACTATTATCAGATGGACATTATCCAGCCACTCTCCCATTGCAAACACATTCATTTGCACTTCTACAGTTACTCCTGACTACCTTTGTCCCCATAGTCTACCTTACAAAATATAGCCTGATTATAAAACAAAAGCAAAGTATTCTTTAGTTTGAGGTCATACTTGGACTACCTTTATCTTCATTCCCTCCTTATTTGATTGGGGGGAAGAGGGGATTTTTTTTGACCCCGCTTCTAACCAGGGTGAAGAAGTATATTAATTTTGGAAAGGGTCTTGTCTCCAGTGACAGATCTCAACACAGGCCTTTAAAGGGTTCAGATAAGCCGTGATGGCATTGTGTTACATAGCAGGAAGGTCCTAATACTTACAAATATTCAATTTTGAAGCTTCTTTGCCCTGGAATTGTGCAGGCTGATATAGCTGTAATCACCTAAAAACAACACTTGGTCCAAAAGAGAAAGGAAAACTATCCCGACATGGATTTCAGCTTCCAATACATTTGTCATTTTGAGTATCTGTGTCAGCAAAGACTGACTAGAAACCGTTTCAATGACTATCTTACCTTATGTGCCGCAGCGTCCCCAGAAGAGCTCCATCCAAGTAGAACAGCCCTGTCTGGGGCTGATGTGCCTGGGCCAAACCCGGTGCTTCTGCAGAGCACTCCCTCGCCTTCCAGCTCACCTGGAGCACCCCTACACTTCCTGCAACCGGTATAGTTCAAGCCCACCCATCACCCAGCAGACAAAACAAGTGCACACAGCAAACATAGGAAAAGTAGGGAGAGTTTAATGATTATTTTATGTTTCTCACAGAGAGAGCCATAGGCGGCTATTCATTAAATCCCCCAAACCCTCTTCCAAGTCCTTCTGGCTTGAATGTATAAGGAAGATCCTCTCTTCTCTGTCTCAAGCTCCTTCCATCTTCACTATGCCAAAACCCCAGATCAAGCCTCACTTAAGCAATATACAAGGAGCAATTTCAATCTACTTAATATGTGTAATCAAATAGCTCACTGCTCAGTATATTCCAGAGTTTGGGAATGCTTATGAAGCTGCCACAAAGCTTTCAGTGCACTGCAGAGCTCTGCTTTGAACTGCCAAAGAAACTGGAGGTTCTTGCCATAAAATTGAGGTCCAGTGTGTCACAGAGTGCACATTGTTTTGTCTAATTTGAACCTGGAAACAATCTCTGTGCTTTTTTTCAGAACTGGTGAGTAACCATTGAGCGACCAGATTCATGTCTCCATGGTAGTACTGAAAGAGATTTTCACAGTGGGTTTGGCCTTCTAAGAACCATCCACCCCATGATGCCACCTCCTCTCCTAATTTCCACGTATTCAATTTCATTAAGAGCAGCTGAAATGCAGGATGTTTTTTTCCTCACATCACCCCTCTGAGGAAACCTTTGCTTTTAGCTTCCATAAGGATTTTATGAAAGACTGAGACAGCAAGACGTCCCCATGACAACCTCTGTAACACATTGGTCAAAATGTTATATTTTTAGCCAGTGTCCATAATGTGTTATATTTAAACTCAACAGTATGTCTGTGAACTATATTCCCATGAGAGTTGTCTAACCTAGCAGTGGCATGATGGTGTTCCCAGGTGCTACATGCTAAAGCAGAGCTGGCAGCAGACCTTTGCATTGGGATGCCCTTGGTACAAGGCATGCAAGAGTGCTCCTGGGCTTCTGAGGGCTTTAACAACATATGGACATGAGAAATGCCCTCTGGGGCCAGACCAGCCATCCACCTGGTCCTATAATCTATCTGTGACGGTGGCTTGTTGTTAATAAGTGTGTATAAATATGAATGTACTAATATATCTGGCAGAGCTTACTCAATTCCTGTTGTTGCAATCATTGCAACAGAGCACTCTTTTTGGATTGGTAATGTACACCTTTATATCATGATCCGTACAATCCTAATGACCAAACAAAATAAACTTGGTCAGTTTAATCCCTTGAGCTGTCCTCAAAGAGTCTTTCTGATTACAAACAACGAGAAGGCAGCACCTCTTCATTAGGAAGAAGACAGAGAAGTAATAAATGAGCATACAAACCCATGGGATAGACTGGCTTATTAAAATGTATCAAGCCTGGCTAGCATACGTTATCGAGCAGAGCCAAGAAAATGGCTCTAACTGGGCATGGAGGGAGTCTCCTGTTTTGCTAGGCATCTCTGAAAGAGAGAGAAACCCACTGGATTAAACTGTATGGAAAGGAAGAGGGAGGTCCCCAGGCACCTCCAGAAATCCCCCGGGGCTGCACAGCACAGCTGTGGCCAGCCTGAGGCCTCCCGGAGGAAGGATGCCCTGAAGACTTCTCGTCCCATGGTGCACCCCATCTCCCTGCGCCAACACCTCTCTTGGGGATGCAGGTAGGACTGCAGTACAGGCGGAGGTACACCCCCAGCTGTCAGTCGGAGACATCAACGGGGTCATGAGGCAAGCTAACTACAACAGCCACCAGGCAATACCGAAGCACATCCAAATCAAAAGTGTTTTCTTTTTTTTTTCTGTCAGTCCATTTTTTTTGTGAAATACTGGTAATTTCCAGAGAAAGCAGCCAGTTTTCTTGGAGGTAGGTGTTTGGCTGAAAATGAAATACTTTTTCAAAAAGCAGGTTTACTGAAGAATACTTGACCGGACCTTCTTCCAATTTCCCCTCAGAAAAGCCCGTACTGGCCTGTGGTCCCTCTCCTCTTGCCTCTGGACTCGCACACACCGCCAGTAACTTGTGACTTGGAGGGAGCTACCTCTCACACTGCTTTCTAGCTTTGGTCTTGTCAGCAGAGAGGAAAAGAGAGATGGAAAGGGAGATAGTACTCAAGGAAGGCAGAATCCTTAGAAACAACAAATAATGAACACAGACAGACAACTTAGAAGTGAAATAGTATAAAATGATATTGTCAGATGTTCTCAAAAATGGCCCACAGTGGAGAACTGGCTAGTCACACAGAGCTGGCTCTCCCTCATCCCAGCTATTAAACTGTTATGAACCTAAAATTGCATGAAATAGTTTCCTAACTTTACTTTTCCATCTATGTAATAACTATCCACACCACAAGGGTGTTTCACAATGCAAAATGGGAAGAGGAGATATACACAAGACACTCTGTATTAAAATGTGATCCATGCTATGAAAAACAAATGAGAACCCTGCATCTGACCTAACTGTGAAGTAATTTCAAGTGATAATAAGATACCAATGAGGAATTTGTTAAATCTGGAGTACATGTGGAACTCATCTGAAGCATACAGCTGAAAAATAAATACACTAATTTAAAAAGTGATGCAACGTGACATTTTGTCCATAAGCAATTAGCTGAGGACAGTCCAGCCTGCAATTCTATTTTTGTAGACATAGGTTTGGCAAATTTTTTAATGCATGTTAATATTTCTTGTTTACCTAATAGTTCAGCAAGACAGCGTTCTTCTCCTCAACTTAGAGACAACAAAAGTCACGCTGCCTGGTACAGCAAAGGGTCTACCAGCCCTAGAAGATACATACACACAGTGTATTAGTCTTTTAGCTCAGAAGAAAACCAAATACCAAAGTCTGGTTTCATACACATCACAATTATTTTGAATCGGTCGTGCATTTCTAATATCAGCGTGTTCAGAAAATGGCTAGATCCAATCCTTACTGTAACCATGTTGTCAGTACGTCCATAGCAGGACGAAAGAAGTTAATCTTCTGAAATCTTTTCCAGCACGACATTTCTATGATTTCATCCCACCATGTATGTGCTGCCTTGTTCTGAATCAAGCTCCAATGTGCCCAGACTGTCCTTCCCAGATTCTGTCTAATCTCTTCTTGAAAGACCTCAGTGACAGCAATTCGGCTACTTCCCAACAAAGTCTGTTCCAAAATCTAAGCCTTCTGGATATGTCTACAGAGTATCTCTGCTTTCCATCTACTATGTATTTTGTATTTATAGCTCTTTGTAGTTCTTAGCAATTTTCATTACTGGCATTTATGGACAAGATTTTGCAATAATTTATCCCATTCTTATAGACTGATTTCTGCTTATTCACTGGATAAGGAACTTAGGTCTCTAAAATGGATTTCTTTTTTCTGTTCCCAGTGCTAGGACCTTACAAGTCAGGTGTGGAGGTGCTGAGCACTGAAGGACTGATGGATATGGATGTAAGTACCTCTAGTCAATGAGCCTCATCTACATATAAATCTGTTTCAGAAGAAGCTACAGCTTGAAATGAAAATAGGAATTCTATTTTCATTTTTGCATTGGTTACCTTTCAGAGAAGGAAAACCAGATGCATCCTCCTCATCATCAACAGTATAATTTACTGTCAGGCTGCTTGCTGCCATTTTTTTTTCTAACAGGTTTTGACTTTACATAACTCAAGAACATTTGCCCACTTAACAGAGACTTCATTTTCACTTTACAGCAAACAGTTGAAATATGTGAATATCGCCATATGATATAGATGATGTCAGAAGTCAAAGCATTTTCTGTTCCTTATTTTTTGCTCCAGAGTATCACTCCTTTTCTTTCCCATAGCCTAATACTAAAGTCTAAAGTCCAGGTAACAGTTAAGCTGTACTTTTATGCCAAACACTGATAATTTATCTGTAAGGGGGGAGGGACATTTACCAAGGACATAGATGACTAGTGACTCCAAAGTACTCTGACAATGAAAAGGAAGCATTCTAAATTTTCAAGGACTTTTTGGAAAAGCTATTTTGGATTGCCCCATGGAGAAATCAGGAAGCAGGAGGCATATGTTGTTACACTGCAACCTTTCACAACACAGCAGCCTAAGGGCAATGAGAAGATTTTCATACTGCTGTGGGTAAGCGGTCTGTGAGTCCTACAGTAAAATATTCCCTGTCAGGAAAATGACCTTGATCTTTGACCTCTGCATGATTCATATTCTTTCAAGTTAATACTGAAGACAAAACACATGAAATTAAAGTTATGATGGGTGTTTAGCTGTAAACACAGGACTGTCCGGTCAAAAACACATGTAATTTTTACTCCTTTTCATTTACCTTTGTCTTCCTGCATGTAGTGTTACTGCTGAGAATTAAATCCCCAATAAGCTTCTGGATAGGTTTTCAGGCTAAATGCAGTTTACTGAGTATTCAAATGGACATGTAATGAACATGGGACCCACCCTAAAACTCTCATGAAAAATTATCCTTTTAATCTTAATTATTTAACTTACAGCAATCGTTTTTTTAAGTGTGCTTTTAGGAACTGAAAACTTGACCAAAAGAAATATTTCTGTTGATTTCACAAAACAGGAGACATGTTAACTTTTTTTTTAACATTGTCTTTAAAGACTTGCCATGCCTGTATGGCAACCATGTAGGCAAAAATTTCCCAACCAACAGATATTTGATAAGCACAGCCACTGTAAATATCTGGTTGCACATTTATAAAGAACGTCATAGAAGACAAGCACTGTGTTGCTCCACCACCCTCTGAAAATCTCTCTGTTTTGGAAACATTAACACTTCCTTTCAAAAAAAAAAAAACCCAGACCAAACCAAATTATAATTCCAGTCCATACGCTGATAAAGTTTCAGAACAAGCTGATTTAGCATTGACGAGAAAAGGCTGAGGAAAGGCAAACAGTAAATCTGACCCTCATCTACACCAAGTCTCCTTTATGCTAATCTGGCATTGTAAAAAAAGCCTTTTCTGATCTACATTTGATATCTCCATCCATACAAAGACCGCTTTACCTTGTCAGAAGAGTACAACGAAGCCCTGGTAAATTAAAACAAGCCCAGCATTTGCATATGAAGTATAAGTGTCCCCTCTCTTCCCAGTCGATGGGATGAAGTTTACAAGTAATGCCTATAACAGGAAGCCCACGCACACACTCGTCTTTACATAATTGCTTACATTTCTATTATTATGTCATATATATGGGTAGGACTCAACATCCCATATGCAAACACCAACTTTGCATCTTCAGTTACAGCAACTGCATGTTATAAACCAGGCCTGGGCTCAGTATTACCCCTGGATCTCTATGATCCAGACATCAGAACCACAAGCCTGGTCTTGAGCGTCATCACTCTAAAATACTTCATGGCATAACATCCCAGCAGCTACCAAAAGCAATATGCATGCACCAAAGACCCCACATAGAGCGTGTGAAGATGCTCAATTTTGTTTAAATTTCACAAGCATTTCCTTAGTGTCCCCAGGTCTGCAAGATCTGTAAACTCCCTACAGAGTTCAGAAAGTACAGAGGGCCTTGGGTCAGGACACCTACCCAGCCAAACGCACCATCCTCCCAAGGGGTGGGATTAGCCCCTGCAGACACGACCTCTCGCAGGAGGCCTGCTGAGGGAGACTTGAGCTGCCCCATCCACGTGGGGGCTCCTTATGGCGCTGCCTTCTGCCACCCAGGCACAGGCACAGTGAGGTGGACAGGCTTCGCACGTGTCTAATAAGTCAACATTATGACGGGAAAAATTCACCCAATGCCAAGACCGTATAACACTTCATTTGTGTGCTAAAAACTCAATAGGGATTTAAATGAATTAGATCCTTGTGCACAAGAGAAAGTTAACCCTTGCTGAATAAACATTTTTTATTAGTGGATCAGAATTTGACAGGATATATTTCTTACAAAGCAGTTTCATTTGAATGTGAATTAAATTACTGACATACCGCGTCTTCAAATGTTTCTTTTTCATTATTTTTTTCTTCTTTTTTTGTTTTATAGGTGCAGTGTTCCACCAGGGTCGTCTTCTTCCGCTGTGTAACAAAAACAAAGATAACTTCTAAAACCAGAAGAAATAAATCAGAACACTCAAAGTCAAGGCTCTCGCTCTGGTTTGACTTCAAACAGAGAAAACACATTACAAAGTACAGCAGAAGTTTGCCAAGTCTCTTTAATGACCCAGAAACTGATTATGATGTACTGAATTTTGCAAGTTAGTAAATCTGCCCACATACACAATAGCAAAACAAAACCTTGGGACTCTGTCAACCAACACGATTTTCTGTTCAGAATTACATGGATCCAGTAGCACAGTGACTCCCAGGCAAATCTCTTGGCGGTTAACTGGATGAAACCTACAGGCATAAGAAGATATTATCCACAGACACCAGCAGATGCATCTTCGGTGGAACATTTCTGCCAGCCATGCTGCAGAGTTGTCCACGATCACCCCCGGCCCTCAAAAAGCCTCGGTGGGACTGGAGGGCTAAAGCCAAATCTCCATCCTGGTGCTTGTGCCTGCCTCCTCCTCTTGCCTGTGTACTCTCGTCAGTGTCCTTGCACGTGAAAATAATTGTGCTGTTTCATGCTCCCTTATGGAGCAGTGGAGGATAAAGCCGTGAAAGTTGTCCTCAGGTGTTTCATCCCTTTTTTCATTAGCACAAGGCATAATTAGGACCTGACCCAAAGCCATCTCAAGCCGGCTGAAATCTATCCATTCACTCCCCTGGGCTTTTGACCAGCACAGGTCCCAGTGTAGCATGAAACACAGCACAATTATTTTCACACACAAGTACACTGACAAGAGGTCACCATCATTTTAAAGATGTACATGCTGTGCCTATCAAAGCCAAGAGCTCTTAACCATAAGAAATGACCGAATTTGTATACACAAAGGAGGCTGCAAAATGAAATTACATTTGCTACAGAAAACCCATCTTTGTTTTCCAAGTTGTTCTTGCTTTCCTACTCAAGTGTTTTGGGTTTCCCTCATCAGTAAGCACCACCACTTGGGAATGGCTGTGTCCTTGGGTGGACACGCAATTCATAGTGTTATTGCTGCAGCTTCTATGTGTCTTCCTGGCAAATTTCTGTCTTAATTGTACTTCTTTCCTAAAGAAATGTGCTTTTAAGTCAATCAGGGTTTACAAATATCTCACCAAGTTGAGTGAAGTCCAAGTGGGTGAAAGGCAGTTTTATTTTCCTGCTACAAATTTTCCAATCACACCTATTTTTATTTTAGCAAGGGAAACCTCCATGATTTAATAACTACAAGCCATTTAACAAACATGAACTCAAACAAGCACTTGTAAAGAACAAAAACAAATGCTTCACTCTGAAAGGTATGTTTTCCTTTTAAACACTTCTTCCGTTAGAATAGAAACATAAATTTTACTGATTTTTACTTGCCTTTCTTTTTTTTAACAAAAAGTTATTCCCCGCCCCCCCATCCCAGATGGCTAGATATTGACTCAGTGCAAGGAACTTGGGAGGTTATACAAACATGAACCTAGTTTGACAATCCATTATAACTTGGCTAATGCCCCTCCGTCACCAATAATCAAGGCTCTGCTAACACTTTCATTCTTTTCTTTCTTATTTTTGCTGAGTACATTGCACTCTGCTCAGCTGAATCACCAGGATTCTTTTTCTTTTCTTTCAAGAGGGCCCTTTCTTTTAAAGCCTCTTAAGGGAAAAATATTTATTTCTCAAATGAAGCCCTTGAAGGGGTTTGCTTCTCGCAGGTGAATTTGCAGAAACGTTCACTTTCAGAGCGGTTTCAGGCATAGTTTTCTCTCTGCTCTCCCCTTTTCAACGGCAGCACAGTGCAGGAAAATGGTGCCCAGCTGCGGCACCTAACCCTATATGTCTGCCCTCTCCCAGCACTACTTGATTGAAAATTCAAAACTGAGATTTGATCTTAAGAGAGATGTCAAAGGGCTGAGTCTGCCCCACACAAAGCTCCTCAACCCTAGTGGAAAATCTCCAAACAAAACAATCCTGCTAATTCCTTATTAGCTTATCCTTCCTTATCAGCTTCTTTATGGGGGCCTGAAATACCGGTTTTAAAGGGATATTGGGGTTTTTTTCGGTTGGCGAGGGGCACAGTGTCAGCCTGTGGGCTCAGCTTCTCCAACCACCTGAATTCAGGCTCTCCCAGGGGAAGCCTGGGGATCCCACCCGGACGCACAGCGGCACGGCGAACCAACAGTCCAGACATTGACTCAGGAGCTTGCCTGGATCCCTGCGGAGAAAACGTAACTCCACCTTGGCTTGTCGGTACAGGTGTCTCCGAAGAGGCTTCAGCGTGGCCACAGGCTCTGCTCTTGCCCCGCTCCCGTGCAGGAAGGAGCTGTGGCTGTGTGAAGGACAGGGCTCCCAGGGACTGGCACCCCAGCACCCGTCTCAGCAAAGGAGCCTGCCGGGGCACGGACCTGGCACACAAATCACATGCAGTGCAGGGGGGACACGTGTCCTGCTTCTGCCAGGCAATACGTCTCCCAGGCCAGTCTCCAAAGCGTGTCAGGCCCGTGCATCTATCAGTGTGCTGCACCACATGCTGGGTTGAAGTAAGCAAAGCTTGGCAAGTTTGCATTTCCCTGCAGAGCATCGCTACTGCAGGCAGGAGCACCTCTCGGGCTGGGCGAAACAGAATGAATGGGGCCCTCCGACTTCTCCCGGCTGGGGTCTCTCTGATGAAGCAAACCAGGACTGAATAAATAAACTCGTCTTACCCAGCCTCTGTGGGAATCCAAACATTTCTGAAGATTTTGTCATCTGAAGGTGGATACAGAAGTGAGGGTAACATACTGAAAAGATCCTCAGGGAGTAAAGCTTTATTTAAAAGAGAAGTGACTTAGGAGCTCTGGAACTTACTCCTGCCAAAGCCTTCAGACATAGGGTCTTAAATCACTCACGTGCTCTCAAAGATTGGGAATTTAGGAGTTTAAAAGGGGTGTCTTAAGGCCTTCATCCAGCCAGTAATCTTTAAAATTGTCATATTTCCAAAGGCCTTGAAATCTCGTTCCACCCCCCTCATGGGAAAGACAACCCACCCAAATGCAATAACGTTAAGGCAAAAATGTCTCTAAAACACAACCACTTCAGTGAAGCCTTTTTCCATCCTTTTCGTTACTGCCACCAACAGAAGGCACAGCCCCGTGGAGGACCCTCTGAGGCATGAGGTTGCTGTGGGCAGGGGTGACAGCGCTGGAGTGGAGATGACGGGATGGGTGGTCACCTCCTGGAGACGAGTGCCACCGGCAGGTACATGGCAGGCAGAGGGCAGCACGCCGGCGGGGCTGGGGACCACGATCTATAGGGCTGTGGGCAGGACAGGACAATGTGGTGTGGCCCCACACACCACAGCATGCTCCTACCTGCTGGGATGAGTGTGGGGGCAGTGAGCTCATCTCCCACCGCAAAATAACAGAGAAAAGACCTACCTGCTGAGGCAACGCTAGCATGCCTGCCTCACCTCTGACGCCACAGAGAAGGAGAGGGGCCCAGCTTTCGACAGCGGGAGCATCCTAAAGTACTCGCAGGGCCGAACAGTCAGGGAGCCAGGAGACATGTGGGGGGAGCCAGTGGAGAGCGCAGCATCCAATTCAGCAAATCCCTTACGCATGTGTTTAAGTGCTTTACTAAATCAGGACCACAGGGCGTCTGCACAGATGGCCCTCACCGATCCTGGGATACATGCTAGTATCCCATGAAGGGACAAGGAGCCCGCTCAGTCCCCTGCAAAAACAGGCGATGGCACGGTGAAGACAGCGCGGGGACGCGGGCAGAGCCTGCAGCCCTCTGTAGCGGAGACAATCTGCGTCCAAAGGGATGCTCCTCAGAGCAGTTCACTTCTCTGGGCAGTCACATTGAGTTATTACCATACAGTATCTTTTCTCTCTTTTCTCTTTTGTCGTGGGGTTTTTCTTTTTTTGTTTTCCTTTTTTTTTCCCCCCAATGTTGTTTATTTCAAGTTTCTCATCTCCACTCTTGACGGTGGAAAAGCCATATCCTACATATGTTCTGCAGATTATTGGGCCCACCTCCCCCTCCGAGTGTTTCAACAACAATCAGTTGTTTTCTGTGCAGCGAGAGGGATTACAGCCCTGTGGTATCTTTCTGCATTCTTTAAAATCTTCTCTCCTCTCTGGGGAAGAATCAGTTTCTGATGTTAATGTGGTGCTACGTGTTTGTAAAGTGTTCTGATCCTGCCTGCTGTCACCACAACATGGTGATAAATTAAGAGTTTAATTTCAGTTTAATTTGTACATGCAGATTAACAAAGGCAGAGGACAGGGCATGGAAGGACAAGAGAAACTCTAATATCTCTGCCTCACTCGGCTCACTCATGCATCTCTGGGGACTGTAACTGCTTTGTCCTAGTGTTGATACACAAAAAGCAAGAAACTTGAAGATTTAATAGAGTCAATATTATTTTGACTCAGACATTATAGAAGGACAGAGTTTGAGAAAGACTCCTTGGCAACAGAGTTAACACAAATCCTTTTCATTTGTTTTAAGTTTCTCCTCTTCGTCCTTAGTACTGCAAGAAGGCACAATGTGCTGCATTTTTGAAGTATGCCCTTAACCCCACTGAGCTGAGGGGTGGTGGATAAACAACTATTCCAGCACTTCGAGCGGATGGAAACGGAGACGTTAGCAGGCTCTCGCAGTGAAGGCATGAACCCTCCCAAGGCGCTTTGAAGGAGATGGTGCCATCACTGCCGAAGGCATGATGGCCTTCAGCTCCACAGCCCAGGAGGCAGTACCTCCAGCCATGGTCACGCTCACCCTTACCGTATGGACAGCTGGCCTTTGCAAAGGCACCGAGTCACCGGGGGGACTCTGTACCTCCAAGGCACCCCATTTCTCAGCCCCTTAGAAGAGAGACGAGGTCAGAAAATGTTATAAAGAAAAGGATTGGAGCAGGGACCCCTCAGATCTTGGCAAGACAGTTTAAATTGATTGAAGTGTTAAAAATGGAGGACCCACATTTTGGCTGTAATATATAAAAATTGTGCTAGGCATCAGGAACTTTTCAAAGAGTGCTAATTTATAGATGCTTTTCTAAGGAGGACAAGCGAGTATATTACTTTTTCTTTAAAGTGCAGCTGCAACAGCAAACCACACACACTCTGTAGGTTTTATAACCTTGCTAATTTTCCCTAAGTCTTGGGAGCTATTGGTGGTAAGTATAAAGGCATTTTGTTTCAACCTAAGAAGAAAAAGAAAACTGAAAACAAAAGAATTTGTTTTCAGAGTACAGCTAACAGCTAAACTAAAGAGATACCGACTGTGATCTCCACAGAACAGCCAGCGATGCCAGGGAGACTGGTGGCAAGTGGTTTATACCACTTGCTCTTGATTCAACTAAAGGAATTGGGTTTTTATTTTTATTCCTATTCATATCAATGGGCACATAAAGCATGCAGCGGCAAAAGACAACCTAAAGGAGATGCCGGATGAATCAGTAACCCCTTTGGCTGTATGCAGAAAATCTGTAGCCATGAGAAGAGAGATCCTGGGAGCATCGTACTGGATGAGGTCCTCGTGTGAAGAGGAATCAACTCCCAGCTCTGCAACACATTTTCCTGCTTTCACGTTCCTGTTTGTAAAACAGGCAGCTATAAAACCAGTTCATTGGGATGTGCAAGAGGCTCAGAGACTGCAGTAAGGAGGAGCACGTAAGTGCTGAGACTGAAATCCTCATCTTCCAATCCCATCACCATCCAAAGCGCCAATCAGCCATTTTATTAAATGCCCACTCTTAAGGCTTTGAACATTGCTTTTGTCCCATAGGAGAAGCAAACCAAGTTTTTCGTGGCATCATGTCAGAATAGCTCAGCATCAGGGTACTAGCCTACAGTGGAGAGGACTTGAGTTCATCTTCCCATCTGACCACCTTTAGGGGAAAACTTTTGATCCGAGCCAGGAAGAACAGAGGTTTGACTGCAGGTTTGCCTAACTGCCTATGCAGAAGGGGTGGAAGCAACTTTCTCTGAAACTAAAACATTTTCTGGGGACATAAAATGAAGATCTTCTGCCCAAACTCTAACCACAGTCCAAATATTTAAACAAAATATTTTAGCCATGCCTTAATATGAGGGGGGAGGAGGCAGGCTGCACAAAAAGGTTATTTGCCTGTAACAGCCCAAAAATGGAACTGAAGATTTTTCTCTCTCCCAATTCTCTGGACTTTCATCTTTGCTCGACAGTCTACGGGAAAAAATTCACTGTCAAACCCCTACGGACGTCCAAAATGCTGCTTACGTTCCAAAATCGCTGGGAGAGCTCACATAATAAAATATTTGTTGGAAAGGCACCAGGGCATATTAAGTATAGAGAGGCAGCCTTAACTCTCACTTTCCATACTTTCATGAGCCTGAGTCAGAACCGTAATGTTATTTGAACTATACCTATGTTTTGGATTTAACTTAAAGCATTTCTTCACCCGTCCAACACCTTTTTATTTACTCCCATATGTTTTCCCATATTATCTCATTAGTTACGTTATTTTAGCTGCATTTAGCATGCAGGTGATATTGCCAATTCGCTACCTAGTCATAAAACTATGTATCCTTTTATTGTCATTGGAGTTTTCCAAAATATGCGCTAATTCTACCACCACAAGATATATTTCACCAGCTGAAGAGTACATTATTAAGCATTTCATTACGGTAATAAAAATGAAAATGTACGAACAGAAAATCATAGATTTTTTTTATCCTATTCTCATTTTTGCAAAGTTATTCTAATTTTCATTTGCTTCTGATTCTATATATATCCTGATTAACAAATGTCACATGAGAGACTTTAAACTAAACGGTCTGGAAACGGGAAAAGGAGTTAAGTAAGTTCATAATGGCACCCAGAGATCTGCCAAAATAGTTTTTAAACTGTTCCCAATCAAGCTATAAAAATACATGGCTAGCTATACTCACCAGCACAAAGGCAATGATATCATCAGCTTGCTAATATGTCTTCCATTTTAAGGCCACCAGCGGTCAACCAGAGGATTCAGCCTGTTGGGTTTGTTCCATAAATAGTTATTAGCCACACCACCGAGCAGAGTGAGGAAAGAATGTTAATATCCAGGAATGAGTTTGTGTTGCAATGAAGGAGCAGCAACAGAAATGAAGGCTATACATTGTTTTGTCCTTACCCTGAGAGATCATCCATCCTCTGGCTCACAGGGAAAACGCCACGCGTGACATCTGGGTCCTGGTAAAGTTCTTGAGACTTTCCTGCTTTCTACCTGGCCTTATTGCTCTGAGCCCAAGACTTTTCAGGTGAGTTTAGCATAAGAATTCAGCATACGGAAAGAAAAAAAAACCAGTAAGTTAAAAACATGCATGATGAAAGTTGAGAGAGCTGTCTGGAAGCTATATAGTCATTTACTGAATTCACAGAAACTTTTACAAATGAAAACTTTATATTTTGGAGTTAGTCAGCACAACCCATGATTCATGGTGGCTACTTCCTTTCTTAGACACCGAACATGAAAGGCTTTCTGAACTTCTATATATTTCCTCCTTCTGAAACTGAGTGCTGCTGTAGCGCACATGAAATAGGTTTCCTAATCTACAGCATTCATGTTATATTAAAAAAAACCTAGTTGATAAAAAAGGACCACATAACGTTGGGTGAGATGGCAAGTAACATATTTGCTGAATTATTTCACTGAGGACAAGATTTTCTATGTGTCTTATTGCTGAATTTTCAATCACTACTGACTTATTTAATAGAACTGGTGAAATAATAGGCAAAGGTAAACCACATCAGCGCCTTTGATTCATTATAGGTTGTACAGAAAAATGACACTTTGCCCCAGCCCTATGAAAAGTGACAGTGAGACTAAGCCGCAGCAACTGAATTCACCAAAGATGAAAGTAAAAATAAGAAGCAAGTATCTTGCAGTGTTACAGTGTGGGGTTTTTCAAAATAATTTGCAAAGATAAGCCAAATGTTGCTGCTCTTAAAAAAATGTCAGTCCAGTCTGCCAACTCAGTTCTGCTGAACAGTAACAGATAGGACAGGATATTCTAGCTAGCAGCAGCTAACTTCAGGAGCTTATTTCAGCTCTAATGCACCTTTAAGAATGCATACTACGCACTGGAGTATGTATCAGCGAAACCATCCATAGCTGTACTCAGGACCCCGACTTCCAAACAAGGAACTAGCAGGGCTTATCTGCTCCTTCAACCAGAGATACATGCCTCACAATTAGCATACCTATGGTTCATAGAGGGAAAAACCCCAAAGAATACACAACAAACATAATTCTGCTCCCAAAAGAGTGCTGCTCCAGCAGCACCATCATCCCCAGGCTCCAGCAGGTTCCATTGCCAAAAGCAGACCAAAATCTTGTCCCCCAGTCTGTCGCCTAGGCACAGTTTGGTGAAACCACGCATGCCAAAGCTTAAGAAAGATTGTGCAGAAAGTCAAACTGCACCTTTCCTGAGGAAGAGTTACCGGTACACTATGTAGGAATACATAACAGTAACACAAAAATCTGTGCATGCCTCTTTTATGCAAACAAAAACAGTACAGAATTTTGTTACCAGTCCAAACCTGCACCCTTTTATGTACATCATCTTCAGCCATGCAGAGAAAGTTCAGCAATTATCCTTGAGTGAGGAAAAACATACGGTTCACACGCATTCCTTAAAGCCAATGAGAAACAGTGCTCTGCAGTGGTTACTGCACCAGGACTCAGCTGAATCAAAATCTGTCTTTAACTTTCCTATGGATAGATCGTGGGATCTTGACTACCCAATTTCTCCCTCATTTCTGAAAATAGAGGATATGAATGCCAACTACACATTGAAACGTATAAGAGCTGAGTGTTACATTGAAATGTATGGGAGCTGGGTGCTACAGCTATTTGTGTGCAGAATGCAAATCTTAAATGCTATTAATTCCATGACTCTAACCACATATCTGCATGAACGCTCATTTTCATTAACATGGCGTGGCATTCAGTGTCAGGGTGTGAAAGTCTTGCAAGAACCCCAATTTATTGTAAACTATAGGCCATACCAAAAGAGAAGAATTTGTTGGCGATGCCTTCTGAATTATAATTCTTAAATTCTTCTTACTGCAACTAATATCCAGCATCGCTTGCCAGTTGTTTCACATTTCTCAAAACGAAAGCTATACCATAAAAGTCTGGTCAGGTGCAGCTCGTTGGTGTAAAATATCCTGTATTGTCTGTCTGAGAATTACCTATAAGATCTTGCAGTATGCTTTGATTATGTATGTAACTTTATATTAATCTATTTAATGAATAAGGAAAAAATTAAGATTTGCATAGTATGTTAGTGTCCGCAGTCACATAATTTATGATAGCTCTGCTCCACAAATGCTACAATCCAGATCTGAATGTTCCTTCAAGATAAGGTCAGCTGAAGAAAGTAGATAATGCTGTCTTTCATCTACTTCTGAAACTCCAGGCACCTTCTAGCTTGCATGGCATGAGAAAATACTTCTGAGAAAGGTTGCTGTAATATAAGAAATGAATGCTGGGAGTCTTGGAATTGTTTAAAAGCGAAATAAAAATGTAGATATCAAATTCCTCAAAGCCACAGGCTTCAGCTTAGGGCTGGTCAAAAGCCCACTAAAATTAATATGAATTTACTGATTTGCTTTAAGATCTGCCTTTCATAACCATTGTGCATGTAATATGAGCACAACCACATTTTGGATTCAGTGGGATATACCCCATTTCTCTTACCAGTTCCAGGAAAGGATCAGAGACATTACATGATGAATATGCTGCACTTAGGTGTGATTTTATTGTCCCTCCATTTCTGCTGCCCTGTGGAATATGCAGAGAAGCTGGTTTCCATGCTGAGGAGAACAATCCGAAATGAGTAGGGAATAGAAGTTAAACAACTATTATTAAATTCAATGTACGTTCATAGGGCTATTGTTTCTATCTAGTCCCTTGAATATTCTGGTTCGGCAGACACCCCTACCATGTCATCAGTTTGCTTTTTCAGCAATCCAAACAGAGGACATCACCACTGATGTAACTGGGTATATGTCACATAATTGTTCTGGGACAGCGTACTCTATAGATTTAGTATATGACTCTGTATGTGTTACTGGGTTATTACCGAAAAAGACATTAATCACCGTGACAGACACAAAGCAGCACTATTCACACTCTCTGAACTGAGACATCAAATAGACCCATTGCTAATTAGGATGATGACAGCGAGGAATTAAATTTAAAAGCCTCTGTTTATTCCCACTTCTTAAAATTATTCCTCTCTGTCCCATCCTTCTCCTTCTCACAAATCTGGTAGTAAAACATTAGGCAGCCCCTTTTGCGATTCTGCTAAACAGTTTCTTGTTAACAGACACGTAATGAGGGTAATAAACGAGAGAGAAGAAAGCGGTCATTAAGCTATTAGCAGTTGAATGCACACCATTCGAGCACACCCAGCATTTATCTAGCTTTAGCTTGCTTTCCTAAGCCAGGAATACAAAATGATACAGAGCAGAAAATGTAAATCATCAATGATGTAATAGTGACCTGTGCGATACCTTGGAAGGGCTTAAGCATACATTAACATTTTCTTTACAAAAAACCCCATTGTCCTATCCTGACATATGAATGCCTGCTTACTTTCTTCGTGGTTTTCCAGAATACATTAACCCTCCGTATTACTTAACTCTACATAGGCCCTCACGTCTCTGTCTGAAAAGATGCAGCGGTATTTTCCTGAATGTGGCTGGGCAGCCAGCAGGTTTTGACTCACGGAGGATGGGACTGAATACCAAGAAATTTGGGGGGGTTTAAGTTTATGTTTTTTAAACAACTTGCAGGAAACACCCAGCTATACTACCAGTGAATTCTTGCTGGTGTTGGTCGAAAGAAAATATAAAAAAGGAAAAAGACCAAAAAAATGTGCTTCCAGAGTGATTTGTCACGGGAACCTAGTAAAATGTGTAAGAAACATGCCTATCAGCATATAAAATTACTCTGGATGATTTATACTTGGCTTGCTGAAAGAAGTCTGAAGACGACAAGGAACTTGACATGTCCATACCTGGAAGCTGCGGACACGGAGACCGAGCAGCATGGGAGAGCTTGCTGGGAGATCTGAACGCCCGAGAAGAGCAGAGGCGGGCAGAGCTGCCCTCAAAACCAGATGGTCTCAAGAGGCAATGAGCGAATGAGAGAAATAGCTGAAGTGAACCTCTTTCCAGAGATAACCCTTCGCCTGTCTTGTTGACTAGATTAATGAGCTGATAGGTGGTGATGATTAATGTTTTTCAAAAGGCTTTATTGGGGAAAATTTGGAATGTTAATTTCTTTCCTGCTTTCTGAAGTTTGAGGTTTGCGTGTTTGTCAAGTCATGCTTTGAAATGATCTTTTATCAAAAGTGGTTATGGTTGGGTTTTTTTAGACAAAACATTTTGATAACATGCTTTGAATATGTTTCAATAACCATTTCAGAACAAACTAAGACTGACATTTTCAGGAGGTGAAGTGTTGGAAAAGCCCAGCTTTTCCCACAAGTATTGTTTTGCTCTGAAAGAAGCCCATGCTGGAATGAAAACGTATTTCTTAACAAGCTTCAAAACGTCCATCTGATAATTCTGGGGGTTCCCTATTATTTGAGATGGTGATTCATTAGTAGAAGAAAGATCTACTCAAACAGAAAGGGTATCCCACAGAAAAAAAAGTTCATGAGTGTCAGAGGTAATTTGCAGCAGTGGCTTTCTTACCTTGGTTAAATGTTGGCAGGAGGAAGTCAGAGCAGAAAAGTGACCTCTTCAGTCTTTTTGACCAAAGACAGCACCAGTGTAGAAATAAATGGCTTGTTAGCATATATAGCGTATCTTCTTCTTAGAACAGGTAGCTTTTCCGCATTTCCCCTTATGTTGAAATTGACCTTTTTGACTTGCCTCGTTTTACACCTTTGTTTTACTTTCTTTCAGTGGCTGGGTAAAAAACGAGTTACAACCTAGCTGCATCTATAATTTCATTGATGTTATTTTTACAAGCCAATATTGAATTAACTGCAGGCTGACAAAAAGACATAACAGAAAAAAAAATAATTTCTCTGCCTTACGTTAACTTAATATACAATTACAACAATATAGTGAGAAAGAAACGGTGCTTTACAATGAAAACATTCACATAGTTAAAATAACAATGCATAAATTTCTGCATGAAGAAACTAAAACCCTTCACAGGTAATCTTGGACCCAAGCTATGAGTACAGGGCAGATAAGTGAGAATATCCACTGCCAGGACATTAATAACAAGGGAAGTTCAGTTTTAAAAGAGCCACAAGAAGAAAATCATGAATAGCTCTTAATGTTTCTCATAGCAATGAAACAGCCACTTAAATGGAAAATGAAAATTTAAAAAACAAATGGAGTGTAACTTTGATTAAGGATTTGTTTTTCAAAGGCATTCATCTACGTTATACGACTGGTAGACTTCAGTCCCTGTAGTGCAACATGTTCATATTCAAGCTCAGATTTTAGGGAGTACATGTTGTTTTGATTGGAAACTGGATATAAGGAGACTCCTTCAAACAATAACCAAAATAAAGACATTGACATGAGGAATTCGACTGTGGTTTCACATGCAGCCCAGGCAGTCTGGCAGCTCGCTGACCAAGGCAGGGCTGCTGTTCTCCTCCCCGCAAATTTCTCTGCTGCTGCCCCAGCCCCAGCCTTGCCCCCGTCCCGGGCTGCCCCGCTGCTCCTTCCCTCCACTGCCATGACTCTCCAGAAGGCAGAAACCAAGGCAAGATTTCTACTTTGGGATTTGGTTTTTTTTTCCTTTTGCCTATTTTTTGGCCATTTTAGTGAGTCAGAGAGGCCCAGTGAGTACCAGAGGCAGCACAAGGGGAGCACCGGCAGCGCGTGGCACAGAGGAGGTGCCGGGGAAGGGTCCCTGCTCCTGCTCCCTGGGTCGACACCGAGCTCTGTCCGCTGAGGTCAAGAGGGAGGGTCCCACTGACTCCATTGGACACTTGATTAGTCCCACATTTGGGGGGAGCAGGACAGATTCGTATGTGAAGCCCATCTTTGCTCTAGGTGTGTGCTAGTGCACAGTAGGTAACTGTCCCTGGCAGCCACTCACCTCTTTGGTAGTACACTCTATGCCTCCCTTAGGAAGCAACGGAGCTTGTACCAAATTTATCGTACATAATCTATGGAAAGTCACAACGAGCCTCGTATCCTCCTCTTGCCCACAGTGTTATTTAACTAGAAGAATGATCCTATGAGTCTTTTGGCTCGTTCCCTGGAGGTCCACACAGGCAGGTAAGGACTTTGAGATGCAGTAGGAGTTTGGCCGCTCTAATTCAGGCCAGAGTAGCTCCGCCGAAACCAGAGCCCATCCTTCATTTCATGGAGAATTTCAAGCTGCGGAAGGTTAATTACGGACAGCAGCAAGGTGAGAATGAACAGCGGTGGCACCCGTCAAACCGTGAGCTGCACTGGATTTATAAACAGGTTCTGTACGCAATTAATGCTCTCGCCTTTGGCACGCAGAACAAGTTTGCTCAAGAGCAGAAAAAGACTGAGTAATACAAAGCTGCACACTGCAGCGCTTTATTCGTTTTTTCACATTGAACCGAGGACCTAATTAGTTATGTTATTGTAGAACTAATAGCACATTTGTTATAACGGCTGTTTCTTTCCTAAATGTTTTACGTAAAGCTCACAAGTTTGATATCACAGCATGCCAAAAAAAGTGAGAAATGCTTTCCCTGTTCTTGAGAAATCTTGGTCTAATTAGGTTGTTCGTTTTTCTGCCTAAATGCTGAACTGGAAAGACTTTCTCTTGGTTAGAATAAAAGATACCAGACGTAACCATTCTTTTGGTTTTGAAAGTACTCAGGAACAAATCTGTTATAACCACCGATATGTAACATTAAAGTAGCAGTGACTGTACGTCGGTTTGATGTCCCATAGTTATTTGTAAAGGTGAGGATACTAAACAAGAAACAAATGTGACCATTGGTTTAAAAAAATCATGGGGCTGGTGGGGGGAAACTCCACCAAAATCATGATGTATATTAATTACATCAGTAATTACATAGTATAGACTCCAATGTTCAAGGCCTCTTTTCCTTATTTTGCTTTGTACGGTATTTATGCCACCAAGATGGTAACTAACAAAACCAGCTTCCATCCCTGCTTGCTCTTTCAAAGATTTATACAAATATTTCTGCTTGTAAGAAAATGCCTGTCTGCGGCAGTCCTTTCAGCCCAGCCTCCGCAGCTCCCTGCAGTCAGGGAGGGCAAAGATACAACGACGAATACGTGGCATGTGCCTTGCCCAAAGTTTCTGCGTGGCCATGTTTACTAATCGCAGTGGTCAACTCTAATAACGGATTTGTCCGAAGACTTCCAGTAATGTGCTGGTGTTATTACAGCAGGAGGTCACACTGCTGTAGATCACGCAACACTTGAGAAATACTAACGTAAACTTCACACCCCCCCCACCAGCCCCTCTTTACATATGGCTATGAAAAGCCTAGAGGGGATGAAGTGCTTCAGGCACAGAAAGAGCCTGGCTGAGCCAAGAAGAGAGTCTACACGCTAGCTGCCATTTGATTACTTGACATCCCAAGCCCTTTTTTTAAAAAATCACATTGCTGATGTTATCTGAGTACGCCTGGGGTGCAAGCAGCAGGCACGGCTCCTGCGTCCGACACAAATTTATAGCTGAATCGGTCAAAAACCAACCAAATGAAAATTAATGGTTGGCAACTCTTAAAAAGTGAGTTAAAGGCTCTTTGAGAAAGAGAAAGGAGGCACAAACACCCACCATAAGGATTGAGGCCAAGGAAGAGAAAGAAGCCTGGAGCTGAGTCTCCATGCTCTGCTTAGGTGTCCTAACAAATGGCTGCCTTAATGTAAAGCACATAAGCCCTCCTTAATGCACAGACTGCAACCCAGAACTGTCCCCCCACGGGCACCCATGTTTTCCCATCTGAATGCCCTAGACACTAGGTATCAAGTCATACATACTTGTGACTCCCCCCTTCAAGGCAATTTGATTTATTCCATGTGACATGGCACAGCTTCAGGAGAAGGGGGCTGCGAGTCACCCTCCCCACGCTGCGCCCCGGCACCCCCTTCCCCCGTGGCTACAGCTTCATTCAGCTTCGAGGCACATTGCTTTCCTTCCTGAAAGCAAAATGCTGCTGTGAACACGCAACATGATAGGCATGCTTAAAAACACCTACCAGACTGAGTGCCGCAGGGAAAAACACCTTGTCTGGATATTGCACGGGACGAAGCATGGAGAGGTGCTGAGCTGCTCACCCAGCGTCGCAGCGCAGAAGAGCTCCGTGGCTCAGCACCATACCACGGAGGTGCAGGAACCTGAGCAGGCATCTCGAGTCCCCAGCTTCGGCCTCAAGCACTGACATTAGGTTTTGGGCCTTTAAAAACAGTGTTTTGGAACATAAATATACAGATAGATTTTTTTATCAAGATATAAATTCTCCTTAGGAGGGTTACTTTGTTCTTTTATTATCTGTACATGAACTATGCGGGGCATTTGTTTAGGATCTGTAAAAATCTGTTTCCTATAAGCAGCTTGGCATTCTGTCTTTATTAGCTACAACATTCATAGAGAAAACATTGTACTATCAAAAAGAATCATTATTACTTTAACTTTATCACACTGGGTGATTACAACTGAGATAATTAGAGGCTAATTTGAGAGGAACCAAAGGGGAAGTGGAAGCGGAGCTAGGAGTTAATCAGAGTATGCCCGTATTTAAATCAAGAGCTCACGAAGATTGATTTCTAGCGGCTTTTTGTGACTCAAACAGCTCTCCTTGAAGGACATAAGAAGGAAAAAAAGGATAGAAAGAGAAGGAGGAGAAAGGACCAGGGAGCACAGCGTGGGGAAGAGCATGATTGACCTGTTGGGCTGGAGTCGCCTTCCACATGTGCAAAGCTCCCGGCTCGGACCACGTGCTGCTGCCGTCCCCCTCCCAAAAGCCGAGCATGAGCCCAGCTCCGAGACAAGCAGCCCCCTGAGCAGCTCCACACAGAGCTGTCGGAACAGGCTTCGCCCATCATCGCTTCCAGGTGGGAGCTGGTGGCAGAGCTCTCTGAGGAGGAGCGGGAGGAGAGACCCTGCCCCTGGCTGCGAGGATGAGTTGGAGCCAAAGCAGCAGGGCAGGCAGATGATAATCCTGCCAGTGGGAAAGTTTAAAAAGCAACAAAAAAATAAGAAAATACAGCTCTAGCTCTGATATTAGGGGAAGGTGATAACTCTGGGGCACAGAGGGGGTCATCTGGATCAGAGCAATGGCTGCTGGAGGGCAGATTATGTCCCGCAAGCTCCTTCCAGAGTTGGCAGCTCTGAGGACAGCATGGGAGGGAGCAGGGGCAACCTTTTCCAAGCTCCCTCACCACCTATGTCCAGACAGCAGGCTGCCTTACCGAGATCCTGAAGCAAACTCTCACCACCACCACTCTAGGGAGAAATAAGGAGACATTAGCCCACGCCATGCTAGCCAGCGGCACTGCTTCCAGCATCCTTGCCAGCTCAAACATCTCCTCATAGCCCTGTGGTATGGCACACACGTATGGTACCCCTTTGCTTAGCCCAGCATAACCCATCACATCCAGCCATGGCAGCTCCTATGCCACCGCTGAAGCTTGTCTGCCCCGCTGTGAGGCACAGCAGGGACTAACCCCTGGCTTTCTTGCTTGCTGTTGAACAGACCCCTTAGAAAAGCTTGTTGCTGATCTTTGCAGAGGAGTCCCTCTGCCTCTGCAGGGACTGTCTGAGCCTGCGGAGGAGAGAAGGGCTCTGCGGGTGCAGGCGGCACAGCAGAAAGCAGCGCAAGCCAAGCTGAGCTTCACGTGGAATGGGGGATGCACTAGGAAATGGTTCGTAGTATATTTTTTTCCAACATGACCCTCTCAGAAAATCTTCCTAATGGATTGTTTGCTTTGCCAGAATACCAAATAATGGATCAGCGCGTGAAATAAGCTATTACCAACAAAATCACTCTTATGATAGGATAAGGGAAATTAATGGTAGGAGCTTTGGCTTGTATGGCAGTGCAGCTAACAGAGAATTACAATGGAAAAAACAGTGTTGGCTACACCTGACAAGTGAATAAGGCAGCTCTTGGCTCCCGTCCACTTCCTCTGATAGTATTTCAAAGGGTTTGGGTCTGTAGGAGCATTGGTGCCCCAGTTAAGGGAGGGTGATTCCTGCCCTGCTGTCCATCATCCCAGACTCTGCCACAGGAGAAGCACTCCCATCATGGACATTTCGTGTATTCTCCCAATTACTGACCAAAGCTCATTGAAAGACGGGATGTCCTTGTTTCCATTGCGAGGAGATTCAGCAGATAGACTTCAACAAGGCGGGAACCAGGGACTTTTTCCTTCCAGACCCAAGCCCCAGGAATCTCCTTGCTCAAGAAGAAAGCCCTCCCATGCACGCCTGCTGTCTACGGGTGACACGGGATTTTGCTGACTGCTTGACTTGCCTAAAGACAAAAAGAGCGAGGGCACGAACTGACACACGAGCGCTAGACACACTAACATCTGGCAACTGCCCCATCTCTGTTTTCTTGCTTCCTGTTTAATAGGCCCTTTAGGGAAATTTATTGCTGATCTATGCTAGAAAATTACTCATATAATTGAAACATCAGTGTAATATCGTTTGCCCAATATAACTTTTTCTTCAGGAATTTCTGGATGCAATTATCCCTTGTGACTAATAAAAACAACAGCTTAATTGCAAATATATGGTTAGAAAAGTCATTTTATGTTGAAACATAAAATGCCTGTTGTCTCAGATCAAATGGACTGTCCTTCCTGGGAGCAGCCAAGGGAATTCGAGGAGCAGAAACAGGGTAGCAATGACGGGAGCTAATGATCCTTTCCTCAGGAATTTTGCTGAGTAAGCATTCCAGACCTGGCTTACCATTACAGTTCTGAGATGCTCCTAAGGGAGTCTTGGATACGCCTGAACCTCAAGGCACCTTTAAACCCACCAGCAATGCAAGCGGTGAGCCTCCACCAGATATGGCTCTAATGGCACCTCTGCCCTGCTGCCACCCCCGTCCCCAATCCCCACTCTGCCTGAGCAGGAGCAGGCCCACAGCATGACCACGGGAGCTGCTCAGCATTTGTCCATGGGTTTCCAGCAGGGAATGACAGTCCACAGAAAAACTACCCTGTAAGGGTTTGGTTGGGTCATTTCTGCTTTGCAAATTTTTGGATGAAATCCATTCGATTTTATATATCTCCGTGTACATATACGAAAACTTCTACACACACAGAGGTGTAAAGACAAGGAGGAAGAGGAGAATGAATATTGGGGTTTGAATCCCTATAAAATCCCCAAATTGCTCCTTTTTAAATACTTATATTATACGAAAAAGAAGAAAACTGTTTTACAGTCCCAAGTTCTGAGAAATAAGAGCTACTGGCACAACATGACTGAGGCTCAATGGTTTTCAAACCTGGTACAATCTGCACAACTTCACTAGAAACCAACCATAAGGTATTAATAATTTCTTTTCAAAATACATTAAACAACTAGCGCTCAAACAATCCCAGGAAGTGGCCTAAAAATGGAAAGGTCGGGTACTCAGCCTTTAGCACTAAACATGAGAGTCCTGAGCTCGGAAAGTGAACAAATCTTCTGTCCCATCTACATGAAAGAGGATTCAATATGAATAATATAACATTGTCCACATCCACTGAAATGGAAGAGAATTCCCATGTTATGTCATCAAAATGTTTATTTTTTATTAGAGTTTAAATATAATTCACTAATATTAAAATAGAAAAAATTAAATGAAAAAAACCCACACCTGTTTTGAACTCCCTCCAGTGTGTGAGATCACTGGAGTCTACACCCAAAGTGCAAGGATGTTGTTTCCTTACAACAAGCCAAGGTAAAACTAGACTACCTGGGACCCAGAAGAAAACTTGGATCCTATTTCTCATGCCCACTCACAAATGGTTCCTGACTTCACAACAGAGGAGAGCAATCTCCTAGCTCCGAACACTACAAATCTAGAAGAAGCCCAGATACACCCTGAAACTTTGCAGCTGATGCTTTCTTTTAATTCGCCATGCAGTGCATTCACTTTGGGTTTTTAATGATTTATTACCAATGCAGCTTAACTGTACTAAAATTGAAATCAACATATCACCATGTATTGAAACAATTTTGGCCTTTCGTTAGTCTTCAGACAACATCACTGTAAGCATTGGCACCAGCTTCAGCGTCAGCAGAATGCACATTTCGATATGTACTCTAAATTAAATATGTATGAGAACCACAATGACAATTACTGCACCTTGGAACGAGACTTGGAATATTTCGTCTGGCAGAGTTCAAAAGACTTTTCAGCTAGGAGCAGCTGCAGCTTGGTTAGCGCAAGAGTGGATTGATTGCAATTCATAGCTTGGAATATGGATTAATGCAATATTCATGGAAAACTGCGTGTGCAGAGCTCCATATGGCCGGTGGAGCTCTGAAAGCATTTTGCTTCAGGGAAGAATCATGTCACCAGAATGCATTTGCCTTTACTGTGTCCAAGTTAGGAAGGAAGGAAGCTGTTTTCCTTGCTTAGCTAGTATGCAGGTTGTGGAGTCTAAAACTCCCTTCACCCCTACCCAAGGAGGCTGGAACAGCCCTGCTGGTTCCTAAAGCAGGGTCTGGGGTTTGACTGCCTCGTTATTTGTGCCCTGCAGACTGCACGATGCATTAGCTCTATCTAGAACATCCTCACAAATCCTCTGAGATGGCTCTTGAGATCAGACTTGCTGTCCATACAGACAACTGTCGGGACCTACCCACAGTCCAGGTGGACTCTCAATAGTAAAAGGGCCACCTCACATCAACCACACCCATCAGCTTTGTACAGTATGAATAAACACTTTGGTGACTGAATAAGCCATCAGACACACTCAGACAGGCTTGGGCAGATGAGATGAATGCAAAGAGAGCAGGCAGACCGCAGCACTCGCAGTTTTCTATCAAAGGCTGAACAGAGCATTGCAACCTCCCTTATGCTGAGTACCGGGGGGAGGCCAGCCAAACTCCCATACTTAGTTATTTGGCATCTGCTTTCTTGTTGCTCTGGTGCTATTGAAGATCTTAAAGTCCAGACTGAACAGTATGCCAAATCGCACTCCTAGCTGGGTCCCCATTCTTCACATGGCTTTGTTTCAAGGCACTTCAGGAACGTATTAAAAAAGAGGATTTATCCTAGATCACAGAATGGTTGAGGTTGGAAAAGACCTTTGGAGGTCATCTGGTCCAACCCCCCTCCTCAAGCAGGGCCACCTAGAGTCAGCTGCCCAGGGCCATATCCAGTCAAGTTTTGAACACCTCCAAGGATGGAGACTCCACAACCTCTCTGGGCAACCTCTGCCAGTGCTCAGTCACCCTCACAGTAGAAGAGTTTCTTTTTATGTTCAGATGGCACCTCCTGTGTTTAAGTTTGTGCCCGTTGCCTCTGGTCCTGTCACTGAGCACCACTGGAAAGAGCCTGGCTCCGTCCTCTATGCACCCTCCCTTCAGGAATTTGTACACATTGATGAGATCCCCCCTTCTCTTCTCCAGGCTGAACAGGGCCAGCTCTCTCAGCCCTTCCTCACACGAGAGATGTTCCAGCCCCTTCACCATCTTCGTGGCCCTTTGCTGGACCCTCTTCAGTGTGTCCATGTCTCTCTTGGGAGAGAGAGGGAGCCCAGGACTGGACACAGCACTCCAGGTGTGGCCTCACCAGTGCTAGTAGAGGGGAAGGATCACCTCCCTCGACCTGCTGGCAATACCTCTCCTAATGCAGCCCAGGGCACCATTCGCCTTCTTTGCCACAAGCACACATTGTTGGCTCCCCAGGTCCTTCTCTGCCAAGCTGCTTTCCATCTGGGTGGCCCGCAGCATATACCAGTGCCCGGGGTTATTCCTCCCCAGGTGCAGGAATTTGCACTTCCCCTGGCTGAACTTCATGAGGTTCCTGGATAAAAGATGCTGTGCAAAGATGCTGCTGTTGGAATGCGTAACACTCATTTGCTTTGCAAATTTGGATCACTGTGGTAGGCTTCATGAACAGAAATCGTTCTCCTTCCAATGGGGTGAAGTACTGCAGCTGCTCTAATACATGAGGCATCAATTCAACATTTGAAGTAAAAAGTATTCTTCTGAAAAGGAATATAATTCTGCAGGATGAGCTTGCAAGAAAGGCAGAGTGCAATTACCTGAATTTGAATTGAGGCAGGATACTGGTGCGTGACGCAGGTTACCACTCTCATCTGGGGGAGATCACAATTAATGACAACAATTAGAGAGGCCTTTGGGAGGCATTGACCAGACAAGACCAGCTCACACTCCTCGGCAGGGGGATGCTGCTCTGCAGCACCTGCAGCTCACTCCATGCTTGCACACACCCAAACCAGGAATCTCAGCCCCTTCAAGGGGCCCATAAAGACAAAGTAGCATGATAAGAGGAGAAGTGAGTTAGTAACAGAAGCAGGGAGACACCTAATGCACTTCCCAGGCACGTATTTGTGGGGAGACAGTTAAGCAAACGGCAGCCTATTTGAAAATGTGCCTGTAGCTCCCATAGTTTCATTTCTGTCAGGAGGATTGTGCTAAACACTTTCAAAGACTTATTATAGGCATTATACCACCCAACTTGCAATCCCTTTTAATGACTTGACTTCCCTTTACAGTACCGAAGCTGTGTCTTTTCGCTGGATCGGTTTTACTGGATGCATGGTGCACCTTCACATTTTTCCCTGGTGTCACTTAATCTCTTCCTACTTTTCTATCATTTCTGAATTTTCTGATGAAGTGCTAGCACACTGGGAGCACCCACTTGGTTCAGAAGGGGCTGTGACCTCAGGTACAAATTTCCAGTAAAACCACAGCGTAGCTCAGGGAACAGGAGTGTGCTTAAAGCAACTTGTGCAACTCGCTAGAAATCGCACCAGCTATTACATGGAGAATATATCTAATATATGCATGTTGTTATCCGACTTCTGAGAATTTGGAGGTGCATTGTTCGAAGTGAAAGAAAATCAGTGAAAGATCCCCCGCCGATTTCAGAGGGTCAGCAACCCAGCCCTGGGTGTTCAGTGCTCAAGGTTGATGCTTCCTTGAAGTTCTTTTCCAGAGGTTAAAAGTGGTTTTGGGGGGAAAAAATCTCTAATTCTAGGACTCCTGTTTCTCCTCAGTGTTTAAGAGCTGTACATTTGCAGCCTTCACAGAATAGCAAACCTTCAGCCAATTTTCATGTGATGCTCCTGAAATCACACTTCTTACTGATTTGTCTTTTGCAACACCCCTGGCTGGTAGAGGTTGTGATAACTTGCTAGAGCACTTTATTGTGCTCTTTAAACTGATTAAGTGTTTTCCTTGCATCATGTCCTCTAAGGCATATTGAAATGATCTAGGATCTGGCAGATCTGATATGGGGAGAAAAAATGATCAGACTTGATGCTAAAATGCATTCCAGTTTGTGTGTCTTCTCATTCTTCGCATGGCATTGTTTCAAAGCATTTTTAAAAGCTAGGATCTCTGCTAGATCCATGGATTAAAAAAAAAAAAAAAAAGTTGTGCCTCATCTTCTCAGGACTACTCTACAATTACAAGCATCGCTTCATGTGGGAATATTTCACAAATAAATAACCAAGCTTTCTAGAAGGCAAAGTCAAAGCCACTCTCCCCAGCACCACTTTTTTAACATTGTGTTAGAGACTGAGTGTGTTGTCTTCTTAGTCGTTTTCCCTGCACTCAGGTAATGCTTCCTCCAGGAGCTCTTGAGGTTTTCTGCACACCGTGCCTCCCAACTCCTTCCCTTTCCTAACAGCCTGAGAGCTCTTCAGGTGGGTCAAGGCTGTGTGAGGTTGTGGCAGAAGATCCAGAGATGGTAGAAAAAGAGCTAGAGGCTGCTGGGAGCTACAAAGTGAGAGCATCCATCTGATCTCCACCTGCAGCCAAGGAGTGGGGAAAACCTGCACTCTCTGCCTAAACCTCTATTTCATTGTCTCTGACAAAGGCATATGAAGAGCCTGCCTCTGTGGTACTGACATCCGATGCAGAAAGCAAAAGGTCACCAAAAAGCACCAGTATCACCCTCACACAAGGCAAAGATCGATACAGCCCGAAGCACGCTCTCTCTCCCTCTTTCTCTACCACCCAGAAATTCAGCCAAATGAAAAGCAAAGCCTTCCCTCCAGGAAAACCAAACAAAAGCCATGTGTCTTGAACCCTCATTGTGTCCAGACAGGCACAGGGAGTTTGCCAGAGCAAACAAGTTCCAGAGTCAAAGGATTTCCGCTGAGAGCTCTCTGCAACCAGTCCTCCTCAGCCCGGCCCCGCGCTTCCCAGCCAGCTCGCACTGTTCAAACCGCGGCAAAGAGGCCTCCCATTACAATGACACATTTGACAGCTTTGCCAAGAGCACTTGGTGAGGTGCCAAAGAAAGAAGCAGTGCGCTTTCCTGAAAAAAGCAGACACACTGAGGAGGAATACTTGAAATGCTCCTTCTAGTAAACCTGAATGGCCGAGTGCCCACGCGGAGAAGCACTTGGGTTGTTATCCCAAGGGAAAGCAGAGAACAGGCTCCTCCGGGCTTCCCCCTCGCCAGAGCTCGCCCACCCATTCTCAATGGCGTTCAAGGCATCTGCATTGAAGAGCGACCATCTCTTTCTGTGCTCAGGCCCACTTTGAAGACATTCTCGCCCTCTGAATTTCAAGCTAAGTAATGCCCTGAGTTTGCCTTGCCTGAATTAGCAGCGCTTCAGAGCCCCGGTGCTCAACACAGGGCTTTCACCACATCTCCTCGTTACCCAAGCGAAAGCCCTAAGCCTGGCTCCAGCTGCTCCCACTGTGAGGAGTGCCACAGCCACCAAGATCTCACAGCCCACATGGAAAAGCACCGTGAGAAAACCGGAGATGCTCCTGAGAGGACAGACGTTATTTTGGGCAGTGTTATCAGTGTTATCTGCTGAATGACACAAAGATAGCCATTTGACTCCACAGCAGGTGTCACCCCAAAGCACCAACCCTGAGTAAGGGACAAGGATTCAGAATAATTATACTTTTATGTGTCTAGACAGAGAGAGAAGCCACAGCCCTGTCCAGGTTTTCTTGCTGTAGGGAAAATCCCGAGGAGGCGCGAACGCCATTACAGCCACTAGAGCACTTCCCACGCCCCACAGCGACAGGACACTTTTCAGTGGCAGAGTTTTAAGGGACTTCGGAAGCAAAGTGAAACAAACACCCCTACACATGTGTGTATGGGTGTGTGGAATGAGTGTATGAAATGTGTGCATCATAAGGTCCCTGGTATATTCATCTGAGGCACCGCTCTACTTCTAAACTTGTATCCTGCAGGAAGGTTTTAACAGCATGACATAATCTAAGGCATATATTGACTCCATTTTTAAGACAGTTGACTTCTGTCTGGTTTACACAACTCCCTCTGATTTTACACAAAGTCAAGCATAATGGAAGGCTCTTCTGCCATTGCTTTTATGTGCCATACCCTTTCTTTCTGTTTCTTCTTTAAAACACATTGGTTTTTTTTATTTAATGCAGGATTGTGCATCTTGAGCCTTGCAGATGGAATGCATAATTGAACATTATATTCCGCTCTTGAGAGACACACCATAAAATTAATATTTGAACCATATTCTTGCTGATCCAGGGGAAGAGAGCAAAATAACACAAAGAAAATACTCTAAAGCAATTTGTGGCCCATCTACAGAATATTTTCCAGACATTAGCATAGTAAGAGAAAGACTTAACATTAATAAAAGGTGGGGTTTAATTCACAGGCAGCGTTATACTGTGCTGGATTGCTTTGGGTAATTTTGCAGTAAAAGAGTGAGAGTGAACAGGGTTTGGGGTGATGGGGAGAAAAGAGAGAGTGAGAAAAGACCAGATTTCAAGCAATAGCATCTCTCCCTCCTTCCGCCCCCCAACACACACACACAACTGTGCAGTGGGGAAACACAGAGCAAAAGACTGCTAGAGACCAAACCACACTGCAGATGGGACCACAGTGGGGTGAGAGTTTCACAGGTCCTGGCTTCATGAAATGCTTAGGACAAAAGACTACAGGTAATATTTAATGCAGTACCACTCTAAAGCCAAACAGAAGAAAAAGAAAGAACGTATAAACTGTATTCAAGAGCGAATCAAGGTCAGTGGAAACAGAAAGGGGATGGCCATTACTAATCAGCTACTTCAGTCATTACCATAGCTATGAAACTAAGATATGAATTTGGAGTAAAAAGTGCCTCATATGGGGCTGTTTTGCCCTGGGATATTGGTGTGAACAAAGAGATGTCAAGTCATTAAAGTTTGAGCTGATGCCAGATGATCTCAGATTTCAGAGTTAGGATCCAGAGTTTCTATTTGTGTCCAAAACTGTTTCTAGAAGTAGGAATAATGAATTTGAACTTTATCATAGGAGCGCTGATGCCTGATCTTGATACCCACTGGCATCCAAAAACATCTGAGTTCTGTATAAGCTGTGTTTTTGTGCATTGCTGGGGCTCCATTTTTCATTTTCACCAGAGGTTAAGGTTTTCCTTAGTTAAAATGTTGAATTCTGGTATTTGTGGCTGCAGAAACACATCTTTAAAAGCATACAATAGGCAAATTACATTGTTCTGCAGTTGTAAACACACAGCTTAAAATGGTGGCTTGAACAGAAATTTGCTTTTTTAACTGGGCTGACATCTCTGCAATCCATTAATGGACAAGGAACAGTAAGAAGGTGCATTATTTTATCCTCAGAAATAGCTAAGGTGCATAACCATGACCAGCAATTGCCAGACTAATTAATGCTAGAAAAGGTCCAGGCAACAGGTACCCCTACGCTACCACATCTGCAGTTCAGATGTTTATTAGTCACAACTTGACATTAAAAGGCCTTCTAATTGGCAAAGATTTATTCCCTCTGATCTCAGGAAGTTTATAATTGTGAGGGCCATAGACACAACACGAATGATGTCTAAGTCTCCCACCCTTCCTTAAGTATTACAGAAAGCACGCGCCGTAGTGCAGAAAGCCGGGTGGCAGTGAATAAAAAGCAGGTGAGCTCACCTCTCTGGCGTACAGGAAAAAAAGAAGGACCCTCCCAACGCCCAAATTAGGTGTAAAACCTAATTTCTCACACATAGCTTTGATTACCTCCCTAACTTCGTGATTCTCTCCGCTGACCGGCAGCCAGGTCCAGAGAGCATTTCTGCAACGCCGCCTGACACGCTCCAGCCGGCACCCCCGCCGCCCTCCTCCCGGGGTGCAGGGGCTGCGCCCCAGCCGGCGGGAGGGGGCCGCAGCGGCGGGTTAGGGCACAGGTGCCCCCAGTAACGTGGCGCTGGGCCACGCCGCGCGCACGTGCGGCCGGCGAGCACACACACGCGGTGCTGCCCACACACAGGGCCGTGACGGCGGGACGGGGACGGTGCGGTGGCACCGGTTTGTCACCACCACCCCGTCATCTCTCCCGCTCTCCCCAGCGCGCCAGGCCCGGCCGCCATTGCCCGGGGAGGAAGCACCGTCTGTTGCAATGCCAGGGATGTTTGGCAAGAAACATTTCCAGAGAGCTGCACATTTGAGGAGGCACTTAAAAAGCCCAGACCTCTTTGTTTAAACTCCGATTGAAGACAGACCCATACGCTCCGTATATTATTTATTAGTTATTGTCTTATTTAATCCCCTTTGGAAAGGCAACAATAGAGGAGTTACAGTTCTCCATTTTTTTTCCAAGCTAGTGATGTTATTCCTTTGCTTAGAAACAGAAAGCAGAGCGTACCATACATTTAACTACCAGCACAGACGGGTTACTGTGACCCACCACATTTGCCCCGTTCCTGACTCACTACCAGTCACCATTAGTGATGCATTGGTCACTGGTACATCACTTGGTCTTTGCCCAACTACCTGAGCTCAGCGGGTGCATCTGCCCTCAAGCAAAAGTGCACCTTTCCTGATCGCTCTTGAAGAACACAAGCTGTTTGGTGCCAGGAAACAAGCCTCTGGGAGACTGCAGGTATCTCGCCCCACATGCACCACCACGCTAGTTTGAAATTGTCACCTCCAGGCCAGCCTGCAAAGGAAAACCAGGAGCAGAAAGGGGCGCTTGCAAAAGGGAAGGAGAAGGTTATCGCCAACCTAGGTGTGATCTGGTCATGCTGTCACTGAGGAGCACCACAACTCCCACCGTCTTCAGAGAGACGTGACGGGGTTATCAGTGATGAACAGGAGGAGGCCTCTGTTTTTCACTATCAGCTTTCTAAAAAAAAAAAACCAAGAAACAAACCCAAAAAACCACAACCCCCACCCCACACCACCACTCCCCTCCCACGCTCGGTAAAAGCCTATTAAACAAGTAGGAAGATCAGCAGACTTCCACTCTCCCTTCCACACACTGAAGCAAACTGCCTTCAGAGACAGGGTTAGTTTAGGCACATCTGCTGAAATTTTTGTTTCGAAGAGACATTTGTTTTCAGGGAAGACATGCATAAGAGTCAGACTGCACCCTGAAATCAGATTTTACTCCTTTAATGGTGGGCTTGGGCATCTGGAGTGTATATATGCAACAGCTAGCCTCCAGTTCAGCTTGTAAAAATCTTTTTGTAGGGGGTAGTGACTTTCCCAGTATTTTTCATGTTAGAATAAATTAACTTAAGTGTGCATGGAAGGTAGGAATACATATGACTGAAATGAAAAGTCGGGCTAAAAATAGCACTAAACCAATTGCATTGTTCATAGTGAGGGAAAGGAAACCTGGGGGGAAAAAAGAAATATATTTAACAGCTGTCTCAACATAATGTCAGATTTATTCAAGATTTCTAAAATGGTCTTTGACAAGCCTTGACTCATTGTGTAGGGCTGGAAAGGGTATTGAGGGTGGACTATTTCTTGTGATTTATAAGAGACCACTGTGACTAGTTTGAAAAACCTGCATACAAGTGCAGTAAATTAAAACAGAAGCCTACATAAGACGTGTACCTTACAGACAAAAGGCTTAAAGCATTCTTCAGTCTGAATCACCAGAGTGTGGTTTGCAAAGGGAAATCGGTTTCAAGAATTTCTGCTAGCCAAAGATGTATTCTCCAATATTCAGAAGAACTAATTTCTTCCATTAGCACATTTTAGAAATTAAAACCTAAACTCATGCAGCTATATCATGCTTCCAAAGGCACTGCAGTTGGACTCTGTATCAAAAATTGCAGAAGTTTTCAGTGGCTCATTAACACTGGATCGTGTACTGGTCTCATTAATCGAAAAGCTTGCATGGCACATACAGCAAGTTCTACGTGAGTACAACTTAAAAAGCACTAAAGTTTGCGTATGCAGCGGAGTGGAAAATGAAACCATGTGTATTTGATCTAAGATGGACGTGTTGGCCTTTCCCTTAGCTCTGAGAGATAATTGTACCAATTTTTGTATAAAATTTGAGCATTACCTAATTCGTCAACAGAACCTTGCACAGGCTGTACCATAAAAAAACACTCCAGACATCTTCACGGGAAGCAAGGGGGAAGTGAAAACCCCACAGCTAGAGGTGCTCTGCATAAGAAGTATATTACACAGATCGAAGAGAAGTCAGATTGTGATCTTCCTTAAAACCCTGGTTTTCCCTCTCCCTCCAGGCAAATACTCACTTACATTCCCCTGCAGAGTCCAAGAAATTACTGAGCGGAGGTTCACTCCGACTCCCACAGCCCTCTCCAAGCCCTGTGAGTAAATCAATACAGGCAGCCCCTTTGGCTTCTACCAAACGTCTGCAGAGGTACGTGATCTACACCGAATAGTTTGGGAAAGGCATAATACCTTTCCTATGAAGCTCTGGCACTGATGTGGATGGCCAGCACGGCCAGACGTGCAAAAGGGCCACTTCTCCTTGGAAGCGCGACACAGAACTTGAGAGTAGGCCTGAAATCCTTAATTTTACATCACAGCTGGTGACATCCTACTGGAGAACAGATTGGGGGAAAACGGCGTCATGTGAATACGCTTTGCTCCCCATTACCTTTTTCACAACACCAGATGGTGATTTGTGTAACACCCACCTCAAATCACAGACGGGAATTCAGGAGCCAAACCCCCCCTGTGACACTTACTGCAGCCTCTGCATCACCACCCAAACATGGGGGATCAAAACCAAGCATACCTCCCAGAAACTTCTACACCCCTTTTCAGTGATGGGGCTTTATTAGCTGGTGCTTACAGAGGAATGACTAGGAATAGAGTAGCTGGTACTCTTAATGAAGGCTTGCGAGCAGAGCAGACTCTTTGTATGATCCAGTAGTGAATACACTTTGCATAATATAGCCAGGAAGGCAAAGGGCTGGAGGAAAGGGACGTCAGTCCAAAAGAAAAAGAAGAAATTCACAAACAAGAGAGGGAGCTGAGACTTCCAGGCCCTTCATCATCTCCTGTGACACAGCTCATAACCAGAACACCATGTTTGGGCCACTTCTTGCCCGATGTGACTATTACTATAGGAATTAAATATTTCTTGCGTGCACCTGCTCCGATTTGCCTCGCACAACTACAGTCAAAAAGATTTCTCTATTAAACCTTGGGGGAAAAGGTCTCCGTCCAGTATTAAGTCATCCACGGCTCCTCTCTTATTCAACAGAAACTATCCAAGATATCACTTTCAAACTTGAGGAGTTATGATTGTCTACAGCAACTTCTCCTCGTCTTCTGTATCAGCTAAGATAAAGGAGTCCAATTTTGAATTCACATACATACGCATATAAACCCAGCTTCAAGTCAGTGCAGCTCCACCAGAGAAGAATTGCGGTAAGATGTTATAATCAGACGCAAAGTGTCTTTTATCTGCCGGACTTCCTACATGTTGCTCTGAAATGATGGGTCAATTATCCCAGCACTATGTTCTTCCTGGGCTGAATGAGGATAGTAAGTTGAGATCTCATCAATCACTCCAGCTCCTATTGCTCCTGCAGAGAGAATTGTTATGGCAACAGGAGGGTGAAACCCAGGTTTACATCAACAGAACAGATGGGTTCCAAAAGTCTGGGACGGTCTTGCAGTGGAAAAGCTGATGAATTACAGAAGAAAAACATATGCCACTTATTTAACCTTTTGATTTTCTTTGATTCATTGCTAGGACAAGCAAACAAATCTTAAGAGGAAAAAAAAAGGAAAGAATGAAAGTAATGCGACTATCGTTTCTGTATTTCATGCACACCAACTGCCCCTGGACCTTCCCACCTCAAAAACTTAGATTTTACCTTGATTTCTGAAAGGGACGGGGCTTACACAGTAGCAGAGAAGTGCCTCCACTTCCTTCCCCTAATTTTTTTTCCCACTGGCCAATTGCATTCACATTGGACAGAAGAGTAGCAGCCCAAGAGACTACATTTCTATATGAAGATCAGCAGCTAAGCAGGGGACAGAAATGCAAAGCAGTGCTCCCACGGCTAACAGCGGCTGCGGGAGCCGGTCTCTTCCTCCCTGGGCAGAGGGAGGGCAGGAGAGACTGGAGGCAATGTGCAATTGAAGGACCTGGGATTACCGCAGGGGATGTAGGACACTAGGTAGGAAAGCCAGTTACGCTGCTCAGGAACAGATCTCTGTGCATCTTTGCACTAAAAATTAAAATGCATTTCTCCCCCCACCCCCGTCCCTGAAATAGAAAAGAAACAATTGTGGAGATGCACTGTGATGAAGATGAGTATGCATGCCCTGTGGCTGTGCAAAATGGGAAGAAAACAACTTCTGCATTCAACCTTTCCTCCGTGTGTGTGCATGAACATGCGTGCACACAACCAGAATACATACACACCCACGCAACCAGAATATGTGTATACACACACAGCATGCACTTACACACATATGTTCACACACAGGGGAACAGTTAAACACAGGAATTATTGCAAGTATATCCATGCACATGCACACAGACAAAAGCTGGGATTTCCAGCAAAGCTTGAGCGATTCAGTGTAATAAAAAAGGGCCCCTTGCAGCAAAGCGCTTAACGAATGGCAGACTGTGTCCAAAGGGTGCCATTACCCAAGGGAGCTGGGGGATTTGGCTGGAGCATGCAGTATGAACAAATGGCCTGAAGATTTGTCAGGGTAAGGACTGGATTCAGCATAATCAGAAGGCTTCATCTCCTCCAAAGCCCTATACATTTCATCCCCAGAGCAGATGAAGCTGCAGTATTTTTCCACAATTTAAAAGTAATTTTTTTGTGAGAGGAATCTAATTTCTGAAAACTCCCAGTATTTTCAGAGTCAAGTTCTCCTCTCAGGCCCACTGGCAAAAAAAACCCTGAACTAACATCTTTCATTTTAATTTAATTTCATTATTAATTACCTTCTTGTATACTGACCAGGGAAAATTGAAAAACCTAACAAGAGACCACGACAACTTGCTGTTCTAAATGGCCACTAGAGATAAATGACGGCCTTGACATTAGCTACCTTCTAGAAATCATCTTTCCACTTTCCCCTATAACCCATGATTTGAAGTATTTGCAACTCCTCTCGCCTTGAAGAAAATATATTATTTACAGCATGTTTTCTATTCTGGGAGCTCAGAATTCCTCCTTGACTCCAGCTCATACATCACTTTTGTGTCGAACTCTGACCTCATCTCTATTTGCATTCCCTACTTTGATGGAGCAGCTATTTCTGATTACAGACTGGCAAAATAAATCATAGAAAATTGGAATTCCAAGGAAAAGAACATTTCATGTTTCGTCATGTTGTTGTTATGAGACAGGCGGGCTTTTAGCTTGATTGTTTTATTTTTACCAGGGGATGCTCAGCGCTATGTTTTATGTGCTCTCAGAATACGAGCCCATGTACTCGTGGTGTTCCAAAACCTCAAAACCCACAGTCAATTATACTGCTCAAGAATGGTGACTCTAGATTTCTGACAAGCAGTTTCTCCTGAGGTACTGCTGGCTCCATCTGTCCCATGCAGCCATACTCCTCACAGCTTTAAAAATGCGCTGACTCACAGGATGGTTGAGGTTGGAAGAGACCTCTGGAGGTCACCTTGTCCAAACCCCCTGCTCAAGCAGGGCCACCTAGAGCAAGCGTCCCAGGACCATGTCCAGTCAGGTTTTGAATACCTCCAAGGATGGAGACTCCACAACCTCTCTGGGCAACCTCTGCCAGCATTTAGTCACCCTCACAGTGAAAAAGTTTCTTCTTATGTTCAGATGGCACCTCCTGTGTTTAAGTTTGTGCCCATTGCCTCTGGTCCTGTCACTGGGCACCACTGGAAAGAGCCTGGCTCCATCCTCTATGCACCCTCCCTTCAGGAATTTGTACACATTGATGCGATCCCCCTGAGCCTTCTCTTCTCCAGGCTGAATAGTCCCAGCTCTCTCAGCCCTTCCTCATAGGAGAGATGTTCCAGTCCCTTCATCATCTTCATGGCCCTTCACTGCACTCTCTCTGATACATCCATGTCTCTCTTGTACTGGGGAGCCCAAAACTGGACACAGCACTCCAGGTGTGACCTCATCCGTTCTGAGTAGAGTGGAAGGATTACCTCCCTCAACTTGTTGGCAACACTCCTAATGCAGCCCATGATACTTGTTAGCCTTCCTTGCCACAAGGGTGCATTGCTGGCTCATAGTCAGCCTGGTGTCCATCAGGACCCCCAGGTCCTTCTCTGCCAAGCTGCTTTCCAGACGGTCAGTCCCCAGTATGCACTGATGCCTGGGGTTATTCCTCCTCAGGGGCAGGACTTTGCATTTTGCTTTCCTGAACTTCATGAGATTCTTATGGCCCATTTCTCCAGCTTATCGAAGTTCTCTTGAATGGCAGCACAACCATCTGGTCTACCAACCACTCCTCCCAGTTTTAGAATCATAGAATCATAGAATCGTTTAGGTTGAAAAAGACCTTTAAGATCATCAAGTAAGTCCAACTGTTAACCCAGCACTGCCAAGTCCACCAGTAAACCACATCCCTAAGCGCCACGTCTACACGTCTTTTAAATATCTCCAGGGATGGTGACTCAACCACTTCCCTGGGCAGCCTGTTCCAATGCTTGACAACCCTTTCAGTGAAGAAATTTCTCCTAATATCTAGTCTAAACCTCCCCTGGCGCAACTTGAGGCCATTTCCTCTCATCCTATCGCTAGTTACTTGGGAGAAGAGACCAACATCCACCTCGCTGCAACCTCCTTTCAGGTGGTTGTAGAGAGCAATAAGGTCTCCCCTCAGCCTCCTCTTCTCCAGACTAAACAGTTCCAGTTCCCTCAGCCGCTCCTCATAAGACTTGTGCTCCAGGCCCTTCACCAGCTTCATTGCCCTTCTTTGGACACGCTCCAGCACCTCAGTGTCCTTCTTGTAGTGAGGGGCCCAAAACTGAACACAGTATTTGAAGTACAGGGGGATGATCACTTCCCTAGTCCTGCTGGCCACGCTATTTCTGATACAGGCCAGGATGCCATTGGCCTTCTTGGCCACCTGGGCACACTGCTGGTTCATATTCAGCCAGCTGTCGACCAACACCCCCAGGTCCTTTTCCACCGGCTTTCCAGCCTCTCTTCCCCAAGCCTGTAGCGTTGCATGGGGTTGTTGTGACCCAAGTGCAGGACCTGGCACTTGGTCTTGTTGAACCTCATACAACTGGCCTCGGCCCATCGATCCAGCCTGTCCAGATCCCTCTGTAGAGCCTTCCTACTCTCAAGCAGATCAACACTCCCACCCAACCTGGTGTCATCTGCAACCTCACTGAGGGTGCACTCGATCACCTCGTCCAGATCATTGATAAAGATATTAAAGAGAACTGGCCCCAATATTGAGCCCTGGGGAACACCACTTGTGACTGGCCACCAACTGGATTTAACTCCATTCACCACAACTCTTTGGGCCCAGCCATCCAGCCAGTTTTTCACCCAATGAAGAGTACGCCCGTCCATCACCTGAGTGATGATACATTTTATTTCAAACTTGCTGAGGGTGCACTCTGTCTCAGTGTCCAGATCATTAATGAAGAGGTTAAACAGAATTGGCCCCAGTGAAGACCAAGGTGAAGAAGGCATTGAGTACCTCAGGCATTTCTGTGTCCTTTGTCACCAAGTCCTCTGCCCCATTCAGCTGCAGAGCCACATTTTCCCTTGTCTTCCTTCTATTGCTGATGTACCTGTAGAAGCCCTTCTTGTTACCCTTCATGTCCCTTGTCAGATTCATCTGCAGGTGGATTTTGGATTTCCTAACCCCATCCCTGCATGCTTGAACAGCATCTCTATGTGTCTCCTGGGTCACCTGTCCCTGTTTCCACCTCCTGTATGCTGCCTTTTATGTTTGAGTTTAGTTAGAAGCAACTTGTTCTTCAATGCAGGCCTCCTGCTACCTTTGCTTGACTTCCTGATCATTGGGATGGACCATTCTTGAGCTTGGAGGAGGTGATCCTGGAAAAATATTACCAGCTCTCCTGGTCCCCTCTTCTCTCCAGGGTCCTATCTTCCAAGCAAGTCCCTGAACAGGCCAAAGTTTTCTCTCCTGAAGTGCAGGACTATGGTTCTGCTATTTGCTTTATTCCCTCCTTTCAGGATCCTGAACTCCACCATCTCATGGTCACTGCAGCCAAAGCTGCCCCCGACCTACACTTCCCCAGCCAGCCCATCCTTCTTTACAAGTATGAGGTCCAGCAGAGCATCTCCCCTCATTGGCCCCTCGATCACCTGCATCAGGATATTACCTTCAATGAACTCCAGAAACCTCCTACATTGCTTGTACCCTGCTGTGTTGTCCCTTCACCAGATATTGGGGTGGTTGAAGTCTCCCGTGAGGACCAGGGCCGGTGAACATAAGGCTCCTTCCAGCTGTCTGAGAGCCTCATCTACTTCTTCCTGATCAGGGGGTCACAGTGAAAAATATTATTTACTTCATACTAGTTTGTAACATTTCCGCAAGTGTTTCTGTGTAATGGTTCTTCACTGGAATATGACAGAAATAAACCTAATGCAAGAAATACTTTATCTGTGTGTAGTCAAGCCCATCCTCTTTTTTCTGGCCACTTCATCTATGAGACCACCAACTTGCAAAGGACACCCAATAATTAAGAACGCATTGTGCTGAAATCAGTATCCAGTAAGTCACAATTTGGGATATCCAAACTTGATTTATGGATGCCCAGCTTGAAGACATTTTGAGCTTAAGCTCCCAGCCACCACATGAGGACCGCAGTGCATAAAGTCCCCTCCTCCAAAGGACTATGTTTGTAAATACTAAATGGCATCACCCATAATGAACTGGTAATTTAGGGAAGGGAATAACTTAAAACCCAGTCCTCATCTGGTACCCACAGATGGGAAAAAGCTGTACCTTGTTAATGCCACAGCCACTGCATCACAAGAAGTCAGATGCTTTTTTGATTTATGTAAATCTAACCCAAGAAGTAACACATAGCTACACATTTCTATCACCTCCAACTTAAGCATAAACAAAAGGGTAAAGTAACTGATGAGGATCAAGAAAGTAACGGATACACTGCCTCTTCTCACCATGTGCAATACCAACAGCATGATGAGTGACCCAGGTTCAAATACATTATGGTGTAAATGTTCCTAAAAATAGAGCTGTGTAAAGTAGTCAGAATTTGTCCCCTCCTTATGAAATATGTACTTCACATGCAAAAATCTGAGTATGTTTAAAATTAATGAACTGTAAGCAGCAAGGTGCAAACTTCTCTCAAAGGCAGGAGACATATTGTCCCTAAAAGGGCACGACTGAGGGTTTTTGCTTTATCAAGCCTTGCTTAGACTGGTAACAGGGCTGAGTGTCCCCGCATGCTGGGGTAAATAATAATAATAATAATAATAATAATAATAATAATAATAATAATAATAATAATAATATTCCACAGCTCAGTGCTGCAGGAGACTCAAAGGGCCTTGGGGCGCCATATAGGTATTAGTGAATTGACTCTGACAAAGTTACAACCCCCTTTACTAGGAAACAAAACATATACAGAGAGATGCAACGATTTGTTCACAATCACACTGAATTAAGCGAAGCTGAAAACAGAAGGCAGGTTTTTCCCAGCCCTGTGTCTCTTTCATAGAGCCACCCTTCTGCTTTCCCAGAACAAGGCAAGTTAAAGAGGGAGCATATGCGCACACTGCTGTAAAGCAGAGAAAAGTAGCTGGGAATTTACACCATTAAATCAGTGCAATCTCATCTGCTTAATGTATGAGGCAACATATGAAGGGAAACCTCAAGAAGCTGCTCGATAGTCATCATTCTCCACAATCAAATAGTCAAAGGGAAATCTTCTGTTCAAGCATAAGATAAGTATTCATGGACACATTGCAGATACAGTTAATAATGTTAATAGGTCTTCTACAACTATAAATAGGTCAGAGATGCCAGATGCTTTTCTCTCTTCTTCACAAAATCAAGAGGTCTAGAAAAAAAACCCCAAAATTCAGAAACATATCCCAAAAATAATAGCAGGCGTTTCAAATATGTGGCTAGCTCCTATGGCTATAGGCACAGCTGCGCATTGCATAACGTTACAGAATTAAAGCTGTTACCTGCACACATTCTAAATGCACAGCCAGCATTAATGACACAGGCCATCTAGGAAGGATTAAGGATTAGTTATCATTTCAACCCAATGAAAGAAGATCTATATTTCTCTTTTAGACACGTAATTCACAGGAGAATCATGCTTGCCAACACTCTGAAAAAATAATCTTTCAGAATTCTTGCAAACCCACTGTGTTATGATTTCATCTCATGAAATACAACACCTTTACATTAAACCTCATAAAACTAAATCCTGCTGGATCTCTTCCAGGCTCGGAGAATAAACAGCTATATCAGTAATGCCTAGAACAGTAAAATCTGGCCCACTGTCATATGGCATGTTCCCATTTACAGAGGGTAGCAGGTCTGCAAACAGCTAATTCACTTTGCTATTACAAAATCCTCACATATAATGAATTTCTCACATAATTGGTCTAAGAAATACTTCAAGGGAAAAAAAGAATGCTTTGAACACCATAATACATATTTATTTCTACTAGTTTATTTTTTTTACCTATTCCCTGCCTTCCCCTTAATGAAATATGTGCTGCAGAGCTGCTCTGGTTTTTAGCGAGCAGGAGCGAGTTTATTTGCATCTGGAACGCTGGTAGATAGCAAAGGGGGGAAATTCGTTGTCAAAACAGTTCAAAAGCACAGATGATTATATCCGATGAGATTACTTTTTAAAGCCCGATTATTTTCCCTTTGCAGTCAGAAGAGCTACACAGATTCCTTTCAGTCTTGCCGGTCCCACCCAGAGCACGAGTAAGAAGGATATTAAAATAACCAGCACAAGTACAATTACACCAGGCAACACAGATCTAATGCAAAAGCCCTCCTCAGGAACTGCCGGCAGGTACAGAGACCGGCGTATGGCCAAAGAACAAAAGCAGTTTTCTATGTGAATTAGACTCTTCCCTGTCCCCCGTGTAGAGCTACACCTTAATCCCCAAATCTGGGCAGAGGCTGGCACGTCTTCATGCGGGAACTGCCGTTACAGACCCAGATACGCAGATGTCACACATTCCTGCTGTCTTTACGATCACTTAGTGGGCTAATTACACCTCAGGCGAACCGCAACCAGATCATCTTCAGTGCCGAAGCACACTTGGTGCACGCACAGGAGCCAAGGCGGACGTTAACCGATACCACCCTCACCGCGGCCCGAATTCCCTTCAGGTTCCCCTCCTCATTTTTCCCATTTTGACCACAGCGCTCTGGATTTTAGTAGCCACGGCTAGAAGAGGATATTTCTGTAGTAAAAAGGGGGAGGTTAACAGCGCCGTAAACCGCCCGTGGCCAGTGACACAAAGCAGAGGGAGGAATCCCGAATCGTGCGGGGGGCCGGGCCGCTGAGGGCTTCGGCGAGCGGGAGCCGCTGGGGAAGGGACGGAGTTTCCCTGGGAACTGTCAGGAGGCCCTTTCTGAACTAGGCAGAAGGGAAACGTCCCCCTTCAGATGGTCGATCAGGTGATGTAACGGCAGGGCGAGGTCGCTGACCCCGTCACTGGAAATAATGAGGAGGGGATGTGCGCTTGGAGCAGAGTAGGTTGCGCCTGCAAGCTCCCCATCACGCAGAGGACTGTGCAGGACGCCTTCACCACCCGGGGGACAGCACGTGCCCGGTCTTCCCCTGGGGTGGGGAAGGCTGACGGCCTAGGAAGGCGCTCCATGGATTCGACCAGCAAGTGACTTTTGTCAGGGAAGTGCTGTATACAGAGGGTCTCTCAGCGCGTACAAAAGCTCGAAGCTGGGAGGAGGCAAGGGCAGCTGTTTGCACGCTTGACCACGTAAGATGCTCTAACTCTCAAGCTGGCTAATGACCCGACCCCAGAATTAGCCGCTCTTATTAAGGGCACACCCCGGCTGACTGTGCAACACAGCACCAGGTGAGATCCAAATGTCCACAGAGGCCTATTGCCCTTCGGGAAAGAAAGGGAAAAAGAACAAAACACAGGTGACAGAATACTGGGTTAAAGGGAAACTCTGATCTCACCTCATATTACTGTTCTTATGGGTTTATACTGATACTTGAAGCATCAGTTTCAATACAAGTTGTGCTGAACCAGATCTGTTCATCTTTTTCAGTGTGAACACTTTCAAGCTCCAAATGTGTAACTCTATATGGTATTAAGTAGCAATAATGCTTGTAAACCATGGTACCTTTATTTGCAATGTTTATAGAACTACTCAAAACAACATCATCTCACCAGTTACTCACAGATATAAATATTAATTCTAAGCTGACCCTAACACATTTCTGCTACAACTTTACTTACAGGGACTAAACAAACCTTGTTTGCCCTGAAACCTTATGGGAAAAAAAATAGTAAACTGGAGAATTACATTCTCATCTTTTTTTCCAAACATGAATCTGAATTTTCCCTGGAGGGGGTCAATCAAGCCACCTATGGATCTGTCGGAAACATGGCTTGCAAGACACTCAATTCCCTCAAAACTAGCAGAGTTTCATCCAGACCAGAAGACCAAGCGTCAACATCTTGGATCCCAAGGTCAGATCATTGGCTATGTTTAATTCGCTGTCAGGTTTCAGCCTGCAGCATTTTCATATCACATAAAAAACATACAAGAGTATCTGAATAAAGGTCCACAATAAAACTGGCAAGCTAGCTTTCTGTCTAGCAAAGCTGTTGCTCTAGCAGCTTAATTTCCTTCTCAAGAAGGAAGATAATGAGGTGGAGAAAAGCACAATCCTTTTTCCTGATATCTACATCACGCCTCCCTTGCTGCAGTATAAATGCCAAGCGTGAGCAGCCCCGCTAACTCACACAGAAGTGCCCCTTTGGTCAGGAGCAGGGTTTCTACCTCCGCAAAGCCACGATGAGCTTTGGGGTGGGACAGCAGTCTCTTTTTCTGCAGACAAAGAAGCAAGGAACTGCAGCCTTCCTCAGCACGCTGTTACCCTGCCTTACCCACAGCCCTTCCCAGCTACCGCCTCAGCCACGATGGTTCGTGGTTCAGCTCACAAACTATTTGGGCAGTCATCACAGCTAATAGAGTGCTGAGCCCTAGGGCTCTGACCCAAGTGGCCTGCAGAATATACATGTTAACTACTAGACCGAGCACTACTAGGTAGGGTTGAAACCTGATCGAACCAAAAATATTGTGAGGAAATCTGCGTTTGGGCAGAGGAAGGCTGAGATGGATTAGTCACACAGACAATGGCGAGCTGAGAATATTGAAAATAATAGAAACAAAATAATAAGTAAAGGTATGTAAAAAGCCAAAGTAATAAATAAATGTACCAGGTGGTTCTAAAACTTACCTCTGCCTATGTTACATGTAAGCATTTGCATGCACTGAGAAAGAAAAAGTACACGTGGGGAAGAAGACCGTGTTTAAAATGTATTTCAGACAGGGGTTTCTTTACGCGGCTCTCCAGATTTACTTTTGTGTGTCAAGTTCAGTAAGGCCGTAAATTTCTAGTTTGAAAGCAGGAGAATAGTAGAGGAAGGAAAAAATGGGAGATGATGACCAAAAGTTTGAATATATTCCTTGCTGATGAATACACGTTAAGTGATGGTTGTTGCTGCTTTTTTCAGTCATTTCTGAACCTCCTGAAAACTGCAGATGTAATACCATCATAAGCCATCTCACCCAAACTGCTTCTGGGTCAGCTTCTTCAGAACTGGCCTCAAACATCCAGATGTTTTTAATATTTGGAAATACCAACTTTATATTCTGCAAATATATTTTAATTACTATGTGCCTACTAGTTTGATTATTTAAATCACTTTGTAATTTAACTCCAATCCAATACAGAGACTAATTTGTTGATTTGATCATCATGTCAGATTGATCTGCTTGTTTCATTGCTTTATTTTAAATCAGGTTTAATAAAGTTTTAAATAGCATAGCTTTGAGTGACAGGTTCTCTTGATTTTACTTTTTAAGAAATGTTCTACTACAAATTATTATTTAAAAATAATTTCTCTCAACAAGTAACGTGTATCCAAACCTTGAGGCCATTAGACTAGCTATCTGCCTGCAAACCTGACCATTCCCCTATAAGTAGCACTTGGTTCTGCAAATGAGTTTCTATACCTGCCTCTCTCTCACACACGTTATAGTCACTTTCTCTGTTAAGCACCGCAGCAGCAGCGAGGTGGCTATTTTTTGCCCACGCATCAGCAGAACTACGTGACCCCACAGCATGCAGACCCACGCCAAAGCTCACCACACGTCCATGGCTTTGGCCACTCATCAGGGGAAGTACTATGGCGACCTTGGATGCAGATGGCTGAATCCTGCCTAAGTCCTGATTTGGGGAGTAAAATTTGGAGCTACACCCCTCATGACCAGCAACAACCACAAAACTCTCGCTGTGGCCAACAACGGTGGTATTCCTGCCCCACCCTGTCTTTCTGTACGGCTCGCACAGCGGGGCCCCGCACTCTGCTCAAGGTGCTAGCTACTACCTGGCTGCAAATAACAGCTGGGGGGAAGAAAGGAAAGATATATTACATTATAGCTTTTTAAATAAAATACACTAGGAACACCAGGTACCGTGCAATTGTAGTCCTCCAGGGCATGGTCTCTGCTATCTTTAATTGTCATCCAGCACTTAGATTAGATAGATAATGAAGGGAGCGGTAATCGCAAACAGACATTCTGCATGAGCAAAAGTGCTCACCATGACAAAAATTGTAGCCAGATATAGATGTATGTCAGATAAATTTGAAGAATGATAACTTGCTAAAGCACTAGCATGCAAATAAATCTAGATTTATATACATATATACGTGTGTGCGTATAATACAGCATCCAAGCATCCATATTTACCATTTAATATAAACTGAGGAAAGTACAATGCAACATTAAAAAACAGAGGCTTGGAATAATATTTAATAATGTTCCTATGGAAAACATTCCAAATTGGAAAAACTTGCCTCAAAATTTTAAGATACTAAATGCAGGGAAATGATTGAGGGAATGACCACTAAAATAAAAATTTAAAACCCTAGAAAACTCCTTGTGACTTGGTTTTGTTTCCATTTGAAAGTAATCAGCCCCAGTTTGATCTTTCCCCTTCGTGACATCAAACCCTGATTAAAGGTCTAGAGTTTCAGTGCCCAAACGCAGCGTTTCTGGAGAAGAACGGCAGCGAGCAGAAACGCAGCGCCTCGGAAGATCGCTACCCCGTGTCACTGGGCAAAGGGAAAAACGACATGGTGTGCACAAGCGCCACCAAGAGGTTCTTCTTCCACAGCCCGAAGATGATTTTTTCCCCCTGAGCAGCACCCTGTGCCGCTGGGGCACACGCTCAGCACCCTGCGAGCATCAGCCACTCGCTCGCACCAGGCGTTTGCTGCTGCGTTTCAGTCAGCGTTGCAAATGGAGAGCAAAAAAGGACAAATTATTTTTTAGGGTTCCTTTCAGGAGCAGGGGAGAAAGATATATCTACAGCACATGCAGTTTTTGACAACGGAGCTTTTAAATGTTGTGGTAACAGAAAACAAGACCGCTGCCCAGTCCCGGATCTGGAAAATGTTAAATTCCACCTTATCAGCCACCGAAACGGAGTCAGGAGGGATCTGTTGCTGAGCTGCCTCCCGTCAAAACCTGTGCCATCCTATTTTTTTTCCTATCAAATGCAATTGCGAGATTCAAATAGTAGTAATATTTTGGTAGTGTGATGCTGAAGCCCATTTTTAAAGGTAAGCAGACATTTTCATCAGACTTTTTTCATCATGGGGAGAAATCCACTTTTGTCCTCGCCACTGCCATTTTATGGGCTGAAGAGAATGAGCTAAAAAGCCACAGCTTTCTCATTCCTCTACAACAGTACTAACCAAAGGGTAATTCTTCAAGTCCCAAGTTTATGCTTACAGAGCCCCTGAGGTCAGCATCCCCCTAACCTGCTTGGCCTGGCTACTTCCACCAGTGCGTGGCCAGGGGCTGGACCCCCTTCAAGGGTGAAAGCAGCATCTAGCCACTTGGGACAGGTGGGTACTTCATGCTGGGTAAGGCTTGGCTGCCCTCCACAGGTGCGTGCCTCCCCCTGCAAATCACTTCTCTCAGTGTAGCCGATAACCCACCCTGGGCTTCCCATCTTCCATGGTGGGAAACAACCCACGGGCTGCCCAGGGGCTGAAAGCTCAGAGTTTTCTCCAGGAAAGGGAGGGAGGTTGTGACACAGCCTTGAGTCGAGCCTCCGAGGTGCCAGGTAAGCATGCAGGCAGCCCAGCGAGGGCTCAGCTGGGTAAGGCTGCAAGCCACCTAGCTGAACTCTGAACCCGGGGTGGGACCAAGTGATCTCAAGGCAGCAGATTTGGAAAAATATGCAACAGACAGATTAACGAATTGATAGGATTTATTGCTGCCTGCGTTGAAGCAAGTCTTGCCCACTCTTTAGCAGATAGGCAAGTGTCAATGTATTTTCCCTTTTCCACTTCTTAGCTTCCAGGACTGGCCAGGAAAAGGTACAGAAGATCTGAGTTCACACCAAGGCTTGAGAGCGAGAGGAAGCAGCACCATGGCTTTAACATAGATGGCACAGACCAGGCATTCTTTAGAATGCAATGCTACTCTTAACTCCCTGCAAGCACCAAGGACTCAAGTCGTTTTCCCCACAGTTCATTTATTTTCACCACCATCCATCAAGTAACGTTTACCGAGGTTTTTGAGAGAGGGTCGGGGGGAAGAGGGCTGGGGTCTTTTTTTCCAGGCAGCTCATTCTCTCACATAACTCCCAAGATTTAAGGTGATTTAAGCACTTAAGGATTAAAGGCGTTTTAACAGCTTATATTGCTTTAAGCATCTAAGGTGGCTTAAACGCTTATGCTACTTTCAAGGGTTTGAAGCGGCTTAACTGTCCACGCCACTTGATGAATTTACGGGAGCTGAAAAACCTATGCTCCCTTTAAAACAATAAAAACGTACCTTAAAACCTCATTGTATTTTAAGAGAGCCGTCCTGCTTGGCTCCTCCCAGGTCGGACCAGGTCGCTCAGGGCTTTATCCGGGAGGGTGCCCAAACCCTCCAGGCCCCCCCTTTCCCGGGCCCGGGGGGGGGTGTCTCAGCGCCCTTACCTGGCGCCTGCAAGCTCCGGGAAGAGCGGGCCCTCCCCTGCAGGCGCCGGCCCCCGGCCCTGCCTCCCGGGCGGCTGCAGCCGCGCCTACACTTAAAGGGCCGGAGCGGCGGCCGCCGCCGGGGACTGCCCGCGGGGCGGCGGTCCGGGAGGCTGTAAACCGCCAACGGCCGTAAAGAGCTCATTAGTTTCATTCCCAATTAAGCGTGAAAGAGTGGCTGTTTATTGGCCTGAGCGCGTGCAGCGGGACGCCCCCACCCCCCCGGACCGGCCCCGGCCCCGAAGGGGAGACACACACACACACACACACACCCCCCCGGGGATGGTCCCGGCCTCTGCGGTGCCCCCCGGCCCCCACGTGTGACCTGGCAGCCGGGGAAGGCAACGGCACCCGGGGCAGACCGAAACACAACCCGGCTCCCCAAGGGCTGCCCAGACCTGCCCTTCAGAGCCAGCCCCGTCCCTCCCAAAAGGCGATGCAAGCGAAGCGGGTCCGGCCCAGGAAGGCAAGGCTGCAAGGTCTCAGCAGTCACTCAAGACCGCAGGCACCCCCGGCATCTCCCATGGAGACGGCCCCACGAGTGTCTCCTCCTCCACCCCCATTACCCCTTGAACACACTGGCACGGACACCCAAAGCAGCTCTGCCTGCTTAGGCTTTGCTAGACTGAGTATTTAGCATGAAAATCATCTGGACCCTGCAACTGCAGCAGGTTTCCTGGCCGCAGCAGCCCCTCCATGCAGCTCACACCAGCCCGCGTCGGTGTACGGGCCCTGCTAAACCACGACTGCAAACGGCATTCAGGTCCACAGGCCAGGAAAGCCGTACCCGAGTTTACAGCGAGGAACACGGATGGCAGCCTCCTGCTCCAGCGCCTTCCCCTGCAAGGGATCAGAGCGAGGGCAGTCGTGATTGCTTGGGGCTGCAGGCTTGGGCTGGTTTTGTTTACATGATCTCAGATAGTTTCAAATTTATAGTAAATGAGTTCGCCAAGGGTGATTAAAAATGGAAATAGTAAGGTCTCATAAAGCCTCGTTTCAAATCAAAGCTTAATCCAGGAAAACAGTGTGTTTTTCCTCCTTGTTTCCTGTGGGTTGGAAACAAACAAGCAAACATTTCTGGTGAAAAAAATGAGCAGATTTCTGTTGGAAATGTCTCATCCTCCACCACAAAAAATGGTTATTATCTCTAGTCTAAACAGAACCTGTTCAGATTTGGGTCCTTGCTTCCACACAGCCCAGCCGGCTGGGTCTGTGGAAAGCAGTGTACGGGGCTACCGGGAATTTATGGAGCACGCAAATTGTCTTCTGATCATGCTGAGATCCACCTGAAGGGATGACAATGACTCCAAAAAATGAGAAGCAGTGAAAAAAGGAGAGAGAAAAACAAACCACAAACTTGTCCATTTTACAAGGACCTGGTGAATAGCCTGGCCATTCAGGGTAAGAGCAAACGTGCTGGTAGGTCCCCTTCCACTGAAGAGGAGTTTGGTGACAGAAGCCGGTGGGACCAGCACTGGGAACTGGAAGTGACATCTCCTGCAAGTGGCAACAGCTACAGCCTCTGGCAATCCTCAGGACTTGGCAAAATGGGCTTAAAATGGGCACCGTAAGTCATCGGTGGGGCTCAGTGCCATGGAAGCCAACTGAGGCCAAGAGCTTACAGATTTATTGTTTAAAGGAATGAGCTGGACACAGATAATAAATGGCAAAAATATGTGGAGCTGTAAGAAATAAACTACTTTCAAGCCCTTCCACAAGTGATATTAGACATTCAGGACATTTATTTTCCAGGTATGAAACAACTTTAAGTAAGAGAGAAGCTGGCCTACAGGGAGATTATATCCATGAGCATGGCCTGCTGGAAAGGATCTTGAAACCTCCTCTGAAGGAGCTGGCACTGGCTTCAGTGCGTGACAACAGCCCACCTGGGTCAGCACTGCGACCACTCCAGCACGGCCGCCCCATGCCTTCCCCAGGGAGATGCTGCAGGTCCCATCTTTTTCCTATGCCACAACGACCCAGACCTCCAGGAAGCCCAGTCTGGACGCTGGACATACAGGGATCCTGTAATTTACAGAAGTCATCATGGCTAAGGGTAGCTTCCCATAAAATATCTCTATAAGGAGATATAGTCAGTAGCTGATTAATGAATGTGGTTTACCACAAAATGATACTACACAGGCCTACTCTTTTCAGTAATAATCCCATAAATAGTATTACTCAAAAATCCAAGAAATATCCAAATTGCACTGAGGCTGCATTGTGATCCCAGCGCCTTGCCTGTTGTCTTCCCCTTTCTGGTAAATCATAATTCTTTACAGGAGTTTCTAGGTGAAGACAGGAGCGAAGGGAAAGGGACGTGCCTACGCTGCGGAGAGCCAGGCTCACGCTTTTAGCCGCAGAAAAACGTGCCAGGTGACGGCGTTTCAAAAACACTTGGATGCTCCCACCCGGGGAAAGCCTCCTTTGGCGATCGGGGGCCATCCGGGGGCTGTAGGGCCGGGGTCCACTGCAGCCCCCCGCTCCTCGCAGGGGAGAGCCAGGGCCAGGAGGGGCCGGGGGGGCTGGAGGAGGACCCCGCAGGGCAGCCCCCGGCGCTGGGCGCTGCCGAGGCGGAGGGGGGCAGGGAGAGCCGGCAGCCCCCAGCCGCCGCCCGCGGCTGCAGCGCCGGGCCGAGCCTTGCCAGCATCGCGGGGAGGGGGCGGAGGTGCCAGACACCCCCCGGGGCCTGAGGGAGCAGACAGCCTCGCCCCCTGCTTGGGGAACCGGCCCAGCCACATCATGTATCCGCTGGCAGGGGAAGCACCAAACGCGGTCAAGGGGGCCCGGGGGGGGAGAGGGGGGTCCCGCCGCTTCGCAGTAGCTGTGTTAGCTGCAAAGCTCACCTCCAGCTACCCGCGGCCTGAGAGCGGCCCCTCTCCCCCTGCCCGGCCGAGGAGCTCCTCGGGCTTTCGTGGCTCTTTGTTCGCGGGGACCTTTCCCCCCTTCCCCGTGCTCGCACGGTAACGTTTCTTGCAAGGATTTCCTGCCAAAAGACAATCCCCCTGAGCAAAAGCAGACCGAGAAAGTAGTGACCAATCCTTTCTGGATGGCTGTCACCAGGCTCCTCCCAGCCCCCGCTCCCCCTTTCATTTGCATACAAAAAAATCCAGAAAACTCCCGTTTGCCCCCGCATCTCGCTCAGACCCTCCGTCCCCGTCTGGCAGGCAGGAGCCCGGGCTGGGGGACGCTGCCTGCGGCTGAGGGCAGCGGCGCGCCGCCCGCTCCGCGCCCCGCCACCCCGGCCCCCCAAGCCTTTCGCCAGCCCCCCCCTCCTCCTCCGCGCCCCAAAATGCAGCGCCGCCTCTGCGCCCTACTCCTGCTGGCGTCCCAGTGCATGGGCTCGGCCGCCGGGCTCTTCCCCTTCGGGGAGCCCGACTTCTCCTACAAGCGCTCCAACTGCAAGCCCATCCCCGCCCCGATGCTGCTGTGCCGGGGCATCGAGTACCAGAGCATGCGGCTGCCCAACCTGCTGGGGCATGAGACCGTGCAGGAGGTGCTGGAGCAGGCCTCCACCTGGATCCCGCTGGTGCAGAAGCAGTGCCACCCCGACACCAGGAAGTTCCTCTGCTCCCTCTTCGCCCCCGTCTGCATCGACGACCTGGACGAGATCATCCAGCCCTGCCACTCGCTCTGCGAGGAGGTGAAGGAGAGCTGTGCCCCAGTGATGTCCGCCTTCGGCTTCCCCTGGCCCGACATGCTGGACTGCAGCCGCTTTCCCAAGGACAACGACCTCTGCATCCCGCTGGCCAGCAGCGACCACATCCTCCCGGTCACCAGGGAAGGTAAGAGGGAGCCGCTGGGCTGCCCCCGGCCGGCAGCATCTGCCCCCGATGAGCCGCCCCGGCAGCCGGGTGCCTCCCCAGCTTTCTGCAGGGGAGCGGAGGCGTCTCCCGCCCGGTGCTCCCCGGGGACCGGGGAGGGGGCCGCAGATCAGGCTCCAGGAGGCTTTCCCGAGGGGACCGGGGAAACTGCAGGCACCGTCGGGGAACTGGCACCGGCCCGCAGCCCCCGGCCTTTGCCTGTCCCCGTCCCCAAAGGAAGGGGCCGGGACCCCGGACTGGAGCCGCGCGGCTGCCAAAGGGACATCCTCCCTCTGCTGAGATCATCGCTGAAGCACGGGGTTGGGGTGTTTTGTGTCGTGTCCCACCCTCTCTTTATCTTTCCCCCGTAAAAAACCCAACCAACCAACCAACCAACAAAACCCTCAAAACTTTTGGTTTAGGTGTGACCTTAAAAGCACACCGTAACCCCCTGCAGCGGGTCTGCAGCAAGGTAAGGCGCGTCAAACTGCTCGGGCAGCGCCGGGGTGGGGGGCAGAAGGCGCAGGGGTCAGTCCGTCCATCGATGGATGGAAAACCGGCGTTTCCCGAAGGGTTCCCAACGCCACCTGCTGTTCCTTTCCCCCCGAGCCTGACGGGGACTGTCCCTTGCATTTCCAGCACCCAAGGTCTGCGATGCCTGCAAAAACAAAAATGAAGATGACAACGACATCGTGGAAAACCTCTGCAAAAATGACTTTGGTAAGTGGAAGCAGAGCCCTCTCAGTTGAAACTTGAGAGTTGAGGGGAGGATCAGGTAAAACTTCCTGTGGAATAAGAGGGAGATGTGTGTGAATAAAGGCAGGGCTTTGTCTTATCTGCAGATGGACCTGTCTGACCGTTCGGTCATGAAACACAAAATTCCACCTCAGAATAAAAAGTGGCCTTTTTTACAGTCTTTTCCTGTTTGCTGTTTCAAAGTAATGCTCTTTTATGTGGATGTTGCTGGGAAGCCAGATAGAAAGTAAAACAAAACAAAAAAAGAATCTTTCATCCAGACTATTGCCTGGGGAGAAGTAGAGCAAAGCTTCATTTAAACGTATGAGAAAGAGCCGCATGACCAATCTCACGTATCGTAAGAAAGACTCTCTCCGCAGATTAAGAATGAAGCTCTATATATCATTTGACAGAGAAGGTAATGCACAGACAATTGGGGATATAAACTTAATGGGAAGATCTGGGGTTAGAAGAGGACAAGAAAGCCCCTTCGACAGAGACAACTGAACGGCACATTATCCACACATTAGCATTTCAAGAGAAAAAGGGAATAGGGAGGGAATCCTTTTATAATAGGTCAATGTTTATACCTGGAAACAGATTTGTAGTATAAATATCTACAACAATTCAGAAGTCTTTCTTTAAAAAAAAAAAACATCACCCAAAACACAAAACTATGACTGTGGGGCATAATTGCTAAAACAACCAATAGCTTTTGCCTGGCAAATTGCACTCAGATAAATCCTCCTAAAGCTAAACATGCCCCACAGATTCTTACAGAGCCCTGTATCCCCCTCCTAGTTATTTTACCAAATCGAATGCAGCTGTTGGACCAATTTGCCCTCCACGGGATCTATTCTTTCAAAACAACAATGCATGTGAAATATCATTTCCTTACAGGTTTGCCTAAAATCCTCTCCAGCCTAATAAATTAAGTTTAGAAGTTTTCAGCCACAGCAGAGATCAGGTTTCAGATTAGGTCTAGGTACTCACCTCCCCACCTCCCCTTCAAACTCTAGTTTCAGGAAGGCTATCCTCTCCCAGCAAAAACTGGAGCGCTGCTTAATGTAGAAAACCTGCCCTCTCTCTGTTTGCAAACAGGACAAAAGCTAGAGAAAATATTAATTTAGAAAGGAAGGAAAAAGAGGGGGAGGGGGGAGAGGAGAAAAGAAACCCAAAAACCCTCAACCCTAAGGTTGATTCAAACTGAAATGACTTGCATGCCCTTTGTGGCTTTAGAAATGGAGCCACCTGCTGCCTCTTCTGTCAGCCCTGACAGTTTAATTAGCAATAGAGCACCTCCCTCCCCAGATCCTCTTTATGTGCACTAATGGGAAAAAAACCTCTCAATCTCTCTCCCTCTCCCACTTCCCCCTCCCCTCACTCTATTAGCCTTGAAGATAAAAGTGAAGGAGATTGCCTACATCAATGGGGATACCAAGATCACCCCCGAAACAAAGAGCAAAACCATCTACAAGCTGAATGGGCTGACGGAAAGGGATCTGAGGAAGATCGTGCTCTGGCTCAAAGGTGGCCTCCAGTGTACCTGCGATGAGATGAATGACATCAACGTCCCCTATTTGGTGATGGGGCAGAAGCAAGCTGGGGAACTGGTGATCACCTCGCTGAAGCGGTGGCAGAAAGGGCAGCGGGCTTTCAAGCGGTTCTCCCGCAGCATCCGCAAACTGCAGTGTTAGTGGTTTTGGCTCTGGCCGCCTCCAGCAGCCTCCTCTGTCCCGAGCTCTCCGGGCCTCCCGCACCTTCTTGCTTCGGCCCCTCTGAGCCTCGAGATGCCACGGGCATGAGACACGGTGACCGCTCTCCAAGAGGGGAGGGAGCCCTCCATTTCTGTACATAGGTTAAAATGTAATAAAAAAAAAAACATGACTATTTTTGGGAAGTATTAAAGTATCTTGCTTAAAGCTTTTTTTTTTTTTTTAATGGTTGCAAACATGACTTTGGTCTGAGGTTTTTCCCTCTTCATTTTGGTAATGCTGGTTCATTTATATTGCTGCTTCTCTGTATACATGCATGTTTGTTGTGCAAAAGTAGGAGATGCAGAGAAAGACAGCCACGCGTGCGACTGGCCTGTCAGTGGGTACGACTCTTTCACCGAGGTGAAATGGCTTGCCATCTATATTAATACTATAAAGGTCATGTTACGACTCTTGCATGTGATACATAGGCACCAGTAAGAGTATATTAACCATTCTCACATTTTATTTTCCACAAGGCTGAGCCCTTCTCTCTCAGAAAAAATGAACAAGTTTTGGAGCTGGTTGATCTGAATGCAACTTTTTTTGTTATTATTTTGCAAATTAAACCATCTGTAGCCTATCTGTAATATACCTAGTGGTTAACCTGAAAGAGTTGTAAAATATTGCTTTAATTAACCTTGTAAATACTCCAGATAAATGTTATATTCTTGTATATAAACTTCACATCATAGTTTACCCATTGTCTCGGTCTGTATTTGCTTTAATCTGTTTTGGGAGAACTGGGAGAAAGCTGTCCAACTGGGCTTTGTCATGGCAAAGCAAAATTTGGCCTTCCACCCCAAGGGCCAGCAGAGAAGCACGAGGAAGCATCTAGTGCTGCAATCAGAAAAAACATAGTGGACCTCATTTCCCCAAAGATGAACCGACAAGGCACGGGACTGAGGTTCGGTCAACTAATTTTAGTATGTGTCTGTTGAGCTCTTCAAGATGAAGAGTGTTCTGTGGCTCCTTTATTCGACCACCTGCATTTTCATCTCATCTCAGAAGATTCTGCTCTTTGCTGATGTGGTATTGCAATAAGACCACTTGCTTAAAAATCAAATCCATTTATCCATTTCTTACACCTGAAAAAGACATATTAAGAAGTGCAAGAGTAGACAGAAAAATCTCGTTTGCAACTAGCAATTCAGAATAATGGTAGAGCAAGGCATGTTTTGTGTGTATGTACACTCCCTATTCTTACTGAGAAAGAAAATAAAACCTACCTAATAGTGTAACTAGAGGAATGTTTTTCAGCATTTTTCTTACAAATGTTTTCTGATGAAGAGCATTACCTGCTAGAATTCTATTGTACTTATTCTGAAAATAGTCTTGCTTCCCAGTGCTGTTACACATTAAAAATTCCTCTCAGCTTCACTGAAAGGATGAGCAGTCCAATATTCCCAAGGACAAGGTTTTATGTCAACCATTCACAGACAGAATACAAATCCAACACTAGACTTTTCTTTAAAGTAAAAAAAACATATTAATTTCATATATTTAGCGTGATTTTTTTCACCATCAGGATAAAAAGACAGACTCTAAAGATCCAACATGTTACATATTGTTTTAGAAAAATGAATTGTTTGCCCTCCCCCACAGTCTTAATGCACTCACTTACACCTGGTACAAACAATGGTAGGACTCTGACCAAGCAAGACAAGAGCAGTCCTCACAAACGTCCTCAAAAGTATAACAATTTTTAAAAAAAACAACAAACCACCAAACAAAAAGCCCCATTCCAAACTGGCTCTTAATTATTTTATGAAACAGTATCTTTATTTAAAGGCCAATACATTGCTGAGATGTCATTAAAACTTTTCTTCTGAAGGGAGCTGGTTTCCCAGGAAACAGATTTGAGTCTTTTTGTGCTATGGCGTAATTATTTTAATACCAGCACTATGTCCATCATCTTACAGAGCCATCAGCATACAGATGTCACATCTCTCTACCCGTCTCGCTCAGCATATAATGTAATACCTGTCCCTGAGCAGGCTTGGTTTTAGAGGGAACAAGCTCTCAGATAGAGGAGCTGGCTGAAGATGAGCCTGCAGAAAATGGGCTTGTGCTGCCTGGTGGAGGAAAGCACTTCGAAGAGGCAGTCGTTGCAGTGCAGTCTCTGGGGACCGAAAATGAACAGCCAGGACTGTTCCACTCAGCCTGCCTTACAGATACTAAGTCCTCCTACAGCAACCATAAAATTATCTTAATTGGGCTGGCCTAGAAGGCAACAGTACTGACGCTGATGAGGACAGACAGGTCACAAGTTACTCACTCTGGGGTCATGTTAAGGCCAAGACTGTATAACACATTTTTGCCAAATCACTTAGATGTATGAAGACACATTAGCTATGACCAACATCACTCTGTCTTCCAAAAAAAAAAAACCACCATTCCCCTTCCTCCATCACAAAATAAGCACCGTTATACTAGCAAAATCCTACTCCTCTCAGGACAAATTCAGGAGAAGAAGAATAAACTAGACTGGCAAACATTCCATTTGACTAGTATAATCAGCGTCCTGGATCGAGAGCATCCTGCCACACAGCATACCCATACTGATAAAGCCTTCTGCATGTGGCCCTGGGCTGAATCGCTGGGACTATCCACGCTCAGGGTGAACTGGCAGAGGCAGGATTACCTTTCAGATAAGCACGATTTAGGCAAATGTGAGGAGTAATGGTACTCATGTTTTCCCAGTTTAGTTCCGTTACCTTATTCTAACAGTATCACACTAAAAGATGGGTCACATTCACCTCACCAAGGAGAGGGAGTGGCGGTGTTTGTTACACTATCTGTTTCCAAAGGTGTATAATCTAGACATTGCAAACTATTCAACTGAAAATTAGGGTTTTAAAGTCACAGCCTGAGGAAACTTCATCTCTCAGATGCTGGCAAAGAAGTAAACACATAAATTTTTCACATTTTAACCCTTACTCCTACTTGCTCAACAATAACTGAAAATCTTCGACTGTGCCAGGCAAATAGTGAACGAAACATGTTAAAAAAAAAATTATCGGAGCCTGTTACTTCTGATCATTGTGTCACATATACTTTAGAATAACTCTATTACCTGGTATGGTATGGTATGGTTCAGTTCTAGTAGAATTTTTTTTTTTGCAATTTATGAAAAAGGGCAACTCACTGTTGCATTTTTCAGACACTTTTTGTCTTCTTCTAATTAAAACAACATTGTTAGGCAGCCAATTATGTAGCTCCCATTGTATTTGCTTTCATGAAAACTATAAAAGCAGTTGACTACAATGGATTAGTTTAAGAACAATAATAATGATACTTGACATTTATACAGAAGTTTCCATTTAAGTTTCTCAGACTGCCTTCACAAAAATAGGCATTAATATTCTTATTTTGCAGATCAGGAAAATGAGGCACAGTGAAGTGAAATAACTCATTCAAAACCACCCAGCAAGTCCTTTACAGTCATGAAAAGCAGCATATTTTTTGTCTCCAAGTTTTATGCTCTAATCACTAGACCACAGCAATCAGAATGGTGTATAATCAAGGCAGCACTTAGATTATAATTTGAAAGCATAACAGCAACCAAGGCTCCCTCCAAATTCTTCTTCCCCGAGTGTGTAAAAAAAATGACTGCCCAAATTCAAATTTAAAGCCCATCAGCAATATATCTTGCAGTCTTTTCCTTTCTTCCTTATTTATCGTTCTCTCTATCCTTTAATTACTTCTTAATCCTTTCTTTTCTCCCTCACTTCTCATTCACTTCAGACACCCACAGAGAAGCCACTCAGCCCCTCTCTCGCCCCTCTCATACAGACACTTTCGCCCTCGATCTGGTTTATTAAAGAGCTCATGCAGTATAGCTAAACACAAGCCACAAAAATCCTAATGACCAGCTTAAGACATAAAAAGACCCATGCGGGAAATTCAGCAAGAGGCATTTAAATTTAATTAATGATTTTCTGTGAGGACAGGAGGGTGGTTAGATGCTACAAGGAGCACCACAGACACATGCTGGTCGCCTCAGGCACAGCCACTATTCCTACTCTGCAGCAGGAGAATATAAGAATATTTAAAGAGTATAGTGAGCATGAAGAACACACGCATAAAGCACACCTTCCCTTGCGTGGCGAGGTCTCCCACACATCTCAGCCCTGTTGTTATAATCCTGTGTTCCCCCACTGGGTCCAAGGTGCACCTCTCTCGACCTTCTTCCAGATGTCTCACTACCTCTCATCAGGGCATCAGCCAAGAGCAGGGACACCATGACTCAAGAACAGACGGCTTCGTCGTCCTCCAGGTGCCTGCTGGGGCATGAACCACCCCCGTGCAGCCAGCAGGGCAGCCCCTTTTTTGCTGCTTCTGCGGCCTGCTGCCATCCTCGCCAAGCCTACCAGCCGTGTGAGCCCTTGTGATGTGCCCACAGTTGGCAAAGCCAGAGAAAGCATGAGGGATGGATTGCTACCAGAGCAGTAGGCGGTCTTCCTTAGGTTGGGCAGCCCAGGCTTTCGTTATTGGAGCCAGAAGTTCTTATTTCTAGGCTTCAGAGACATGCCTGTATGATTTATCTGGAAGTTGCTTTCTTATCAGCAGATGTAGATTCAGTACAGCCTGACTGTCTGATGAAACAACCACAGGAATGGATCTTGTTTGCCTCTGTACAAAGAGGAGAGTGCAAAATATTCACATCACAGGAACCCAAGACCCCAAGCTGTCTTACAAACATAAATTAGCCTACGCTATATCCCTTTGGGGTGAATTTAATAGGGTAACATTTTCCAAATGCCTCAGCCCCCTTCAGGGTGAGCCATGGGCTCCTAAATCACCTAGATGCCTTGGAAAATATTAGCCGCTATCCCCCACCAAAGTTAAAGCCAGTTGGCTGAGGTCAGCCAGCAAGCCTGTCACCCAGCCAGGAGGAACACCTCAGCAATCAGCCAGCCAGCCCATCGCTCTCACGACTGATCAAAATAACCAACCAACGCAGAAAGCTGCACCGCAAAGCAGCTGATGGAGCAAACTTCAAAACCAATTACTGCACAAACAGAGAAGCTGTCTGGCCAGAAAGACCAGCGCAAGTTAGGAGGTATGCTCGATGTCTTACAGAACAGACACAAGAAAGTGCATATATACCTTCTAAGACCCACGGTAAGGCAATACTATTAATGCAGCTCCTTCAAAACCCAAACAATGCAGATCATCCTTTTGGAGTAATTTTCAGTCCACAAAGGTGATGCTAAAATCATGGACTATTTTCTGTTTGGACGCAACAGGTTGCCATTAGAGTCACAGCCCAAACTAGCAGCAACTCCCAGACTTCGGAGTGATCTGAAAGGGTAGCAGAAACACTAATTTAAGCACACTTTCAACTTTCCAGGTCTTTGTTTTCAGAGCTTAACCCTGGCAGTCTTCATTAGACATTAAACTTTCCATAAGGAGCCACTATGGAAGAACAATTTAAGAGTTTTCCATTGATACCTGCTTTTATCAGGCAAGAGATAACTAATCCTTCCTTGGCAATTTCCCTGCATTGTTAGTTTGCTTCAGATCCCTAACATTGTCTAATTGCCTTTTTTGTTATGTGAATCTCCAGCCATGCACAATAGTGAACCCTGGCTGCTTACACACTGAGGCAGGTGCTTCAGTGGCTGCAGGGCTCACATCATTAAACACACACAGAGCTATTAATCATTTCAGTGTACTCTGAGGCACAAACCTGAATTAAGTCAGGCCACTTCCCTAAGCAAAACAATAGCTTAATTGTAATAGGTAAGGCAACAGAGTTTTGAGAGGTAGAGTTTCAGAAACTAGAGCAACTCCCCCCCCCCCCAAAATAATCAGGCAAGACAAGAAAACACACTGTAATTTAAGAATTAGGGGGTTTAATAGTTCATTTTCAACAAGGGAAGAACATTATTTTGAAGATAATCTTACAGCCTCACACAGCCTCTTCGTCTCCTTCAGATGCTGGATTCTTCAATACGGGAAAAATTTTCAGTACTCTTATTTACATTCTGTGAACTGTAACATTGTAATCATCCCAGTGATATGAATAGTGTTTTTTTTTCACACAATGTGGATTTTTAAATAGAGCATGGATTTTCAAAAGAGTCTACAAAACTAAAGCATAAGCTCAATTTCCAAAGTATTCTTAGGTTTTGATTTTTAAGTAACTTACACAACAAAAGGATGAAAAATTAATTTTGTTGGAAGCAACGTAAGAAGGCATATTTAAAATCCTGTTAGATGCTTATAGATGCTTATCTGTTGCTTGAGGTACCCACAAATACTTTAAAATTTGGATGTAACACATGTATCCTCAGAGAGCTTAATGTACTTGGCACCAAGGGATTTTGGAAATGGGATCTAGACTGTTGAAAATATTAGCAAGTAGTAGTATCATAATCTGTCCCACACATGCGAAATGTTAAAATTGTTTTAACCTTTTTGTTCCATCATTTGGCTAGAATATATGACTTGCTGAGAGAGCTCTGGAATTCTAAAGCTAGCTCTACCTTCACAAGAAAACACTGCATGGAAATCAGTCCCTTGATCCAGAACTGAGCTTTAGAAATCTTGCTGGAAGGATTAGCATCCTTCTCAACTTTGTACTGCTACATTAAGTAGATGAACAAGAAAAGATTTGTATGAAACACTGCTTTCTGCAACACAATAGAGCAGGAAACTACATTAACTGTTAAAGCTTGCCTGGCAACTGCTGCAACTAACTAGCACATAACAAGAAGGAGTAATATAAAAGTCAGCAGTATAGTCATATATATATATAGTTACAGTTAATAAAGGGTCTATTATTTAATGAGATTTCTCAAAATGGAAGATGGAGGAGACACTGTATTTTCTCCCATATGAAACTGAAAAGGATCATTAGAGACATCTAGAACATGGATTACAATATAGCACATCTCCTATGCCTAGTAGAGTGCTACAACTTAGCTTAGGGTGAAGTTCACCTAGCAATAACTACATTTAATGTGTGCATATTGTATCGAAATGTGAGCTGCTTCATAGAGGCTCCATTTTGTTGACCAGCCAGCTGTATGCTCCCACCACCTTCTCCAAGGCAGAGGTATCAATCACACAAGGCAGTGTGTCAGCTCTTTTACTCAACCCAAAATCAGCCCTGAATAAGAACAGTTAAATATGATGAGTGGTTTGCATTGAGTTCAGCAGCTGAGCAGAAGACTCACCTAGTCCCACAGCTGCACCATCTGATGCATGGGGAGGGGGTGATGCAGGTGGCAGGTAGGTCACACAAAGTGCAACCTAAAAACAGGCCCTCAGCTTGGATACCTGCAAAGAAGCAAGTATGTTACAGCACGCTTCGTCTCAATTTGCTGCTGTGGCTTGCCCAGCACCAAGTGAAGTTGCTGAAGGCTATTAAAGAGCTTGCAGTATCAACTTTGCCTCTGTATAGCCTGAACCTGCAGCACATGAAGGGGTCCCCTGGGGATCTGCCCCTCATAGCGGGCAAGGAGCAAGGGCTGGTGTGCTGCTCTGGCTCTGTGAGCTCCCACAGGGCAGGAGAGCAGCAGGCTGGATCCCTTCAGATGGCAGCCTAATGACCATCTGCAGGGCAGGGCTCAGCACACTTGTATCTTGGACATGAAAAATACACCTTTTCAGCCTTGCGGTAATCTTGATAAGGCTGAGCACCCAAGGCCCAGGCTTGCTGTATTTGCCAGCTGGGCTCTCCTCCTGCTTGCCTGTCTCCCACACTCATTCTTTCTTTGATCCTCTCAAGGAGAAAAAGGATCTAGAAGAGCTTGTGGAAAACTTTACACACAGCAGCACTCGAAAAAGAGATAAGAAGAAGGTGCTGGTGAATACTGTAATGGCATAATCTACTTCAGTGGGAGATTCTCATCTGGCTGATGTATTCCATTTCTGACACTACTGAAAGGACGGTGCAGAAACAGAGCTTTAAAAAAAAAAAAAAAGAGGACAAGATTTGCCAGGGAATTTGGTACCAACACACATTCTAGGTAGACTTTATGAAGTGTGAAATGATGGCCTAGAGCTGGTCCTAGGCAAATTAGCGGTAAAATTCCATATACATTAATAGAAGCAGAGTAAATCTGGTATTGACTACGTTTGAAGAGTCTGACTCTTTAACAGTAAGAGTATTTATTTTCTAAATGTCACGCTATATATAAATTAAGGACAACAACAATTCAGAAGAGCCACTCCTGCTCCAACTCCAATTAGAAAATTATTTGAATAAATTTAGTGGAGGCCTACTGAAGCCACCACTCTAAAATAGCATTAACGCAATAGCTGACTAAGTCTGAATAAAACATACACTGGTATATAAATGCAAAAGCAGAAGCTATCTGGAAGAAAAAAACAGCAACCCTGATTGTCACTGGTTCAGCACATAAGGAGGTGGACAAGTGACTGTGGTCAGGATGAAGTCATTCTCACCATATAGCATCAGGCAACTGGCTGAGTGCAAAGCTGCCTGAGGTTCAGCAAAGTCAGCCTGGTGACATGTGGAGCAGATGCTGAAAGTCTGACAGCTGGAAATGTTGGAAGCACTTGTCATCAGGAGGTGGCAGGAAGCTTATGTCAGCTGGAAAAGAGCCTGGATGCTTGTTGCTAGGGCAGCGGAGAGAGTTTTGACAGATAAAAGTGTTGGTGAGCGACTACTAGAGATAAGAGAGCAGATCCCTGGGGAGGCAGAGGAGGACTGGTTCTTCAAGTTTATCTTTAGAGATAGGGATACAACAGGTCACAACAAACCCCCAGTTTGGGGTAGGGACTTGCATAGTCCTCAAGTCATCTGCTGCTAGCTTACCCCTAGAAGGGAATTGTTAGTCTGACATTTCATGCTCATTCTCTGTGTTATGTTATAAATGCTACAGCTAGCAAGGAAGTTGCAGATGGGGAGGAAAGTAAGGGAGAAGAAAATACTCATTTTGGGGAAGAGTTAGATTCACTAGACTTGACCTTGAGAACCGGAATGACCAAAGCTTGCATACACTTAGGTCTGCGCGTGGGAAAGCGCCTTCTTTTTGTATTTCAGTTTCCTTTGGAGGCATTCAGAATAAAGCAACGAAGATATAGCAGATGTGTCTTTGAGTCAATCTTATTTGGCCCTGAAAAAAATGGGGGCGGGGGGAACAAAGTTTCTTAACTGAGATTGCTAAAATGTAAGCATGTTAAAAAAAGGAAGAAAACCTGAGGATGATGAAAAATGCATAGTCTTCAGGAAGACTGAAAAGTAAGACCTTGTTAGTAGTTGTTTTTACTCCAGAGCAGTAAAAATACCACAAAACAACAAAAAATAGAAACTATTCTGCAAGTCTTTTTTTTAAACAAGTTTCCCCAAATGTACAATATTGCTCAGAGATTTTCCAGAGCAAGAGCCTCTTCAAAAAATGTTATAAAAGTTACAGTATTGATAGCAATTTCAGATAAATGGAAAACCCAAAGTCTTTGTCAATTTTCACACTATGAGAAGTTCCTTTAACCAAGTACAGTTGGCTGAACTTTTTTTCATTAAATGGTTTATTGGTTTGGATAACTCAAATAAATTGGGGAAATTCATCTAGTGCTGTTTCTTTTTCATTTCCAAGGTTGGGAGTGGACATTTCTGAAATTAAATATTACAGTGTTGGTAGCAGACTTGCACAGTCACTGGCATTATCTATACTCACTCATGCACACTCAAACAGATACGTGAGACAAGATGGCAAACACGTGTCTAGGCTGTGGGAGATCCAGGTTTAAATCTGTCCTCTCCTCCCCTCTGTGCTTCGTGTCCCAGTTCAGATCAAGAGCTCAACCAGTAACCAGAGATTTTGGTAGCTACACACTTGAATGGAGAGCATGCTGGGTGTTTCATTCTCAACTTTTGCTACTGAAGCTTTTCCAAATTGTATAAAATTATAGAATAAATCAGATAGAGAAAGAATAAGCTGGCCTGATGACTAGGTTACTCACTTTGCAGAGCAGCGGGAGAACATGAAGTAGAGGGGTCGGAGCCCACCTCTGATCCTCTGCCCCTGCAGATGTGTGCCGTGGCCCCACATCAGACTCATAAACAGAGAAGATCCAGCACAAGAAACCTGACCCACAAGTTCTGATTTTGCTTGCTTGATCCATTGGGGTTATTTTTTAATCTAGGCATCCTAGGAAAGAAACAAAGCTCCATCCCAGAATACTCCATTTCCAGTGTTAAGACTTTCATCTGAGTGTTAGGCAAACCTTACTAAAAGCTTGAAACAGTTTGGAGTCTTGAATTTAAGTTGTTAACATCCCAAGTAAATTGCCCTACTCACTCAACCAGTGGATAAAACGGGAGAGCTGGGACTACTTCTCTCTCATGTTTATGATCCAATCCTTTGCTTTTATTAAATGTACCTGAAAACCAAATGAAACAGTTTGCCAGGTGTTAAAAAATGTTTCTATAACCTCAAATCAATTCTTGTTGCTGTGCTGACAATTCTAAAGAAATGAAGTTTCCATTCAGTCCATAACATATTTTTTCAGTTCAGCTGCCAAAATACTTTAAACCCAGCAACTATTTGCACAGCCCTATAAATTAGGTTTACTAAAGGAAACAATTAGCAAGCCTGTAGCCTACAGGAATTTCAACTGGTGTTGCTACAGTGCATTGTTTAAGTAATTAGAAAATGATTCCAACTATTGTAACTATTTGCAACACAAATGCGGAGCACATAGATGCTGTCCTATTAATAATGGGAGCTATAAAAAGATTGAAAAGCTAGTCTGCAGAGGAGGTCACATGCTTATTAGTCTAACCAGTATATGCTTTTCACTGTCACCGAATAGCAATATTAAAATAAAATAGGTCCGTGCAGGGGAATGTGCTCCTGCATTGCTGAATTTGTAAGAAATCAAAAGATACAGATGTGTCACTTACTTCATTCAAGCTTAAACAGATGAGCATCTGAATAAAGACATTAATACAATAATTAGTGAACTTAAGGTGTACCACCGGACTACAATTCTGTATGAAATACTGAGCAGAGCCATAAAATCAGCAGCAAGATGTCATGAAACCAAAATGAGTTTCCAAATGAGTGTCTATTTCCAAATGGAAATAGCATCAATCATAAATGTTGATCTTGTGGAAACTAATTTAACGGGAAAACTCAGCAGAGATGCTCAAACTACAATTTAATACACTCTACAATCCTGAAATGCAATTAATCTGCTTAAGATCGTAATACTTTCAAGTAATAATTTCAATGCAGCCTCAAAAAATTCTGCACCTCAGATTTAGCTATTAAGCTTTAGAGATGGGCTAGCAGCCAGATGTTTATAAACTCTTTTCAGGTTACAATTTAGTTACGGTTACAGGGTTAGACAATGTCCTCTCATTTAGCCCTTCAACTGACTAGCTTAACCATTATTTGCCACTACACTAGGCATATGCACCCTGCTGGCTGCTACTCCCCAATGCCAAGTCATCTATTTCCCCGCTACTGCTAGGCTGAGCCTGCTCCATTCATCCCCTAGACAGCCTCCTTTCAGGGGAGCATTACAGGCTCAACAGACCTCTTTGTTGGAGTTCTATTTACACCACCATTTTTTGTTACTCAGATTGTGAAAAGAAACAACAGGAGATGGAGAGGAGACGGACTGCTAACACAGTGGACCAGAAGTCATCAACCTTGGTTCTTTGAAGTGATATGCACAGTAAACACGGAAACTATATCAATATGTGAAATAACCTGGTGTCGTCTAAGTGCAATTCCCAATAGACGCATGGATCTATATCTACAAAAGTCGGCATCATAATCAGCAATAACTGGCAACATTCCTCGTTATTTACAAAGAACTGTGGTGTAATTATTCACCCGTCTCCCATTGATTATAATGGGATTTGGCTGGATAAATCCCCATGTAACTCTTTGAAAATTTGGGAGCTTTGGGGCGGTGGCTGCTCAGAGGTGCAAAACTGAACACACATTCAGATGGAATGTGCTCCCTTCCGAACACAGCTAAAATGCTGCAGCAAGTAGTGTGAGCCTTTGACTCTATTGCTGCTGTCTCAAAGCTGTTGTGAGACAGAAATGCACCTCCCTGCAGCAGGCAGCACACTGACCGTGCGCCTCCCAGACACAGGAGTGCTGGAGCACATGCTGAACTTTGAAGACATGTTTAATTCCCTTTGACTTCAGCAAGACTAAAGCACGCACACGACTGCTTCGTGGCACGGATTTCAGCATGTGACCCAGAACGTAAGGCATATGGCAGGGGTCTGGAGGCCTCACAGTGGCTTCAGTTGTCAGGTTTTAGCTGGGAAAGCTTTGCATACACACCATGCTGCTCAGCACTGCCTCCCCAGTACGCCATGGGCTGGCATGCTCCTTACCCACACCACAAAGGCTTTTGCAGCCACATCGCTTCACTCCTGTGATTCACCCTGTCGGCTTCAGTGGGAGCAACACTTTGCATTTCTGTGAGCGATAGCAAGACCCAGACTTTAGATGCCGAGGCAAAAGGCACAGTAAGTTGAACCACAATCTGAGGGCTTGGGTTCAGTGAACGCTGCACTATTCAGGCAGAATTCCTACATGGGAGAGCAGCTCCAGCAAGGGTACATGTGTACTGCTGATTTCTTTACTGTATTCTGACTGGAATACACCTGTTATCCCCCAGTCATGTTATCTTCTTTACTTAGTGCAGCACCCCATCACCCACCTCCAGCTTCCTCTCCAGCTCTCAGCTGTCCTACTACTCCTTTCTGAGCTTTCCTGAAAGGTAGTTCCATGCTATTTCAGTTGCCAGATTTTAAGTTTGCAAGCGCATGGCACTCCGCTCCCACTGGCCATGCTGCCCATTAGCCTTCCCAGCACTCTCCCACTCTACGCTACTATTTTCCAAAGCCTTAGACAACATAAACACCACTGGAGGCAAAAGTAATGTTGCTTCTCTATGATATTTCCCATTTCTACAGTGGAACAGATGCCAGAGTGTGCTGTGGCGTAAGATAGGTCTACATGTGTTGCTTTTACCGTGAGTCCACTAGTCTTTCAAAACATTTTATTGGTGCCCAGATTCTGGGGTCCTGGGATGATAAAGGTCCCACTGTTTTCATTTTATGCAATGCACATTTTTAGATGTCCTTTTTCAGAAAAAAAATTTGAAAAAGAGAACCCTATAGCTAAAAAATTAAAAGTGACTAAGAGGAACTGTATTGTTATTGTGGAAAATTTTCTGTTCCTAAACCAGTCACACTACTGGGGGAACAAGGGGATTGGCTCTTGAATTTTCATTATTTGAAGTAAAGAGGTTTGCATCACTAACTTTTGCAGATATGAGGAGAAACACATTTTCATGTCCTGCTTTACAGCAGATTAACTTACTATTTCTCCCTTGTCTGGTGTGCTTTGCTGCTTTTTAGGTGCACCTCCTTCACAAAATAAAAATGTTTTCTTTTACCTGACAATATCCAGAGGCTGGACATAAAATAGACAATGCACAGAGCACGGTGTGTGCAAGCATGTTTCAGTGCATAGAAATTTGCACTTTCAATTTTAACCAGTGCAAATGACAATTAAAAGCAATAGCTTTTCAACTTTTGCAAGAAGAGGTCCCATTTTTGCATTTTACAGGGTAGTTAGAAAAACAAAATTTTATTGCCTGTATAGGGGAACAATTTTCAGTGATTTAAGCTTATAGTGAAACCAGCTGATGTCCATCTTGCTTTATCCATATTGCTTTATTCTTTGATCATAAATGTATCCAATGAATATTTTTATGTTATTTTACTTTCCTGGTAAATTGCATGCATCGTGAGATATAAAAAAGTATACTAGTTACTATTATTTTCCTAATGGGTTTTCCTTTCCAGTACAGTATTGTATTGTAGTTATCACACTGAGAATTTGCCAAAATTATCTGACAGACCTGCTCTGGAGCTTCAGCAGTTCTGACATTCCCACAAAAGTTCCAAGAAGAAAAAAAGAATCCATTATTTTTTGCTTCCCAGGAGTCCCAGAATCCAGCCTAGTCAGCCAGAAAGAGTTGTTTCCTTCTAAGGCCAAAGCAAGCCTTTTAAGTGTATCAAGTTTATGAAAACATAGATGAATCCAGTAAAGTGGTCTTTAGGGGGGGAGCTCAAAGAATAAAATTTAAAGCGTTTGTTGCATTCTGTTGAACGGTGGGGTAAAGCTAACAACTGACAGGGCTGCCTGGTTGTCACGAGATTGAGATGGAAAAACAGGGCCCCAACTGTTAATTGCACATGTCATTTAAATTGCTATGATTCCGTTTACACTATCTTACACAGCTCCTTGGCTTTGATTAGATTTCTGCCAAGTGCTCTGAGGCTCTTGTTTGATAAGTGTTATAAAGGTACAGTATGTACGTACTGAACGAGGGCACTATTTTTATGCAGAAACGTCCCTCTATTGCCTACTCTCATTTTGGCTGTTTAACTGTATTTATTAAAACACAGAAGAAAGAAAGGGAAAAAGTAGGATAAAAATATATATAAATTTTCCCTTGAATATTTCTGCTTTGTCAGAGGTAAAAGCACTTTAACCTTCCAACTTTGGCAAAAAGAGATCCTGCTGTTACATTTTAAAGAGCACTTGGAAATATAAAGCTACAACTTTTATAACAGAACAATTTTTAGGGATTTAAGCTTATTGTGAAAGTTTTGTAGCATATTCTGGGTTAAACGGCCAGTATGGAAACTATACGACAAAACTGCATAAAATTATGACATGCAACCAACTGTATTATTTTTGTAAATAAAAAAATGTATGTACTCATAGGGAAATATACCGCTATCCCACTACCTTTCCCAGATAAGGCCTTTCCTCCCCACCAGTGGCTGATATTAATTAATTATATTACTGTAGCATTTATTCATGCAGCTACTAGGGGCCGCAGACAGCCCTGCCACACAGGGAGAACTTTGTGGCCAAGACTGCACAGGTCTTGCTGGCAGGAGACTCCCGCTGGAGAGTCAGCCGGCTGGCAGGGAGCAACTTGTGAAGCCGCCATACCTGAACAGCACTCAGGTGCAAACCGAAGCCCCAGGCTGCTTTGTGCTGGTGCAGAGCCGGGCCGCCCTTGGGTTGCTGCAAGGGATGGCACAGGAGGAAGGTCAGCCCCTGCTTCCCTTCGCGGCAGGACTGATGTCTGCTACGTGTCAGCGCGTATAGACCAACTACTGGTATTTCTCCCCCTGGGCAACAGAGACACACTAAAAACCTCCTCCCGCGCTATACAAAAAGTGAAGGACCATGTACAAGCCCTCGGCAACCTTGCCACTTGGAAATGAAGCACTTTGTGGCCGTTCGGGACTTGCACCGGTGGCCACCTCTTCAGGATCCTCAGTACCAGACCTAGAAAGGGCCAGGAGACCACATACCACCTCCATTTTGGTTTCTCATGCATCAGATAACAAAATTAAGTAATTATCTGGCACCAACAAAAAATAATAAAGTTTGATCCGCTGCTGCCTTGGGAGGCTTCGAGCGGCCTGCTCAAGGGAACTCAAACAAACCACTTCCCCACAGCCGCTCCTCAGGCGCATGAAGAAAACCCAACAGGGAGAATATTTAATAAAGACACACATGTCCTCTCTCATGTTTAGAACAGGTAGCGGAGGTGGGAGAGGGCAATGGCCCACGGCAGCAGTCTGGACCACGCATGCCTACGCAGCCATAAGGGCAGACGGGGTGGGGTACTGCCTTGTCCGCCCCCGAGGCTGGCCCGGAGCAGTGCTACTGCTCAGCCCCAGGCCGGTGACAGGGATGCCAGTAAACCTCAGAGTGAGAACAACCCCAGCCGTTTTGTATAACGCTTCCATGACTCAGGCTGGGGCAGCGGGGACAGGCGGGCAAAGCCGAGCCGGCACCGGCAACCCCCGGCTCCAGCGACGGCATCTTGGGGCTCTGCGTGCTCCCCGCCATGCCGCCGCGAAATGGCCGCCCGCCAGCGCCAGCGGGCGACATCTTCCTTCCTGCCTGTGGCTGTGGGCACGGCTGCCGCCATGGCCGTGGTGCAGGCACCAGAGTGGCAGCAGCAGGGCCGGAGGGAGGAGGAGTAGGAGGGAAGAGGAGGGTGGCTGGAGAGGGGCTGGCGGCGGCAGGAGGTGTGGGGGGGCTGTGGTGAGAGGTGTCTGGCTGCAGCCGTGTGTGTGTGTGTGTATGTCTGTGTGTATGTGTGCGTGCAGGTGTGTGTGTGTGTGCGTGTGCGTGCAGGTGTGCGTGTGCGTGCAGGTGTGCGTGTGTACACAGGTGCGTGTGCAAGAGGTGGTGTTGGCCGTGTGATGAGGAGCTGCATTTTCAGCCCCATTGCCCCGCAGGCTGCAAGAGAGCAGGGACCTTGGGGGATGCCCAGGCGCTCCCCAGGCCTCAGCGGGAAGGGGCAGAGACAAACCCACACCTCAACCTAAACCCAGCGCCCCTGCCCCAAAATACAGGGGCATTTGTGCTTCCCAGCCCACTGGTTTGGCATTGTTTGTCTCTCCTGGCCCAGCTGGGCCAGGCACCCCTCCACCCGCCCGCTCCTGGGGAGCGAGGCTGTTGGGCCCTCGGGCCCTCGTTCACCTCTACACCTCTTTCCTTCTCTTTTGGAAAATGGAGCCATCAAGAAGCTTTCAACCTTTCTCTGCCCTCATACAGCTTTTGCAGGATTTTATGACAGCTGGCACAGGGTGAGACGGTAGCTCTCTGTACAACTTTGTGCATTAATAATAATTACTCTTCATTAGGACTGTAGCAGTATCGAAAAGCCCAGGCACAAATTTTGGGTGCTTAGTGGCTAAAGCATACATAAGAATACCTGGGCCTTCCCCCACCAACCTTGCAATCTAGTTTAAAAGAAGATACAATAAATGCTGGAAAATTCGTACAACACTGCAATAAGGATGAGATCAATGATAATAAGCAACGCAGGTGTATTTGGAGAAATTACTTTTTTCAAGATTAAAAAAAACCCAAAACTCTCAGTCATCTAACTGAGAAAGTTAAAGCACACAACAGGGCATCTGCTTGTCTGCTCTGAAGTTTTTATTTCACCCCTGTGAATAAACAGGGATCTACCTGGACTGTGACAAGAAAATAGTTCTTCTACTCATATAAAAGCCATTCTGCCCATCCTTTTAAGCCAGGGTTATTTTCTTGTCCTGTTCTTTGCAGTTTTACGTGGATAACATTAGTTTACACCTTGTTAGCAAGTACTTTTTACCCAGCAGCCAAAAGAGAGGCCCTGACTGGACAAATGGCGTCTAGCCTTTATCCCTGCCTGCTGCTGAGGGACGCTGTGTTTAGATGGGAGCTTAGCATTTATACTTTTTTGACCAGGTCACAGCTTGCCACTAATGAGGGGACACTGGCAAGGGAAAGGTCATTCCCGTGGCCATACATTCACCAACCATCCATTACATACCAATGTTACAGTCCTTAGCTGCATCCAAAACTTTTAATTGTCCTTTTCCTGGCATGCAAATAAAACTTTCAGATACCTGTCTACACGTTAAAACAGGGCTTCGCGGTCCTCTCCCCATTGCCAGCACCCACAACACTCTCCCCCTTGCTCCCATGCCACGCGGCAGCCCCCGACGCTTTCATCTACGTTGTGTACCCAACCTTCACGGCCAGGGTTAGTCTGTGCCTGGTACCCACTGCTGCACATGCAGCACCATGCTGCCGTGTAGTATTTGCCTCTACTCACTGTATTTCTGCATGGCCAACAAGAACATACTCCACCATGCTTTCTGGTATACACCACTTTTGTTCTTCATTCTCCCAACCCCTGTGCCACGAACTGCAGCACCCAGATAGCCGCATCTCATGGTACTTCCCTTACTCCTTCCTGCCCAGTCCTTCGCCCTACGGACAAAGCCCTTCCTAGCTGCTTTGTTGTGACAAGCCTTCACCAGCTGCTCAGGCCTTTGCCTCATGCAGCACAAGCCCCATAGTACAGGGCAGCCCTCATCACCAAGCCATTGCCACTGCCATAGGGGAGGAGAAGAGCAATCAGAGTTTAAAAAGGGAAGTCTGGACATGCAAGGATTCATTTGGCTGTGCAGTATCCAAAATAAAGTTAAAAGCACTGTGTGGACTGTAATATTGTTTCCATTTTTTAACCACGGCCACATCCAAATTCTGGCACAGATAGGCTCATACTTAAAGCAAAAGTGTCATTATCAGTATGTGTTGGGGGAAAAAAACCTAAAAATCAGTATTTTATACAAGTTCTTGGCTTTAAGAACTTGGGAAGAAGTATGCTAATAGAATATGATTAAATACTAGCAAATGGTCTGCTGTCTTCGAAATAAAACTCATTTTATTTTTAAGGTCCAATAGCCTTCCTCTTAACTGGTCCCTAGCTTGCTACAGAGTCAAAATGTTACTGTGTACAATGTTGAGGAAAGTGGGATCTAAACTATCCCAAGCATATTTCCAGTTTTATTGCATAGTAACAACAGAAATCAGCTTTGATTAGCAAAATATGAATGCATTTTCAGAATCTGCAAGTTCTCTGTTACTTGCTAGCTGGTAAACAAATAAATAATGCAGTGTGAAGTGAAATGCCTCTCTACTTTGAGCTATATAATGTAATTGTTGCAATTTAATTCGGCTCTAATGAGATTAGAGGTTGCAGATGTAATGTACTTTTGTAAAGGTACATTAGCATACATGTGAACTACAAAAGCAAGTCTCTGTTTTATGGTATTTGCTGACTAAGACTAGACTGTCAACCCCTTTACTTGACTCTGCAAAAGTATAATGAAGACTCTTGGTTTTGTTTTTGCCTTATTCCCTCTATTCGATCCTCATGACCTCGGAAGATGAGAGATCAGGAACCACTTGCCTCATACTTTTTCTGACAGAAACAGCAAGAGGAGCTGAGGAAGCAGAGAGTGGCAGCTGGGCATCTAGATGGGTTTGAAGTTTCTGCTAGGTGCAGCTATGTCTTTTGGTACTTAAATTCTTCTAAAAGTGTACGGTTTTCCCCAAGGGAATGGTGACTTGCATTCCCTGTTTCTCCCTTAGACAAGCACAAAGGGCCACACAGTTACTCAAGGCAGATTATAAAACCGTAGCACATCCCTCAGTACTCAGAGCAAAATGCAAGGACAGATCACCCATAGGGTAAGATGTGCATGGCAGAAATCAACATAACACCTTGACACTTCAAGTTATATTAACAACCACCATCACCACTACTCATGGACATTTCAATGGAAAACAGCAAACATTCATAAAAATTGGAAAAATCTATCCCCTTGAATTTTAGAATTTTTATAAAAAATTTAAAGACTTATTTACAGAATTGGAAGATTTTGAAAGAAAAAGAAGAACTAAACACCATCTTTGATAATGACCTTTTCTGATAGAACCCAGTTTGGAACCAGAAGTACTACCTTTAAACTTCATTGAATACTCTTGAATTCCCCTTTTCAGCCTTTTTTGTGTGAGCTACAGCAACAGACTTTATGGGGTACCTGTACAGCTGCTTAGTTAGAGTAGCTGAAAGATGAGACCTAGACCTTTTTCATTATGTCTAGGAGACATTTCGTTTAAACCTCAGCTTGCTAATTTTATTGCAGTGATTTTGTCCCCATGTATTGAAGAAGAAAAAGAGAATTCACTGCCACAGGAGGCCCAGAGGGGCAGTGAAATATCCATCCATGGAGATATTAATAACACAGCTGGACTCAGCCCTGAGCAACCTGATGTCCTTCGCTCTGTTTTGCACTGGAGATTGGTCCAGATAACTGCCAAGGTCCCTTTTGGCTGAAGTTTAGAGGAGGTTTAGACTGGACATTAGGAGAAATTTCTTTACTGAAAGAGTGGTCAGGCCTTGGAACAGGCTGCCCAGGGAAGTGGTTGAGTCCCCATCCCTGGAAGTATTTAAAAGACGTGTAGATGAGGCGCTTAGGGACATGGTGTAGTGGGCATGGTGTGTTGGGTTGATGGTTGGACTCGATCTTAGAGGTCTTTTCCAACCTTAATGATTCTATGATTCTATGATTCTAAGTTATGTTATAACTGTAGGTCTCTAGAGTACGCCGTCGTCCCCGTCGTCAGCCACCCTGAGGGAATTCATTATCTGCACCCATCGTACATCGCAGCCATTGAAATTGCGTGACTGCCATCCTCGGCATAGCTGCAGGTTTCTAAGCAGTTTCCAGGTGAGAGGGGCAGAGGGAACTTGCCAACACATCCAGCAACTCACAGGACGGAAGGGGTGGTGAGGGTTAAGAGAAGAAAACCCACCCGGCTGTTGTTCACAGTGAAGTTATAATACTTGTTTTGAATGTGTTTCACAAAAGTGATTTATTATCAGAGGAACAATGGAAGTAAGTTAATTTACATATTGATTGCAAATGTTTTGTTAAATGAATTGTACATTTCTAGCGATACCAGAAACCTTTAACATTTTGTTCACAGAAGTGTAGTTAGTAAAGAATTTTCTTTTCTTGAAAAGTTTTACTGGAACTTTTTATTCTGTCAGTTTAATCAGTTCCTCAGCAAAACAAAACAGGGAACAGCTTTACAACAATCATTATGGAGATTGCTGTTGTAGTACCATGTTTTCCTTTAGGTACAATAAATATAACGCTTCCTGTCCTTGCAAGTCTAATATAAAGAAATGGTCCTTTAACCATCATTTTAATGCTTGCTTGAGTGGGGGTGGAGAGGAAAATTTTGTTATCTCCCTGTTGCCGCCTTCCCTTTTCTTAGGATGCACATTGATTACGCGATGTCCAGCTATAGGCTTGCCCCACCAGCGCGGCCAGTGCCGGTGTGCTGCCCATGAGGGAGCACCCTTGATTGCAGCCTGAGGGACACAGAGTGCATTGCACCGATGAGCTGCTTTGAGATACTTAACGCAAGCACGCTGTCAGCAAAGATGTGGTATTCTGTGGTACTTGCATAAAGCTGGGAAGAAAGACGTTTGACAGTGGTATTGGTACCCACTTTGGTGCTGTGGCACCTGAGTGCAGCATCCACCTCATAGCCGTTTCTTTTTAAATGGAAAAAAGCGTGGCTACTGTTGCACTTTTGCTTCTGAAGAAGGGATGGGAAAGCACCACATGTCTTAAACTTATATCCAGATTTCTGCAAAGTCAAAAGTTTTAATTGGATTGAAAGTTTGGCTAACATGGGATAGCAAGTAACATCAGCAAAGAATGGCTTTGGGCTTTTGCGTAATTCCTTGCTCAAATCTGGATCCCAACTGGTTTAACACTGGCTGTGTCTGAACAGAGTAGCTGCTGCCCATCAGCCACCAAGATACAAGGTGTTGATCTGCGAATCATCCAGGGCAGGCATCAACCAGAACATGCTGCAGCTCCCTTCCAGCCCATATGCACGGTGTTTCTCCCCACGGGGACCAGAGCGTGGAAGGGGGACAGTGCATGTCTGTCTCTTCAGCTTTGTTTCACAGTGCACTCAGTGCATACACAGATCCTGAAGCCAGGAGGTGCTGTTGAGTCCTGAAATGTAGGCCCAGAAACCTCCAGGTCAGAGGAAGACTAACATCCAGATTAATTTGAGTCAAACTCAGATGAAGATCAAGATTCTTGCTACAGCGGCATGAGGCTCCGACCTAACACAGAAGCTCACTCAGCTTTAGTTATGAAGGAGGCTGATTTATAGCTCCAAAACAATTCCTTCCTTTCTTAGGGGCTCAAGGAAACTTTCATTAACTCTAGAAGGAAGATAAATACCAGCTACAATTCTCACTTTATAGGGAAGGGAGCTGAAACAGAAGTTTAAGCCCTCCTCTGAATTTGCATTTACCTTGGGCTAAAAGATTATGTGGGGCTCAGATCTCCAATTATGAAACATCTACTTAAAATTCATAGGCAAATTCATATGTATTTGTGGCTATATTTATGGTCAGGACTGAGTTACTAGAAAAAGAAAAGAAAAAAAGCCCATTACTTTGCTCTACATTTCCTTTTTGAGGATAATAGTTCCAGTTACAAAGACCAAGTATTCTCATCTAGTTTGTTACCTCATGCATAAGAACACTAACCTATTTCCTCATAAAGTATCTCTCATACATAGGCTTACTGTCACCTCTAGGTATAACAAATCAATCTAGAGTTTTGTTTGGTTTTTTTTTTTTTAAATAGCACGCATATTTTCTTTTCAGGTTGCAACATCAGAAGATGCATGCGAAGCATCATGGCTGTGAATCAATGCATATGGAGATGGTTCTTGTTCTCATTGCAACCTTGGTTGTTGCCCAGATTGTGTTTGTTCAGTGGAAGTAAAGACACTGTCGATTGTACAATGTGAATAGCTTGTGAGAAAGACAGCAGTTTTGGAGCTGTAGTGGTTAAGACATCATGTTTCCCAGGTAACAGTTGGGAGTCATGGCATACTCTTAAGCGTTTACATCTAGCAAGACAACTGAGCCTCTATGGAAAGCAGCAAGTCATGGCTTTTGGTCAGGTGGAGAATAGCTTTTATGTAGGAAGGAAAAACAACTTGTATTTTGTTTTCTGTGTATGCATACTGATGCTGTGGTCAGTCTTTAGTAGGTTAAAGCTTTTAAGGAAAATGCTGTGAGTTTTCAAACAACTGTCTAATAATGGACTAGTAGGAGAACAAAGTCACTACCCTTATCTAGCTGAAGTAATGCTACAGAGAGTACTAAGAGAATCCAAGGCCCCTATTCATCAGGTTACTGATGCACATGCCTGATTAGAGAGAAAGCTTGTCTTGTGGTTGTTAAGGTGCTAAAACTGGGGCTTATGATGCTTCAGCTCACTTCCTTTCCCCTACCACAGAATTCTCTGCAAACCTGAGAAAACCAGAGTGACATGATTTCCACTCCGACCTCCCTATTCAATAGTTAAAAAAAAAGTTAGGCATCTCAGAAAGGGCTAGTCCTTAAAAAGCAATGCGAGTTTTAAGATGTTAAACAAATTATGGGGATTACACAGATATTTCAGACAGGCAGAATTTTAAGCACACAAGCAGCTTCTTAGCTTTTCCATCTTCATCAGCTGATGAGAGTCCTAAGCCATCTGTGGATTGAAATCCAGTTTTTAGTAACAGAACTTCTTAATAGCAGTGACATCAATAACACGATCAATACTTTATCTCTTGACAATTGCTCCTCAGACTCTGAAGCATCATACCCCCTGATTTGACAGGTCTGTTAAACACTAAAGAATGAACCTTGATACAATTTACAGAAACTGTTTTAGTACGGGATATAAAACCAGCCTGACCTATGACCGCTTTACTGTTAGTGAGGTTTCACAGTGGCATAAAATTGCAATACAAAGATTGTGAAACAGGCTCGTCAGCTATACTTTACAGAGTTAGGAACAGTGATGAAATGTTCATCATGGCAACATATATACAGGTGAAATGTCTAATGAAGTCACAGGTAGCGCAGCTCATTGAGGATTTTAGCTTCATGTCACTAAGTCTCTCTCAAACACACACTCCTAACCCTGAGTGCACACAATACCTAAGCACATATAGTATAATCATATACAATATTACTTTACCATTGTGTTCTCTTTAATTTCTCTTCTAGACCAGTTCTGCTGTATGGTTCAACCATTTTGTGTTCATGTTAGCATCTCAGTTCAGAGCTTTTCAAGTATTTCTCTCCTATCAATTTTTACCTTACTGATTTCAACAGACATTTAGAATAAAGAACACAACACTGAAGTGACTGAAGTCACTCAGACTGTCCTTTGTTTTCCATTGAAAATACTTTGCATGAGACTGGTATTGAATTAGTGCTGAAACATGCTTGAACTCTAAGTATGCATACAATGATGAGCAGCTGGGAAGATCCCTGTCTGCCTGGCAAAGCCTTCGGGAGTCTAAGCAGCATGCACTCTGTGTTGCTTTGGCATTATCCTCCTTAGCAGTACTTAAAGTTAGTTAATGTGTACTACATAGACTGTCAAAAATGCCAATAGCCTACACTTGTTACAGTCTTATTACTTGTGTAACTTAGTCTTCGGCAATTGAAGCTTCATTCCCAACTATTAGTTTACAGGAGCCAGTCACACCTACAAAGTGATATAGACAATACGGAAAAAGTGCATGTAGTCTAATTTAGGGAGGCTCCACTTTAATAAGACTTTGTGATGGTTTTTGTGTTTTGGCAGTGCATTTTAAAATAAACAAAACATCTGCGCCAGAAACGTGCTGGGGCCTCAATTTTCAGTGCATAGCTGTGTGGTGGCAGCAAGGCCTCCTTCTCCAGTAGAAGAGGAACTGAAGCAGAGCCTCTTTCAGTAAAAATAGTAGCACCAGAAGCTGAAGTTCACCTTGCACTGGGTTTTCGCAGTTCCGCTTCACGCTCTGTTTAGTTGGGAGAGTAATACATTCTCACACCTACCACCTATCTATGTTTGTAATAGCGAACACTACTCACAGTGGGTCTCTGCCAGTAGATGGTTTATTGCATTTATTCCATGTTAGGCAACTTAAGAGTGTTTGTCACCAAAACAACTCACAAGTTTGTGTATTAAGTTATAACTGACCTCACGTTTCATACCCAGATACTTTTGTATTGTTTTCAAACACATTGTTGATCTCATTGCATTAGCTTGCTTTCTTTAAAAGCATGTCATGCAGCAATGTTAAAGGTAAAAATTTCTGCCAGTATAGTAACTGCCAAAATCTGATCCACTGTACTTTGAAGACTAACAAATAGGACGAACATTAAGATACAAAGTTGAACAATTAATGAGATCCTTACACAAGATAGATGAAAAATAACTAGTATACGTTGTTGCATCAGATGAGGAAACCTTCTGATTTAGGAGCAGAAACTGTAAAGATGGTCGCATTTAGGATTTAAACAACTTAGTTAATGCATACAGGAAATTGTCCATTTGACATAAAAATAAACAACAAAAAAAATAAATCTACTGCTCCCCTAAGTACAAGCAGGTCTAGACTTCTGCATTACAGTTCTTCCAGGTGGCAGTTATTATGCTTGTGTTCATGTGCGTATCATTTTTGTTTGATTTGGTAGGAAACATTTAAATAAGTCAAAATTTGAAAAACAACCACATGCTTACTAAAGAGAAAACAGCCCTCCACTTTTGCTTGCTTACGCATTTCTCTTACTTGCCATCCAGCTTTTGACCGCTTGGTTTATGCCTGTATAGTTCACATATAGGTTATGCACAACAGTGTCTAATACTGAAGAGAAGAAACCAAACACTTTCCCCTACTTGTAAGAACATGCTTGCATCTTTAGGAGCAAAAGAGAAGGGAAATCAGAAGACGAGGTAGAACACATTATTTTCAATAGGAGGGGTAAACCTAAGGCTCCTTTTCTCTGATCAAAAACTACTTTCTTTTCTATTTTTTGTCCCAAGAGATCAGCGAAACAAGTAGCCAGCCCTCCATTGCATATCATGGCTTGGAAGGCAGCATCAGCTGACAAACATTTCTGTCTGATTCTTTGAGGTCATGGTAGGTGTTTGCATGTATACATCCCTGCTCTGGATACTCACGCTATTCTCAGACATAGTAAGAGCTCAGAGAGAATTGCACAGTCCTGTTAGCAGAAATAAAGCAAAGGATTGCAGTGATTGACTCCCACCCTCCCTTCAAAGTGCTTTGCAAACATGTGAAAAAGAAAAGTTTGGTTTCTTTTTGAAAGAAAAAGGAAACGAAGGTCAAAGGGAGCATAAAATCAGCCCTAAATGGAAAGGGCATTCATTAGCTTGCTCAAAAAGATCAAAAAATAAAAAGCAGCGACTACTCACTAGATGCAAGAGAAACAGCAACAGCCTGTACCTTCCAAAAGAGCCTTATCCAGGCTTATCGAGAATGTAAAATGTCTCCTGAAAAAAAAAGGCATGCTGGGGAAGGCTCCTATTTCAAAGGGGCAAGAGCAAAAAAAGTTGCAGCAAAGCAACCAAGGCTCAGCTGTGGATAATTTTGGCAAGAGGGAAGAGATTGCCCTTCACCAGATGGCTACATATAAAGTAACACGGGTGTGAGCCTAGCATGGGGGGAGGAATAAGGAAGAGGTTTTTCTAGAAGGCTTGGCCTGAAATAAAGTTGTGTCTAACAATTTTTTTTTTTTCTTTTAGATGGTAGCTGACAGTTTGGGGTTAACTTCCATACGATGAGGAAGCAGATTAGAGAAAACGATCATTTCTCAGTTACTTTTGAGAATTTTGTTATTGTTATTCGAGTTTTTAAAAAATAAATATGGAGCTTGTGTTCTGCTAATTTGTATTGTAAAAACCTGATTTTCAATAGGTTTGCATCTGTGTTCAAATAACACTCTCATTTCTCTATTTCACTCACAAATTTTGTATTCCTCTAGCTCAGTGAGGTGCAGGCAATTATGTGCTTGCAACTGTATTATCTACTCTGGGATGTGGGGTGGCAAGGAAGAATGCTAGTCAGAGAATTACCATCCTTGAAAAACCATTCCTATCCTGTCCTAGCCTATCTTACCCATTTTTCTCAACACAAAGGCAGGAGTCTAGCATATCAAATGGGGAAGGAAGGAAAAGCTTATTAGTGTTCTGACTCTGTATTTTCCCAAAGGAAATTCTGACTATCAGGTGCTCAGCTGATTCTTATAATGCAATTTGCTTGCTGTTGGAAGCTGTCCATTGATGAAAATTAAATAAATATGATATATGTGGACAAAGTTGTTCTCTCCTGGCATAATAGAAATCTTAAAATATCTGAGATAGAAAGGCAGATTTGTCATGGTCTCAGAACAATCTCAAACACAATCTCAAGCCTTACTTCTTGTCCCGTAGGTGGTTGCCCATTTTACTGATTATATATCTTGTATCATGTGGCAGTCATGTAATAAGAACTTACTTTGGAATACAGTTGAAAAATGAAGCAGCATAGTTATGACAGCATTCATTTCTATACCTAAGTAATGAGGCAAATCTTGAAAATAAGGTTGGTTGATTTACTTAATATAGAAATCCCTGCCAATTTCCAATGTACTATCAAGTATAACCATATTAATTTAAACCTTTAAAAAACCCAAACAGCTGATTTATTATTTCTTCCATGCATATGCTTTTGAGTATTTGAATATGTCTACATCAAAAGAAACTAGATTTTTAGAGAGCCAGTTAGTTTGCGTTGCCAAGTTAACAAGTTCTGTTAAGGTCAGTCTGTCACAATAAATCTAATTATTACACAGTTATTTTCTTTATGTATGCAGTTTTCACCATATGCTATAAGATGGAAAGGATAGTGGAATAATGCTTTTCTGTTGAATTTGCTGGTGATAGGCATTCTTACTGGCTCAGAGTGGGGGGAGCATTGTGAGGGAAGCAAAGGACAGATGGACATTTTTCAGTTGGTGCTTGTATGACCTATTTAATTTGCATAATTAGAAAATGGGAAAGTTATCTATGACGCTGATGCTGACTTCAGTTCTAGGTCTTTTTGAGCTCATTTAAAGTACGGTAATGAGAAAAACATTTTACCTTTGGGCAGCAATCTGATTTGTCAGGAAATTCCTCTTGCTATGATGGGTGGATGAGGAAAATTTGGAATAATATGATCCAGATGTTAAAACTCCCATTTAGCAGCAATGCAGATGTATTATTTTATGGAATTGTCCAGATGGTGACCTTCCAGTATTAATAATAAATCAATACTGGGGTTTTCATCTGTATAACTCGATTCCTATCTTTGTCCTCATTTACATGACAAAATACTCATGCATTTCATGTAGAGGCTAATAGTATTAAAACTAACAATCCGGAAGACATAAAAATCAATGAGGAAATTTGAAACGATTACTGCAAACAATATATACCAGTTGATCTGATAACAGCATTACCCGAGAGAAGGTTGTGATACCATTTTTTAATTAATTAGCATTTCATTTTGCAGCTAACATGATAACAAAGTTCTGTTATAGATTTGTATTAGAAAGTAGCTACTTTACTGAAGATGTGTACCCGTTCAGTTTTGGCTTTGTCACTTAAATTCAGGCTTTACTTTCAGTCCACTGAAAAAAAAAAGCAACCCACAGTACGTAAGCGCATAGGAGAGCGATCACGTCGGGCAGTAGCAAGACAGGCAACAGGGAGCCTTTGGTGGCCTCTGGTGAAGGTGAGGAGACCTCAGGCTCTGCGGTCAGCGATCTGTAGGGACCACTGACCTGTGGCATGCCAGAAGGGCTGCGTGGCATGGAAGGAGCTCTGTCACTTTTATGGTCACAAGCAGCAGACTGTCATCCCATAAAGTCAGAGCTGCAGGGTGAAGAAATGCATAACAGTGACGTGATCTAATGATGCTGTGTCGTTGTCTTTTACAGGTGTTTCTATCTGTTAATTTATTTAAACTTATATTGTGAAATACCAGTTTGCTTAATAGTTGCATGCTTTCTGGGGTTTGGGGGGATTTTTTTTAAGATTTTCTCCTTTTTCTTAGGAGAAGAAGAAGAATCCAGTCCTGCTTCAGTTGAAATGTGTGGCAAAACTGTGTTAGGTTTCACAGGGAGTAACACACATTCCTTCAGAATTCTGCTTTTTGGGTTAAGGAAGGAGATTCATCTTCCATAGAAATAGCTTTTTACTCTAGATGGATTGTGCTTTTTGTTTGCTTTTAAAAAATCCTGCCACCCCAAACCAAATATAGATTTGAAAACCATCTCCCCTCAGGTTCTTTTTTTTATTTTTAGTAACCTTTCTGTAAAGATGCAGGAGCTAACTCTACAAACACACATTAAAGTCAATCTTGCTTTACCTTTGTCATCATCAGGCTTCCTCAATCCCAAATCCATGGTTTATTAATGTGATCATGGAGAGAACTGACATTACAGGGCTTTTGACTCTTCAGTGGGTTTCAAATATTTGCTTATTGGAGAAGTAGTAGAGTATTTAATCACTGTGGGCAATTCAAACAAATATACATGTTAAGTTTGATATAATTTCATTTAGAAAAAGGGTTTAAAAGTTTAAGCCACAGCATTTTGTTGTGCTGTAGAAAGAGTTTTTAAGAAAAACCTCCAGTAGTGTGGTTATGCAACCGAGCAGCATCCCAAATTAATGCAGCCAAATGTGCCTTTCTGAATGTTTGTAAGAGCAGCTCTAGGTCTTAAAGGCCAAACTTCCTCCACCAATTTCAGAAAACTTGCTCCCAAAGCTTTAGCCCTGCAGCCACCATATATAATTTGAGTTACAAAACAAACTTTAATGTTTTTTTCAGTACCATTAATGCTATCATTAGACAGTGTAGTTTTTTGAGGATAGGATGTGGGGTTTTGATGAGTTGTATCTCAGTGTTATAACCATTTACTACACTGGCATTACTAATTATTTACAGGGTGCAAGGCAGACTAACATCATTACTCTAAGGTCAAAGGCCCTCCTGTGTCAGATGCTGTACAAGTCACATTTTTTTGTATAAGTTTTACAGTTTGGCAATCTGTTAATCGAACCTAACCATGTAAAATGGAAACATAGGATGTCATTACTTGAAAACGACTGTCTCAATTTTGCCAACAGTTAGTCACACTGCTGCAGATGTGGGTTGTTCCTCTTTATTTCATCATCAGACTTTACTGGTGAAGATCCCTGTCCATGTGGGGAATGCTCTCAGTTACATTACTTTCAGAGCAACCTGCAAGCCTCTCTCGGGAAGAACACCACAGTATGTCCTTTTTTGTTGGTTTTACCTTGGTTTTGGGTTTTTTGCTATTGTTTCTTAAAGGAAACCTGTAGAAGGAGAAGAGCAAATAAGAATTTCCCTGCAAAAAATCTTCACAGATTACAAAAAGGACCATTAGCAGTTGAATTTGAAGGAATCTTCCAACTGCAGTATGAATAAGTTCCTCTAAACCAGTGTTTATCAAACATGACATGCAAATGAAAAAGAATTAAACAAGAGTTAAAATTAAATTCATTCCATCAGTTCCGTTGGTTTTTCATTCTGCAGACTCTTACCATCAGCAGTCACCCCAGGTGTTATTGACCCTGAAGAGCTCAATTTGGTATACATTCCAAATTGGTATACATTTGGTATACCAACAATTTGGTATACATACCAAATAGTCTGAATTTATTCCTTAGAGCCCTCTCTGCCTCCGTAAGAGAGGTCTGTATTCTTCCTTCTCCAGTCTTCTGAAATTCCGCCTCTCCACCCTGGGCTCGCAAAGACAATTATTAATGGTTCAAGAGATTGCTTCTGCTAACTTTCAAGTATTGTAGATAAATTTCAGTGGTGGTATACTAACTTGACTATATCTAACTTACCTCAGTTGTTTTTCACCTGTTCTTGTCCTGTTCTGGCCTATGTCTGCCTCCTTCACAATTCCCAACTGTTAGTTTTAATTATGTTAGCAATCTGTTCACAGTTACCATTTGTTGTGAAGACTGAAGCAAAACAAAAAGGTTTTGCTTTTTTTTTCCCCTGTACTTTTTCCTGTATTATATATACATTTTTATTCACCTTTAAGTAAGGGAGAAATATAGAAGCAGAAATCTTCTGTTGAATTTATATGAATACTTCAGTAGAAGCTACGTATGTGGCATTTTGTGCCACTCTGTAAAATATGCAAGATCTTGAGCAGTGTTTCTTTTCTCTTATCCATAGGTTGGTCTACAAATGGTTCCTCCTGATCTGTAAACTGAGTTATGCCATTGGAATTGTGGGTTATCTGGCCATAATGTTTACCATGTTTGGATTGAATTTATTCTTTAGGTAGGTATCTTCAGGTAAAATTGGGATAGTCAACTGTTATGATTTCCTATTTGATTGCAGTGAAATTGCTTCAGGCTGGTCTCTTCACCACCCACTTCAACATATGAAACCCCTTTTACATTGTTAGAATCATAGAATCATAGAATCATTAAGGTTGGAAAACACCTCTAAGATCATCAAGTCCATCCGTCAACCCAACACCACCATGCCCACTACACCATGTCCCTAAGTGCTTCATCTACACGTCTTTTAAATACTTCCAGCGATGGTGACTCAACCACTTCCCTGGGCAGCCTGTTCCAAGGCCTGACCACTCTTGCAGTAAAGAAATTTCTCCTAATGTTCAATCTAAACCTCCCTTGGCGCAACTTTTCCTCTTGTCCTATCGCTCGTTACTTGGGAGAAGAGACCAACACCCACCTTGCTACAACCTTCTTTCAGGTAGTTGTAGAGCGCAATGAGGTCTCCCCTCAGCCTCCTCTTCTCCAGACTAAACAGTCCCAATTCCCTCAGCCACTCTTTATAAGACTTGTGCTCCAGGCCCTTCACCAGCCTCGTTGCCCTCCTCTGGACACGCTCCAGCACCTCCATGTCCTTCTTGTAGTGAGGGGCCCAAAACTGAACACAGGATTCGAGGTGCGGCCTCACCAGTGCCGAGTACAGGCGCACGATCACCTCCCTACTCCTGCTGGCCACACTATTTCTGATACAGGCCAGGATGCCGTTGGCCTTCTTGGCCACCTGGGCACACTGCCGGCTCATGTTCAGCCGGCTGTCAGCCAGCACCCCCAGGTCCTTTTCCTCTGGGCAGCTTTCCAGCCACTCTTCCCCAAGCCTGTAGTGTTGCATGGGGTTGTTGTGGCCAAAGTGCAGGACCCGGCACTTGGCCTTGTTGAACCTCATACAGTTGGCCTCAGCCCATCGATCCAGCCTGTCCAGGTCCCTCTGCAGAGCCTTCCTACCCTCCAGCAGATCAACACTCCCGCCCAGCTTGGTGTCATCTGCAAACTTACTGAGGGAGCACTCGATCCCCTCGTCCAGATCGTTGATAAAGATATTGAACAGGACCGGCCCCAGTACTGAGCCCTGGGGAACACCGCTCGTGACCGGCCGCCAACTGGATTTAACTCCGTTCACCACAACTCTCTGGGCTCGGCCGTCCAGCCAGTTTTTTACCCAGCGAAGAGTGCACCTGTCTAAGCCGTGAGCCGCCAGCTTCTCTAGGAGAATGCTGTGGGAGACAGTGTCAAAGGCTTTACTGAAGTCCAGGCAGACCACATCCACTGCCTTTCCCTCATCCACTAGGCGGGTCACCTTGTCATAGCTTGTGTAGCTGTAGGTTCTCTTACTTCTTGATTTTTATTATTGCATAGTTGGTCTGAAGTTTGATAGTTAGTCATTTTATTACTTGTGTTTGTGGTGTGAAGAGAAGAGGGGAAAAACCTTAAACTTCATACAGCCACTATGTTCACTCATTTAATCCCCTAATTTAACTGCTGAGTTAATCCTCAGTCCTTCATTTCTGTACCTGAAAGAGATGAGACATAAAAAGACTTGACGTGAAGGATAAAAATAGATAAGCACATTCATATCAAAACCACATTATAATTCTTTCTGATAATTACGATTTCCTGCTCTATGAGGCTATAATGTTGCTAGGGGGGTTTCCTCTTTTTATTTTGACTACTGCCAAAGACAATACTCTATGTCCAGATGATTCTCAACCTAACCTCTTAATCCAGCTAGAACATTTGCCTGGGTAGAATTTGAATTTTCTTTATGTTTGTCCAGGATTTCTGTCTTACTAGCAGCCCAGTCAGAGCTACTGTGCAGGACTCTGAAGCACCGTCTGACCAGAAATTCCAGGGATTCCTGAAGAGCGTGTAGATCAACTACATAATGCATCTGCTGTAAGTCCAACACTTCTTGGAGTTATTGGAGATACTGCACATACGTAAGTCAGCTGTTCCTTTAAGTGTCAGATTTATTGCCCATACATTGTATAGTTGATTAACCCAAAAGTACATAGCTCTGATGGAAAATTCTTGGCAGAAACTTAACAGTCTTGTGTTACCAATACTGTTAAGCTTTATCCTGTTGTATTTTATTTAACCAGCTAAATTCCCCCACCAGCATATTTTAAAGATACAACTACAAAATTTGTTAGCTCTATTTTAAAGGTTCATTACTTTGTGCCCTGTTGCAGCAGAAATGACAAGTCCTTTTTAATGTTGAGAAGCTTCAGTTTTATGAGTATTTGGTAGCCAGGTTTCGGTCTCCCAAGACCTGTAACACATACAGTCTCAGAGAGCTGACAAGAGACGTTAACATTTTTGCAGACTCTGATGTGTTGGGGTTTTTTGGGGTAGGGGGTTAAATACCGCTTGCTGCAATTTAGCAAAGATTTTATTCTGAGGAATTAGTATTCAGGAAGACAGTGGGCTCTTTCAGCTACAGAAACGTAACATTTCTTTGACTGGCATCTTACACCTTATTGAGATTTGGCTGATCTTGTTGCTTCTGCAAAACAACGAAATATATCTAATTGTTCTGTATAAGACTCTAAGCAAACTCCCTTTCTATAAGAAAATGTGTCAGCTTGGCCTTCCTATAACAGAGCTGAGTAGCTGTGGCTCCAAAAGCAGTCCATAGCCTACTTTCAACATTGCTTGCCATCAAGCATATTGACACTTCAAGTATGAGGGTTTCTGCTGCTGCAAAAGAAAATGAAACTAAACCTGCAGTTTGAAGGAAGCAGGAGCTAACTGGAGTAAAAATCTTGTTGATATTTTATTCTGGCGTTTTGGTCAAGAAGAGACTCGCCCGAGTACTCTTTTGTGGTTTTATGACAGAATCAAGTCTGACGATGGATTTTGCTGTGACTGCTTTTTTATGGATTGTACTATGAAGTGATGGGAAGAGACTTTGCAGAAATTTGTTCTGACTACATGGCTTCCACCATTGGTGTAAGTGCTGGGGATCATCATCCTGAATACCACTTGCAAGGACTGGAAGTGAGCTCTTGAATCTCTTGTGCTCCTGGGTTCGTGAGAATAAGGTCTACCAGATACTCTTGCAGTAAACTAACCTCATTTTTCCTGGAGGAGAGCCGTTCTTGTGCCACAGACAAACTGTTGAACTCCCTTCTCAGTCTTATGATTAGAAGAATAGTCTTAATGAAGTAGTAGCCAGTGACATATGCCAGGGCCTGATTTGGGGTTTCCAACACACGGGTCCCTATGTACAAGAGATTATATAATTTTCCTAATTGCCATAGGAAGACAAGCTTCTTACTTCCCCAAAGTCTATGAAAGACTCTTCTTGCCCTTTCCTTTTTATAGCTCTTATCTTCCCTTTCCAAATAAGGTGATTACCTCAGCACAATTCTCTTATGTCCCCGTTACTTAAAATCAAGCAGATGGTTGCTAAAGTTCTTGCATCAGCAATAAGATTTTAATTATTTCTTGGTAACTGTGCATCCTGGCACTAGTAAACTAAGACAACTGTAGCCATTTTCATGCTGTCCTTATCTCTGATGGCACTTAAAATGTGTTTATGCATCCTTGACTCTAAGCAAATATTTTGTTGTTCTTTGGCTTCTTTTTTTCCTCTAAACTTGATCTTGACAGTTTTACAACATCAGTGGCATACCAACAAGAAATTTGTCCAATGACATCTGTGCGGTCTGCAGGCAGAAAATTTCTGTGGATATAAATGAAGAAGGGATCACTGAAAATACCTACCAGCTGTCCTGTAATCATGTGTATCCTTTCCCTGTAATTATGGAACTGTTGTTTTCTCCTCTTTTACACTGCATTAAAAAATAATAAAAAAGGCAATAAATACCAAGAAAAAAAGAAACCAAAACCACATTCAGGAACAACATAGCACAAAAGTAAAAATAGGAGCATGAAATATATTTCAGTTCTGTGACACCGGTTGAGGCCACGCAGCTTTTTGACAGACAAACTGATGCAAGAGTGGCCGAAACCCTACAGTTTCAGGCCTAAATCCGCCTTCCAGGTACTTCATGCGCAGCCTGCGTGGGTGTGCCTGGCCGTGTGTTAGGCCAGGCATGCTGACCATGGTCAGGTCTGCTAATTCAGGCTCCCGTGTACTGCGGAGGATTTCCTCCGCCTGTGCCTGGGGCTGTGTTTGCTGGGTAGTTTGAAGGCAGATGTGCAAGCCTTCTCCAGCGGTGGCACATACATACCCCACAGCCTGACAGAAGACCCAATGTCTCATACTCGGGGGTACCAAGCATTTTGCATTCCAGAAACCAAAAGAAAAGGTATCGCATACGTGCTGGAACAATGTTACAAATCACCCCCTTCTGTGGTTCATAACAGTATCCTGGCTTCCTGCAAGCTGGAGAATATGAATACCAGTCTGGATGTTCAGGACATTGGAGTCAACTTTAAAATAATTCTAAATATCCTAAACATTTTAAGTCATTTGAAACTGCTCAGTTATAAAACAGGGCAGTATCCATAACCAGTCATTAAAATTATCTATTTATGGTTTGACTAGGTTTGCAGATGTATGCACTGGGCCTTGTTTATATTTGAAAGATTCCTTAACAATACACCTGATACCAGGTTTCATTAATCCTGCATCCGTGGTTGGTGCATTATTGGCAAGAACCAGACTTGCCCATACTGCCCTGAGAAAGTTGATTTGAAGAGGATGTTAAGTAACCCATACCCTCTCCCTAACAAGTGTGCTTTTGATTTGGATTTTCTAAACCATAGCCTGATTACTTACTAATTCTTGTTTTGATCTGCAGTAGAGGGATGAGATGACCACATTAAATAAATGGAAAACCAATTATTATTAAGGAACAATTATATTTGGGGAAGATGATAGTTCTGTTTGGCTTTATCTTATCTAAGACCCCAAGCAAGCTAGGAGAAGAAAAGTGCATATGTATTTTCCTTCTTGATTTTAAGACATCCGGAAATCATTTTTATAATGAGAGGAACATTTTAAAAAATGTAAATCGCAGTTTTAGAAAGACCCTGCAGGGGATTTTGCTCTTTAATTAAATAACAAAATTGATATAATCCACTTTCAGAACAAGTGCTGGTTTTCCCCCCTTCCCTTAGTTGTTAGTAAACAACATTTTTCCTTTAGCAAATGAAATAATAGTTGAAGATCTGCTGCTGCATCTGTAGAAACCTGCTTGAGTGGAAGCAACGTTTGGCTTACTTTTTTGAAGCCTATTTTAACCGTATGTGGGGAGGATATTTAATTTTAACCTTACCCCTATAAAAAAGGAAGTAAAGTAGAAGAGTTGAAAAGAAGGCATTTCAAAATTTTAACCCAATACTTTTTCTTTGATTCTGGCTAAGAAAAAACACCGAGATTTATTGTTGCATTTTCTCTCCAGTTTCCTTAACAACAGATTAGGTGGGAACACACACATTATTGTATGGACAACTTGTGGACTGGCTCTGCTATCTGGCGGTTTGGCAACCGGTTGTTACAGGCATTGTCCAACGCATTAATTACTCACTGGGTCTAGAATAGGACTCATTATTAGTGAGAATGCAAAATGTTGGATATTCACCTGTCTACAACAATATGCATATTCTGTACTTAATTTTAAAAGACTAGAGGAAATAGCAGTTGGTTGAACTCTGGTGTGCTATACAGCCTTTTGCAGGATGGTGCCTCTTTTTGCATTAGGGCAAGACTGTACAGCATGCTATTAAAGCGTTTTTTTATTTTCTCAAAGTAAGGATTAAAAGAAATTGCTGCCTTTAATGGGAAGATTGTGCTAGGAAAAAAAGGACTTATTTCTTAGAATTAATATCCCCTTAAAAAAAAAGGGAAATAAGTATTTTAAGTTTATTTCATTATTAAATATATTGGTAGTGGCCTCCAGTTGAAAGTCTGACTACAGAAAATTGTGCAGCAGATAAGAAGAATTTTAAGTCAAATAATGGCTTTGTATACAGCAAATTCTGAAAAATGCACGCGAATAGTTTGTTCATTTGGTTAATGTAGGGTAATACAAGATTACCATTGGCTTTTTTTCCCTCACCGCTTTCAAGAACTGTTGTATTGTAACATCTTCCAATGGCCATTTACAAAAAGCTCTAACCACAGCAACATTTATGGTGTGCTTGGCAGTCAGATAGGCCTATATGCGGAGGTCCTATATTAAGTCCTCTTTGACTTACTGTCACCATGCTCAAAAGGCCCAACTTCCAATAACCAGCTTCTCAAACACACGACAACGAAGTTATGATCCCTAACCACCAATTCCATATGTTGCTACTGCTTTTTTTTAAAAAAAAACAACACCAAACCAGATCAAAATGCATGCATAAGTCATGCTGCTTAACGGCTGAATGTTTGACGTCTATACTACCCTGGCCACACTGTGAGGAATTGAAACTCAGGGTTTTTATGCAAGAAAGGGCAGTTCTGCTTAGGAATCAGAGAAAGTGGTCTTAAAAGGCAATTACCCTAGCTGAAGTAGCTTTTGAACTCAGATGAAATATGGTCAGTATTTTAAGAATTTTTACATTGTTATTAGAAATCAGAAATACAGATTAACTTAATTTACACTTTAATATATATATGAGAATAAAGCAGAGATTGCATGAAGTCATCTATCAATGAAGGTAAGGTTTAGATGCTAAAAATAGGAAATGATGCAATTAAAAAAACATTAAGTAAATGAAAGAAAAAGCAATTCTCAAGTACATAGAAAGAAGGTGGCTTTGTTTGCTTAGATGAAATAGCAAAGTTAATAATTCTTATAATGCGTTATGCCTATATTCATATATGCAAAAATGCACGTAAATAAATCGTTCATTTGTGTTACACTGTCAGAGTTGCCTAATTGTGGGTGTAACGGAAGGATGTTTGTCCTCAGCCCTCTCAATGGCTAGCAAAGGATAGGGGGACTTCTGCTCTCACTGACACGTTGGCTGTGTGGAGAAGAACTTTCTAAAAACAGTAACTAGCTGTGAGATGAGACTTCCAATGTACCAACTCAATTACAAATATTGAGGTGTTTGAACAGAGATTTTGTACACATTAGATGCCCAAGACCAAAACACAACAATAAAAACACTAACTTGGACATGATCTCATCACAGATACTGCAAAATGCTGTAGGTGTTGCCATGTGAAGGCTTTTAAGGTCTGCTTCCGTACATGCCTGGAAATGTCCTACACTGTGCCTAAGCCCTGAACTGATCCTGAAGTTAGTGTCCCTCTGGCCTACCAGATTCAAGCTGTTAGGGTTCATCTGAAATTTCCTGTGGCTGCAAGGCAGGTATCACCTAAGATACCCTTTACTTTTTAAATCATCTCTGAAGGAAGAGCCTGGTACCAGTGTCTCCCATTTATTACACTTTTTCTGCAATTAGAGGCCTTGTCCCAGCAATCTTCTCGAGAAAACATGGCCCCAGCTGACAGCAAACACCCTGTCTGAGGTGAGATGATTTCTACCCCTCTGGTTTTGTGGACTACGTTTATAGAGAGAGCAGAAAGGTAGGAAACACCCTTTTCATGCTTGTGCTAAGGCTGCGGACCAGAGAGGAGCATGGTGTTGGATTCAAAGACTACATATATATTAGTGTTTCCCACGTTCTAGCTGAGAATAGCTTAAAATCCATTTGAGCAAGTCAGAAGAGTATTTGAACCCTACTCTGAAGCATCTATTCCCACACATGGTACAATGAAACTAGACAGAAATAATCCTCCATAGGTGTCTTTCACAGAGAAAGTTGTCTGCCATAGAACATATATGCTAGAACAGCCAGAACCGCAGTGTGAAAGTGCATTTTTACACTAAGCCTTGCAGCCATGATCCTCCACAGATCTGGACATTCAATTTACAGTGACTGTGAAATACTGCTGAGAATCAGTCCTTAGTCCACTAACTAGGAGAGCTAGGACAAAAATCCTTGCTGCATAAACTGACTTATTGCATTTGATTAGAAGTGGTTTATACAAAGAATGCAGAAAACCCTTGGCTAGGCAGGCTCTCTCCTAAAGCTTTTGCAAAGGTAAAGATATATAAACCACATAGCTTTTTATCTAAACAACTTTTCATCATTAAATATTTAAATGAAACAGCTTTTGCTAACACTGCTGATTAACGTGTGTAGAAAATTGTTGTGGTCTAACCCCGGAAGGCAGCTCAGCACCACGCAGCCGCTCGCTCGCTCCCCCCGCAGTGGGACAGGGGAGAGAATCAGAAGAGTAAAAGTGAGAAAACTCATGGGTTGAGATAAAGACAGTTCAATAGGTAAAGCAAAAGCTGCATGCAAGCAAAGCAAAATAAGGAATTCATTCACTCTTTCCTGTCAGCAGTGTTTAGCCATTTCCATGAAAGCAGGGCTCCATCAAATGTAACAGTTACTTGGGAAGACAAACACCGTAACTCCAAACGTCCTCCCTTCCCCTTTCTTTCCCACAAGTTTTATTGCCGAGCATGATGTTATATGGTATGGTACATCCCTTTGGTCAGCTGGGATCAGCTGCCCCAGCTGTGTCCTCTCCCAAATTATCACGCACCTCCAGCCTACTCACTGGCAGGACAGTATGAGAAACAGAAAAGGCCTTGATGCTGTGCAAGCACTGTCCAGCAATAACTGAAACATCCCTGTGTTATAAACACTGTTTTGGTCACAAATCCAAACCACAGCACCATAGGAGCAACTATGAAGTAAATTAACTCTGTTCCAGCCCAAACCAGTATAACAATTCATGACCACGGCTACAAAAAGAAAATAATCTCACAGCAAGTAATAGAACTTGCAGTAGCTCAGCTCTCTGTTCTTGAGATACAGATAGGTGATGGGATGAACAGGCAAGGGAAACAAAACCAGAGTACATATGCTACACATCCATTCTTTAATGACCCTGCCTAGGATTTTAGAGCTATTTTCAAATTAAACCAGAACATCTCCTGCTGCTCTTCACCAGGAGGCCACTCCAGGTAGGTCTTTGTGTTCATGATCTTCCGCAGCTTGCAGAACCTCTTGGGAATCGCTTTGCTCTGGATGGGCTCCAGGAGGACGAGAATCGCTGCATCGTTGTTCTCGTCAAAGAGGCGAAAGTGCGAGAAGTCCAGCTCATATTTGCACCACTCGCTCTGCACAAAGTGCTCGGACAGCACAAAGAGCGTTTTGTGGCTCTTCTCTATGGAGTCGATGATGTTGTCCACGATCCACTTCCCGGGCACAAAGTCCCGCGTATGGAGGCAGAGCCGAAAGGGGGGGCAGGCCTGCTCCAGCTCCCGCACCATTATGTTTTCCACCCAGTCGGAGTCATTCTCGCTGTAGGAGACAAAAGCGTCGTAGCAGATGTCCTTCGGGGGGGCTCGCTTGGGCTTCCGCTTGGCTTGGAGCCATGCCCAGGTCATTCTCAGGTACCAGACCGCGTGGTACTTGTAGCCGACGGCCACGAGGACGAGGATGACCAGAAACACCAGGGCACAGATCAACGACACCATGAGGGACCTGTGGCACTCCATCAGGGAGAGGTGCACGGCTCCAACCCGCGCCCCTCTCACTGCCAGGGGAGAGTCACAGACGTACTTGTCCGGCCACCCCACCAGCACCTGGCCTATCCCAGCCTGGTGGTGGATGAAGGACAGGAATTCACAGGAGCAGATGAAGTTGTTGTCGCTGGCATCCAGAAGCTCCATTTTCTTGAAGGACTCAAACTCTTCCCTGGAGAAACTGTTGAGCTTGTTTCTACTGACTGACATGGCCACTAAGTTAGGGATGGGTGCGGCACCGGGCAAGGTCTTCAGCTGGTTTTTTGTGAGGTACAGCTCTTTCAGAAATGGGAGTTGCAGTCCAAACTCCTTCAGGTTGTTAGCGCTAACGTCCAGAACTTCCAGCGTAGGGGGAATGCAAGTCGTTAGTTTAGGAATGTGAGTGCTGGAGAGGTTTAAATATTTCAGGGTTTTTGGCCATTCACACACATCTGGAATCTCACCAAAATTATTTTGGCTAATGTCTAAGAGACTTAGGTTTCTTAGATGAGACAAACTTTTACCCGTCATTTCTAAGTTACTCAGTGAATTCTGACTTAAATTTAGAGTTTGTAGTGAGGGCCAACCACCCTGACAGGCCGAATGCTCCAAACTCTGGTCTCCAAGCAAATTCGCACTAAGGTCAAGATACTCTAATGACAGAAGACGTTGTGAAAGGCTGCATGGTACCAAAAAGACCTTGGTGTTTTCAACTGTGACTTTGGTAAGCAGAGATAGTAGACCTTCCACATCCTGAAGATCTGTAAACAAATAAAATTTTTCTATAGATAATTTCTCTATTGTCACAACTCTAACAGTCTGTGATTGGTTTACTTGAATTTGCATTTCCCATCGTCCAGTTCCCAAGAGTCTACAGTCTATCATCTCCACCTCCACTAATTTTGGCATGTCTCCTAAAATGCTGACAATCCCAGGCACAGTAGCATCTGTTAATAAGGTCTGTTTAAAAGAAATTTTCTTTGCAAAAGAAGACGACATGACTCTCAATACTTGCATTTCGGCAGGTATACTGAATGCTATTTTTCTCACTTCTAACCAAGTGACAGAGTGCAGAAGGTCCCTGACAATTGCTGAGAATACATTAATACTTCTTAGGTTTATGATCATATGATCTATCTTCTTCATCGATTTCAAACTTCCCGGTTCGTACTGACTGAGATTGCCACCCTCAATCCACAACTTGTTGAGAAGCGCAATGCCCTCAAAGTTCCCTTGCCTTATGGTGGAGAACCGTGGGTTGCCCAGGTGGAGAGAGCTCAGGTTCCTCAGGTTAGAAAAGGGGGAGCTTTCCCCCAGGTCTCTGTAGAAGTTCCCTTGAAGGTGGAGGTGCTGGAGTGAAAAAAGGTGCCCAAACCACGCAGGGGACAAGTGAGCCAAGCTGTTATTTGATAAGTCCAAGAGCTCCAGTTTCCCAAGGGAGCGAAATGAGTCCTTGTCTATTGAGCTGATTTCGTTGGACTGCAGCAGCAGGGCTCTCAGGTTCACAGCCTGCTGCAGGTCCTGGGATCGGATGTGCTTTATCCTGTTGTGGGCCAGGTTTAACACTGTGATTTTGCCTGTGAGCCCGGAGGGAATAAAGTCCAAGCCCATGGAAGAGCAGTTGCAAAGCTGAGTGGCATCGCATGAAGGACAAGCCTGCTTCAGCACTTGCTCTTCAGAGAGGTTTGCAGCTAAGACCATGCAGATGGCCCACACTCGCCAGGTGTGTGTAGTCATTATTTTGCCTAAAATATGAAATACAGTCAGAGCAAATATAAGATGAATAGTTAGTTTTGAAGAAGGTACATTTTGGATGTATCTAAAACATAACCTTTGCTGTTCTGTCCTGTTGAAGGCACTATAAATTTATTTGGTTTTAACACTGTTCAGAGATAAAAGAGATTAGTCAAAAAAGGCACATTGTACACAAATATTCCAGAATCATTTGTTAAATGCTACGTACATTCAATTTACTCTTTTTTTCCCTGTGGTTTCTAACTTTGGAATGAGGACTATCAAATCAATTAACAGCTGCACAAATCTTTTGCAGATTCAGCTAAGCATCTGAATAATCACAACATTATTACTAATCTGATCCTTCGCCTGTTTAGGAAACAGTCCCCATACATGCCCCCTCAGCCCCGGCTTAGGTCTTTTTCTTCTGGATCTGTAAATATTATTTTGTATTCACATTTTTTACTACAGGGAGTCTCCTGTATGTGTTTCAAATCCTGGTTACATCAAGAAGAGTCAGCGTCTTGCGGGAGATAGTTATGTTCACCTGTAATACTCATTTCAAGCATACGTCTAATCTCAATTCTGACAACAGGGAAAAGAGGGCTGCATATGTTTCAGTCCCTTTCCGCATTTTATCTGCCTTTGGCTACTCTGATTGTAAATGTGCTAGGAGTAGGGAAGTAAATATTTGCCTGGATGTCTGTGTAGGCCATCATTATCATGTTGCCATCAGTCCGGTACTTGCTAATGAAACTTATGCTGTGAAAACTGACCATTGTAACCTACCGACTCTTAGCACTTCCTTTTTACTGCCACATCCTTCTCCTCCGCCAGTGGCTTTTTCTGCTTTGGGTCTCAGTGGCAGAGAGAAGGTCAGGCTCAGCCACAAGGAAGAGCCAGGGGCTTTTGGAGCCTCCTGCAGATCAGATCAGCTGGCTGGACTAGATCAGCTTTTTCCAGCACCACAGCCTGTTCCTCATCCTCTCGACTGAAATGATTCAAGAGAAGCCACACAGCTGTGGATCCTGTGTCACTTCTCTTTCCTCTCACAGTTGTGCCTTTCATAGTACTGATTTGACATGGCTTTTTGTGTAATATCTGCAATATCCAGCCCGTCCTTTCTCCCAACAAGGTGACTTTAGTTCTTCTGTCCCTCTGAGGAGTTGGAAAAACAATTCTTGAAGCCTGAGAGGGCTGTTTTCCCTTCAAAACCCTTATTGCATATTGAATTATAACCCTTTTTTTTGTTTATGCTTTCCTGACAAGGATCAAAGATCACTTTTAATGTATAACTTTCCCCAGTGTGTCACAAACGCCCCTATCTCAGTAGGTATCTTACTGAGGGAGGAAAGAGTGAACCAACCCCAAAGAGGCCAATGAAAAGGTTCCCAAAGATCATTGTGGGCTCGTATCAGGTTAATTGGGTTAGATGATTGGCTCACTGAGAAGTACTTTCTCCTTCAGTCATCCCACTGAGACTCTGTGCAGATGATCTACTGTACTTTGAATTCATACTCTAATTTGTTTTACAATAGCTGACCCACGCAGACAAGTCCCTACAGACAAGTCCTAACCTTCTAGTTGCATTATTTTTAGCCAAAGTTGCTTAAAATTATTCAAAAGGGGCAGAATTACCTGAGATTGTTTGAGTATATGGGGAGAGGAGGAAAAGTTGTGGATCATTCCATCTCTTCCCACCTGAAGGACTATAAACATTTTGACCTCTTGTGTTATTTTCCTTTAATCTCTGTCTCTCTCTGATGTAGAGCTTTGGGTCTTGAAGGACACAGTCCTCTCCCCTGTCTTTAGATGCCCACAGCTGAGCTGGTCACCCACCATGTCCTCCAAAGTCAATGGAGAGAAATAACAACTTTTAGGGGCAATTCACATCACGTCTCTTGGAAACCTACATTAAGATGTGATGACTCCAAGAGAAATAATCCCATTTACTTAAAATGGAACACCACAGTTTAGATACCTAGATATTTGCCCATGTGAATCCCACCCAAAGAATTGCGATCTGTAGTTACACTCACCTGCTGTCCAGCTGAGGCTCTTTTATGGGGCTTTTCTGGTCTTGCAAGTCTGGCTGGATAACACAGTGCTGTAGGCCATAGGAGCAAAGCTATGAGTAAGAGGAATTTCACAAGCAAACAAACAAATTTAAGTGGTATTTTTAAAGTTGCCATCAAAATGCTTACTGTTAGAAAAAGAAACAACCAGGCAACCTGGCCAATCAAAATCTATCTATAAGTAGGCTATTTACAGATGGAACATCGGCAGCACAGAAGGGAATTGGACAGGTTCTGCACGGGAAATACCGGCTGAGCCTAATGGCTCTCCACCTTACCAGCCTGAAACCAACCAGGGACTGCAGGACTGAACCCCATTTGGTGGTAAAGGATGCTTTTCTTTATTGTCACTTCCCTGAGCATCTTTTCCAGGTTTTTTTGCTCATCTCTAATGTAAGCAGACACTCAGGGTAATTCCATTCCCACCCTCATTCATTTTCATTCATTCTCTTCCCCTTCCCACTCCTGTCTAATTCAGCTTAAGACCCTGACTTACAGGGTCGTTTCAGGCCTCTCTGCACCCACTCAGAAATATAGCCCCAGTCCACAATATCATTGCCCTACCAAGGAATCACTTTTCCCTGTTGTGCTGGGAAGAAAAAAAAGCCATATAGAAACTGAAATGCAGGTAAAAATACGGAAATTTGCATAGATGCCCTTATACCATAAGGCACTGTGATGAACTAGATATTCAAAGTGTTTCTTGGTTAGGGACTAAGGATCAGAGCCATCAGACCTGCTCAGTATTTTCTTCCCTGGCCCAGGCGAGTAGAAGTATTTGAGGAAATACACGCATATTCTTAAACAAAACCATGATTGCCAACAGAATGAGGTTCTAAAAATGCTAACAAATGCTAAAGGCTAATGTAACTGCTAAAATAAAGAGTGCCAACAGTGTGCAAACTGATTCTAGCTTGGGGAACGCTATCAAGCTAAATGAGGGCTGGTAAATTTGAGCAGTGCTACGGAGTCTGCAGCAGGAGGGTCACTAGTTGGTGAAGGGTGGATCCACAAGCAGACTGGGGAAAGCTGCTGCTTTCCATTTGGTTGTGTGTGGGTTACATATGCCCTAGCTGTCACCCACCAGCATTGCCTTAATGGTATGTCTGTGTATACACACAGACACACACATATATAGGCATGCCTCTTCTTGTTTCCAACACAGAGGATGTGCAACAGGGCAGAGTTAGGTGAGGAGACAGCTGATCCCACTGCCCTGAGACCATTGCTCAATGAGCTCTTTCCTGGTTGAATTCCCAAGACAAACACAGCCCATCCTCATGCCCAGACTTCCCTGGGCAGCTGGTATCGACACACAAGTGGGACAACATACAAACAGGACAAAGCACGTACAAGGCAACCTCCCACAAGGAAACTGAGCAGAAATGGCACAGTCTGACCAACTTGTCTTTTTTTCATTTGCTGCTTTCCTTTCTCCCCTCTCCTGAAGGACATTGCTCCCATCAGTATGTCCCAGCTCTCCCGGTGAGCCTTCCTTTCACTGCCTGCCTGCCATGCAGTCCTGCCCGCTGCCTGCGATTGCACCTGCCTGCTCCATTTCTGCTGGCAGCCAGAAATCCCTCCCGGCCCTGCACTCCTGCCAGAGCTGGCCCCTGCCCAGCAGCCCCAAGCACCCTGAATCCCCCATGCAGAGGAGGAGGACTCTGTGGCAGAGATTAGATAGCCTCTTCCCAGTGCTCCCTCCTTGCTTCTTGCTCTGGCATTGCAGCTCCACTCTCTTTCCCTGCATCTCCAGCCTCCACCCGCCTGCAAACTCACCTCTGTGCAGAAAAGATTCCCGGGGATGCCAGCTCCAGCTCCGGTGCCTGCATGCCGGTTAACCTATATCGTGTTTCATCGCTCTCTTGCTGATCGCTCTTTACCCAGCTTCCTCTCACGCTGCTGTTTCCTTCCCACTTCACCTCTCAGCCTTAGCAATGTAAGTAGGGGAATTCCCACCTAGGGGATCTGATTGGCATAAAAGCAGTAATGCTATCAGTCCTTTTAAATGTGCCAACCCACAAAAGTCTGGGTCTATGGTAAGAACGTACTGTGTGAAAGCCAAGGCTTCTCCTACACCTCTCTCTGACCCTCTCTTTGAAATGACCGGCAAGACAATTTCTCTCCTTACCTCTAGGCACGCAGTCTTCTAATCTGTTTTATCCGTGCTCAGTGTTTGCTGTCACATAATTCACTCATCACTTACCTGGAGTTCAGCCTTGATTAGCCCATGAGCTATTCTCCAAGAGAGTGAACAGAAAAATCCTTTTGTAGCAGACTTTGGACTAACCCCAGAGATACCATTATTAACAGGAAAGTAGAACTGAAAGTGGTGTTTCCAGCCTACACCCACAGAAACTATCATCTCATGTGTGTATATATGCATACACCTACACACAGGAGTGTGAATATATACATATGTACAAGCACGTACACAGATATACATATATATGAATATGTACCCATATACCAACACACAGACACGTGTATGTATAAGCAAATTTCCCCATTTTTCAAATACTCACCAAACTGCCAATGCTTTGGTATTTCACCACAAATAATTGCATGTCTAAAGTTTAATCAAGATTCATTTAGACTCTCCTGTACTTAAGCTCCAGCAACACAGGCAAAGGGGAGCATGGAAGCGCTGAGTTAGAGAAACCCACGCCTAACTTTATCCCCTCGGAGGCAATTTCAGGTTTCCACAAGAACCTCTAAAACACAAGAAACCCACAACACCTGTGACTCCAGGCACTCAGGCTGGGACCAGCCATCTTAATATAAACATCTGTATCTACCTGCTTGTCTAGATTCCCTTTGTAATTGGTGAAAAGCAATATAGTATTCTAGGAGATACCTCATACTGAAGTAGAAAGATGAATTGCTCTTATCAGTGTCATTTTCTTCACTGGTTATGAAGGAAGCTAAGTAGGGCTGTAAGGGGTGCATGGCCCAATGATTACTTAAATGTGCTGTGCAAAGTAGAAGAGCAGAAACAAGAAGTGAGCCAGTCTGCAACACCACCTAGCCTGCTCATTAGAAACGCAGCCTTGCACCCCACAAATAGAAGACTTCAGCTATTTCTGTGGGTAGGTAGAAGGGACCGTGGTGGTGACCGTGAAGCGAGAAACAAGCATTCACAGGGAGAAAGACGCCTAAGGGGAAAAAAAAAAACAACCCAAAACAAAACAGTGATTTAATGCCTCTGGATTTCACCACAGTCATTGCAGAAGGTACCCGGATGCTTCCTTCACAGGTATTGAGTAAACGCCAATCTGTGCATGGTGTAACTAGCCAGAATAACAGACTTATGAATGGCAGTACGAATTCAATACTGTCTTTTTTTGTGTTGCACAGCAATGGTAGGGCTTCAGAGGGCTTATTTTAATGTAAGACCTCAGGGTTTTTTTCAGAATTTAATTTTAATTGCTGTGCTATGCATGATGGCACTGAAAATAAACTAGAGGAGAATAACAGACATGGGGGAGTATTGAAGCCCTTGGCTTTTATTTTCATTTGTAAATTACAATGACATTGTTAGGAACTAGTTGGGGATGTGGTAACAGGAAGAAAAAGTACAGAAATAATACCCTACATTCAGCTAAATGTATTTAGAAAAGTATATGAAGTCCAACATGACTTCCAAATATCATAGTTATTGGCAGGGATTTTGAAAAATCAGCGTATCAGATCACTGGAAAGCCTAAAGTGGGTCTGTCTCATCTAGTAAGATGATAATTATTTCTATAGAGAACCAAGCCAGTTCTCTTTAGGCAGAAAAATAGGGAAGAAAAATTTCTTAGCAGGAAGAAACACCAACATATATCCTTTGTGGAAATATGCTGAAATAGGGGCTACTGACTTGTTCTACGACTTCAAGGCTCCTTTCAAGTTTTCCCAAAACATCTCCTGCTGCTCTTCACCAGGAGGCCACTCCAGGTAGGTCTTTGTGTTCATGATCTTCCGCAGCTTGCAGAACCTCTTGGGAATCGCTTTGCTCTGGATGGGCTCCAGGAGGACGAGAATCGCTGCATCATTGTTCTCGTCAAAGAGGCGAAAGTGCGAGAAGTCCAGCTCGTATTTGCACCACTCGCTCTGCACAAAGTGCTCGGACAGCACAAAGAGCGTTTTGTGGCTCTTCTCTATGGAGTCGATGATGTTGTCCACGATCCACTTCCCGGGCACAAAGTCCCGCTTATGGAGGCAGAGCCGAAAGGGGGGGCAGGCCTGCTCCAGCTCCCGCACCATTATGTTTTCCACCCAGTCGGAGTCATTCTCGCTGTAGGAGACAAAAGCGTCGTAGCAGATGTCCTTCGGGGGGGCTCGCTTGGGCTTCCGCTTGGCTTGGAGCCATGCCCAGGTCATTCTCAGGTACCAGACCGCGTGGTACTTGTAGCCGACGGCCACGAGGACGAGGATGACCAGAAACACCAGGGCACAGATCAACGACACCATGAGGGACCTGTGGCACTCCATCAGGGAGAGGTGCACGGCTCCAACCCGCGCCCCTCTCACTGCCAGGGGAGAGTCACAGACGTACTTGTCCGGCCACCCCACCAGCACCTGGCCTATCCCAGCCTGGTGGTGGATGAAGGACAGGAATTCACAGGAGCAGATGAAGTTGTTGTCGCTGGCATCCAGAAGCTCCATTTTCTTGAAGGACTCAAACTCTTCCCTGGAGAAACTGTTGAGCTTGTTTCTACTGACTGACATGGCCACTAAGTTAGGGATGGGTGCGGCACCGGGCAAGGTCTTCAGCTGGTTTTTTGTGAGGTACAGCTCTTTCAGAAATGGGAGTTGCAGTCCAAACTCCTTCAGGTTGTTAGCGCTAATGTCCAGAACTTCCAGCGTTGGAGGAATGCAAGTCGTTAGTTTAGGAATGTGAGTGCTGGAGAGGTTTAAATATTTCAGGGTTTTTGGCCATTCACACACATCTGGAATCTCACCAAAATTATTTTGGCTAATGTCTAAGAGACTTAGGTTTCTTAGATGAGACAAACTTTTACCCGTCATTTCTAAGTTACTCAGTGAATTCTGACTTAAATTTAGAGTTTGTAGTGAGGGCCAACCACCCTGACAGGCCGAATGCTCCAAACTCTGGTCTCCAAGCAAATTCGCACTAAGGTCAAGATACTCTAATGACAGAAGACGTTGTGAAAGGCTGCATGGTACCAAAAAGACCTTGGTGTTTTCAACTGTGACTTTGGTAAGCAGAGATAGTAGACCTTCCACATCCTGAAGATCTGTAAACAAATAAAATTTTTCTATAGATAATTTCTCTATTGTCACAACTCTAACAGTCTGTGATTGGTTTACTTGAATTTGCATTTCCCATCGTCCAGTTCCCAAGAGTCTACAGTCTATCATCTCCACCTCCACTAATTTTGGCATGTCTCCTAAAATGCTGACAATCCCAGGCACAGTAGCATCTGTTAATAAGGTCTGTTTAAAAGAAATTTTCTTTGCAAAAGAAGACGACATGACTCTCAATACTTGCATTTCGGCAGGTATACTGAATGCTATTTTTCTCACTTCTAACCAAGTGACAGAGTGCAGAAGGTCCCTGACAATTGCTGAGAATACATTAATACTTCTTAGGTTTATGATCATATGATCTATCTTCTTCATCGATTTCAAACTTCCCGGTTCGTACTGACTGAGATTGCCACCCTCAATCCACAACTTGTTGAGAAGCGCAATGCCCTCAAAGTTCCCTTGCCTTATGGTGGAGAACCGTGGGTTGCCCAGGTGGAGAGAGCTCAGGTTCCTCAGGTTAGAAAAGGGGGAGCTTTCCCCCAGGTCTCTGTAGAAGTTCCCTTGAAGGTGGAGGTGCTGGAGTGAAAAAAGGTGCCCAAACCACGCAGGGGACAAGTGAGCCAAGCTGTTATTTGATAAGTCCAAGAGCTCCAGTTTCCCAAGGGAGCGAAATGAGTCCTTGTCTATTGAGCTGATTTCGTTGGACTGCAGCAGCAGGGCTCTCAGGTTCACAGCCTGCTGCAGGTCCTGGGATCGGATGTGCTTTATCCTGTTGTGGGCCAGGTTTAACACTGTGATTTTGCCTGTGAGCCCGGAGGGAATAAAGTCCAAGCCCATGGAAGAGCAGTTGCAAAGCTGAGTGGCATCGCATGAAGGACAAGCCTGCTTCAGCACTTGCTCTTCAGAGAGGTTTGCAGCTAAGACCATGTAGATGGCCCACACTCGCCAGGTGTGTGTAGTTCTTTGTTTGTGCTTTGTTTGGTTGAACATTTTGCTGTAGGAAACAGAAAGGAGAGAAGGTAGTGTCGATATTTAGTTTTGAACAACAACTGGAAAAATTGAAAACCTCCGCAATTTTATTAGGAAGTTCAGATTCAGATTTTTTCTTTTAAGAGTTATCCTGTGACGTCAGTCTTCCTCTCCTACTTCAGCTGCTCAGCCTTGCAAACATGGCGTGCTACTCATCTCTGGACTACAGCCATATCATGTCTGAACAATCATAAAGGACCGTTCTTAACATCCTGCCTTTTCATATGCACGTTGGCTATGGCTCTCGCCTCTTACATCTCTCGCATTATGCCTCCTCTCAGCAACAAAACTACAGCTGGACATTTCAACCCTAAACAGGTTAGGTGGTTAGATCAGCAATGGTCTGGATGAGGGGATCGAGTGCACCCTCAGTAAGTTTGTAGATGACACCAAGCTGGGCGGGAGTGTTGATCTGCTCGAGGGTAGGAAGGCTCTGCAGAGGGACCTGGACAAGCTGGATCGATGGGCTGAGGCCAATTGTATGAGGTTTAACAAGGTCAAGTGCTGGGTCCTGCACTTGGGTCACAACAACCCCATGGAATGCCAAGGGCTTGGGGAAGAGTGGCTGGAAAGCTGCCCAGTGGACCAACTTGGGGTGTTGGTCGACAGCTGGCTGAATATGAGCCACCAGTGTGCCCAGGTGGCCAAGAAGGCCAATAGCATCCTGGCCTGTATTAGGAATAGTGTGGCCAGCAGGAGCAGGGAGGTGATCGTGCCCCTGTACTCGGCACTGGTGAGGCCGCACCTCGAATCCTGTGTTCAGTTTTGGGCCCCTCACTACAAGAAGGACATGGAGGTGCTGGAGCGTGTCCAGAGGAGGGCAACGAGGCTGGTGAAGGGCCTGGAGCACAAGTCTTATGAGGAGCAGCTGAGGGAACTGGGACTGTTTAGTCTGGAGAAGAGGAGGCTGAGGGGAGACCTCATTGCGCTCTACAACTACCTTAAAAGGAGGTTGTAGGGAGGTGGGTGTCAGTCTCTTCTCCCAAGTAACAAGCGATACGACAAGAGGAAATGGCCTCTAGTTGTGCCAGGGGACGTTTAGACTGGATATTAGGACGAATTTCTTCACCGAAAGGGTTGTCAAGCATTGGAACAGGCTGCCCAGGGAAGTAGTTGAGTCACCGTCCTTGGAGGTATTTAAAAGACGTGTAGACGTGGTGCTTAAGGACGTGGTTTAGTGGTGGACTTGGCAGTGTTAGGTTAACAGTTGGACTTGATGATTTTAAGGGCCTTTTTCAACCTAAATGATTCTGTGATTCTATGGTTCTAATTGCTCACAGCCTTTGCAGCGTCAGCCTGCCCATCTAGTATGGCTACCCGGCAGGCAAAAGCCTGAACAGAGAGTGTCCCCTTTCTTGGCCCTTCGAGTGAGCTGTGGCTTCCAACACGACAAACTTTTCCGGAAGAGATTTTGGGGTCCCCCACATGGAGTCTTACCAGCCTCAGGGCTTCTAAAAAGCAGAGCTGCGTAGGCTCCTGGCACACCCTTTTACATACTGTGTAAGCAATTTACATTCTTTTCTGGAAAGGCAGAACAAGCTGATATGCAACCAAACAAGTCTATCACCCTTTTCTGTAAATCAACACTGGTAATAGATGGGAATTGGATGTTACCGTCACCTTATAAACAGTGGATGTAATTAGAACAATAGTGATTTTAATTTACAGAAGGGCTGTGTTTCCTGCCACGGGTGCCAAAGAACATTTCACCATTGGCTACACCAGCAAATAAGTCACTTATTAAAGCTCACAAGCTGCTGTAAACAGTTCCAGTACTGCAGACGAACAGTACCCCAAAATCCTGAATAAGCAGAGGTAAATACTTACCTTGTGTACTGCATGCTGTGTTTTAGTCTTCTCGTGTGCTTGTCGTGTACTCTGGGATCCAAGTGGTCACCTCATACGTGCAAGTACAACAAAAGCTGAAAACCCCTTGGCAGGTCTGATGCGATGATGGTCCTGGAGCGAGAAAATATTTCAGCCTGTGCTCCCCAAACAAAACTTTATGTTGACAGTTTCCCAACGTCCTCTAACTACTCAGCCAGTGAAGCACACCAGTTTGCACGGCTTTTCTTTAGTGGCTGCTCCCCTAAGGAAACCACGGCTTCTGAAGAGTTCGGCGTTGTCCGGCACACATGACATTGCCCTTCAAACTCACATTTCAACCACTTCTATCACTGCTGCTGACTGGGGACACAAAAATGAACATAGATTGTGTTTGCATCCTCTTCTTTGCAAGCTGAAATTCAGTGGCAGATCTCTCTCCTTTTGCTAATCATCGCCCATCGCTGGAAAGGCTGATGCAACCATTTTGCGCAAGTCAGTCTTTCACAATCACTTCCTCCAGCATTAAGTGCAGAAATAGTTCCTAGGCAGAACTGCATTGACCTCCCTGTATCTCTACTTTCGATACTTATAGTTTGGTATTGATAGATATATATATATTATACTGATATAAATGTTGGAGTCAAATTGTTTAGTCAAAGAGAGTACTAGAGAAACACTCAGCATTATTTCATTTCCTAGGACACCACAGTCATATGATATCAACAAATAGAAAATGCGTAAGAAGGGGAATGATATTCTGTCTGAAAAAGAAAGTTTGAAAGAAAGTATCCCTCTGTAAAAATCCAAGGCAATTTTGAGAGGGGAGGTTTGATGACATTTGTTTTAGCCTGACTGAATGGAAACACACAGTTGGTCAAATGCTCAAGCATGCTGCATGCATAAAGGGGTAGGGAGTCTCCCTACCAGCTCTGAAAGGGAAACCCATTAAATTCAAACACCAAACCTTTCTACTGCAGTTTCCATTTTTTTTTCTGTGTGCAGAAATTGTCACGATCTGCTGCCCGCTTGCCAAGAAGTACCTGTCTGAGAGCAGACAGACAGACGGATTCCTGCCACCTGCCATGTGTCAGAGGGCCCACGGCTGCATCTGTGTGCTCAAGGGTGGCAAAGCCCAGGCAGAAGCCCGAGCGCGTCTCATAGCAACCTTCAGTCCCACTGCGTTGAAATTACCATTGCACATTAGGTTAAGAACTTGACGCTTTCCAAAAAAAGGAATTGAAAGACTGAGATACCCTTGTATTTTCTGTCTGTTACAGAGGTTAGATGATAAGCATAACAACATTTTAAAATACAGACAGAATAGGTGTGAGACATAGCAGAGAAGGGAAATGGTCTTTTAGTGAAGGGATGTCATCAACTTCCCCAAAGCTACCTCTTCCCTCTAGCACCTCTCAGCTGGAATAGTTCTTGTTCTTCAACAGGGAAGACTTTCAGTTTTCAAAATGTTTAAAAATGTAAATTCTGAGTTTCATGTGACTCATTCCTATATGTTTTTAGCATCAAAATTGCAACTCCTTGATCAAGTTAAATAGAGTCAAATTTGTGAAGAGCTTTGGAGAGGAAGACCACGTATGAGGCCACGTACTTCACTGAATGCGAAATGGGCATGCTTTTCTGTCTATCTGTTACAGCTTCACCACCATGCATTGGTGGAGACTCGAGGTAGGCACCAGCTATTTTTTCAGAAGTACCGACTTTCTCCTAACATCCAGGCTCAGCCCACTCTCATCACTCTTCTAAGCTGGGCCAGGTTTCTGGTTTCTCTCAGAAAGAGAAGACTGGTGTGACGCTGCCCATCTTCCCATGCCGCAGTTCACAAACCAAGCAGTTCATTTCAGCAAACTGCTTAAAAAGCTGTCCTGGTTTTGGCTGGGATAGCATTAAATTTCTTCCTAGTAGTGTGTTTTGGATTTAGTATGAGAAGAATGTTGATAACACACTGATGTTTTCAGTTGTTGCTAAGTACCCTGCTAGTCAAGGACATTCAGCTTCCATGCGCTGCCAAGTGCACAAGAGAATGGGGGGGAGCATAGCCGGGACAGCTGGCCCAGCTGGCCAATGGGGTATTCCATACCATGTGACATCATGCTCAGTATATGAATGGTAGGCGTTCCCGGAACTAGTGATCGCTACTTGGTTATTGCTCAGCATGGGTGGTGAGCAATTGCATTGTGCATCACTCATTTTGTATATTCTATCATTATTATTATTATTATTGTTATTATTTTCCCTTCCTTTTCTGTTCTATTAAACTGTCTTTATCTCAACCCACGAGTTTTTCTCACTCTTACCCTTCTGACTCTCTCCCCATCCCACTACGGGGGGGGGGAGGAGGGGAGAGAGTGAGCAAGTGGCTGTGTGGTGTTTGGCTGCCTGCCGGGTTAAATCACGACAAGAAATCAGGGTGGGCCTTCTGCTTGTTTCCATCAGTAGGGAAAAAAGCTTACAAACAGCACAACTTCTCTCTCTCTCATTCCAGGTCAATTTGTCAGGATTTATCAGGTTATCCGGAGTCAGGAAGGTCTGAGGATGCTCAAGGTGGCCAGAAATCCCCTCCACAAGCTGCTCCACACACAGAGGCAAGGTACCAGCCACCTGCCTCCCAAAGCATCAGCTTCCAAATTGAGCTGCAGCCTGGACTCAAAACAACTTCATTTGAAATCGAAGAGTCTAAAGTAGGATAAAGCTGCTGTCTTTTAAGGTGAGAATACCATTCATCTGCTTTTTCTCCAGAGTAACTGCATGTTTAGCACTGAACAAAGTTGCACCTTGTGGGTGCTTTTTCTCCTCCTCCAAGTTTAAGCTATGATTATCCTTCCTCTTTTATAGTTTTTTAAAAAAGGCACGTGCCTCCACCTGTGCCAGTACATTACTTTTTCCCAGCAGAAGGGCACAGATCTGCAGCAAGCCTGTGCTTTTGTAACTGCAAATGTTCCAAGTAGGGACACCACACAAGCCTTTGCCAGCAGATAGACAGGGCTGAGACAGAGCTGTGGTCATCATTTTTGAAGCTCTCTTGCTTTGAATGTTCCTGTTGATCCGACAGCAGCACAAGAAGCACACATTTCCCTCAGCCAGCTCTTCCCTGACCCCCAGCTACAGCCTGCTCAGCCTCCCTGCCTCCCGCGGCTCAGTGCCAGGTCCCTGCATTGCCTCTGCTGGCAGAGGGCCAGGCTCCTGCCACAACCCTCTTCCACTAGTAAACTGCTGCTGCTAGACAGGGCAGCGACCAGCGATGGGGGGCTGTATTAGGTGAGTATTGACCAAAACAGATGTAGAAACAGAAAGATGTTTATGTGGGACAGAACCCCACAGGGATGGACCTGTTGATCAAAAACCACGAACGAAGTGGCAACACTGGTCCTCAGTCGGTCTGCCATCAGAGTTACAAGCATTATTTCACCATTATATCCCTACTGCCTCCTCTTTCTGCATCTGTGTTTTGTTACTCAGGGAACGCGGCTGGGATCAGACGCCAGTTGCTAGAGCCCTGAAGCCCTCTCCCCTCTGCCAGCCAGAGGTATCGACTTTTCCATCTCCTGCAGTATCTGGGCATGTCACACTCTTTAAAGCACTTCCCCTCCACAGTCCCACACGAGAGGATCCTGCAGCCTGTCCCCTCCCTTCCTCTCTTTCCTCCTGTATGTCAGCGTACACACTCAGAGCTGCTGTTTGCTTTTCTGCTGAGAAAGGACAACTGAGCAGTGCAGAAGGGGCCCAACCCAGGCGACACCCTGCCCCTACCCCTCCCTTGAAGAAAAGGTAGAAGCAGTAGAAAAGGGAGGGAGCTCACAAATCCATTGGCCAGCCCGCGATATGAGCAGAAACGCTTTCCAAATCTTTGCAAGCGGCGCAGAACTGCTTCCTGATACTTACCCCTGGTAACCAGGATATGTCAGCGCGTCAGCTCGGCCGCAGCGGTGCCAGCCGGGCCGAGCCCGGGGCACTCTTCTCCTAAACCCCCCTGGAAACGGATGGCGAGGAAAAGCGGTCAAATCTGTGTTTGCAGTCTTTGAAGCAGGAGGTATAATACTTGTGTAATTGAAAGCAGAACGGCTTGGCATCCTTTCATGGTCCTGGAAGCAGAGCCTTGGCATGCACTGCTGGTGCCTGTGCTTTCATCTGACATGCAGGGCTTCGGGTATTCGTCTTCAAACTACAACAAAAAGGAACATTATAATGAAAAATAAACAATTTTAACTTTGTCGTGTTCCGTATCAGGCCTTCCCTGCCAGCCGCTCAATCCGCTAGTTAGATCTTCAGACTGAAATTTTAAATGCAAAGGAGCAGATTCCCTTTATTTTTCTTCTGGGCTATCCTCGCCCTGCTGTTGTGGCAGAGCGTGATAATGCTATGTAAGTGGTTACTCATTCAACAGCCAGCCTTCAGGACTGCCTCTGCCAAGGAAGCAGGGTTGTGGGGGTTTTTTTATCATACCCTTTCTGAAAGCATTCAGTCAGAATAACATGACACTGATTTGCTGCCTTGACAGAGGAGCAGCTAGCAGGGAAGTTTGCAGGCTAAGACACCAAAGCTTATTCTAATAATATGGAAAGTTTTGTTTTTCTAGAACAGTTGCATCCGCGTGACTCAACAAGAGAAAAGACCTCATTCCTGCCAAAATAGTCCTGATGAGTTTTTGACTCCCAAGGAAATTGCATCAACAGAAAGCAGCCTGCATGCGAGGCAAAGCTGGACAACGCAGTTCCTTTCTTACTTTGCACTTCTGGTGGGCTGAAAACAATTCGTTTCTGACAGGAATGTTAGGATTCACCATTAATACACAGCTATAAAACAGTAAATACTATAGCAAGTTTTGGCATCCTGTTCTGAAGACCACTATGACGAACACACAAAACCCCGTCATCAGCACTGCACAAATTTGTTACTCCAAAATGAGAACTCTGAGACAACTCACGCAGGACAGGTCCCCCCAGCCATCGCTGCTTGCTCCCCAGACCTGCGTGGGGCTGGACGCCAGGCAAGCACGCCAACGGGTAGCTCAGCTGCACACAAACGCCGGACACACAGTGGGATCAAAGGCGCCCGTGTACGAGCGTGCCTGCCACGGGACCTCCTGGCATGCTGCAGGGAGTAAGGCAAAATACAAAAGTGACACCAACAACTAACGAAACTCCCTTGGCACGCGTGGGGGGAGAGGTCTGTCTGGAAATACATCTGGTTGAGTATAACTTCCTCCGAGTGCCGCCCAGGGCTTCCTGCGTCCCTGCGGAAGGGGTCCAGCTCCCAGAGAAGATGCAGGGATGGGAACCACACGTGGAGGCAGGTGCCCAAGACCCATAAAGAGGCTGCTCACAGCAGCCTTGACCTCAGCTTTTCTTACAGGCTAGCTTGGTTGTACCAGCCCTTATACTTCCCATATTCATAACCCTGGATCTCCACAGGCACTCCACAGGGAGCCTAATCAGGCTGTAGGACTCGGGAACCTGAAACACAAACATCACGGTCCTGGGACCCCGGAGATCAGCCCAAATGTACCTCTCATCACTTGGGCAAATGGGCTCCCAGCTTGCTGCTGCTGGGGATCCATCCCCTAAACCAGACATAAACTAGAAATCATGTTTTCTTTTAATATGTTTTCTGCAATTTTTATACTGGTAATTGGTTCAGCATTATCAACATACAAAGCTACTTCTTCAGTTTTTCAGACACCTTCAGGAAATACCTCTGCGTAGCTTTCCAAAGTACCACTCACTCAGTATTTTGAAGGACTTTTTTTCTTTGCTCTACATATGCCGCATTCCTGTTGTGTCAATCAGTTTGCTTTGCTGTGTCCCAAACTATATGACAGAGGTCATCTGTTATGGGCTGCCCAGAGAGGTGTTTGGAGACATAAAACATATTTCCAGTTTTTAAGGAAACGAGGTGCCATGCGTATTTCAAAACAAGGATTTTGCAGGTTTCTGGACAGAGCCACAACCACCCTCGGCTCTGGCCTCCCAGGATGCACCAAACCTGCCCGTGCTGAGACGGCACCATCCCCCCAGCACGTCCCCAGCCATCGGGGCTGCTGTAGGTACCTGAAGATTGGGCTCCTCGCATACCCTACAAGGCACAAGCTGCGCTATGGGGGATTGGGAAGACAGAGGAATGGGATCTCTTACACTTGCTGTTGGACGGCTTCTGCTTCATTTCAGCTCACCAGGAGAGAAAATATCCTGTCACAGCCCACCGGGTGCAAGCCATCACTGGCAGGCTGCTGTGAGGAAGTTAGGGTTTAACATCCCAGCACTGGAATTTCCCTCAAGGAGGAAAAACAGCTTCACTCAGCTCCGAGGAAAAGCGCCTTCGAGAGAGGTTGGGCAAAGGGACATGCGTGTTGGTGCGCTTCAGTGCAGGAAAGGTCCAGCAAACCTTGTCTTGCCTCATTGAGAGGAACGTATGGACATGTCTCGTGCCTAGGTCTATCTAGTGCTAATACACTGAAAAAGTGCTTTCTTTTTTTCTCTTTTTTTCTTTTCTTTTCTTTTTTTTTTTTCCTTTTAATGGAAGGGAAACATTCCTGGGAATGGGACCAAGTCATTGCAGAACCAGCTAGAGTTTGTTTCCTGTATGGAGATGGAAAACACTGTGCTGGGATGCAGAGATACATATTTAACTGCTTGTTATACAAGAAAAAAAAAATATTGTATTTAACAGTTGGGCAAGAATCTGAGCAGGAAATGAATCAGATCATTATCATATGCCATAAAAATATCAAGATTTTTGTATTTGTTCCAAAAAAGACAATGCCAGGATATATTTTGCACAGGTAGTTCAGGCTTTGTGTTCAACTGCTGCCTCCCTCTGTACCTGATGCCATGACATATTTCAGACATGACAGTTCATTTCAAAAAGAGAAAACCAGTCCATACCAAATCTTTACTTTCAGTTATTCAAGACCTCAGCAGCTCTTTCTTCAGTGCAGGTACAGAGGGAGGGATTTATCTCCTATCAAAGCTCCATATTTTAAAAAATCAGGAAAAATCTAATGAGCTATTTCCAAGATTTTCTGCACTGGAAAAATGACATGTTTTGTGAGTTTCTTGCAGGGATTATTTTTACTGTGTTCTTTTGCATTTGTATAATTTTTTAAACCAACTTTTTAGAAGCTTGAATACAGCAGAGTTGTAAACAGCCATGAAAAACTAATTTTCACTAAAAATTAAAATTCTAATCATAAAATTATGTCAATAAGTATTTGAAAAGTATGTGTTGAATGTGACAGAGCCACCAAAACATCTTCAAATAATTAGATATTTCCAATATCTGACCATTCTCTGACTTTCCAGACTTCAACATGATTGGAAACAGACATCCCAAGCTGATTTTCAAGTACACATTCAGCTATTTTAATCATTCCTCCTAAATTATCCTCAGATTGCATTTCTTGCTCTTCTGTAAGTTTTCTTGAGTGTCGCAGTACCAGCTTAGTAATGATAGATTCAGAACGGACCGTGTAACTCTTGTGCCTGTACGGCAATATCACTTTTTGTCTTTATCGCAGTATCTACAGAAAGAAACACCCCATACTAAAGGATCAACCCCCAGAACAAGGTGCTTTCTGCAACTGTGAAATACCCACATTTACAAACTTTGAGTTGAATTCCTCTCTAACATCCAAACAAAGTTACCTGGACACGGTACGTAAGGCATGGCTGTGCCTTGGCAATGCAGGTATGTCCAGGACAGTCTGGAGACGCCTGCGGCAAGCCCTGCCGCAGCTAACCACACTCTCCCAGAGCGGTGCGTTTAGTCACCAGCTTTGATGGGAAATGCTTTGCTTTGCTTTTATTTCTACAGGTTTTGTTTCAACCCAGGTTTCTGCCAGGTCATGGTGTCCGTTTGAAGAAAGGGAGCACAGGCCGGGCAGCAATGGCATGGACTTGAGAGGGAACAGTCCTCTCTTAGCAATGTCCCATTACTCCAATAGTGATGCTCCAGAAAAATTGCCAACCCTGCAGACCTTTTAGCAGGACTTAGGAACTCCAGCAGAGACCAAAACCCCGGTGCAATAGGTGATTGCAAGCACAGGGTAAAAGAAAATAAAAAAAAATCCTGCTCTTCACTTGAAAGTAGGGAACTTACACAAAGATTGCAACAGGGGGTTGTAGTAATGCAGATCTCTAGTAAGTGTAGGATGCATGGTAACTCTTGCTTTCAAGTAATTTGCTCTGTAGTTTGCAGCTTTTGGACAGAGGAGTTATCAAAGGACGAGGAATCAAAGGAAATATCAGAGGCAAAAAGGCAGTAAAACCAACCAACTTTCGTCTCAACAGCTGGAACTACAGGACAAGAATAAGTTGGTTCAGAGATAAACATAGGGTAATAAAATTTGTCTACCTTACATCTGCTCTAGTATGGGAAAGAGCATCAAATTAGATGCACTCTCTTACCTTATATCAATTCAGGTGATATTTCTCCAATGCTGAACTCACCATGAGGTTTGCACCTGCGGGCACAAGAAGATCTTTGTTTCTTTGGGTCTTAGCATCCAACGTTTAACAACTCTCACTCAATAGACTGGCCACCTGGTTTGTTTTCAGCTTATAACTTACACAAGTGTCGGTATAAAGATTCTTTTCTATTTATAGAAATTATGTTACATTTGCACTTCTTTCATGTGCTATTTTTATGACATCATTTTAAATTAATTTCCTGTATGTTCCATGATTAATAGGTTCAACAAATTTCCTTTAAAATCAGTCCTTCAGAGTACTTTATTTCTCTGGGGCTGGTTCCTTGAACTCTTTGTTCCCAGCTTACATGTGGGACCAAAAGGCCAAGCAAAGCATACTGAGATGCATGACCCTCTGTTGAGAGGACTCCCTCTTAGTCAGCTCTCTGGTGCCTCCATGTTTCCATCTGATAGTGTCCTCTCTGATGTTTGCAAAGCTTTCCAGCTGAATAGTATCTTTCAAAAGTCACTAACAAAAATGCAGAGAGTAATGGGAGGAGGGATGGATAAGGTGAGGGCTGGCTGAACTCTTCTCTCCTAGAGGAGGTCTAATTTTTTCTTAGAGAGGTCTAATTTTTTCTGTAAACTAAATTTTCCTCACAAGTTGTCATGATGAAACACAGCCTATGAATGAGTTTGACTTGTTCGCTGTTTCTGCAGGTGGAGAAAGCCTGTCTCCAGGCTGAGCAGCCCCTTCTCTTTCATGGGGAACTCGGCAAGGAGCTGGCAAGCTGGTTTGCTGGACAAAAAAACTGTGAGCTCATAACTTCTCACCAAGTAACAGGACAACATTGATACCACTGACTCACTCTGGGTAAGTCAGGTCTGCAACTGGATTAAGGGAGTAGGGAGTGTTTCCATCCGTTTTGGCTCCGTACCACTCCTCCTGCCGAAACAGCCTCCCAGCCGTGAAGGAACTGCTTTGTGCTCCGCTCTGCCTTTTACTCCTGCTAGGAAGTGCCCAAAAAAAAAACCCCCATCCCTCAGGAACGCCACCGACCATAAAATAATCCCTCCCCATTTGCTTTCCCTAACCCTGCTGGCACAACAACAACTACACAGGCTGCCAAAGTTAACAAGCAGGCACGTTAATCCCTCCTCTTGCTAGAGAGTCTTTCCAGACCTGCCTAAGCTTTCTGCCGGTGGCTGCGTCCCGGGGCAGGTTTGTCTCAGGGCGACTCCTTGTGAGCCGATCTGCGGGAGAGGGCAAGCGGGCACCTCACCTGACATGACTGAAAGCGCTCGAGGGCGAGGGACCAGCTTTGCCGCGCGGCTGGCTTTTTCATTTGGGTGGTTTATTTTGGCTGATCGTCTTTGGTAAACATCGCACAACACTGAAACCAGGAAATACCTGAAAATAAACAAAGAAACAGCGATTACTAATAGATCTTCCTGTGCCTTCTCAAGGATCAGCCTTACTCGGGCCCGATCCTGCCATCCCAAGAGGACCGAAACCTCCCGGGGTCATGTCGGAGGTGAGGGACACCCCCGGCGTGGAGGCAGCCGGGATGGGGGGCTTGCTGGGGGGCCGGCGGGGCGGGGCCCGCCTTGGCGCGGCCGGCCTTGCGCAACCACCGCCACGCCCGGCTGCGCAGGCCTCTGGAAATCGCAGGCTGAGCGGAGGCCTCACCCCGGCTGCCCTCGAGGCACGGGGAAATGAGAGGCTCACCACCGTGCCTCCGAGGCCTCTCTGTTCCATTTTGTCCTTAAAGTTTCGCGCTTCCCGCTCCAGACTTCAGCCAGCGGTTTTCCTGCCCCTCCGACCCTTGCTTTTCCCTGTAACTTTTGGCATGAAAGAGAACAACTTTGTAGATAAAGCTGTGCCTTTAACGGTGTATTTACTCTCTGATTAGATGGACCCCTACTGCATTTTAAAGAGGAAATCAGGTAGCGAAGGCGCTGAGGTGCCGCAGGGCCGTCTCTCCGGAGGGGGGCTTGCATCCACCCCTCCTTGCTCCATTCCCGCTCCTCCAGGGCGGAAAAAGCCAGAAGACGGGACAGACCGGAGACAACAACATCCCCCAGCTCCCCGTCCCGCCGGCGAGGAAGCGGCCGAGAGCTGGGGTGCCGCAAGTACGTACGTTTAATCCAGCCCGCATTTGGCAGGCAGCAGGACAAGACTGCTCCTGCAGGCAGAGGCACTGGCTTTGCCTGGCTCTGGAAAGCCGTAATCTTCTGCCCAAGAGGCTGTGGCAGGGGGAAACCTGCACGCGAGACAAGCTGTCACAACTGCTCCTTTTCCTACAATAAGCAGGATACGTGCAGAATTTCAGGGCAGATACCCTGTGCCTGCTCCAGTCCCGTGGCAGAGGGGATTTTTTGGGAACCTGGGGGCTCCCCAAACCTCTGTAAATGCTCCTACAACTGAGTTACAGAAGAAAAGGAGGTGCTACTTTCTCCTCTTCTGGACGTGTTTTCTGAAGGAGCCAGGTGATGAGGAACTGGATTAAGCCTTGCAGAAAAGGTGGGCAGAGGAGGTAAGAGTGAGAGCTTAGCCACAGGACACCGGCAGGGATGGTTGGCACCAGCTGTGCTGAGACATCCTGAGCATCCTCAGAAGCAGAGCCAGAGACCCAACAGGAACTGTAGCATCTGAACCCCAGGGCCTCCAGATATGAGATGCCAGCTGAATATGGGCCAGCTGAGAACTAAATGCTAAACTCTTACATATCTAAAGGGACAGCGGGATCCCAAAGTCTCTCCCTCTGTTGTCACTGAGGTAAGACTGTGTTGTCCAATTCTTAAAGCACATTAGAAACATCACTAAATGTGACCTGCTGATGATCTACCTACCAAAAGAAAGCTGACTTTCTTTCCTTCTCTGTTTATTGTAGGAGACACATTAAGGTCTAATGGGTAAGACTGAATTTGAGAAAACATCCCTGCCACAGATTTTTTGCACAGATTTTGGAGGTGACATTGACCTCCAGCTTCTCACATAGGCCTTCTGGAAACTCGACTCCAGGCCGTTTTAATGGGGACTGCAGAAGAAGGGTACCATTACCAGATGCAGGGGTTTCTTAACTGGGCTCTTATTTCCATCACCACTGCCAAAAATACTCTTTCTAATCAAGTTAAGTAAAAAGTTAGACGCCTTAAAAACAAAGTAACATACACGTAACAAACAAACCAGGCAAACAAAAGGGAAGCCCAGGTCCTGGGAAGCCAAGTTTCAGTAAGATAAAAGGAGCGAAGAGTCACGGCACCCACAGCAGCATTTCCCACTGGCAGCCAGGGCTTTGGCTTAACGCGCAGAGCAGCGAGGCACAGGAGAGACAGACTTGAAACCAGTGTTCGGTGTTTGTGGGAAGCAGAAGCAGCTGTTTTGCAAACAAACTAATGAAAGTCCACATCTCACATAAGGGCAAGTTTTAGCCTAACTGTAACTCTAAAAAAGTCTGGACTCCAAAACGTTTATTCTAGCTTGGGAGAAACAGCCTCTTCTGCCCTCAGAATAAATTGTACAACTGGAGAACAGTTTTCCGAATAAATTGTACAACTGGAAGACAGTTTTCTGAGTTTGCAGCAGCTGGCACACAACATTTCCACTTGCTGCTAGACAGTGCTGCAGCTCTCGTGGGTTCGGTCATGTTAGACATCAAACCTGTCCGAGAGACCACGCTGCAGCGCAGAGCCCGCATGTACCAATCTAACTCAGGCATGCGATGGTCTTACTCCTCCCCGACTCTTTCTGGAAGTTAAAACAGATACCCATGAATAAGCGGATTGATCTAAACAGGAGTGGATGCTGACATACTCATCCCCTTGAGGAGACCTGGGCAGCTCCAGAGGCTTCCTACTTCCTCCTCACGTGAAATGCTTCCTTACCGGACTCTCTCTCAGACCCCAGACTTGCACACTTCTCTTCTCTTAACATCTGCAGTATGTTTGAGGCAACACTGGGTCCACAGTAGTAGTAATTAAAAAAAAAAAAAACCAAAAAAAAAAAAACCCAAAACAAGCCAGAGCAGTCATTAGGCTTTATTCACTGCAGGAATACATCGGGGAATTTGAAATCGGCAAGTGAGTCCCATTACTGTAAGGATACATTTGGTCTGTCATCTATTAAAACGCATGGCTGCGTGTGCCTGGCAAGTGCTTCAAAGTTGTTCTTTTGATCTTTGCAAAGATAAAACTGTAATATTTTTGTAGGTATATAAGAACATTAGTTACTAGACTAGTTAAAAACCACTTAACTTTTGAAACTGGTGCCATCTGTTTCTTATTTTTATTTATAGAACTCAATACTCAGTCTCTTGAGGACTTCTCTAACAAACTCTCTCTATACAAAATATCAGTGATGCTTTGGCCAAGACAGCTGCACTCCTGCTTGACAGGTCTGCGGATGGGGCTGGTCAACTGACAAAGGACTACTCAGACAAGGGGAAGCTAGGAGAAGGACAGAAGGAAGGCCATCTAGGCGCCTTTCGCTCATCCCTCAAGTCAGCTCTTCAGAAAGAAGAATACTGTCTTGGTTAGGCTTCAGGTTTCTCTGTTATGGCAAGCAGCATATAAGGTTCTTGCAACCAAAACCAAACCTGCAGCTTCCTGAGCTTCAGTCATGTAAGTTGTTCTGGAGGATGCTCACAGGCTTACTTTTCGCTAAGGAAACTAGTAAGTAAGAGTTAACAGATAGTTTATATCTCACTTAAGGATTTTGAAGCATTTCCATAAGCCATTATTTGGTCCTCAACAAACTGCGTGACAAATATTAGTCCTTAAACTGATAAATTATTAAAAACCTTTCAAGTGAACAGAATGGTTCCTTTCTTAGAAAAAACCAAACCAACCCTTCACCAACCAGTGAATGTGCAGGCCATCTATAAAATGCACGAAGATACCTCTCCTTAATGACATTGTCAGTTGAGGGTTTCCAAAAGTTGCATGTTGCTGTAGGGTATTGACATGGGTCATGAAGTTCAGCTATTGCAAGGGAAACTCAATCTTGCTTGTGAACCTCGCTCAGAAGGCAGAAATACTTACAGACAGGAAAAGCTTGTGTCACCGTGAGCTCAGCCCCCACAGGCTGTCCACCCCTGGCATCTCCATCAGGTCTTTAATTTGTGTGCCAGATTTCTGCTTGCGATCAGGAGCATCCCACCCCGTAAGCCACAGACAGCTCAGGCCAGGCTATGCAGAGCCACGACGTTCAAGGCTGCAACCGAAAGCGTAAGCAAACCCTGCAAGCCAGGAGAGAGGGAGACCAGCTGTGCTTGCTGTGATGTAGCGGTGGTGAAAGTGATAGCAGAGTGCCAGGAGAAGATTGCTCAGCACATCTGTGTTCAGCGGAGCAACGGCGTGGGAAAATTGTACAACTGAGCCTTGATTAAGCAGAAGATACCTACAGTCTGATTTCTTGCAGCCCTGGCAAGAGCATTACATGCCAAGGACATACAGGAGAAACTGAAACTCAAAGTCATTTGGTGAGTGCACGATCTGAACGCAGTACTAACAGGGGGGGCCCAAAGGCACGCGCAGTGTGTGCTTGATGTCCTTAGCCAACCGGAAGGGGTGGTTGGTGCCTAATTAAAAGCTAATAACCGAAGGAGGAACACAAGCTGTGATTAAGCAGAGGCTTTCATCAACAGAAGTAGGGCTGGCATCTCCTCTGGTTAACAACTGCTAGCTGTATGCAGAGGGACCGATCAACCTGCAGGCAGCTATGGAAAGAGCAGATTGATACGAAACCGCTGCTGAGCTCCAGAAACCATTTACGCCACAAACCGTGGGTCGTGCAGCTGAAAAGCACGAAGGGAGCCAATGCGGAGAGAGGGCTTCCCACGCTGCTCCAGAAACAGGGCGGCAATGAGGTCATTTTCCATTCCCTCACGAGCGCCGCACGACCCATCCAGGAGGTGCACGCGCCGTCACGAGCTGGGCTGGAGGAAGGGTGAACCAGCCTGCGTGCAAGCGGCTGGAGGAACGCCGCCGAGATGCTGCCTGTCTCACGCAAGCGCTGCCGAGAAGAAAGCAATAAGCTCCCGCAGCCACGCCGCCGACTCACAGGTCTGAGGAGAGTGGTGGGAAGGTTGTGGTGTTTTCTGCTGTTTCCGCAAGGTTCCCTTATCAGCCTCAGCATCTGGTTTGCACTCTTTGGCATTTCCTACGCCGCATTGCAAAACACCTTTCATCTAACAAGGTCGTGTCGAGCGAATGAAGTGAAACATTTCTCTCCCTAAATCAGAACCAGCAATCGCAGCAGGTTCTCGTAGGGCGTTGATGGCCAAGCGCTTCGCTGCAGCACCTCAACGTTGCGTGAGAAGGAGGTTATTTCTAGTTTCGAGACAGCCCCGCACCACAGCACCTGCTGACCCCCAGCCCGGCGAAGGCGACCCGCCTTCCACGTCACCGTCTCTGGGAGCCGGAGCAGGTCCAGCACGCAGGCTTCCTCCACATCTGTGCTAACGAAGACGTGCGAAAGCATTAGCTTCCCTTCGCAAACTGTACATTCAGTCAAAATTAAAACCAAACAAATGGCTCCCAGCAAACCGAGCATTTTGCCAGCGCGGTTGGAGAAATGAGGTCTGGCAGAGCCTGTCACCCCACGGGTACAGCAGCAATACCCCAGAGCATGGTGGGGATGGTCAGAGTATGGACCATCACCTTCTCGAAGTCACTGCACGGGAGTTGGGTTTACTGAAGAGGATGGGGGCTTTTTGGTCACTCATGGAGGCAACGTGCTCCTTCCAAGAGATGTATACGTACATGCTCGGTTGTGAGCCAAGCTTAGCTGCTGGTAGTTTAGCTGACAATGATTAAATAACCAGTTCATGCTAGATGAGAAGCTTGTCCACACCAGCTAGAGCAGCTCATCTGGCACCAGTTCGTACGCTGGGGAGGCCCCTCATTCCAGGCCAGCATGGTCCCTGCTCACGCGGGTTGCTGACAGCCTCCAAACAACAAAAACTCCAGAGAGGTGTGGGGGGCTGCATGGAAATACCAAATCACCATCACCTCCAAGCAGGGCTGCAAAACCCCTGAACAGTCCAGGGAGCAGCTCCCGCACACAACCCGGGGAGCAGCTAGGAACGTCCGCCCTTCAGAGCAACGCCGAAGTTAGAAAAGGTTTGAGAGTTTGTGCCACTGTTGTTGTTGAAGAAAGCAGCAAGAAATGAAATACAGCAGAGGTCACGGAAAAAGCGAGCCGCGTGGTGTGCAACCCACAGTGACAAAGGAGGCGTTTTTGTCAGGCAGGCACGGACAGACAGCTTTTGCAGGGAAACCCACTCCAGAGATGGAGGGAGGAGCAGTAATATTCAGCTTTCAGCAGCAGGGGAGCGCCTGTGTCCGTGCATTAATGATGAGCTGCAGAGGCGGGTGCGAGCTCCCAGGACCTCAGCTGTGACACTGCCTTGTAGGGCTGGGACAATAAATCCTCGCCCCGCTCTGCTCTTGTCACTCGCCCACGATGGGGCAGAGCACAGATTGTCCACTGCCTCCCGCTCCTCCATGTCCCCCAGCTTGCGGAAACAGGGAGCATTGCTGGGTCTCGCCCAGCAGAGCCTCCTCCAGTGCAGGACTGGGCAACTTTCCCAACCAATGCCAGGGACCTCCTTCTCCAGCTGGGACACCTAACTCTTCCAGCCTCCCGCCTGTCAGAAAGGCAGGGCGACTGTTGCATTGCCGCTGGGACAGAGGAGGGCCGTGCCAACACAGCAGTCCTGGGGAGACAGTGGCCCTCAGCCCACCCAAGGGTGCTGCAGAAGAAGATGCGATAAGCCCTGCCCTGAGCCATTTCCCCCACAGAAGCGAACAGGCAGACTGAACAACAAGATGGGGAAGAGGAATCAAAGGTACAACTAAAACGTGCCTATGGTGATGAGAAGGTGCTGCCATACACCGCTTCCACAAATTGCTGAAAGCAAAGCAAGTATGTGGAGAGGGGAAAAGAAGATGGAGGTGACTCGATGACTAAGAAAAATAAACAACGGGTTTCCTGAGGCTGGATGGGAAGAAAGCAAACGCTAGAAAGCAACGCCTAACCTACCTCCATAAAGAGCAGCCAAGAGCTCACCTGGTAGGACGGCGGTGCTGGCTCTGCAGGAACCTGCGGTGCTGCCGAGGCTGCAGCTTCCCAGGCGGCACCAGGGCTTCTCCCGAGGCGGAGAGAAGTTAGGTGCTGGAACTGAGGGCACTGCCAGCCCCAGTGCAGGCAGTGAGCACCTCCCCTGCTTCCTCCCCTTCCGCCCTCTTCAGGGGATTAAGATAGCCAACGTTCTCTTCAATAAGCTCATTTGCCCTCTGGCAATCAGATCTCTCAGCTGCCCTCAGAGCTTTCAGGCTCATTTCTGCAAGTGCAGCAGCCAGCTGTTTGCTGGTTGTTGCCTTCCAGGAGCTGGAACAGTCCTACACACCCAGGTCCAGCTGCAGAAGCTGTAGGACAGACCTGCCAATTGCCACCATACTCATGACAAAGCCGTGATAGCAAGCAAAAAACGTGCTCCCCGGGTGAGTCTGCTTTCAGGGACTTGTACCGTCCCCCAGGTGCTTTGAACCCCGCACGCAGTATTTGCAGCTTGGTCTGGCCAAGCAGTTCAAACCCGGCTCCCAGGCCTGACCGGTGGCAGCCAGGCTGCTGGGCAGTCCAGATCCCTCCCTGCAGAAGCAAGCTCAGCACTGCAGCAGCCCCACTGACCAAGAAACAGGGTCCCAGAGGAGCATTGCCCTCTGCTCCTCTTCCCGTAGCTCTCCAGCTTAATGCTGAGGGGCTTGCTGCAGCCTGGCCAGGCTATGGCACCTGAACACCCCTGCAGTGGATGCTGGCTTTGTCCAAAAGTTGTCTCTCGTAGTACCTATAAACATTCACAAAACGTGCCAGGAATATTCCCTGGCTCCAGGATGGAAATTCTGGACAAACCAGGCAGGCTTGGCCAAGATGTCCTGTGTGTTCTGTCCAAGGACAGCAGTAACTTGGTGCCCCCAATTCCCAATGCACATTTAAGAAGCCACAAACCCGCTGGGACTGGGGAGCACAGGTGGCTGTCGCTTCTCCCATGTCTTGTCTTAGGAAAACACTGAACGGCCTGAGTTTATGTAGCATTCGCACTGGGATAAAAATCAACACTGAATGCTTGGAACTGCCCATGATTTTTTTCCCCCCTCCACAACCAGCCCTACTAGTGAACTGTGCAAGCTATTCCGCTTTTATAGTGGTGTTTTTGTTTCTCCCCTTGCAATCTTAACCGTTTCCTGGGTTAACCGAGAACTTCTTTTGCTGAAGTTTCTTAAAAAAACGGTACCAGTTTCAGAGAGATCAGTGAAGCTCCTGATCCTGCTGTAAAGAATTCCTGGCACAAGGCAAGAAATTGGGAATTATTTTGCTCACGACAATGAGATGTCTTTAGAGCAACCTCTCCAGTTTCACTCCAGTAGAATTATAATCATTTTGGTACAAAGAAATTTGTAGTGGAATTATTTATTTCATCTTCCCCTTTACTGTAGGAAGAATGACTTTTAACTGAGCCCAAATCCACTTGCATTCAGTGGATTGCTAATTAAGCTACAGATGTCTCCTGATGGCAGCAATTATTCCTGGTAACTTAATGAGCTTGTTACATTCCTTAGTTATTGTTATGAAAAGTTATATGAAATGCTTTGCTTAATACTACACAGCTCCTGGGGGAATTACTTCTTGATCTGTTCTGGTTTGATTAAAGAGAATGATTGTTTTCTTTCTTAGCAATATTTCTCAAGTTGTTTGCGGCTCATTTCCCTTGTCTTTTGCTGGCACTTTAACAACTCTGACCAACTTTTTTACAGAGGTCTTCTTTTCCAAACATTTCTAACTTTTTTTGCTCTGAACTCTCCAGTGTCTTTGCTTGGTTTATTGCATGATTTTTTTCTCTCTTTTTCAGTGATTTAGACTGTCTAGAACATCACACGTTAGGTACAACAGTGCCGATCAGTGATCGGTGCCAATCAGAACTCTGTGAGGTTTTGTTGTTGTTGTTACAGTTTGTTGCAGATATAAGAAAAGCATCTCCTTATACTGGTACTTGAGGAAAAGCTTCACTTCAGTGCACGGAAAATACAGATCTCCTTAAAACAATTAACAGAATGAGCTGGGTAAGCTAACTGAGCACAGCTTTGCACATCCAAAATTCAATGAACATGCTATACAACAAGCAACATTATCCAGGGAATAAAGAACTTCATTGCATTTCAAACCAAGTATCACTTGTTTTTTTTCCTCCATATTTATTGTGCTTGCACTCCCACTCTACTCCTCCTGAAGTCTCCTGCCACGGGCAAGAGGTGCACAGAAAGCACGTCAGTGGTTATGACTACTTCTCATGGCTTAGTACTGATTTCAGGAGCATCAAAGTTCATACGTTTCAGCCAAGTCAGAGGAGCTGGTCTGATAACGCAGCAGTGTGGTGAGACTGGCAGGGCCAGAATTTAGGTCTGGGAGCTCAGACTGCCAAGTAGCCGTGCACGCAGGCTGTCAGCTATTTTGCAGTGCATTTTCTGCTCTGCCTTCGAATAAAAACAAATGTGAAAGCCTCAACATTTTGTCATCAAACAGAGTTCTTATCTTCCAGTCAGTCTGAGTTCAAAGGGCAAGAGGAAAACAATCAAAGTAGCAAAAAGTAAGGAACTTGCTCAAGTTCACAGAAAATCTTCAAAATGGTGACAGGACCCTGGCAGTCTCTAGTCTGACCTCCCACAAGGAGCAGGACTGCCACCACCACCAGAGCAGGTGACATGCAGCTTCATTCAGCCACGTCATGAACACCTCCAAGCACGGAGACCTGTCCACCCCTCAGGGCAACCCCATTCCCCTGCAGCACTACCCTCTCAGGGAAGTCACTCATGTTCAGCCTGAACTCCCATGTGGCAACCCGTGACCGCTGCCAATTACCGTAACGCCTGCAGCCACCACAGGCTTTGGTTCTGCATCTCTATGGCTCTCCTTCAAGCAGCTGTACAAGGCTGCTACTGGATCCCCCTTTACCCTCTCCAGGCTTAACAAGTCCTCTTGTCAAGGACATCTCTGAATCTAAGGATGCCTTCTCCTTTTTCTGCCACCTAAGAGTGGCTCTGCCATCCCAGAACAAAGGGCTCTACGGGTACGGACAGCTTGCACGAAGGAAAGATTCAGCCCTGAACTGGAAGGCAGCACTTTCCTGGTTGCCTTTCCCACTACAAAGATTTAGCCTCATAACACGAGCTAACACAATGCTGTTTTGTTTTGGAGAGTGGTGTGAACTCCGCTCTCAAAGAAATATTTGTTCCAGTTCAAGCTTTGGCATTTTAAACAAGGGCAATTAAATGCACTGAAAATGCTATTGCAACATGAAGGCTAAAAATATAAACACAGGAGTCACTCGCAAGAAAAGCTCCTGAAAGAAATGCCCGCTCACCCACACTGCACAAGCGTAACATCGTCCAAGTGACAGCCTGCATTTTGAAGCCAGATAAACAAGCCACAATTCAGCCTTTTTTCTATTGCCAGAAGTTTACACCCACAAATAACTACGTCAGCAGTAGAAGTGGCACCACTTGGAAAATCTCTGATCTGCATCAACAGGCAGGTCCCCAGTGTTACTGTTTGGTACAGATGCGATTACTTACGGGTGTAAGTTTGTACCTACAAATGCTAAACCACTCCTAGTTTATACCACAGAATGTAAACTTCAGAAGAAACGTGCAGTACAGGTTCATGGATGCTTTTAAGAACCTAATACCGTCCTTATTCTTGAAAAAATTTGATTTTTAAATTTATAGCCTTTACCTGACAATAAGCATCCTGAATATGCTTTGCTTTTTAAAATGCACTGAATGCTCAGACTTCAGTAAAAAAAATTTATTTTCAATATAAAAGTGCCAAAATATCCACCAACATTGTAATCTATTCAACAACCAGCTTACTCTAGTAATCAAAATTGCAAGCATCTTTATTCACATTTTTAAATCAAATTCCTTTCACACGTTTCCACAGTAACCCGAGTCCCTCGAAAGTGGGAAATTTGCATTTCGATTGGCTGCTGTAGTCCATATGTCCAAGTTCATGTAGGCACGGAAGGGGTTAAACCTCGGATAGTATTCCTGCTTACACATAACTGCCTGGTTCTCCACATGGGTCGAGTGTTGGGTCGTGGCACTGACGGGGCAGCAGCTTTCATAAACATCACTCTGAGGTGCCCAGATGGAACCAAAAAGTCCAGACATTGGAGACAAGCTTCGGGTGCTTGAGAGGTAGGGCTGTAGGGCAAGATAAAATGATCATGGGAAACTGCAAAATGGACCATTTGCCAAAGAAAACGTGGAAATGGAGTACTAAATGGGAGGAAGCAGCATTTATGCAGAGAACTTAGGAAACACACAAGTAGAAAATTGCACACCAATTTACAAAGCAATATGGCTGCCGAAAATAGTACGGCAGCATTAGTGTGTGTGTGCAAAAGCACTTCGCTAAATGAAGCCATATGAGCTCCTCCCTGCACGGCGCCGATATTACTGTACCAGGAACACAATATTCAGTTCTGGTCAGGCTGTTAAGAAAAATAAGGGAGAAATGGAAGACACCTGAAGCGCACCATGCATGTTTGGAGAGTTAAAAGAGAAGGACGCCTAAGAAATGACAAGAAAAAGGTTGAAGTATGTGTCAGTACTGAAAGACTATGCACGCCGGGAGCAGAGAGGGATATTCAGTATGGAAAGAGACTATAACTGGGAGCTAGGGAATTTAGTTAGAAAATTTCGAAAGCTTATAAAGAACCTCCTGGAGGGCAAGATGTGTTAGTCTGCAAAGAAGTCTCTCGGAGAAGGTCATGGAAGTCTTGGGACTTTTAAAACTGAATGAAACACTGAAATGTATTGTGGGGAAAAGCTCGCCAGGGAAATGAACTGAATTATCTAATGTATTTTCCAATCTCTACCTTCTGTGTTTCCTGGCATTCCTGAATAAAATACGAAATAAAGCCACGTTTATTTTAGGAAACACTCTTCTACCAGTTTTGCCACTGTTTAACACAGCAGAATTTTCACTTTTGTAGTTGAAGATATTTCTTGCTTTATTTAGTTAATTTTATTCAAAATAAACCTACTGTAAATAAAAAAAAATTCTAAAATAGAAGATTTTGAACTATGAGCAGAAGAGAAGGTGGTTACAATTAAAGACCACCTTGAACTGAAGTCACTACATTGCACTATGGGATGACATAAACATGGCTAGTCTAGAGCATAACAGGTCAAAGTCAGCATTCAAAAATCTGCACAAATCCAGCCTAAATCACTTGGATTTCCTAGCAAAAAAACCTGTCAAAGTCACTGACAGCAGCTGTCCATTCAGCTCTACAATTTCCAATCTCTTTGGGTTTTGCTGTCAGCACTTTTTGTGTTTTACCCTCATCTGGAAAGGTTGATTTTGATAGCAAAAAGTCTCAGTAGACTACGCAAGTCCAAAAAGTTTTTCCATATGTAAGATGATTTTAGTCAATTTTCAGGGCAAAAGGATCTGTCCTAAAATTTCACAGACAAGGTCCAGTAACCACCTTGACCAAAAACTGGGAAAAAGCCATGCTACCAATGCTAGCATCAAATACATCCATCAGGCTACTTAAAGGAATCATGAAGAAAACGTGAGCAACAGGTAGGGGAAAGATAGGAATGCACTGGGAAGGCTTTGAAGAGGCACAGGAAGGCAGCGCCTCGCAGTGACAATACTCACTGTGGAGTTGACGTAACTGGCGGGCTCCCAGGTAGGTGGCATGTTGGGAGGCGCGTTCCAGGTGGAGGGACAGTTCTGGTCAATGAAGGCTGTATTCTGCACCGCTGCAGTAGTCGGGAAGCCACTGGGGTAGTTCATGTTTTCTGCAGTTTTTAAAAGCAGGAAGACAAAATAAAGCTTTTGCAATATAAACACTACTAACATTTCTGTGGAGGAACATCGAATCTTCTCGGAGTGAGCCAGGCTGGAACCGACCTAAGCCTTCAGTGACTTCAGGCACCTTCAGGGCAGCACAGCAGCGAAGCGTAACAATTTCTGTTAACAAGACTACCACTCTGTATTAGGACTCACTAACAAATTGCTATCAGGAGGACGGGATAAAGAGTTGGCAATCTCTCTACTGGAGAACAGAGTCTTTATTAGCCACAGAACGTGCATGGCAGAGCCTACCCAGGCTTCACTGCCAACATGCCTCAGCTCTAAGCACCCGAGGGATCGCTGTGCTGCCTGTGATACTGTAGCCTGACCTTTAATTATTGCTTAGGTAATGCTAAAGAATTCTAGGTTGCTGCCAGTGTGTTTCCCAAGCCAAGAAACTCTAGCCTGGAAAGGTAATTGGTCACAAGAGGCCTTCTGTTTCACACACTGGAAGGCAGAAGCCTGCCAGAGGGGAAACAAAGAAAATTGTGCAAAAAGATTTGTGTAATACTGTGGTCATGAGCATTTCTCTCTATTCCCTCAGACAGAGTCCTGTATACTGGCTTTTCAGGCTTAGTAACTCCATACGAAGACCAGTCTTCTCATTCGCCACATGCAGACATTGTTTATTACTACAGAGCATCCAGTCAGCTGGAAACCGTAAAGTCCGCTTAAGCAATGAACGCCCAGATGTTTATAGACGAGCTCAGCCTTTTGTTCTACAAAAGGTGAGAGAAAAAAAACACACTCAGTGATAATTCATAAGCTTTATTTCACCTTACCTTCTGGGAAAGCGCCATACTCGTTCATCTCTAGTGGACAATACATGTTGGAAAACTGGCTGTCACAAGCTGCATTCCAGTCAATGAAGCTGTCCCAAGAAAAAAAAAAAAAAAAATCTGCTGTCAGAAACAATTTGCAGAACTTCTGAAAATTATTTAGAAATACTTATTTAATGTAAAGCTGTTGGATGCAAAATGCCTGTAACTGATGATGAGGCTTTTCACATTCCACTTGCCAATTCTGCCAGTACCTACTCTGTGCCACTATGTAATCCCAGCAATTCCCTCACTGAGCTCTTTTTCCTCTGTGAGGATGAACAACTTGTGGTGACAGCTACCAGAGTCCTGCAACACCTAACTGGGTTTAACTTCTTCCTCCGTAAAAAGAAAATAATTGTACTTCTTTCTGACAACCATGGAAATGGTAGATATGAAAGGAAATAATGCGATTTGAAATAGAAGAAACTGTAACGCATTCTCAAGCGTTTGAATGCTTGAGAATACCAATTAAAATGGCGATTTCTACTTTCCCTACCACACGTGTTGAAGTCCTGTTAAACGATATGTTTTCTAAACTACACATTAATTTGTGGGGATTAGACTTGTTTTAATTAAAATAATTTCAGAATTTCAAGACGACTTTTCAAAAGTAATTCTTAAAGGTATGTCAGAAGTGAAACAAGCCCTGTTATGCAGAGAGCTTGAAGAAGTCCAAGTCTGGACCCAGTCTGGACAAGATAAGCATATAAAAGGATTTCACGTCAAGTTGTGCTAATTCAGTTTTACTATTCAGGCAAGAAGTTATCATAAGTTATCACTACTACGTATGAATAAATAATTACATGACTTTTTGCATATGAAGTCCAAATTGAGATGGGCATATGAAAGCAAAGTAATGTAACACAGAATCTGCCACAAAGCACCATATATTTCATCTGACTTAAGAGTCGGACAGACCGTTGGCAATTGCTCCCAATCTTTGGGGCTGCAGTCTGTTGACACAACAGTTAGAACTCAGGTGAGCAGGCTGGTTGGGGTCACAAGACCATCACTTGGGGATTCCTACGTTACCACTCTGTCATTTCGGATGACAGGATATGACCTGAAGAACTGGCCGTATTTCCCTGCTATGTGGTGGCAGCGTATTTCTTCTCACTAGTTCGTGGTGCAGCTTTCATTAGTAAAATTTGCAGTGTGGAGAGTCTGAAGTACCAGAATTACTCCAGTTCACTACTACGGGAAGATCAACCCAAATCTACACAGAGCCTCAAACAGACCAATTTTTTTTGGTCTATTTGCCTTTATTTAACAATGTTTGTTCATGTCATTTAATACGAATACACACTGCATAACACACCCCATGATATACAGAGGCTATGTATTTCGCAAGAGGAAAACAAACCTAAAAGCCAGGTCCTCTGCCTGGCCATGCAAAAGAAGTGGAGGAAATTAAAAGCTTTGCAAAAAGTATTTAATTAAATTTGAAAGAAGTTCTGGAATATCTACATATGGGCAGCAACACCAGTGAATTTGTCTTAGCAAAATTCATCATGATATACTAATGGAAGAGCATAAACAACTAGAACTAAGACTGAAGTTACAGCAAGAATTTTACTTTAGCTATCACCTGCCTTACAAATATTGTAAGATAAGCTCAAGTGTGGTCCTCTGCATCACAGAAACCTGAACAAAGCGTTATCCATACTGTTTACATAAACATAACTTGCCTGTTGTGGACAGAGGGAGTTTCTTGGATCATGCATGGTATATTATTCTCAAGGTTATAGTTTAAACTGTTTGTCAGGCAGACTGGCTGGGCAGGCCACAAGTCTCCTGTTGGGTAAAGACCTAAAAAGGGAAAAGGGAATGAAATGCAGAACAGGAAGGAGGCTCCACAAACTCTGAATATCACAATGACACTTTATTCCCAGATCCACAATAAGGACTGTATGCTAGATAAAAAGTTCAGAGTTACTAACCAATCTATTTTTTTTGTGATGAATGTCCATCTTTAAACAAATCTCAAAATTTCTACTCATTAAAAAAATACATAAAAAGACTTGAACCGAGAAACTGAAACTCCACAAAACAGGGCAAGAAATTCTTACAGAGAGTCCTTAAGTCATCAGCCACCAGCACCAAGGTGGCACCCTTCCTCACAGCAGGACGGTCGGCAGGGATACGATCCCCACCAGCCTCCCCCTCGCCCCCACCCATCTCTGAAGTCCAATCGCATGAATGCAGCGGGAGCAGGGTTGGGTTTTTAATAGACTAGAGCCATCCACAACCAAACAATACGTGAACTGGTTACGGCTGTATTTAGCCCCTAGGGCAGATACTCATTGTGCTGCTCTCTATGGACTGAGTGCCCTGACTGCCCACAGATACTTGGTTCCTATCAACTCTGTGAGAACAGGGAGCCGGAAAAAGGCAAAAATCCAAATTAGCAGTCTCTGTAAGACAACGGTTGCAAAGTTAGCTCTATTTCATTATTTCACACGATAGATATTATGAATATTGCTACTGCGGAAAAAATTTAATCAGCATTTGTTTCCTACCAGACACAGGTTAAACCTATAGCAGAAGGGATAGTCACGAGCAAGCAGTTCTGCTGCCCAAAGAACCACGTGTCCTAACCAGCTTTCAAACTCCACCTCACAATGTAGCCTGGTGCTTTTATGAATCCCACTCGACAAGTTAATATTACTTCCCTTTGAGATACAAACAATGAAAACTCAAGAGTTTTAACAGCCCAACCCAACCTCATTCATTACTGCTTTCAAAGAGAGCAAGTCCTGACTGTAGAAAATTAGAGAGAAAAATGCTCATATTTGATTTGATGCCGAGCTTCATTTTAACACAGCAACCAGTGCTCTTGATCTCCTAAACACATTTCTTTTGGACATAAATCTGTGCAAAGCAAGAGGATGAAAAGACAAAGAATACCTAAAACATGAGTTGAAAGGTAAATGCTGTCTTCATACAGAGAAGATGCAGCAAAAAATGTCAAGGTTATAAGCTTTCGTTTGCTAACTTTGCTCTTAACTTGCTCAGAAGTAAGTCAAGTTCTAATAACAACATGTCTATCAAGTTGGTGTATACAAGTGTTATTAGCAACATCACTGAAACTGCTTGACAAAGTGTGCAAAACCCAGCTTCAGTTGTTAATAAAGTAACTTACCTTTATTTTTGTCAGGATCTGCAGCTATGTCAGTGAAATTGGGACATAAGGTTTCAGGATATTGGGGGATGCTGTTCATGTCTCTGCTGAATGAAAAGACAATTTAATTTCTTAAGTCTAGGCACTGTTATGTTTCATGATCCAAAGTATTTCAACGGAAATATACAGAGATGTAAAAAATATTCTAATTAACATCATGGTTGCTATTGCTTTCCCACTTTCTTTCATGATTTTTCTTATTTTGAATTACCCCTGTGCAATTTTTTTAACAGCTTTTTTTTCCCCAATTAAAAGCCAGCTACTTATTACACATGCAAAATGAATAAAATTAATACATCTTAATTACCCCACTTTTATTATCCAAGTATCAACCTATTGCAAATCAATTCAACAGCTCTTCTCTAAAATTGCAAAACCAGCTATAGTCCATGAAGACGAGTAGGATCTCTCATAATGTTTCAGTGTTCCCAACAACTTTCAGGCAAGTTTACTTTTATGTGCATGAAGACACATAGGCACACATGAACATCAATTTCATATTCGTCAAATCCCATCAAAGTAGTCAATATGAGTGGAAAGGGAACATTTTCAAGCACCAGAATCCCAGAGGAAAAGGATTAAATTATTTCTGCTAGTGAAAACAGAGTCATGAATGAGAAGTGAAATGAGGACTCGTAGTAATAAAAATTGTAGATGCTATCTCTACTACAGTAAAGAGGTAGAAAAGGAATGTGGGGGAGGGGGGAATCAATTTTCATGCTGAATATCCTAGGAGAACATTATTCCCATTAAAAGAATAACATCAACTTGAAAGTCTCACTCCTGCCTTTTTTTAAAAAAACATTATTACTTTAATATAACTAAGTGCTAATGGAAATGTAATAAGTTGCTAAGATCTGGAAGAAATGAGAGGGGAAAAACAATTTCCTTTTTTCCCCAATTTTGTTTTACATTTGGAAGCATTTATTATATTTCCCCAGCATAATCCATTTTGCATATATCTTTTCACCTACTGAAGAAGATTCTTCTTCTTCCAACTAGAAAATACAGTTAGATGATCACAAAAAATGACAAGACAATAGGTAGGTATAATTTATCAAAGTGAGACAAGATTTCAAGTTGGTGGTGTTTCTTTAATGTCTTACAGGTGTAGATTCAATTTTTTTACCTGGTATTGCAGATGTTATGAGACAGATTTAAAGTGATAGGAGTTTCAGATGGAAAATCATTTTGTGAAATATTCTCTCCTAAAGAAAAGAATGACTGTGAAAATCAAAGATCCTAAAAAAAGAAGTATGCACAGAATATACATACACACAAATAAAGTCATCAACAGTGTCAACCAAGTTTTCTCTCAGACAGGAGTATCACTAACTGCATTTATTCCAAAGCATGCTATCTAATTCCACATGGTCTTAAATGTATTTTATAAGTGATTACCACACTCTTGATGGAGAGGTTCCTTGTTGCTACTAAATTATTTTTGAATTTGAAAATACTTACTTGCTTTTTTTTAAAGAGGCATTACAATTTGAACAAACAGAAAAGTCATGCGCACACAATTCATTATCTATTAGATCGCAGGTTCAGATACATCACATACTGTATCTTTTGGTAATGTGAAGTTTTATACATATACACACACACATGTAAGTACACGCTCATTTTTAAATTATTCTAAACAGCTTTTTTCAGGTACTCAAAGCTGGTTTTACTTCTGTCACTTCAGCACTTTCTTTAAAATTTACTTCTAGTGCTACATCAACCTGGATAGTGATGGCGGTGACAGGGTTTAGGCTTTCAACTATTTTAATGATATTCAGGCATTCCAAAAACTGCAGTAATGAACCACCGTTCCCGTTTCTCATATAGTCAAGTGGCTCAGGTCTCCTGGCTACCTATGCCTCGAATACCACCATCCAATCCCAGCATCCTCAGATCTGAACTGCTTTCACACATTCTTCATTTGTGCATTTTCTTACATTTAACTAATTTTTATGAGAATAAAGTGATGTAACATAAATTCGAAGGAAGAAATTGCTTTGACTAGTGACTCTCAGTTCTTCCACCTTTCCATGAAAACTAATTGTGCAGCTTCCTCAGTGCAGAGTCCAACACTTTCTCTGTAGCCTGACAGCTCATCTTTGTCTCCACAAAACTCCTGGTACTTTTTTTCAGGTAAGTTTAAATCTCTCCTTGTGTTTCTGAGAGGTGCTCTCACCTATAAAAGGCAAGTTACATGCCCCATGCCACGGTACCCTTTCCACTCAGAAGGAAGGCTGAAACTCTGCCCACTACAGTGCAGAGGTGATATTTGCAGAACTTACTGGATGGAAGAAAATGCCTGGCAGTAATCATGGGCTTTTTATCTCCGTCCGAACTGCTGGTACTGCTCCAGCTACCCCAGCTCCCACGACTGGCACGAACGCTTCCCGATGAACTTCCACAATCTGAGCTTGAATCAGAACAAAACTTCTCCAAACACTTCTTTTTGGACCGCTGATAAAAGCTTTCTAAAGGAGTTGCAAAAACAAAACAACACAAAACATTTAAGAAAGTCTTTCAGCTGAAGATTCAGTGAAAAGTCACCTGAAACACGAATTTACATGGATTCTCTGAATTTCTTGACAATAGGACAGAAAATAATATTTACTAATAGCCTCAAGATAAATGTGCCAGCCCCTACCACAAGGAGCTTATGATCTACACGACATCCCCAGTGCAATGAATGCAAGTCAGGGTATAGTGCAGTTAAAGGCAATAGTTTGAAATAGGAAGCCCATACTGTTCTTTGAAATATATAGTTAATATTTTAAACATGAAACATATCCTGGCTGTAGGAACATGCATACTAAAAGCAACAACAAATCTTGCAAGTATTGAATTCGTAAGTGATTCTCCTTTCTTACTATCTCATCAGGGAGGCAAAGGACAATCCTATAAACATTGATACCTTCCTCAGCCCTCCTCTTCCCAAAAGCCAGGGAAAACAGCTGATTAAAAATCCTGACGGAAAGGCAGGAAGCAGGTACCCAAGCTAGTGGTGGTTTTTAAAAATGACCCGCCTATTCTAAAGGTGGCCTTCTCAATACAGCCGCTTCAGTTAATACCAGCTTTAATTTGAACACACAAGCAGACTGTCAGTCCTTCACCCGGGACTGATGGATTATGGCTTCAGACTGATTCATCTTCTGATTTGCACCACCAACCAACCCTGCGGAGAAAGCATGCGGAGCCCTTCAGAAGCGAGCAGGTATTATTTCAGGCACTGCATCGTGCCAGTCCTGCCGTCTTCACGTCAGGGTTTGAAAGGGAGAGAACCACAAGTCTCTCAAAGAAGGAATACAGGTCTACTGCCACAAAAACCACATTCGTTTCTTCCCCCGTTTAAGACAATTAAGATTGCGTACCTGTTTCTCCCTGTACAGACAAGCTCCCAGCTTTTTGGTCTGCTTTACAATTTTCCCCGTTACCCTGAGGACACCAGGCTCTTATTCCAATATTCGCTCTCAGATCCGGCCTTTCAAATTCACTGCACATATGCTTCAATTCACTCTGCTCAGGGACCCTAATACAACCACACCCGAAGAAACATGTTTGCATTTTACATTTCAGCTGCATTTTGCCTTTTCAGGCATTAAACACTTCAATTCATACAGCTATCGAGGCAGGATGGGGGGCAAGGAATAGGTTTAGGAGTCTTATTCCCCAACTTTACAGAAACCTAAAAAATCTTTCGCAAAATGCAGTATCCCACCACACTAGACTACTTCTAAGGGGGAGAAGCAAAACAACTTGTGTATGTTTAACTCCATTCTCTAATGCACTTGCAGAAGGCAATCGGATGTTATAGTGATAAGCACAGGCTAGCACTGTACAAAGATCTAGATACACAGAAAAATGTGCCCTACATCTATTTCACTGGCATAATTATAACTAAAATAAAACCATCGTCTGAAGTAATCTTAAGTTTTTGCCAGTAAAACTGAAATATCTGGATCCAATATTGTAATCAGAGCGTATTAAGGGGAAATGAGTAAAATCCAGCTGTCAAGTTTCTACAGGAAGGAAATGGTTGCATCTTAACTTGGAAAGTAGCAACTGCTGAATCAGTTCAAGTTTCAGTATTTCACTTCCATTTTTTTATCCCTCCTACCTACAAAGATGCGCATCCAGCAAAGATTTACACACGTGCTGACTTCCCACACAATGAGTAGTAATTTGTTTATAATGAGTTGTAACAGCCCCTTCAGATTTACAATCTCCTTGTTAAGTCCACTGACCTCAGTAGGACCACTTGCAATAAAAATTAATTCTGTGAAGGCTTTGTAGGATTGTGACCTTAATTCAAAGGGCTGGGGGAGGGGAAGGAGGAGGATTTTCTCCTCATAAGTGTTTCTATTCTAGCAGCAGTTTATAACTGGTATTTCTTAACAACAGTCCAAATAAATTTAAAAAATATGAAAAAAATAATTAAGATTAGTTTACAGCTGACTTTAGAAATGCATTTAAACAAACCTCAGGGGGAAACAAAAACCCCCTAACTTACCAAGGTGCTCTAAATATTATTTTGCTGCTCTAATCTTTTTAATCATTACAGCAAAAATGCAAGCTGCTGTCTCTTTTCTACATATTTCTCTTCCTCTTTCAAAACTACTAGAAGACAACATTCCCTCAGTTACTCAATATAGCAGATGATTCTCCTGAAGGTGGAATCATTTCAAGAATTTTGTTTTCTTTTTTTCACTGAAGAGAATACACGACTGGATTTTATCCACACAATACACAATGGAAAGGAAGCTAACCATCCAAACTTCAGAGACAGCAAATTCCAGACTGTAACGGAGAGTGACCACTGCTATGCAGAATGGGGTGTGTCTATATACACGCAGATTTACAAATGGAAAAATTTTTTTTTTTTTTTTGCTGGTGATCCTTGGTACTGCACATTCTTAAAAATAAAGGCTCCGGCCAGGATTAAAGTGTGTTTATTTACATAGATAAAGCAATCCTGCCAAATGTACTATGCAAAACCTGCGGAAACATTACAGCAACTCTGGATTTCTTCATGATTTGGTGAGGCAATACATACCTTGTAGATATATTAACGTTCTTCTTCTTATTTTTTCTAGATGTTCTATTTCTATTCCAATTCATATTTGGTACATTTCCTTCTTTCTTCTCCTGAGGTTTCTTCTTCCTATACGCATCTTCTTGCTAAAGGTAAAAATATGAGCTGAGACAATACATACATTATAAAATGAAGTTACCTCAGTAAATAAACTCCACTGGATTTTTCTAGCTAAATTTCTCTGGACAAAACGACCTGACCCAAATGGATAGTTACTTCATGATTTAGTGCCTTTCCACAGCATATCCTCTTTCCAGCACCATCAATTTGACCATCCTTTCCAAGACACTGTCCTTCAAGACACCAACAGATGATGAGAGAGAAATTTTTGAATTCCCCATGTTAGCATTTTCCCCCTCACAGCATCTAGCTCTGACTTCCAGGGAAATAAAAAAATAGGGGGAGAAAAAGGAAAGCAGTCAATAAAATTCCCAATGTGCTAAAAACAAAAAACATCTGCCAGATTTATGATCAGTTTGTGTGCAAGTTCAGCAGCAATAAATCCTCCCTTTCCTCAGCAGCTGGGGGGGTGGGGGGAGGCATTCATTTGAATTACAACTGAGGAAATTATGGGGTAAGTTAACCAACAAATAATAGTCATTTTAAAAAATGCAAGAAATGAACTGAGCACCATCAGCCACACGCAGAAAGAAGTTTGTAATAACAATTCCCAAAACAAGACTAGACCCTATCTTTTCTGATACATATTCCTCAAGCATGGTAAGCAATTCCTCCTTACACCTTTTTGCCATGGGATTCCTATCCAGTACACAGGACACAAACATAATCCAAATTCTTGGGTTTACTAATTACCTGATGGAAGTTCTTTAAGTGTTTTATGCTGCCTGCAATAAAAGTACAGTCTGCTGCTTATTGTGCTCAGAAACCAAGGGTGAAGAATGATCCTTCTCAGCAGCTTCACAATCTGTTACGGGATTTCTGCCTGCTGTATTCTCAAATGCAAATTTCTGATGCAAAGCCCTGAAGATAGGTCTGCAAACGAAGGCTGATATGCCCTTCCGGAGAATGTTCCCGCATCATTACTGTGGCTGACAGCTGGCATTAGATTCCAGTATGTTTGTGCCTGCTCTGACAATAACAAAGACTATCTCTGGTTGTGATACGGCCAATATCTCATTACAAGGGCTGTTTAAATTTTTACCCAAACTGTTCATCATTCTATAAGCAGCATTAATATGCAATGGATGTGGGAAAGCATGCCTGCATACTTCCTCATTCATCTGATTTACAGTGTTTCAGATCTGTGACTGTACGTAATAGCCCCTACATACACATACTTACCTGTATGTATAAATAAACAGCAAAAAGATATTTTAAATTTGAAAAGCAGAAAGATCACAATACAAACCTCAGAAGAAGTAATCTCCTCTTTTGCGCAGCATGGAGTCTCTTCCTTAGGTCCTTTATTAATCTTTTTCTCCATGGAAGGCTTTAGGTTGATCTGCTTTTTTAAAGTCTCACAGTTTTCTGTTTCATTCCTGAGAGGCACTTGCTGGCTATTCCCTACAATTGAACAGTTACATCAGTTTGCTTGGGAAGAGAACAGGCTCCCAATCATAACCACAGTATCTTCTAACTTTCTTTAAAAAGAGACTTGTGCTGCTTTCCAAAATACTAGGAGACTAACCTCTAGGCTGATGATGCTGAAAATTTCAAAATCAAAAGCTAATGCTGTATAAAATTTCTTGTAGCAGTTGCAAAAAGTAGCTCTGTATTGATTCATGCTCATGGGCATACCACTCCTAGCACATGCATAAATTACCCAAGTCCTGCTCATCTCATCTGAATTAGAGCTATTTGGGTCCCAGCCATGGGTCTGTAAGGTAGAACTTGAAGCCAGAGAATACTGGGCTAAAAAACAAACAGGAAAAACCCTGCAAGCTGGGTGCGGAGGAGACTTTTCAAAAATGGGTAGATCAAAATAAGGACAGCCTTTACGTCTCTGCATTCACTATGAAGACAAAGGGAAGTCATCCTTTCTTTAGGATGGGTTCTATGTTAGAAGTTCATTTTCTTGAGAGGCTTGTGAGGAAGAAGAATTATCTTGTGTAAAAAAAGCCAAGAGATGTTGAGAAGACCAGTTCAATGCGATAAGCAATGGCATTTCTCATGCAGAGCAGCTGAGAGTCTCGCTAGCAGATCACTGTGGATGTATTTCAGATATCTGAGATACCTGGAACTGATCAGTGCTGAAGTTAATTCTGTCCTGTCCAGCATTGGCAGGGCCCAGGCAGAGGACTGTGACTCGACTGGTCTTCTCAAACGGGAAAGGCACACCTAAACGTTTTTACAGTTTCCTATCTACCAACCAACTACAACATCTTAGCTCTGAGTCAGCCACCCTCTCCCCTCCGGAGCAGGCAGTCACAATGACTGCAAAAAGAGCCCATGTGAATGAAACACCAGGGGAGACACCAGGCAAGGGAGGCTGAGAGGGCTCTAAAAAACGCTCCGCGGATCTCCAGCATACAAACACGTGAGTACCGAGGTCTTGAAGACTCCCTGTTTGCACAAAACCAGGTCTGTAACTATAATCACGCTACAAACACTGCAACATGGTACTTTTTAGACTTCGTTTATCCTACCAAACTTCTTGAAACACAGAAATACTCACACCCCTGCCAGCGCAGAAAACCGTAACTGCTAATAGACAACACGGCAGATTACCTGTAGTGCTTTAACACTGAATACAAGTAACTGTCAGTATTCCTGAAACACTCTCTCAAGGTGGAAGTTTTGACATTGAAAGTAAGTCCAGTATCTCCCAACTGGTTTATGTATAACCATCATTTCCACAGCCCGTACTCAAAGTTACTATCCTGTGCACGTAAATACAGTTAAGACATAGTTACTGATTTTTTTTTTCCCCCAGCTGACTTCCTAATTCAAAGCAAAGAACGCAACACACTGCAGTTTAGAAGCACATGAAGACTTTCAAAGCACTTCGTAAGTATGAGTGAAATTATCCTGCCTCCACCTGAGACAGCACACGTGTACCCATTGTATCTCACAGGTAACGACACAACAGGAAGCAACCGGCCCAGGGTAACAACTACACGCTACAGCAGGGTCTGAAATCCCTCTGTGATGGCTCACTCACTAAATAAACTCCGCCACAGCTACAGCAAATGCCAGTCTTCAGCATTCAACTACTTTGCCGTGTGCCTAAGTAAAGCCAAGCTTCCAGAGGACACATTCTCCTATCCTGCTCTCGATTTCCCTGAGGTGCTCTTGGGCTGCTCTTAAAATTTTGAGTTGCGAAGCTAAGAGGTAAGACTTTCCAGGCAGCTTAGTTCCACAATTAAAAATACACATGATAAAAAATATAGCTATGCAGTTAGCAAGAGAAATGTTGATCTGCAGATTCCTACAAAATATAATTTCACAACACTCTGATGTCAGCTTTTGTTATTTTAAGCGGTTTTATCAAAGGAGTTCTGAATATCCAGTACCGAATGCGCTTGCTTGGAGACTCTAAAAATCAGGCATCAGATTTTCAGTGGACCTGAAAATCGCAAACTGGGATGTTGCTGAATATTTGACGAGGGCAGTTTGTGTTTTATAAGCAGATCTATGACATCAAGTATTTTAACCATTAAAATGCTACAGCACAAGCTTGAAATCTGTAAACCAAGGCAATTCTATGACTGATGAAACAACTTTTAATGCAAGCTATTTCCTTAGGAACGTAAACAGATAAATCATAGTGAACACATGAGAAATACCACATCTCCCTGTCCCACACAAAAGACAAAACCCTGATCACAGTGAACTCAACAGAAGATTTCACCCAATAATTTTGACTGACAGAAATTGAAAAAAAATTACCACTATTTTTCCTAGAAATTTCTTGCAGTTCTGGCTGTTGTTGAGGAGAATTTCTGGACAAGTGACTTTCAGGTAGCTTCTTGGACATCTTCACAGGACAGAACTCCTGTTCTTTGAGCTCAACTAGATTTTCTGAAGTTTTAAGGTTAGTTTCCTTAGGAAACATACATGTTTGAAGATCTTCCTTCAGATCACACTCTGAAGAAGTATTTTTAATGAGAACTGTATTTTTCAGTGCACTTTCTTCTTTACCCAGAAAGTTTTCTGGAAGAGTTAAATTCTTGTTAACATTTATGCCATTTGCATATTTTAGAGTTACCCAGTTCTCACTGACAACATCAGTGCAAATGTCCTCTTTTGGTGCTGAGATTTGGTTCTCCGCAATCTGATTTTGTTTCTCATCAGTAGTTGCAATGGCACTACCAGCTGCTGTGTTTGGTTTCTGCTTACTGTAGTAAACTGAACATTTGTGTTTCTTCTGAGAGTGGCTGTAGGTGGCAGGACTCCTCTTTGCTGCATTCTGACTCCGGCTGGAAGAAGCGCCTACAGACAGGAAGCCCTTCCCTTTACCTTTATCCGAGGAACTATAGGAATCCATAAATGTCTTGCAGCTTCCCCTGGAGAAAAAATAAATTATTTGAGATTTGTTTTTATCTATGAAGCTATCATGAATTGTTTTATAGGATATTTTTGTAAGAAAAGAAAGGGGGACATATTCACAAGCCGTGAAGCTGCATTAGGTCTTCAATTTACCATACCAGCTAAGCACATTCTGATTTCAGCAGGAGTTGAGCAAGACTCTTAAGTTTGTGCTCAGACTTCAAACACACTTACGTGCTTCAGTGAGTAAGTGCCTAACTGACCACCCAAGAGGGTCAGATTTGAGGACCATTAATGTATTTTCCATTCTTTCCATGGCTGCCGCACATAGTGTATCCTTTATGTCGTCACACAATTTTTACCCTATGTACTACTGACAATATACAAGATTAATAAACCATTGAGTTCCTCCATTTCTCTTTTGTAGAGATGAACATACACAACACTGAAAGCCCTCTGAAAGAGGTTGCCATGTCCTCTAAACCAGACCACAGCAATATCAAAATACAAACAGACAGAAAGCATCACTCCACAATAAACAGGGTACAAAACTAGGCAATTCAAAAGAAGAAAAAAGTATTTTTACTTGTAGGAATCAGAGCTGATTACGTCAACAGAGTTGCTGTTCTGCTGCGGTGAAGAACTAGGATTTGGCCTCTGTCTTGATTTCATGAACTCTGCTAGAATATACTGGGCTTGCTGGAAGGCTATCAGAATCACTCCGAGCAGGGACAAACTGCCAAAGAAAATAACAGATACTGTTGTCTACAAATTTCCTGGAGTATTCAGTGAAAGAGTTAAAAAGCTTCCAACAAGATGCACTTTTCAAATACTGTGTTAGTAAATTCTAAGTAAGAAGACAGACGAGAAAACTCAAAATACAGTTTAAAATAAATAACAGTTGTAAGTCTTTTCTTTTCCTTTTTGCGTTATAGCCCTTGCTAGTTATTCTCTCAATAAAATAACTCAGCCATGAGCTTTACAAAGAAAAAAATCTAATAAAGAAAAAATCCATTCTAAAAAAGCAAACACTTGATTTGAAGATCAGTTAGAAGTAAGTCTCACTACAACACAATGGCAATATATCATAGTATGATACCTATCAGTCTTCTGAGTACCTTCTATTCATTCATGATAGTTATGTCATTATTTTGATATTTATTTAATACTCTTTCTTTTCCTAGAGAAAATGCTGGCATAAAATGGGCTACAAATGCCACCGTACTTCTGAACTAAAACTGAAGTTGCAAAATATCCTCTCTTTCTCTCTGGTGTATTAATTGCACCAAATATAAATCAATCAGAACAAAAATCTTTGTAATTCATCAAACCACCTTCTCAATCATGCAGTATAAGTTTTGTCAGCAGGAAAACAGAATGAGAAATTCCTGATTTTTCAGATCCCTGTAGTCTCCCTCTGTTGCATCTAGAACCATGTACCATGGTCATTATCGTTGCTTCATTTGTGCTCTGTTTTCAGTGTCAAAACAACAATGCAAACAGAACCACAGCGTGCATCAGGGTCTCGGTTAGGTATGCACCGGCACATGTATGTATCACCGTGACATTCACATTCACGGCTTGTTAGTACTGATTGTAGGAATTCAGGGTTGGTGTGATGAAAGCACTGGACATCATCTGTGACAAACACAACATTCAGTTCACACTACGCAGTGTGAAAGGTTAGTAAAGGAAGACAAAAAAAGAATATGCGTAGGAACAGAACCCTTAATTGTTGTACAAAGGTACAGTCCTCTTAAAAGCAGTTTACCATGTGCAAGCAATGAGTCAGCTAACACAAGCCAAATCATCTTTCTGGGGTAGCCTGTTTAGCAGTGTGCCTAGCAAAAGCTAACAATAAACACAAATATTTTTCAACAAGTGAATGGAGGAAAGAAGCAGAAGAAAAAGAAGGTTCCTCACTTGGTTTTCTGAAACTTTATAAATAAAATTCATGTTAGCTTTCCAGAAATACTTAAAGATAATCTACCAGTCTGCGTGATTATATTTATGACATTCAGACACTAATATGTTACATGTGCGTCTCTACTGCAGGGGGAGTAAGTCTTCTAGCAAGGGGGGTATCCAAGCCCTTTTTCTTTGCAGCTTTAACGTGGAAGTTTATCAGGAGGAGCAGCAAGAAATGCTTGACCACTCCATCACCAGCCACTGCATCACACCTAAGCTGTCACAGCCAGCTGGCAGGACTCTCAGGAGACAGATGCAGTACAGATTTAGGCCCTATCACCACTAAAAATCTAACACAGGCCAAAAATGCTTGCTGATCTTTCACTGGCGGGTCCCTTTCAAACTGGTGCAGGGGCCCTGAAAGCATTACCTTACGAAGAGGACAGTGAGCCTCCAGAAAGACTCTTCCCAGCTGGGTCCTGGCACCACATCTGCACACAGTGGTAACAGATGGTGAGGAAGAGTCACGTTGAGCGTGAAGTGGAACTCCAAATCAGCAGCAGTCACCAGCGTAAGCTCCCGGATTACCCACGAAGATGTAAAGTCGGGAGTGAATCTGTCAGGAAAGTAGATGGAGCTGGTGTTATTTTTCCATTGTACAGCCAAATTCCATTTTCTGAAGTCACACTGATACCAAAAAATATAAAATAACTTCTGATTTAATAATATGAAAAAAAGACAATGAAATAAGTGACCACTGTCTGCTTATACTATACAGATGGCATCAGCACCTAACAGAGGTAAGACTTTGAGGTCATCTTCAAGCAGTAAAATATGTGTTTTTATTGTGACTCTTCACAACACTCTCATTACTGTGACTTGTTTTCCTTTTCTCAAGGAGGTGCACACGATCAACTCATGTTAACCAAAACACTCTTGACCAAAAGCACAGTTGTCAAGCGTACAGGCAGCATTACGTTGGAAAGGGCCAGGTACTAGGATAAGTCTAGAACAAGGCTGGAAAGATAGGGAAAGCAGAAGAAAACATCAGATTTATCTCTTCTCCCACTTATTTCCCTGACCCATACCATTATTCTACTTGACTGCCATGGGTACTGCTAGAAGGTATGACTTGCCTTTCCAAACAGTAGAGGCGATACTCGCTGTATACGAAATGGCAGTTACTGCAATACAGTAATATTAACTCTACTTATGTTTAACTCATGACTTGCACTCAACAGGATTTTAAAGAGAATCATTTTTAGACCGACTATGTGCAAGATTAGGAAAACATGACTAGATTGTGGTCAGGCTACTCGGAAGAAACTAAAGAAAAACAAACAATGAAAAAGAAAACAGTGCCAAAGCATTTCTTACTCGTTTGTGACAACTTTTTTGCTTTAATTTATTACTTCATAATGCACTGATAAAAGCATGTATGCTGCTTTTAAAAATGGAGTCTTATAAAGAAACATTATTATATTATCAATTTGTTAGTACTACCCTTACTGAAAAGGGGAAATGCTTATGAAATTTATATTCAAAGCTCACCAAATTTTGTGTGCAGGTGTGCTATTGGAATGTCTGTTACTGAAATTAATTATTTCAAATTTCCACTTAAGTTAATTTGTCAGCAAATCTGTCAGTGCTTACACAATGCTGATCTCTCGTGATGAGTTCTGAGCCAGGAAAAATTCCTGACAGTCTAACACTTCAAATCCATATCCTTGGCAACTGTAACCATTGATTTTCATTGATGAAATTGTGATAGGAAGGGGCCCAATATTCTCTACTTTGAAGTTCTTCGTAATGGATAGAATTTGCTTGCTGTCTTTCAGTTCTTAAAGGAGAAAAAAAAAAAATTATTATTTTACAGTGCTTAAAAACTATATTCTTAAGTTTATAAATAAATTGCTCTTTTTACTTTCAATCTAATTAAAAATTTAGAAGTGACCAACATTTTAATACAGACTCTTTTGCAGTAGTGTATTTACAGAATTTGTAACTATCCTCAGCCAGTGTTTTGAGAAAACAGAATCTACACCTGCCGTGACCAAGCTCTTCAGCTTTTTCTATTTCAACATTCTGTTTACTTAACATTACTGTACCGTATGGGTACCACTATGGAGTAACACAGCCAGCTACAAAATCAGAGACCCATTTCTTCTTACTCACGTCGTCTGCAGTCCATTAGTGTAGCTTCTGGCACCTTGAATCGAAGAGATCCTCCTGCACCAGGTAGTCTTCCCCCTACTTTAAGCAATTCTTTGGCCCCAAAGCCTTCTACATTGACCACGTCCAGAACAGTCAAGTTGTTTCTGCCATAATATAAAAATCAAGCAATCAGCCACTAAATCACAAATGAAGTTTGCAAAATCACGGCTTTGTTACCTAGGTGCCAATCCAAGACAACAGCGTTTCAGTAAGAGAATCACTGGCCACGCCTGGATAGGTTTCCAGGATAACTCCGGAACCAGTCACCAGTGAACTTCACACGGTGAAGGAACAAGCTTTGTGATCACTGCCACTGGATTACAACAGTGCCACCTGGTAAAAATGGTTGCTTCTTCCATAAACTCTCTTGTCCTCCAGAGGTAACCAATGTGTGGCTGCAAATCAGACTCACTGTATACTTAAATCCTATCATTATGGAGTTAAGTTGAAAATAGCAAAGCCACCCAATGTGCTGCTCTGTTAATTCAAAATTGCTTCCGTACATTCATATGCATTTTATGACCCACTGATCACATATCAAGGAAAAAAAAAAGATAGGATCAACTAAAGTTCTACTATGACCTAGACATAAGGCACAAAGATCCTTTAAGCAATTTTTATTAAACTGGATGTATTCTGACTTTCAAATTTTCACCATTTGTCTTTGCTCCAAGATTTGGCAAATTCATTTTTACATTGAGTTGTTTGAGTCTCACTTACAAGGGAAACCAGGCTTACCTGATTAAAATAAGGGAAGCTACTCTTTTGTAGTCAACTGGTGTAAAAATTACACCAACTTTCCTGGTTTCCAGTGGCTGTAAACTTAACCGAAGCAGCTCAGAACTGCATTTCTTGTTGATGAGATCCTCTTGATGTGCATTCTGTTAGACAAAAATGCACTACTTATTCACAGAAAACATGTCTGTATAAAGATCTCAATAAGAAAGCACTACATCTTTACTTAGCACCACATAAGATATTTTTGGCAAGGTGCAGTAACTGCTAACTAACTTGTTATACAAAAGTCTTTCAATCTGACAACATAAAATATCAGATAAGATTGTTTATTTGAGCAAAAGTTCATATTACTGCACTTATTACTATGAGGAATGTATTACTTCATTTTTTAAAACAGCTTTTATTTGCTCAGATGGAAAAGAAATTATACAGTGTCTTTCATATTCAAGGAATCCTGAAACACTTCAGAACACAATGAGAACTGATAGTATACTGATTGCACAGGAAAATGCGGCAACCATTATACCCTCAGCGTAAGACTTGCAACTTGATTCAAGTGAGAAAGGGACTGGTGGCAAATACGTTGATCATTTGAGTCACTGGAAACAAGCCAAAGTGAACTCCCTACCATATTAATTGAAGGCCAGAACTATCAGAAGTTCACTGAGTCTGGCAATAATGTAAATTTTGTTGGGGGGTGGGCGGGATGGAGGATACTGCTGTTTATTCTTTTCCCATTAGAAAAAAATGAAAATTGCCCTAAAACTTTCTATTCCAGAACTCGGGGGTCTCCTCTTACAAAAGGGTGATCAGACACCGATAGCAGTCAAAACAACCATAAACATTACAAAATGGGTTCTTGCTTGGTTGTTTTTCAATTCATGGCTGTTGTACTAATGGCTTTTCTGATCTTTTCCAGTCCAAAATGTTTTTATTCTTAGTCTATTTTATGAAAAAGAGATATACAAAAAAGTTTCAGAACTTGCATTCAACAGTCAATATTTATCAAAAGCAAAACACGTATGGCATTTGCAAACTTCACCTTGTCACTCCCTACAAACAAAGATATGCATGCATTCAAATGTGAGGCTAACAATTCGTTACACATGTATATAAATTGATTAAGGAAAGGATGATAGATTTAAAAATGTAAATATTAACAACTAGTGATTTGGTTAACAAGCCAAGATCTGTCTCACACGTGCTGAATACCTATCTAAGCATACATGTTCCTCCTAGCTCTTCAAGTCTCTAATGAAAAACAGATATTACACACACTGGTGTAAAGATCTACTGTTATTTTTTCCATTTGGTCAAGAGTATGGTGTACAGGACTCCGTGGAAACTCAGTCCTATCCATGTACCAGTGGAACTACCTTCTCTTTTTCAGTTGTGCCTACAGGCTAGGAATTATGAACTGCTGTCTCCACTCTTTTACAACAACTCTTACAATTGTTGCCAGAAAGGAAAGGTCAGCTTTGATTAGTGTAGCAAACAGTCTTTTCTTTTTGTAAGGTACCAATCTTTCATTAAGGTCTTAAAGCATGCGTGCAGAAACGCGCATCTACATAGGACATTAAAGATGGGGCTGCAGCATGCCCAAACAGCAAGGAAAATATGTTAATTCCAGGCTTTTGCGCAAAGTCTAGAAGTCTAAGAAGAAATTCTCCAGGTACCCTGGACAGTACTCTGGTCATCAGAATATGCCAACATCCCTGATACGGCATCTTCTCTGTTTCTGTCATCCATGACACAACACCTCAGGATATAACCACAGCTCAGCACTGGTGTGACACAGTCAAGTGTTAAAAATGAGGCAATGGGAACCAGAGAGAACCATGACATTCCAACCTGAATCTGGGAGTTGCAATGAGACTGAGGTGAAGTGTAGAAATCCCGCCTTCTCCTCCCTTGAGCTATCAGACAGTATTTCCCCCTACTGAAAAGATTATCAGCTGGCTTCTGACATCACTGACTCAAAAGCCTGACACTTCATGGTCAACCTGGGGCTAAACGTGAAGTCCCAACACAGAATGGTAATGGTGGCCTCTTCAACACATACACACACACATGCAGACATGTGCACACTCCCTCCCTATAGTTGTTTTCAAAACAGACTCAAACTCTGAAAAAAAATTAACTGCAAAGATACAGGCCTGACAGACAATCAAGAAAACACTATTAACTTGCTTTAAATAGCACTTGGTAACAATTCAGACGTAGTGTAGCTAGAAAAAGCTTTTTCTAGCGTGTCAGACCACTTCTTCTATCAAGATAAGCTATCTTACCCTGTGAGCACATTCATCCATGAGCCTGAATTCAGTAGTTGTGAAATTAATAGCTTGCACATTTATGCCGAACCTAAATAAACCAAAACAAAAAATTAAGCACTTCAAACCTAGTCTGTCAGAACTACATTGACTTATTTTTACATGCTGGCATCTATTCTTAAATAAGAATACTTTTACAATTACATTTTGGCAGATATGAAATACGGTGGAAATGTGGGTCTGATTTCAATAGACTACACCACAGATCAGTTTTGTGTGGATTCCACACATTAGGAAAACAGACAAATGGCTGGGCATTTTAGATCTCTTGGCATATAATATTGCAAAAGATGACAATCAAGACATATAATTTCTAAGCCACACAAACACAGATGCCCCAAAGCTTTTTCTGCCCACATAACTGTTAAGAAATAATCATTATCAAATCTCAATAATTTACTCAAATATCCCTCTTTCTGCTCATGATTTGTTTGGGACAAATTCCTATTTCTTTCACATTCTTTGCAAATCAAATTCACTTCCAGCAGTTGATTATTTGCCTGACAGCAAATAATAAGCATTAAAAACAGACATAAGAAAACCAACAGGTAAAAATTTAGATTTTAGAGGACTAATGGACCTCCAGCCACTGAATTGGAAATTCACTTGTCACAACTTTTTATCGTATTAGCTTAAAAAGAACCAGTTAGTGGACGTGATTGCTGGAAAATGTAGAAGATCTGCAGAAAGAAAAGTGTGCAAATACAGAGAAAATGTAATTTCAAACCACTAGAAAGAGTCTATGCGGAAATTATATTTATTATGCAAACAGATGTAGTTATTAATGTGCATATATATATGCACATACACATATGCATGTAAAGCAACGAGGTTAAGGAAGCAATTACACAGGGATTCGGATCCCAAACAAGCAAGTTACACTTAAGCACCTGAGTAGTCCCATTGGCTCCAACCAAGCAAATAGTCCTACCAACTACACAGTTTGTCAAAGTAAAGGGGCTTATTTTGGTGAACTTCAGCCCACCTCACCATGCCCCTTTATACTGTTCATCTCACTCTTATCTAGATTTCTCATTAGATCTTCTCAGTTCTAAATCAGAAAGTTCAAAACCACGTAGAAACATTTGCTTAGCTGGCCCTAAACATTTACGGTGGGGTTCCTGGCTCTGGACCTGAATTTTTCTTCCTGGCTCCTGCTTCCTCTTCATCAACCAGGGTTTTTACCTAAGAAAAAGCTAAGAATAAAACTTTTTTCTGGTGGGAAGGTTCTGTTACCTTCCTCCTCACTGATCAGTCTACAGACTCTGTATACTTCCCAACCAGCCTTGCAGGGAGATGCATATCCCCAATTCTGCAAGTTGCTCCCCTCACCTGGGCAGCTTGCACAAGCTTGCACTACGCCTCAGATCTTAAAAGATGACCAATTATAGTTTATGGCTGGCAGACAAACTTGCTGAAAACATGCTCAATTTGGTTTTATCAATGATCAGGTACATTACAAAGTCATGCCTCATACAGGGAGCTGCTCTGAACATGACTGTATCTTCCAAAATGGGTCAGGAACATTGTCCCCACCTAAGTTACGCTTTGAAAACTTAAAACAAACAATAAGCAACAATCATAAGGCATGGCAAATAGCTCTTTTAAAAGGGAAAACTGTATCCTGAGCTAGATTACCATTTGTTGAGCAGACTCAGTGAAGCTTGGGGATCAGGGTAGTAAGAAAGAGGCAGAAGTTGCAACGTAACGGGGAAGGATGAAGGGTTTCTTAGTATGAAATATTTTACCTGAAGAGGGGAAAAGAAAAAGTTAAAAACTACATACTTGAGAACCGGAAAGTAAAATAATTCAGCACTGGTAACATGATCTGCATTTTCAAGGCTGCCTTAATGCAATATAATCATACGTGCACAAAACTGCATGGAACAGCAGGACATGTCACCACAATGTCATCATTTGCAAAAACGGCTTAGAGTGCATGAAGAACTGCATGTGCAAAAATACAGACCTCCCCCGCCCCCCAAACAACCCTTTCATTTGGATTTTGATTTACGCAGGTTTACGCAGGCAGACATGAACAAAGCTCTTCCACAGAAGAAGGTGAAGTTAGTGAGGTACCACCCTTTCTTACAGAAATCTGAGAGCAAGCGGGTTATACACATTACTATGACTGACAATTAAATGGCACAAATGGAATATTAAGGTAATTCACAATATATGCATATGAAATCTATGTCCATATGACTGGTTCTGGCCCAGGCTAGGTTAGTAGTGACCTAAAGCTGACAAACGAGAAAGAAACAACTGTCAGTGTGGTTGCAAGACACATAGCTCTGCTGATGTCTCAAGTGCTGTATCTCACACAAATGTTTTACACACTTCTGTTACATACGGCAGTGGCATGAGGAAAGCCATCCCAGAACCACATGCATCATTAATGACAGCACATCCTACCCCTAGTCCCTCGTTCAATTATTTTACCATAAGCATGTAACTTATACAATGATGCAAGGAAAGCTTTAACAAGCACGAACAACTGTTAGTTAAGACCTACACTGCTTTACTCCTATCCTTGCATTAAAATATTACAACTAGGTAGCTAGAGAACTTATCGAAGAGCCAAAGGGATACAAATCTGGTGTCTTAAATTAGACTTCAAAACACTGATCTACAAGCAGTACAAAAATGCTAAGCATCACCAAATACTAACCACAGACTTTGTTATTTAAACAAGCTAAACATCCATCAACTCAGAAAAAGCATAACAACAACCGTCCTTACCATACTACTTTTAACTGCTGTGGCACTGAAGTTGAGCGTAAGGCCAGGCTCTGTAGTCAACCGTGGCAAGAAAAAGGAAAAGAACTCCTCTTCAGGCTTCTTCTGGTGAATAAAGCGAACCGATCCTAAAATACTTCTCCTGCTTTATTGGCAAAACCAGAAGGCTTTGTTAATTTTATTTTTTTTTCTTTCAAACAAAGAACAAAAAAAAGATGATTTGCCAGGACCTATAATTACATCAACTAATCTTTCCTTGAAAGTGTTCTTCACAAAATAAAGCCCATAAAGCTGTAACCTAGTAGTAAAGAGTCAGTGTAGCTTATGTGCATCCCTTCAGTCTCCACTTTTCCACTTGCAACACAACTGTGGTTTTCACAGCTCTACCTCCTTATTCTGGAAAGGGGCCGATGTCACTGATGCACCATCTCTACAAGAATTGCTCGGAGTGACTGCTTCCTTCCCAACGTCCCCAGTATGCAGTATCCATTAGGCCAGGGACTAAAAACCTTAAAAGCTATTCAAAGACCCTGATCCTGAAAAGACTGCTATGCGTCTTGTTGATGAAGGACTCACGCAACTCCATAAATGATCTGGTAAAACATGCTTTGACTGCTTTCACACTGGGTAGCTGTGGTGGGTTATTACAGTCAGAACATTATTTACATTCTAAAGTTCGGGCATCTGAAACTTTACTTATGGCTGGCAATGCCTTGAAATGAAAGCTGGGGGTGTCTGGAGTGCTCTGAAACTCCAGGTGCTGCAAGATAACTAACTTAAGTGCAGGAAGGTCAAAAATGTTTGTTCTAATTAAGAATACTTCAGAACAGAAATACTCTTTCTTAAAACGCTATACTGGCTTGAATTAAGAACCTCAACAGATTCTGTACAGACCTGCAGGCTTCCCCACGTCTTATTTTTTGCCATCTTTCATAAAGTTCACTTGCAAGCTCAGAATCCACATTCCAGGCAGAACGGTCCAGAGAGAGACTCTTCTGCCAAAGCAGATTTGCTAAAACGATAACAGATTTTTCATATTTTACAGAGATAACATTTGCTCCTTCCACCAATCTACTTCTGAACATAAGTAATCAGTATCTGCAAATGGTCCTGACACAAAAATAAAAAAGGCAACCCACTTTTTCCCTTCAAAGCAAACATGTGTGAAGGTATATATATTATTGTCCATATCCGATTTACTTTAAGAAATACATCTGCAAAACCACAGTAATTCTATATACAAACAAGAGTATGGGTATTGCACAGGCTTTGTATGGTCTAGTAAGGCCTTTTTACTGTTGCTATTTCTAATGGATACCATTGAAAAGTCATTATGTTATCAGTAGTCTTTACACAGAACTCTCCACTGATGCCAATAAAGTATCAAGATTATATACTATTCTCTACATAGTGGTACAAAATTATAATATCACAGCACAGCAGGGAGCAAAACAAATCCCACTGTTTGGCAGAAATGGTGTTTTCATTTTAGCTTCTCTTTTCAAGGAGCTGACAATTTTCTCAAATTCTTCTTAAGATAAAACTGCAAGGCTTTACCGTCAGTCTAAAGATTAATGCCTTTTAGAAAGACTCATATTGGTTCAAGCATTTTCACATAGCAGAAAGGAGTTAGAAAAGCAAATTTATTTTGAAAGAAAACAAAAATGGCTTATTTTGAAAGTACATGTACTTTATTTTACAATCCTTAGTGTTTAAAGTAACCAACTGAGATTGATGACGACTGGAATAATCCAGCTACAAGTTCTTTAGGTCAGTATTTTCAGACTTGTGCGTTAGACTTCTCTATTTAACAGGTACCGGTATTCTAAATTAGAAGGCAGAATACCTGTATGTAAAGATCTGATTATGTGTATTATTAGAATGGAAAGAAAGTAAGCAACGAGGACTTACTTGTATCAGCAATATTCCTTCATATAGATAAAAAAAAAAAAACACGCAAAAACCAAACACTTGCTTCTACGATATGTACCTAAGTGTACATGTGTATCAGTAATTCTTCAAGCCACGCGTTTCCATATGTCATCTCAATTCTCCTTTTTACATCTGACTGACTACTATTGCCTTCTTCATATCCTTATACAAAACTACATTTTAGGAAAGCATCATCCTGAAAACACATTAAGGAGAGCACTCACTTAAGCTTTTAAAGCCTATGGTACCCAGTTGCCTACTGAAATTCCTTACTGAGCAGAAATTAAAAAAACCCCATTATTCTGAATCAGCTTCCATCAGACTCTATTCTTCAGGCAGTATCGTGTCCATGTAATACCTAACACTGTATTTTGGTAAATACCAACCAGGTACTTAAAACAGCTCCCAGCATTACAGTATCTGGAGTTAGATTCCTCAGTTCCAGAAAGAATGAGACCGCTTCTTTCTGTTTCACACGATGCAGCATTAAGGATGCTGTTTTATAAGCCTGATAAATGGTCTTTTGCAGAAATCTATGAAATTATTGCTGTGAGAAACAGATAATGAGAAGGCCTTCCAATTTAACTCTGGCTAAAGGCAGGATATTGGTCAACATTTGTTTTTTGTTTTTCATTAAAGACTTCCAAGGATCTGGACCCAGATTTCTGCACATTTTCTAATCACTTTGAGCTGACAGCTTTATTATTCTAGCTCCACATCTCCAGAGAACGTGCATATGAAGAAAGCAAGCAGCAGTACACCACCAATGAGAACTTAGAGAGTCTTAAATATTAAGTTCAAAAAACATGTTGCAAGACAGAACAATAGCTTACCGCGTGCTGTGGCATTAGAGGTCTGAAACACTGCACAGTGTACTCAGTACAGGTTACTCAAAGCCATTTATATACTCCCAGAAAAGCGGATGTTTTTAAAAGACATAAAACTAAGTACTTGTATGAACAATCTCAATATTCTCATTACAAGTCCTGCTACATAAAATTAATTTTCTACAATAAAACTACTGTCAGATGCCTAAAAAAAACCAAGACGAGCCTACCTGAATCAGACTTTCCCAAGTAACACTGAACATCACAGTGGGCCATGGCTTCAAAATGAAGATTTCCCTGCTGGAAAAACAAAACAAAAACTACAACTGACCATATGACGAACAACAGGACAAATTCCAGTTTCTCAGTGCATAACTTGGATGAGTCAAAGAGAATTGAGGTTGAGAGAACTGTAATTCCATTGCTGTTTAACTCTGGGGGCTTAACTTCTCAAGCTACACAATGGTTTCACAGAGTGGTCTAGTACTGAGTTTTTCTTTCAGGACTAAGGGACAGATTTCTGGCCTAAGAAAGAGGCTGCTGCAGTCTGGTTTGCAGTGCATAATAATCATTCAACACAACCGAATACGATACCTTGGACACAGTGGAATATATCTGCAGAGGTATTTCAAACATCACTCCCACATTTGTGGCCAAACAAATACTAGAAAGCACATTTGTTACAGTGTCTTTCACACTGAGTTTCAAAGAAAATACATTCCAGCAGCCAGGAGGTAGAGTCAAAGGTTCAGCAAAGTTCAGAATCTAGAAAGAATCAAACGACAATTGAATGAAAATTGGTACAGTATTTTTGGTGCAAGTGGTACTTTGAAGAATGTAAACTTTCTCTTCCTTCGTGTTTTTGCTGTTATTACACACACATATGTGCCCATAACTGATCCATGCAGTGCACATATGTAAATCTCCTATCTAAATATACGAAGAGCCAATTAGATTCCCAGATCATGTGCGTATTCATAAACCAGATTTGTCTGGTTTGAATCAAGCAATTGCGCGAGTAAATTATTGGCTTCGCCTTCTAAACTTCAAAGCTCATCTATGTACTAAAGACTTCCATTACAGCCTATGAAGAAATGCTGAATCCTATAGAGCACAAACAACACATGCAACAATTCTGAGAACAGAGCCATGGTCTATAATTTGATGCATCTGTAGCTGCAACTCAAATGAAAGAACAGTTGCTAATAAACAATACAAAAACAAGCTGGACAGTGAATAATGCCTATTGAGAGAGTAAGCTCTTTAGGACCTAACCGTTACAGGCACACATATACCTTTATTTTTAACTGATTTCAACCAGATCTGAGAGCACCGAGTTCTTCAAAGAATCTATTTCGTATGTCAAAGGACCATATCCTTAAATCAAGGACAAAACATTGTATGAAGCAGAAATAAAGCTTACCTTTAAAACGTTCTTCATTTCTCTGACTATGAAGACTTCATTCAGTTCAATGCTGAAGTCAAAATTGTTTGTAAACCATATGGACCAAAATCCTGAAGTATTATGATGTGGTTCTATATGAAACAATGCTGCAGAAGGATCTACGTCAAAGTACCTGCAAGTAAATACAGAAGAAAAATAAATACATCTGCAATTGTCCTTGAGCACACACATAAGCAGTTCACACAAGAGAAGATAACTGCAGTATTCTTGCATAATGAGGCTCTTTTAAGGTTTTAAGGAGAAAGAACAAAATTATTTCCTCTGGAATACTTACATATAATATCAGAGTAAAAATTGACAAGAACAATGTAGAAGAGGTATGCAGGTCATCACTCTACACTCTTGCTACGCTATAGTACAACATTGCCTACTGCTTTGTGATATGGATGAAATTGGCAAAAGACGACTGAAGAAAAGACTTCACTCCACATTTTTTCTATAACTATCCTGCTTCCGTGTTGGATTAACAAGGATGGTGGAAATTTTATCGCAGACTCTAAGCAACGTTTATATGATATGAGCTGCTAAGGCATATCTTTTTACTGGCTCCTGAAACTCTTCCTGAATAAAATACAGAACTATTGCTTGAAATGTCACAGGTCTGTTTCAGCAAATGACACAGCAACAATAGGAAGAAGCCTCTTCACTGTCCTTGGAATCATTCAGTGACAAAGCAAGCTAACCTCATCTCAAAGTAGGGTACAATATTCTTCTTATAACATCAGTGAACGTTAACAAACAAACAAAAATCCACTGTCACCCTACCCTTCCATCACAGGACAGGAAAGACAGGCTTTTAGTGTTGTAGTGCCTTCCAATAGATTATTCTTCTTGTCAGCATAAGGACTTTCACTGTCACAGGATGCAGCTGGGCAAAGAACAGACATACAGGAGAATACAACATCAGCCAGAACGAAAGCACATCTGCAATGATTTTCATGTGAGGACTTGGAAGAACACGACAAAGGGGAACATTTGCTGGTCCAATTCTCACACAGGTGAGCAAAGCATCTAATTGCTTATGTCCTAATTTTCAGAGGTTCCAAACCTTGCTTTAAGAAAAATTTATGAATGCTACACGCTTTCAAAAAACACACATGCAACAAGGCTGAGAAGAGCAACCTGACCAATTTTAATCACGTGTCACTGGCACAGCATTCTTACTTATCAGTGCACACTGCCTCCTTTAATAAATGAAAAACTGTTCTGGAAAAAAAGAATCACAACATATAGTCCCTTCTTTCTTATTATTTGCCCGTTTTTGCTAGGAAAAACAAGTCCCAATGTCATTATGTAAGCAGGCTGTTTCATAAATGTTTAAAGTCTATGCACTGCAGTCTAGTGGTCAGAATAGGAAACAGGCTGGAGTCAGGAATGCTTAAACGTTAATCTTTGCTCTTCCACAAACACGCCTGGTCTCAGGCAAGCCTCTTCAATGATCCTGCCAAGAAATGTCATAGAAAATGACCACCCAAGCACAATAGCCTTTTAGAAAATGTATTGGAAACAGAAAAATAACCACAAATTACAAAAGGATGTTGAAAAAGCATATTCAATAATTATGCTTATTGTAAAATCAGCTAAAATTTTAGCAAATGTTCTCTTCCCCTTTTTGAAATATGTATAGCTTAGAGCCTTCGACTGGAGTAAGAGGAAGCATATATACACAAAAATGGTGGAAACAATTAGCAGAAAGAATTCATCCTCCTTCTCAAAAAAGTGCAGACAAGTTGATTTTGAGATCTTTCAGGGTCTCCATCTGCTGAGAAAAGCTACCCTTTTATAATCAAATCCTGTTTAATCATATTATCTATAAGTATACATATCCTGTACCTTTACAAGAAATAGAAGCAACTTTTGTTAAGTTAGTAGATGATGAAGATAGCAGTACTGGCTCAAACTCCACAGGTGATGTGTCTTTTTGTGACAACTGCCGTATTTCCTGCATGAAGACAAGACACAATGATCCTTGTAGCAGTACTTCCGTTATTATTGTAGCTCCTGTATTAATGTATCTTCTTGTCAAATTTGCAAGCCAATATCTGCCATTTCCTCACATCTTTTAAATCAACCCATGGATTTTTATTAAGTTAACACCTCTTATGTCTTAAAAAAAATCCACCACTGAACTACAACTTGTCATCTAAAAGATCTATTAGACTTTTGGGCACATTTTAAAAATACAGAAGCATGGCATCTGCCACCAGCAAAATCAGTCTGCTATTAGAGAGTAAGCCAGTGGGCTAATTAATTCCCAATAAAACTCATCACCCTAAAATATGATTTCCTGAAGCCCACAATTACCTGTATATGCACAAGGCTGTTCCCAGAATGCATGACGTACACATCTACTGAGGAATCACCTGTCCAAAAGAATGAACACTGAGGTAAGCTGGCCAAGGATGGAAGCACTCTTGCTTTGTCAGATACTCATGAGAGAAGCAATCCCAATTTAAATTTAAAAATTAAATTGTGTGTGACAGCTACCCTTGTAAAAAGGAGGAACTATTCACATCTTGAGCTGGCAATTGTTTCATAAAGGAGCAAAAATCCACTCAAGATTTTTGGCCACAAACATGAAGGCAAGCATCAACAGGGAATCTTCCTTCATTACCTCCTAAATCCAAGATGGAGCACAACTCCCCCCTTTCCTACAGGCAGGAAGACAGGAGGCACAGCTGAAGGAAAGAAGGATGGCCGACGCTGCCATAAGTTTCTAAGTCTAAGGGCCAACTTACCAATACCACAAGAGAGTCCAGTAAAAACTGTTCTCTATACACACACAGCTACGCAAGATCCTGGCTCGCCTGCTTTGGACAGTAAGCATACTCAGGAGACAATGCGAAGCTGGATTCGGTGCTTAACACCTTTTGGGCTTAAAACAGAAATGGTCCTATCACCTGGCAGGGTAGTAACCTATTGACTAGAGCAACAGGAGATGGGTATAACTCAGTCTTCACCGGCCGATGAGGTGGTACAGCTATATTGGGTAGCCACCCTCATCACTGGCAAAGCTATGTTCCCATCCACAGGACACTACGAAGATGCAGAGGACCAAAAGAGCAGCAGTAAGACAGAACAAGAGATTACTATTATACCAAAGCGGTCATCACACCTCCATGAAGGAAGACAACCTGGGTTCTTGCCCTTGCTTATAATTTTTTTACATCAGTAGATGCAGGCTGACATAAAAGGACATTCTCCCAATTCACCAGGCACAATTTCTAATAATGAGTGCTTTGCTCAGCTGCTTGAAAGCCAGACTACATGTGCCAGCTTCCAAAAGAGGGTTCAAGATGTTGATTCTGAGCGAGCAGATGCTCCACATACCCACAGCTGTTTAAAGCACATACTCCTCTTCAACCTTTCCAGCTGGCTAGTTCCCCTGTGCAGACCTTGCCTACCTGCTGTCCCACTCTAGGTGCTAACACGTGCCATACACTGAGACTAACACAGCACCGTATTCCCTTTTGTTAGATCTCTCCCTCAAGACCTCGTCTCTCATTTAATCATACAAACAGAAGGCAAGCAAGCATTGCTGTTTGATATGGTAAAGCCACCGCTGCTACTGATGGAGTAAGACATGGAACTTCCCATCGACAGCAAGTCCAAAGGGCTTATATGACCAACCTCTAACACAGTGAGTACTTATAATTGCATTATATTTAATAGAAAACAGCCTTAAAAGCATACTTCTAGGACTCTAACCACCGAAACTGTTAACAGCGAGCACCCTTGACACAACAGAGGTGAACAATTCTCTACCAGCATCAGAATAAATGTACGTCCACAGCTCAACGTAACAAAGCGCTGGCATCTCACCGGCAGGGAAACTAGGTTTACAGTGGGTGTTTCAGTTTCAGCTATTTGTAAATATCACATCACAGACCAGGCAGTGGGGAAACAGCATATATTGCTTTGTGACTAGATCTTGAACGGAACTTCTCCAAAGACAAAAAGATCATGTTCTTTTTTTACTAGCGTGTTAAAAATATTATTTTAATCTAGATTCTTAAGCAGTTCCTCCTTCTTCTTCAATCAGAAAGTAAAACTGGCAGAAATGTCTAAAACGAGCTATTCAAACAGACTGCAAAGCTCTATAAACAATTTAAAATCCCCTGGATTTAGAGGATTTCTTCACCCAATAAACGTAGCATGAAGAAACTGCAAGGAGTTGATTGTTTTGCTTGTGGAATTCTAGCTTACAAGAACAAATGATGCGCACATCTGTATTACCTCATTACCCTGCTTTCCATAATGGCCACTATCTCCAGTACTGTACAAACCATTCTGCCTTCATAGTCCTATTATGGTGAATTTAATTAATGGGAAACCAGAAATGCAGTTGTAGAAATCGAAGGACCATGACATCTTTCCATACTATTTAAGCAGATGCGTAAGCATGGGGGACTAAAGAATGAAACAGATGTAGTTTACAACTTCACAATCATTACCTTTATTCAGAGGACTGCACTTACAGTAACTCTGCCCTAAACAAAGTGGCTGACAAGCTGTGTTTAACTCAACTCATTTTTTTTCTCTTAGGCGCAAAATTTGTCACTGAATTTGATTCAATTTAGCACATCAAATCACAATTTATGTATAAAACTAAGTTCTATTACAATTAACAGTCATATTTAGGACTTACCCGAGGTCTTTGTTTTTTCCATTGCTACATAAACTACAAAAAGATTCTCCAGTAAGTATTGTCTGGGCTCCACAAAATCTTGTTGGGCATTTTCCATTCTTACCGTTAAGCTCATTTCTAGCAGCATTGGGTCATCGGACATAAAACAGCAACTCTGGAGCGAGACAAGGGGATATGGTGTGTGTGTGGTGGGGGAGGGAACGGAAAAAATTCATTACAGTAAGCTACCTTGAGAAGTTAATCAAAGGTATTATCTAACAGACAAGGTTTCCAGCACCAAAGCGCTGGCAAAACAGGAGTAATTAGGACCTCTGCTAAAATCTCAGCAGAAACCAAAGACAGTGCAGGTACAGAAAGCACAGCAAAAACAAAGACGAAAAACAACTAAAAAGGACACTGAACCTTGAAAGAATGCAAATTTATAAACTGTCTTAGTCAGTCTCACCTCAGGGACTGCAAAACAGTTTCCTTTGTTAAATCCTCTGCCTTCAATAAAATGTGCCATAAACAGACTGATGCATGTGTCTTAATGGTAGGAAGACAGTTCATGTTCACTGGTCTGTTTATAGTTAATTTTTCCAAATCCTGTGTTTTTTGTCTCCATTTCTCACTGAAGTAATTTTAAAAAAACAAACATACATGTACAATTCTTAATAGAAAACACTGTCGTCTGGCTAGAATACTTCAGATAAATACAAATAGAATCTTATTTCCTTCTCTAAGTAGTGGCTGCTGTTAAGACAGCTGAGTCTTAGCAACTACAAAGACACAGACACCATTTCACAAAAAATTAAAGCCCACAAAGCAAAACAAAACTAGACAATCAACAGTGAGTAACATAAATTTGTCCTGCGTCACACTATGAAGGTTGCTAAACTCCAGCTCTGATGCCCTACCAAGAGGACTGATTTGCTCAGGAGGAGGAGGAGAAAACCTCCGCCCCGGCACACGAAGTGCTCTCGTGAAGCGGCAGCAGAACGCCTTCAGCTAATCCGAAGTGCCGCAAGGAGGTACAGCGGGAGTGGGGAAGCGTCTCTGGGAATGGGATGCCGGTTCACTGCTCACACAGCATCAAAGAAACCCTCAGCACTCGAAATGGCTGCCAGGAGCAGGAGAGGAGGCCGCTCGTGGAGACTGGAGCGCAGGGATGGTGTGCCCTTGGGAAGCCCTTGCGTCAAAGAACGGGCAGCTGCACTACGTGCCATCTCAAATGGTCGGGTGCATCTCAACCTCGCCTCATTCACCAGTGCAATGCAAGAATCAAACATGGGAGTCAAACAGCGCAGGATCACTGTTATGTGTAACGTACAGAAAAAAAGGGCCTCGTCACACTTGATGAAAGAAAGGTGCCGCAGAGCACAGCGCGGGCCTATATATCTGATCCAACAAAATACCCCATCGAGTACCGTCGTCGCTGTGAACCAACACCCATCTACTGTGTAAGGACATTTGAGGAGAGAGGGGAAGAGGAGATTGGGATGGCACTGCCCAGGACGGGGAGGAGACCCTGTCTGTCCTGAACGCTCAGAGCTTGTGGAGGGGGCTTTTCTGTAACAAGCTCGCCCCTCCCAAGCTCTGCCCAACGCCAAGGCCACCTTCAGAGCCTCCTGGCACGGCCCAGACTGCAGCCTCTCGGCTCACTGATCTCTTGTCAGCGTGAACCAGAAACTTGTGAAATGTTTCTGGAGAAAGGAAATTAGAGGAATCTAATCACTTTTGTACTCCGTGTAAGAATACAACACCTACACATCATAACGCTTCGCCTGTTGGGTTGGTGTTCGTTTGGGGTTTGGGGGAGGGGGGGGCGTCTTTTTCCATCTCCCCCTCTCTTAAAGGTTATAGTGTGATGTGTGTGACATTTAATTCATACCACAGGGAACAGTTTCATAAAAGCAGAGCTAAAAGCACAATTCCCCTTTAAACTGAGACATTGGAAATTGCACTGTTGCTAAACTTCTAGAGCTCTGGAAAGTGCCCCTCTAAACTTAGATTAAAATAAGAAGACTTAAATAGATATAAAATGATAATAAAACATACTTTAACTTGCTGATATGCGTCATTAGGTAAACTGCATTCAAGGTGAACACGTAAGAGACTGGCATTCATAGTTTCTGCCTGTAAGAAAGAAAAGTGAAGAAAACATCAAGCACATTGCTTCAAAAGATGTTATCATATAAATACAAAGATAACAGAACTGTTTCTACATATGCATGACACAGCAATGTAAGGAAATTTTTTAAAATAAATACAATTACTCTGTACAATAGGCCAGCAATCAATCTCCAATTCCCAGGAACTCCATCAATATCTACTTACTTACCAAACTATTATTATACATGATTATTAAATATTTATACAGCATCAACATGAGCAACCCTTATAAACTCTCATATGTCAATAAACTGTATTCAACAGAGCCTTTTTTGTATAATATAAAAGCTTCCTTCCTTGTTTTCTCTATATTTTCTTTGCTGATTGGATACTGAAATACAGTTGCTTGGCCAAGAACATAATGCTTCTTGGACATTGTCTGATATGTAGGCTTCATGCCAAAATGGACAGACAGAAAATACTTGTTTTGCCTTTTTATTGACTGGAAAGGGAAAGGAAAAGAAAAGACGACACTGATTGTGCCAGCTTGTAAAGCACTCATAAATCTAACGGGGCAACAGCGCCGACAAAGCCAAGCATAGTTCATGAAAGCTATCTGGAAATCTGGACTGCCAAATTACTTGCACAAACTGCTCAGCCGGTATATTGTGATTCTAAATTAAAAAAAAAAAACCAAACTCAGAATGACAGACCTGTCACTCTATCAGTGCCTTAATTACAGCAAAATTACCTGATGATTTTGAGACTGATGTGGAAGCCCCCCCAGTTTCTCTTGCAATACTGAACTAACTATCTGAATGGGGTATCTGCAGGTTCAAGTTTCTGAAGGTGTCGATGCAACTGACTTTAAAAAATTTCAATAATTTGATGCTGAAGAGCGAAACTGCAAAGAAAAGTTTTTTAAAGTATCCAACACACTATTTCATATCTCCCTGGGACTGGCAGAAGGGGGCAGGGTGCACGTGAGCAGAGAGAAGATTCACCACACGCGTGGCATTTCATGGGGTCCAGTTTTATAAAAAGCACAGCCAAAAGGAAGCCAACATATATTCTGCATTCCCGATTCAATCGGATTTCATAACAAAATGTCTGGGGCTTCACACAAGAGGGCGATGTAACCTCTGCAAAGGTGGCTAGCGGCAACCCAAACCCTGTCCCCAGCGCCGCTCTCCGGGGGATGCAAACCCCTGCCACCTCTTCTCTTTTCTACAAACATTTTTGTCCTCATCGGATTTTGAGAGCAGGAAAAAAAAAACCCATTTGATTCCAAAACACGCACCACTTACTAACCTCTCACGGCCATGACTGCTAGTGGAGTTCTAACGAGGCAGTAAGATTATACAAAGAGCAACTTTGGGGGTCGCTTTTCTGGTCAGATAAACCTTGATGCTTAGACTTCCCTTCTCAGTGGTTCTTGAGAGAACACTATCGCTTTCATGGTCCTAAATAAGGAGTTGTTAGCCCTTATTCAATGCCATTGTAGTTTAAAGTAGTTTAAGACCCCACACCCCAAAAAAAAAAAATAATCAGACAAGTCATATTTTTCCAACATTTTTTTTTAACTTCTTAACCTGGCATAGGTCTACATGGGAAACTGCTGTCCCCTTAAAATTGAAGCTGCTAATGTAACACAAACAGAGGGTAAAAAAATGTTACTGGAGTGTATTTGATGTTGATCTGTAATATTATATGGGAATTTTTTATTTCTCTTTGTAAAGGTATCTGCAGAAAAGGAAAAGGGTTTTCATTTATCTAAGGCAGACAATAGATGCGTAACTGTCATGCTTACTTCTTACAACACTGGTAGAACAGCTGTGTTAACCATAAAAAGAAGATAGAGAAGATAAAGCATCTGAGAAGAAAACACTGTCAGAAGCAGGGTTTCCAAGAAGACAAACCTAGGACCATGTCCACATCTCCTAGCAGTGCAAGTGCTCCGTTTACACTGTAAATATCACTGCCTATGAATCAGAGAGCTGAGTTATGCAGCGTACGTTTGCACCAGAGGCGAACTGAAAAGGAGAGGCACAGTACAAGGGGAAAAGTTAGAAAGAGTGCCGCAAAGCAGTACAGCCACTGCCACTTCATTACCTAGTGCCTCTATTTTTCATTAGGTACGCATGCATACATACTTGCACGTACACACACATTCAGCACCCACAAATCGTATACGAACTGAATAGAGAAGTCTGATAGAAGCCACATGAACAAAATTCTTACCAGTTTTGGTAAGTTCTTTCATTTAAATTTTAAAGAAACAGAGGCTTCTCAAAAAAACCCTAAAAACCTGAACCATCTGATCTGCAAGGAACCCCGCTCCCCTGGCGAAGGTCTAGGATTCTTGCTGGGGGACAGTGCAGTAGGCAATTACTTAGGAAATAATTCATCCATCAAAAGAGAGACAGAGCATCAACATGATGGCTGGCACAGGCCAGCTCAACAGCCACCAAGCAACCACAGACCGGAGGTCACTTTTCAGGGAAGAATACCTTACTCTGCCTTAGGTGCCCTGTCAATCAGACATGGCTCTATACAAGATTTTCACAGAGATATTCTCACATCATTATCAGGACTGTAAAGTTCAAGCCACTTCCTGGAGTTTGGCCACAGTATAATTAAAAAAGAACAAACATTGAACAAGTCTCCCCTTCTTACTGCAGGCTGATACTTCAAAGTTTCTGTCCTGGACAGTCCCTGGCCCTGAAGAGCTATTTCCACTCTGAATGGTGTTAATAAGCTGTCCCTGTAATAATGATTCAGCAGAGTTTCATCATTTTTTTGCAGGCAGTTATCAGAATGGCACACCAAGAAAAGTTTACTGTCCTACTACCTTCCTTCTCCACGCCCAAACATCACACTTGCACACATTTGCTTCTCTGACCCTCAGTCCACCGGTACGAAACATAGCTTAAGGAGTCTTGGGTTCCTGCCAGTACTTGCAGTACTTCCCATGTCATTGGTTCATAAACTCCAAACTCTGTGTCTCCTACGATAAGACATTCCGCCCTGCAGGTCACTCCTCCACTGACATTTCCAGTGTGTTCATACAGCATTTTGAACGCCACGAGGCAGTGATGTAGCTGCCCTGTTAGTGCCATCCATTAAACAATGCCAAAAAAACAGGCAACTAGCAAAGATTACATCAAGAAGCTGGCTAAACAAAGATGACCTATATGGGCTCCACCATCTGTTACGGCTTAGCGGTAACTAGCCACTGCTGAATGGCCACGTGGACATACTATGAAGTCACAGTATTGGACACGGCTCTTCTTTCTTCCCGACAAGTGAGCCAGGAGCCCAGAAATCCTGGGATCCAGGACCACAGCCAGAGCACGCTGATCCTGAACCCTTCAAAAGCTGAAACTTTGGAAAGAGTAACAAATAGAGGGTGAAATTCAACAGTAGAAAAGGCAATTTTGTCTTTTTTTTTTTTTATTAATCACAAGAGTTTCTGCTAAAAAAAGCTGAGGGAATGATGGAGAAAAAAGAAAGGCCTGCATACCTTTGCCTATTAAAGGATAAAAACAACCCACAAAATCAATGGAAGTTCATTTTCCACAAAAATCGCAAACACTAACCTGTCACATACTGTATTTCCAATGCAAAAACTACTGTAGAGGTAAATGTTCATCTATAATCCCCAGGAATATATCATATTTCCAACATAAATACTCTGTAGAGGCAAAATTTCATCCATATGCCTGTGTACAATTCTGGCCATTCACCTTCAAAAGAAATTTTTACAAATTGGAGAAGCTGCGGAAAGGGGTTGTCAATTTGGTTAAGAAATGGACAGCCCATGACTGAAGGAGATACGACAGAGCACGGACCGTTCAGCTTGGCAAAGCGAAAGCTGAAAGATGCGATGCCACCTACAAATGCTTCTGGGTATAAGCGTCAGAAGTAGGAGGAGTTATATAAACTAAACGCGTATCTTAACAAACAAATATAAACCAGCCACACAAAGCAATTCAGATTGGAAGTCAGGTGTAGGTTTCCAACCATCAAAGGAGTAAGAACAAGTGTTTGGGGTTATGGTAACAATGCCCCCAGCAGTTCTGCGAAGCCGTTTCACCAAGCACATGATGGGACTAAATGACACTACCTTTCTGGCCTTGACAATCAAGGATGTCAGTATTACCAAACAGCTTAAACACAACCACCTTTAAAACAGGAGACAATAAAGGCAAAAAATAGACACACACCATGCAGCACTCGATGAGGTTTCTCACAGGTTTCCAAGCAGTATCAGTAGATTTCAGAGATAAGGATACCTTTAGCGTATCGAACTAAACATTGTCACGCAAGGTTACAGCTCATTCATCCCAAGATGACAAGGATATGCAAATGAGGCTTACACTGTCCTGAACTTACACCGGTATTTTACTTCAGCTAAAAATAAACAGGGGAAAGCAAACGTGCACACTTAAGTGAGTAGGACTGCTTTGTTTTAAACGCTTTCTCACTACAAATCTCCATTGTATGTTTAATAGTTATGTATACTTAAGTTTGCACGTGTAGTCACTCACTCAAACCTCGTAGACCTCTTTTCTTTCCACAGCTTCTGAGCCTAAAATATAAACTGGACAAAACAGGATCATACCAGTTTTCATAGGATCTGGATCAGAGTATTAGTAGGGTGAACTGAAGGAGGCACTTCTGGAGAGGACAGCTACCTGTAGAGCAACATTTTTCGAAATGGAACCCAAACTCAAGCCATAAGCTCCTCTTCAGTATTTAGATCTTGTCTACCACCTTCAAGAGCTGAGAAGCCTGTCCCACTGCTGCAGCATTTCTGTCCAAATCAGTAACATTCAGCGAACTGAAGAGTAATTCCTCAATTATAGCCCGGTACAGGAAAATTACACCCAGAGCTAGGAGAACTGAGTCAACACTCTCTCACAGCTCACGTCCTGCGACAAGACTGGTGCCAGGTGGTACCATGCTGCACTGCCAAACATGACGTCAAGCTTGTACTCTAGAGAAATAAAGCGTAGGAAAGTGTTCTTCGCTACACAGTAAGGAAAATGTCAAATGCTCCCCAAAACTTCTCTACTCAGAAATTCAGACAGAACTGCGAAGCAGCAGAGACTGCATCCAACCTTCAGATAGTACCTGACAACAACCCATCGAGCTAGACGTGAAGATGCAGAGAGACGTCACGAACAGCATCCAAAAATCCCTTCTCAGTTCTACCCCTAGCACCCCAAATTACAAAACCTGAAGATTTTTGGTTCCTTCGCAAGCGTCTGTCTGTGTATGCCCACAGCAAGCACACCTGTGTGATTACAGGAAAGAGACTGGTACAGAGGAAAAGAAAGGAAGAGAAGGAAATCACGCATTATCCTCAGGTAGGCTCGGTAGGCAAGATTGACCTAACATATACATAGCAGACTTAAAAATACGATCTGAGCTGAGACTTTTTCTCAGGTAGAACAGAGGAAGACATCATGAAGGCAATCAACGCAGCTTACTTTTAAGATTAAATTCTGTTACATGCCAAGATATTCTAAATATGTTTTTGAAAAAACTAAATCTGTGTACAATACAAAAGGAAATTTGAAAGATCAATTTTTTCCAGTTAGTTATTCACTTGAAAGGTCTGTATGGCCTGGAAGACTATGAAAATACCTGCAACTGCAAACAAATGACAGAAATCATTAAAGCTTCTTTCAATTGAAATAGTTATGCCTTGTAAATCCACCTTGCTGTACACTCCACAGCTCCCTGCTTTAGTGAAGCTGAGGTAAGCAAAGCCGATATCTTCAGCACTGATAGGGGCAGGAGGGGATACTCTGGCCTGCCTCCCAGCTCTCATTCTCATCCACGCAGCATGCCATGCTTTTTAAATATGGCAAACTGTTGGTGCAGCCCTGCTGTGAACTGGTATGGGGAACGGGTCTGACGTAAAAAACAGAACCAACCAAAACAGCCCCCCCCCAAACTTTATAGTACAAAGTGGTTTTTTTTTGGGACAGATTAATTCTCCAGTTTAGTTCAGAGCAGGGCCTCACAAATAGTTTTGCCAGCACAATTGAGAGGCCAGCACACCACAGAAGCATGAACAAGAACAAGTGGGAATAGTTTAATGCCAAAGACTGTCTCAAAACCAGAACACCAGCTGATCACAGTAGCCCTCTATCTTGCGACCTCTCTCCTGCAGTCACTGGTACGTGGACTTTTTGTTAACGTTCCTTGCATCCCAACAACCTGAGGACAAAAATCTTTTACTAAGAAGGTTTATGTTTCATCTCCGTTTGAAATGTATACTGTACCAGTGTGTGTGACGCCTGGATGTTTTGAATGTGTGGAAGCAGTAGGTAGGCGTTTGCTAGCTGCACTCTAGGTTCTTCTGGAGAAGATGTCAGAGTTCCCATTCCAAAAACCTGGTGTTAAAAAACAGAGGTCCTTACATCAACATCTAGTATTTCAGTTATCACGGTAACATATAAAACTATTTTGCTAATAATAACAACAATCTTCCCAAGAAACAGATTCGTTTTTCACATTACATTCTTTTAAAAGACGATTTATAGATATAGAGTTCCAATGTGGAAAGTAACTATACACATAAATGGCACGTTAGGACCTTCACTCATTCAGGCACTATTACAAAAACAAAACAAAGCACTCACCAGCAGAGCATCAGGTTATCTCAAAAAGAAAGTATCTAAAACTCTCTTACTATTCTTCAGGCAATTACAATACACACATCACCATCTGGCAGTGCAGTAATTCCTAGAAAAACTTTGTTACTAGTCCAATTGCATATTGAATTCAGTGGATCTGCCTTAAAAATTGAGCAAACTAATTTTTGGTCATTTTGTTTTTCGAAATCTGCACTTTTCAGAGCACTGTAAGATTTGCAAGTTGAATGTTTTTACTACATTCATATTCCGCTCCACCAAGATTAGTTTACGACAATGAGATGCAAGATAACGGGGTGGGGGGAATCATTACAGGTTAAGAAAAATGCCTTGGGGTTTTTCACTTGTATGCAAAGATTTTTTTTTTTTTTTAATCAAAAAAACACATTTTTAATTAAGAGGATAATGCAATGCATTCTATGTTCACTGAAGATCTCTGACTACAGATAGAAAATATCAGATCAAAGGGAATATGCTATTTTTTTTCATGGAGGTATTTACGAAGTACATTTTACTATAATGGTACCTCTTCTCTATTTGGGTGAATCTTCTGTACCTACTCTTGCATAAATGCATTAGAAACATCAAACATGTTTCAAGGCTTTTGGGCTCTCAAGAGCACTGTAACTGTGCATCAGCCACTCAAGTTATGCCTGATTTTGAAACTCTTAAACCTAATGCAAGCTGAGCAGGTACTTCCTCTGTTTCTAGGGGCTGGTGAAACCATCCATGAAAACCAGTCCATTACTGATTTCAGCAGCAGTCCAACAGGAGACAAACTGATTTTCTGGTGGCACTGACAACTGCTTCTCCACGACTTGTTGATAAAAGGCCCTGGCTGAGCTGACCGGGCAATAAACCAAGGAGTCAGGAGTAAGTGCAAGGAGATGAAAGATGTCAAAAAGAAAAGGTCAGTCACTCTATAATGCACTCTTCCCTCATTCTTGATGAAAAGTTCCTGCCAAATGTGGTATGACCTCTAATAAATACCAGATAAATGCAACATTTGTATTAAAAAACATGTATTTCAACGGAACTTACCTATGCTTCAATTTAAGGAGCTTTGTTTTCCAGCACAGTATCAAAGTATGGGAATGGAATAGCTGGATGGTTGATTAAAGCTGGCATTGTTTTTAAATCACTGAATTCAGAGTCAGATTTTTCTTTAACATATTAATAAAAGCAAAGAATTTGGAGTATATAATGGCCCTTATAAAAATAAAAAAAGCTTAAGACTTGCTTGAATTCATTAGTTAATCAGACAATAGACAGCTTTAATGCATAGCCATTACTTCAACTTTCATGTTTTAAGGGTCTAAACCTCTCACCCTGTGCTACATCCCCAATGTGTTTACATAAAATCCTGCAGCGTAGCTGAAAACCACCTAAAATATTTCCTAAATAGGTTTTTCATGACAAATGCATTCCAGCACAGTGCAGTCTAGACTGCAGTATTATATGAAACCAACTAGTAGTGACAGGGCCATGATCTTGTAAGTACATATACACAAATACACTTTATTTTACTACCGCAAGTAGCCCCACTAACAGTAGTAATTGTAACCATATACATGTATGAGGGATCATGAGACTAGCAAGATCGGGTAAAAGGGATGAATTGTAAACACTATGCCACCCAATTTGTATCAGGAGTTCAATGAACTTTGAACATCTCTAAGTTCAAAATGTATGAGAATCACTTTTCAAAACCAGTAAATCCAAAACTCAAGCTAAAAATAAGAGTAGTTACCTGATACGAAAGTACTCCATGAGATGAGGTATTTATAAATAATGAGCTTTCAATGCTGCCTTCTTCTGTTGGCAGGAAGAGTACTCTGAAAGACACTTTTCCCATCGCTGGAATCACCTGCAAAGACCACAAAGAAGCTTACTTGCTTGGTGCCGGTGATCACGACACCCACCATTCAATCGCATGGCCCAACAGACACTTCCACATGTACACCCTTCTCTGTAGATCCCACTAGGCAAACCTCAGCCCTGAGAAGTTTCATTTGTCCCCAAACTCTCAACTCTTACTATGGAGAAGAACTGAGACCACGCAGCAACTCGCTGTATTATGGCTGGAGTTTCTCGGCTAGCTCGGGCCTTTTTGCATGAAAAGTTAATCATGCAGGACCGACAGCCTTTGCCTGCACAGAAACACTTGCCCACGTATGGATACCTATTACAAAGTGAATCAATGCCCCCTGTGATATATAGTCAAAGAAGTCAAAGCGGAACTTGGGCAACGCAATTAGTAACCAAATAGGTCTGAAACAAACTGAAAGAACAACGACGTTTATGTCTGCACAGTAATACCCATTCAGCCATAGTAAAAACACAAATCAGATGAAAGCATAATAAAAACCCTTTGCACATCAGCAGAGGATAAAATCTGGGCTTCATCAAACTGAGATCACAGCAATTCATTCTTAACATGCGTTATATTGTTACACATCGTTAAAAAAATTCAGAGTTAAAATAACGTCTTAGATCATAAGGCAATTATGCTCGTAATTGCAATACAAAATGCATAAAACATTGCACTGCAGTTTTTTTTGAGGAATATGCAAGACCATTCAAAAGACTGAAAATTCAAGGCTGTAAAATACCCAATGCCTGTGGATTACTGCATAATGCTGCATAGAGCAGAATGAGATTTGAACAGCCTCTTTAACACTGAAAAATTCTTCTCTTTCTCTGTTACTGTAAAACACATTTCCTACTGTAGGTTTTGGATGTCTTCTCCCTTACCAGTCTAAGTAGAAGTGAGCAAAAAAAAGCTAGCAAACAGAAAAAAAGCTGGAGGTCCTACAAAAAAACACGAAGAGAAAACACAGAATGAAAAGCTTAGGCCAAAGGAAGCATGAAGGCTTGGCACTTGGCCATTACATAGTTTCCAAAAGTACATCAACACTCACCCGGCTATGAGCAGGAGACACATGAAACTGTCTAGTAGCTGTAAACACTGAATTCACTACAACTTCTCTATCTCTACTAGGGTTGTAGGCATGCAGCATTTTAGCTCTGGGTAATCCCAGTAATCTAAAGCAGGGGGAAAGAGAAAGAAATTATTCACTTTATAAGCACAGGCAGTGCACAAAAAAGCAACAAACACAAATCACTCTAAAACACGTTGATAAGCAACAATTTCCTAGTGGTAACTATTCTTTGGAAACATGACAAACAAATTTTGCCCTGTAGTATACAAAGACAAATAAGTAACATTGGGATGTGAGAGGTGCACTTAGCCAAAACTCATCTGAGTCGCCGGGAGTTTAAGAAAAAAACAACCCTTACAAGACACAAAGTTTTGAATAAAAAAGTCTAAATAACCAAAGTCTTGTTTTGTCAGATAAAGCAACGATTCTCTTAAGGCTTTTGCTTTAGTTAATACATCCTAAAACCCAGCATCTTATACATTCATTCCATGCATCCTCTGAAACATTCTTTTAACTCGCAAGGGGATCGTGTTTCTTTTTGGTTACTGATAGACCAAAGGATAATTATCATTTAAGAATAATTTTTAGGAGAACTAAAAAAAAAAAAAAAGTCTCAGGTATTCTACCACTATGTTTTGCCTGGGACTTTCTGGATTTTATTTTCAGAAGTTAAAAGAAGCAACAAGCTCCCCCTCCACTAGGAAGGCAATTTTTCAAGAAATGACCAACCAGCACGAAGAACTGATTTGACATCCGTGCAGAATCACCTGAAATGTAGCCAGAATGTGTTATGGTTCCCTATTCCCTTTTCCTCCTTCCTAGAACTATGTTGATTTTCATTTACAAAGTATTGCAAGGCAAGAAACACAGTTCCAACTCTGTGGCAATTACTATTTCTCTTTTTTTCAGAGGATGGCATGATCTCAGCTAATGCTCTTTACCCAAGTGTAGCCCAGTATAGTTGTTCCTCACTGCTTCGTTATTAATCAAAACAACAATAATGTAAGATACTCACTGCATTCCAAAATGCAGAACTGATGGGTGAAAATGTAAGGCCTTCCCATTTGGAGGCATCTTTGCTGAGAAGCTGAAAAAAAGGGAAAAGAAACCACAATTAATATTTAGTGGGCACGATGCTACACATTGCAGGGAAGGAAGATATGTTACAGGCTCTGACTCTATATTCTAAACACACTCTATCTCCAAATCTTTTCATACATTCCTCTCACTGCCATAAGACTGACCTTTTAAGAAGGTTTCCATACAACAGCACATCTGGAAAGCGCATGCCAATGGAAGTGCAGTTTGAGAAGTATCCCATTTTAGAGACAATGCTGGCAACCTCCCTTCCTTGCACATATCCCTTCAGTCATGCTGATACACCTGTTTATGGGGCTGCGCAGTGAACTACAGAGGGAAAACAACTTAGAGTCCTGGGGAATGAAAATTACATCAGCATGAAGCAGATCCCCAGTCTCGTCAATTCAACATTCACACGAGCACTGGTACGAGCACACCTGAGAGATGCAGAGGTAGAGGAGTAAATAGCAGCTCGGGCAAAAGCCGACATCAAAAGAAGTGCTTGCCTAGCTGTGGCTTTAATGCAAAAGCCAACTCATTTCTTATATGTAAAAGAGAGTGAGAAATAATGTGAAACACACACATCATCATCTTTCCTTTGCCCTAGGAAAATTCACAATAAAGTTCCCATCAGTTCTAGCACATTTTTTTTATTTCAACATGAGTCGATGCCCTATAACGTAGACAGAAATCCCAGGATATCTTCACCACTTTCTCAATTAAAACTTGTCCTCCACAAGTCCCAACAACCACAGTGGTAAAAAACAAGCCCAGCACTTGTTCATTACGTCTACGTACCCAGTGCTATGCTGTTAAAAAACTTCCCCAGAAGCAGTCTGCATGTTGCATAGCCAGAACCAGTTTCATCTTTACTGGATGATGCTAATAAACATCCTAGCAAGGATGAGTCTGAGAAGGGAGGGACGGACTGTGGTCTCATTAGTTATCCAGCTGCTTTGCATAATGTGTGGTAGTACAGTTAATTGGTCCCCAATTTAAAAATGTAGTTCTGTAACATTACACTTTAATATATTAAAGTACCTACATAATTCTGGTGTTATATTCCAAACCAATAGAAACATCATAATTTATTACCAGTCAGGAAAAATCAGGTTTATTATTATGAAAACCCACAACTGTTATGAAAACATTTCTCATACAAGGGAGCAAACTCCCTCGCTGCTGTAGCAGAAGGAATGCAATATATCCAGGTAGCGTTTTTGGGGAGCTGCTAGAAAATGATGAGATGCAGATGATGCAAAATAAGATGATGCAGAACTACAAGAACGACACTCTCCTTCCAACCACCTTGTCTCTGCCCCAGCCAACTCTTGCTCCGTTCCCAGAAACACCGCAGCAACCAGAACATTCTTCCCCTTCCAAAAGTCAGCCTCAGAGATGTACCCAAGAAGGAAAGTCTGAGTACTGTTGTTGTAAACACACACAAATTAAAGTTACTACTAAGTAAAAGCCCCAGACATTTGGGGGAAGCACATTTCTTAAGGGTCCTCAGATCCTTTTTTTATATGCATGCACATATATAGAAAAATAAAAGTTAAGCCAGTGGTTTATGCACTACAGTATCACCTTGAACCCCAACACCGCTTAAGTTTCTAGCATCTTACAGGTACTGCTGAAATACCTTCTTCCACCAGAAAAGGTGGGAAGGGCAAGCAGCTGAGCGCTCCTCTGTGCCAATCCGTGTAATTGGCAGCGGCTCTCCAAGACTTACTAATCTTCCTTCTGGGGAGCTCCAGCAGCATCAGTTCTTTTCCCCTCAAGCCTCACTCTCTGCAACAGGCACTCAATGCACTGGGTGCAAATGCAGCCGTGGCTGTAGGAGATTGCATTTCATTCGGTTTGGGCGAACAAGGCCATGCTGGTATTACTGTTCAGACAACAACCACAGCCAACCCTTTACGAGTCAGAAAACGGGAAAAGCCCTGTAAGAGCAGCAGCAGCAGCAGGGATCCCAGGGCTGCCGTCCCATTCCTTCTGGAGGAGGCAGCCTGCACCTGGGATGGCTGAAGGTAAGCCTCAGCTAACGAACTCTGCGGGCTCTGAGCTGACTCTTGAGCATGGAGGTAATTTCAGAGCATCCCTGCACATCGCTCCCCAGCAGCCCCAGGAACGGGCCCGTGGTTACAAGACACCCAGCTTCTGCTCCGCCCCCCAAAAAAGCTGCCGAATTGCTCCAAGCCCCAGGCTGGCCCCGAAAAGAGAACAGCCACATTCCTGCAGCGCTGTGCTCATACCCCTGCCTGGTGGCCAGCTCCAGGGCCTCTGCACCGCTTATCAGCAGCCCCGAAGCAGTGCCAAAAAACAACTTGAGAGCTGAGTTTGTTCAACGGCAGGACTAGCGGAAAAAGAAATCCACTACTGTTCTGGGTTTTTTTTCCCCCAAGGGAGAAGATGACAGGTTGGAGTAGCGGGAATGGGCAGAGGATCATTCTGCCCAGCGCACCGGAACAACCAGGATGCATTTTAAAGCCCGCCATTGTAGAGAGAAAGGGACAGGCCCATCTACATTGAAGTGTAATCCTCCAGTGTGTTACCGCAAGTCTCAAAGCCAGCTGGAAGCTGGCAGAACACCCTTCTGCATACCCGCGCTCCAAACACAATTCAGCCCATTCAGATCTCTGCAGGGGACCTGACACAGAAATAAATGTCAAAGGCAATTAATTTTAAGACATTTAAAAGTTGAAGTCACTTTTTAAAACAAAACTTTTTTTTTTTTTTTCTTTTTAAGAACCTCATCTCACTAATAGATTCACCTCAAATTATACCAAAAATTTCTCTTTTGGCTGCAGATGATGTGTCCAAAAAAGTACACGGGTCATTTCATGAGAATGTTACAGGCCTGGGAAAGACACACAAATATCAGCCTAAGAATGGAAGTCTTGAAACAACAAATGTGGAGAAACAGTCCTCTCTGGAACAGAAAAAGTCTGGTTTTCCACTACTCTTTAATTGCTTTTAAAATCAGTTAACATCACATTAAGCATGCCATCTAACAAAGCTGGACTCCACACTCCGTGGCATCTCTGTTTTTTTCAGGCAGACCAGTTGAACACCAACTTCTGAATGATAGATTTTGATACAGCAGGTCAATTCCAACACTTCAGAGGACATTTTTAAGCACAAGTGAACAGAACTAGAGGGAAATGGGAGAAAGAAATAGAAGAGGGGAAGGGAATTCATGGCAACTACTTTGAACACGTAGTAGCAATTGCCTTTGTATCAAAAAACTAGTGTAACTGGCCCCATTATCACTTTCCAGCCCAACAATTCAAAGCCCTTCCTCCTCTCCATCCTCACGATATATTTGAAACACTGGCACCCTGAACCATCCATCTCCAGAAAGAACGAACAGCTGAAACGCCGGGGAGGCGAGGGAGGGCTCCAGAGGGTCACCCAGAGCAGGGGGGAGATGGGGGGCAGGCTCTGGGGGGAAGGCGAGGGTGAGCCCGAGAGACCCACAGCTCCAGCCCATCACCAGAGCACCCAGCAGAGAGGGGCAAATCCTGAGCGCACACACTACGCCCGGCGCCGGGGACGCTTGCCGAGGAGAAAGGTGGATGGGGAGCACACGAACAGGGGAAGGTGGGGTGGGGAAGACGGGTGACACCAGGGGAGCAGACCAGGATGGAGGAATGCAAGAACCCCCGAGGAGAAAGGTGTCACCCTAGAGCAGCAGGTTTGGTTTGAGCTGCTGCTTCTTGTTTTTTTTTTTTGTTTTTTTTTTAAAAGGAGCACGAGCTGTAAAATCTTAAGCCATCATATGCCCTCCACTGAGAAGCCCAGAGGTGCTTATCTGTAGGGAAAAGGGCATCAGGGGAACATGGAGAAGTTCCAGCCTTTTACAACATTTCCTGCTCCAGGAAACAACGTTTTGGTGTCCTGTTGATGCGGGACTAACAAAAGGGGATGCCAACACAGGGATGCTCGCTACACACGTCCTGAGAGTGCTGTTAAATACTCGGCTGAAATTGTTTTGCCCTCGCTTCTTTCAGTTCTGTTACTCTTCCATGTAATTAGTAAACACAGGTAAACAACCAGGTCAGCATGATTTTTATATATTTATTTACAGCTCCAAAACCTATTTATATGCAACAAACATTTGTTCCAAATAACCAAAGACCCTTTTATTTCCCCCAAAGTGCCACAGAAAAAGATCTTTCTTCAGAACAGTATTATTCATACTTCACTACCCAAAATCACAAGAAGAGTATTTCTCCTAAAAATCCAAACAAAAGGCCAAATCTACTCTGAATAAATTGCTGGCTTTTGTGTTGGTGTTTTTTGGTTTTCTTGTGTCTTTTTTTTTTTTTAAATACAACTTCAAAACTGAATTAATTCATCTAATTATTGATATAAAACACTCAGCAATCTGCAGAATAAGCTGCATCTGAGCAGAAGCGAAGGGAAGTTTCCCGGAAGGAAGTTTATCGCAGTGTCCCTTTTTATTCTATTAGCTCCTTCAAGTCTTCTTTGTATCTTTATTTCTTTACTTTAATTGATTACTTTAGATTATCTTAGGATGCATGTTATCAGATGATTCAGATAACAACATCTGTAGCTAAGAATAATTGTAATTGCTCTTGGTGCCCTTTCTTCATCCTTCCTTTTTGTGCCCTTTGTTCACAGCAAATGAAGAAAAAGCAAGCCGGGGGAAGGCATTTTATTGTTGGGTCTTTTTCTTTATGGTTGCAGGGTTTTCTTGGAAGCAGCAGGCAAAAAGGACTAGATTCTTTAACATACAAGAGGTCCTTTTTGAGTGAATCTGCTTAGGCAGTACTGTTTCATTTTTCAGTACACCGATAAAAGCAAAATTTGACTTATGTTTGGCATTTTGGCACTTTATACGTTCAGTGCAGGAATATTAATGAACCTACAGGACGAGGTTTTGAGATACGAAAAGCATGTATGTATTGTATAGGAAAGCACAATTTTTATAGGTAAACTGAAACAGAAAAATGAAATTTAAAAACCCCCATTTACTGACTAATTTTAGATTCATTCCTCTAGACTACACCTGATAAACAAAAAGCAGACCAAGACGATAAGATTCACACATACGGAGACAACCAAATCCAAATACTTTTAAGTTCTGACTACAGCTGATGCAAAGAAATTATTTTGACAAATGAAAATTGTTAATGAAGAGGAAATTAACATAGAAATAGAAACAGATCCCAGCAGCAGCTGAACCAAAGTCTTCTGCAGAGGTGATGGTTTGTCATATCACCTACTCCCTCTCTCCTCCCAACCTCCCATTTACTAAAGGCGGTAAAAGCACCAAGTAGTAGTTATGAAGGTTAAACTGCAGCTCCTGGAAGACAGCCAGTAGCTTTATAAGAGGTGATAAAATTGTTTGGAAATACAAAATTAAAACCTTTGTTTACCATCAAGGCAACTCTGCCAAAAACACAAACAGGAACATTATTAGATTATGATTTTTTTGTAACCAAACTTAATTTTTTTCCTAGAAGCAGAAAGAGTCATCAGAAATCAAAAAATAAGTTTACCTTGCAACGATACAGCTCACGGGCAAGCTCTATGGGCAGCACCTGGAGAAGCAGGGCTCCCCATGGCCTCAGCCCTGCCATGCTGGCCACCTCGGCTCTGGAGACTTACAGGACTTCTCCTGAAGCCTCACACCTACATAAGACTCGGGTGATAACACACGAACCAGTCTGTGGAGATTTTTTTTTTTTAAATAAAAAAAACATCCAGCAGGTAGAAGAACAAAAATGTGAATTTTAAACACTGGAAACCTAGAAGGCAAAAAACTCTGGTATTTTTAGCACTGCATTGTTTAGGGAAGAGGGGGAGGACTGACTCACTGCTTCTGAATGCTTGGGGATTGGCAACCCATCGTTAGGAATTCACTTACATGCTTTACCAGAGAGCTGTGCTGCTTCTGGAAGAAGAGCAGTCATTTTTTTCTCTGAACTACGCTACGTACATCAGGGATCGAATCCTAGACTGCGGAAAGCAGGAAAGGCCAAAACGGTGTTACCCATCAAATACGTGTGCATGCATGCCTGCTATTTTACACGTTTTGGCTACAGGAAAATAGGAGAGGGGACCTAAACCAAAATAAACCAGTGAAATGGACGAGAATCTCTCTAAAACCAAATCCCATCATTTACGGCCAAAGTCATGATTTTAGGGGGCAGACAGGTCTAGCAACCTTTTTCTTTTTTTTTTTTTTTTAAACTCCTGAAGTTGGCAAAGCACTGTATAGCCAAGACCTGCTCACCGAAGTTTCAATGGGCTGACAGTTTATTTTAAACAGTACTGAGATAAAGAGATATGTCAGCCTAGCTCCGTGTGTATAGCACAAACCGCTCTCCGTTACTTCCACGCGGCCCCGTGTGCATCGCCCTCCTTCAGCCACTGCGAGCAGCCTCCTCAGCTCCCCTCCTCTGGCCCTGTGTTTCCACTGTCATTAGTTGTCTTTCTGGGTAACCTTCTCTTCTCTCGCTGCCTGTGCTCCCTCTTCCTATAAAATTTTGCAATAATGTTCATACAAACCCTTCGCAGAATAGTTACCTAAGCCAGCAGTGCTTCAGTTATATTTATTACAAAACTACAACAAAATTGCAATGATCAAACTCACAGTATAGCACTTACAAAGTTGCATTTCTCAACGGGATGTAAATGCAAGGACACAGATAAAAAAATTGGCTTTTCTCCCTACCCTCACACCCAAACAGTCTCCTTGAAAAATGTCCAAAGAAGTTAAATGCGGACCGCAATAAAAATAAGACTCGCGAAGAAATCCAGTGGAGATGATGAGCAGTGAGGCACGAAGCGCTATAGCGAGCATCCTGGTGAAAAGAAAAGGCTTTCTTCTCCAGATGTGCCTGTGGTTTGTCTTTAGCAGCAGCAGCACAATAAAGCGTGTTTAACAGCAGAACAGAATTATTCCCTCCCATAAATCAGTCCTCAACTTCTGAAATAACTGAAATCTGTACTAAATTAAGAAATTAATTCACAATGACTTGCGTTCATTTGAAATTGTTGTCTGAGACCTCTTCTTTCAAAATCCTTTAGCCACCCAGATTTCAAGCAACAACCAATGCTCTCTAGAGATGGTCCAGGGGGACCCTGAATTTTTCAGGCGTCTTGGACAGACAGTCTGCTTGAGCAGGGGGAAAAAAAAAAAGGCAGAAATTTTAAAAGGTATATAAATCCCTAGAAACCCCCAAGCACAGACCTGAGAGAACAATAAGTGGCTTATCAGTGAATTGGGCATGCAAATCAGGCACCCATGTGGCCTAAGCTGAACCTGCAACTACTTGTGGACACAAAAAAAAAAAAGGAGTCTTGTTTCAGCTAGGCTGAGAAATATCTAAGCTATTTGTTTTGGATGAGTGTATGGGGCCCACTAGTTCAAAATGCACATCAAACATTTTCCTCTGAAGCATCTCTACCACTGCCAGCAAATCCCAAATATCCTGGCAAGCAGAACATCCACCTTCATTTTCCTTTTTGCTTCGTATAATTTAACAATTGCCTGTTCATTTTGCAATATTTCATCAGGCAATCTCCAAGTACTTAAGACAACAATAACTGCTCTGAAATAAAATCTTTAGTTTGCCTTTCTTTTCTTTAAGCTTCTTTACAATTTAACTTTTTTTAAGAAATCAGCAATCTTCTGTTAAACTGTTAAAATCGCAGAAATGACAAAGTTTACTTTTTTTTTTAGTTCTTCCCAAAACAAATTAAAAGAGTCACTTGCCTAATATAACAAACACTTTTGGCTCCATGAGAAGCCTTGGCATTCTTGAAGTTTTATCTTGGATTACCGGGTCCTGGACTTCTGGGGTTATGAGAAAATACTGCATTTCATGTCTTTTTAAAGAATGCTTCTAGCCCATGAGTATGCAAAATAAAAACACAAATCCCAAAGGCACACAAAGCAGCTCATGCTATTTTTTTTTCCTTTTTAAACCTCAAAGCTTTTCAGCCAAGTTCACTTTTTTCAAGTAATTTGCTTACCTTGTAGTTGCCAAACCCTCCAAAAAAAACCCCAAAACCCTTTAAACTGCCTGCATAACCCAGGTTTGTTCTTCAAAAAATGATGCTAAGATCACAAATAATTTCTGAGATGTTAACTTTTGCCTATCTAACTTACTTAACAAGCATTAAGAAAGGCAGTCAAACCTGAACGCACCCTGGCCTACTTTACACGTGTAAATAAATGGCTGCTTTTTGAAGAACGCTGCTCAACTCTCAACTCGAAATCACTTCAAGAGGAGCTATGAGACTCCACACCTCCGGAAGACCATGCTGTTTATCCCAGCTCCTGCCCAGAGTCTCTAAAGCGAAAATGAAACATTTTCAGGTGGAGAAGTGCTGCTCAGAGCCTTTTTCAGACACTGTGAAAACATGAAGCCTAGAGAAAGAGCGCACGGAGAAGTACCAGGAGAAAAGGCTTCCACGGCGTCAGCACGCTGCCTTCTCCGGCTAACAGCAAAGCACTAACTGCAAGCCTTGCACTGAAATACCATGAAATTTAAATGATCGTTCCCTACCCACAGTTTTCAAAGCCTTTTACTGAAAGCAGTCAAATTTCACAGCATGACCCTGTGAAAGAGGTAGGATGAAAGAACCTCAGGAAAGGCAGAAGACAGCCCACAAACCCACCTGCCTTGTACCTACAGAGAGCACGTTTATTTTTACTTACTAGGTAGTAAAGTATTTAATTCCGTCCTTGCAACAGCGAAACCATGGCAGAAGATTTTAGTGGCCAGGGCTGTTTTTAAGCATAGTCCTGTACTAACATAATTAGGAATCTAACAAAGGAAGAGACAGATATTCCGGAAGACACAAATACCGGTTCTATCACACCTGCCTCAACTAAATTAATTCCCTAAAAATAACAATGAACTTGTTTTCTGATCCTGCCGAATGTCTACAGGACAATTAGCAGTATAGAAAGAAGAGATCCAAGTGAAAACAGACCTTGCCTTTTTAATGTATCAATTGCAATTCTGTTTTTACCATTAAAATAAAAATTCATCAAGCACACAAAATTTTACTCAAAAAATCTTCCTGGGCTGAAGAGCAAAGGGCCAACCTCTGCCAATCCAGCAGCAACCCTCCAAGCCTTTCCCTTCCACGTGCCGGGGCAATGCAGTATTTCTCCGGCTCGGGGGATCTGGCTCCTGCCTCGAGCGAAGGGGGAGGCATCGGCAGGAAGCAGAGTGGGGCTGCAGAGCTCACGGCAATAGGAAGTTGCATTCTTGTCAAATATCATTGCACCCAACCATTTCCTTTTTCTAATTACAGCCGCAGCCAAAAATTTCCATCTTGACAGAAACCATTTTAAGTTAGAACAGTTTGGCGAAATGCATGAAAGAGCTCTGTGGTCGCTGATAAGCTTGACCTGCTTAATAATTAAGAGTGATAATCTTCCTACAGCAATGAAGAGTGCTAATCTTCCTACAAGAGCTGCCTTTTGCTGTTTCTGCATCAATCCAAGCCTTTTAGTTTCTTTTTATAATGAGAGTACAGGCCTGTAGGACAGCTAAGGCACAGATTTGCATGGTAGATCGAGGCCCATAGGAAACCTTTACACAGAACCTGTTAAGTACTAAAAATCCCCTCCCCTTTTTTCTGCTGAAACAGAAAAAAATAATATTACCTAAAAAGGAAACTAAGCAAACACAAGAAAACTCAGGCTTAGGACTTAAAAAAAAAAAATTTCTGCTCTTAATTTATTCCCTTTGGTCTGGACAATGCACCTGATACCACTTGCCCTGAAAAGAAGCCATGGTAAGTTCACGTCTCCTAAAGCTGCAAAATCCAAGTTTGACCCAACAGTGGAAAACATCAGCCTGGCCTTTGCATTTCTTCTCTTTTGTGGATTTCAGCCCAAATCTTTAAAAACAAAGTATAATCTTTGAGCACCAACTGTCAAGCATAGTAATTTACCTACAAACATCCTACACCATTCCTTGTTTAAGCCAACGTATGAAGATGGACAACCAAAATGGGTTCAATATGGAAAATCATACAAGTTATCTACACAGTACTTTACCAGATAGCTTCAAAGGCTACTACTGTGGAAAAGCAAACACTACAATATACAGTTTAGACGCATTAGGCAGTAAATTAGTTTACAAATGGGTAAGACACTGAGGAAGTCCCTCTCGAAGACTTAAATACATGCACCTCTTTCAAAATCCTTTTACCAAACATTTGCTTGAGTAACACATCAAGACCAGCTTTCTCAGTGCTATGTTTCAGTTTTACAAGGAGAAAAACTATCGCTGCTATTGATTGCCAGACTTACTAAAATCTTAATTCTCTTCTCTAACAGATGAAACTTCATACAAGACTTTCTGAAGCATTTGCAAACTACCCAGAATTTAAACTACATACATTAGGCTCTCTAGGGATATCTAATTTTTCGTATCACTGAACAGTATTTTCACAAGCCATATTATATGACTCTGAAAACATGATGCAAAGAAGAAACATAAAGAGAAGGAGCAAGGCTACGCTTTTCTTAAAGGTACTTTAAGCATGGTGCTGCAGGGTGAAGCTGTGATTGCACAGTCCTGCGTCGAGCAGGGGAACAAAGCTACTCTCCCACACCCCCAGGGCCACTACCAAATCTTAAGGCGGAAGAGTTAAAGATAAGTCACTAACCAACACCAAAAAAGTAGCTTCGGCCCAAAATCAAACACCTCCATCTCACAGGAGCATCACTCTCTTGTTCTCGTTTTCCACCCCTCCCAGTTGGGGTGTATTAAATCCACTTTAGTGCCCCTCCAAATGTTTCTGTGTCGCTTGACAAAGCTTTTTGTTCTGGTGCAGTACCCTACTGGATCCATGCCATTTTACAGATGTGATGCGTAGTATTGTTTACTAGACGGGACGTGTATTTTCTCCAGAAAAACACGGAACTTTTTTCTTACGAAGAACCTTTTAAAGTTACAATAACGATAAAAAAATCTGAAGACTACTTATTGTTCATTCATATTTTATTAACTGATTGCACTGCGCATTTTCATCTTCACCTATACACTTCAATAGTCCAGTCATATATACCTACTCTTAAAGTAAAAGCTTTTCTTTTCCAACTCCCCATACAAAACTCCAGTTACACTTCCCTCCTGCAGGCAGAAAAAGAACAGGGGAACCCTCCACAGCATCGGATCATTTCCACTTTCTCACCTAAAGTCAGTAATCCCCTTCGGTGGCAGGACACCACGCAGACAGCCTGCCGAATTCCCCCGGCTGCCCCTTTTGAAAAGGGCAGCTTGCTGCGCGCGCCTGTCTTGTGTCACTCGGCGCCCTGGGTTGTGGTATGCAAAATGAAAAGACAGCTCCATGATTTAGTGCTATTAATAAAAGGAAGCACTCTCACAGTGTATTTGTGACCTACTCCTAAGTACTACCATGTATTTATACTTTGTTAGATTACCTTGTTAAAGAAAACACAGATATGAAAAAATTTATACCAGAGAATTCAAACTGGCAAAAATTCAAAAATTTTGGCATTACCAGGATTAGTAGTTACAACACTTATTGCAGAAATTACCAGGTCCTTACAAAACATCTGGGATCTGTTGAAGCCAATGCACAGCATATGCTCTGAGCCAATTCTTCTGACGTACAAAATGCTGCAACCTTCTGCTATTAAACAAAGCAGAACCATATGAAACACACCCTGTTTCACAGGTTTATTAACAAAATGTGTACCACCAAAAAAACCTCAGGTATGTTACGGCTGGCACGTTAACCTCTAGAGCTCCGATTTCCAGCAAGGGGCACCTTGAGCCAACAAGTTAACATTTGTTTCCTTCAGCAGGATAGCTGGTGGGGGAAGGAAGAAGAGAAAAATGAGCTGAAAAAAATAGCAGGAAGTCAACTTTTGATTATTTTGCGTCAGTTAAAAAAAAAGTACTTGCAATCAAGTACTATATTAAGACTCCACCTCCCCCAGATTCTTGCGTTTCCTCCTTTATTTCAAAGCTAAGAAGCTAATCGGAGTTCACCAACTTGAAATTTTCACCTGTGAAACCAAGGGCAAAGAATCGGTAACGCTATTTTTAGTTTCTTAACAAGCCTCAAACCAGAGGTGCGCTTCCACTGCAAGAAAGGATGCACTTTGCTTCTGCACGCTCCACACATTAACCTATCCGATACGGAGCTTCTCACGCTGCCCGAGGGAGGAAAAGCTCCTTCGACAGGCCAAAGATCTCTCTGCAGCCCAAAGGCGTATTTAACCGAGTTTGGCCGTACATCTCTCGACGCTCCTTCCTCTGCAAGATAACGAGCAAGTAAATGTCACGGTCCCACGTGGGAACCCGCGGGGACCTGCGCAAACTCCCGCTGAAGCCAGCGGGGCTGCTCGCGGGCAGAGGGGCAGCTGGGGGGCATAGCAGCAGGTCCCGCACGGGGAACTTTGCCCCTCCCGACGGGCGCATTGGAAAGCACGGACCCACGCGTGACCTAAGTGCACGAAACCAAGCTTGGCGAGCGCATTCAGCCTCTGAACAGGCTTCGTCGTGTCACTCCACGGCAGTATTTTACACTAAAAAAAGGAGCAACAAGGCTTTGTAAGACAGATCTCTGATTGTTTCAAAATGGAAGACATGGCTTTTGGCAGGAGTATGGCAAAAAGACAGAGGGAATAAGGAAACGTGAGGTGCTGCCCCAAACCAGGGTGAGCAGTAGGTAGCACATGGATTTGCAGCTACCACAACATGACGTTTTTGACACCTCACCTTCCCTTTCCGCAGCCTGTAAAATTTCAGTGGATAAAGGGAAAATAAAAAAAGGTGCAAACGTTCAAATCGAGTGTCATTGTCCCCAATCCAGTGCTCACGCCCAGCAGGACCTAGCCTCCAAGCCAGACCCCATGACAAAGCCACGACAGACATCGGGCAGCTTGCAGTTCTCCAAGTCCCAAATGAGCTTCCTCAGTTTGGGAACAAAAGCGAAGGTCTTCAACTAAAAATCTGGAAATATACGCTCTTTATGGCTGCGCACTGCCCTCCCCTCCCTGCACAGCAAACACTTTAGTAATTATTCCAAGAACAAATCATCCACCAAAACACAGCCCACCGCTTCGATGACTAGAAAGCATTAACAACTGTATTTATTTACAAAGAGGAAAAAAAAAATTCCGAGAGTGAAAGCCTGGGGACTGGGGTAGGGGGGGTGTTTGTTTTAAAGTGACTACCCGCATCTGCGGGATCAGCCACATTATCCCAGCAACACTGGGAACGCTCACAAAGACCAGAAATGCCCCCTTTTCAAAAGGGCAGTTTAAACGCTGCAGAAACTGGGTCAGCAACAGGCCACAGAAATACCTAAGCAGGCAGCAGGCACCTCGCGGGTTGTAGGCAGCAGGCTGGCGGCAAAGGACTCGAATAAAAGACAGAACACACCAAGACAGAAATCAGACAATAGCTATTGAAGAAAGGCAGTTAATAGCAACAAAGCACGTAAAGCACGGGTCAAGGAGTTGGTCAAGTACAGGCCCTTCAACTCCCTACCCTCCTCCAGTTGCCAAGAATCAAGATTTGGACACAAACCAGCAATGCACATGGCGCACAGCACTAGCAGGCAGGCACAAAAACTACGCAGGCACGTTAAATCCACAACACGATAAGGAACTGCAAAACTTACTCTACAATATTACATGGCTGCTCACTTCCCAAGGGCAGCGCGGTGCTCCTTGTTGTTCAAGTCTCATTTTAAAAAAACAGGAATTACACGATTTATGCTTATATATGGTTAGCATATTCATCACCTCTGTGTTCAGGTCAACCCACAACTTCAGTAGATAGGACAACGTAATTCAGCACAAAAAGTATGTATGCAGGCAAAATGTAAGAGGTGACCTACAATGTCACTATGAGGTCTGACTTGCTGACTGCTTTGTACCCTGTGTAATAGCTGACATTAAATGAGTGTGCAGCAGGACTGTTGCACACTTCTGCCAGCCAGAGTGCAGAGACTTGATTCTGGTTTGCATGGACCCTTAAAATCATTTTACATAAACGGAGGTGGTGGTTACACAAGGTGCAAGCAGTTATGAATCAGTCGCTCCCTTCTTTCTCTCTTTTCACTTCCCTTTTGCTATTGTGCATCCTTCCTTTCATGGTTAGATTGAAATCTGCTGTTGTCCCTTATCAGTTTTGCCTATCACTTGAAATAAGCGAGCTTTCATTTTTCCCTTCCTACCAGTATCTTTGTTCACTTTGCATTTTTTTCAGGGGCACCTTTTTTTTTTTTTTTTTAATCTCCACAATCTCTTTAGTCACTTTTTCTCTTGTACCACACTTGCCCCCTGCCTCTCTGGCAATTACACCCCATCCTTCCCCCGTTGCCAAATTCCAGCCCAGACAGGTTCAGCATCGCATCTGAGCGGTTTCCGGCACCGCGTTAGGCAAGACGTCTCACCAGCTGCCCAGCCTCTCTCTCCCCAGCCGGGCGACCATGCGTGGATGGCAGCGTCCTGTTTCGGTAGGGTTTCGCCCTAACCAACACGCTGCTCTGAGCTTCAGTAAGAGGCAGCAGGCTGAAGACAAGCGCCCTGTGCACCGAAGCAGACAGGCGGCATGTGAAGCAGCTCTCCCGGGCTCGCACCACTCACCGAGAAAAGTCCGGCAGTTGCACGGGTGCCCCTTGCTTCTGCAGCAGAAAGTCCGGCGGTACCCGAGGTGGAGACTGCCAGCCTCAGCCTCTGCCCCAGAACAACGCAGACCGCGGCCAGGCGTCTCAAGCCTCTGAACTTGTATGAAAATCTGAGCAGAGAGGCCAGGCCAGGCTCGTTGTGCCAGTCAGAAATGCTGGGGGTTTGAAAAAGTTACTGCACCTTCACCTGCCGCCTTGCCCTCCGCGGCAAGGGGAAGCTGCACGCGGCAGGGGAAGCAGCGGAGGCAAGAGAGCTCGGGGGGATATGAGCACTCCCTCACCCCGGGCTCCGAAATTAGGGAACCTGTCATTCCCCCTCCCTCTGAAGGACTGGGAAAAACGCCCTGCTTCCCAGGGCGATTCAAAGCAGCTTGACCGTTCTCTGGTGAAACCTGTTTCTCTCCCATTGCAGAAGGAGTTGGAGGCGACCAGCCTTCCAACATCTAAGGCTCTGTCCCGAAATTATTCCTCCACCACTGCGCAGGTGCCGGGGGAGGGAGCTTCCCCACAGACAAGACCACATACTGGCGGTGGGGAGGGATCCTGCTTGCCACCGAGGGCCAGCTCCAGGTCACGGGGCAGGTGAACCTTGCCTGGCTGCAGTCCTTACAGCTCTTCTGTTGCTTTGAAACACATTTATCATCACGACTGGTGCAACCTGACCACCGCCATACCCTCTACGATGACCTGCTTTCAAGCAACAGATGGGCAACGCACAGATGCCATGATGGCACTGTAAGCATACGGGATACCGCACAATGCTGTAATTCCAGGGCAACAATACTGCAAAATAGCCTCATGGCCTCAGCAACACTCCTGGTTTTCCCACTTAGCCGCTGCCTTGCTGCCACCTCCTTCTCCTCAGATGCGCGGCCCCTCAGGCTCTGGCTTCCCATCAGGGAGTGGGACCAGGCTGCTGCATCCACGGGGCTCACAGCAGCTTCTCTGGAGAGAGATGTGCTGGGACAAGGGTCCGATGAGCCCAGAGGGGACGAAAAGGGGAAAAAACAGCACTCAGTGCAACCTTGCAGTGTAGTTTGTTGCAATATGAGTACCGCCAGGTACCCAGCCAGACAGCGGGCACTTAATGAGGGGAAAGAAAACCACCCCTCCTCCTCCCACATCCCGCAGCAAATCCCACTGCCTCTCCAACCAGAGGTTTAATATCAAGACACCGGTGCAACCGCGACGCTGGGCAGTACTCATTAATACTCGGATAGCATCACTACTCCGAAACGCTCCGGATTTGCGGCTAGTGCGCAGTGCGGGAGCCGACCTGCTATGGCATTGCTTCGGCCAGGAGCTGGTGCCCGATGCCCAGAGGGCACCGAAACCATGCGTGCCCAGCCCTGCGGGTGGTGGCAGTCAATTACCAGTAACTTTGGTAGAGTCCTAAAGTAGAAACACAAACCTTTTATATTTCAGACGCTTCTAATAATATTTGTTAGACTGTTCCACTTTTCAAGTAGAGAGCAAACAACTCCACACAGTAATTTTTGCATTAATTCCTGCAAAGGCAACCAGATCTTTCAGGATGACATCTAGTATGTACAACTCTGAAATTTCATGCAATGTACATCTTCATACTCTAAGCAGTGCCTCAGTAGGAGCAGTCACGACGTATAATTACTTTAAACTTTAAAATTACAGCTTTTATCTTCTACCAAACGTAACCAACTTTTTTTTAATGAATCACTGCAATTTATCCTCAAAGAAAATAAAACTACTGTATTGTCAGACAATTCAGTAAAATTCAACCAGTTTTGCTTTTTATCCTACAACTCTCAGGATTCAGCTCTGTTGTGCAACGACGATGGCTAACACTACAGTGTACGTGAAGATGGGTTTCAAACGGAGTGAAATGGACCCATAGACCCCAGCCTGTAACAGATGAGTAATTAACAGCATTTAGATATTCCCACCAAGAAAAGCCTCGAGAACATGGTGGACTTTGCTTTGGCTTTCTGACACAGAGCACCGAGGAGGTCCGAGAGCCTTAAAAAACAGCACACGTGCATTTCCAATTGCTTGTGGAAACTGCACCTCTCATCCGAGCGCTCTACAGCAATGGAGTTAAAAGGCAGCACAATATACAGGAACCTCAAGACCTTGGAAACCATACAAAGGATTCTCCTCACAAATAATACAAAAACAAGCATGCATCTGTTTTTTCTCTCTCCAGTGCTAAACACATCACACTGAGACTGCTGGCTCAGAGTCAAAGTTGTCTCCAAAGTCCCTCTTTGTTCCAAGTATATTCCCAACGGCAGCGCAACACACTGCTCTGACAAACGTGGACCAGTGTCCTAAATGCCAGGAGATGGCATTCAAGCACATACATCTGTATTCATATGGCCCAATTTCGGTTTGACACGACTGCTGAACCCGTTTCTGTTCTCACTGATAAGAAACAAATACCTACAGCTGAAGGACTGTAAAGAGTTGCCTGATCCCACCAAACCCACATGCTGGCCATGGAGGAACTCTTCGGAAGTCCTCACAGGGGAAAGAGCACCAGCAGGAAGGAGGATGCCAGGTGGCCTTTTTTTGAGGCTTAATTTTGATAATCAGAAATCACAGAAATAATTGAAGCAGCTTCACAGGAAAGGTCAAGACCTCGGTACGCAAACAAACTTAAAAAAATGTTAAGTATTAACATTTGGATCCACTGCTTCCCAAACACTGTCAGAAAGAAGAGTGCAGTTGATGGCAGCACTTGCAGTGACTCAAAGCCAGTCTCTAGAACTTCTGGAAATCTGAGAGTCTGTGCAACAATCCCATTTTGGACCCTCTCTTAGGACTCGCAAAAGCGTTTCAAGTATATACCTACCACACGGGTGACCGGGAGAAGCCCTCCAGTAAATCAGGAGGGGAAACAGGGCTGTAAGAACATGGCAGCATTCAGGGGGCATAGAGAAGAACAAAGAACAGTAAAAAAAAAAAAAAAAAAAAGGAGATATTATTAACTTTCCACTAGATCAGGTATCAGCATTCACACATATTTAAAAAAGCTGGGAAATTCCCACTCAAGAGATAAATATATATGTGCTACCAACAAGGCAGATAGTAGCAGAAACTAAGATAAGCAGATTACGAACTAGACTTTATCTACTTTGTAAAGCTGAGACTGCCTATTTAATTCAAAGTTAATTTTTTTTTTGGGACAGGGGTGCAGAGATATGTGACAATGGCATTATGCTTCAGTCTCTCAAAGAAAATAACTAGGTCCCAGAGAGAAACATTAAAACAATGAACAGCAATTAAAAAAATTGGAAAGCAATATGTAATGATTTATACATGCAAAAGAAATAGTGAGAATGTATGTCAGGACAACTTGTGACTTAAGGTCACTTTTTCTTCTTCATATATATTATTCAGATTTCTGAAAGTCTTCCCAGGCATTTTGAAGTGTGTCAAATTATCATCCTATTGAAAAACAAGCACCTCCAAAGGCCAGACCCGTTTCAAATCTTAGGACTGCAAAGCAACTTTTACAATGCAAGCTCAGCTACATTACTGCAAATGTCACCATCCCATCATCCGAAAGAACAGTTTCTAGGCTTAAAAAATAGTGAGTTGTTTCCTGCATTTCTCATGTTTCCTTAAGAAGCTGTTGCGAACAAACATTTTAACAAAATAACTTCTTGCTCAGAAAGCCCAACTTCTAACTGAAACGCAACAAAACCATGAACCAGAGACAACAGAGCCCGTGCTTTCAACAGCACTGAACGTGATACACAGTCTTAACTTTCTTCTTTTCACTTCCAAGTCCTTACAGCTTCTTCATGTCTTCACGAAGTTTTCAAGTAGAAGTTGGCTTTTATCAGGCAGTAACAAATTGCAGTTCAAATTTCTTAATTTTGACATCTGTGGAGTTCTGGTATCCAGGTGGGTGAGATGGTAAAGCATTGACTACGGCTCACTAGGTACTGCAACAGTATCTTGAAGCAGACAAGAGGCTATCAGAGGACGAGAACTCCACCAAAAACAAGAACAGAGGGCTACTTCTCACCCTCCTCTTGGGAAACTTTTTCCCTTCTCTCTCCTTTTCCTCATAATTCTGAGGAAAAAAAAAAAATTCTTCATGGTGATTGTTTTTGATTGAGGAATTCCTGTGTTTAAAATTTATATAAAGTCCATTTGTTCTACAGAAAGCAAGGTCTGTTTTGTACACACATACATAAAAAAATATCCTGAGTTGTCCTTACCTAATTATATTTCCATTGCACTTTCTAAAAATTACCAAGACAAAAAAAAAATGCAGCTTTATTTGTACACCGCTTTGGGGGCAGGAGGTGGAGAGGAAGATAATGTGACTATTAACACAGCCAGCTTTGCCCTCTGTCTTCCTTATCTCAGGTGGCAGCCTGGACATAACATAGAATGGCGGGTCCCTGAGAGGACAAGCAGACACCTGAATTACTCATACTGACCACGTGTCTCTCCTAGGCGATTAGCTTATTTGATTAAAGCAAACTCTTCTACAAATATAAAGGAAGTATTTGCAGTGAGTACTCAGAACTCTGCAAAAGAGTTAATACACACCGTTGTCACATGCAAGTATAATATTTGATACACTTTTCTTCTCCCTGAAGTGGACAGGACCATTTTGTCCTGATGAAGAGAGGAGTTGGTCATTCTGCAATAACCACCGCCAAGAAAAAGTCTCCTTCCAAAGAAGAAGTGGATAAAAAATGATGCTTAAAACAATGTAACTAAGATATATTTTAAAACTTAGCCTTGAATTTGTGGTACAGATGAGCTATTGTGGAAGTGGTACAGATGAGCTATTTGCTTTGTTTTCCTGTCCATGTTTTTACTTGTATTACTATGGGAAATGCCAAAGTTTCTGGAAAGGCTCCTTCACCTACTTGCCCACAAGCCATGCACTCAGAGCCACCGCCCGGGCGGGAGCGCAGCTTTCCCTGAGCACACTTCCTAGTTGAATAAAAATACATGAGGCATTATAAGCTAGGCCTGTGTTACCTTTGAGTCTCTAGGACGATGAGAGGCAGGTAACAGCATTGCCTATAGCACTTTATTACACCGCATCAGATTATTTCAGGTAACTTTATACTCAGCTTATAAAAATCAAGCCAGCGTGCTTGGTGGACTGTCTGCAAATTCCTGAAAGTGAGCAAGCTGTTGTTGTGGTTTTTTCTATTTTGTGACACTTTGTCAATCTGCAGCAGGAGAAAAACCATGAAACTAAATGCATATAAGGTGTCAATTTTCAGATTGCTGACGTTGGTCTATTATTCCGGATATCTATCGTTTAACTGCATAATGGTAAAATTAAAATTACTGCAAATTAAACCCTCTTAAGGGCAACTAAGAAGCAGCTATTAGGGAAATAAAAATAATTTATTAATAATAAATGTATAGATATAAAGCTAAATCTTTTGTGGCCCACTGCCCATAAATCAGAAGGATTAGCCCAGGATTAACACACATCTGAAGTTCATTATTAGTATATTAAGATGTAAAAGTAGACGCGTAAGAAGGGAGTTCCTATTCTGAACTACTTACATTATAGAAGCAGCACGTATGGGCTAAGAGGACACTAAGTTTACAATGATTACGACAAGGACAAACATGCAACAGCCGTTGTTTGCTTTTGCTTTTCTTTTTTTTTCTCGTCTCTTCTCTAAACATAAAAAATGTATCCTAACATCCCCTTTCACAAAACAAGGCAGGTTAAGTTTAACAAGAAAAATGCCATGTTCGAGAGCAGACTTGCAGAGCGCTCGCAGCATGCGGCTGCTTGGCATTAAGAGCTGACCCTCCCCGTGTGTTTGCTGAATGACTATACCAACAGCCTGTGCCACCACGAGATCTGTCCCTGCTCCGGCATAGCTTTGCAGCCAGTACTGAAACAAACACAGAATGGCAAATAAGACACCGTATGCCCTTGTCCCACCTGCTCAGATCAGGATTGTCCTAACTCTGAAGACCGTGCATTCTGGGTGGACTCTGTCCCAAAGCGTAAGGCTACAGGGGTTTACCAAGAACCTGAAAAAAATTAAAGCTGTGCACAACAAATGATGTACGTGTGCGTGCAATTGCCTTCAACTTTCCATACAGTGGCAGGTTGTGTGATTCTCCACACCATCCACCCAAAATCCATCAACTGCCTCCAAGGCTATCCATCACACTGATGCAAATGCCTGACTCTCCTCCTACCCGACAGCCACTGATTTGATAAGGCATTACTCCCAACATACGACAAGATGCTCTCCCTCTCAGCCCCACGCTTCTGGGGTCTAACCTGCTCATCTGCCTCACCAGCAGTGAGCAGAGCAGCAGATTTGGCTGGGCTCCTCCCCAGCTCCTCCTGCGCTGCAGGAGGTAAGGGAGCAGAGAGTCAGCCGTGGCACGAGTACCACCACGCAACCACCCACCCCGCAGCAGGCCAGAAGGCAGGTGGAAGAAGAGCAGGGACAGGCAGACCAAGGAAAGAGCAGGAAGACGCCACGAGGTCCGGACCGGAGCCGCACCGAGACAGGGTCAGGCCTCCCCGGGAGCAGCTGGGGAGGAGCCAACAGAGATGCTGTCCTGCAGTGAGCCGCGCTGCCGCACACGGCTCCGGCGTCGGGTCCGGCACCCATCCCGCACAGCCGGAGGAAGAGACCCTGGGAGCACCTTCGTGCACATTCTCAGCTGACGCTGCCACAGAAAGCAACAGGGAAAGCCATCAGAGAACGATCACAGGTAAATGTTAACCTGGCAAAAATAAAACAAAGAAGGGCTTTTAATCCAGAGGAGTCTTCTGACACAACTTGTAGGGCTGCACAAGGCAGGGGAGAGCAGCGGGGCAACAGACAGGGCGAGACAGCCTCTTCCTCTTGCAGTACAGAAACTGCAACCGTTTCAGGCATGGCCCGGACAGAAACTAAAAAAAAAGAAGAGATGCCATAAAAAGGTACACAAGAGATCTGCAGAAGAGAGAGAAAGCTCAGAAAGTGGGAAAAGAAAGAGGAGAAATTATTAACAGAAGAAAGATACGAGACACGCAATGTAAAGCGCAGTTTATTTGTCCGTTTAAAACAGGTCATTACATGTGAGAAAGTTTACTCCAGTAGCACGCAGCCACAAATACAGCTTCTTCACATACGCTAATCCCTGTGCAAACAATAACCTGACAGCCCCAGCTGGGAGGAGACTGACACCGCCTGCTATTTCTACCAGTATAGAAAGCAGGGTAAAGACAGCCCGCGTGGCCTTTCAAGGCAGCATGAGCCATATGAAAGCACAAGTGCCAATTCTCAATTACCACACCAAGATTGTCTTCATTTCTCAAAGTCAAATCGTCACCCATAGATGAGAAAGTCCATTTTAGGCCAGGGTATAAGCCGACATACAGATCAAATGTCACTGATCTGACCATGGGCATCTTCCAGCCCACGAGGGCCCACAACGGCGAGGGAAATGCATACATGCCAGCGGGGTTTTTTCAATGGAAGCAGAAAAGATTTTGACGATGAGTGGGATTGCAACAGGATGTCAAAGAGTAATTAAATCTGGCCACACATCACCTTTAAAATATTTCTGTTACAGTCAATCAGGACCCACGCTGAGGAAAGAAGTTTGACAGCTCTTTGCAAAACGGAGCAGGACTGTGTCTCGTTTGCCATTAACTCCAGATCCCAAAAAGCCATAGCATTAGCTCCTCAGTCCAGTATGAAACAGTACAGCTGGCCGAGGCTGCTACCCTCATTTCAGAAATGTCTGAAAGCAACTTAGAAACAAAAAACTAAATGGACAGCTGACTCACTTGCTAGCACACAGCTCTGGCATGCAATGTCCCAGGAAAAAAAACAAAACAAAACAGGTTTTTTACTCCCTGTATTGGCAGACAAGCAACATAATTTTGCAAAAGGACCAATATTTTGGAAGAAGCAATGCACACGAGGGCACAGCTGTCCCCAACAGCATTTAATACAAAGTTCAGCAAAGCAAAGTTCATCAGTGAATGAATTACAACACATAAAACAGAGATAAAAGATTAAAGCAGCAGGAGTTCAGCCTGCCACCCTGGCTGTGCCTGGCAGAAGTGTAAGGAAGGAGAGGAAGAGTAACACTGATTGGTTTGGAAGGAACTATCTATTTCTTCATCTACAAGAGATCCTCCAACTTTGTTGACCTTCTAGCAATTTTCTTCAGTAAGCTTTTTTTATTCTAGCTTCACATTATCCTCTGTGTTCCCTACAGGTGCTTCCTTAGGGATTTTCACCCAAACGTAACGTGTAGGTGCGTGCATCTCATTTCCACTCCTTTTCTTCTAAGGACTATGTAAGTAAATTTCATTTCTTTAGGCATCCAGTAAAACTTAAAATCAGTAATCCCTTGGTGATTTGGTGAAATTGTAAGTAGGATACAACAGCAATGACTTATCAATTAAAAACAAAAGTTAACCAATATCGAAGCAGTTTTTGCTGCAACCCAGTAAAAACACCCATTCTGTGCATACTGTAGAAATGTGTTGCTTTATGCAAGTGCATTAATGGTGACTAAAAAGCTTTTTCCCAAGAAATGCAGCTTTTTTCTTCTTTAATACACACACAGATTTCTGCTTCTTTTGTAAAAAAATTTTAAAAACTATTAAAAACTTAATAAAAGCAACACTTGATATTACAAGTTAGGACCAAGTGTATATCCTAGGAAAAAGTCTTCACGTAATTTTTCAAATACTTTCGGCGGGTAAGTTTAATGACAATCTAAATAATTAGTGGTACTCGATACAAGCTTAGGCTGAAAATATTGTTTTAGGATTGTTCCTTTCAAACAGTTTAAGTACTCACTGACACTCTAAAAACTACTTTTCAGCTTTTCATTTTGAAACGCTTTCTCAATGGATACCCAGTTTGACTTTAATAAAGATGTTCAAAAGTAAACACAACATAAAACAATGTTTTTTTTAATATTTGGACATTTCTTCTGGCACAAAATCAATTTTTATTCTTTCCAGTAAGAAAAGGCAGAAAGAAAAAGAAATCCAGTTGATCCTAACCTGTTTTTCAGTCTTTCTTTTCCTGGCTTAGCCACCACACACCCAAGCTAGTTATCTGGTACACCAGTCCCATGCCATTACTTTCCAAGAACTGGACTGTCAGAAATCATGGCACTAAGACCACAGGCTTTTTTGAAGGATGAGCCACCTCTGAAGCGTCTTAACAGTCCACCCACAGCGCCAGACTCACCTGTGCCTCCTCACTGGAGACGAGATGAAGTTGTGGCCAGGGAGAAGCTGCCACGTACAACCTCGCAATGTGAAGCAGGCTCATTCCCCCCAGCCACTCGGGATTTTTCCTGAAGCAAACGTTGTAACTACATCTCTGAAGTATCTGCGAAACCCCCGAGTAATTCTGCAGTCCGTGCACCTTAACTGCTTTGTTGTCTCTCAAGCAACTAGTAAGCTACTCCCCTGCTACCTTTACCTTCCAATTTCTCTTCCAGGCCTGGAGCACTATTTCACAGGCACAGCAAAAATCACAGGATTAGGAGTAATCCCACTTGGGAGCCAGGAGAGGCCAAAGTGCCGGGCACCAGCCGTCACTCGCGGGGCGGCACTACCACCCTCGCGGGAACCCACCGGGAGCTGACACCAGCTCCTGCCCCCGCAGCCCCAGCCCACGGGGTCAAACGCTCTCCCAGCGATCAAAGGCAAAGGTTCCACAGAAACGCTTGACTGAGCTAACTGCATCCCACTGCGGATTTTCCTAGCAGTTGATACTGATCTACTCAAAGCAAAATATGCCCTAACTGTCACAGGTAACGGCTGGAAAATGTCCTCTGACTCGCTAATGACACACCATACTCTTAGCATTGTATGGCTTTCCTTTCTCGTGGACTATTAATGCACGTCACACACTAAGAGCACATGCTCCACGTCTTGAGTACAGCAGTTTGTTCTGGTGCAAGTGTTCTTTAACATGTCAGCTGGGAAACTGGATCCTCAAAGGCCTTTCTCCAGGCCTCCAGATCCTCAAAACTAAGGACTAAGAATGTCATACATGTGAAAATTTATTTTTTCTTTTGGTAGTCCAACGTCTACTTCCTTGAAGTGGAAAGCAAAAAATCTTGATAGCATAATTTGTGCACATCCCCTAACAATATTGTCCCTTTACCTGTGCCAGACTTCTGCATTTGACTTATTCTGCTGCTTTAGCGAAAGTATAATAAAAAAGCAAGCACCTGAATCTTCAAAATTTGCTACTGCCAGCTGTGACAAGTGAACACTCACCAGCATGAAGGGAAAAAAAAAGCCAAAAAACCCACCCCCGCAAAAAAACCCCACCACTTTCTGTCAACACCTGTCATTGACTTTCTTCTAACAAAACTTCCTGAACTAAAGTTGTTCTGGAAGGCATCTTTTTACTGCTGACTTTCAAATATAAGAAACAGCTTTTTAAGGAAACCTGAAGCTTTTTTAATAGGCTAGTTCAAATACATGTGGCTTTAATTCTGTCAGAGACTGTGGCCTGAAGCAGTACATCCAGCAACTCAAGTATCTACTGTCCAGCATTTCTTCTTTCAGAGTCTGACCCAGAGAGACACAAAACAGCGGAAAGCAACCTGTGGTAGCATCCAAGCAATCAGAAAGGCAGGAATCGTAGGCTGGAAATTAAGGAGTTGCTAATTACCTTTTTCTCACTCAGGGCAGCTGCAAACCCATGGACCTCCAAATCAACCATTTCTCATTCACCTCCGAAATAGCTCTTTACAAAAATTGCTATTTTGGCAATGTCCTTTTGCCTCCATGCAAACGTCTGTATTTGTTAAAGCTAAACCTAAGGCACAAATATTGAGACTACATCCATCCCCCTTGTGCACTTGCCACAAAAACAACAGCAAACCAAGAAGCCCACCCCAAATGGAAGATCCTGTGTTGCACATGCACAGGAAGTCAGTTAACAGACTGTTAATACTTTTTTTTTTTAAAGTAGGTTAGCAAGCTCCCAAGAGAGCCCATTAACCTAGAATTAAAAATTGAATAAAACAATGTTTTGGGAAGAGACTTTCTCCTTTACGCCCCAAGATGGTGAACTCTCTCTACTTTCTTCAGCTCGGGGGAAAATTTTGAATTCTCTACCTCCATTAACTTCTGTTCATACCGCTACTTTAAGGTGCTTTGCCTCCAGGAGCTTCACATCAAATTTCAGTAGCTTTAGCTGATTTCCCTAGGACACGCTGGCAGACAACGAGATGGAGATGCTGCAAGCTCTCAGGTTTTGCTGCTACAGGAAAAGGAAATCCCCATGATTTCACCATATAGCAATACAAGCCAAGGGAATGAAAGTTAACCTGGAAAGAAACTAATAAATCCTACGTCTTTCTAACATACCTTTGCTAGGTCTTCTTCATAAAATCTACACTATAACATTCCTTCAGTATACAGAGCACGCACAGATCAGTGTTTACATACTGCAGTAAACCAAAACAGTTTAAAAGATGCACACAAACCAGTGTCTGTTTAGGCAAGTTTCCTGAAGCATTTCACTATGACAATAGAAGGGTGTTTCCATCCATGCAAGTGAACCTTATAAACTTTACTTTCAGAAAACAAGTTCATTTTTGGAAATGAGTAATTACTGGAAAAATCTTTAAGCACCTGAATGACCAAAAAAAAGTCAAACCACCTTTTCCTATGTCCTAGCTGAGTCGCAAGGACTATTTATCTTTCAATAATATTTTTATTATTGCCATAGTAGCCAGTTACTCCATCCACCTCCAGAGAAAAATAGGCAGGTAGAGATTTTTTTCGTCCCTAAACTATGTATCTCTGCCTACTAACGAAAATCTCAGAAACCACCTTAAGCACAGCATTTGAGACTGCTGTCTTCTGACTACTTCTCAATAAAGAGAGCATGCTCAGGCACGCAGTGAAAATTTTGCATCAAAACCATGATAGTCACCAGCTGAAAATCAGGAAGTTCTGTATTTGTGCAGGGAAAATGCCAGCTTTCAATAGTTTACCCCTCTTTTTGCAAGGGGAGGAAGAAAAAAAAAAAATCCCCTATGCAGGTAGGAATTGGGGGACATGGGTAAGCACAAGCCGTCAGTACCAGCTGTCATAGGCAGCAGTAATTCTCCCGTCCTGCTTCTATATTCTGTACCATCTTCATCCTTCCCACGGAGACGAGGCACAGGAGCCCCACTGTGACGCTGGGTTCGGACGAGAAGGCTCCCAATGGGGCAGAAAGAGGGGGAAGAGCCACGCGAAGAAGCGTTGCAGTGCAGGACAGACCCGTCACAACCACCCCCTCCCGCCCCCAGGCTTACCCCTTCTGCCAGCTCCCAGCAAGGCCGGTGTTTTATCCTATCTGTTCGCTCTCAAACCCAAGCTAAGGGCAAAGATGGGAGATAAATGCGAAAAGCATTTCTGGCTAACTGCAGCCGTCAGAGCACGGTGGCGTTACACATGTTTAAGTCTTGTGATCTTTCTGGCTGGCACGGCACTGAAAGCTGTACCCACATTAACACATACCAAAGGAAGGAAGTGTTTCACTGGTAGATGTCCAAGCATTTTAATCTGGACGCTCGGAGGAAACAAAATGTGTATTTAAAAAATAATCTGTGATGCTATTTACCCAACCCTTCAAAATAGAGGAGGTCTGATATTAACAGAAACAGCAGAGTTGAGGCTAAAGTTCTTAAGAGTTTTATTATTTTTCTGATTTCTAGAAATAAGGCAGGATATTTATTGTTCCACAGCAACACGTTAATAAGCCTTTGGCTTTAAATCTTCTTTACCTCTCTCCCCACCTTGGTACACATTAACGCTCCAAGACTACTTACGTTGGCAAATTTTGGAACATAAAATTGTCCTCTTGTTTAAAGAAATTAATTACAAAATACACAATAAAGCAGAATTAATAAACACAGAATTTTTTATGTAAAAGCAATGAAAAGCAAATGCAGCTTAGAGATAGAATAAGGAGAAAGAGATGCAGGAGGGCACTTCAGTCTTGCATATGCTGCGCACTATTTTCTGGTTTTGCTAACAAATTAATATTAAAATTAGTTGAAAAAATCGTAAGCCACAAGTAATGAAAATCTAATATGCAGCAGAAAAAAATCATTTTTAGTAGTCTGCCCAATTACACTTCAGTATTTCCTAAAGCAAAAACCAAAACGAGCTTCCACTCTCTTGTTTTCATTTGAGTTTTGCTTACCTTTGCTCTTGTGGATGCTCTTCCACATCCTCCTCCGAATCAGCCTGACAAACAGAGAAAATACCATGTAAGAATCTCAGAATTGCGACAGGGTGCACTGGACATATGTACCATTTTTAACTCCTCCAAAGACAGACTCTCACGTGACTTGCTTCCAAACCCAACTCAGCAATCTAGAATTCCTACAGTGATTCCCTTATGATTCAAGTAAGGTGGATGCTGGCCATCCCATTTGAGGTTTCAGCTCATTTTGCCACGACAAATGGTGAATTAACACGGCTACTCCATTTTTTTTTTCCAAATGTTGATTGAACAGACTCATTTTCCATTTACACAAATGCATCTATACAAAATTCTGCTCACACATACAACTTCAATCTAAAACCATCAATTGTCCTCAAACTACAGGAAGACTATTTTCTCCACCTTCAAATTACCTGCCGCCGTCAGTAAATTTCATTAACTAGTACCTGAGAAAACAGGATGCAGAATGCCTTGAAATTCCCACCACGTGGTAACACCAACAGCAAAGACAAGGTACCACGTTCCAATGGGGATGGTGAGGTCCCAAACCCAGACCTTATCCGTGATCAGCAGCACGTACAGAAATCGGAGAGAGTAGAAGCTTTAAACACAACGGCATAGCTCAGCTGCTGGACTAAGGTAATTTTCGAGACGTGCAGTCAGCAAACTGTGCCAGCTTGCAGTTCGCAACTAACCACTTTGAGCTGTCTACAGAAATGAACTCAAGCGTCGGTTCAATGAGCTCCCTGCAGGAAATCCATTTAAAACAAGCAGGTAGCTGCTCTGAACCAGCCAAGATCTCCAGGAAAGCTTTAGGTACAACTCAAAATGGAGCGTGTTACAGCCACTCAACCCGCGCTGATGAAACCAGGGACAACTTTAGGGAGATTAACATTTTTCAGAAAGAGGTCACAGTTATCCTGCCAAGAACATCTGGTAAGTTTTCCCAGCTACTGCTTCTACAGGTGATGGTTCCACAAGACACGAGCTACAGACCTTAGCAATAAAAAGGTAGGGGGGGGAAAAAAAACCAAAACTTTTAAAATTAAAAGAGTGCACCTTCCACCACCCCTCCTACACATTTCCCATGTAAGTGCATCACGGAACAGGCCCCAGGTCACCAGCTTTGACTCTAGCTATTTTCACTACATACTGGAAAGAAAAATCACCTGCACGAACACTGAACATCTTTCTACAGGTTTCACATGCTTAAGCAGACCAGGCGGCCCTACTCGTCTACCGAACGGGACAGACAGCAGGATTTCTGAAGACCTGAGCCTCATGAAGGGGCAAAGAATGACAACCACGCTAAGGCAACAAATATGGTTAATATTATTATTAATAATTAACATTATTATGGCTAAAATAATGACGTTATGGCTGAATTATTACAGATCTTGCTACCAGATGCATCTAACTTCAATCTTTTGCCACAAGCAGCTCATCCAATAGAAGCAGCACAGCCTTCACCACAGCATAACCAAATCTGTAACAAGACTGACGGGGAAGTACAAGTTCATTTGAGGACTTGATGATCTTTCTTTACGCCTGCCCTTAAAGGGAGGTTGGAGACACCATGGTAATTGTCCAGGATCTGAAGCACATCACACAGCTCTTCAGCACAGACCTACTGACCTAGAGGTCCTAGCACCTGGCCCTCCTGAAAACCTGGCCACCTCTAATGACTGAGCTAAGCCTTGCTGTTAGACTCTACCAGTATGGCACAATACAAACCCATCATCTGCTTTCCAGCTTCTCCAAGCTCCTTTTGCACCTCCAGGACCTCAGCACGATACCAAACAGAATTAGAGGGCTCCTCATTCACCTCCTCCAGAAACAGCTTCTCTGCCACAACAGGCTGGCAAGCTGTTCTCATTTTAAATGGCTTAACTCCTCCTTTAAACGGCTTAACATCTGCCAGGCATCAGAAACCTGGGACCGTGTCATTACGCAGTGCTCACCCTTAACACTAGCTATCTTACCACTTCTCCTCTTCACTTTTCCTCAAGCAATGATGAAGAAAACCTTCCCAATCTACAGTGCAGCTGCAGCATAAAATCTCAATTGTGGAAGAAAAAAAAAATTTAAAAAATCACCCTCGACTCTGAGCATGCACACAGAGCCCCATGCCCAGCTTTCTCCTATCTTCTCTCTTCTGTATGCCACAGGCTACATGTATACTTACACTGAGGATTTAAAAAAAAAAAAAAGAGCAAGCTTTCTCCAGCTACCATATCACCAGACAAGTACTACAGGGGGATGGGAGGAAGGGAAAGACTCCTGAAGCCAAAATGCAGGTCCCAGCAGCCTATCCCTGACAAGCCTATCCGCTTCCTCCAAACCTCATCCTGAATACCGGCAGGTGCTTATCTTGTGCTAGAAAGCCCCTGAAAGCCCCCCTCTCATGTCACACAAGTCATGAGAGCCTGGGCTGACAGCTTCTGCATAATCTGCATGGCCAACCAGCCCCAAGTCCTATCAGCACCATCCAGAAGCTCAGCTGGGAGGCTGGAGGAACCTTTTAACAGCCCGAAGAGGAACACAATTCCCACCCCAAGTCTGTCTCAGGCTTGCACACAAATTGTGCGCCTTCAGACAAACCCTGCTTTGAAGTAGGTGACTCCGGACATTCAATTTGCGCATAGCTTATGGGATGCGCCTCTGTTAATGACATAGTGCAGTGCCGCATATCTCAGATACATATGTAAGATCAAGGTCTTCATCAGCTTTCGAAACCAGCAGAACAATTAACCTTATTAGCCCCTGAGCTGCACTGAAGAACAGGAACTGAAGACGAGTTGCTACTACATGGGAAAAGAAAAAAAAAAAATCTTGCAGAACCTTTAAAGTGAAAATCCAGACAGCAGCTCTATTTGCCCAGTGTATGTAACAGACTATGATACAGTAAATATTATGGTATCTTCCTCTTTCTCCAAAATTCAAGCACCTGAAATATTATCACAGTAATCTGAAATAAGCAGTCGCTGTAATCGCCTAAGTATCTGCAAGCAGATTGAAACATACTCAAGGCATTCCTGTAATGAAACGTCTTGCTCATCTCCTACATGCAACACGCAGGAACAGTAGAAAACCCATCACATCAGACAGACATGGCACTGACACCAAAAAAAAGTTTGGTATATGTTACCTTTGATGACTTACTGTCATTTTCAATCGTGATAACAAGACCTACAATTTAAGCTTCATTATTTCATTTTAAAGTAGTTCCTCCCTCGAAACTGAAGGGGCTGACAGGAAAGCGCTGAATGCCCTGCTCTGCAGGGACCCAGCCCGCCTGCCCCTGCCTTCAGATGCTCACAGTAATCACCAAAGCGGTTTCTGATGGACAGAAACACGCAACTATGACTCTCCGATACCTCTTTTAAGTGGTGTCCACATGAACAACAAATGGCGTTTGTGCTTCTCCTTTCATACACTCGTGGCCATGGAGATAGCAGGCCTGATACCCTTACTGTGCCTTTCCTTGGGCTCCTTCCTCTCCTCTTCAGCAAAAAAAATACAACTAACCACCTTTCAGCTTTGCATTGAAGTGCTCCAACATGGCTGTTTATATTTAGAGCTTTTTCAGCCTTTAATGGGGAAGGGCTTGGGTGTCAAGTCCTGCACAAAGGAGCTTTTCTCCCAAACATTTTAGTTAAGTAAGTGTTAACAAGTTACAAACAAACAGGCAAACCACAAAATTATGAGTCTGAATAAAAACCACAACTGCTCTAATCAAGCCTCTCGCACTTGAGATTTTCCATGTCAAAATCCCACTGGTTTTCCATGCATCTCCCAAGCACTAGGGCAGGCAAGACTTTAAATTCTTCCACACTGAGGACAAATGATGGGAAGAAAAACCAAAACAAAAATCCAGCCACCCAGCCCAGGGACGTTTGCTATAAAAAGAAGGTCAAGGGCAAGGAGGAGAAGGAGAGGAGGGCGGGGGCTCTGCAGCTGCCCCACACTTCACACCACCTTCAACAAGAAAGAGGGACTGGGCGCAAGGGAGTACGGATACCGCAACTGACTGGGAAACCCAGCTCGTCTCAAACCAGAAAGGGAGCCCAGGAAGAAACATTAAAATGCTGGAGGAAGCTGCAGACTGGTGGAAGACTGTCAGCACGCTAGATACAGCCAGCTCCTCCTCAGCTCTGGCACACAAGCCTACGCACACCCTCACCGCCCGCAATGCTCCGGGCACCCGTCAGGCTCGGCTGCGGAGCAAGAGGACTCGGTGAGGCATCCCCAAACGGATCTGCAGGCCTCAGAGGAAGCCGAAATCAAGAGAAAAGATCCCAAGCTGGGGGGGGGTGGCGGGGGAGAAAAAGCACAAATACATGTAAAGAGGGAAGCTGGGAGGGGGCACGCAAGAAGCACAAACAATGAAAGGGAAGCAAGAGGAAACAGAAGGTAGAACGACCGACCGGGGTGGAGGCACGGGGGCCCTGAGCGGCTGCGCTCCAGCATGCAAATTCATGCAGTTCACGTAGACAAAGCGATGCTGTGAGAGGCCTAGAAAGCAACTACAAATATTAAAATGCTTTGTTTCCCCCTCCCCGCCTCTTAACACGATGTCATTATTTGGTATGTGCTCTTGGAACAAAAGCACGCGCAGGCAACCTGACGGCTGAATAGGCTACCGACCTGTCCAACTTTCACCCTCAATTTCTGCAGGCAGCAAGGAATGCTCAAAACTGCTCTGTCACAGGCAGCTGATGATGCATGGAAAATAAGATAATAGTGCAAAGCCACGACAGAAGGGGAAAAGCATCCATCAGACAGCGTTGGTAACCCGCCAGAAATAGGCAAAAAGGCTGGGCAGACAGGGCAACCTAATCCATACCCCTGCTCAGAGCCTGCGACACACAGGCGGGAGGGAGGTGCTTTGGGTGAGGAGCATGCACGGTTCCTTCCCTCGATTTTTCACTCCTGCATGCGAAGTCCTTGCTCTCCTATGCTGCACTCCCGCCCTCCCTCCTCCAGAAGGGAACAGGAAGAACCAGATCGAGGAATCAGGACGCTTCCCATTCCCAAAGTCTTCCCCGAGACCCACCTTCAAACACATGAATGAAGCAACCCTTGAATATTCCCTGTCAAACGTTTATTATTCACTCAAAAGCAAGGAAGTTCCTTCTCTTATTGGACCCTCACCATTGCATCACCACTGCTGTGGTACACGAACACTGGGCAGCAACTCTCTGTGAGAGTTTAAGTGAGAAAGTCTGTTCTTGCAAGGAAGAGAACACGGACAACCTCCTCGTAGCGGTAAGTCAGACCATTTTTAGCGGAGCGTGGAGACCGACAAGCAATAAACCTCTTGCAAGTCTAAGCATCCCTCTGACAAAGAAAGGGCAGTCAGATGTTAACAGATGAAGCGGTTTTCCAAATCTCCAGAGCTGATGCTGGCATCTCCGCCGATGCCCCTCACTAACCCAGAACAGTCACCCAGCAGGGCGACGATGTCGAATTGCCTTCAGGACCTCGCAGCCACCGCAGGGGATCGCGGCAGGGTGGGTAACCCTCGACTCCTCAGGCGCTCAGAGCAACGCCACCACTCCATGGAAGCAGTGTTGGAAGTAGGGGCTGGGCTGTAGCCCAGCCTCGCTACATCCGCACGACAGACGGAGGTCTCCTTTCCTCCTCCCCCCAAAAACTGGAAAAGGCGGCTTCAAATTCGGCCGCAGGCCCCAAGCCCAAGAGGTGCTGGGTAAAGCCCAAGCCCGCGTGGGAACACAAATTCGGGCATTGGGGTTGGGCCTGGAACCAAGCTTCGGTCTTAAAAACTGTTTGAGGAACTCAGGACCTTCTGCTCCAGCTTGAGCAGTCACCGGCGCGTCAGATGCTGCTGCGGTCCCCAAGCTCAGAGGGGAAAGCCATGCAAAACAGCCACTGCACCACTAGTGCTCAGAGACTGGTTCATCTTGCTTTTAACATCCGCCTTTTATTTCAGCAAGCCTATCGCGATTTTCACTTATCGCTCTGTCGCAACTGAAACTAGAAGACGTGTTTTCTTTCCTGCGTACCTAATGCAGCGTCTACAGAAACGACAGAGGAGCAGCAGCCTCAGCCTCACCTTTCACTGCTGCAAGGACTCAGCAGGACCATACGCTCCACCACGCCAAGTTCAAGGGCCATTCATGCCTGGTTTTGCTTCAGTCACACTAGAGCTTTTTATGAGGATGCTCAAGAACAAAGTGTTTTCCAAGGGGACCTAATCTCCTCAGGAAGTAAACATCACGTCATCATCACTCAATTGCAGCTTTGCAACGAGGAGCAACTACAAACGACTGCATTACACGGTTCTACATCTAATGCATCTTAACGTCTTCAAGGTAAAGACTGCACAAGCAAAAGGCTGAGTTCCTTAAGCATCCCTGGTCACAGAGACTCTGCACCTTCCCGTAGCTACTACCACATCTGCACCAGGCAAATTCTGAACAGCATAACATATATAAATATTTTTTTAAGTATTTGTATATACAACAGATAATACTTTCATAACACCACAATACAAAATGCTGGGCTCTGCTAAGCAGCATCAGTTGTTAGCTAGCTGAGGAGAGAAACAATGCTTCTGCCCTTTTTCCCTACGTTAACGGGTATCAACGGCTGAGCACTAAACGGAGAATGATATAATGGCTTAAGAGAAATAAATTACTCTCTTTTCCCCCTCACATAAGATGATGTCCCTAAGGACTGCGTCTTCCCATTTACGAGCCTGGTGCCTTGAAGTCTAGGAAGGCCCAGCTGAACACATGGCAGAGTCCGTCAGTACAAGTTAAATGACTGCCTCAGATGCCATAAACTCCAGACCACCGCTTCCAGCACCCCACCTCGCTTACCAGCCGGGCCATGTATTTTACAGTACTGGCTCCTCTTCCCACACAGAATGTAACAAGGCATGTTACCGTTCAACAAAAGCGGCTAAACAAAACAAAAATGCGCTATGATGCGAGGAACAACATCATAAATGATGTGTCATTTGAGGGGAAAAATGGCTCCACCTGAGCAGGTCTGAGATAATAAATATATGCATATTCATCATACGCACATCCAGTATTCACCGTGCACAAATACAATCATTTACCAAAAAAAAAAAAAAAAAAAAAGGAAGGCGAAAACAAGAATAAAACCGAGGAAAAAATACAAAGCTGAAGAGCCACACCGCTGGTTGCAGCCCCGGTAGCGGCAAGGCGCCGGGAGGGGGAAGCCGCGGGGACGGGGCTGCGGCGTGACAGCGGGCCGGGCCGCCCCCCCGGCCCCACACCCGCCCCCCCGGCCCAAACCCACCCCCCAGGCCCTCAGGGCCCCGTAACGGCCCCTGGCCCCCCCAGGACCTCGGCCCCGGCCCCACCTCGCCCTCCCGCCCCCCCCGGCCCCAACCACCGCCCCCCCCTCCCGGCGCCCCCTCACCTGGGCGGGCAGCAGGAGCTCCCCCTCCTCGGCCTGCCACAGCTCCACCACGCCGGGAATGGGCTCGATGGCTGCGGGGGCAGAGAGAGAGAAACGGCAGATGGAGCGGCCGCGCTCGCAGGGGCCGGGGGCGGGAGGCCGGAGCCCGCAGGCGGCGGCGGCGTCTGCCCGGGGCTCCCGGCGCTGGGGCGGGCCCGCAGCGACGCGCGGCCCGGCTGACACCGGGACGGGCACCGCTGGGCGCAGGGCCGGGAAGAAGGGGGGCAATGCGAGCCACGTCCCGGTTCCCTTTGTGTCCCCGGGCTGCCACCGCGGCAGCCGCCCGGGGGACGGTGGCGGGGGCGGTGGCCCCGCTCGCACGCCCGGAGCGGGCAGCGGCAGCACCCCCGCTCCCTCCCCCGACCCGACCCGTCGGCGCCCTCACCTTGCCCCTGCGCCTCCCCGGGGCGAAAGCAGGGCAGGAGGACGTGGAAGACGCCCAGCAGGAGGTTCATGGCCGCGGCCGCGCGGCAGTAGCCGCTCTGCTGCGGGTAGCGCAGCCCCGCCATGCCGTGCCGCGCCGCGCCGTGCTGCGGCTGGGCGGGGGCGGCGGGGGGGCGGGGCCGGCGCGGACGCGGGCACCGCCCACCGCCACGCCGCGCGGCTGCGCGCCGCCACGCCCCGCCCGCGGCCACGCCCCCTCCCGCCAGCGCCGAGCACATGGCGCGCCGCCAGGCGGGAGCGCCCCCCCGCTCCCACCCCGGAGGTGCCCGAATCCTCCCAGACCCCCCGCAAAGCAAGAGGGAAAGGCAGGAGGCGGGGGAGGCGTAGGGGAAAAATGATGGAAAATCGGTTTTATGACGGCGTTTGTGCAAGTGGCGCATGGTTGGCGGCAGGACCGGGAGCTCCCCTCTCTCCCTGATACCCGTGTGCGATGTCACCGGGCCGGGGCTCGCGTGCTCCCTTCTTCTTTTCTTTTAAAAGAAAGCATTAAAACGGTGAGCGAAGGAAGAAAACAATGAGGCAGCGCGAAGGAGGAGGGGGTGGGAGAAGAGGGGGGGGGGGGGGAAACCAAAATAGCCCCGCTCTGGTGACCTTGGTGCAGATGTGCCTAGGGAAGGTGCTGCCAAAGCGAACGGCGGGTGTACGGTTCAGAAAATAAATGGGCAGTGGGATTTATTTGCCTTAGTATTCCCTGACTGCTTAGCAGCGCTGTATGTCAGAGGATTACTGCTGCTGGTCTGATCCATTTTGGTTTTAAGTAACTGTGCTGGTGCCTGATGGGTCTCTCCGGTAATTACGGCGTTTATGAAACACAAGTGTAGAACAGAGCCCAGCGATCGCGTACGCTGCTCATGCGGTTTTAACATGCGTCTCGCACGCCCTTCTAATCATATTTTAAAGCACTTGTCCCTTTTGCTCAAAAAATAAAACCTCAAATGCTTAAATTACAGGAAAAAACAGTTGTTAAACTAGTTGTGCAAACCTTGAGGAAAAAAGCAAGCAAATACTCTGCTAACAAGGTTTGCAGAACCCCAAAATTGCATCTGGTTCTCTCCTTACTGATCACACATAGTAACTCACATAAACAACGGAAACATGGTGCTTACTCACCAAAGGCTCGTAAATAAAGCCAAACAAATGACAAAACCCATTTTCAGCCCCGGACTGAGACAACACATGAGGCCGTTTGAGACCTCGGTCCCCATCGGCAGCGGGGCAGCCACGCGATGCCTCTCCGCTTAGCGGTTGTAAAAGCTTTTCCCACCCAGAGGCCATCCAGGTTTGACGGAGCCGCCAGGGCGAGGGCAGGTCTGCGTATGGGGAGCGCGTCTGCTCGCGGCAAGAGCAGAGCTGACCCCTGCCTTCAAGGAGAAGACTTTGGCGTTCACCCGTATTGCGCAACGGCCGACGCGTGGCGATGCAGTCTTGTCTCTTGCCCACGTCCTCCTCTCGCTTTCTCCTCTTCCCCCCTTTTTCCTGCTCTCTGCCTGTTAGATGGGTCTTTTATTTTCCGCCCCGTCCCTCTGCATCTTTCATCGCGTTGCCCATGCTTCCCCACAGGCGGGCAGAGGAATGGCTGCCCCGGTTGCAGGGGCGCACGCCGGGGCACCCTTCCGCCTGTGCCCCAGAGCGCCCCCGGGGCTTGCAGAGAAACAGCACCTTTTAAAATGGGAATGGTTGGATGTTTCTCTGCCGGCAACCGTGCAGCCATGCTTGGACAGGTGCAGGAATAGATGCTTTAGAGAGAAAGAGGGTTGTAATGGCGTAAACTTTATATAACAACCCCACCCCAGGGCTGCATGGCACTATGAACGTACTGTGCATTCGGCAGGGAACTGTTCCCACCACTTTTGCAACTGGTTCCATTTGAGATAGCAGTTAGAGCCATAGACTGATGTTACTTTAAATTATTAGCTTTTTCTTGCCGAGTTTTTAAAAACCGATGTCAGCACGAGCTGATGATTTTGCGCGTCTTACGTCTGAAAGTCGACTGCATTTTTAATGTCTGCAGGAAGGGGTCTGGCTGGCAGTAGGTCGGGGTTTAGAGGAAAACTCTCCTAGACGGTCTTGAGACTGGTTTAGCTAAATAGGTTTTAAGACGTTAGGCGAGAGAGGTGGCCTGAGCCGCAGTCCGGGCTGGGACCGGGCTCACCTGGGAGATGCTTCCCCCATGAAAAGCAAGGGGCACGTTTGCAGCCTTGGAAAGGGGGGAGCTGCAAGGCTTTCTGCAGGCATGGTACAGCCACCCCAGTTCGACGGCAGGGCTGAACACCTTGCTTTCTGGAGGCTTTTTCAGATGCAACGGGCAGGACCGGGAGGAAATCAGGGCCAGGATGCAGATGTTGCGATCGGATGAGGAGATACATAACGTTGCGTAACAGACATCAGATGGGAGCAGGCAGCCTAATGATGTTCCCGCTCCTGTGCCTCCGTGCATCCCGTTACCAGCTAAATATGCCTGGGACTGTTCTTCATGCGTGAGATGAAATCAAATGTACCTGCTGGTAAACACACGGAGATGCTCCTGGGCCAGCCCCAGGACAGCCTGGAGAGCTGCCCCCCGCCATAGAGAGCGCAGGGGAAGACCGAGCAGGGACGATGCTGGGTGGGCAGAGCAGAAGGGAAGAGGAGCGGGAAGCTTTTCCTCCCAGATAAGGCTCTAGGTGACTTCTGCAATCATAAGAAAATGGATATTTGGGTTTTTCCAGGCTGAAACATCTGCCTTTATTGGCTGCGGTTGCGCAGGAGGGGTCTCAAGACCCCCGTGTCCCGCAGCACCCACCCTATCTTCTCTTGGCCACGCTTGGCGGGTGCTGGCCCACGCTCCCCCAGGGAGGGTTCGCCTCCCCCCGCACTGTGTGGGGGCTGCGCTGCTCCTCCTCACCCGCAGCACCGCCCGCAGCGAGCCGGCGTGTGACATGCAACCCCATGCTCTGCTCACGTTGCCTTTAGGCAGCCTGGGCATCCCTAACACCGCACCCCTCGGTGCCCGGTTATGCGCACATCGGCACCGCCGCCACCAGCTTTCCAACTGCATCCGACCTACATTCGCCGCCTTCTCACTGCCGCAGCTTGATTTTATTTAGAGCAGCCTCGCTCATCTAGCCTCGCTGCGGACCCGTCGGTGAGAAGGAGCTTGGTGCATGGGATGCAGCGGGGGGCGGAAAAAGCTGCCAGCATGTCCCTGCTGGCCCCCTTTGATGGGCCACCATGGCACTCTTTGTTCCTCAAAAATTAGTGACTAATGCAGAGCCAATAGACTCACCCCGCTCAACCTGGAAAAGCAAACAATTGCTAAAACATTTGGATGAGGAACCAGGGGCGGGTGGTCCCACTGCGTGAACCCGGCATGGACCAGCCCGCGCAGCTCTCCCAGCTACCTGCAAATGTGTCAGTTCTTTTCCAAAGCTCGCAGACCTATTGACGATGCTGTTTTCCAGCTAGGGAAGATTTTTTGAGGCTATACACGTATTTACTATTCATGTGAAACAAATCCCTGCGCCGGCATACTTTAAGATCTTTGACTTGTTTTTCAGTAGTAGGATGTGCTGCTGAAGTATTTATTTTTGCTGTTTCCCTTGCCCTTGAACTACAGGGAAAAGGAGGTGAGTTTTACCTACAGCAGTCTGGAGATACCGCTGTAAACTTCTGCAAATCGTAAAGCACACAGCAATTAATCCAGCCCTAAATGCCATTACAAATCCCCATTACTTTCAGTGTGGGAATAGCTACTCGCCTTTCAAAAAAGACAGGACACTTTACAGAAATACTAGGCAAAATTAATTTCTGGGGGAATTAAGCCCAGCAGAAGCCTTTCTAGTCAAAGTATGCAATCATTTCATATGCAGCCACATATTACACCATATGCGGTTAATGCTCAAAATAAGTATAGTGGTCATCTATTTAGGGGCTTCCATTAGGTACAGCTTGAGAGATGGTATGCACCAAGGGTGATATATTTAAAAAAAAAAAAAGCCCCAGGGCGGTGGTCAGCCCGCCCTGCAGTATTATCTTCTCCTTACCATCCCCAGCCAGGAAATCGGCAGTGATAAGCCCCATTGGCATGGGCTGAAATATGCCCACCCTGGGGTCTGCAGCGGTCTCCGGCTGAGCGCAGGGCCTCTTCTCGCCCTCCCCGGCAGCCTCCCTCCCTCGTCGGGCTCTGCTTTATCAGCCCCGAGGCTGTACATGCCCCCACCCGCCCCGCACGCCCAGGGCCGGCTCTATCGGCACGTGCAGCAATGGCCGGTCTCCCCTGATAAGGCTACAAATCCCAAAGAGAGATTCAGGGGGGATAATGCCTTCATCTGGGTCATCTCCTCATCCAACTAGCTCGCTCTTCATCGAAGGGGCAGCATTTCCCCAAACACCCGCTGCTGGCGCTTCGGGGCCGGGCACAAATCACCGGGGGGTCAGTCCCACCCAAGGAAAGCCGAGTCCCACCGACCTCTGCCACAGGGCTACGTGCTCCCCAAGGATCAGCTCACGGGTGAGTTCACAAGGAGAAAAAGAAAGAGAAAAGGAGGACCTGGCAGGGCACAGCCATAAATTTCTGTGCTCGGTTCCCCGTGTGACAACTGAAGATAAGCAGCCCTCCCTTTTCTCCCCGGTGCTTGTCCAGCTAGCTTGCTTAGCCAGCCAGCTTTCTGGGAGCAGAGACTCTCCTACCATCTCAGTGTTTGTGTAACTCCCGGCGGAGCGGGGCCGCGATCTCCGTCGGGGCGCCTCCGCATCATTATAATAATAAAACAATACGGGAACAAGCGTTTCTCTCTTCCTCCGGGTGACAATTACCGTCGTGGCTCCCTCCCCGGCCCCGCATCCCCAGCAAAGATTTTTAGCGAAGCTGGTAAGTGCGGCTCGAGCTGGGCTGAGCCTAATTCTTTTAAAGACTAATTCAGCCTGATAAGAGTGCGGGGGACAAAGCCTGCCCTGGCAGCGTAATTAATGAAGTACAAATTGTTTCTAAAGCCTCACGCTGGCAGAATTTTTAGAATTAATGACGACTTGTCACCGTTGGGGCTTGTCGGGGAGGAATCGCTCTCGTCTTACGTGCCCAATCTGGGTCAGCAGCCCATCCCTTGTTTGAGGAGGGGAGAGCGAACAGGCAGCACGGCACTGCCCCAGTAAGCTGCTAATGACACCGTACTCATTACCACGGATGACAAACATTACGCTCTTGTTTCTAAGCAGAATTTTTGCCAGCTCTCTCTGACTTTCTAGGCTGTGATTAAACACAGCCAGAAAAATAGCGCGCTTACCTGGCCTACTTTTTTTCATTTTCCCTCTCCTCCTGCATTTTTCATCAGAAAAATCTGCACAGTAAAACAAGCGTCTATATGATCCCATAGAAGACTTGATGAATGTAGGACAATATCAAGTTATTTTAATAACGCAGCATATGAAAGATTGAGAAAAAAAAACAATTAGGCAATCTATTCAAAAAGAGCCACTTGCTCTGGAATCTCAAATAAGAAACCAGTATATATCTCTCTCTCTATCTCTGCGTACTAAAGAAGAAAGGATAGTGAACGTTTTTATTTTAAAAAGCAATGTTACTATTGCGGTATCAATCAAATGCTAGGTAATTCAAAAAATATGCTGACACGCTCTGTCCTTTCCTTGCCCTGCTCTGCCTACATTTTTTAGCACATACAGTGCATCCACTTGAAAGCGTGGTGGATCCTTGCACACAGCAGGATTTTGCAGTCTCCTGCGGGACCCACCATGTTACAATAGCGTTCAAAGCTTTATAAGCTTCATTTAGTTTCAGCAAGCCTGTTGGAGCATTGTCTGTGCTTAAAGAGGCATTTAGAACTGAAGCGAAGCTTTGAAAGCTTCAGAGACAATGACGCTGGACTCCCTAAACCCATGAGTTCACTGCACGGTTTGAAGTGATGGCATCATGTAGAAAACATGACACGCTGCTCTGAGAGCCCTGCGGTACCTAGGCACGAAAGAGGGGGGGAGCAGGAAATCTGGGGCGTGCGTTGAGTTTCTATGGCTTAGAGTCACGCCTGTACCGAAGGGAAGAAAAGCATCCTTAATTTTTTCCTGCCCTTGAGATTTGTACCCATGCATATTTATTCTCTTGTTCTGGAACGATTTCTAAGCCATTGCTATGTGCATTTCTAAGCTGTTGGGAATAAAAGAAAACAACCCCCGGAGCGCACACAACAAAAACAAGCGGCGATGCAGCAGCCGTGCCACGAGGAGATGTCCGGCTTCTGCGACTCCAGCATCCTGCGGCACCGCGTTGGTGTAAGCAGTTTGCACATCCCTGGACTGAGCAAAAGGCAGCATTTAACGCAGAACTGCGCTGTCTACGAGCTGAGGGAAATAGCTGCAAAACAGGCGTCAGTAAAGCTGTGCTTTCCCGAAAGGCACTCATTTTTCAATGTACAACCCCGCCTGTCACCATTTCTAGGCAAGGGCACATCATTTGTATAACCACAGTGATAAACTGTGCCGATAACATCTCAAGGAGAGAGGAAAACATCCCCTTGAGACCCAAAAATAAGCGTCCACCCTACCCATGCCACCTCGCTCGGGCGGTGAAGGTCACCCGCGTCCTCAGGCTGCAGCGGCACAAAGTCCCCGCTCCCGCCTCGTAGGACTTCCCCGGTGAAACCTGCAGTGCTCGGCCGTGGGCAGCAGCCTCTCGGCCACCGCAGCCACCAGCAAGGAGGATGAGGAGAGGGAGGCTCATGAGAAAATGGGAACGATCCATATAAAATAGCACCTTACAGATCAAGTCAGCTACGTGATGCCCATAAGCAGATCAAAAGGACGGCCCGTAGCAAACAGGCGTAATAAATACCAGCCTCGTGAAAAGCCATCGGGCCTGAGTGGGTTTAAAAAAAAAACAGTAAAATAGGATTTCACAGCATGACAAATGCTGTCAATAAAAGCTGGGCGCACCCCGGCGCCCAGGCAGCGCTCGGAGAGCCGCCTCGTGTCTCGCAGGCTGCATCTCGTTCGTAAGACCACGGTATTTCATCAGGGCGCAGCTGCAGGCAAAGCTCGGTGGAGCGGAAAAGGAGACGGCGTGAGCCACGGCAGAGTTACCGTGTGGTTTAATTTTCAACTTCAATAGCTGTAGAAGGTTTTAATAGGGGTAAAATCTAGTTTTACTTAACTGCGGTCCAGCGGAGCTATTTTTCACTGCGACTAAAAATAAGAAAAATAAACCAGTTGGAGGCAGGTAACGGGCATGGGAGATTTTAGCCCAAAGGGTTAAAGCCTGGTAAAGGTGTAAAGCAGAATCAGTTAGTACTGCAGCATGTCAGAAAAAAGCTTAGCTGTCAAGGGTGCAGCAGTTCCACGTGTGTGCAGATGCATTTGAGGGAGGAAGATGCACTGATGACATTGAAAAAACACAGCACAAAAATAAGAAAGATTTCAGAATACATCCAAGTTGGAAACGCTACTGTTAAAAGCTTACTTAAGCACAGTAAAATATTGCTGTAGCTCTTTTTTGAAGTCCTGAACTGCTACTATAACAAAAATAAACATGCTGATAAAATATTGGAGAACAGCAATGCCAAACTCCCAGAGAAGTGAATGGCCGATTTGCCCGAGCCGAGCTTCAGGCCTGGCTCCAAAGCTGACTTCGCAGCCCAGGACCCGACGTTAATGGGTCACAGATGTTCTCCTGTAAGAAAAAGAAGTTGAATGTGTTTATTTCTTTCGTGGTACAGGCCAGAGGGCAGTTAGGGGAGCATTTGGAAACCTGCGAGTTGCAGTTGCTTGATCGAATAACTCGTTTGAGAAAAAGATTTTGCCATACAAAATTATCCCCCCCACAGTTTCGACAGCAAGTGAGAGTTTCACTTCCGTCTGAAACTGAGGGGGGAATTTAGGTAGCCTAGAAAAACAATGTAATGCGCACGGTTTGTGAAGTACCAGGGATTTTTCATGCCGCAGCCTTAAGGCCACCTCTTTTTTTACACCCTCAAAGAAGCCGGGGGGCTGGCCGCTGCCCAGCTCGGTGCCAGGGCGTCGCGATGCACGCGCGGGCCGGGCTCTCCAGCCGGGGCAGGAATCACTGCCTGCTCTGCCAGAGCTGCGAGGGGAGGCATCTCCTCTGGGCACGACCCGTCTTCTCGGCTCACCTATCTCCAGACAACTAGCGCGGCTGCAGCCACCAGTTTCTCACCGCGTGCCCTTCCCCAGCACCTTGCTCTTTCAGCAAATGAAGCGAGGGGCTAATCCTTTAGGGGAAGAAAAGCCAGCGTATTATGAGGGAGAAAATAAATCTGTCCCTGAGGACAAGAACCGCTATTACAGAGTTGCCCTAGCCACCCCAAAGCATGGGCCTTTCATTTTACCGATGTCAGGGCTGGGTTTAATGGGGGACGAGGAGAGGCAGTGCCTTGCACCGGGGCTGGGCGCGGAGCAGTGGGGGGGTGGCAGGCTGAGATAGAGCACTACAACTCGTCTGACGTGGAAATGGGAAGGATGACGGGACCCGAGCTCAACCCACAGCATCAACTACCGTCCTTTCTGGATGCCTATATTGCATAGAGCGGTAACACCCTAGGAGAGTTGAGTATCTCATGACAGTCCTGCAGATACACGGTACTGAAGTCCTCTCCAGGGCCCCAGTTCTACCACCACTGAAGTCAAATGTCATGTGTCAATATGGGACGCTTCTTCCAGGCGTGGCTGCCCAGCTACGAAGGGCACAAAAATACACGTGAACCCCCAACCCCGGCTACAGCCGAGTGATACCCCGCAGACGGCTCAGCCGAGGAAAGGTGGGGAGGTAACGCCTCGCCCTGGGTCAGAAGCCCCATCACCCCCCTCGCTTGAAATGGTTTGATTTCTGGAGGAATCTCTGCAGGAACCCTTGCCGTGTGGTGGACCCCAAAGCACAGTGGGGAGCAGGGAGGTCCGGGCCGCCCTGGGAAAAGCCGAAAGAGCAACTTTTTCTCTTATTCCTATAGCCAGGGATCAGCCTAGATACTCACAACTTTCTAATCCACTTTCAAATGCTACCTAGAAAAGCATAGCAGAAAAATCAGATGATTTGGACATTTTGAAGATTTTTTTTATTTCCCAGAAAGCAATTTTAGGCTTGTTCGTTTCTTTTCACAGAACGTCTGCAGTTCCCTGCAACTGTAATTGCTGTCATTGTCTTCTGAAAATGACACTGGCACTTGCACAGCCTCCTTCCAAATAATTGCAGGTACTTTCAGTTCCTTAGGGGAGCGCATTTTTGATGTGTAGGGCTTTACCTCTGCCCTTTCCCCAGGGATGTGCGTGCATTCATCTGCTGTACTGACATCCCAGGGGCCGTGGCCCTTCGCTCACCAGCTATTCCCAGTGGCACGTCACTCACAGCTGGATGGGAAGCGGTACAGCTCCAGCACAGTGTGGATGAGGAGCCGTGCAGATCCCATCAGCCACAGGAGTCGGGTGCCTAATTCTCCGCATGTCATGCCAAAAACGTACCCTGCCAGGTGCCCGAGGGCCACGCAGGGTTGCTTTTCCAAACCTATCGTATATGCCGGGTGATGCTCAAATGAAATGCAACTGTGGTGTTGCTCTAAAGGGCTTGATAAAACATTAAACAGGTAGACCTCTGAAAACAACGCATCTGCCTAGGAAATACATTTTGGTTGTTCTAATGAGTTACATGTTTACATCCAAAATCTGTTTAGTTTCCACTAAGAGATCAGAAGATGGCTAACATGCAATATTTCCTCAGGTTCTGCCAGAACAGCCGTCGGGTGGCTGGGAAATGCAGAAGGATCGGGACTTTCTTGAGGATATTGAAGACTATCATACAAGTAGGTTACAAATAATAGGTTGTGCTTCTATGTAAAACTGTTAGCCTTTTAACATTCAGTGCTCCAGCTTTGCCCTCAACTTTCTGAAGCATTATTCCTTATGCTGCTGACTACACACTTGCACTTACATGTTTTCGTATTTTTTGGCTCAGTGGAGCAAGCAGTCAGCTTTTCCCTCATTCCTGAGGGATATCAGGTTACAACGAATGTTGTTCTGCTCTTATATACTTACCCAGTGGCATATTAAAAATGCATATTTTCCACTTGATTTTTCTCCTTGCCAGAGTTGGGTTTAATGCCACTTTTCTTCTCCCACTTGCTAGGTACTGTTAACAAGCCACTAGCTTATTCCCAGATGTAAAAAGGCAGGCAACAACACGTGCCCTGTTTAACCCCGGTTGGGGATACAGTCCCTGCAAGTCACAAAAGCGCCAGTTCATTTTTAACTGAGGAAATTTATAGTGCATCCCTGCAGCTAAACTATTTTTGAGTGTATTAGTTTTTTGAGGAGGTAGGCGAAAGACGGGCGTAGGGAGGCTGCCTGGTAATGCGACAGCCTCCTGCAGCTGCACCCATCCCTGCCCCGCCGGCGCGCAGCACGTGTCCCCGTCCCAGGCCCCAGAGGGTCTCGAGTCCCTGCCGGCGGATACCGCGCCTGCCCCGCTGCCCCGCGCCGGGCTGCGCGGGAGCCGGCTGCCACCGCCACTGCCGCCGCGCACCCGCTGCTGAGTAGGGGGGACGTTCGGGGCCCCGTCGCTCCCAGTTTTGTTCCAACTTTGAGATCCATTCAGTTATTAAATTGAGCAGCAAGTTCAAAGAAAAAAGTCAGAAATATGGCGCGGGCTCGTCAGAGCTGCGTGCTGAGGTCTGCGGGGTGGTGAGCATCCACCTGCCTTTTCCTTGCCCACCACTGCCGTGGCTCAGTTTAGCGGTTTCATCTCAGTCCTGGAAGAAAAAAATCAGGATAAAATCCTGTGGGTGGGTTTGTCTCCCCATAGGCATTACCCAGTACTGCTCCAGCAGCCTGCACCACCGTGCAGCTGCCCAAAGCCCCTCACCTCACCTGAGGAGAAGCCCAAATGCCGCAAGGCCAACATCTGCCCGTGTCCTCCCCTCCCGCTCTGCCTGCTGCAGAGGGTGGTTCATCAGCCCCGCGCCCGCCCGTCAAGGCACTGCAAACCCGTCTTCACGCACACGTGGTAACCGCCGGACCTTGTTCTCAGTCTCCAAACCCTTTAGGTCCAGGAGCAGGCTTACTGTCTTGCACATATGTGTGCATTCATCAGTATAATAAAAAAAAAAAAAATCTTACCAACTGATTTTTTTTTCTTCTTTACAATTAGGTTAAACACTTTGAATCATTAAGTAGGACTGATGCTAATAATATTCTTTTACAGAAACTGTTAGAATAGGAATCTCGAGAGGCAATTTATCGCTATCATAATTCCCCAAAACACCAAGAGGAGGATTGTAACTGCTTTTCTTACAGCAAAAAAGGGTGAAAGTTTCAGCCTGAAAATACATTTGTGACTGGGTAATTGCCATGTGTGAAGAGCATGAACTAGAGGACTAGACAGACAGAGAGGGACATAAATCATACGGATGTAAAAGCACTCAAGCTAGAAATACTGATTAAAGGAATTGTATTGTCTGTTGGCATAATATTTTATTTTCTCTTAATTGAGCATATAGAGAAGTAGATCACTACTCAATGCAAACTTCTGAATCAGTGCCTCGCTACTTGGATTTATCTGTGGCCATACAATTATGGATGATCAAAACCAATTAAATGCATTCATTAAGTAAGGATCTTACCAACGGAAAATACGTGAAACTGAAAAGTCAAAAGAGTCATAGGAGAAAATGTTCTAAAATTATTTATGTATTTATATTCTAATATGACGTACAGTAGCAAGGAGGACAGGCTGATATTTCTAAAAGGTCAATTTTTTGTGCAAGTAACCAGCAATGAAAATACCAGAATCCATATTCCACATATTCCACATGATTCATAGTCCTAGCAGCCAGAGGTAGAGAGTTTTCATGGTCATACTGTAACTCTTAACCTACAAAGGGATACATCTAGGTTTTATGGCAACTCGTGAATCTTCAGCAAGAGAGCTAGGTTATCTTTCCTCACTTTATACAAATCTAAGCATTTCAATTCCATCCATCTGGGAAAAACTTAAAAGATTTTTTAATTTTATTTAGCGTGACCAGCATGTGAAAAGAAAACAGAGGATGCTTGATGCAACTTTCTCAAGGAAAAAGAGTGCAAACTCACCTCTAACTCTCCTGGGAAACCCTCCCATTCCAAATAAGAAAACAAGGGGAAAAAAGCATAATGGACTAAACTTGAAACTTGGTTTGTTTCAATTTCTGTTTTGAGTAGTTGAAGATAATGCATCCATCCTTCAAAAGCATTGAAAGTTGATGAGACTGAAAAAGGACATGAGACTTCTGTCAATTCCAAAAAGTTTTTCAGAAAAACAAAATAATCTGCTTTACTGCCAGTCTCTGTTGAGACCCCAGATCCTATCCAAGGTATTTGGGCTCTGAAAACAATAGTAAGCAAAATTACTTTTATCTAGATTGCATATTCCTGCTCAATCCAGAACCAGGCTCAATTGCTCCTGCAATAAAGGATGATTTACAATCCTGCTGTTGTCTTTGACAACAGAAAGCTTAAGTGAAAAAAAAAACCTCACAAAATCTCCCTTATTTACTTGAACTCATCCAGCTACCCTAGGGAAGAGACCTGAGACTCAGTTAGTTTTTTAGGCTCCCAGTGATTTCAGTAGAACTTGGTCTCCTGAGAAGCTCTGAAGAGACACAGATTCACAAGTGCCTTGCACGGCATTTAGCAGAGCCGTACTCCGAACCCCCGGGGACGTCAAGGCAGATGCTGAAAAACACTCAATGACCTGCTGAGGGGCTGGGAGGAAAAGAGACTCTATTGGGCTTAAAGCACTCCGGGAAAGCTTCTGTTGGAGAAATTGCACTGTGGAGTAAGATCTTTTCCTTATACCTCCATTTTACCTGCGAACTAAGGAAAAAATAATTAATTTAAAGAAAAAAAAATTAGCAATACTGTTTATGATGCTCATGAAAAGATATGATCAGGCTGGTCCCTTCCAGAGGCTAGGCTGTAATACAACTGCACTTGAAGTTGCATTTGACAGAAGCACATTTTTCAACAAAACCTTTTCAGTCTCGAAGGCTTCCGATGCTGCAGAGAGAGCTACTTTTCTCCACAGAGGGCTGAAAGCTGCATCTCGCGTCTCATTTCAACACACGACAGCTGTTTCTGCAGCAAGACATTACAAAACACGTCGCGTTGGAGGGTGTTCGCAGAGACTCTTTGCATGACTAATAATCTCTAAGCAATCACAGTTGTTCCTCGAGAGAAGCCGCACAGCGTACAGCAGATTACCAGGCTCTGCCTTGGCATCAAGTGCTCCGGCTGAAACGCGTCCTGGGGCCGAGACGCAAGAAGACATCAGCAAGGAGGGAAAGGCCAGAGGCACAATAGCATCATCTTGCATTACGCAGCCTCCCGCTGCAGAGAGCACTCCAGCAAAGTTAGTCTGTTTTGATAAAAATCGGGTGTGATTCAAGAGGCTTTAGCCAAAAGATAAGATGGAAGCGACACACCAAGGAATTCTGCAGCACAAACCTCCCAGATTTTTATCCCTGAAGCAAAAGGTACCGATTTCAACTCGGAAGGCAGAAAGGAGTGGGAGAAGGAAATTGTGGGGGTGAAAGCCAGGGCACACTTGGTGGAGGTGAATGGAGACGAGAATCCCCATTCCCTAGAGGTGGATAGGGTTCAAGAAAAAAAGGAATTTTACTAGGCTGAGCAGATGATTCCTAAAAAGGAAACGATTTTCCTTCTTTTCATCGACAAAAAGATTGTTCCAGTGACAGAGTTACCATGGAAACCAATTTTGAGAATAACAAGAAAGCATTTATGGTACAGAGCTTATTTTAAAGGACGGTGAACAGCAGCATCCCACTCCCCTAACTGGACTGATAACCTGATCAGATGGCCCAAAGAACTAAAATAATACATTTAAAGGTGGTGTGGAACAGCAATGGTAAATGGAGCTGTCACAGCTTCATATTGCTGTGCCTTTATGACCTTCAAAATCACGGATAGAGGACTTGAAAGAAAGTTTCTCCCAGGACACAGCTTTAGCCAGGCTGACTGGCACCACATCTCTCAGCGAGCGAAAGCCAGAGACTGGTGAGCACCTCTCCTTCAGTTAATTCAATTAGCCTGTCATTTTCTTTTGTGTCACTCAGTTTTACTACGAAGGAGTTTCCCCCCCGGCTCCCGGTAGACCGAAAATTCACAGTTGTCAAACGCAAGGGTCAGCGTGCAGCTGACCGAAGTGAGGAGGGCAGCACCCCTGCTCGCCGTGGTGCTTCTACACTCCTGTTTTCCCATTCCGCTTCTTCCTGCGGCTGCTGCATGGACAAGGGAAACGGAGAAGTGCCTGCTACCCCAAAGGCTACCGTGATGCTGACTGCACACCTTGGTGGCAAATATTTTCCTCACCAGCTGTGGGGAAGCCACTGAAAAAAGCCACTAACGTTACCTGTAAAATCTAGCGTACGTTGAAACAAGCACATAGCCCCAAACTGCCCACCTGTGATTTACTCCAGCCGAAGCAGAAACAGGTCACCCCTTTACATTGAGCACGGAGGAGTTTTCCCATTATCCCGGCCCGTTGATCTCTGAAAAACCGGGAACAGCTGTGATCTTTCAGAAGAGCCCATCAACTCCTGAGTCTGCTCTTTACAGTGAAGGGGTTAATTTCTGCCAGGGCAGCTCAAGTCCTAAGGAAGGAGGAGGAGATACTACCTTGCACAGCCGGAGGTATTCTCAATGAGAGCGCGTCCCTCTGCAGCGGGGGATAAAAGCCACCATACTAACGGTTAGTGCAAGCGTGAAGTCACAGGCACCTAAAATTTTCTTTCCCATTAAACATAAATGCAAGCTAGTAAAAGCTACTTGTATATATTGCCCCCAGGTTTCCCACCTTGACAGTAGCCGTGTGAGGCTGCAAGTGATAATACTCATCCTCTGTGAAGAAAAAAAGTCTGGTTTACATTGATCTGGGATTCAAGCATGAGGTAGAGATAAGACATTTCTAGAGTCTCTCTCGCACACGTAATGTTAAAATGTTGACTTCAGAGTAGAAGTCATGAGATTTTTTTCTTCCCCTCATCTTCAGTCTTTGCTCTGCTTTGTATTTACTTTCTGTTTTTATTGCTGCTCCTAGATCTTTGAAGGCTGAGGGACGGGAGGCTGGACACGTGCATTCTCTCTCTTCCAGACTTCAGCGAGAAAGAATACGTGGACATGAGCTTTAAACTACAGGGAAGAATGCTCTGCTAGCACTGCCACGACATTTTTCAGGCAAGGCTATCAAGAGCTTTTCAGCTTTCCAGACAGATACGGGGCCGTTCTCTGCACACAAGTAACCGAGGAGCAGTATCTCCCCTCACAGCCACCCGCAGCGCTGGAAGGAGAACCTCGCAGCCCAACTCCCGGGCAGCCAGCCTCTAATGGCTAAAACCCAAGATAAGATGACACCTGTCAGGTGGAGCAAAGACAAGAGGCAAAGCCCGGGCTTTTGCAGGATGTGAGTGCAGACGTGGATGAGAAAATAAATGAACTCAGTCAGATCTGGATGCTTTTTGAAGTACTCGGAAATCAAGCCAGTCTGTAAAGGCACATGCTGCAGAAACATTTCTTTTTCAAGTAGACTGATGCTGCTCAGAAGGTTCTTCCTCTACTGGCTCCTTGGCAAAACTTCTTTCATTTTAGTAAAATCTGAAACCACGTGTCCCACCATCATTGCTGTCATTCATACAAGAGGTGACAGAACCGTTCCATTAGCATCAGCTTGGTGAATGAAACTAAAGCCTCTGAAATATATTATCTTGAAAAAAATTACATTGTCAAGTAGATAGCCTGACATCAAATGGTTTCTTTCAGTAACTCCATAGTACAAGCTTGCAAGCTTGGTCCTCTGAATTTTTAAATTTAATTGTAAATGGTTGCTTACACCATTGCGTACTAGTTTATGATACAAAAGCACTTGCTTTAGACTACAATTATTCACCACTCACTTGCCAAAAGAAGCGTTCGTTAGGGTTACTATGTCCCAAAAAAAGTTGTCTAAAAGAGCTGAGAGGGGAACTGCTATCAAATGTAGGTCTAAGCGTAGATCTTGGTAGTGCTTTTTCAGCAGCAAACCCTCCTTCCTCTGGAGGAATTCAGGGTGGAGACACACTAACCAATAATAGTAACCATCGAAAGGCAAAAAACTTTACAAAAACCTGTTGCTATTGTTTTATATCTGCTCCCTACCAAAAGCTGGATGATGCAGCTGGGGGGTTGGTATAGGAAATACTTGCATAGCAAGTCAAGAATCAATGCTTTTCATTTATGATTTTCTAATTTGGGAAGTTGGTCCAAAACAGAGGTCAGACAATGCCCACTCCATTAGCTCAAGACTGACGAGGCGAAAGCCTAAAAAGAACCAAAAATTTGAAATTAAATTCTCCTTTTTAAATTTCCAAAGTTCTTATCGAGTTAACAGCCAAATTTGCATATCAGTAAAGGGCACTTAACAGAAAATCCTCTCCATTTCAGTAACTAGCATAAGCATTGAAGAAAGAATAAGAAGAATGAAAATATGCAACCCCAAAATGCAGATTTTATATCATGCCCACTCAAGAGAGTGAAGACGTATGTCCTACTCAGACATGCATGCTTTTCCTAGGTTTGTACAATATTCTAACAATCTAGAGAGTTAATTATAAGGGAAGGGCTCCTAGACTCTTTTTTTTTTTTTTTTCTGGTAAAGACAGCTTCAAAAATGTGATAACCGATTTTGAACAAAACATTTTAAATTGAAGTTTTGATTTTGAATTATTTTAACTATTTTCATTTTTACCGCCTCCAATCTGACAGAACAGTAAACCAGTACTTCTACAACACCTTTACTTGAAAGGACCAGAAAAAGTTGATGGACTCTGAAGATGGATTTGAAGCTGGTTTGTTCAAAATAGCTGTTCAAAAAAAATTACTCACTCACTGAACCTTTGACGGTAGTTATAGCAAAACCAGGACATATCATCCAGGCTTTTTTTCCTTTTTTCCTTTTTGTCTTTAATAGGTAAGGATGCTAATGATAAATACCTAACTAAAATCAGTGCATAGTGGAAAAGAAAAAATAAAGCTTATTGCCTTTCACCAGATGATACCAAGACTGGTGTTTTGGAGCTCTTGGCATAACCCTCTTTGGCATTATTTCTTACATATCCTTCTCAAACAGATACGATATTAATGACCACAGAATAAGAAACAGGTCTGCTACAAAGCCTTGACTTTTGGTTTTTTAATCACTGATCTCAGGAATTGACTGGCTTTTAAAAACATAGTGAAAAGCACATTCCCTAGAATATGTTTTAGGAGGAAAGCAAGCCCACAGAGCAATATAGTTTGTTATGATGATTAATTGATGTCCATGCAAAAAATTAATCAAAAAGCATTTCTGCCACTGGGAGTATATAAAGTACAGCATAACAGGGGGAAAAAAAAACCTGACTCAATAGTAAATTAATTTTACTGAGAAACTGAAAACAAGATATGAAAATCTGACTTTTATCTTCCTTCAAAAATCCTCCAGAATGCTAGGATCAGCCAGGTGCATTATTTTGCATGGCTAGTAATGGTAATGCAAGAAAATACGATGTGATTGACTTTTTTTCCTGTACTTCCCCCTGCCTCTTTTTTAAAAAAACGGAAAGGGGAAGGGGAAAAAAAAACAACTTAATTTTTCCCACTGCAGACTGCAGAAATGAGAAAAAACAGCTTTTGCACCTCAACATAAAAATCTGATCTCAGAATGCCACCGACACGCAGCCTCAAGGCAGGTGAGACGAACAAAGGTGGCCAGGGAAAGAGATGGATCCCTGTAAGACCCGGCTTCGGTACGCAGGCGGCAACTCAGGCCCGCTTCACTTCAAACACAACCTCTCCTTCATAATTTTTAACAGCTTTTGCTTTTGAGCTTCAGCAGCAGCACAGTTCAAGTTCAACACCTCACCTGAAAAAAGGTATCCCTCGGACTGGTTATAGGATTTACTTTACAGCGGGTTGCCAGTAGACCAGTAAGACTTTTTGAAACAAAAGAATGGACGATTTTTTTAAATGAAGTCTTTCATGTGGAAAGGCTCTTCTTTTCTCAGAACAGCTTGAGTTTTCATCAAACAACTGGAAACAGAAAATTGCCCAGCAGGTTTTGCTTGAAAGCTGTTCTTTATAAATACTTCATCAGGAATTTTTTTTCCAAAAGGAAAATTTTTCTGACTAGGTTAGGTGAAGTAATGACCAGATGACCAAATTATCCATAATATAAAAACTGTTGATTCATTTGTGGGGCATTATAAAGCTTCTGAAGTGACCCTGAAACATTTAGTGGTGCTTGTGGTGGTGTTCACGGATGTTTTTGCCCTCTAGTCTTTTTGACCCGCAACCTTCTGCACGTGCAGTTTAAAGAGGCAAGTCTAATGTATAGATGCTTGCCTTTCTATATGCCTGTGCACTGAGAGGCGTGTCAGCAAGAGGAGGAGTAAGACAGACAACCATCTGTACAGACTGCAGTGTGTTGCCCGTTCAGCCTACGTAGTTTCTGTAAGCAGATCTGAAAGGGCAATGACAGTGGAGGGATGGAAGAGAAAAAGCAAAAGGAACAAGGAGAAAAGGAAGCTGAAGAGAAAGGCTATCGCTGCTGTGAAGGCAGATCCCTTAAGCACAGAAATATTTACACAAGCATTGTATCTAGACGGCAGCTAACTGCACATGGAAGAACCCAGGCACCTGCGTGACACCGAGGATTAGCCAAGGACTTCAGCTGTTGAAGCCACCAGACGCGCACTTCTGGGGTGCGCTGATTCTCTAGAGCAGGCAAAATATCCAATTGCTGTTTCAGTAAAGCGTTGTGTAAATTTTCAGTGCCACAAACCCCCAGACTAATAACCACAGCTGCATGGGCAGCAGCAGTAACAGAGTCAGGCTGCCAAGAGACCAGTTTCCTAGACCCCTGTTCCTTCCCACTGAAATGATGCGGACACCACCCCATCTCACCCCCAGCAACGCTGCCAGACCCTCACACAAACTCCGCCACCAGCAGGCACCAGATGCTTCCAGGTCTTTTACAGCCGTCTTCGACATTTCTCCTTCCTCCTCCCCCCCGCATCCTCTACCCCTTCTCAGGTCCCTAAACCGGCAGGTGGGAAAGGGAAAGCCTGTGTTTATCAGGCAGCCAGCCAAGCAGAACAGATAAATCGCAAGCTCACACCACAGCCCCTCAGACTAAATTTGGCTGAAACGCACTGCGAAGCTTAAGAACACTGGGAGGGAAAAGGAGAGAAATGACAGAAAATGTAATGCTACAAACCTCACCTCTACAAGAAGCAAGGTGAAGATAAGCACCAGCCAGATCATCTGACTAGTGGAAGTACGCCTGGGCGACAGGAGGACTCTGTAAGGAGCTCTTGCATCAAACTTCTTAGTCACCATCGCAGGTTGGGTTTCTTTTCCCATCGTTCTCCCAGTAAGTTTCAGTTCCAGCTTTGCCACTCAGTCACAGCATCACTGTGCCATTTGCTTCAGAGCCTGGATTTTCCCTTTTAAAACGCGTAGGTTACTACACCCCAAAAAAGTAATGACATTTCAGAGGATGCATTAATGAAAGGTTTAGCAGCTGAATTACGTCAAAACCTAAACTCTTGTGACTCTTAACATTTTAATGCTTTGCAAGTACCACAGAAGGAGCCCTAGAGTCCATGCTTGGCTAGTTAAAAGAAAAGCTGAGGAAGAACAGGTTGTTTCAGGGCAGATACAGTCAGCAAACTTTCTTTAAACCGGTAAGGTTTCTAAGATCAGGTACAAACAAGTATTTTCTCCTGTGTCTAAGTTTGCTTCACAGTGGCTAATCAACATCAGTCCCAAAGAGTAGGTTTACCCAACACCTTAGCCTGGACTGTAGTGATAAACTCCTCATGAGATTATTTCGAAAAGCTGGACCTGATAGTGCTCCTGTAAGAGCTACAGACTCTGCTAAAAACAACTGCCTTTGATTTTCGCACTTTGCACTAGTAGCTTTTTTAATTATAAACCTGAATGGTAGTAAGGGCCTGACCTCCTGACTTAGCTCTAACAGTTGAAAATATTTACCTTACATGGGCAAAAAACATACAGGGCAGAAGAAAGAAAAAAAAAAGAGAGGAAGACATATAGATAATATAGCTGTGACATAACCACAAGGGTGACAGCAGAAGTGAGTATTTAAACCCATCGTTTCCATGTTAGATTCTTTAGAAATATCCCAGATTCTATCTCAGGAAAACTCTGAAGAAAGAAACTGGGACACAAGATTAGATTGATTGTTTTCATTTTTCTTAAAGGCTAATAGCCAAAAACATCTCAGGAGAAGGAAAATCATTTTAACTGTTAGTGACTTTTAACTCAGCAGAAAACAAAAGTCTCAGCTTCTCTTCAAAATTAAAGTGAACACACATCTCAAACCACATAACCATGCATGGTTTCATACTGTGGGATTTAACAGTCTGCTGCATATCTTTTTAAGAAAAAAAGCTTCTAAAAGTGAGCAGATGCAGCAGTCTGGAAGTATCTTGGAATATTCAAGACATACAAATTGTCTCTTTTTGTCTCAGAAGGGATCTGGATTTGCTTTTCCTGTTGAAAGTCACCTACACTAAAAAAAAGCAGAATCCTGAGAAAGGCAGCGCAAAATACAACAATTCCACTAGAGGAATAAGCATCAGTTTCTGATAATGATGCGCCTCTCCTTCCCTGCCTCTCTTTAGCTGAGAAATTTCTGTTCTGGCTGTTCCAAAATTGTGTCCTTACAGGAGGAGACGCATTCTCCTGCCAGGCTTGCTAACTAACACCAGAAGTAGAAGACAGGAGTAGAAAACAGAGTATGACTGCATATCTGTGTTCTAGTCTGTACCTGTAAAACAAAACCAAAACTCGACTGAAGATTATATTGCTGGAAATTCCTTGCGCTTGAACTAAGCACGAGGGCTGTGTTTGACATTTTAAAGGTATTGCCCGTACTGGCTGACTGTAAGCAAGTCTACCTCAAGTACAGTTATTCAGTTGCTATTTATTATATTTAATGGTTTTGTCGCAGTCCACAATGCTTTCACCCTACAGTCAGGAAGCCACAATATTGCAGCTAAACTTACATAGCTGGTCATCTTCATTTCCTTCTTGAATTTGGAAAGTAGCCAAAGCAGTAGAAATCAGTCAGAAACCCTCATCCCCACGGGTACCAGAGGAAGTCTTGGTGCACTAACTGCTACAGGCCATAAATTACCCGAGACTCCTTGACGAGTAGAAGTTCAGCCATGTGAAAGTGATTCTGAGGTAAGAACCATCAATAAGTTCAGGAGCTCAACATTCCTTCATCCGAACAAGCCTCTTGAGTCATCATCATCTCTTGTGTGTGGCAGATGCGTGCTCTCAAATGCAGATGTGCCAAGGAGCTTCTGACACCTGTCAGGTGGTACAGAACAGATTCACAGAAAAAACAGACATTTAGCAAAAAAAAAAAAAAAGAAAAAAAAAAATCACTTGAGAGAGATATTGTACAAAGAAGAGAAAAAGCTCTTTCTTTAGTGTTTCACAGCACAAAATCCAAGAGTGAGAACAACCACCCAAGCTACACGTCCATCAGTACTTTGGTTCGGCACCATCACCTAGCTTTGGTGGCCGGTACTCCATTCATGGGGCAAAAGCCAGGCCTGGTAAGAAACACTGCATTCAGCTCAATACTACCTACTCGCATTAAGCTTTTACCAGTTAGCAGCTGGTAAGCTGTTACTCAATTCGTAACACACTATATATTAAATATTGGATATATTAGGACATAGGAATAAACTGTTTCCGAACACATAAAAGGAAATGTCTCTATTGCAATTGTAAGCACAGTGACATTTTACTTTATGCCAGGCATCACATAAATTTTCCTTAGGCAACAGATAGCTTGCTACACTACCTCTGTGAGAGGAAAATCTTCCACTCTCTATCTTCCCAATAACTTTGCTGATGGGATGACAATAGCCAGAGGCACACCTAAAATCCTTGGATTTTAACAGGCGCTGAACTGCTAGGAAACATTTTAATTGGCAAAGTCACAGGAGACAGAATTCTGAGCGTATCTCCAGCTAAATGTCCCTTTTTCAGCGATACTGTCACCAGAGGTTACACGAAAGGCAGACAGACACTTTCGGGCGATACACCCATCTACCTTGCAGCAGGCCCGCCCGCCTTGCAGAGGTAAAGCTGGTACCCTCCAGAGCTGTACAGCAGAAATGCGGTCTCGCAATCCGTAGCTGCGGGAGGTAGGAGACCAGTCTGTACTCTCCACCCCTCTTTTTGTAGCCTGATCAGACTAGAAACCAGAAGCTGATAAAAAGTGAGGTGCTTGTGAAATTTCACCAAACAAAAATGAGACATTCTGAAATTTGTTCTTATTTTGGTTGGCTGCTTTTGTAGTTTGAAATTGAAAAATGTACATAAACCCAAAGATGCTCAGCATCTTCAATTCAATTTGAACAGCAAATTGAATTCGGTCTCTCACATTCCAGATTAGCATCCTAAATCTTGATGCACTGCGGTGCGAATGGATGGGTGGGTGCTCTTTGCTCTCTCTTCTTTGCCGTAACAATCCTGATCAGGGAGGCTTTCTCAGTGTCAAATCCAGTACATCTGCTGGAAAAGATTTAGCTCTGATGAACTGAATTTTCCAACAACAAACAAAATTTTGTCACTAAACTTACCAGCAGTTCTAGCAACACAATAAAAAACAACTTGAAATCAGACCTTAGCCTTTCTACTCACATCCTTACTGTCTCTGTGTTTTCTATTAGTGGATTATACATCTTTTGTATTTTATTATTGATATGAGGGAAGAATTCATTCTATTGCATATTGTCCCCTGTTACTTCCACTCCAAAGTCTTCAACATGTTTAAACATAAATCCCTGGAGCTTCTAGCTCTTAGTACTCCTCCCAGTTAAGCAAAAGAAGAGTAAAAACCAGTCTCAGGACTTTGTGATAATTATTCCCTGCCCATTCTTAGTCTGTCTCACAGAAGTAACCAAGCGATTTACTGTCCCTCTGGAAGTACAAGGAAAAAAAGGAAATGCAACAAATATTTTTAGAATTTTATTAACTTTAACAAAAACTGTGAATTAAAGGGTGGCGAGTTGTTTGGAGAGGATTCAGGCACACATTTAAATGCCAACCTAGAATATTTTACAAATTATGTACAACTGCATCAGCCATCAACTGCTGAATACTAATCAATGTAATCCAAATCTTCTGGGATTCCAAAACTTTTGTCAATTCTGCTCTCTTCAAATCCAAATTTACGTTTGGCCCAGGACTTTATTGAAAAGATGTTATCTGTAAACAGAATGAAAAACATGGAAAACAAGGAAAGCATGAATTATAGTCTTGGCTACAACAAAATCCTTCCATTTGCACTCTCTCTGTGTATAAGAAAAAGGTACATAGTGGGGAACACCATTATTAAGTAGATTTAGAACAGAAAACAAGAGGCTTTTGCTAATGATATGCTTTTGCTCGGTACTAAGTAAAATATGTCTTCTTTTTTGGAGGTTACCTTTATCTTTTCTTGCTCCTCTTCTAAGAGAAGACTGAAAGCTACAATTACAGTGTAAGCCTGCTATAGAGTGATGAAGAAAGTACGAATATGCAAAATAAGTATTTTATAGGTCCTTTTTCAACTAGACACCTACTGTGTGACTGTCTACAACTGCAAAAATCAGATTCAAATTAACTATAAGATCCTTTCTAGTCCTGCGTATGTTTGTTCAGATAACGTACATTTTGTTTGAAAGTTAAAAAAAAGAGACTTTCAAGTAGCTTTATTTCAGTCAGCATTTCTCTTTTAGCATCACATTACTATTATTTTAGCACATACATTCTCTTCAATGTAACATCATTTTTCACTGCAGTATTGGTTGAAACTCACTACTTCACTGCTGACATACATAAATTGCAGCATTCCTTAAGACAGTAAGTGTTCTGCACACCTTAGAAATATTTTCTTTTCTTTAACCATCAGACATGTGGTTTTAAAACCGTCTCTTCAAAAGAAAAATATGCTACAGCATATAACCTAATTGTCTAATTAAACAGCAAAATACTTCCTACAGGCTGCAGCATAGTTCCTTTAACTCTCTCAAGACCTTGAGAACAGCCGCCTGTCATCAACAGTAGAAAGCCCTGACAACAGTACTCCCAGAATTTATTTTCAAATACGTAAATTTATTTCCCCATATGCAGTGAACAACCCAGTGCAAATTAAGATATAAAATAATAATAGCCAAAAGACTATGACAATGATATCCTGCTCCACTTGGCATAACCAATGATAGTGAGCAGTCCATCAGTAGTAGGTGAATTCTGAACAAAAAAATTACAAACAGTATTCTAAATAATTTTTAAAAAGTAAGGACAGACATATTGCTTGCTCTGCAAAATGGAAATATATAGCAATATAGCAAAGCTAAGCAACAACAGAAAACTGAGTTAAACTTCTATACAAGTGTTATCACAGTAATCTTCCTCGAAACTGTGCAGCATTTTTCCTGCATGTCAAAGCTGATGAATTAGTTTTAGAAATACCTACTTTATATTAGCATCTATTATATGGTAGCAGCAATAAGGTTCCACAAAGCATTCTACTCTTCAGAAACAAATGAAAATTCAGAAAAGAAGAATTAAACTTTCTGAACACCCGGACACCACCATTTCCAGTTTCTTTCTATTAATGTTTTCCTCATCTTAAGAGATTTTAACTCAACCAGGAAAATGAGCTGCAGGTTTTAACATGGTGTGCAAGATAGCACCAGAAGAACAAATATGTTAAGTGATGTAAAGTACGTTCAGTAACTAAACTGAGAAAATGTATTCTTTTTTGAATCATAATAATTTATAAGCAAAATATATTTCTGCATGTTTTTATAAGTGAGGGATATCCTACATCAAGTCCTAATTGAAATTTAAAATTCTTAACAATAGGGAGGTCTTTTACTGAAATTACTCTAGTCTAAAGCTGTGTTAAGCAATATAAATGCATACACACCAGTCCATCTATTGGCTGCCTCCTTGGCTATTTTGTTTGTTTGGCCTGAAATAGAGAAGAAAACAAACAAACAAGAAACCATACATCAGAGTAAAATCATACAATAGTTTCAAGGCACAGAGATTAAATTTTTATTGATGTCATTTTCACAGAACCACACAATATAAGGAAGTTATTCTTTTAAAGTTCCAACAAGTACAAAGCTAAGTTAAAGAAAAACAGGAGCAAAGGAACATAAAAGATACCATATGAACAACTGTGAGTTTTTGAAGTGTATTTTAAAATAAAATAAACCTAGTTTGGTTTGCCTGGGGGCTTAATTGTCTGTACCAAGATTGGAACTAGATACATGGCCTGAAGATACTAGAGGCAACCGAGATGGAAAATATTTTATAATCTTCTCTATACAGAGGTGATCCATCACATAAGCATGCATGACTCTATAGAGATAAGGAAAATGACAAGAGTAGCAGTCTATCACATTAATCCAAAAGTTTATCATATAGCTCTGGAAGGTCTCCTGGGCTTTGAGAACCCCCTCAATGAAATGAAGACAAAATAATGCTCCTGGTTATTAAACTTGGCTTCCCTCCCTTACCACCGCTCCAGATCTGAATACATAATAGTAAATTACCATTACTACAAATAGCTTTTATATAGTTTCCATGAGGCAAAACAGCATCAAGAAAAATTCCTCTTAGATCACCTTGCTCGCATTAAAGTAAGTACTGAATCAAATCAAGCAGGTTGGTTTGTAACGTGGGAATTTATCAGAATCATTATGGTTCTCACGCCTACACATAACTTAGTTATTCCCAGTCAGTCTTGTTAGTACTTGCATGATAATACTCATTTGAATGGTCAGCATGAAGTTTGTCTCCAGGGGTACTGAGAAGTGAATAGATGATCAGGTATCCATTGTTATAAAGATTATACTTCAGGCAAAATTAAATTATGTTGAAAAATCATCTGCTAGTACACAGGAAGCTAAGCACTCATTATTCTACCCTTAATACTTCAATAAGTGATCTGAAAAATATTTTAATCAGAGTAAACCACTGTTTCAAAAACAGCACAGTTTCTAGAAGCAGCCTACAATTAGAAAGCTTGGGCACAGCACGAGGAAAAGCAAAAAAGAAAGATGGGCAAAAAAAAGGGAGTGGGTGAGAAGATGGCATTTTTGCTTGTTTGCATGCACCAGAAATTCAAGTTATTCCTAGCTTGAGAGAGATATTCCTTATTTCCTTTGCTGACTGCTTGTTGCCACCCCCACTTGTTCAGTTCCATGACTGGCAGCACTGACAACATACTGGCAGCCAAGGGCATTTTGAACAATACTTTACCTAATGCTCCATAAAGCAAGTCTGCAGAGTAAGGGCTTTCACTGGTCAAGATTTAAATGTGTTAGCTATGATACTTCACTCAGCATTTTTCTGAAACTCTAGAGGAAAACTGGAAAGCTGTATTTAACTCCCAGTAATGAAGTTTGAAATGAAGGGGGGAAAGTAGGATAGAGTTAAACTCCATGGATCCAGAGCTGCAAGATGACAGCATCCTGATGGCGGGTGAGCCAACCTAGTGCACAGCACCCGCTAGGTCTCAGCAGAAACCTCTGCTTTGCTGGAAGCAGCTGACCAGCTGAGTCCTGTGCTTCTGCATCACACAGCAGCTCTAAGTTCCTGCAGCTTTCAGCACGCAGCCCTGTGCTGAACGCATAGTGACCGTATGGTACAGTGCATTAAAAAAAAAGTGGCAGCATGGTGCATTGTCACCCTTCGAACATTGCTTATGCATGTTAAAATACACACATGCAATCCTGTGTTTTTAAAATGTGACTTCTTACCTCTGTCAAAGAAGAACCCCTGCTGGGCAACAAGGTGGTTAGAATGGCAGTGGCTGCCTATAACCAAGCTGTGGCTAGAAACGAAATCATGGTAGTAAGAGCAGGAAGCTGTAAAACGGGGAAATCCCACAATGGGCAGCACTTTCAAAGACTGAAATAGCAGAGAAATAACAAAAAGAAACCTAACAAAAGAAACTCCTGAAAGTAAAAGTTATACAAATAAAATGAAGAAATATTTTAACCGTGTCATTCCTCCCATGCACCACCTGGGACTGATCACAGACTGGCAGCAAAGTGTCATGGTAGAAGTGTGGAAGGATCACAAGTGGAGGCAGGACTTCGGGATGGGGAAAGTGACATTCAAACAACCTGGCTGAATATCAAAGAAGAGGCTGCCTCAGTCCTTCAGAGGCTGGGAACATACATCCCCCACATTACTCTGCTGCCAAAGGGCTCAGGGTTGGGGAAACAAGAGCCACTTGTAAAGCCTCGAGCATCTCCAGGAAATGCATTCACAAGAGGTCGGGGCAAGTGTTTGCTGCCTGCCATTTCCCATTTACACTGGCTGGCCCACAGGCCCATGTACACCACAGCACCATAGGGATGCAGGTATGGATTTATTTGCCATGTTGAAAGTTGCTTAGACCATCAGGTATATTGTATCAACAGCAATGCCAGCTAGCTTGGCAAGTTGCAAGGCACCCGCATGTTCCTCATGTCCAGCCTGAGCAAGCTCACGCAAACAAGGCAGCTTGCACTGTCTTTTGTCATCAAGTGAGACTGTCACTGCCACTGCTGCAGGATGGCACTGCAGTCTGCTTAACCACTAATTCCTTCATTTAAATTTTCCCCTCACATTTTTTTTTTTTAATTTGGGGTGAGGGAAACACACATCATCCATCCATCCAGAAACTACTATGTCATCACCTCAGCTGTTGCCTCAAGGCTATGGGCTAAGCATTTAGCTATCTACAGGCAAGATTAAAGTCCTTTGGGATCAGGCTCAACTCTTGCCTACAATTCCACTGCAGGATCTTGTCTGCCTGCTGTATCCAACACCATGCCTGAAAGAGGAAGGAGAAACAGGTATTGGCGGTTATGGACCTGCATCACCTGAAGACACCAGCTACATCTGCATCATCGCCAGCATCTTCCAGAGGCCCCTGACTCTATCACAAGAACTGAGAGAAATGAAGGAATCTGCACCTTGACTACTTTCTGGAAACCTTTTATAATTGCTTGTTGGAACTTTCATTGGTTGCATCATCTGTATGTGAACATGCATAGAGGGTGAGGGAAAGGAGGAGCAGTGAAACAGTCATCCCCCAGACACACCTACTTTATGTACTGATGTAACTCAAAGTCATGCTACTTCTGATTGCCTATTCTGTAGCTCCACAAGATCATACAGCCGTTGGCTTCCTGGTTTTTTAGACTGCACTGAAAAAGAAAGTTTAAGACCTAAAGACAACAATAGCATGGGATCTTAAAAATGTATACACCAAAGAAGAATCAGGACACAAAACGTGTGAACTGTAAAAAGGAGAAACTCAGAGACAGCGCTGAGGGCAACTGGCTAGTTGCCAAAACCACCACAACCACTGGGTCCCAGGCTTGGCTGGAGTCCTGCTGGTCCTCCTCCTGACCACAGCTGCTCTATCAGAACTTGATTTTTGGCAGCTACTAAATAGTGTTCCAGTACCGAAGCTGTGCAAGACAATGAAAGAGTCAAATGTGCAGAAGAGATGAGCAATACAGGAGGCAACATATGTTCCAGATGCTTCCAGATGTTCTCATTACCACTATTAGGCCCTAGTTACGCTCTGGTTTATATCTATACATCTGCACATAGGCTGACAATATATACAATTGCTGTCTGGAAGGAACAGAATAATCCATTTGTTCTGGACATACATATTTATTTCACCAATTTGTATGACAATGCATCAATAGACTTTCTTGCTCCTGTGCCTGCAGGATACAAGTCATTCACTTGGCTGAGACACACACCTGGATCCTCTGCTGACCAGTTTCAGGCACACTTGGCATTTTCTAAGCAGGAAAACGGAAGCTTGCATTTTCTCTCCTAAACTGAACAAAATCAACCACTGTGTGTACAGCACTGCAGGGCCCAGGAGCAGTATGGCTTGCAACAAGAGTCAGTTATGTTAGCAGAACACACCTGGAAATATGCCCTAAACAGTGAAAGGCTAAGGGTCAAAGAGTTAGTTTTAACCAGTCCTCATGGAAGTCTCTTCTTCCCTCAATCCCAGGTATCTCTGGAGAACTGCAGGGAACTCAAAAAGCTCAGATTCTGGGAACTGAACCATTGTCCTAAGCATCTGTGATTGTCCTTATCACAGGGACAATCCCCTGTATCACCTTAGAGGAAAGCAACAGTAGGGAAAGGAAGGCCCAGCAGCAGTGAATGTCTAAAAAGAAAGTGAGGGAGCGTTGGGAACGTGCTTTTTAATGCAGGCAAGTGACATTTTACCAGCAACCCGCAGGGATTCAGGAGCAGACTAGAAGGCAGAGCTGACAAAAGGCATGTGGACAGCTGTAGGAGGTGCAGTAAGAGGCCTTCTAAAGCAAACGGACAGCACCTGGTCAGGAGTGAAGGCCAGCAGCACAAAAACGTTAACACAGCAATGTTTCTGAACAAATCTGAACTGGCAATATATATATACCTTAGCATGGTCAGGCCACGTTGTTTCTGACCTGACTCAGGAAGCCCTATGGTCATTCTCAGCGTACTGCAGAACTACAGCCTCCTCTTTCCTTTCCTCCTTCCCCCCGATTCGCCCACTTTTTTCCTGGAAGGGGTGGTGGTGAATGGCCAAAAACTGTTGAAGTCTCAAATATTTCCACAGGAGGGGAAGACCACTACATGCCTCATCAACACAATATATATGCTCCAGGAGACTAAGTTAGTCTTTCTATCAGACTTCGGACACTTCCATGGGTGAAAAACAATTGCGATAGAACAACCACCACCATTTCCTCACAAACATTTTCCAAACCTACTTTCAGGTTCTTTCAAAAAGCTCTTTTAAGTCCTGCACATATCATTAAGGGAATACTAAGGAAGCAGTCACCGAATAGTATTCAAAATCGGACTGAAAAGGTAACATATGCCAGCTCCAACAGCTATACTAAAAATATCTCAACAGCCAGAACCAGCTCACAACCACCTATAGACTTGGAAATGAACAAAGAGCTGTAGCTTTCTTTCCTCTCCTAGCTTCTACTCTGGCATTTTCAAGATAACTTTAAGGATTATTGTAAATAATGTTTTTATGTGTAAACAAAATTTTCACGTCCAGGAACCTCTATTTCTACAGAATAACAAAAGCTAGTTATATTTATAAAACTAGCTCAGTTTGGTGCCAGTTTGGGCCTACCACAACTAATGCCACAAGAAAATTGTATGGATTTCCTCACTTAAAAGACGCATGACTGCAGAGGGAACTAGCACCTTTTCCAGGAGACAGTCATCCATCAACCTGTGGGACTGATAGATACAGGCAAGGTACAACTGCAGTCTTCAGCATGTGTGTGAGGGAGTAATTTTACAGTGTGAATCGCAATTCTTCTGCATGAAATGCAGAGAACAGCTGCAACTGTTCTCACGGGCCAGTGAGGATTATTAGCCCAAAGATTCCCAATCTCTCTTATGAAACTGGTCAGGGTAAATTAATTGCATTAGGTGGATTTGAATTCCAGTAATAATTCTGCATCCACTTAGACTGAATTTAAATATGAAAAATGGTAACTACCATAAGAACCGCATGCAAATTTGAGTTCCGATGACTCTGATTATCCATTGCCTTCTGCAGAGTTATCCATTCTCCTGCTCACAGGCTGCCCTCACTTTCCAGAAACCTTGTTTACCTTGCTATCATCACACTGTGACAGATTTGTGTTTCCCTACCTCTCTTGGAGAAGCATCATTATAATATCCTGTGATGCACAATTTCCAAAATCTTTCCCATTAATGAAAACATCTTATGCAAATAAAGAGCCTGTCTCTAAAGGCTAGGGTAGAAGGTGAATATAGAAATTCTACATCTGTCATCCACAGAGAGTACAAAAGCTAACTGCCTAGTAACTCCTACTGACATGTCCATCCACAAACTGACACCAGAGACCGTGATCAAGAGGCTGTAGCTTGCTGTTGGAGACTGTTCATGGCAGTGATGTGATCAAGTGGCTTCTTTAAAGTCCATATTTGAGTATCCTTGAGACTAAGTAGTTTACAACATTGTCAACACGGTAACTCACAATATTGCAAGAACAGCTTTAGAAGAATGTTTTGTCAGCAAGTATTAGGCACAGATACCTCTACACTATATGCAATCTTTACCTTCCCCATGCTTCCCCAAGAGGTATTTCCTCTTAAAGCAGAATAAAGGGCTCTTGTGTAGAAGACTCATAACACATCAGAATTCTGTCAACTCCTTTGAATCCAAAATAACACATCATTCTTCCCCCATACTCCACTATCCCACATAACACTTATCCCCATATTAATCAAGCCACAATGCTTCATAATTCATGACTAAATTCAAATCAATGCATAGATAGGATTTCTCATTTAAATGACATCACAAATTCAACAGAACTATTTATACTGACATATTACTAAATAATAAAAAGGAGTATCTCTTTTTGCATTTAGATTCTGAATAGTTTCAGAACTACAAGAAAAAGTGTTGACAATTATGAATCCTACCTACTGATCTACAACTATTTTGAAAAGCACAGAACATAAGGTAATAAGCCATTTGTGATAGAAAAATACTCAAGAAATTTTGATATATGAGTGGATTAGATTAGCATTTCTGTTGCAACAGCTCTGTGTGTGTGTGTGTGTGTGTGTATATTTATATGTGCTTGAAAATAAACCTGAGCAAATACATAACATAGTGCCAGTCTTGTCTATATGGTGAGACATGGCAGTGCATAGTAAAGCTACTAATAAGCTGATCCACATCTCTGGGAATATGCTTTTAAGGGGTCTGCCATATTTATTAGTGTGTTTGAAGAAAGTGTCAAGTCCCATCAGCAAAAGGTCCCTCTGTCCCATACGAAAAGGTCACACTGTCAAATTTCATCAGTATGTGCACAGTGTCTCTTTGAAAAACGTCCAACAGAATTTGTCAGAATTGCTACCAAAAGACTCCTCTATGCAAAATACATGCTCTTGCACTTAAGTTTACTGCATTCATGTACCCACAGAAAAAGACCATTTACCTTTCAAGTATTCTACCTGAAAGCCCACGCTGAAATCTTAGCTGCATAACTAAAATACATCTATTCTTATCCAAATAACCGAGGGAAGCTATGTGTTTACAGAAGGGAAGCAAACATACCAGCTTCCTGATTCAGGGCTCCCTAACAACACTTTGTTTTTCTTTCAGTGGACAACTCCTCCCTCCCCACTTCATTTACTGGTAAAAGCTCTGTACTCCATACCCACAGCAAACTGCTGCTGAACTGCATTTCGCAAGGAGGCCCATCCCAGAGCACTATGGGTTTTGTCCTGTTCGGGATGTCACTCTGCTGCACACCTCCTGTGGCACAGAAGTTGCAGATGTCTGGAAGGCATCGTAGGAGGTCCTCCGGTCTGTACCCATGACTCAATGCATGTCCAACCTTACCTATGCCATTTCTTTTTTTTTTGCAGCATGTTTGCAGCATGTTTTTAACGTCTCCAGCGTTAGAGCTTTTACAACTTTCCCAGGCAATCTAGTTCTGCATTTGGTTATTGTCATCATTAGAATAGTTTTTCATATAACTTTTTTCCCCCCTACCATTTAAGGCTATTACTTACTGCTGAGTTGTCCATGAGCCTGAGCAATAGGGTATTCCTTTCCTTTTTTGAAGGAGACATAAATAAGTGAAACCCACCAGGAGCAATCTTCTTTTGAGCCCTATTTTTGTAAAATTTTTTCTCCTAGAATGTGGTTACTCGATGTCTGGTCTTTTGTCCTACTCTGAATTCTCCCTATACCTCTCATGTAGGATATCCAACACTGACACAGTGTTACAGCTGAAGCCTCACTAATGCCAACTTGAGTAGAAAGATGTTTCATGCACCTCATTGCTGGCTATACTTCTGTTTCTATATCTTAGTACGGCGATTTCACTTTTCGTAACAAGCATACTATAATCCTGACATCTTATTCAAACCCTCTCCCCTTAACTATCTGTTCCAGATCATTTACGTAACACAATATCCTTGAATGCATATACGTCCTTGCACTTGCCACTACTGAATTTTATTCAGTGTTTTTTTAGACTATCTTTGCAATTTGTCATGCTCATTTGGAAATCTCACCTTGTCCTTTGTCCATGAAGTCTCTTCTAGTTTTGTCATCTGCAAATGTAAAAGCATTATCTTCTATTCTATTATCCCGCTCATTAATATAAATACTGAGCAGATGCACAGACACGACAGACTCTATTAGATCTTCATCGATTCTACCTCCCTTTCTGATACTGAATTACTAATGAATACACCTTGAGTATGATTATAAAGTAGTTTCATCAAGATTGTGTTTCCCTAGTTTTCCTAGTGTTATGCAAAACTGAGTCAAAACAGCAAAGACAAACTTCTCCCAACCTACAAAGGTCTCTTACAGTGCCAAAGACAAAACCTTTGTGTTTTCTAGGTGTTTCCAAATTGTTTCTCTGTTCCAGATTTTTTTTTTCTGCTATCCTGTTCTTTCCAGTGAAACCACCTCATAAGATGTTAAAGTGAGGACGGGAGAAAAAACATTGGAAATACTCTCAAATACACTACCAGGGCCACGATTAGTCTTGCACTCACACAGCCTGCCCTGCAAAATGTCTGCAGTTAAATAGGACAGAACACGGTATCTATATTAGGAATATATACTGATAATACATGGTCCTAATCTAGATAAACCCATAACGAAAACATACTCTACCATCCCATAACATATGAGAGATTTCCTGACATATAAGATTGGCAACACATTTTTTTAAACAAGACCAGGGAAGACTACATTTGTCAGTCCTGCAACTTCGCACTGAGGACAACAAGTTAAAAATCCACAATACCTTTCCTGACCTCACTTTGCACATGGAAGTCATGAAAAGACATAAACCAGTATGTTTTAAAAACAATCCCTTTGAACATCACCATAAGTTTATCAAAACAGTCTGAATGAATGGTACCATACGCAACTAACCTAGCAGGTCTAACACTGGGAGAGAGAGGCAAAACTCCACAAAAGCCTTTTTGTTTCTTATATATATGATCTATAGATTACTTCCATTTGATGCTCTCTTCATGGCTTTAAAACATGGCCAAATGGACTGCTGCCGATTCATTTCTAAATTGAGGAGTATAATAAATGTAGTTACAAGTAGCCATTTTCCACATCACAAATTTTATCAAGTGTCTACCATTCCTAAGCAGCTCAACAACTTTTGCCATAAAGATTTACTGGCTCAGACAATAAAATTATTCCCACATATTTCACCCGTCTGCCTCTCACCCTACATATTTTTTCTGCCATTCCAATATAAACAAATAAGAAACAAAATAAACCGAAAGAACAAAAATGAGCCTTGTGAGCTTTCCCATTTAATTTTAAGTAAAGGTAACTTGCCAGAGTAGCCAGTTTATTTAAGGAGGGTGTTACATATGTTAGCTAAAGATTTGATCTTATAACTGCCACTTTTCTGAGTGTCCAAGTAAAACGTCACCATGTAAAACGACAAAAGATAAACTATTTTAAAATTTGTTTGTGGTTTTTTTGTTTGTTTGTTTTCTTAACCAGCTAAAGTGCAGCTTCATTTTAAAGCAAGTTGGCATAAATTGAAGGCATCCAAGAAGAATAATCTTGCTAGAATCTGTTTGAGGTATAAAAACACAGGTATGCATGTGTCTAAACATTTAGGATAGTTTTTCATGGCAAAGTAACCTCTTAGCTGGAGTCCAAACTTTAGGCCAAACACAGAAACAGAGAAATTCTCTGAAACACAGAGAATTACAGCCTTTTGCTGAAAGCCAAATGACCCTTCTGAACTTCAGCTTCTCAGCTGCAGTCAAAAGCCCCACATTTCACTTTAAGCTTTGTGCCTTAGAAATATATGTGCTGATGCATCTTAAGCTGCAGCAGTCTGCCCTGGTGGTCTCTCACTTATTATTCTTCGTGGCTGTTATATTCTCCTTTCTTTCTAAGTGCCAGAAGCTGCTCACTCGTTTACCTACTCCTGTTCCTCTCTCATTCGGTTCTTTCCAAATCCATTTTCTACACAGTTCAACTCATTGCAGCATTCAGGAAGATGCCCTTTGAAAATTTGTCACCTGATGTGCTCCTAGCTGGTCAGAGGATCCCCGGTTGCTCTTCAGGGCAACTACCACAAGATTCTGGGAGACGCACGACAAATCACCACGTGTATGAAAGCCTTCTGAAGAAGGCAGAAAAAGACTTCATCAGACAGACTGGTGGAAAGAGAGATTTCAAAGACCTGAGGAGAGTCCACCACAAGACAAGGATATAAACACCATCAGTTCCTAACTTGAGCTGACAACTCTGACTCACTTGCTGTTATCACTGGTGAACCGCAGCGCAGGAATGAAGGGCCAAGGTGGGAACTCTGACCTACTTTCGTCAGGGAAGGTCTTTAAACCTACCACATTATGGCCGCTGGTAATCACAGCCAGATTCTGCTCTGCAAGTGTTTGCTCTGCTGAAGGACCAGCAAGCGTTTTCAATAACTGAACTGCAAACAAGCCTCCCTTGATTTTCAAGAGAAAAAGACAATTGGAAGGGATGAAGCTAAAGGAGCAGAAATACTACTTAAACTTGCAATTCCTTCTCACTTGCTATGATTACCGAAGGAGCTTGGAGCATTAGTGATCAGGTATACATTTGTAATTCCACTCATGATCACTTTTCAACTTTACTTAACACTTAAAATTTATGTTTACTGTTACTACATGTAACTATGATTACATACAAGTACATTTATAATTTTTTAGAAAGGATTAGGAATAAAGTTACGTTTAGTTTTGGTAAAGCACTGAGCTTTGTCTTTTAATGTAGCTTTTGAACAGGTAATTTAACTTGCCAACCTTCCAACCGAACGACAAGCCATTCAAAGAACAGTATAGGGAGCGGGGGAAGCGTAACAAAAAAAAAATCCTAGCTTGATGCGAGTAAATGTGTTCTTTCATTACTGGTACACATCGACGTGTGGGCTTTGTGGTTTTGTTTTTATCAGATAGCCCACAAGTTATGTGCATGAACATACATTGTCTATTTCCTGTCATTCCTCATCCAGATCTTCAGGAGATGAATATATTAAATATACAATTCTCTGAAAGATGACACTAAGTAAAAACAAAGGGGTGCCTGCTTTTAATTCTATTATTTTTCTATGTACTTCTAAGCAAGTGTCTGGTTCACTCCAAAGAAAGCTTATTTTAACCCTCTAAGGCTAACGTAAGTGTGGGCGGAGACACCAGTCTAACGTCAACAGAATGACTAATTTCTAATCGCAGACTCTTTGTTAATGGTATTGATGCATAAACCATAAAAAGCACAGCTTGTCTCTCAGATGCCAGGTGCGTATTTCATGGTCAGTAGCTAGAAAACATCCTCCTAATTGCAATCTGAACATACTGGATCTAGAGGTGATTAAAAAAACCACTCTCTATAGGCTTGATCTGGACCCTATTGATCTTGGTGGCACCTAGACCGGGCTTAAAATTATTTGTAGACATTCACTTTTCCAAGTGAATCATTACATTTATGAAAATAGCTACTTAATAGTTCATTAACTGAATGCACTGACAATGCTCTTTAGTTTAAATAACCTTTCTGATAGGTTTTCTGAACAATAGTCTTTGCCACAAAAAATAAAAGAAACCCCATTAAGCCACTTGGTAAATTATCAGTGTTTTGACGAATTTTGAGTAAAACTTATGCAACTCATTTTAAAGCCTCTCCATTAGCCAGGATAGTCTAATCTTCGTTTCATTTCTTCACTATTGTTCCTTCTCTGGGAACAGGGACTACTCCCAGTATTAGTAAGAAACCCCAAAAAGAATCTAGCACTTGGTACTAAGTTTTTGTCACATTAACTACATCTGTATGCATAACACATTTTCAAATTGATTTGAACCTAACAGAACATAATAGCTGGGTGTATCAACAAAAAAAATCCAAAACAAAAAAAAACACCAAAAGCCAAACTATGCACCCCACAAAATCCAGCAGCTAAATCAACATTACCTTTTCGGCATTCAGCCTCAAGATACTAAGATGAATGAAGAAACTGGTAAACCCAGAACTATTTTCTCATACCCCAATATAATTCCTCACAACAGTTTGTCAAGCTGAAATTTTCAGTGTTTAGACACATCAGAATTAGAAATTTTTGAAGCACCTATAATGAAAAAAGACACTTTGAAGTACATACACTACATATAGCATGACATTTTCATGGTATTCAGTAAAGTCTGGATGTTTTCCCAAAATTTATTTTCACACAGCCATGTAAGTATTAGTTTTAGAAAATAGTCTAATCCTGATCTGGACTGGCAGTGATGCCTCTGAGATCATACTTCTGGTGATTCAAAAGGATAACTATCTGGATATTTGTGGTTTGAAATCCTGTCCCTTTCAACCACTTACGCCTCTTGCTACAGGGTAAAAATAAACAAAGAGAGCAAAAGTAATAAGGTTGACACCAAAATTGCTATATTACATGTGTTGTATCTGGCAGTTTGCTAATTTTTGAGACTACAGTTTGTCTAGACATGTTCAGATCACCGTTTTGAAGGTAAAAGCCTAAAACATAAAAATTATCAGTAACTGAACATTCTAAAAACATGCTAAATAAAACAGGAATGCTGACAAGCAACATCTAAGACCAGCCCCATAAATATTAGCAATCATACCACATGGAAGACACTTACTTCAGTCAGTATGTAGTTATTTCTGAGATTACCGTCCTGTGCAAAGGCACAAAGCATGGCTACTGTGAAAAAAATAGCTAAGACCCAACAATGTTTTAATACAGTATAAATCAACATTCCTCTAATTACAGTGGAAGAACAAGAAGTTTGAAATTCTAGAAATGTTTATTTTACAGTGAACACTGAAAATGTTAGCTGTTTCCAGTTACAAGCTGGCCAATAACTCAGAACAAAATCCGTATCATTTACACACTTAGGCTGCCAGACAAACCTTTCTATAAAATTAATTGTCAGAAAAATTTTATTAGCTCCCTAACATCTCTCTCTGGCGGGGAGAATGAATTAAACTTATGCAGCAGGTTAATCTTGATGTTACGTGGAGCTTTTTTTGTTGGCCTTATGAAAATCTGGAAAAATTATGAACTATTGAAAGTTTGCATTCTCCATGCCTTTGTCTTCTACCGTAATCTTTAGGGAATCTAGCAGCATCACATGTATCCAACTTGCATACATACACGTTATGGCATACAAGCCTTTCTCCTGGAGGAACAGAGAATCTCTTCTCTACGATGGCTGCTTCCCCACGAGAATATCCTCCAGCCTACAAAAATCTGCCTCAAAGCTGAGAAACAAGGGCTCTGTCCTGCGCCAGCTAAAGCAGGATTAAAAGTTTAACAGAGAAATATAAAATCCCAGCTTTTTTTTTTTTTTTTTTTTTTACTTCCGATGACTGTTGTCAGTTTTACTGCCTTTAATGTTGAGGAAGAATTTATTACTCAATCCTAACTCACACAAGATGGCTTAAACAACATTTCCAAGTGGCAAAGACAAGCTTCAACCACTGAACTGCAATGGTCGTTAGAAGAAATCCATATATTTTGCTGTTCTAGATATATTTTTTACAATACCTACCTGTAAAATGGAATTATCCAAATATATCCACAAGACCAGACTATTACGTAGCTTCCTCTAGTGGTCAGTCCCTAAATCTTGTTTCTTCTGCTATTTACTGTAGTTAATTGTTATACACAAATACTGAAATTCTGCATTCAAATGCTGTAGACTTGGGAAGGCATTAGAGTTTATACTTCAGCTCTCCAATACAAAAGCCAAGGAAATTAAGCCAAAACTTATAGAAAAACATTTGTTACTGATATTAAAAGGACAAGCAGTGAAGTCAGTAAAAAACACAGTTAGTATTTTAGTATTCTGATTTGCCCCCTTGTGAATATGCATTACAGTATATTTAGTTACATGGTCAAACATGACTTTCCCACCACAAGACTCAGGAAGCAAGACAGACGTTCAGCTTTTAGTTGAGTCTTCAGATATTTGCTATGAATCATCAAAACTTTGCTTTGACCCTGGAATTAGCGTGCGTGTTTAATGAGACTCACCGCTGTACAATAGGTTTGTTTCTGCAATACCCCTTTGAGGGAAAGAGCAATTAAAAAGGCATAGCAAAGCATTCACTGAATTTGAAGGCCACTGAAATCAGATGACAATATGATATACCCCTAAAATACCACAACAAAAATCAAGGCTGCTCTATGATATGGGATGGGAAATTAATACAGTGAAATTTTATACTGAGCATCAGAAAGATTTCCTTACAGGTTGAAATCATTAAGGAAGAAGAGGGAAAATCCAAATGTAGAAAGTGACAACTGCCCATTACAAAACATGTTATATTGAACAATCCAAATCTTAAAAAGAGTGCGATTATGTAACATAACAGCCATCTCTGATTTCTGACTCAAAATTAAAATAAGGTAATTTAGAATTAGTAATCTGCTCAGGTGATCTAACTGAAAATAATCACAAGGACTATGTTATCTAAATTGTACAGCTAGTAGAAAATTGTATCACTCGTGCAGTTTGGAAATGCTTTAAAATCTGTCAACCGCTAACTTTGATTATAAGGTTATTCTGTGAAACAGCGGCAGTAACTTTCATGCCTAGCTGAACACCTTCCATTGCCTGAGATTCTGTATTGCCTTCTTACACTAAAAACCGTAACTTCCTGCATCTTGTTTTGCCTTTGCACTTCCCCGCACTCTGGAACGAGAGAAATGCCCCCCAACCTTTTTTTTTTCCTCTTTCCCTTAAAGCTTGTAAAATTCCATTCAGCTTTGACAGAGACATTTATACATTGCCAGCAACAACATGCACTGCCAGTGCAACAATGACTGATGAAACATATAAAGAAGCAGATACTTTTTAATCAAAGGTCAGGGACAAATTATTTTCTAAACACTACTGCATATTCCCCTGGGAATTTACAGGTAGCCCAACAAGGCTAATCTCACCAACTCCCTTAAAAGCTCATCCCTCCGTTGCAGAAGCTTACATGGAGCTTCCACACACTTTAACACCACCACCACCACCAAACAAACAACAAAAAAAAAAAAAAAACCCAAAAAAAAAGAGAAGGGCACAACTGAAGTAACTAACGATTACATTTCTTTCCCTTTCCCTCTTTTCAAGATATTAGTCTCTGCAGTTTGCCCTAGCATTCAAGCTGTGATTTGCCCCCTTGTGCCTAGTATTTAGGAATGTGCTCACTGTGACTGCTGCAAAAGAGAGGCTCCTCAAATCATTCAGTGCAACGCTTACTCTAAGGGTATCTCAGCAGTTAAAATACCTGGCACTACGAATCCTCTGCTGTCGGTATCTGCCTAACCTCATTCATTTTTAGAGCTGGAATCAGCTGGAATGTGTCTGTTACTTGTCCTCAGGAGAGCACGCAGCGAGGGATTTACAGCACAGTAACTAACCTCAGGTCTCGAGTTTGCTTATTCCCTGGCATACCATTACATCTTTGGGGAAAGATAACGCAACTGACAAAAAAATGTCACAGCCCCTCAAAATAAATAATATCTGTCCAATTTTGGAGTGTGCTGCCAACTCTGTTTATGTTCCTGGCTTTCTCTCAGCACATTTCTAAAGCTGTGGACTTTGTTAGAAGAACAAGGAAAGAGAAAGATTCAGTCAGATATCTTTTCAGAAAAAGGTCTGTGTCTGTTCCTCATCACTCTGTAATGGCATTTTGGCATTACAGCAACTGAATATGCAGTGGTGTTTGGGCAGCAACGTAAGAGCCTAATAAATAAAACATGAAAGCCGAAGTAGAGAAAATTCAATAAAATTTCATGCATGCTTTTCATTTTTCATGCTAAGTATCAGAGTATTAAGTACATTTCAGTGCCCAATTCTGTATTAATTTGTATATCATTAGAATTAGCAACTCCAACCAAAACCCAGCATGTCAGAGACAGTACAAACAGTAAGTCAACTATACAACAGTCAGTATAATACCATACTTACATATAAGTGACAATTAAGTGTCTCTAATGAAATGCTTACGTTCTAAATAGACAAGACAATGTAAGTAGAAAGATACCTGTTTTGCCAGCATGGAACTGAAGGTAAATGGGAGCCAGAGACTACTCTTCCTACACACACTCTAGGGTTCAGCACACTTAGAAGTTATAGAATTAATATTGTTCTAGAAAGAATGGTACTGATATTAATTCTAACACATCAGAGTAATTCAATTTTAGGATGGTTTGTTAACTGCTCAGTTGCTGGCAGAGTAAATATCAATAAAAACCCCCTTATATAATACAACAAAACATGAAAAGAAGTGGTCAGTGTACCTGTATTGTATTGCTTACAGCTTTAAAAAGAAAAGCAGCTATTCTTTGGCTTATCTCTGCATACTAGATTTTAAGCTGAAGAAGTGCAGACCTTTTCGTGCAGAACTTCACTTTAAAAAATATACAACTTACGCATTTCTTCAACAACGTCTGGATCACATTCTCTGTATTTGTCTATTTCTGCCTTTAGCTTCTCTTTCTTCTGCCGAAGGGCAGCAAGTTCCTCTATTAGAGCTGCACGTTCCGCCTGAGGATTCAGAGTATGTTGGGAGATATAAAAAAATACAAAACCAAAAATCAGTAATTATTGCACAGAATATTTTTCAAAAAATGAAAAGATGTAAATTTAAAAGCTGTTTTCCCTACTGCTTTCTGTCAATGAATCACTTGAGCATTTTATGCACACACAAAACTCCCAGTGACCCTAAATGATATTGAGTACAAACTGGAAGGAAAAAAAATTAAGGCCAAAATGGATAAAGAAAAGAACAATTTTCTACAACCTTTCAACTCGACGTGGTTTGACAAACTCCCAACAGAACTCTTAACTGTTGGGCTTAAAGGTTAAGTGATACTTAGGAGTGCTAGTCTTGTAATTAAGGACAGCGTTACAGACAAACCTACCATTCACACTTCCACATATCGGGATGCTGTGTATGAACACCCGCTGAATTTATTTTTCTTCTTCTTTTTTCCACATCATTTAAGAGCAGTGGTTTCAAAAATAAAATCAGATATTTATGACATGGTAGTCTTTGCTGGGAGAGTATACAATATCAACCTCAAATATTCTATCGATCAATAAGAATCTGCAGACACTGACTCAACACGAGCTCTCCCATAGCCAACTCAGCACATACTTCTAATCCAGTCTGTAGTTACAGCCAAACACTATCAGCACTGGCTGATACTCAAAGAACTCATGCTAGGGCCCTGGGTAGCCTAAAAAAGCCAGAGAGCATGAGTTTGTAAGCCATCAGGTTTTTAGCCAATGGCAATCTCCACGGCAGCCCAGCAGTCTGAGGTGGTTTTTTTTTGTTGATGTTGTTTTTCAAACTTCCGTATTCCCAGTGCTTTTGCCAACAGTCTGGATTCAGCATGTTCTGAAAATGCAGATTGGAAATCAAAAGCTTCCAGATGCTGGGGTATGGAGGCCAGCCGCTCAGAGACCTACATCGTGATCTAGATTTCTGGGGACTTCTTCCTGATGTATAATCCAGGACTAAAATGTTGGAAGCATCAGCCAGAACAGTATTTCCAGGACCAATACCTTCTTGTGACTAGGGCAGGCCACATGGTGGAGAAGCCCAAGTCTCGAAGAGTCCATTTGGAAACCTGACAAGCACAACTGTGTGAGAAACCCACCTGTGATTCCCTGATTACGGTCAAACCCAGAGCATTTCTATAAAACATTTTGGATTATAAGATTTGGCACTTTCCCACAAAATTCAATTCCACCTGAAAGCTTCTGGCCGTCCCTGTTTATGCATTTATTTATTAGAGGTTTAAACCACTTTAGACTGAGCATCTGAAAACAAATCAGCAACTTAGACTACCGTATGAAGTATTTCTAACTAATATGCTATTTCATACGTGTGGCAAATATGAAGCCTAAATATTATTTTGCCATGTTAACAGCTTCAGCATGCAAAGAGCACCGAGCTTACATGGCTGCTCAGAATAGTAATTTAGAAATTTAGATTATAAATAAGATAAAAAAAAAAATACGACCCCCAACACCTAAGTTTGCAGTTACTAGATTTGGCAGTTCAGCAACCATTGCCAACTTTCGTACTTACCTCCGGGTAGTTCAAGTTTTAAGATATCTTTGAATCTGAAAAACCCTGGAAAATTACCAGACCTCAGGCAGTCACACATTTTCTCAGCCTTGGAGCAGCCAGTTGTCAATATTTACTCATTAGTGCATGACCAACTAAGGAATAATCTAATATCTGATTTTTTTCTGTCCTTTTCTCATCTCCAGTATTTAGAATTCTTAATGGATTTCCGACAACTACATTAATATTTACAAACCGTGCATACTTGTAGCCCTATTTTCCGGTAGGAATGCCTCCCCCACAAAGCAACTTACAGTATCTTCACGTCCAATTTTTGATTTCTCAATGCTTTTTTGCAAAGCCTCTTTTTTCTGACTGCTTTCAGCAAACTGATAAAGGAAACAAAGGACAAAATCAACTTATTTCAGTAACATATATTAAACATACTTATAAAATGTGTATACATAGGAATACACTTAAATAAACAGGTGGATATACACTTTTAAGTATACAAATTTATATATATTTACAACTTGTGCAAATAAATACAAAAGCACCCAAATATAAGTCTGAGGCTCTGAACCACAGAAAAGAATTACAGGAAGCAACTTAAAGTCTAAGAAATTTTCACTCCCGTGGCACATAATCTTGTTATGTACTGCATGTTCAGCATGGGACCAAAATCCTATTTCATACCATAATCTGGCATCTCTATGCAAAGGACTCCATGACATGCAGGCTTTGGATAGATGATTTCCTTTGGTCCTTTTCCAGCTCTCCTTATTCAATGGAAGCAATGACAAAAGCGGTAGCAGATCCACCTGCTCAGCTGCTGATACCAGTCTTCCCAAAGTCTGGTATGCCATTGGCACGGCCCCAATCCCTTTTGCATACTGGTGAATAGAAGCCTTTATAGCTCAAAGGCGTGTAAAGCCATGGCCCCTTTTTTGGGTGCTGCACTCACACTGCTAGACTTCAGTGTTCTCTTCCTTCAGGCCTGAGGCAGAGGAATCTCACAGAAGTCGCATCTCACAGGACTGGTGTGAATACTCCCTCCATTCTCCTGTTACTCCAGGAGGAATCATTCATAAAGAGAGATCTCTCTCCATTAACCTGCCACCCATCTTAAATCAGGCCCTTCCAGTTTAGTTGGAAGTTTACCAGAGACACTTTGGAAACTCTTAAGCTGAGCAGGATGCATGACTTGCCCCTCGGGGACATAATACTCAGCATTAGCCAAAGCACCTTGAAATATTAAATGAGATGAATGAGAATGCAAAAAAAATTGTAATAAAACGTAGTTTGGAAACTAGCTATTGCATTTGAAACCAACACAAAAGAAAAAAGAAAAAAAAGAAAGAAGAAACAATAGTATTCTTTCTAAGTATTCACTCTTTGGTTTAGCTTTAAGATGTTCTGAGCACCAGTCCGGTAGAAAACCAGTACATCAGACTAATCATGAAGACGACGAAGGTGCCCAGAGGTCAGAGCCCAGGTTTCATTCTGCCTTCCCCCAAAAACCCTTACATGAAGCCTCCACTTCTACATTTCCTTTCTCACTGAGGATCCCACTGAGAGGAAAAGCATTCCTAGCCATTTCTTGCAATCCCTAGCCTTGATAATTTAACCATATCATTTATATTTTTGTGCAACTGAAACACCAAGACCACATTCATACAATGCAAACAGAACTGTTTTGGAGCTATAGTCACGTCTCAATTTCTATTTAAATTCATGTTCAGCCCGTATTTTCAGAAATACATATTAAATGTAAATGCATGATAAATATCAGGCAGGGCTTACTGACAAGTCTTAGAGATCGGCCATAACAGTAAAAAGAAACTCCGTACTGGTCCATGTAGATTAGGATGCAGCTCACTGGGTTTAAGGGTTCCTTTTATAGCTCAATTTTTAAAAATTAAATACTCTTTCTAGATAAGTATGTGTTCATGCATGTGTGGGCATACATACAGTCAAGAAGGTCTCTTTCAAAAAGAATGTTTTAGTTTTTCTTCAATTTATAGAGAAATTACACTAATGGTAAGGCATATATAACTTGGGGGAAAATATGTCGAGCTGTTTACTCATTGCTTTTAGTGCAAGTAACCACAGAGGCAGTGTGGGTTTCAGTATGTGGCTTGAGGCACACCAACATCTTAATTTTGGTGGATACTTAAACAGTACTCTTTCTGGGCTTTCGACAAAATTCTTAAAAAATCAAGTGTGTTAGTCCCCACATTATGCCGTACTAAACAGAAGTATACAGTTCAGAAGAAGATGGGTACTTAGGTGCAGTTTGCAGTTCATGAAGCCCAGGGAGGACAAACACCTGAGCACACATCATTCAGTATCTCTGAACAAAGAATTTTTCTGGAACAAAACTCACAGAGGAAGCAGAGAAGCTAAGGAGCTTATCCAGGCCCATATACCACAAGTGCAAAGAATAAGCCAACGCTTTCTGCAAGAAAGGCCATAGAGATGTCACTTTCTCTGTTTTTTCATATTCATTAAGCTCTTTAGGAATGTTTCTACATTCTCTAAAATGGAAGCACAGAAGGAGCTCTCAGGGAATTGCAATAAAATCATAAAAGCTGGTTTCCAGCTTGAAAGCATGTTTCCCAGTATGGCATCTTATTATTTTCTTGGCCCTCGATATTCCACAGCATTTAATCATGAAAGAGACAGTAATGACAAACACTGAGAACTACAGAAATTTCTTAGATTCTGACCTACATAACATGCAAGGTTGCCACACCATGAGGTTAGAAGATTAGAAGATCTTCCTCTATCTAAAAGCAGTGATGATTTTTATACAATTTTATTCAAGCTTTTGCTTTCTTCTCTCACAGATTTTAATTTCTTGGCGTTTTTTCTAATTCTCTCTTCACAATCAAGAATTTACAAAATAAAATGAAACCGCAGCTCTTTGTGTATTATTTAGAAGTCCCAGTGGGTATTCCCATGACAACAAATAAAAGATGAGGATAAGGAAAGGAACAGAAGAAGGAGGCGAGATACTGAAAAAAACATTGGACAAGAATGCAAAGGGCGAGGAACAGATGGCCAGGGTCTGTGCAAGGAATCTATGATGATGGGAGAAGCAGGAAGGCTTTGATACAGAGGTGGGAACACAGCTGAAAATAACTGTACACGAAAGAAGGAAAGACAGCCAGCAAGGATAAAGGAGTCGGAGGAAGGATGAACACAGATGATACAATACTTAATTGAGAGGTAAGGGCAAATGGCAGATGACAGGTTATAGGGCATTAAAAGAAAAAAAAAAGGCAGAATTTGCAAGTGTTGTGTGTGTATGACAGCAGAGGATCACATCTGGCCAAATACAGTGACTTACTTTCCCACTCACCAGCTGTAGAAAAGCCTGATTGCAAAGGAGCACAGTAGCAGATGGAAGGTTTCAATCCTTGGAGCCATCTTGGGACATTTTTTCAAGGGAATTGGCAAATAATTTCTCAAGGAACATTAACCACCCTGAGAGAAATCTGACTCCTGCCAATAGCAGTGAGATTGATCCGGAGAAAAAGCTACTTATTGTCTCCCCTCTATGTTTCTTAAGAGAGATGTCTGGTCAGACACATGAACAATCTTCTGCCACAAGTGTAACTGACCGGATGTGGAAAACAAGTACAGACAGTTTCGTGTCTCCAGTCTGTCTAACTGCTCCGAATCAGCACACGATTACGCAAGATGCAAGAAAGCTGGAAAAATGTCATCTAGGGGAAAGCTGTTCAAAGAAGGAGGGGAGACTAAATAGTTAAAAAGTAAAAAAAAATTTGCCGGAGAGCATTTTCAGTGTTTGCAAAACGTGGTAGGAGCCTACAAGACAACAGATTAATAATGTAACTAGCTAGCATCTATGAAACAGCAGAGTTGGGAAACAGTTCCTTTAATTTTACAGACCACTGCGATCAATTAACTGCCCACTGCCCTAGCTTCCACACTAATTCAATCCAAAGTCCCCCAAAGGGATGTTCCTTCTTACTTTGCAAGGGTCTCACAATGTTTAGCTATACAGTTGTGCAGCGGTTTGCGTGTGCTAAGTGCTACGTGGTGAAGATAACCATCAGTTCCATCACAGGCCTGGGGTCTGGTTTGTATTAAGGATACAGATCAGATGTACACAGGTAATTCATAATATATTATGCACGCATTATTACTAGGGTTCCACTTTGGCAAGTCGGTGATGTACATTTGGAAGAGGAATGTTTAACCCTGACACACAACAGCAGCAGGTTTCAGTTCTCTGCCTTCTCAAAACCTGACTGATGCTGTCCTAGCTCTACACCACTGGATTTTTATTCTCCAGCAAAAGTTTTTGTTGGTTGTATTCCTTCTGGTTCCTCGTTCTTAACCACTCTAACCACCAATATCCCACCAAACATGTAGCTCGTCTCCCTAGCACATTAAAATATCTACAAACCTGGTGCAAGCCATGCAAACACAGACCCTAGTATGTACACTGGACAAGAATCAAACCAAGGTCTCGTCCGCTAACCACCAACAGCATTCACAGCTGTTATCCCACTGTCATTATGGTCTTAAAGAGAAATATCATATGCTCAGTTTTCTTTCAGCCAAAACACTCAACCAAAAATGGTATTAAAAACTACTGCTATTGTGAGCACCACTCACTGTGGCACTACAGAAGAATTCAAGACATCCATTTTTTAATTGTAACTTTGCGAATTATTTACTTTGGGTTTGAAGCTCACTATGCTGTGTTTCAGGCCAGGGGCAAGGGCTTGTTTGCTTTTAGCTTAAACAAAAGCAGTTCAAGAGTTTTAGGGTGACATTTGCAGTAGATGGCTGTATTTCTTTCCTATGTTAAACCTAACCCACCACTGAAAAAGTTAAATGGAATTGACAGAAGGCATGGAGAGAAAGTACTTCAAAGCATTCCTCTAGATTTTAAAGAAAGATAAAAAAAATTTTAAGCCAGAAAGCAGACTAATAATATATAGAGCGTAAAAATGCAAAGATTAACAGCCAAAGAACAATCTGAAAATATTGAAAACAGACCTGTTGTGTTAAAAGAAAGGCATAGAACATTACTAAAAGAAACCGCTCAGCAATCACTGTTGACTAAAACAATACAACTTAAAAGAGGGGAAAAAAAGCGCATCGATGTGCAGAATTGTGTTCTAAAGTACTACACAAAGTAAGCATACAACTACTTCTTTTACATATCCAATCACAAATACATACTTGCCAGGGCCTCCAAATACACAGAAATAAGCTTTTAAGTTAGCTCATTATGCTCGCAGTGGAGTAGAGAGTACTGCCGTGAGCTGCAGTATTGTCACTTCTGCTCTGCTCTCAGGATGCCTGCGTACCACTCGTGAAATGCTGGTGTGGCATACAATCCATCCAGCGAACTGAACTGCAGCAGGAGCAGGCCCCAGGTTCACTGGGACTTTAGTCAGGGATGTGATGTACTCTTCGTGAAACACAGACAGCAAACGCACACTTGTTATGTAAATACAACTAAAAGACCTTTTGCTTTTTGCTTTTAACATTTGTGAAAGGAAGAGAAAAGCAACATACAATGTCTTACCCCCAGTCATTACAGGTCACTTCAGCAATACCAAGTAGGGAATCATGTTGGCTGGGAATTAGGAGGAGCATGAGAGAAGCAACTGGGAGACTGCAATGGTTCAGCAAATACAGGTAAGAACAAGAGTAGAGATTAAAGCAATATAGAATCAGAATTTTTAACTCTGGAACTGAAGAATAGACAAGATTTTTTCAGCAAAAGAACACCATAAAATGGATGGGGAACAGGCCGTAGAAAAAGAGAAGAGACAGAGTTAGGGCCCACCGTATTTCTGTACTCACAAGAATATTTTTTTCTTAAATACTACATTATAGGTATACCAGAGAAATGTTCAATACAAGAACTCTCTTCTCTTTATGCATGCTACAAATTTTATCATAAAAAGATTACTTCATTTTTAATGCCATCTTTGAAAGAGTCAGTTCACAAACTTGGGAGAAGGTAGGGAATAAATATAATTTTCCAGAGAAAAAGGAGACCCCAAACAAGTTATATTTGCTATTCAAAATGAAGGGCTGATGCATGGGTTCTTTTAAGTGAATAACACTTGTTCCAAAATACCATGCTATTAATTCTGCCAGTGCGCAAGTTCTATCTTTTTAAAGAAGTACTGAAGAGGTAACGAGTGGGTATTTTTTTGTTTTGGATTGTAACTTATGTCAGTGATTAAAAAAAAGTATCAGACACTCAAGCTAAGTAAGTGAAGGTTTTTTCAGGGAACTAACTAAACAAATATCTGACTCTCCACACAATTGTCCAACAAAGCACTATAAAGGTTCTCAAAAAAAAGAATTCTGAAGTTAGATCTCTGCACTCATAAGCAGTATTTCTGTGGTTTGCTAGATTATTCATGTGGGTAATACTGATTTACTTGCCCCTCCCACAAACACAATCCATTTTGTGTTCCAAGATTTAATTTAGGCCTATAATCCTGATTTATTTAGCATGCTAGCGTATGAGAGTGAGACTAAAATATCACACGGTAAATTAGGCATGGCTCTGTTCTCAGGTCATGTTGAGTATGAGATGAGTCCTTCTTCCTGCAAGTGCTTTTGGATAAAGAAAACAGAACATGCAGGGTATCCAGAAGAAACAAACGAGGAATTCCCCCTCCATTGGAACCTTCACGCATCCATGTACAAACCTTATACTGCTAGCTGCAGTTATTTTGAAGATTATTACTATACAGCAAACCCCTCTACATTAAAAGTAGCTTTTAATTCAATTATTTTCCATCTTTTTAGATTTGCCATAATAGTTAAGTTAAAGTTTACATAGAGAAGATGTCTTGCCGTGAGCTTTTGTTTTTGCAACACCATTTGGTAAGTACTAGTTATGCAACAGAAAATAACCACTCCAGGCCAATCTCCTTAATAGACAAAAAGTGAAAGAAACAGTTGTGCAGGCTGAATAGAAGAACTGAATTTCTCTGGCTGCTTTCAGAGTTGGCATAATTGGCACGACCTGAGGGACAGATGGCTGTATACTCAGATACGAATACTAAGTATGCCCAATCAATCTAAAAAAAAAAAAAAAAAAGCTGAAACGCCTCATTCTTCAACCCTGTTTCACAAATGCAAGCAGTCTAATAGGGAAAGCTGAAAGAGCCAAAAGGCATTCGCATGACTGACAGAACTATAGAAAATTTTAATATCTGGACATGAAGGATGCTTGTTACTGCACATTAGTGTATTTACTAAACCTACGAAGTCCAAGGTGATAGTTAACAGCTCTGTTCAAGGCAGAAAGAACATTGAAAAATATTTTCCCTTGGAAAGACAGGGAGAGAAAGAAGAAAAGTTCCAATTTTTCCCTAAAGGGCTTTTAAAGATTGATATCCTAACCAGCTGGGCCATACACTGACAGTGCCTTCAGGGACTAAGCACAGACAGTCCCAAGTTAAAACACAATATTCATCTGATATTCCCCGAGCTCAAGTCCTGCCTAAAGACTACAAAAACCAAATCAAAACTTTATTCCACAGACTTTAAAAAAAGCCCAAATTCTACACTGAGGTATTATCAGTAAAATAAAAAGCCTCAGTAAAATACATCTATCAAATTTCAGAGTTTTGACAGCACTCTTACACACTCTTTAATGCCAATTTCATAATTTTTAAGTAATGCTCAGACAGATAGCCAAGTCACCTCAAATTCCTGATACAAAGAATAGTCTTTGATGGAACCACCATGTGTTCAACAATAATGAGCTGTTTAACTATGAGGAGAAAGACCTTTCCTCTAAAGACTCCCTGCTTCAAACTAACTTCACACATTTTGGTTTCATACCGGTTTTTTATTGTTTTTATTTCATTCCTTTCAGAAGAGGAAAATGCGATGAAGTGAGACTTACATAATTGCATGCTAGTATTTTTATTTCTGCATGCATGCTAATTTTCTGAAATAAAATATGCTATATTCATTGAATGACAAGATTTTAAGGTGAAAGTCAAAGTTCAAATTAAGTAAGATTACAACTCACCATTTCCATCAAATCCAGCTTTGAAATTAGTATTGGCTCCCAGGCTGGAAGCTCCTGGCCTTATGGCAGAGGCAAACTTACAGGTTTCCAGACAGCGCAGAACATCCAAGCCTTTAAACTTTTTCAGGATGCTGGGTTTCTGCTGATGTGCTGAACTGTCACTCACACCTGCCATGCCTACTGTGGGGCATGGGGAGACGTGCAGGGCTGCATCTGTGCCAGATTTGACTGGGCTTCTGGAGTGAGCGCCCCATGTTTATTCCCAATTTCTTTGCATTTCAGATCAACAGTTTCATGGCAATGTCAGGAATGAAGCCAGCAGCCAGTATGCAAGCCTTTTCGAAAAGGAAAGGTAAACTGTGTGATGACATTACCTAAAAAATTCAGAGTTTCACAGAAAAAGCTAGTGTTCACCGTTAGAAAAAGCTAGTGTTTTCTTCCTGCGTTATATCAGAATGAATATATAATATACACTACTGGGGCACAGTAACAATACATCCTTTTAATGTAGTAGGATTCTTCCTTCAAACCCACTTTATAATCTTTACAGTTACTACAGAGCCAGCTTTTTTAAAAAAAATTGTTCTTAATCATGCCAATTTTAGCTTATGCTCATCAAGAAGGCAGGAAAGGAAAACCTACACTTCACAGTTGCCATCAGTCTAGTTACATATTAACAGCTAGTAAAAGGCAAAGCATGAAATTCAACTAATGAACACCAAATTATGAGGTTGCTTAATTCTAACAGAAGCCTCCAGAGCACTGTATTTTTAGAAGCCTGCCACGACAGCAGTAACTAAGCATACCCTCCAGGGCTTTGTAGCATGCCATTAAACATAATTCCAGAAGGCTCTAACAAGTTACAGCATTAGAAGAGTATTCTCTGCTGGACATTTTAGGACGTACTAAATTCAGAATCATTTCAAGGCATCAACATTTTTTAAATGCAAGATGCAAAGAGGTATCAAAAACCCTGGACTGCTTCAAATAAAACTTTATTAGCATCTTCCAGGAGACTGATCCAGGGAATAAGCTTTACAGGATCAACAAACAAATAAGCATAGATATAATCAACATATTCTCGATGTTTAAATGATGCAAATTTCTAGGCGCTTGCTTTTAGGATACTTCTTACTGCTACAACTCCCACTGGATGGTATGAAGTTAGCTAGTCATACCATACCAGCTTCACAGTTGGCCATTTCTTTATGTGTCTAGTTCTTTATTTCAAAGAAAACATACACGCCTGTGAAAGGCTGCAGGCTGAAAATAGAGAGGAGTCACTAGTTGCCTCTGTTGGGAGAGTTATTACTACGTAAGGGGGGCGGGGGCAGGGGGAGCAAGCCAGAAGGGAATGGAATCACCCAGCAGACTGAGGCTGCAGATTATCAAAATAGCCAGGCCAATCCAAGGAAGAATAAATAAATAAAGTCGAAAGCTAATGAGATGCCCTCAAATACGAGGGAAAAAGGGAGGCCCAGTCTGGACATGCGAAGACTGCCATAACTGCTTAGTCAACACATTGGGATCCTGCGTATATATTACAATGGGCATTAAAAGAGAGAAATCTTCAGTAATTAGACTTTTATTTTTCCTGGAAAGAGACAATTTATTACTTTTTCTGTAACCTAATAAAATTAAATTATAAGCATACATATTAGAGAAAAATGTCTAGATAAATAATTCCTAACACAAGTCACACGCATTAGTTGCAAAAGTACTGATGTACTTCTCTGGTTTTAGAGGACAATTCTTTAACTACGCTATCTATTCCGTAACATTAATAAAATTCATACTAAAAAGATAGTCCCAAGCTTTTCTAAAAGGTATTTCAGCAAAGCTTAAGATCACGATAAACCTTAAGACACTTTATACATGCAAGTCCTTTATGTTCAATAAATAAAAAAAGTATTTTTAAAAACATACTGAATAATGAATTACTACAGCTATTCAATTGATCATAATGTAAAAATCTCGCACCCAAAAAACAAACTGTTCTATCAAAAGCATTACGCCACGGATTTCAAAGTTGTTGCATATGTACCTCTAGGGAGAAAAAGCAGCGAGACCCTGCATTCAAAACCATTGACAGAGGCTGAAAATTCAAACAGAGATCTGAGGTGTGTAAGGAGCGCTGTTAGAGGCTGGTACACCATCTACTGAGGACACTGCTATGAAGCAATACAAAAAGCTTGCTTCACAGCACTAGGTCCCACAGGCACTCCCTGGCTGATTCAAAGCACCAGCCAGGATACGCATCTCGTCCGGCATCTTCAGCAACGTCACCCGACTCCAAGCGCCGTCAGGCCTGTTACCCCTCACTGAAGATCTGTCATCTCCACAGATTTGTACCTCAGTTCAGGATTGGTTACTTTAAGCCAGCCACCTCTGAGCAACTGTACCTACTTGCAATCCAGAACCAATCTCCGAACTATGTGGAAATACACTGACAATTGAGTGAGTCAATTGGATCGAGGAGGAGGCTGCTCAGGCTGAAACAATGTGGATAGCAGAAGATTCTTGTGCTTCAGTCAGTGGTCTCAAGCAGTCTCTATTCAGCAACTTGCCGTGCAGTTATCCAGTCACAGTATTTGAGGAGGAAAAATATATCTGTCTAAAAGGATAGAAATAAACCAACTTGCATCTTGAAAGAACTTTCTGATGGTTAAAACTCGACATTTTCTGTGTGCATTCTGAACAAATAAGGTTCTCTCCTTTTAGTTATGTCGTCAAACATCTTCAGGAGGCTTGAAGCCAGATTACTCACCAATATGATTATTTTTTTCCATTAACTATTTTCAAACAATGTGCATTCCTAACAAAAGCATTTCCTAATATAGCATTCCCTGAGGTTGGTTTTTTTTTTTAAATAAAATAAATCCTTTCTCTTTTCATATTTCAATGCTCACAAGTACAAACAATTTGGTACATGTGAAGTCACTCTCTTTCGACAAGTTCATTCCTGGGGTTTTTGGTTGTTGTTTTTTTTTTTTTAAACTAGCTGCCAAAGTAGAGTTAGCATGTACTGACTTCTAAATTCTTCCCCTGGCTCAATACATGAGTCATGGGCAAGTGAAAATCCCTCCTCTTACCAACCCTAGGGCAGGGATTTAAGGAATGAAACATCAACTAATCCCTTCCATCTTAACTAACACTGGCCCAATGAAGTGCTTAGTGGGAGAAAAATAATTGCCACAAACTCTCCCCAAGTCTCTGTAGCACATGCGTATCTTGAAGCGAGCACCAGGAACAGCATAAAAAGTCCATCCTGTATCCTGCTTGTTTAATCTTTGTTGCAGTACAAGGTGACACCATCCTGCTGTGTCTCAGAAGGAACAGCAGCTTTAATACTGTTTGCTGTTAAACTTCCCTTTCAAAGCCTAAGAATACAAAAGAATAACCCACAAGAAAGCCACGTCGAGAGAAACAAGGCAAGTCCAACAATTAATAATAAAATGGTGAAATGAACGGTTTTGCACTGAACAGTGAAATGAACTGTCACAAAACCAGACTGGGGAAAGGAAGTAAACTGGTTGTTTCCCCAAGCTACTGAATTACAGTGCTCACTGTACTGTCAATAGTTACACTAACAACTGCAAGATCTTTGAAGAACTTGGTATTTCAGGTCCCTATCTGTTAAAAATATTATATTATGCTGTGGCAATCCTCTATGACCTTATGGTTCAAGTATATATCCCTATCATACTGAATGCTAGACACCCTTCGATGTCACCAAGGATCACTGAAATTGCTTTTGCCTCCCTGAAGCCCTGTAGTGTCAGTACTAAACCTGCCCTGTGCAACTCCAGCCGAGATACGCTGGCTATGGCAGACAACGTGCTGGAGAGATGGGACACTCCTTATGGCTTCTGAGGGTTGTGGTTTGCAGACTCGCGAGCCCTTGGGTGAAAAAGGCCTCACTGTTACTAGTCACTTTAATTAACGCTTAATTCAAGCCACTATAAAGGAAAATGCAAACAAGCGTTAATTCACCGTATCTAAAACAGACAGCACAGTTGCAAGTGTTTACCAAAGACATAGATGAAAAAATGAAAGAAAATCTAAGCTAAATCTGTTTATACTAAGGTTACATCAGAAAGGTTTCTCTTTTCCTCACTCACTGATATGCCATTTCCTACCTGATAAAACTGTTGTCAAGGTTTTGGTTGCATATGTGCCTTCTCTCCTTCAGCAGGTAACATACCCTTCACGTTCATATCCCTTCTGGAGCAACATGTACATCAGAATGATACAAAAACCAAACATGCAAGGGGCTAACTGTATGAAACATATTAGCAGCTCTTGCCTGAGACTGAACATGACTCTGATTAACATGCTAGAGTTGCTCATCTCCAGTCTCCTCATTTTATGCATGCTATGAAATCAGCAAAAGGCAGCAGAATCATCAATAAATGATGATCTTTCTGCTTACACTGCATAGGTCCAATTCTTCGTTAGTTTAATAAAAACCCTAAGCTTCCAGTATTGTTATGCCAAGAATACACACCTCATTTTATCAAAATATAATCAATCACAGGTAATTCAAAACTTTAGAACCTAACTGCCAGGAAAATATTGATAAAGAATAAATGTGCATCCTTTCACCTTCTCTTATGGAAGGAAAAAAAAAACAAACCCCTCTCATAAAGCTTCCACAGTTCTCTCAACAGAGGTGAAGTTCCATTAAAAATTTGTCCACTTATAAGCCTTGTTAAAACAATACTTCTCAATCCACACCCTTGCTCTGGTTTCACCATCTCATAGCTGTACTGATGCAACTATAAACCCATCTAACCAAAACGCAACTTCCAACATCTTTTACTTTTTCAGTGGTCTAATTCATGGCTGCATAAGCGTAACCAAGAGGTGAAGAATAAGCATCTGGCAGAAGGCATGAACCTTTAACAGCAGCCATGCCACTGCAAAACAAATCAATACAAAATCCATAGGGACCTACTTAGCAATTCTTATTCTGTGAGCTGTCGGAGAAAAAAAAATGGCAGCAGATGCTACACAAACTAAAAATATTCGCTGTCCTTGCTTTTCAGAAAAACAGGAAGAAGTCCGAACAATAACCCTGGGTTAGAAAGCAGCACCAAGATCCTAATCCTAATCAGATCAGCATAAGATTTGCCATGTATGTCAGTTCAGGGGTTAGGACCCCTCTCCAAACACTTGCCCCCACAAAAGCAAGTTGAAAGATGGGGATGGCGGGGAAGCTATGTCAACAGAAACTTTATTTCAAGCATTGTTTTTAATTGCCATATCTCTGCACAAGGGGATCACACTGATGACGTAATAAATCCTTCCTCAAAAATATCTAGGGTATACACAACCACTGTGAGGCGTAACTTTAAACATCCAGACAACACTGGCTTGCTCATCCTCATAAATATTGAGTCTCCAATTTGGGATGTGGCTCAATAATCACTAAAAAATCTGAAACAAAAATTTTGTTTCAAGAAGAGTTCCTAAACCAACCTCCCCACGATCACAACCTCTGTAAGATGCAGAGAGCTATGAGCAACTTTGCTAAAACATTATGAATTACCAACGTATGCAGGCAAAAGGTCCTGTAGCAGGCCCAACTTGTCAAACGTAAGCCTCAGCGCTAAGAAATAATAGAATTTGCATCATGGAGAAGCTTGTTCTGTCCCTCCACATTATTTTCAGATGTCTCAATTCAGCATTTGGGATCACCCCTTTCCCTTCACTACTTACCCATGCCCTTGGCAAACAAAGATACTGCCTCCTGGTAAAAAGCTTTAATTGCAATATGAACTGAACCGCTAGATTTTTAAACTTTTGCTTTAAGTAAAGCGGCTTGATTCCAGCTTTTAACTGCTGAACAAAAAGACCAACTCATGTAGTTAACAAGCAATCTGGACAAGGCACAGAAAGAAAACATGTCTCTCAGCATGCCACAAGCTGTATACAGGAATGATCAAAGACAGACAACATGCAACAGAGATGGTACAATAGCTTACTTTTTTTCTCTGCTTTGCATGTTCTGACAAGAAGTTTTGTGATACTCAGTGACTGGATTTAGAAACCCTTAAGAAAATCTATATGTATGCACATTGAGAAGAATACAAACACTAAAATAGCTAATTTGAACTCACAGACAGAACCTGTTATCAACTTGTAAAAATGTTCAGAGAGCTATTCATTGAAAATGCCACCTTTCCATGGTGTCAACAGAGAAGTTATTTTCAGCTAGTGAAAATGTTTTTCCCTGAAATGCTGAAACATTTCGATTCTCATCAGAAAAGCAAGGTAATGAATATAAGTATTTTTAAGGACTCATAACATGGTCTAAAGAGAGCTCTTATATCAGTAAGCCCATATGCTAGGAGCAGGACTTGGTTTGCAAATAAGGGTCTGGTAACAAAACAATTTCTTTCAACTGGAACAGTTTCATATTGCAAAACTGTTTATATCAGCATAGTTTATTTCCTACACAGAAATAACCATAAAATAACATTACAATACAATAACTGCATGCCTATTATAATTCCACAATAATAGATGGGTTTATGTTTAATAATGTAACAGTACATTTAAAGCAGTACAGCATATGTTTACAGATAACCCCTGGAAACTTATGGTGGAGCGCACTAGGCAGATTCTGCAAGACATTCCAAGGAAGATATTCATCAGCGTATGCCAGATCTGCTTGATCAATTATCTTTAAAATTCATGATGGGACTGGGTCCAAGGGCAAAGGCAACAAATATCAACTCCTTCATTCAACTACTTGGCTATAATATGCAGCATGAGCAAAACCAGAAAGTATCCAAGAGCAAATCATTTGCATTCAACAAGACAGTGGCACTAGGGTATTTGGTGAACAAAGCAGGAGTTTTGGCATGTATTTGTTCAATTGCTCAGCTGGCATTCATGTTCTGGCAGAGTAAGTAGCCTGGTCTAAACCTTGTGTAAATATACTAATAAGTTGAGTAACTTTACTAGGAAACTCAGCTCCAAGTCAGTGCAGAGTTAAACTGATCTTCTGTTTCAGACAAACAAAACTTCACTGGTGTAGGAACCCATGCATTGTTACTACCAGTCAATAAAAATGAATTTAAGCCCTGTCATGCCAGACTCTAAGTCCATGCCTGAAAATAGTACAAGCGTATCCAGCTAAATCGAGGAAGTTTTTAACATCTCATGTGAGTTCTGAAAACAAAGACAGTAAAGGAGCAGACAAAATTGTCAGTGGGACAACTTAATATTAACCAAGTCTCAGTACACACAAGGTACAGTTTATATCCGTGATACCAATAGGTCATCTGAGATGCTGAGAAAGGTACTCAAAACATAGAGCAAGTCAGCGGCAGAACCTGAAATTAAAGAGCCAGTGATTTTGATGACCCACACAGTACCACAAGAGCTATCTCAAGCGGCTCTTTCCAACTCATGCAAAGCACCTGCCTGAAAGCAGGTCAATACACAGTTCCAGCTGATGATAGGAAAGACTGCAGTGCTTCCTCCTTACTGCCACAGACCCCTGAACGTATCACTGGCTCAAAAAAGTGACATGAATTAGTGAATAAGGAGAAAGGAAGTGAAAGTTCTAGCAAGTCTTACTCTTGATCTTGAAAACTGCAGCAGACGCATCAGGCATGCGACAGAGTACCAGCACTCTCCTCCCTTTGCCCGATCCACGCAAGCAGACACACAAAATGCTTTCGGATAGCCGTCTACAGCACCCAGGCCAGCAATGAAAACGTTCAGGGCAAAGGGAAACAATCTTACGTTAGTTAAAAAGAACAGTGGACTGGACTCTCTCAGTTTAGCAATGACTGAGATTTAGAAGCAATGACAGCATAGCAAGGGATAACTGACAAAGTTACCTCTCAGTTGGTTACGCTACACTATGCATAAACAAGCAATTTCAAATGCATTCATCAGGCTATTTAATCTGCTTTGGTGAAAAGTCTTCAGATTCAGAAACTGCTTTTTCAATTCATGTTGGGGAAAAAAAGCATGTTTTTATACAGTTAATTTGGAGCTTTAAAGAAGTAGCTGAAGTTGACAATGGTGTATGTACATAAGATAGAACGACGACACCAGAGCTATGCCTGAAGAAAATAATGTCTGTAAAAATGTTCAGATACTACCGATAATTTTGCATTAATTCAAATGATCCGTTGATGAATGGACACAATGCTAAATAAGCATGGGAAAAGTTGTCTGATTGCACTACAACACTGCCCATAAAGTTAGTTTATTGATCTTGTTATCACGTACTCCAGTTGCAAATAAACTGATGAACAGATGCTTCCCACTCCAATTAAAAGAAGCAAGAAAGACAGTTCCTAAAAAGTAGGAAAGAACCAGATTAATAGAACAGCAGTGTTGCAAAAAAAGATGCCTTGCTCTTCTGCGGAAGATCGTGAACAATTTGCTCTCCTCTCCTAATAAAAGTGCAATACGGGATTACACTCAAGCGCTCACAAATTAAGCTACCGATAAAAGCAGACAGGAAAGCACACTGGCCATAAGTAGAAACCATTGCCGCATTTTCTTGAGATATCCATTTCAGTCCTCTCGTGGCTTTTAGATCATTACCACATGATGGCCTACATTATATAAAAGACACAAAAAGCACATGCTGCCTAATTATTTAGAGGAAGTCACGAAATCATGTTTTGCATCATGAATAACATGCTTTCAGCAGCAAGTAGACAAGAAGTCTTCTCAAGCTCCAAAAAGAACAACCTCCAAAACTTTTCTGAAGTGATAGCAAGATAATGAGAATGTCAGACCACACGTGCCAGATGATTCCTATTGTAAAATCTGTGTGTGTGTCTGTGCACAGGCACATGTGCACATGTGAGACAGCACGATATGAAAAAGAATGACAAGAAGGTATAACGAAAAAGCAAACCCATTCAGGTAAACAAGTACTTTCCTTAAAACAGATTTACCTGAGACTCCAATTCTTCCAATTTACGCTTCCTGGCATGAAGAGCTTTACTTGGAAAAGCCCAGAAATAATTGGAAGTGCCAATTCTATCAGTGTCCACCATGCCATCATCAACTAAGCTTTGCAGAATCTCTTTCACTGACATCGAGGCTAATAAAAGCAAAAATATCAAATTAGAACTGCATAGCATCTAAACTATGGAGAATTATGAATACCATAAGCCCTCATCTACAATCATCTGTATGAATATTTTACTATAATGTCAGCTAGCTGGACAATTTCAAGAGGACACCATGCCTGATGCTTCACTTGAAGCAGTTTATACATAAAGGCTGCTATTCTATTGAGTCTGCTACCAGATGTTTGTAAAACACCACTCATGAGTATCATAAAACATACATGCATATTACAGTACAATACCAGAACAAACTCATGAGAGGCTGCTTGAGAAGTTGTCTTGCAATCTTAATTCTAACATGGATTAACTTACAATTTCTTGATTAGGAGTGTAATTACTTTTCACTTTGTAATGCTTATCAAAGCATTAAACAGCAGAAGAGACACTAAAGCCATCTGTCTACAGACTCAGGAGGGGCAGATTTTACTTTTGATTATATTCAGTTCCAATACAGAAAGTCATCTGCAGTCAGAAGGATCCAAAACATTTCTGAACATAATTGCTCATTTTCTAGCGAATGTGTGGTGTAATTCACCATTTTAAAAAGGATACCTGTTCAACAAAGCAAAGTAGTTATTGTCATCCTCAAGTGTTGCAGATACAAAGACTTTTGAGTTAATTTTCAGTGTCTGACTTTCAACTTCGAGTCTAAGGGGATCCCAGATCAGGAACATCCAATCTTTTGGAAGCTCTAGGCTGGATGCCAGTATGGGGGCGTTTCCGCAGGCTAGATGTTTTTCTTTTTAGAGGAACTGGGGCTTGGGTTGTGTGGCTAAATGCCTTCATATGCAGAGGCAGGATGAATTTGGACTATTCAAAGGTGTTAATGGTTTTAGAAACGCTACACTCCAGATTTTTAAATACGGAAATTCCATTGCTTGTATTTACTGTTTTGCATCCTCTTCCTGCAAATTACAATTAAACATATGCATTGACAAACCAATCAAGACAGCATCACATCTCTTCAGAAGCCTACGAGTGCCTCTGTTAGCTGCTGACATAACTGAAAAACACTGCTTTGCAATATTCACATATGTCTGCAGTTCTTTCAACAAGTTCATTTACTCTTGCAGTGCCACAAAGATATGCTAGTCAAGGACAGTGGCAACCACACAAATGTTACACTTCGTCCCCCTTTTGTCAATGAACATAGAAGGAAGCAAAATGAGGAACATATAAAACAACTCAACAGCATAAGGTAAATCCTCTTGGACCTAATCCTAAACAAATGGATCTCATCAGGAAGGCTTTAATTGAAAAGACAAACCCCTTCCCTTTACAGCTGTCCAGCCATTTTTTTGGGGGGGGAAAGCTCAGCAGAACATTGACCGTGTACATTTGGACTAGCATTTTAAGATATTTGTGACATTACAGACAGACATTGGAATCCTCTGTTCACTACCCGAGTACACATAACAATTTCATAGACTGAAAGTCACTGCAAGTCAGGCATCTCAGAGCCTAAGAAAAACCCCATCCCATGTTTCAGTGGTTAACTTGGAGTTAGCTGTGACATTTTAATACTCTCCCATTTTGGCCCTAACACCTAACATAAGTGACAAACATGAGCAAACTGAGTAGGAGTATGCTGTGGATATCCCTTTTAACGCTACAGCCCTGCCAGTGACCAGTCTCCCTTTCTAGCTATTTTTTCTGTTATTATTACAGTCACAAACCTAAAATTGTAGCCAGGAAAATTTACACTGTATGACTGTCCCAAAAATGATTAATGGCTCAAGAGAAATAACTTTTGTAAACACTTACTAATCCCTTTTTCTTTTGGAGCAATCTTCTCTATATCCTTCAACTGGAACACATCTTTCTGTGCAAAACATAAAAGACACTTTAGCTCCAAATGACAGCATCATCTAAGCCTGAGTGTTTTTTACACTGAACCAATGCCAACAAAAGCAAGTAGGAAATACATTGCATGTTTATGTTTTGCTAGGGAAATAGGCTGCATATCCCTCAATAGAATTAGAACATTCTGAGAATTAAAAAAAAAGACTATTATTGTAATAAGCCCTGTTCTTTTCTTTGGTACTCTAAAGTCACCGTATTTTGCCTGAAGTTAGACTGTAAACCCCTTAGGGCAGACAGAGCCAAGTGTAGATTGTCAGCACCAGATGCACCACATTGCTCAAGTATTCAAACGTCACCATAATTTTTTTACTAGGTGAAACATTGTGAATTACATATGTCACCAATATAATTGTAGCTCAGCTTTTGGATCTCCAGGTTTCTTCTGCCCACTGACCTCTTCCAGGTCTGCTCTCATCTTTTCTAATGCTCAGATTTCTTCCTCCTCCCATAAACTGCAGGGGGATACTTCCTCATCTCTTGCTATCCCTCTCATGGTAACAGACTCAAAACGAGAAGATTTGAATAGGGAGCACATGAAGCATTTAACACCACCTCTGCATCTTCCTGCCTTGGCTCCACCTGGGGATGAGCCACCTGATCAGAAGCTACATGAATCAAGCTCTGTCCCTATAACGTATACATTGATGACACAGGGCATCAGTGAAATGCATATACAGAATAGGCAGATATACAGATACACAGAATTCATCTACATCTAAGTTAAGCTCCTTTTAGGACCTGTTTTCCCATCGATGTTAATGCAGGACAATTACAAGTTACTTACTGTTTCAAAAAAGATCTCCATCATGCGAACTCTCTTCTCCTCAAAGCTCAGACCTTTTTTCTTGGACTAGAACAGGGGGAAAAAAAAAAAAACAAACCCAACACATTCAGCCATTTGAATAATTAACATTTGCTCAGAATTCAAATCTATTTACCTCTAAGTTATATTTGCCATCCTTTAAAATACCTTACCACTAACCCCAGACTTTCAGATAAACTACTACTTCCCAAAGCATCATTACACCAAGCTAATCCACCTGCCATCTATTAAACTGATGGATCTATCTTCTAAGTTTGGAGCTGACCTTTCACACAGCCTAATCCATCCCAAGCCTCAATGTTTCTTGGCATAGCCAAACAGTTCCCTGTTCTACCTTACTAGATTAAAAATGTGTATTTATACCAATTCTCAGCAACTCACCCAAATGTTTAATAGTCCTTAAAAAGATAAGAAGGAATATCTTTTGGGTTTTTGTTTAGAATTGTTTTTTATCTTGTGATATAGAGACACTGTGTGAGATGTAGGCCATTTAGGTTTCTTTAAGGAGATAAAGAGCACTTTGAGGTACCATGCCTGTCTTCAAATTTCCTACCCAACTTTATAATTTCAAGCTCACATTTTTAAAACTGTGTTTCTTTTATTTCTTTTCTCTGCAGTTGTGTGACCAAGCAGTAAATAACATGGATTGAAATAGAAGCAAAAGGCAGAAGTGACTACTCACAAACTGCTGCCAGTAATAGGAAACTGAGAAATATCCTCCTCTGATCACTTTCAGAGACACTACTTTGACATGCCCCTTGTAAAATTCGGATATAAAATATTTCACAGAGAATTGGAGTTTTATTAATTGCGTTTAGCTTAGTCCTCAACAACCCAAAAGCGGTGGTCATAAGGTGAATCAGGAATGTTTCCCCTTGCCCCACTCCCTGCTTCGCAGGCCGCGAGACCTGGCACTGCTGCGTGCATCTACAGGAAACTGAAAGGGGGATAGAAAGAGCAAAATAGGATCCTGGCAGAAAAAGGTCTCCCTTTAAAAAAAAGGCAAAAGTATTTTTGCCCTTGAGTCAATGGAAGTGGGGAGTCTAATAACACAGTGCTTTAAGAAAGACGACATGGGTTTTCCAAGCCCTGACAGAAGGGAGTCGATACCATTTTTTGCTTCTTAACAGCTGCTTCCTTCTTAAATAAATCACACGGTAGGGCAGCATAAAATTTAAAAGGTGCATCGAGAGCAAAACGGCCAGACTGATTTAGATTTCAAAAAATAAGTTGAAAAACTAGTTTATACAGCTACAGTAACACACAGACATGAAACAATTCAGTATTATATTTAACAAAAGCACTATTAATATTTTTTGAAGTCTCCTCCCTTCTGGCTTTAGCCAGAGATACCCTCCATCAGCACTGTCGTCACAGCTGTCTCCTATGACATCTTATGTCGCAGGATTGGAACCTGGAGCCACCATGTATATGCAAGTAGGAGCACGAACAGAAAACAGACTGATCTTCAACTTCTTTCTCCCTGCTTCCCCAACAGCCCAAACCCCAGCAACAGGAACAAACCCCATATGCGCACGGTGTGAAATCTAAGCAGCGTTTCTGAAAGCACGTGCTTATTAGCTACGTCCCTCGGGCACCAAGTTTCACACCAGCACTCTGACAAAACAGAGAGAAGTAACAAGTCAATGTGTTTTATGGATAAATTTTATTAATTTTCACATTGGTTTCTCTCTCCTACCTCTTTGCCAGGTGTTCCACACCACGTACATAAAACCCACCAGGTATATCAATTTCGCTGCCGCTCACGCTCCTGAAGGTGGCCACAGGCACGCCACGCTGTTAAGCGCACTTGGGCACACTGGCAATGCCTTCTGCTCGCACCCACCCCCGCACAACCGCGGCCGGAGCGCGGCCCAGCCCGTTCACACCTGGGTATCTGGAGGGCCGCGGCCGCCTGTGCCCCCCCGACCTGTCTGTGGGTCTCAGCGGGACTAGCAGGCACCGTGCCCACCCCAAGCTACAGTTACAGGGCCTGCTCCTCCAGGTGCCAGTGAAGTTTACATCGCTCTTCAAGAAACCAGACAAATAAATGGCCCACGCCATGGTAACGCTACACCCCCAGACCCGGCGTCGCGGGCGTTTATTAGGAACCGTGCTGCACCCCCCCACGCCGGGAGGCGCGGGGCAGGGGGCCGGGGACCCTGCCGCTGCCTTGCAGCCGCTGGGGACACGAGCCCGGCGGCAGGCGGGCAGCTCCCGCCGCGCTCCCTCAGCGGCCGCAGGGGCGGAGGGAAAGCGCGGCGCGGGCGACCGTTACCCGCAGCAACGGCCGGCTTGCTCCGCCCCCTCCCCACAGCCCTGACTGGCGCCGAGGCCGCCGCGCCCGCTATTCTATGCCATGCCCTACCCGGCCCGCGCCGCGCTGCGGCTGCCTCGGCGGCCCCGCAGTCTCGTTAACTGCCCGGCCCGGGCGCGACACCGCGCCCCAGCTCGCCAACGAGAGAGGGAGGAGGGCGACCGGCCCCGCCGCGGCCGCCGCTTACCATGTCGCGGGCGAGCGGCGCGGTTTGATTTCGGCGCCACCGGGAGGGAGAAGGCCGCCGGGAGGCCGCCTGCGCAGCTCGCAGCGCCGCCTGCCGCCGGCCCCGCCTGCCGCCGGCCCCGCCCGCCCCCGCAGCGCGGCAGCCCCCGGCGGGGCCGCGGAGGCGCGGCGGAGAGGAGAAGAGAGGAGAAGAGAGGAGGGGAGCGGAGCGGAGAGGAGAGGAGCTGCGGCCGCCTGGCCGCTCTGTCCGCAGCGGCGGGGTAGCAGAGCAAGCCGAGTTGCGCCATAGAATAAGGAGAAAAAAAGATGCGTGAAGTTATGCTCTGTTTTTTATACCTTGTGCAGCCAACCCAGGAATAGATCTTTGCATTTTTATAAAGCAGTCCTGCCGTACCAGAAAGCAGGTTATCACTTCTCTCTCATTTTCTGTATTACAATACCGTGTTTGGGTTTTTTGTTTGTTTGTTGTTTTGTTTTTTTTTTAAACGTATCGTAGGCGCTCGTAGACAGCTGAAGCTAGGAAGCAAAACTCAGCTTTTGTCATCAACTGCCTATGAGTGACATGTGATGCAAGTTACAGAGAATGTGTTAAAATGTAGGGGCCGTACTTCAGTTTTGCACTTGGCATTGCTCAGGCTTCAGAGCAAAATTTTCTCAAGTTCTCATTTTGTCTACATGTGTTTCTCAATACCTACCCATTTTATATTTTATATAGAAAGTACAATTTTCTTGACCAGATGTCATTGCCATATCTTCAATATATATTTGCTGTATTATTGAAATTAATAAAAATTAACAAAATCAAAAGTTTTAAAAATATTTAAAATTGCACCACCATTGGCTCTAATCATCAGGGGAAAAATATTTGTTCCTCAATCTGTCTACACAGGGTTTGAAAACCTATGGGGTATGTGCTTTATGCCTCCAGGTAGCTACACCTCCAAGATGAGGCACTGGGCCCCTGACGGCGCTGCCTGGTGCGGGCACAGCCTGTTCTTTTTTCTCTGAGGTCCAGCAGCAAAGGTAAAATATGAACACATCAACGGTGGTCTAAAACGACATGTATTGCACGACTAGCCCGTTATAGGAGGAACAGGACATGGAAAAATAAAACCCTCTCTGGGGACCTGGGCACATCTGGTGTTGCTTGAAACAGTTGTTCATTGTGATGACTGTTCTAGCGACTTTAATTACTTACAGTTTGTTTTAATTATTATTTGTGCTGTAAATTACCTTCCTTCAGCTACAGCAGTTCTGGGAAATTGCTTTGCAGTTTAACAGCAGCGGGTTCGTATCTGCCATACTAATTCTAGAGCTTAAATTCAAGCAAATGAAAACGTGCAAGCTGAAGTGTTCGGGCAGTCCCCAGGAAGATTTTCCATCACCTTTGTGAGGTGCCCCCTTTCCTGAAACCTGAGGTTCTCTTCCACGCAGACCTGGCCGTGATCCTGTTGCTCATTGTGCGCACCAGTGTGTTACTAAAACTGAAATGCAAGTTAGAAAGGACATTATGAATACAAAGCTTAATATTCATACAAAACACAAAGCTGCTTCTTTAATACTTCCTTGTGCATCACATTTTCGACTCGGTAACTTGCGATGAAATCTGTTGGCACGCCTCCTCATCTGTTGTGAGGGCTCATGTTCTGTCCTTCCGCTTTTCCCTTCCTTTGGCCAGCCCTCAAAGCGAGCATGTCCCCACGCTGCCTGTGACAGTTGTTTTCCTCCTGTCACCGTGACCTCCTCTCCCCCGGGACGTGGGCCCCTTCCTGCTCCTTCACAGCTCCTTTTTTTACCACTGCCACGCAAACGGTTGCTACGACATTTGCAAAGCACCTGTTGCGGCGTGGGTTTTCTCCAAGCGACACGTGTGAGCGGCAGGGTGGGTGTCGGAGCCGAACATGCTGCTGGGAGAAGAGGAAGAGGGGAGGGAGGAAGGGGTTTCAGAGGGGGGCTCACTCTGAAGCGGGCTTGAGGCACGTACCTCGCGTCTTCTGTTCAGCACGCGTGAGGCAGCAATGCTCCCGTCTCCCCGTCACACCTCAAAGTAGACTGGCAGCAAACACCCAGGTCTCACCTCTGGATGGAGCCGGCACACGGCCGGAGCACACACCTGGAGCCACAGCTGGAAGGCGTTCCTGGTTTCAGCAGTTGAACGTGATCACAGCAACCATCCGCCTCTGAAACGCTAGGCCATGCTCTCAGGTGATGATGGGGCAGGAGGCTCAGCACATTTTCTCTGCCCACGCGCCCTGGGCACAGCCAGGCTCGGCTGCCCCGAATGTGCTGGCAGCCCTGAAGCCCTTTTGTGGCCAAATCACTAGGCCCGATTTACTCTGTAATAAGAGGTTCCTTAACACCTCCCAAATTTTGCAGCACCGGATCAAAACTAACTAGTTTGAAAGACCATAGGGTGGAAGAGGTCCCAGACAAAGGGAGAACACACTGGAGTATCTCATGCTTTGACATGTGAGGGTAGTTTTCCATTACTGGGTAAATTGGAATGAACGACTCCTAAAATACATGGAGGGCTTCAGAATGTCTCAATGTGGTATTTCACAAAACTGCTAATCATATACTATTAATATAAAAACAAGACAATGGATGGAAATACTGTGGAAGGGGGACTCATAACTGGGCCTTTCTATTAGAAGATTGTTCTCATTTCCCTGTGATTTTCTTAAGCTTTAGCAGTTTGGGCTGAAATTTTCTATGCTAGGTGTCTGACTGAGATTTCTAAGTACCAGCCAAAACAGTTTTTCACTGTTCTGAGGTAGAGAAAATACATTGCTTTGTCAGTGTTAAAATATGCTTAGATGAGATGAAATTTGTACCTTCCTTCATTTTGCTCTTACAAATCTGTAATTAAATTACATTTGTAAATTCTGTTTTGAAAGGACATTAAAGTGACATTGGCAGGCAGGAAGGTTAGGAAGTAGGAGAATGAAAATTGTCCTACTTTTTGTTCCTTTCGTATATAGGCACCATAGTGCAGTCTTTAATTACATGAGCTATTTTTTCAGCAGAAGGGAAGAATTCAAGTTGAATAGCAGATCAGTTTATTTCCAGAAAAGTAATAGCAAACCTTCTGAGTCCTGTGGCTACCTCCCACAACATCTGTATGACTGACAGCAAAAAGATGCTTCAGTAGAGCTTGAGGCTGGAGGACAAAGAGAGCTGTAGGAGATGCTCACCCATGGGAGGCGATACCAGCTCCTCTGAGGTCCCAGCAGTCTGCGGTGGGATGTGGCCGGGTATCAGGAAGGAAAATGGTCCATGAGTATCCCACACAGGCCGGTCTCTGCAGCATCTGCTGCCTCACTTCATCCTCGGACGAGTGTTTGGGCTGCAAGCTGACGTTCTCCCTACAAACATCTAACCTGGTGAGAAATGCTAGCTGGCCCTCCTCTAAAACTTACTGCTTCCACAGCTTTGCTAGCAGAGCTGCTGAAGTAAGCACTTACCAACTCACTGAGGTGGTAGCTTAAATACTATTTTTTTGGTAACTAGGCATTTCACTAAAAGAACAAGTGAGCATTCATATGCCTGGCTCCGCCAACAGATCCGAGGGTCAGCACCCTTCAACTGGAGGTAGCAAGGAGCAGCAAATGGTGGGTATCTCTTCCACCAGCACAGCTGGGGCCTGGGGAGAACATCTGTCCACAGAAATTACATTGACTGTTCCAGTTCACTGAGGTAAGTTTTGTCTGGTGCAAATTAGGGAGCATTCACATGAACTGTCAGCAAAACTATGGGGATCGTTAACTGCAGAGCAACACAGCTGGATGTGAGAGAGAACTTCAGCCTAAGGAACAATGAAACGTTAAGTGGTTAGCATTCTGAAGAGAGAGATCCTGGCTGACAATAAAAACACATGCACCTTTAGCTCTTTTGGCCTTCCTCTCCCTGACATTGTTTCTCATTGGTGAGACTGGGTTCTGTATTCCTGTTTACAGAACTTCTGCATTTGGGTCAGTATTCAAATAAGTACCACGGGAAGGCCAAAGAGGAAGTTGGCCATTTACTGCAGAATTTTCCTGGTAAAGGGCAGTGTTCCCCAGTCTCAACGTCCTGCCTGCCTGTCTGTCTCATTTTGCTCACTGATGGAGAGCCTCTGCTGTAATAATGCAGGGGACAGAAAAAATTTCTAGCGAGAAAAGATTGGGAATGCCACAAAAGTCTTGTCTACTCAGCCCTGCAGCTTCAGGGTATCCTGTGCTATCTCTTCTTCATGGTCTTTTATGCATGGGAAGGAGCAGGTATCCGCAACTCTGAATATCAAACTAACACTGCTCTTCTTCAAGCTCTGAGGTTTTTTTGCTGGCAGCCAAATAAAGCCCCTTGTAAGCATCTGAACCTCAGGGCAGACAGACAATATACTCCAGTCCATTCAGCACCAAGACCATATTTTCTGGACATATATTCATCTGAAGACTGACAAAGAAAAACAAAATTGGTCCATTGTGTTGCAGTAGGCCTGCCTTCAGGAAAAAAAAGGCCTCAAAACGTGACTGCTGACATTCCCTATGACTTGCAAGAAAGAATAAAACATGTATTCCTTTAGAGGGTTTGGGGCAAGATCCATGAAAAAGGATGGCTGCTCTGTATTTCAGCTGTCTCACTTCTGAGAGTCCTGCCACCGAGCAAACACACATCACCAAGTCTGACCTCTCTGGTCCCCTCCAGCCAAATGATGCGTCTGAAGATTCTCTCTTACTTCGTGAGCGAGTTCCCAATGACACTGAGTTCTCAAAGGGTTCAGGTTTGGAGAGCTCATCAGTGACCAAGACGACATATGAACTATGTAAAATGAAAGTTAACATGAGCTGAAAATTTGTTCTTACAGGAAAGGAGTCAGAGTGAACTCCTAAGGCAAACTTTCTGTTCTTCGACAATAATTTATATTTGGTTTTCTGCAGCAGACCCTTGAAGATTATAGCACAGCACAGCTGAAAGGTACCGTATACTTCCATGATGCAAATGGAAAAGCTTACGACTCAGAATCTTACTGCCGCCAATGAAAGTGTTCATTTTGATTACTGAACTGAAGAAGGAAGGGAGGAGACAAGGAAGCTCCAACTCCCCACCTTCTTCCCAAGAAGGACCCAAGTCCCTCTTTCCTCTGTGTCTACATAAAAGCTTAACACCCGTGAAACAATCACAGTTTTCTTGGCTTGTGACCTGTGGTGTCAGGTCGGGTTTTTTGGAAAAAATTAGCCATCTTCCTGCATTATGGGGCTATTTGAGACATTCATATGAGATGTATGAATAATAAATCCTCAACCATGAAAATAACAGAGGAAACAAGCTTTATTATTTGAAATTTTTGTGCGTGGTAAAGGTACACATTTGATTCTGGTTTTCCTACATTTCCAAGACAAAGTAATTTTTTTTTAATCATCGGCTAAAGCATCAAGAATACTGTGGCACACAGGAAGCTAAAACTACACACACACACACATACACACACACACAAAGACTTTGATGCACATCTTTCATCCTTGACCTTAAGGAGACAAAGTTTGTATTTAGCCTCACAGGGATTTAAAAAACCAAAAACAACAGCAAAAAAAAACAAGTGAAAAGAATATTTCATTATGAGTGTCAAGAGAGTGCAAGGCTTACATGTACACAAAACATACAAGATTTACGTACAAAGATGGAATGTACAAAAACTTTTAAAAAAAATAAAGAAAAAAGACAGCCTCACTTCTAGAACTGGAAAGCTACAGCGTATCAAATGGTAGAGATTTCTAACAGGGGCTGCTGCCATACACTATGCGGCTTAGGGAACATTCCCATGTCATAACGCCAAAGCAAAAGTGTCAGGGTTAAGGCCGTGTTGCTCACAAACATCAACCAAAGTGCTGTACATTCATCAGAAACAACACAACCCGTTAGGAATCTTTGTACTTGGTAGCACAAATACCTTTCGCGCACTCTCCACAAACAGGCCAAAACAATCACTGCTCACAATTCTTGAAGAAAATTTTCAATGTACATCATGATTTCATAACTAGCTGTCACCCACAACCGAAAGTCATTTCTTTATAACAAACACAACATATTGGGCACTTATAGTTCTCATTATGGCAACACTAGATCCTTAGTTATAAAAAATATTGACATAAAATCGAAAGCCCTCTAGCTTTTACAGAACGGAAGAGCATTTACTAATAAACAACTCTCCATCTACATTAGGCAAATGCTTGCCTAAACCATTTTCCTTTTCTTTGTCAGCTACATTGCTGCTGGTTTAGCCTATGTAAAAATCCCCTACTGTTTATACTGGATTTATCTGAACAGATCCTTTTATTCTGTTCACAAAACAATGAAAATACAGTTGGCGAGTTTGTCCTAAAATGCTCCAAATTACACAAGATCTGATAACCTTTTGAGATTACTTTTGAGTTGAAGATTAGTTAAATGAAGCACATACTTTCACCATGCATGCTGTGCTGCTAGTCAATTAGCATTCCAGGGAAGTCAAGGGAACATTTGGTTATACCTGAAATCTGGCAGCAGAATGCCTATAAAGCCTTTAATAAATGCTAACAACTCAGCAAATCAAGTAGTGCAATTTTGACGTTCACTTAATTGGATGAGGAAAAAAATCTGCCAGTTTTCTAGAACAGAATTTCTGCTTTGGTTGCTCTTTGTAAGGTTTGGAAGCCAAGCATTTTAGCTAAGTTGGCTTCAGAAGCACACCATAAAACCAATGTGTTTCTCAGTTTCCCGGTGCCAGGCAGATAAGGTCAGACCTTGGAAGGGAATGCCCTATGCCACTGAAGTTGAAATTGTAGTTGGCACCATTTGCTATCAGAAGGAACTCCAAATTAGTGACATTTTTCAGGTGCAGTAAGTGCTGCTCTGGTGATAAATGTCTGAAAACCCAAAAGACTATTCAGTCTTAAAAAAAAATCCACATCACCTCTAACAGCTGTTAGCTGGGTTGTGTGCAGAATTCCATATTTCATCAGGATGCACTGGGTTCACATAGGTTATATAAAATCTTGGTAAACAATACTGAGTCAAAGGGACTGAAAATCTTTTGAAGAAAAGTGTATACATGGAATAGTACAGTCTTAAGTATATGTTTTTATATATAGGTTAGGGTCTGATTTCCGTGCTTTTCAGAGTTCCTGGCAACAGAGGATTTGGCAATGTTTCCTGAGTGGAAACCATGCAAGTTCAGTAAAATGTTGTTATAAAAATCCAAATTTGGAACTGGATTTGATTAATATTATCCATAACTGACAGCAACAGCACAATTCTCATTTTCTTTTTAAGTTTTTATTTCAAAGAACCTGTGCAACCTCTTCTCTATGTTAATAAATACAGTTAAAATGCTACGTACCTTTTCTTCATTGATAAATTCGCCATTTAAGGGCATTCCAATGTCAGAAATTGTTTGTTTGCCAGAAGGTTGCTTATAAGGACACTTAGAAGGAAATTACTTGATCATCAGAAAATTTGATCTACAACTTTTTTAAATTTTGATAGGACAGTTAATTGTGTAATGACTGAGATACCATCTTCAGAATTTTAGGACAAACTCAGTTCAAGCAGAGGATATTTTGTTCTCTTGGTAATAACAAACTTGAGTTTTAACATTTCAAAAATGTTACCACCAGTTTCTTAGCTGCATTATATAGTCCAAACCTTAAGCTTTATACACAAAATATTTATTCCAATGAAATAAGGAAACTTATCTTTGCATGGAATTTGTAAATTGGCTCTATGTGCAAAAAATAAAGAAGGGAAAGAAGAGAAAATATCTTTAAGAAACAGTAAGTAAAAACCAGAAAAAACTCCACATTTAAGAATCTTACAAGTCAAATGCATCTTTACAAAAAAACCATTAGTTTTTCTCAAATTAATTGAAACAACCACCTTAACCTTTTCAAAATAAGACAAATACTTATAACGAGTTGTTTAACAAAGATTTCTTTCCATTTTGCAAACATGCTTAAAATACTCCCTTGTTCCTGACCCAGTGCCCTTTTGTTTCAAGGCCCTAAAAGTGAGAAAAGAAAGACAGTACTTCCCAGGTTATTGTAGGCATTGGCAGCAAGCTCACCAGCTCCTCAAACGAGGTTTAAGAGTGAGCACCACTCTATCTAGATTAGGCTACAGTAGCAATTCCTCCTTTGACTACTGGATTTAGGAATAAGAATAAAGCCAATCCTACTTTAAAAAGGACAAGTTCACACTTAAGAAAAACATTAAAAACAGAATCAAGTCATATGATTGTAAGCATTTCCAATTAAATTAATACTTCAACAAAGAACACAGTAGAGAGAGCCGGCAGGAAGAAGGAGGGACATTTTTCAGAGTACTGCCATTGTCACATGGCATACATACGTTCCAGTTTGTGAAATAACCTACATTTACTTTTTTTTATCTTTGTGTCAATCAGTCATACATACATACATACAAACAAATCGGAACAAATCTCACAGTCCTTATTTTGTCCTCTAACAAAATTCCCTTTGATGAAAGACTTCAGGAATTGGTTCAAATTCATTCTTATTTGTAATGTATTTTTTCTCATGTAAAAACAAATAGCTTTGGTAACCCTTGGCTTTCCTATACAACCTCTGTTTGCCACAGTTCCTTTGGTTGTATAATGTAGGTCCTCCGTAGGGGTACCTCTCTGGCTTTCTGTCCTGTGTGATGCTGCATTTTATTTTATTGGTTAATACAATGAGTTGCCTTAAGGAAACATGGCAATGAACGTGTACGAAAGAGTGGCACACATGAGGTTAATTGAGTTGACATTGTAATGACCCTGATTGTAATAAACTAGTTTGGTGTCAAAAGGTCTGCCGTTACACAGAAATACAGCTCTCACTAATGTATCAATACAATTAAGTTTTTCCAGAGCTTTAGAAGTGTCAGGTTTCTGCAAAGTCCTTCCAGCACATTGAGCAAGAGGAAGAGTGAAAAACAAGCACATGAAACAATCCTTCATTAATCCCTCATGAGTAGGGAATTTGCATTGATTCTCATAGTGCTAAACGTTGAGCTGTGTTAGGTCTGACGGTTAGAGCTAGACGAATTTTGTGAGACTTAACCTTATACTAAAAGGACCTACTTGTTATAGATAGTAAGACTGAAGAATGTTAGAAGTGTAATACCTACCATGATAATGAGATCTAGACGATTCCCAGGACCACCTCTGAGTTAAATAATGCATAATAATGATACTTCTTCAAATTTGGAAGCTCTAAGCAGGAGCTACCCTTCGCAGTCTTCAAAAAGGTTTGGGGACTTTTCCCAAATTTTTCTCATTTTTGCCTAATTAGTTAATTCCAGTTCCATAAGTTGCAGTTTGCATTTAATATCACATTGTCTTTATGAATTCAGTTAAAGAGGATTTTGTGTATTAACCCTTACAACAAAAAGTTCAGTGAGAAACATAAGAGGTGCAAATCCTATGTAAACAAGGTAAGTTTGGAAATTAACACAAGAAGTCCATAAGAGACTCCTTCATTATTAAAAATGAACTCAAAGTAGGAGATAATCTGCACTGGATCTCTAGGACCAGTCTTTTCTTAAGGGTGGACAATTATCCAGCTCCAGAGCTCATTGCTACTGTAAGTATCGATAGACCTTGAAGCAGTGATTTCCAGAGTCTGCAACTACAACATGGCCATCTGAAGTAAGGGCCAGACCTTGGGGACCATAAAGTGGGTCAGCAGAGGTGTTAATGTAGGATAAAAATGATCCACTTCCATCAAAAACCTTTGAGGGCGAGAAAGCACAGAATAAATGTTAGGAATAAAAAAGAAAAGTAGCGGACACAAGTCTGCTCTCAATTATACCATTATACTTCTCATTTCTGAAATGGTTGACATACACTAGAAGAAACAAGGGCAGAATCTGATCTGTTACTCTCATAATATACAAGTTTATATACAAATGTATTTTCTTATTAAAAAGAAATTAAAGCTGCCAGGATCTTTGGCAAGAATTAAGCATGCAATGAAATAGTAATAAAAAGAGCACCTTGGCTGTTCCTTGTTCTAAAAATAGCCAACTACAATAAATCAAACTCAATCAGGAACTCAACCAACACCTTGTTTTCCTAACAAATATTACTGTTGTGGCTAGTATGACTCTTAGGTTCCCACACAGAGAAAACCAGGGACTTGTTTACACTGTTGACAGTGCTTCCTGAGAACAACTCATATGCAGCTCCCTCATTTTTATATTCAGTGAAAATAATACATACACTTAGTTATTTATTAGGTATTCTTTGGCAAATAAGACTTTGTGATTAGCACTTGAAAGATAAAAAGAGTGCAACTCTCATAACTTAAAAGCAGAATATTTTCTCAACATTTAAAAAAGATGATAAAAATCTGCTGCATATGCCTCAGGGTCTATACTTTCATATTTTCCACCATGTCTCCAATCTTCTGTTATGGTGATTATAAATTACTATCATCTCAGCAATGCTTGCAAGTCTCCTAAGTCATCAAATAGCTTTTGGGGAACTACTTGGAGACAAAAGCCTTGGTCACAAGAACCATCAGAGTTGCTAGCAGTCACACTGGAAAGTCCACGATCTGACACCACCGTTCTAAAAGTGGACAGACCAGCAATGAGGCATGTAAAAGGCTGTGTTAGAAACCACATCACTTCTAATGCTGCTATCCTGTTTCTTGGGAAGTCTGAAGACTTCAGTGGCCAGAGTTATCAATCCATTAGTTTTCCTGATCAAGCACCTTTGAAATACAGAAATTTCTACCTGTATTCGGCTGTTTCCCCAATCTGCTACGATAATATTTCCATTAGAATCTACAGCTACACCAGTTGGTGCATTAAATTGTCCATTTCCTTCTCCATTTGATCCAAACTTCAGTATGAATTCTCCCTCCTGGTTAAATACCTGTATGGGTTAAAACAAAAACCTGAATATGGCATCGTATCTAATATTAGTCATCTACTACTACCAGTTCACCTGTTAACAAAACTGGGAGTTGAATAGTTCCCAGGAACATCCCCCCGATACAGCCCCCTAAACTCCCCCTACACACATACCCCCTACACACACAGACGCACTGAAGATGGGAGAAAAGGTGCCCATCTCTCCCTCCAGCTCCATTACACTGTACAGTATTTCCCTTCTAACTTAAGATCAGATTCATCTCAGACACGGGGGGAGGATGCCAAGAACCACTCTGCAGCTTGTGCATCTGGAATTAGGAAGAGCTGAGCGCAGATACGGCACTGGGAGTCAGTCAGAAACACAACCGAGCAGATGCGTTCTTCTCTGACTTTCATAATCTGACACATATTGAGAGTCACGCATGCTGCTCTCTGTATAGACAGTTCAGCAGCTGAATTCTCTGTGATGGTAACAGGTTTAGACAGCAGAAAGAAGGAACCGATCAATGACTGTTCTGTCAGTGACCTGGATGCACTAATGGGACCAAGTGAGATACAGGATGTGTCACCTACATAGTACCATAGCCACCTCTTTATTTTGGTCCATCTTGGACTCAGGCCCAGCTGTGCCACAAAGTCCAACAGTGTTTTAGAGACCGGCAGTGGCTTGCACAAGAAAATGCAAAGACCTGACAAGTGCCAAGTGCACACTGAAGTGCTAAGAAGGTGGAAGATGTGAGGAAATTATCCTATTCTTGAACACCCACAGTGAAGAGAAAAAGCATTTGGGGGAGGAAATTAATGAAGTACTAGGTTGGTGCCTCAGATGATGAAATAAAGTATAAAAAAGTAAACTAATAAGAAAAAAAACAGCTAAAGATGTATTGCTTTCTCCCTGGGTTAAAATGGGGATGGTGAGTGACCAAATGAGAGAGGAGCCTACATTAAATAGGATTTTCCATAGAAGATGCCTGAAGGAAGGAACGCACTTGAAGGTTAATGGCAGAGGGGGGATAATGTTGCTGAGTGAGGATGTTTAATTCAAGACACTGGTGGCAGGAAGAGGCTTCGGGACCCGTAAGACTGAAATTTATTTATTTATTTACAAATTTATTTCTTACTTAAAATGAAATTTACTCTCTGCTCTTTGCCCCACCATCTAACAAAAGATAACAGCATCACCCAGATTATAAATTACTTTCCAAAGCGTCAACAATTATCTGTACCGATTTAGAGAACACTACAAAAATAAGAATATTTTCCAGTTAGTACCAAATTGTAACAAAAAACATTTTTATCCCATTGAGTCACACCAGAGACAGACGGGAACGCTCTGTTCTCATTAGGAATGCAATAATTATAAATTCATTAAGATGCCACACTTCTTGCATCTCTTCACTTGCTTTTTTCATTTTAGTTTGCCCTTGTTGTTAACTCTCTCCAGGCATTCTTGTTACCACGGCAAGCCCTGCTGGTGGAGGGGTAATTTACGGAGTCATAGGCCTCCTGCTGCTAAACCACGTAAACAATCTGCTTCAGGGCTCCTGCAGCAGTCTTGGTTTCTTTGTTGTAATCCAAACCACATGAGTTGCTACTTCCTCTCTCATTCCAAAAGGATACAAGAGCAAGGTCGCTATTCAAAAGCTAGATGATTCAGCACCGCTCAGGACATGAGGGTGTCTATGCTCACACAGTGATTTCCTATTTCAGGTGAATGTGTAAGATTTATCATTTCCGTTATGAACACTGAAGAACTGGACAGAGGGTTTATCTTTGTGTTCAACCAGAACAGGCAGCCATTGAGTGAAATCCCAGGGATTCCACCGGTGCGTGGGACCAGCGCCCATGGCCTGAGAACCCATGCAGGACAGCATTCTGCTGCCCGTGTCCTGCTGCTGCTGCTGCTGCGTGTTGAGGGAGGGAAAAAGAGCATGGAAAGTGACTGGAAGGGAACGTCACAGCCTGAAAACAAACACGCACAGGTAAGTAATTGCTGAAATGGCCTGTAGCTCCTTCATATACATTTTCCATCACATGACATCTCAACATGTATCCTTGTTTTGGTTTATTATTGAGACAAACAAATATACCACCCTATCTTACCATGCCTGTTCACAGGCCATAAGTCAGGACTTTCCATGGGTGTAAGGACTAGTGGCCAGTTCTGCCCAGCGCAGGAGGTACTGGATGAAAACTGATGGTCTGTGGTACACAGCTGTTAAGAGTATCGGGTTGTAAATGGATCCAGTAATCTTAAAGCTTATAGGTATGGAATTAAAGATTGTCAGGTATCTTTACTTTGTTACAATTTTATTCAACTAGTAATGTGGGAAGCTTTTACTGGGAAATTCAAAAGCAGTTACCAGACTTACTTAAAATAGGAAAGAACATAGGCTAACTAACAGGGTTGGCAGAGCGCTAATAAAAATAACTAAGTTGATATTATTTATCTCAGGTACAACTTACGTTTAAGGAATTGAATTAGAGAACATTATAGTGGCACCAAAGGCAACAGATTATATCCCCATTAAGCAATGCACTCCATGCAAAGGTCTCTGAATGTGCAGTCCTTACATCACACTCTATATGTGATCTCTTTGTTTTTAACAATACTTTATTTTCCCCAAGAAAGTGCCATGATAAAATAAAAAGCCTTCCCAGTTGCCATTAATTGACAGTACCTTGACAGAATGGTTATGAAAATCTGTAACGATAATTTCATTGTTGCTGTTTACAGCTGCAAAATGAGGACCTGCAATGCAGAGGAAGAAAAAAAAATAATAATAACACTAAATCAAAAAGTTTGCTTAGGCCTGCCAGAATATTATATTTGGTTTCTGAGCAATAATAGTCCAGTTGGGAATATCAATTTCAAATTAAGAGTAATTTCATTTCATGTTTTAAAAAGCTCAGCATGCCTTTTTGTAAACACAAAAAATTTCAACCAGCTGTCAGCTAGTGTTATCAATAAGCATTGTTCATTCCTTCGTCTCTCATATACAGATGACTATGTAGATGTTTATGTATTTATTAACAAGACAAAACATGTAGTGCTTAGGCATAAAGTTGTGTATACACTGAAAATAGTTCTCAAAAATGTTTATGTAAAGTCTTAATTGAAATCTTCCATGCTTTGTGTGCTCACTTCTTACAAGCATTTGAGCAAAAAAGTTTTAGAATAAATACAAAAGTTACTTAGAAGAACACTATCAGGGAAAAACGTGCATTTTTTGCTTTACTTTGTGTATTGAACCATGTGTGCAAACTTGAATAAAAACCAAAAACAGGCAAGTACCTGAATCAAAATACTTGGTGCTATTTTGAATTATTAAACAGATCAGAACTCAGTTTCAATTTTCACAGTTCATCAGTGTAAACTATAAAAAGGGTGAAAACCTTTGCACTGAATACATTCAAGTAATGACAATTCACCTGTTTTATGTAGCCTACCACTGAGAAGAGGCAATACATTTCTCAAATGCACTGTTACAGAGTATTTGCACACTTATTTTCAGGAGGTATTCTTACAAATTTTAAAATGAAAGAAATTGGACATAACCAGAAAATTTTGGTGACACTTAGCTGTGTTAGAGCCAAAGCTCTTACAAATTATGTATATGGCACTTGCGCCATAAGACATTGCAAGAGAACTCAAGTAAGATAAAAGCAGTTATACCATTTCTCTCTTGTGCTGTGAACCAGTCAGAACATCTATAACTACTTATTCAGTGACCCAACACCTGCAAAATGACCTGCCTATGTAATTTGGTATCTTCGTTTCAAATTTTGAAAGAACAGCTATTCACTCAAAATATACCAGTTTTGGGTTTTTTTTAAACTTAATTGCATGTTCTAATTGAAAGACACCATGTGCAAGCAGTCAGTTGAATGTCAGTGGCAATTTCCCCAAACTGGCGTTTTCCGTTTGCGTAACTGTGTCTTCCTGATCTCCATCTTAACACTATCCCATTACACTCATTTTCTAATGGGAAGATACCACTTAGGGGATTGGTTAATGTGTATCTGATCATTGGAAACACAATGCATGGTGTCTGAGTTGATTATCATGAACAGCTGAGTGTGGGCATTACAAAGCATTTATAAAATGCTAGTTAAGATCAGTCTGTCTTGGATCACTGATCTGAAATGCTTCCAGGCACAGAGAGGTAGATAAAACAATCTGGTTACAGCTACATTTGCAGAACAGATGTTGCAGTCTTCCTGACCAATTAAACAAATGGTGAAGTGAATAGGAGCTGTATGTTTAGTAGAACCTTTCCACCCCAGGAAAAAAGACTAGGATACAGCGTCTTCAACATGCTCAAACATCAAGCAAATGTGAGCAGAAGGGGCAAGAAAAGGGGATTTACATATTACCATCAAGTGTACCTGCAAACTGCTTGTCACCATTTCCTCGACTACCAAACCTGGTGACTATTTTCCCATTCGGCTGGAAGATGAAAACACAGCATGCTTTATTGTCCACTACAATTATATGTCCATTACGATCCACAGAAACACCTTTAGGGCCCATGAGCTTTCCAGACCCAATTTTGGCCTAAAAGGGAAAACACAAAACAGAAAAATATGTTGGCATGATGGAAATAAGTTAGTACAATTCAAAGATTGTATTACAGGCACACAGCAGGACGGAGAGACTTTTTTGTCATTAAAAGTTTCCCAGAGGGAAGTGATTGTTTTTATCAGCTCTTATTGTGTACTTCATAATTTTTTCTTCAGCTGAAAATAAAGACTGCTTTCTGTCTGTCCTTTCTGGAGTGGCAGATCTGCCACCTCGGCAACGGAGTCCAAAAATACAACTCATGAGAAACACAATCATCAGATTTGTATGTCTTGATAAAAACTACAGCATCTGTCAGAAACCATCACAAATGGCTGTATTGCCAGCACTAGTGTACCAGTAGGATAGACAGACACGCATAAAGGACTTCTGCCTCCTATTGCATGCTATTCCTGAGTCCAGTGACCACCTGGTTATGGACAGGGAAACATGCCTTTACCACTGCCTGCTACATCAAAGCAGTCAGAGCTCACTGTTGGAGCATCAGAGCTGGGTGGGATGTAGGCTATGATGTCCTCTGTTGCTTTTCTTGGGTGAATGAGACACCATGCAGCTTCTGAGTGCTCTTGGAAAGAATTTGAGCAGACCTAACGCTCAGGCTCACCTCTATATCTTCCACCAGATCCACGTGAGATTGCTTCACTTGCTGCTTAGACACATGAAGTGTCAGCTGAAACCCACGAAGGAGATAGGATTGTGCTGCCAAACAGCAAATAAAGTAATCTTTGAAACACTAAACAAATCAAAGCTTGCTCCTGTCTTAGATAAATAAAATTATTTCCATCATTTTAAACAGGCCTTGTGACTACGAAGAACATCTGCCAGCATAATCAGCAACAGCAGGGGAACTGTATACAATATTCCATATTGTATCAATGGAAAAACCTTCAGTGGAGATGAGGTGGATCTCACACACAGTGAGTTATTTGGAAAGACTAGAGAGCTGTCAAAATAGATCAGAAAACGTTAGAAGCACAGTTTAGTAGGATCAAAAAGAAGGGGATCTAAGAAGGGGATCTAAGCAACAGCATCCCATCCAGCCCAGCGCAAGCAGAAATGAGCTACCTGGGCATATACCCAAGAAGATTCTAGGATCACCTTGCAACCCATTTCACATTTTCACCATTCTGCTGTTTTTTCAGGCAGAGATTCTAGAAACATAAAATCAGTTGAGTTTTGACCTTTCAGTTAAAAAAAGGCTGTAAAAATACCACCTAATTGTTTGGGGGGTTTGTTGTTGGAATGCAGCAACTTGCTTTCTGTTTTGTTGTTGTTGTTTGTTGTTTTGTTTTGTTTTTTTTTTAAACGATGGACAGATTTGGAAGCAGTTATCCAGGTTGTTTCCAAAAATCTGGTCTCCTGCCAGCCTCTTTACTGTGCTGGACAGGCAATCCACTGAACAGGCTGTGTGGAAATTATGGATCCAGAACTTTCAGATCCTGTAGTAATTTGCGAGAGAGACATCCTACAAACTGAGGTCCATCTCTATGGTGGAGAACATAATTTCCTGTTTCCATAGGAATTTAAATGAAATCAATACTAAGATATTAATCATCTTTATGAAACAAGACCATGTTTTCACCTCACTGCCTCAGCAGGGTGGGACAGATCACCACCTAGAACAAGCAATGCTTCTGACTTCTCTGCCCCCCCCCCCCTTGCAAGTGGTGAGGAGTTGCTGAAGCTCTGTTAGTCTGTGACTAATTATCAAGGTGGGACAGATTATAAGGCATGGAGAAGATCCATTACCTAACTCGTTTCCCTCAGTTCCCTAATATTTTCAAAGCAAACAACCATGTTAGTATCTGAAGGAGCTCAACTACCCTTAGTAAGCCCCATGCTCCTGTTCCACGGTACATTCACATGGGTGGGGTTGCAGGTAAAAATAGAAGCCATCCCAAAATAAAGCCATCTAGGTTCCCTGAGGCTGTCTGGTACAAAGTCACCACTACGCAACCTCTTTCAATGTCAAATAAAGAAAACTCCAAGGGAGTAAATCTTGCTTAGCCAACATGCAATGATCATGTGTCTGTTTTATGTTCAGGTACATATAGTCTTATAAATTGCTAAATATTTAGGCAAAAACCACCTAATTAAATCATGCAAAAATATCCCCAGGAAAAACTATTAAAAATTACTTTGTGTTCACCAGGGGAAAGAGATGAGGAGACCTACAAAATGTATTCAGGTTTGCATAACAACAAAGCAGCAAAAACATAAACCAAATGCAGATCAGTCGATTTATTTCCTGTGGGGCGATTAAATCATATTCCCTTCTTTCCTCTGGGATCCCCATGTGTTTGTCTGCTTGTGCATTGCACCACCTCCTTACCATCTTTCCAGGATTCCTATGGAAAAATGACTCAGACTCATGAGTACGGTGTCTTCCTGCCCGTATAAATACATATGAAAAAAAATCATGAATACATCACGTACTACATTAATGGGTACTCAGTGGTGAGAAGAGTAATAAAAATCACTATTCTTGGGCCAGGATTTAAAATACAATTCACAGGCAGCAAGAAATTATGCCCAGCTAGAGTTTGCAGTGCTTTTTACTAAAAATCTCTGTTTCCAGTTTAGATCAAAATATGCTGATGACACATTACTGGATCTGGCTGAACATATGCTTTGTATATTTTTATTTCAGAAGGTTTCTTAGAATTATAGTTTGATTATTTAGAACAGCACATTATGAAACCCAACAGTCACTCCTGTTAAGTGTATGAATAGAAGTATTTTCAGACTTTTCTGCCATTGGAAATGAATAAAGTGTAATGAATCATCTGAACCTTAATACAAGTAATGTGTTTAATTGAATTCAGTCAAGGACATTATGTCCCTTATTTTATAGGCTCTTATGAATTTAGACTGGTTTTCAAATATGTGTTTATAAAGTCACCCTTTATAAAGGGTGGAAAGTATTCTACTGTGGGATATTCCTAGAGGTAAAAAAATCAGCTAGCCTACATAAAAATTTACAAAGACTTTTCCACTGTAGAAGTAGGTGTGTTAGGACTTTAAGTTTAACTCCACCAACCTTGTTGCTGTCTGAAAGGTTCACAATTGTCAGGAATTAATTTACAGACTTTCAACAGACCTTCTTTTCCTATTTGAGAACTTCCCTAATATGGAGATACAGCTTTGTCACACATTGCAGTGTCGCACAATAAATGAATTTATCATTCATGTGACTGTCTTAATTCAACTGTGACCACTTAACCACACTCCACAGAACTATTCCTATCTGAACATGCAACCAGCTTCAAGCAGCTCTCTTCTTAATTCTTCTAATGAGACAAGAAAAAATAAAAGTCTGACAGATAAAATGTTTCCTTTCATCTTTTCCCACTCATCTAAACCTGATCTTGACTTGCAGCCCTATTTGGCTGATAACAAGCTATCTTAGATACATCCCTTCAAGACTAGAAAGAAAGTAATTCTCTCCTCAGAGGACTGAGAATTGTTCTCTTGGCCCTGTTCTCCAGTTCCTTCACTAGGTTTGAACACCACCACTGGTGCAGCAGCTGATACTGCTGCTTCAGCATGCGTTCTCTCCTCAGCCTAGCAATGTCTTCTCTAACAGTTTTCTTAAGCAATTTCAGAATAATTTACAGAGCAAGCCAGCACTGTTATCTGCCTTTTATAGATGAGGAAAATAAAGCACTGGGAAGTGAAATGGAAGATTACTAGTCACCTGTGAGACCTGTGGCATAGCCAGAAACAGAAGCCCCAGTTCCTAAGACCCTATCTGAGGCTTTATCGTTCACAGGATAATACAGCCTTTCATTTTAAAAGACTCGTGTTTTGGTGTAACCTTAGATTAGGGTTTGTCCACCTCTGCATTATGCAAGTTTTACAGCCTTGAGAAAACGGAGCTCTGTCTCTGTTGCTACCAGCGACTGAGGAGGGTGACACTTTTCTGCCTGGCAGTGGAGGTTGCTAGGGTGAGTCAGCCCAGTGCTGCAATCAGGGAGATGCCTGGGCCTGGCTCCAGGGGAAATTTGCCTTCTGGCTCACATGACTATTAAAATGCTGCTAAGGGAGAGTAAGTGTAAGTAAATACAGAAAGAAGGGGACAACAACAAAAATAGTTAGAATAAGTTTGAAACAGCCCCCTGATAATGCTGAGTTAACAACTAGCAGACCACCTGCATCAGAGATTATATACAATGACTTGCATGCACAGTCCTTTGAAGGGAAACACCATTACCCCTTTATCTCTCTGTGTACCTTGGCAAGCGTTGCCCATTTTAATCTGACAAAGCGCCTCTAAGAATTACCATTGCCAACACACAAGGAATTTCAAGGCTTTGCCCAGATTCCCACAGGCTAGATCTGTTATATCCATGTCCTGTGCTTCAACTATATGATTATGCCTGCCCTCCATATATAAAATGCTTCTACAAACATTCGTATATTTTTCTCTCATAAATACAGCCTGTTGCATTCAATCTAAAAATAGTATTTTATATCATTGATGTTTCATCTCTCATTTAATCAGTCTACTCCCAAGAACTATAAAGTCCGATGCATTAACTTGTATTAACCACCCAAACATTGCCAACTTTACACAGCTCTTGCAATCCAACAAAAACAAAGCTAGGCTCCACATCAGAGGAACTAGCTTAATAATTCATTTTTTTCAATACCTGTCTCCCTGCTGGTAGTGTATAGCACATAGGGTCCTGGCTGCTCCAGAGCCATGGCTTCTTCTTCCAGAGCTGGCACCATCCAAAATGCTGGATTTACAGCATGTCTTGAGAAGGAAGGAAAACGAGCCCTCCATGCTCTGTGTCCAGATCAAGCCAGTTCACATTAAAGATGTTAATAATTATTTAAAACATACTTAGGTTACTCAGAGTATTTGGATTCTTAACTAAATTACATCTTTCTTTGGTTTTGTTTTGGTGCCTTCATTTCATTCAAGGACTTTGGCCAAAACCAAGGTTTTCCTGTGTAGCTGTACATTTTCAAAACTACTTGACAAGGGAAATCACATACTCTGCAAATGCGAGTAATTTATATTTTTTTAACAATTGCATTGCATATTAGTATTGTTTTACTTTAGCTTCAAGTCTACACAGGATCTGGATACTTTTAAAAGCATACATGTCTGTTTCCCAGATGGAGGTCACTGAGGACTATGCAAGCACAATTGCTTGTTTGCTATAGCATTCATCACTTTGCAAAGACTACTCAAAGGAAGGCCATTTCTTGGTACACATGTGAGCAGCTCAGGACCTGAGCTTTTTGGTCATTAGGCTGCCAGAAAATTAGCCAAACAGGCAATTTCTCTCCAATGCAGGACTCTAGAACTAAGTAACTACGGTACAGATTTCCCTGCAGGTCCTTTATCTCACTGAACAGTGTACTGCTAACCTCTGCTATAGGTGGCTATTTCTAGCATGCATCGCCAGACTTGGTAACAAGCATTCAGAGAACATTACCAAATGGAGACAACCTTTAATTCTCTCTGGAATTGCACCTGAACCCAAGCAAAATGAATATTGCAGGTTGGCAAGCATAAGTGTAGTGTATTAGCTGCCTTCTTATTTTACTCCTATTAAAGGGATCAGAGTTGCTATAAAAATAAGAGGTACGCTTTTCTCAGAACTTCTGACTTCTGAAATCTAAGACATTATTACTGCCTTTCAGTTTTTCCAGTGCACATCACCCCACCTAAAACACTCCTGCCTATGCTGTAGCACTGGAACAACATCCTAGGTTGCCCTTCCTTGCATTTATTACCAACAGGATCATAGACGAATTATACACTTGTTTTGCTGATACGTATGGAGTAAATAGAGGAAGTCATCATCAGTCTGCTACCTTATTTTTCTCCTCCATATGTCACTGAAGAGCCTCATGTCCTCCTCATAAGTTTTTATGTGTGTCTGTGTATATACATATATGCACACGCCTTTCTGTATAATCAGAATACTAATGATATGAATGTTGTTGAGCTCGTCCAACTAGACTTGATTACGTTACTATCCTTGACTGTAAGTTACAGAAAGGCATCCAAGCACCTAGTACATAGACCTGTAAAATGGAACATACCGTCTCTATTTGGTATAACATTAGCATCACAGCTGTGACCTCTTCCTATTAATTATATAACATGGCTGTGTCATGGGTTTCCACATCACAACAATGGAATTTGGACTAAGTTACAACCAAACTATGCAGTTTCTTGACAAAAAAGACCCATTACTTTGCATTCCTTTGTAAGACGGAGAAAGCTCAGGAGAGTTCACATGATAACTCGTACCTTAAATTTTCCATCTGATGAGAATATGCTAACCCATTTGTTATCATAATCTGCAATAATGATGTCACCACTGGGATGCACAGCCACTCCTGTTGGCCGCTGCAACTGGCCGGGAGACCTTCCTCGTATGCCAAAACGGCTTTTGAACTGACCATCATTGGAAAATATCTGTAACAGAAAATGTGCATTTTAAAATTAAGTCTGCATAATAACATCATCTCTTTCTTGGAGCTTAGATTTTAGCAAGTCACTAATGAACACTATAGTCAGGAACAGAGTTAGGAACATGAAGCACTTTTACATGGTCCATATTTGAAAGTGATATGCCTAATTTAAGAAGAGGCTTCCACCTGGACCCTAATTTCAAAATAAAGTAGTTCTCTGCACTTACATTGCACTGTTTCTTCAGTGATCTCAAAGTACTTTACAAACATTACTGCATTAAGCTTCACAATGTCCCTCTCAGCTGGAAGGATGTGGTATTACTCCCATATTAGAAATGAGGAAACTGAGGCACTGAGTGACTCGGCCACAGTCAAACACTAAGTCTGTAGAAAAGATAGGAATAGAAGCTAAAAGAAAATTTCAGAATTTAATTATTTGACTTAGGGATAAGTATTAGGCCATCTCCTGAGAGACGCTTTAGCCATGCAAAATTCAGTCCACTGGTTGTGTCCCCAAGCCAGGTAATTAGACATTGAAGTTCCTCTGAAGTGGCTGCAAATTACAAAGTGTGAGGGTGCTGATGAAAATTTGACTCCGTCTCTTTGAAAAGGCTTGGAAACAAGTTCTTACTGCATGTGGCTTTGCTGGTTCTCATACTGAAGAACAAGCCACACACTGCTGCCTTGTTCATTGCTACCACACGGGCAGCCTGAAGAGTGATAACAAATTGTTAATGATAAAAAAGATACATGGCAAGCAACAGAAAAAACACAGCTTGATTTTCACGCAGGTTACAGAAGCCAAGAAATCATGGGTGTCAGGGGTGCTACCACAGAAAAGATTTGATCATGATATCAGACAGAAAAGTCAATTAAGCAGACTAAAAGCCATTTGAAAATGACATCTACATGGGTTTGTTTGTATTTGTATTTGCTTAAGAAATCATATTTGTGGCACCTTGCCCTAGATTTAATATTTGGAAACATGGAGTGATAAATTTACAATGCAAAATTATATTTACAAAAAGGTGTTTTTCCGGATTATTGCACCGCTTGTTTTCTTCATTCATTGCCAAACATCATAAGGAAGGGAAATAAACTCTGATATACATACTAGATATAGTGTAGATCTGAAAAAGATAGCTGCAGGTCAAGAAGATGGAATGATAATGGATGATGAACAAGCTGAGCTTCCTCTGTATTTTCTATATCTGCTTGAATTGTAAAAAATGTGTCTTTCCTGGAGTACAAAGAAGGTAGAGGTGTGGGGGTAGGGAGAAAAAGAAAAATACTGGAAGTGGCATATCCTCATACCTGCACACACTGGTTGTTACTGTCTGCTATTAATATTTTTCCATTTGTAGATGCAGCTACTCCTTGAAGATTTGTAAATTCCCCTTTGTTTCTTCCTTTGGTGCCTAAAATTGAACACAAAGCACATAAGAAATCAGGTTAGACAGGACTAATCAGTTAGGACCTAAATGCCAACCCATTCATTTGTTACATCCTTGATCTATAGATTTCTATTTTGAAGAGTTCTTATCACTGCTACAACTTCAAAGAACCATCTCAGTAACAGATCCACAATTCTAAGTACAAGAAGGGATTGCTCTTAATCTTTGACATGTATGCCATCTTAGCCCCCATCACTGTAATTACCTCTTTGGCCTTCACAAATCAGAGTGTTCACAATTTGCCTCTTGTGTGAGGCAACTAGTAAAATGTTTTCTCGTAAGTGATGGACTTTTTTTAAATTGCAGATTTTTATTCAACTGAGAAGGCAATGAAAGGGGAGGTACTATGGGAACATACAGACAGAGGCTAAGATAAGAACCTGGACAGATGACAAGGTTTTAGTACAATTAGCTAAGTCTCCTCAGTGAAATCACAAAGTTGAGATAAAAGATATCGGTGATCACTTTGGATGGGGCCATTTCAAGCCAGGGAAGTTTCCTATTCACTCATACACAGTTTTCAGTCATAGGCTTTAAAAATTCCCTTCAAAAGGAAACTCAGATGAAGAACTGGTTTTGATTGATTGGGACATGTGGGCCAAGGAAGACCAACACCTGGAGACTGAATGCTTCTGCAAAGACCTTAGATTGTTCTAATAAAGTAGTATATACACACAGAGGTCCCATTTTTACCCAGGACAAATACAATAATGATTTACATAGAACTGTAAGTCTTTTCGCCAGTGGCTTAAGGGGATAAGGAGCTGTAAAATGTCAAATTTTCACAAAAGTTCATTAAGTTAAATGCCTTATTACTTAGATGTTTGTTCTGAGACGTTCTGAGGAGAGTCACACAGCAAACTGGTGTCTTTAAAAGGTCAGCCCTAAAGTGGCTGGTCCAAATACACCTGGAGCACAAGAACAGTATCCAAATTCCTGCTTTGTTTGTAAAGGAGGCTCAGGGGTCTTTAGACAAGATTGCATTTATGATCTTGGGCCCCAAGGTTATTCATAATGAATGAATGAATTTTGAAACAAAAAGACTCTATAAGCTGTTCTTTCCAAGACTTGGATGCAGCACTATTTTTCCCGGTGAAGTATTTTTACAAGCATTCACTGGCTGCGTATCAGACATTAATTGGTTTCAATATATGGTTTTAACTGAAAAACTTGTATTTCATTTTAGTGAGTCCAAAATATCCTGGAGCTCAGTGATTAAAACTGTTCTGACTGTGATGCCCAATAGAAGACATACATATTAGCTCTAATTTGTATTTAGCTTTCATTAGGGATGTGTATGCTCTTAACAACCCTTCTTTCTGCTGTGGTGATGACTCTGGGTTGCCTATTTCCTGTCACTGCCTAACAAGTAACATTTAATTCCTCTGCACTTCGTGCTGCGAACGGTTTGTTTTCTTGAACTCCATGTTTACATCCTCTGGACAAGGCAAATACTTCTCAATTTTTGTACTGCAAAGGGAAAGTACATATTCAGGGAATGGTGAGTTACACACCAATTACATTAACCACACTCAAAACATTTCTGTGTATTCTTTTAATGAGCAGTGCCTGAGGGACGCACACAGTAATTTTTTTCCACCATATGCTAATGATAAGTTTCCTTTTTGCCTTTTAGCCAAAGACAATGGATGAAAAGGGAGAAACATTCCTTTTACTACTGAGAGTAAAGGGAAAACATTTGTTAGAAAAGAGGAGGCATAAGCTAGAGCATCTGGAACCAACTAGCACACACATTATGGAATGTATGCTCTTTACCCTTAGAAAAATGTCCTTGAAAGTCAAGGAATTTCATTTTTAAAGATAAGAGAGACCTATATAAAGAGTTACTCAGAGTGTTCTTCAGTGGGACCTTGTAAACATACATCAAAGGAAAAATAGAAGAAATTAGCCAGGAATGCTATAGTCACATTTCACAGTAAGTTTAAGAAATAGTAATTTATTAGCACAGCGTGCAGATGAAATTCAGCTCCATGCAATGTCCCTGTACATAGCACTTTGCAGCTATTAAACCCATCTCATAGGTCCTAATTTGCACACAGGCCTTTATACAGTCGCCTCTGCGGTGGCACAAATTTCTCTGAAGAAGAAAGCTGAGGTTAGTGAAACACAGCTTATTTCCTAACTTATGTTCAAGAGGAAAATAGATAACTTTGAACTTTCTGATTTGAATAATTCACTATGCCAGCAAAGATCTGAATCCAAGCACAGGCAGTGGCAGCAGTTCAGATGATGAGAGGAAAGCTTGTATTAAAGTAGTCAGCCTCTGGAAAAGCAGGCTCCTGCAGCTGACTCCGTAATACCAAAGGATGATAGCTCCTTCCTGTAAGTAGAGATTCCTGCCTTATAAACATACCTGCCTGAGAGAGAGTCTTCAGCAAATCTTTCACTGCAAGAAACCATCCCTCTCTATCAAGACACCCCATGCTTTGTCCTCTCTTCTCTCAGTCATGCGCAGTCACCCATCACTCCTCAGCCTAGGGAGACACCAACATTTCAAATGCACAGGGCTGGGGCTAGGGAATAGTTGTGGGATCCTCATGCCAGTGTTTCCCAAGCAGCATGGTTTGGAGATAAAAGGCTGCATCCTTCGTGCCTGTCTTTGCCCAGCCTTACCTCCCTCCTGTTCTGAGCCACTGCGGGGCACAAAGGAGGAAAAGCTGTTTTACTGCAACTTCTGTGGCAAGCTGCTTGGGATTGGGAGAGGACAGCAGAGTTTTCAAAAGAGCAGGCTTGAACAGCGTTATTAGGAAGCAGATCTGTGGCCTATGGAATAGCTCCTTTTATACCATTTTTGTATACAGTTCTCTAAATAAACAATCAAATTTGCCTTAGCCCTATCTAATTCCTTCTGGTATCACTGAGCATAGCCTGCACAAACCAATTAATTTAGCTTTGAAGATACGCTTTCAACAAAAGAGTATCCATTTTCAGCTCAAGACAGTCTAACGTAAAATGCTTCATAATTTCAATCTTTTATTATTGCACAATACAGGCCAGATTGAATCTCAACAAAAAGAAGGAAAAAAAAAAATCTAAAAGCCCATTAACATCACAGGAGATGTTAAAAATTACATCATATAACTGCAATAAGAATCTGCTCTGTAAGTGTTGAGCATCTGGACAAAGCTGTTGTACCATGTACATTTTTGATGCTCATAGTAATAGATGGAGCATTTTTTGCTTTCTAAGTTTTACTAATACGAATAATAACCTCCCTGCTTGCTAACCTGGATTTACCAGCTTCCTAAAACAGAAAGAAAAGCCATGCCACTGCCCCCAGCAGGAAGGGAATGGATTCAGAGAGACAAAAACCCTGCAGAAAGATTGCAGATTAACGGGCAGACTTTAGAGGTTGCAAGTAGCCATAACATGTTGTGTAAGCACCATTTTTTTCGTGCCTGCAACACTTCAAATACTTCTTCTTGGACTGTTCTCTATGTGGTACTGAAAATAAGCATGGAAAGGTCTACAAACATACTGCATACTGCATAGACATCAAGGAGTTGTTTTCTTTTTCCCTAGCCTTCCTTCTTTTTTCCTTAGTCAAACCTTACACGTTATTAGGATGTGATGCCCTCTCCCATAATAGACACAGCTGAAACACAAAAGGCTCTGTAGTAAAACTGCACCGAATCAGATTGTTAACAAGCTATGTGCTCATTGTAAAATAAATGTCAGTGATTCTAATCCAAGTTCCCATGCAAATCTAAGTTTTAAAATCAATCAGTCTGTTGGATGAAGGCACACAATGTTTGTAACCTTTAAAGAGGAATTCTGGCAGATACTCCCATACACTGTTGGTAGTGAAGTTTGGGCTGATTTGTATTAATTTGCTTTACACAGCATCTGTCCCTAATAGCTTGGCCAAGACCACCTCCAAGCCTTGCTTGTGCAGCAGAGCCCCTGCCACCACAGCTAGGTATGCACAAATCCTAGGGATGGGTGCACCTCAGAAGCAGTTCTTGCTGGTACAGCAGCAAAACCCCAAACGACATGAGTCGAACCAAGACCAGGTCCCTGTCGTCAGGACATCAGACCCATGCTGGGGATTTTGCCAGCAATGTGATGTCAGACTTCTTCAGCCCAATACAGGTATAACTGCAAAATTATGCAATGTAGGCCTGGCCAAATTTCACGCTGGCCATCACAAACCCATAAGGAGTTCATGACAAGCCTCGGAGGGATTTGAGCTAATAAACTGGAAAATTAAATTCTATTTCCCCATTACTAGGCTTTCCTATTTCTACAGAAATATAAATTCTGTATAGAAAACATCTCGCTATTTCATACTACTTGTTAATGTTCTGAAATAGAAAATGAAGAACAACTGATTAAAGTGGGTCAGCGGGGCCTCTGCATTTCATGTATCATACTTCCGCACTACAGGGAACAACTACACATACATCCTTCTCTTTGCCAATGTCCTTCACCAGGCTGTAATTTGTTCAGGACAGGACCTTGCTGGAAAGGTAGAGAAGGGATGGGGGAATGGGAGGAAGCAGGTGCTGCTTGCTATAGGGGAGAAGGTTCCTCTGGACCATCCATACAAGGGGGCTAACTGCAGTTGGAAAAATACACGTTTTTTCAAGAAGATGTGTGCCCATATAACCCACTTGTATTTTTGTAAGAGCTCAAAAATTATATAGCTATAGGCACCCTGTTCCTTTCAAACAGGACAATCCAATACAGAGTTTCAGGCAGAGGCCTTCAGAGAAAATTAAAGAAACACCTGATCAAGAATCCCTTTGCTCCCCCTAAGCCTCCTTTTAAACTGCACTAAAGCTATTATTACACAGGCATTGTTCATGTGGAGTAGATTCACAATAAGGCTCCTGTTTGCTTTCAGCATTGACAACAGACCAGAAGATGACATCCGCACCTGGTAAGGCGGCTGACAGAAGGTACTGTTAAAGGCACTTTTTTTTTTTTAATTAGAGTGAATTGCACACATTAAATGTACCAGGTAAACTTAGATGCTCAGTTACAGGACTGAACAGACAACTAAACACAGTCTGAGGAAAAGGAAAATTGAGCTTTCTAGCAGAGAGCCAACTCTCCATCTGGCTGTATCTGATGCCAATCCCAAGTATAAATAAATGAAGAGAAAAAGCAGTTAAAGTGGGAAATAGCACCATTACTGCTAAACGGTGTCAAAGAACTCAGTGATGAAAAGTGCCAGAAGAGAAAAAATACCAAGGCATACGGCACAGCATGGCAGAGCTAGAGCACAAGACGGTGTCCTAGACAGAGTAGCTAACTGATGCACCCATGGCTCTTAGCCCTCCTTTGGAGATCGTGGGAGAGATTTACCAGGGAAGGTGGAAGTGGCTGACACTGTGCACATCCCTCCCTCCATTTACCTCTGCTCAGCATGGGTCTAAGGCACAAAAACAAGGTAACGGAAAAGAGCCTTCCCTCTCACTTCAGTGCTTCCTACCACTTGTAGAGGTAGCAAAAACCATTGTGCAACAATTATTTTCTGGGTATCATAAGCACATTCTTGTTTGCCTTTGTATAAACTAAGTACATGCTACACAGATACTGCATCGACACACTCTTAGAGATCATGCTTGTTTAAAAAAAATTTTAAAAAGGGTTGACGATCTAAATTATTGAGAGAGAAGAGGAGGAAGCAAGAAATACTCTGTTCTTGTAAATAATTAATTACACGAAATAATTAATTAATGTAATTAATTAATTACATTACAATAGCTTGACCTTAAAATGTCTGAATAGAACCACATGCCATTTTAAAAGCCATGAATAACACGGAATTGGCAAAAGATACAATGCACAATTCCCCATGAATGAAAGCACTTAACTGTACTAATGTTGTATTAATGCTATCTCTGTTAATACTAGCACAAGAACAATCTCCTGCTAGGAGCCGATCAATTTACTTGTGCATAAAAGCCCATATATCAGCATATATATAATAGCATACTCCGAATACTTGGATGCCCATAGGAATATTATGGTATGGTTCTCCAACACAGCTGTATGAGCTTCTGGCAGCCCAAATATAAGATTTATCTTGCCTGGTTTAAAATACAAATCTGGATTTGGCCAGGGCTATCAGAGGAATTCAACAATGGGTTCAAAACAGAGATACACAATTGTGTTGGAAAACAGTGATAAACTTTATTTTACATTACCTCATCAACAAATGAACCAAACCTTAACTTTTCAAAGTGAGCTGAAACTGGAACTAAGCGAACTCTTAAATCCGTTAAGGCAATCCCTGTGAAAATGTCAGAAGTTTTACCAGTCTTCATTAATTTTGCATATTTTAGAAGTGTGTAAAAAGCTAGAGCATTACAGCTGCAACGTTAAGAGACCTTTCAGATGATGCATATATAAGCCCACAGAAGCCCAGAGGGACATCTCTATGTAGGGTCATTCTGTGAAATGAGTGGCTGAGAACTGAACATGTAATAGGATGAAGTATTACTCTCAGCTCAGTTTTTCGATAAAATAGTGATCCATATATCCCAAATGTGGGCACTCCTGAGAGGTTTCATCAAGCAAAAGCTCTGAAGCATGCGTAGCTCTTGTTCTAATTATTTTCTCTTCTTTTTTTGGGGGGATAGAGTGGTGAAGAAGGGGAGGAGGCAGAACTCCAAAATAAAGCACGTGGTCATAATTGCATCACAACAGAAAGAAAGGGTACTGCACTTTTTGGAAAACATTTAAGACTTTTAGAGTTTATGGTGTGTTGGAGAGAATATTTAAAAAAACAGAGCCATACTGCTGTTTGGTAGTCAGGCTAGAAACTGCTCACTAGAAGCAAGGGATACAGAAGCAGAAATTACAACCTGAAATCACTTTAATCCATACCAAAAGCTTTATAATAAGAATATTAACAGTTTTTTAAAAATTTCAGGACATGTCTTTTTTTTTTTTAAGTATTTAGATCTATGATTTCCACACCAGTACAAATTAATGCTTGATATATATGAACAAGAGGGCTTAGCATTCAGTGAAGGTGTCAGCCACAATGGGTAACAGAGGTCCCCTGTTACTCCCAGGCGCAGTGTGCCTGTGCAGGCTTTCCTATCCTGCTCCTACCTGCTGCAGACCCACAGACTCTTTCTGCCTGAATCTGTCCATCCAGCCCCTTCTCTGTCTAGCACACAACATGTTCCAGAAGAGATTAGAGAGATGTTTTCTTTCTAGACAGGGTTCAGACATTATTCTTAACTGTTTTGTTTAACCCTGTCTCAAAACAGGGCCCAAAAAACATCTAGGCTACATTTATACATATCCTCTGCCACTCTTACCAGTACCAGCAGTGAAACTGCATTTGGGAAGAGTCACAGGCCCCTTTCCATTCCACCAGGAGCCTGAGGCTGATCTCTCTGCCCTGTGTAAGGGCTTCTCTCCCCATGGGATTGCTATCAGGGGCTCTGCCAGTGGTGATTACAGCAATAGCTTTTGCAAAAAGAACACCCTCCTGCTAGAGGAAGGGCCATGTCTGGGTACTAATTTAACAAAGGTCGCCTACCAGCTTTGGACAATAAAGCATGGTTATTGCCTAGTAGGGCTGGCTCGACTTCAGTATAAATTGTTCTACATCATATTTCTAACTTTTGACTCAGCAGACACCGTAAAATTTAGCCTTAGCAACAGTAAAGCTGGGTATCATTGCCTCTGTAAAAAATGCTTTGAGTTGTAATATTTATGGGGTCATTTACCTTACTAGGAAATGCATTGGCCATCTGGGAAAGGCTGGTCATTTTATGAGTGGCTTCATCCAAAGCTTTCGTTGTACTGTCCTTTTCAGCAAGCAAAGCACGCTTGCTGAATACATTTTGTGATATAAAACCATTATGTTATTGCACGTACTCTCTATCAAAGCAAGGAATCTATTTGAAATACTGACAGATGAGAAATCAGATGGACAGGGTTAACCAACTGACAAATGGTGTCCAGATGAATTTTCAATAGAATTACTAAAAAAAACTCCAGGATCATTCCCTGCTACAAAGGGGAAAGCCACCTTGCCAACTGGTTGTCAAACTTGGTAACACATACTGCTGAAAACCTGACTTGTACCTATTAAGAATTAACTTGCTTTCTTCTTTAGTTGTGCAAAGTGAGAATTATTTTCTAACTATATAAGCAGATATTATATAAGTACAATACCCCATCGCACAGACTTTTTAAATGATGAATTATTATTAAAAAGAGTACATCAAAAGACCTGAAAGAAAATCACAGTAAATGACACCAAGATGTTATATTTTTACCAAGCATTAGCATTCCACAGATTTAGAGAAAACATTACACTATATAAAGAACCAAACATATTTAGATCTTGGAGGAACAAAGCAAATAAATAAAGGAAATTGTAATTTTGTCCTATGCTGACATAATGAAATAATTATATATGACCACAGGATTTAGCATGTAGAGTTCCAGGTTAATTAATTAGATTAATCTTTAGGGCAATAGTTTTAGAGAAGGAATTCTTTTACTTCCCTTCTTGCCATGCAACTTTTTAAAGAAGTAATTTCATCTAATCTGAAGCATCGATCTTATTATATTTTCATTTTATGATGCCCAATAGAGTACAGAAGAGGTGGTAAAATATTTTATCCCAAATCAAATGCATGCATTTCTCAACTCAAATTCCAATTAAATATTTGCTGCAAACAGAATTCCTGAAGTATGTGCTTTTAAAATTTACATATGAACAAAAGTCAGGAGGCCTAAAGGTATTACCAGGTTGCTCTACTTACAGCTTTAACCTTAAAATAATTTAACTTCTAGATTTTTTCATCCAGTTTCCCTGAACTATTTTTAAGTATGTCAATAGGTAGCAGACAAGTCACCTACCTACTCTGAAGATCAAATCATCTTCAATGGGATTCTCTTTTCTTTTGCCAGTGCTGTACATGCTCGCAGGTCTTTTCACAGCTTTCTGCTTCACATGACCACTGCCAGGAGATTTAACACGCCTCTTAACCCCTTCAGTGGTAGGGGACACATCTGCTGATCTGACCACTTTAAGTTTGAACGGGCTGCCCTTGATATGTTGATCATAAAGTCTCAGTGACAAAGTGAAGTCCCCTTCTTTCTGAACAGTATACAGAAATTCGTAAGTACCATTTTTATTGTCAAGTATTTCTCCATCCGCTACACTCCCATCAGGTGTGCTCAGTTCAGCAGTGAGGTAAGCATTCCCAGATTTACAGAGCTCCCCATCTTTGTCCTTAGTTGTGATGGTAACGGACATGGGCTGTCCGATCACTGTCTGCCTCAGTCCTTCACCTGTGGCAACTGTTTCAGAGGCAACAGCATTGGTGGTTAAGATAGTACCCAGATTGTGAATGGACTTCTTCAGGCCTTCCGTTTCCACTATGAAGTCCAACTGATCATTTTCACGTGGCTGCAACGGGAAGTCCCGCTCAGCCAGTTCATTCAGCTTGTCGCTCATTTGCTTCTTCACCAGCAGAACTTCGGTTTCGGTGCCGTGGTTGAGGGCTTGGGCCGTAAAGTTGCTGCAACTTTTAATGCTTTCTTGTCCTTCAAGTAAGGTATCCAGCTGTGTCTGGAGGACCTGTGTGCATTACCAAACACCAGATTAGCATCATGTTACAAGAACTATCCTAGCAATATGTAGCATGCTTTATATCTGAAGGCCTTTTGTAGAAACCCAATTTATAGTGCTTTATTTTAGAGTTTATTTTAAAGTTTCTTTCAAGTACCACACTGATTGCTAAATGTTCTTGGAATATCATGCTACAACACAAAAAATGTACCCTGTTTTGGGTCTTCAAGGCTTCACAGATCCACTGTCACACTAGATTGAATTATTGCCCCACCTCTTTGTCTTGTAGAAGTTTGAACCCTGCTCCATCTAATTCTCAGCTGTCACAATTAATGAGATAGTTACTGGGAATTGAGCTATGAGCACAGAGATAGAGATATTTTGGGGTCATCAGGCCCATTAATAAGGGAGGCTGCAAGAAACTTCTTGAAACTATTTCTTCAGAGCCAAGGGAAACCTTGGGTTACTCCTCTATGGAGATGGACAAGAAGGCACTCTCAAGATCTGTACATCCATCCTGAAGAAAAGTGTGATTCCTGGCCTAAATAAGTGAAGAAAGGAAAAGTTTCCCCAGCAGAAGCGGGTAAGTTGATTCCCCAGTTTCAGCAGGCAGGAAAGCAAAACATAAAGGATGGGTTGTGGATATTGGGAAGGGTTGAGTAGCCTGAAATTTTGGTATTCAGCAAGTAGCTACTCTATATTTAAGACTGAGAAAGAGTTTTAATTATAGGCTCAGTTCTGGCCCTCAGTCTAAAATCCTTAAAACAGCATTGACCTCAAAATTGTTAGGTGTGGGCTGGGAACAAGGCTAACTTTTTTTTTAAAACCAGTTTTGCAATGAATTGGAAAAAGGATCCCTGAATTATAACAACCTAGCAGAGAAATTCATGACAGTCAGGAAAGCCTGTACATTCCAGCTACCCCCCACACTCTCCACTGACAAAATCCCCAAACCAAAGTACCCAGTCACACATGTGGTATGTTTTTCCTACAGAAAAGAACTAGAATTCTGTGGATCAGAGAAGTTATTTTGTTGATGATCACTGTAAAGTAAATATTTTTGAAACATTTCAATTGATTTTAAAGTAAACTTAGAGACTGGGTGTATTTATTGCTATGAGATACTCCTCCCTTGCTGAGACACACCATGTAATGACACTGCATTCTAAGGGCATTTTTCTTCTGAATTTTACAAAGCTATCTGCTTTTCACCCACTGGAGAAAATCCAGGCTGATGAGTTACTGATATGGGAAAGTGATAACAACACAAAATCTTCTGAAAGCAAAACAGAATGAACAAATTTAAAGACTACACTGAAATTTCAAGTTATCTGTTTTTCTAGGCATCTATAAATGTCTCAGGATTCAATACAAGGCATTTCTAATCTGCCTTGTCTTTATTCCAGGACATAAGTAGTTAAACAGATAGCATAGCTAATAAAGTCCCAGGATGACAAAAACCTATATGCTTGGGATAACAAACCACAAACTGAGGCAGAAAACAATTTGCAGCTACATTTTAAAAGCATTATTTTCTCAATATAGTTTTCTTTCATTACAAAGATGGAAAATATTCAATCCTACCATAGCTAATATTTAACATGTGTTTAGAGTATTTTACACGAGGCCTCTTTCAGTCCATTGGACAACTGAAACTGAATTGCCAACTTTCTTTTAGTAACGTGTAACCCTTTCATTTTTTCATTTTTGCAAAGTACATGATCAGAATGATGGAATACTGGGTTTAAATTATTTTGCAGGATTACAATTCATTCAAAAACAAAATCCAATTCCAATCACTCTTTTTTATACAAACAGGGGAGATGCCTCTTTTACTGCTTACGTGTAGCTTTGTAAAAATTTGGTTCTCTAACGCCCAAAATAATTTTTAAACTATTTTAAATCCCTTTAAACAACAATAAGATAATTTAACATCATATTCCACCTTGTGTGAACTTTGTAGACACACTGAGTATATTTGCTTGCTAAGAAAATAAGTTTTTGTAATATCTTGGATACGTTTACATGAACCTGGGATCTAAGTCCAAATTTTTGATGTTAAAAGGTCCTCAGCTGCTACTTAGCTCTGGAGATGACTAAATTCTGTGCCCCTAGGGTTTTGGGCTCCCTATGTACCTGAAAGTACACATCTTGTGCACGTTAGAATTCCTCCATTTTCACAGCCCCAGCAGTTCAATACCTTCCTAATGATCAAGCCTGTTCCAGATCCAGGAATACAGCATTCCTCCACTTCAGACATCTGGAGATGCTCAAGCTGCTCAGTAATCACAGAGAATGCCCAAAGATGCCAATATTATCAGGCGCTCTTGAAATGCCAGTTGTCGATGCTAGTTTCTTTTAAAGGTTACTTTGAGGGAAGAGATCTTTCTTTTATATAAAACAGACAACTGATGCCCAGAAGACAAGGACTAAATTCTTTCATTTGCCTGATTCAGACTTACTAATCCTCAACAAAAACCCTACCCATCAGGCTACAGGCTTCTCTTTGTAAAAAGGCAGATTTCTGTTTTCTTCCTCTGAAGCTTAGTCTACAATACAGGGGGAAAAATGCAAGATTCGATCATCCAGATAGGAAGTAAAAGCGTGAATACAGTTCTGGAATTTACTGCTCCCTGCATTCCTCTGAGAAAGTGAGATCTTTATGTGTTCTTTATGTGTTCCATCCAGTGACATCTAACATGAAATATGTTACCAGGCATTTGAAAGGAAAACAGTGCTTTAAAGCAAAACCGTAAGCCTTGTTCAGTTCTTCAGGAGAAATTGTTTGGCCTGTATCTTCATGGTGGTGGTTCATAGGATTGCAGCCCAAGGATTTCAGACTTTCCTTTGGTGTTCCTTTATTGTCATCTGCACATCAACCTGTTGGCTTTAAGCAGACGTCTGCTTAGTGTGTTGGCCATTTTAGATCCTCACACACCATGCACAAAGGGCTACCTGCCCATACAGGGTCTGGATTCCATTTATGAGGCTGGGCACCCACAAGTGAGGCTCTGCAGCACTTGATTTCAGGAAAACAAAGTTCTCCTCTGGGTCTCACACACAATTTGTCAAACTGGTGTCCTGCATCATTTGTAAAAACTGCCCGATTAAATTAATAGCTTTTCACTGAAACAAAACATGCATCTTACTTTGTGTTTAAGGCCATAATTCACTTCCAGTTCCATAAGCAGCACGCTCTTTCGCACATTTAAAGTCTTCTGGAGTTCATCAAAAGTGGAATGAATGTCATCTACAATGCTAGCCTTTTGGTTGGTTAACTGGTGTATGATTTCAGATATAAAATGAAGTGCTGAGTCGATCTCTGGAAGCCTGAGGGAGGGATTAAATTACAAAGATTGCTGTTTCAAAAGTCATTAAACATTGGCCCTTGCCCTGATATCTTTTGATGAAACAATCTCATCAGCAGGCTGTCTTTAAACTCAGTCATTTCCCAGAAGTTCATTCCTTTTATAACCACATAGTGGTTTTGGTCTGATAAAATAAGGCTAAGCTAGGGCCCTCCCTTGTGGAAATCCATTAGACTTCAGGCATTTCCAACAAGGAAGCCTTGGATCCTCTGTCCATTATGCAAATATATCTACTTGGAAAGATACAACTAGATCTACCCCACTTTTTATTTTTTTTTAGCCTTTCTGCCACCATAGTGTTTGTACTAGTCTTTTAAGCATCCGGTACTATTAATTTATCATGAAATTCATGACTGGCTAGTACTTTTCTCCTTAACATTTTATGCCCCTTCTTTGGACGACACTTGCATTTCTAATGGCTTCTGGTTTGTGAAAAACAGATGGGACTCTTTTGCTCTTTTCTGTTATCCCTCAGCGCATCACACTCAATGGATTTTTTTCCTTATGCTAGCCTCACTATCCTTGTTTTCTAGGTAAAGGTCCATGGCACCAGCAGATTAAAACATCTACCCAAGGTAATACAGGAAGCCAGTGGCAGAACTGAAAAAGGACAATAATCAGTGGCGTCTCCATACCTTTTGTTGACAGCATCCAACTGGACTTGGAGGGAAGCCTTGTGTTGCTCCACCACATCCTTGAGTGGTACCGTGGGATGCTCTGCATGTTCTCCTTCTGTACACTCCCGGCACATGGCTGTCTCGCAGGACTGGCAGTAAAACTCCATCACCTGGAAAAGTGCACAGCTCTGAATTCAAACATGGCAGCAGTAACATCATTCAAAGCACATCTTGCTGGGTCTTGAACTCATGTTATTATCCAAGCTCTGAGACAAAGTTTCTCCTTTCTTAGACACCAATAATTTACTGCCTAAAAGGTGGCTGTTATTCTTATATATTTCATATCAAAATGCTGGTTTGAATGCATTTTACTCTATCAGAAAGTGTCAGAACAGCAGCCTGGGAGACAGAATGCTGGATTTCAAGGCTGGCCTTAACATCATCTCTATACTGTGTAATAGTAAGTTTTGGTGTCTCTCTCAAGTACTCCATGAAACAACTCAAAAAACCAGGGCATCCAAGTCCCCTCACTAACTCGATCTGTAGTCTCCCCAGAGGGTCTGCCAAAGAAAGTGTAAACTTAGGCTGTTTTTCGTAACAGGGCCAAGGAACATAAACTCAACGGAGGCTCACCAAACAGCATGTTTATTTGCTAGAGAAAAGCACCCTAAATGAACCAACCTGCTGCAGGGAGAAATCTCCATATCCCATTACTAATCCCTTAAAACCACCAAAACCTCATATCTGAGATTACAGGAAGAGTGCTGATCTACACTTGAAAGAGGAGGAGATTGTTTCAACTGTTATGTACCCAGTAAGATGCTCTCTGAAGATAAAAAAGGATCTTTACATGTAATAAATACCCCAAATTCTGAATATATTCATGAAGGGAAAGAAATAGAAAAGCGCTGTGCCCAAAATCATACATTAGTTAAAATAATGCATATATACACAAATTTGGCATGAGACTTTCTTTTACAGCTAGGAAGTCCTTGAGCACAAAACACTTAAGGCTTATTACAAGTATATAAGGAAGCTCGTAGTATATGCATCAAAGCAAGACATTGGCATTCAGAACACAGCATCAGAATCTTGAATAACTCGGCTGATGCTTCTGGCGATCAGACCTCTTGCACAAAGACCGTTGTGCTGGAGATGTTGGTTGAGAACAAAATGGTTGTTTTCAGGTGAGCAAAGGGATCTATAACAGCACTGTGCAAAGTAGCTGGCTGCTCCAAAACATCTTGAGAATTAGGAGGGAGAAGTAAGAACCATGATTTGCATGTGGCTATTAGCATTAATAGGGATTTTCCTCTGATAAGCCTCTTTCCATCTTATTCCCATTCTTCTATGTTATCTCAATTCACAAGATACGGGATTCACATGCAATGAGGGTTTAGTCATTTGTTGGCCATTCGTGTAAGCCACTTTAGAGAAAATTTAAAAGCTGCTCCAAATAAACTGTAAGATCAAATATATCAGCGCAAAAAAAAAAAAGTAGACCTTCTGAACAATGACAACCCCCATCAACACTACACCAGTCACTGTTAATTTAGCAGTCTCAGAGTAGTAGATCCTCTGAGGCCTGATAGTTACTTTGGTAGGCACTAAGATGTGACACAGTCTTAAAGTACATTGATGAAATAAGTTTAACAGAGTTTAGGATTTAAATTATTTTCAAAGACTTAAAAAATTTGCAGCCAGAAACAACCAAAACTAACAATATTTTATTAAGAAACTCTTAAGTCTTTTTATATGGTCAAAAAATTTCATTTCTTTTGAATGTCTAAAGTTCATCTTTCTGCCTCTTCACAATTTAATGCTTAGGTTCAAGATATTTTAACAAGCCCTTTACTTATTAAATATTTTTATCTTTGCATACAAGGCTTAGAATAATTTAATATTTGTTTCCTATTGAACACCTCATAATAAACATTATATTTGCAGCAACATATATAGAAAGAAAGCATCTCATTGGCATATTAAAGTTTAGCCTAATCAACTTTTTTCCTCTTTATTCAAGCACCAGAGAATCACGTAAGCTAGAATGGTAATAGCAAGCAGACCACAAAGACATAATGTGTATATCTGCATAGAAATAGTCATCTTTGCTTCAGTCAAATTCAAAATGTTTTGAGTGAGGCAGCTTTCATTTCCCATTAAAATCTTTGTGCCATAGCTGAAGGAAAAAGAAAACCTAATATTAATACGATTCAGGCTTCAAGTGCCTAAATAAGCTTATTTCCTAACATTTTGTCTAGCATTTCTTAATCAGGTAAGATTAATTTCTAACTACAGACACACATGTATTACTGGCTTTTCCTCTCTCCCCTCAATGCCCAACATGGGCATCACATTTTGTGACATTCCCAGAAAGCTTTTCATGATAACAGGTTTGCTTCACAAAATATCTCAGAAAAAAAATGTTTGCCCAAACCCCTCCTTTCCAAATTGCAGAGAGCTCTTGGGCAGGATATACTATGGCATCCAACAGTGGCTTCAGGTGTATTTCCACTGGTCAATGAGAACATTCCCATCAGCTGTAATGAAATGTGAATTAATACCCACTGGTTCTGAAATCCCATCCACTAACTCCCACCTTAAACCTGACCAGCATATTTCAGCATAGTAATCTAATTAGAGACCCATGCATATCTTCACTACTGTAATTTAACTGAATTTACAGAAACTTTTTAATTTGCATAATCAAGGATGCAGGTAGTTCTGAATTATATTTCACAAAGCCAAAGCACACTAATTCCAGACCTTCAAAGTTCAGGTCTCGAGAAAATGGCTCTCACCAATCACAAGCCCCCCTTATCTAAAATCACATTTGAATAATCACATTGTTCATCCTCTGCTTTCTATCTGTTTGAATTAAAACAGCAGTCCAGAGAAAAGGATGAATCTGCTCTTTGCCAGCCTTCTTCCTCATCTCACACACATGTTTAATTCCTCGGTCTCAGGGCTAATGTGTACCTTAGCTTTGTATGTTTGGGCTTTTAGAAGAATATAAGTTTGGATTACCTGAGGGCACTTCCCAGATATCTGGTAAAATTTAGAATGTGGGCTTTTGTTCTCCCTAGTCCTAGCTTTTGCCTTACCCATGCAGTAAAAACCTGAAAGCTTTAAGCAAATTTTTTTAAAAGTTTTGTAAGACTATCATGACTTAAACAAGATACATACAAGTGAACCACCCAAAACTCTTGTATGACTTCCCAATTCAGTCAGATATTATTGTATCAGTCACCCTATTGCTTCCTAACTGTATTAAATGTTAATTAACAAAATTTCACCAGCAGTGAGCTCAGTTTATTAGTTTTAATGCTCATTAAGAATCTAACTCTGACGTTCTGAATTTTGTATTTAGTATTCAATGACACACTGAATATTGCAGAGTACAGAAAAAACTAGATTACACTTTAATGGGATACACGAGTAAGTGACAATGGTGGGAAGTACAGAGGTGAGAAAAAGCAAGGTTTAAAAGGTATGTTATGAAGTCATTTCACCAGAATATCAAGGATAGGTGCTTTCTTAATTTTTCTAAGAGAAGCATACAGGCAGTAAGCAACACCTGCAAAAGTTCAGGAAATGTTTTTCTAGACAAGATCTTATACCTGTCAAGTTGCCAAGCTAGTCTATGAGCTTTTGAGAAAAAGCTAGTCAGAGATAAGGCATTGCTCTCTTGTCACAAGCGTTTAATTTAATATTGGGTATGCTCTCTTGTTACACTCTATAGGCAGAAAACATACTGCACCTGTAAAAGCACGGATCCTAGACTCCAGGCTGGCTTTCACTTCAAATTCAAATAAAACCCAAGCATGGACTTTTCAGGATGGGTGACTGCAAAGAGGCTACACCACTCATTACATATTATGAAGTAATGGATGTACAATTTCACAGCTTCCCTGTCTTGGCTGTTGTACCTGGTCCCTAAGTTATGATAGACCAATGTTTCCAAACCAGGATGCTTACATCCAACAAGAGCTGCAGGTGTTTAGCAGCTGAGAATAAAGCCAATTTTCCTTTAATATGTAGATAGAAGATAAAAATCTTCTGTTAGGTTCAAAAGTTCCGTAACGTATGTGCCCTATTACCCCAATTTAACAAGAACATATATTTGTGCTCTGTGTTGGGTGAATATGAGGAAGCATTTGTTTATAGTTCAAGCACAAGAAAACATCTCTCACCTTAAGATACTACAAGCTAAGTTTCATTTTTCATAAGAGCACGCACAACAAAGATGCCACAACAGAGGATGAGAGGATGTGCGCAGAAGGAATAGGATGTGCACACACATAAGGAAAATATGAGTGGTGGGAATAAGAGACCACCTGGAAAGGAAAGTATCTAATCTACGTGGCCTGAGGAAGGCTAAGTTACAAGCAGACAGGCAAGCCAATGAGAAAGTATCTGCGCATGAGTTTCTATCTGGTCTTAATCAGAGAGGTTTAAATCCAGCATGGCTGGAGAGATTGAAAAAACTTGTTTAAACGCAAACTTATTTCCAAGCTAATATAAAGAAAATCTGGTAATATTTAAATGAAATATACTCGATGCAAATTTTTCCCTTGATAGTAAAAATACAATGTGTCTGACCCTCCCCCAAGCAATATGTAAAAACTAACGGAGAGAAGATTCAATGCAGAACGACTGCTGGTTCTGTGAAGGTATTCTCCTCCAGCTACCACCTCAATCCTCTCTCACTCCCTGAAGCCCCCAGCAAAGCTGCTAGCAGCCAGGCACTTGCCACACAGTGCCCTTGTGCTGTGTACCCATGAAGCCAACAAAAGCCCATTTCCTCAGGTGTAAGGTGCCCAGCACCTTGCCCTGCACACCCTGCCCATCAGCCAGACCCACCCGGCCAGCCTCAAGCAGCTCTCCCCAAAGCTCATCTCAGCTCCTCCCATCACAAGGACTAATGTGTGCACTTTAGCTTTTAATTTCCTAGCTCACAAAGCTTTAAATTGGAGTCACCCTCAGCCTGTCCTCAACCTTCCCAGAAACTTACTGAAACGAGGAGATATTCCCATCACACATTACTCAGCATTCTAAAAGGCATGCTATGTTTCAAGACAAGCCAAGTAAGTTTGGTTTAGAGGACTTACAGACCCACCTTTCCCTAGAAAGGAGTTCTCAGAGAGGTATAAGGTGACATATTTTTAATTGTAGGCAAACCAGTTTTTTTTTCTAAGCTGATAATGTAAAATGCAAAACAAGTAACATCTCATTTTGACTTTTTTCTGCATTTCACAATCAAATGGCTCCTATCACAATTGTTACATCAGAAAAGAACTCCGATTCGTTTTAAGGAGAGCCAATAAAATGCAAATAAAAACTAGGAATGTATTAATCAGTAACCACTACACACACACAGGTATAGTACACATTAAAAAAGTTAAACCAGTTATTCATTAATCAGACTGTACAGCAAATCAGTTCTACAAGTCCACCTAATTGCAGCAGGTCAGTAAAGGAGAGGGAACTGAGCTGTTCCTCTGTAACAGTAATCACTATCTATCAGCTGAATTATTCCTATACCACCTATATACCTAAACTGAGTATCAAATAAGACATGCCCAGAAATACTGGCACATATTTCTTGGCTTGCATAGAAGCACAGCATTCAGTTTACAACACAGCATTGCTCAGCTTTGCAACGTGGTCTACTTACATGTTTGCATAAGCCTGGCTATGAAACAGGAGCTCATATACCTACCATGAAACCACACAGGTTAACATTGAAAATTGTGAAGTAAGCAGAGTTAGAGCTGTTCTTGTAGTAATCCGAGGATACTTACTCAGTTGGGGGTACTTGCCAATGAATACACTGATATGATTTGAGGGTGTATGTGGAGGGATGCTGGGCAGAAAAAGTAGGTGGGGGAAAAAAACAAAGCAGCCTCCAAGGACTGATACATGAGATGTACAAAACACTGCAGGATACACCGAAGCTCTCTGTTTCTAGCCTGTGCTGACCCGAAGCATCCTGAGCTAGGACACCCTTTTACTTGGCTCCATGTTAATAGGCTCACATAGCTTTTGGTACTGCCTCAGTGTGCAGGTCAGTTAAACTTATAAGGTCCCTGACGCATACTGCCTAAACAAGCCCACATGTTCCCATGGCAACAGTTGAATCTACAAATAAGAGAGCCATGGAAACCCATCCCAAAGAGGCAAAAGCACAAGGTTCAGCGCTTGCAGGACAAAAATTTTGACCAAATGTGCTGAAAGACAGTATCATCCACAATGATTGGTAAGATGACATAATATCCTCACTACTTTAAGATGCTCCACTAAGAGCATTTGAGTTAATTTTAAGAATCTCTTGTCTTTTGTTGACATATTATAAAATCAAAGAACTAGTGTGATTCCAATTCCCCCACTATCTTTTTAGAACAAAATATCCATGACAAACGAGACCAGTCAGTATGTATCAGTACCTGTACGTATCACAGGAGTTCATCTCACTTACATTTCCATCATGATTGGGGCAGGAGAGCGGTTTGCCTGCAGCAACAGCGGTGACAGTCTCCAAGATGGAGGACTCTTCAATGCTGTTGTCCGGCGTTCGTTGCAGGACATCCATCAGGTTGGTGATAAAGAAGTTGTTCTGGAGTGCAGAAACCCCTTTCTCTGGCAGAATGGAGGTCTGGCGGCACACGGGGCAAGAAAGGGTTAAGCTATGAGCTGGAATGTAATTCTGTAAGCACCTATGGGGAAGGGAGGTGGAAGGAGAGAAAGAGAGAGGCAAAATATCATCAAAGAGAAAAAATACTCCCTTCAGTTTAAGAACTGGTTTGAAATAGTGTTACCCCTACTTATAAAAAGAAAGGTACATCGCCAGGCTTCAGAAGTAAAAGTGGTTATGGGGATTTTTTTTTCCTTTAGACCTTTTTTCTCTGCCACATGAAAAAAGTTCAATAAGCTGATATCATTTTAACAGTTATGTGCCTTTCTTTGAGATATTTCTGCAGAGTGGATCCATGCTTTCAGACATGTACTGCATCCTGCTCACAGGGTAGTAAAAATGATAAACTATCAGATAAAGTTTGACAGACATGAAGTTATTGCACCAAGTATTTGAACTTGTGTCTGACTAACCTAGTGGTTGACCCTGGTTTTTCCAATAGAACCTCCTTTATTAGCTTGTATCTGTGGGTTTAGTGTTTCAGAGCTAAAACCTGGTCCCAATGAAACCAATGGAAATTTTTCCATTTATTTCAATTAGGAAAGTTATTTGGCAGTTAGCCAGAATCAACAGAGCTCTCTCTACTACATAGAGAAGCATGTCCTGGGTTATCACAGTTTATGTTAAGGGGAGTTTTGCGGGAAGATTTTTGTTTGTTTTTGTTTGATTGGGGGGTGGGTTTTGTTTTGTTTAAGAGTTTTGTTTTGTTTTATTTTTAAGAAGAACTGAGTTTCAGAGAATATAAATCTGACACAGAAGTTCTGTGATCAACAATATGCAGCAGACTGGTCTAGGTGGTAGGTAGTGCCATTTTTGACCTTGAAAATCAAGTTAACAGCTGCTGGGCATGCAACATCCAACTGCAATTAGCAATTCAGTATAGTCCCATAAGCTTTGCAGAATGCAGTTCTTCACGAGTCTAACATTCCTCATGAGATGCCAACCAAGAAGTGTGACCTCGCACAGCTACACAGCTCTTATCCACTTCCAAGGGCTTTGCTTGCACCAATCTTCATCCTCCCTTGGCAGCCCTCCTCCTGACCCCCTACAGGGCCCTGTGAAAGGAGAGCTTGGGCTTTGTACATCAGCAGTACATTGGAGGAGTTCTTCCAACCTCTCTCCATAACCAGATCAGCGTAAGAGGATTACAGTGAAAACCAGAAGCTGACCTTAGGATTTACACATGAACTGAAGTCAAGAAACTTAAGACATAGTGGTGAAAATCTTGACTTCACTGACTTCAGTGAGAGTTTCACTGCTGACTTCAGTAAAGTTGGGGTTTCCTATTCTTCTACAAAAGACCATTTCATCTGACACACTCAGAGATCCACAATTTTTCTTGCACCCTGGGCAAAATTAGATATGCACACCACAATTCTAACTAAGAGGTTGAAATCTCCTAAACTAAATGTTCACACAAAATACCATTTATTAAAATTCTTCTGCCATTCAATATATGCATCCAAAGAGTTGCATCCCATCATCAGATAAAGAACTCTAACCAATAATTCTTCAGCTAACTTTTCTGCAGATGCTGTATCTTCTCCACCATTTGATGGATAATATAACGTTAAAGTATCACTATGTATATTCAATTCATTTAGCTGAATACAGTAGAAGGCAGGTTGCTGTTTTATCACATCTATTTTCAGAGAATTTTTCCACTTCAGTCAACCAAGCTGCAGAATAATAAAGACATTTAATCACAGGTTATTAATAATGTACATATCATGTCTAACCCCTGGACAGGATGGGATAATTATTTCGCTGCTTAGTAAATCAACAAAGAAAGGTTTTTATTGTTTCTAATTATAGGCTAATCGGTATAAATTTGAGGCCATTAATTTGAGGTCCAAACTCTGACTGCAATCACCTTTCACATTGTTATAACTGTATTCATTAGTTTCATTGGATTTACTTTTCATTTATTCTTGCATAAAGGGAATATATTCCAAATATTCCACTGCTGTCTCTTTTTCCTGCCTGCCACAAATAGCAGTGTTTCCATCCCTGCCTCTCCGGCCTTCCCAGACTTTATCATGCCTTAACATGACCTTTACAAGTAAAGAGAAAAGTCCCTGTCCACTAAAGGATGCATTGTTCTGTGCTTGTTGCATGACACAAATACGTAGTTACCAGCACGAGGAAAGAACTTACCTCTCACAGAAAGTGTGCAGGCAGGGAAGTACTTTGGGGTTCTTGTAACGGTCCAGGCATATGCTGCAAATCAGAAACTGCTTGTCAATCTGACGGACCACAGGACTTGGGATGTTGGAGCCTTCACTGGCCATCCTAGACCACTGACATATGGGTCCTGTTCCCTTCTACCCTGCACGCTGCTGGAGTGGGGTGGGGAAAAGAAGAAAAGAAGAAAAATGGCTTATAAACTCCATGAAATAACAAAATCAGCAACTAATTTGCTCATGTTTCATCCTTATGCAGGAATTCATATTTCCATATAAAACCAAAACAGTGAAGAATTAAACTTCTAAAATGGTTTATTTTAGATGAGAGCCTGGGAAAGAGTCAGCCAAGTCTACACCACCTCCCATAACACCTGTCTGAGCAGGCATTCTGGAAAGGCGTGTTGCCTCTAGACTGAAAAAGTTACAGGGCTGTCTGTTTTTAAAGAAATCTCACGATAAAAACGTTCTTGCGCCAGTAGGTTCAGCCAGGGCTAACAAACATGGGATTTCTTACGTCTACAATAACGCTGGCAAAATGCTTAAATTGGAACTGTACCAACCAGTCAAATGGCTGTATCTCTGACAGATTTTGAAAATGGTTCACCTAACAATTTTTTCCCTTATCAGTGCTGATGTTGCCAAAGATATGGTAGGTTTGGACTACAGGAAGCCCCCAAGAAGGAAACTCCAGAACCAGCCAGCCCCTGGGAAGGGAATGCTCAAATTCTGCATCAGCAACAGGGGTGAGGTAGGTGAAGTGAAAATCCTCACGATAAAAGAAACTGAGCAAAGAAGAGGCAATTGAGAGCTGCTGAGAATGAGCAAAGGTAGGGTGAAGGATACATGAAGCACATCCAAATAATAAATGCAAGAAAAATGGCATTCTAGGCAGAAAGAGTAGTAAGAATCATGTTTCTAGGACTGAAGACTCTTCATAACTCTAGCATACAAATCATGAAATAAAAGGGTAAGAAAGAAGCCTACTGACTGACAGAATTAAAATCGCATGTTAAAGGAATGCCAGCAGCTTGGAACTCCTCCTGTCCTGGAAAAAAGCACAGGGAGAGAAAAACTTAGTTTCTTTTCAGCTGGAGGTACAGATTATAGCCAACAGAATTAATATGCAGAAAGAGAAGACGGGAGGAAAAGGAAGGAAGCAACCTCAGAGAAAAGTAAACTGCCTGCTAAAATACTTCAGGAAAATCTGACAAGCAAAGGCCTCAGCAGGGTGGCCCAGCAAGAACTCCTCTCTACCAGTGTTTCTAGTGGGCTGGATCCCCGGGGAGCCGACCGCAGCATCTCTGTCACAGCACTTTCTGCCAGCCCTCCCGCACCCACGGCGAGACAAGGACTCCTCTTGCGTGTGAGCAGCGAGCCCAGCTGGGCTCTGTCACTGCAGGTACACTCCTGAGGTAGTAACTTCTTCCCCAAACATTTCCTACCCCAGTTTTTAGTCATCCATTTCAGACAATTTGATATTTGGCTTGAGGGCAGTTCAGGCTTTCCAAGACAAAAATAACAAGCCCTCTGCCTCGGTGCTGATCACACTCATTCAGAGGTCACTCAATTCCACAATGATTTGCGTGACAAGTAGTATTTTATTGGTAGTGTTACATCAGATCTTCTTCCTGTACTGAATGCACGGCACACTAATCTGGCAGAGCTGAACTCACGCTGTTCTTCCTGAGCCGTACAGGTATGGTTTACTTACTACATTGAGCAAGTGGCTATTTCTAGGACAATGACAGCGATTATGGAACACGCTGTACTGACTTCCCTGATAACAGGTTCCTGGGGAATCACCTCTGTGCTAACAAGTACAGCAGCATAAAGTTATTCACAATTAACGTACCCAACAGCAGTAACCGACATGTAATTCAATGCACAACACTTATGGCGGACCCTTTTGTTTCCTTTTTTTCCAAGAAAGGGGAATCTACAAGGTTAAAAATTGCTATAATACTTGTAAAACATAACGTTTGTTCATGACCCAAAAATGCATGATTTCAAAATTGATCATTTGTTTCACTTTTTTAATTTCTTTCCCCATAGTAAGATAAAATGTGAATATTACATAAACACAAATTAATTTCATGTATTTACATGCCATAAATCACAGACAATAAACCTTATGAGATCAGTTAGGAACCTGTGTTACTTTTTAAAAGCTTGAGTTAAAAATGGCTTTACAAGAAGTGGAACCAAAATATCTAGCAGATGGGAGTAGAAAGAGCAGACTATAAAATATGCATTAATGTATTCATGCATTTGGCAGTATAACATGCGGAACGTCAGTCATGTGTTTCAAAAGAAAATTCATTTCACCACTGATGCAGCTGTGTTTGCCTCCCACTCTCCCTACCCAAAAGTTAGGGGCTGGGACCCAAACAAAACAGACAAGATAATCAGGAGCAGGAGGACTTCTTTGATAAGAAGGACAGCGATATTGTTATGAACAGTGTAATTTCTTTGTTATAGACTAAGCACAGACTATTTAAAAAAAAAAATTGTAATTAAGATATGAAAGGTCTCCAGTGAATGCTGCCTGCCATTTAACAGAAGAAAGTTCTCTAGCAACCAGGTATTTTCTGTAATTTCATCTTTCCGCCACCAAGTACAGCTACACCAGCAAACAGTGTTTATACAAGGAAAAATCCTGCTGCCTAAAAAATTTCATATCGACTTCATCTCATCTTCACCTTAGTCTTTTACATTCCCCCAATCTCATTGCAAAATCAAGTGATTCTTAGCATTTCATACACAAAGCTCATTCCAGTCACTTTAATTTTCAAATGTTCACGCTTTAAGCTTTGTCAGTGAAAGAAACCATTAACAGTTCAGAAATAAGTGCTTTTAATATTTGCTGTTTTGTCTGGAACGCAGCAGGCCATGATTGTAATTTATCCCCTGTGCTCACATAAATCAGGTTTAAAACATGCACCTGAAAACAGAATTTTATCAGTACATTTCAAGCTTTGGCCACTACTTGGTACAATAACTTCTTACTTAAACTTTAAATGAACAAGGGTTCATTTTAAAAGGTTTTTTTAGTATGGAATTTCCAGGATTCTGCAGCCTTCCTGAGATAACTCCACCTTCGATGCAATTTTGATGAATGTGATGTAGCTACGAGGATGATTTTGCCCATTGACTCAATGAAAGCAACGGTACAATCAAAGACTATTTTAGGAAAAGCTAGAGATTTTAGATGATGCTTTTGAATTTCGCCAAAGACAGCATTTATTCTGATTTACTGCAGTTCCTCAAAACCGCACCGTGAGTTTCAGATACATTAGCAGTGGGAGATTTTGCAACGCAAGACTATTTTTACAAGAAAAACATTCTTTTTTGTAGTAGCATCTTCTCAGCTCGGAAACTGCCAGAACTCTTTTTGGAGGTTCATTCTGTCTCACAATCTAATAAAGAGCAGCTGAAGCATGAGCTTTGAAAATAAGTCTGAGAATCACTTCTCCGTGTATTTACACTTCATAATTTAAACATGCAAAGCCAAGGGTTGTGAAACATTGCACCAAACGACACAAAACCCCACCCATTTATCTATAAGAAGCACACACAGGAAACCCAGTTCAGGTTTGCTAAATCAAGTGCAGAAAAGGTTTCCAAAATGTATACCCTTTTTCACCCCTTTGAGGCTCAACGGTTGTTACCTTTCCAGTCACCCCCAAAGTAACATTGTTCTTTTTCCTTCTGCTTGGAGATATGACTATCGATTTTCATTCAAAATATACTATACAGCAAAGAAAGCAGAAAACAATGGCTTTCTAAGCTAGTGGAAAGCCTTGCCCTGTGATGCATGCATGCCTTCGGGAACGAAAGTCAGGGTGCGGCCCCACCCATATGAAAAGAACTTCCTATAGTATTAGAAAAGGGAAAAAAAAAATGTTAGGGTACAGCAAATAACAGTTCCAGAAGAGTTGTTTCAGATAAATAGAGCCATGTAATAGGGAAGTGCACCCTTGCTACATATATCTTCAAATGAGCTCTGGAATTCCTCAATGGTTACCGAATTCTCTATTCGTCTCCGTGGCCCGGCCAAGAAAAAGACATTGGGAAAACTTATAACTGTCTTTCAGTTCCCAGGATTTATTCCTAAAAGAACAGAATTCTCCGTTGCTGATACACGCTATCACCGAACTCCACCCAGCCAGAGCTGCAACTCGCCTGAAAGTACAGCCTGAGGAGAACAAATTGCTTGCAGCTTGTTCATCCTCCTCTTATCAATGGTATTCACAACCCAGAGGGTCTATTCATGTATTATGAATGAACAGGTTTCCAATGGCAACGTTTCCAAAGGAACGGTTAGGCCTTGAGAGCCGTAAGAAAGGGTGGGGAACCTCAATAATGGTGCTTCAAGGATTGGGGGAGCTGGGGCTTAAAAGTCCTTAAAACAGATATATCGCCTGTCCACAGTCTTTAGGAATAAAGAACAGATTCAAGCTATTTCTAGCAGCAGCCCCAAAATTAGCCGATACAGAACACACCGAGCAAATTAATAATCATAACCGCCACACAGTCCACTTGTGTAAAAGGCTTGATAAGCTAAATTTGCATTCCTTTCTCTCCCACTCTTGCAATCAGCTTGGTGCCTTGTTTAAAACACAGCAACCCTCTTCATTCTTACAGCATGCAGAAGCATAATGAACGATCGGGGGCCGAAACAGAAGGAGCAACCTAGCAGCAGCCACCAGGAATAACACTGAGCAAACTTGAGCATTTTAGACCTACCCATCTTTGTAGAAAAATAGCTTAATCAGTGCAGTGCTGAGGATAAAATCCTTGCAGGGACGGAGCTGCAGTTCCGCAGTAATCCAAACGAACAAACCATCATCTGTTAATATTTCAAGCCTCACGCGTAAAACTGCTTAAGAATCCCTATCACAGCATAGTCATTCTTAGATGCACAACAGATTTTGTGCTCTAAGGAATGACGCTCCATTCCATGAAGAGGACAGGTGGAAAGAAAAATGGAAGAATAAGAGGAGGCCCAGTGAAGTCGTCATGAATTTTTTTTTCCCCCGGGTCATTTACGAGTGGGAGACCCCTTCAGGATTCAAACCAATCAATCTTTATTTAGCACATCTTTTTCTCACTCAGCCTGTGTAGAAAGACTGCAGCAAACGGTGCAAGGGATTGTGGGATAGGGATGCAGCAGAGAGCTGCAACGAGATTCGCTGGGTTATTTTTTTTTCCTCCCTACTCAGCAATCAGCTGTTTCGAGGCTCCGCGCAGGGCCATTGAATTTGGTCACCAGCATGTTATTACAGGATTAGCAGGCGGAGACAGCTACCACTGTGCATCTGGCATGTCAATGCAGCTAAGACAGACGTATGCAAATATTACTCGCAAATCGGAAAAAGGATTTAACTCCGAAGGGGAGAGTAAATGTTACGTAACATCCATTACCAGGACATTCGCCACAGATGAAACGAAAGCACTTCCGTTTACAAAGGAGAAAAAGCTTAACACTTAATGATTCCACCCTGATTTTTCCAGGATTCAGAGTATTTCTTGGAACGTAATTCTTCCCTGGTCCAACTTTCAGCAACAACAAAAGACCCCACAAACGCTCTTTGTCTCTCCAGATGTTTAAAGCAGAAGCAAAGAACCCCTCCAGAAAGCTGTGCTACTCACACACAAACCAGCAGCAGTTTCTTCTACTACAGAGCTGCATATTTGACCTGACTCAGACTCAAGTCAAATATTTAAGGCAGCAATTAGTAAACTCGTATTCAAGGAACGCGAGAATCAAAGCTAACAGTCTGTTCAACTTTTGTACAAACATTAATGCAAAGCTGTATTCTCTTAGTTAATCTATTTACTTTTAAAAAAAATTTAAAAATCACAGATCAACTCAGATTTTACTAGGCTATTCCCAAAGGAAAGAAAAAGAAATTTGGTGTCTGGTATTTTTCAGCTATGCAGAGAAGGTTGTTAAAAAGATGCTTGTGAATACACAGACACTACTGAAGTAAAGCAACATAGAATTAGCTTTGTCTTCCAGTACAACAGCTGGTGGTTTTTGCAGACAAGGTAGTATTTGCATCTCTAAATACAGTGAATCTTTTATTTTGAAAAAACAAATCATATGCAAGTATTTCAGCTAACTGAGGCTAACAAAGCTTCCCACAAATAAAAGAACACAAAGGTCCATTTGCATCAAGAAGAAAAAATGTGGGGTTTAAATACTGTCTGTGCTACTGTGATTTAATTAGGACAGATATAGTTATTTTAGAAGTTTAAAATGTTGTCCCAAGCTCTTTAAGCACACTTTCCAGAATATAGTATTTATTCCATTCTTGGACTGATGAGGTAAATAGTATTAATAATCATTCAGCATGACCGAAATGTAATCTAAATCCCTGTTAAAAATATAGATTCTGCATACATCATTTACTTTCCACTTGGCAATTGTTCAGACAGATTGGTTTTACACATCAGGCAGACCCAGCCTGGTTTCCCTGGGTAATGCCCACAGGGCGAAAGCATGTTGTAATCCAGTTTATAACCTGAAATGAAACATCAGGCAGCCTGTGTGCCTGTGTTGGGATTTTGGGTGCTTGTGCCAAAATACTGCTCCTCTGAATCACTCAGCATGTGCTAAACTCTGTCAAAGACAGAGAACAAGGTATGTTTCGTTTTAGCTTCAACATTCAGCAGGTCAGAAGAAGCAGGCATCTGCACAGCAGCATTCACAGTTGAAAAAAAGGCCAGAGATTTCAGGGACATTTTTGGAGGGGTGTTTTTTTATGTTTGGTTGGTTTTTTTTGTTTTCTTTTTAAACTGTCTAGAGAATCCCCATTGCAAAGAGCAAGCAACATATTACACTCCCACAACAGGGAGATCCCAGGCCTCTTGTTTCAGCCACTGGAACAAAGACACACTTAAAAATCAAGAGAGAAAATTCAGGAGTGGCACTCACAGAACCAAGGTGGAAGACTCTCGGACAGAAGCATGCAGACATCACTTAGCTGCTTGCTTTTCCTTGCTCATTTCAAGCATCAAATTTACGTACACTAAAACAGAATGACAAGTACTGCTCAAATTACTCTTTCCATTTACAATCAGTAGTAAGGACTACATACCCCACAAATCAGAACCCATCCCGTAACGTACCTCATGGCCAAAGGAGACTGCAGGATTCACAGCTGCAGCCACGCTCACAGGGTTCTACATCTCCAAATGAGAGATTGCTTCAAAGTGCAGTTATAATTAACTCTGAGAAGCTGCCCGCTGACAATGAGCTGATATTCTGCAAATAATCCTGCTTCTTCAACAAAACAGAAATGTGGTACTGTGGCAAGGAAAATGTGACAAAAGTAATATCATTTCCCTTGAGATTTTTGTTCTTACATGTTGAATGTTGATATGTGGGTTTCTTCTCTCTAGTGAAGAGGAAATGGATTCGTGAACAGTCTTGCACTTTACCCCCAAAGCAGTTACTACCAGCCTGTTTCAAATAGGTTTATTGTATGTGTGTGTCTTTTGAGCTGGGAGATGTGAGTGGGGGTTGTTGTTATATCTTGTTATGTGCTTGGTTTTGTATTGCTGTTTGTTTGGTTTTTGGGGGGGTTTTGTTTGTTGTGTTGGGTTTTTTTTAAAAAAAAAAAAGAACAGGCTACTTTCCCTCATTTGGTGCACTCATCATTGCTGCTGACTTATCAGTGAAGTAAGTTCTGGAGAAGAAAATATATAGCATGTGCCATCTTCACAGTGCCATGGAAGAGTGGTCTAGCCCCTGTTATCATCCCCTGTAATTGTCATGTTTTTGGAATAATTTATTCTTTTCCCTGTTCCAAACACAACCTGAGTTCATATTCTTAGAGAGCCCATAAATAGTAAGTTACCAAAAAACCCCATAGCTAATTTACAGACCATAGGTAGATATTGGTATATCCTTCCCTAATACTAAATGTCATCCAAACACTCCAGGTTAAGATTAATGGTCTGCACTGATGCCTCTACTATAAATTGACTGAAGGAAGAGTAGTCTAACTCAGCCTGCTGTACAAAAGAGATTTTAAGGTCAGCAGAAAAAAAAGTTATTGGGTTAGCCCAAACTAAATGGCCAACTAATACAGTCCTGGCAATTAAGACTGACTGGAAAATAAGAGGTGGGAGAGACCAGAAATCAATTACCCAAAGCTGACATGCTGGGAATGAGGGCTAGTTTGGGAACACAACTATAGGAGAGGATGGGCTGTTACAGCCGTCACCCAGCTCCACGTCCTTAATTTGACCCTGGCGCCAGGAAAGCAAGTGGGGTGAAACAACCAAGCTCTGTCCTTGTGGGACCATGCCCACACTGGGAATCAAGAGGCCTTAGTCATCCTGACGAGACAGCAGCAGTGGAGATGCTTTTACCTTTCCCCACTGCGGCCATGCACCCATGCAGATTCAGCAGCTCCTGCAGAGCAAGTGCAACTTCCAGCCCTGACCCCATGTTCTCCAACAGACAAGGCTGTAGCTCACATGGGCTGGGAAGAGCCACAGCTTCCTCCCACTGTGGGCTTGTAGCTAGAGGGCACGTCTGCCCCGAAAGGAGCTCGGCTAGGTTCTGGTTCCTCCCCACCAGCCACAGCCTGGAGCCACAGTCACTCCCCCATCTTGTGATTCAGTGGAGCAGATGCTTTTCCCTGAAGCTTGTGACCCAACACATGGCTTGTCATACCCTGGGAGGCAAAGAACTTGAAAGGTGTGCTTGGGATGTAATGCTGGGCTGGAGACCTTCCCAGCCCCCCCAGCACCCATCCTCCTATGCCTTTGTCACCTTATTCTATTTCCTTCTACTTTCTGCTTACGCCTAGTTTAGCTTGCCAAGGTTGCGGCTCTTGTAGCACAACTGCAGCCAGGCCGGGACAGCCTGGCCTCCCTGCTCAGCCAGCCCAAGCTTGGCTGATGTGACTGCACTCCCTGCCTGTCTCCAGCACTGACGTTGCAAGTCAGGCAGCACCAAACACAAACTGCTTTTCTCCCCTCCGTGTTATTCTTTCTCTTTCCCCTTTCGGGTATTTGCCATTGAGGTGGCAGGGCCAGGCACTATGGTCACCAGAAACAAGCTCTGTTTTCTGGCATTTCTTCTGCACGGCAATGGGCTCACCTTCAGGACCACTGTCAGATGCTGATGTCATGAATTATGTTTCTTTTAAAAGCTTTCAACTGCTAGAGGCACAGGAATAACAGGAATAGAAGCCACTGCTATAAATGAAAGCCTTGCTTAATAGTTTTACATGTTTAATGCTTTGTTGCTTTTTCCTCCTTCCTTTCCTCAGTCTGTAATCAAAGCTTATAACAGGGTGAACACCTGAAATACATGGGTGGGCCTCTTAAGACATCAACGTACTAATGCGTTATACTCCGACCTGTAGAGGTGACAAGGGTTATAGCTGGCACCTAATACCCCCTTTTCTTCTCTCTCCCCATCCTCACAACTTCTGCCTCCCTCTGCAGTTCTCCACCACCCTTTGGTGGTGCAATAGTCCTGCTTCCACCCCCACAGACTCCATCTCCCAACTGTCCTGTCCTTGGATGGAGAGGGGACCTTCTGGTGGCTGCCCTGCATACACCAGGGGACAAGACTGGCAGGTTAGAGCTCATGTGATCACACAGTCATCAACTGAGATACGATACCTACTTTAAGGCTGTCTGTCTGAGGTTTTCAGGACCTCATTTTGGGTCAGGGCCTTGCACAATAAATTCCAACACGCTTGGAGCACACTGGATTTACTGCACATGCAAGGACAATTTGAGTGCTTGCAGTGGAAGTCCAGGAATCCCAAAACAAATGGCCAACGTTCTCACAAATGAGATTTCAGAGAGAAGGGGTAGGAAATGAGGGGGAAAGGGCATGCCAAGGAAATGATAGGATTAAACTGTCACAAACCAGGTTAAATGACAGCCTCAGAGCTGCCATTTAGGGCCCTTTCCATGTTTAATAAACTGTCATATTCTCAGGTAAGCTATTAAAAAAAAATATCTGCAGTGAGGTAGGGTCTAGATGTTGTGCAGGTGTAAGTAAAAGGATTTTAAATTGTACAATTGCCATCCAAAGCAGCGAGTCAGAGCATCTATACTGAAAAAAACCCTCCCCTGATTAACTTAGTGCTGTTAACATCACCCTTACAGTTGTACATTTTTGACTCTCTAGGCCTACCTATTTTGTTAACACTGAAAGAAAGGCTCTGTTCAGCCTTTATAGGTACACAGGCTCAAATAAAACCAAGCTGAACTGACAAATAATTAAAACTGCACATCAAATCACTGCTGCTTACATAAACATCTGCTCTGAAATGCTACTTGAAATAAAAGTGCTCCATGGAGACTCCATACTAATCACTGTTAACCCCTCCAGGCACAGGATAACAGGCAGTACAGGCAAAAAGCAGGAGGCTGAGCAGGAATCTATTTTGAAAGAGGTCCCTGGCCTTTTCTACATACTCTTAGATAAAAGATACATTGCAAAATGCTCTAGGCATTTTTTTCAGAGTTGCTGAGCAATGGCAAGAAAAGTTAAAGTAAGTAGCAAATGCTCGGTGTTTTTGGTACTGAGCTGTGTGGTGAAGGTTGAACTGCTCAGAGACCATCCCCTCCGCTCCCTCCTGAGATGTTCTTCTGGATCTGCCCCACGCTACATCTCCACTTGATCTTACAGTTCTGCAACTCTCCCTTTAGGAGAGGTGATACACATCGGGTACTGGAGCTTAGTCATATATTCTCTGTTGACCACTGCAAAGTTCCTCTGCTTCTGTTTCCATTTACTTCAGTCGGATTTTGTTGAACTAGCACAAAGTTCAAATCAGCAAGGGAAAAGGCAGCACCCAGCAATCACCACATGCCATGTAACTTCTTCACAAAATTAACTTAGAGACTGCCAGCCCTTTAGAATTTTTTTCTTGCAACCTTCAAAATCCCACTTCCCAGCAGATACAGCATATGGAAAACAAAATAGGTGTTTCACAGCAAGAAACAGCAGACAGAATCTAAGCGTTAAAAAGCAAACAATGGAGGCAGAAAGCGAAGGAATTCACGTCGTCTTAGCGCACAGCACGCAGCAGATAGGGTGCCTGAGCAGGTAAGGTTTCTGCCAAAAACATATCTGGGAGAGGGACTAAGAAGGAGGGGGAAGGAAGAGCCCCTCTCCAGCCTGTGAGCAGGCTGGATTCGGGCTCACATCCTCTGCAGCACTTACATTGTTTAAAAGAGGAAATATTGGTTGCTGCAGCTCCATATTTACCTTAGCTTTTGTACAGTACCCACCTCATTTTCTTGCCTGGAGCCCAGCAGCGATGTTACCTTCTCTGTCTGCTAAGCCTTCTTCTGAACTGAAATGTCTTTCAAAAACACAGCGATATGTCTACATATTTATATCGTCCTTGGGTTCTGAGAAGACTTTGCTCAGGTGTTAAGTGGCAGCCAGAGGTTTACTCAGGCAGGCTCTTTATGATGGCAGAAACGCAACAGTGAACTTTCACAGCAAGTAGGTAAACACGTAGCTGCACACAGCAGGCAGTCTGGCAGCACCAGCAGTAGTGAGAAACAATGTCAGAACAACCTTGGCAAAAGGAGCTTGGGTTTGAACAATAGTTGTAGGCACAGGAGCTGAACCGCCCAAACAACAGTAGCAAAAAGCCATCGACAGCTGCCGTGGGGAGCTCCAAGCATACAGAGCCTGAGCGTGCCGGCTACGACACTGCACTCACAGGGTCACTCCATTGGACTTAGCAGAAGTCAGCTCCAGCACTTCAAAACTTGGAAACACCCAATGGCTAAACTTCACCCAGTAAACATGTCTTTCCAGTCCTCAGCAAGGACACTCGTTTGCTGATTGCATGCCAGCACTCCTATTTAAAGAACTGCTGTTATGGGAAAAAGCTGAAACCTTTCTACAGCCCAGACGAAGTGCTCCCCGTATCTTGTGCCTTATCCGCAGAAATGCATCAATTCCCAGTATGTGTTTCCACAGCAGAGTTTCACTACGGCCACAGTAAGATGCGGTTATCTGACTGCAAAGCCCACCAGACCCCTGAGCGGGCTGGATTTCCAGACAGTCCTAGTGGCCCTTTCTCTGGGCCTACCAAGCAGCTACTCTGGCTCAGCCCAGGTTTTCCTCAGGCCTTTTCCTTCATCTCCAAGGTTTTATACCTGACACAAGCTTCAAGGAGCAGCAGTAGTAAAAGGTGTCCTCTATCTCTCATCTCCAAAAATAACTCTCCTAAGCTTCCTCTTAGACATCTCTTCCAGGTTCTCATCACGCAGGGCAGGTTCAGGCTCGATGCCCAAGGCTCCTCTGGGGGCATTGCCAGGCTGCTCGTAAGCAAATGCCCAGCACTGACGTAGGTCCGACTTCTGCAAAAACTACATTCGCAGAAGACCCTCATAGATATCTTCCTGCATGAATATCAGTCTTTTTAACTGACATCACAACTTATGAAGCAACAGCTAATGAAAGAGGAGGAAAGTAGAACCACTCATATGACACAATTTTAAGACTCTCCCAAGCTGAACTGGGATACACAGTACATTCATTTCTGTATGAAAATACATCCGTTTTACTTTACAGGAAAAACAGTACATTTTTAAGTACATGAAAAGCAAATTAGGAGACAGGCTAGAAAACAATAACCATGTGAATGCAGCTGTGTTTTTAAATAAAAAAGCACTTGGAAAAAACACTGGCATCAGGACAGCTAAGAACAATATTGTCTTAAATCAGCCACGTTATCATTTGGATTGTGATAGCACCTGGAAATCTCTTCCAAGTACCAGAATCCCACTGTGATAGGCACCAGCTACACAGAACGCAGATCCTGTGCAAGCATAGGTAGCCCATGTCTTAACACCTCGTACAATTCAACTATTGCCATTTAACCATATCTGTGACACTAAGTACCTTTCTACACTATGAAATAAGTTTTCGTAGCAACCCATTAATTTGGATAAGGGCTATTTTTGTAAAGAAAGAGGTGCAAGATAGCAGCTTATACAGCCTGAATCTTTTGCAGTCAGAGAACAGGAGCAGATCTTAGCATCCTCCTCGCTTTGCAAACTCTATAAGCAGATATAAGAACTGCCTGACACTTTAGAAGTAATCCTTGCGATGACTGTGACGAGACGTACCATGCTGTTATTGATACAGATTACATATAGTAAACGACAAAACCCGTTAGAGGTGTATGTAAAGTAACCAGCTCTAGGTACCGCTATTAAAAGTAATTGAGAAATCCTAGTGGAAAACCAGTTACAAAAAGGCCATACAGACTCTGCACTATTTCAGGTACTGAACAACAACTCTCACTCAGATACCACAGTGAGGGGCTGTTAGGATGTATTTCAAATAACTTAAAATGCTTTTGGAAGCCTGATGAAACAGCAATCACTAGGTTTTTGGTAGGTGGAGCATGCTGTACTCCGAGTTAAATTTTATTCACAATTTATTTTTTATTCACAATTTATATCTATTGCTTTTTACTCTTCCATTTTATTGGCCACAGATGAGAAACCACTTTTAAGGCTACCAGTAATGTGCTGCATACTCCTTCATCCTGTGAGCTGTGAAACCCATTGCCCCAGGATGCTACATTTGTTAATATTCCAGGAGAGAAGGACAAATTCACAGTGGATAAATTGATTAAAGATTTTAAAATACAAAGATACCACCTTTAGCAGAAGCAGAACTGGAAGCACAAATCATTGAAGATGCAAGAGCATTCTGGAGAGTACCATGATATGTCTGATCTATTCTTACGCCCTTCCGTAGGCACCCACTGTCAGCCACCATCCAAATTATAAGGCTAGGCTAGATTTACTTTTGATTTGACCCAGACAAACTTTCAAAATACTCAGTGTAGACATCACAGGAGCTGTCTAAGTAGCCACTCCCTTTTGGCATAGTTAATGGACAATAACGGCTCCACAGGGCTGTTTTTATCACTTTGCAGAGCCCTGCCTTTTAGGGATGTCAGGTGAAATGAATCCATCAGACAGCTGCCTTAATACACTACTGGTGCATGAAGAATGCCACTCAGGGCCTCAGAGTACCTTTAGCATGTACACCCATTTCTAAGTCATACAAAAAAGACACACAACAATGGAGACTGACTAGTCATCACCCCAAGCAGAGAACCCTTTCATGGTGAATACAAGACTAACCTAGCATTTCTCCCCGCTTCCTCCTACCATTTCAAATTTACTTTATCTTTAAGAAAAAAAAAAGAGACTTCTAGTGATATTTCCTTAAGAGTGACATTTGTCTTGTTTCTCTGCAGAGGTACTCTGTATTATTCTAAAAGCAATGCCATAGAGCTTGGGGAAATCATGCCTTGATCGCTATCCTGGTTCTCCTCTTTTAGAACTTTAAAAGTTGTCCACCTTCCTCAACAGAAGTCCTTCCAGAGGGTGCACACCTTCAGAGCAAGCCTTCTGCAAGAACACATGCCAGAGGTGAAACAATTATGATTGTTCAGAGGGTAAAGGCCACCATTCAGGAGCGCAGATAAAAACCCATCCCAAAAGTTAAATGTGGGAAGAAGCCTTCCTGCTCTTCTATTTACTTGTATTCAAGACTGTGCAATGTGTCAGCTTCTAATAAGACAAACAAAAATTTTGGACTTTGCAAGCACAGGAAATGGAACTACTCACTTATTTTTTGCAAATTCACCTTATTATATACAAACATTTTTGCATGCACCAGTCTAGTTTGCTTTTTTCTTTATTTTTCGTAGGAGGGAATAGTAAAAAAGCTAATTAGAATGAGGAAGCTAAGGGATGAGGGGGTTCTCTGCCTACACAGAACATGTAGCGCACTTCTTATAAAACAGTCCTCTGTTACATACTGTCTTCTGTTTTCTGTGTAATAAAGGATTGCACTTATCTCCACTGAGAGATTTTAAGAAAAGGATTACATTTGTGAATGAATGGAAAATTATTCATCTTTAATTAGTAACGAAGTATCTCAGAACATGTTTGTATTTCACAATCAAAATTTATTTCCAGCTATTTTAGATGCAAGGCAAAAAAACCACCACTGCATATTTGATAAATAGGATCAAATCTTCATGGTGCAACAGTTAATTTTATCTCTTTACTATAAAAAATTTTCTGAGCTGAGATGCAGAAACATCAGTTGTTTCCAAATCTATACAAAGCAGACTAAGAATTAGGTAGTAAGTAAAGAGAAGAGCCTGTTCCTTTAGAGGGTCCAGCAAGCCTTTCAAGCACGCTGGGAAGACCACACAGTAACCCATATCATACTATTGTCTCAGAGTAACACTCAGGACAAAAAAACCTCACACGGTATGAAATTAGGCTGTGGCTCTACCTGATTTTTGGGCCCTAGGTTTCCCAACCCCAGTACAGTGCAATTACTTGAGCTCTAAATATCAAATTAAATCTGCTTTCAAGATAACAAGAACAAAACCACCTGCAGAAGCTTATCTTGTGGGAGTTAATCCCTGAAGGTTTACATTAACACTTCCACCAATATAGGGATTACAGGAGAGAAAGTTGTAGAAGGGTATTTCATGAATACTGTTTCCTCACTGGAAAAGGAAGAAAAAAATACTGTGCAAATGCAGACAAACCGTGATAGTTTTTCCTCTTGAACAGTTTATGTATGCTGTAAAAGGCTTGTTCCTCCGTCCTCAGTTTTCATTCCTGGGCGTCAGTTTAGTTCCTGAGGAATTTGTAAGCAGCCTGATTTACAGTATTTACAACATATAACTGTTCTCAGAAGAACCAGGGTGGCCTTGAAGACACCTGACATCATTGAACTTGGTGGCATCTGCTCTTCTGGAAGACCTGTTTCTCACAGAGAATGCAAGTTCTCTAATAATATAGATCATGGGCCAAATATGGCTGGGGCTAAATAAGTCTCTTCAAGGACCACTATAGAGATTAATGCATTCAGAGGCACACAAAAACATAATTGTTGGGATCTTTTCAAGAGCATTTCCAAGTTCAGCAAAATCTTTTGGGTGCAATCTTTTTTTTTGTTGTTCTGCAAGTAATTGTGTCAAGTGCGTTTGCTTAAGATTCCATCACTGCTTTGGAGGGTTTTTGTTCTGCACAAGGTGCAGGAGCATCTTTGCACATTTATATTCTCATACTAATCAGAATTATGTAGCTCAGAATAATCTGGCCACTGCTCTCTCCTTGCTAAATCAACTCCTGAGCACTTCACAAAACACACTGGTAGATACCACACACCTTCAAGCTCACAAATAACCTAGTTTTACTAAACTTTGACGGAGAAGGAGGCAGGCACAGTATAAATCTTTGCAGAGACTAAAACTCTCACTTTTTCTGTAAGCCATCACTCCACACATGACAATTTTCCAAATTACAAGTTCAATGAAGGGATATCCTCAAACCTAGCATTCAACACCCATAAAAAAGAACAGAAAAAGAGGGGATTGTCACTCTACGTTTCCAGAATCGAAAGAAAAAAATAATTAAGAACAGAAGCTCATAGCTTTACATGACAAAAGAACATGACAGAAAGTCACCCAAAATAAACTGATCACACACATGTTTAGGCAGACTAATAACACTGAGACAAATAAATCCATACAGGATTAGGAGCAGGCAGATTGCTGAACATTCATCTCATGCGTTTAAAACCTGATCAAAAGTAATTGCATGTACTCCAATCTTCATGTCTCTTTCACAGAGGGCATCCACCCTGGCATAAGGAATGAAGATCACCATCCACCTAATTAATTGCTCCTAAAATGCATCCAAACCTGATAATATTCACAAGGTTTTGAAGTGAGAGAGAATGAATACTTTTGCACATGAGCAAAAGTGCTGACCATAAAAAGCAGAATTCTTCCAGGGGAACATTTAGGGTATACACGATTACAGTACATTTTAAAGTCATTTGTCTTCTCCTAATGGCAGGGCATATTCTTAAAGTTATTATAGCCTAGATTTAATATCTAACAGTAAACCATCATAGCCATTCCGGCAGCAGTTTCTTTGTAAACTATTGTAGCAGCCCAGCTATACAGGATATATTTTGATGCTTGTGTTAACAGGATCACCATGTAATGTAAGAAGTGCCAGAATACATGCTGCTAACATTTTTCACATGTCTATGATTAGTCGTCGTCTTAATTTAGCTGTGCCTCTTTTAACCCTACTGCAACTAACTAGTAGCAAGATGGATGGAGCCAGCCAACATCTACCTGCACCACTATCTGTTCAGCACCTTAAGGACTATATTCCAATTGCTATTTCAATTCTTCCTTTTGAATGGGATTTGCTTTTGAGTTATTGCCCTAAAGTCCAACTGGCAAGTGCGAAAGCTGCCTGGTTGCCAGCCGACTTCTCAGCTGACTAGATCCTTGGCTGTCCCCACACAGTACACTAGAGCGATGTGTTATGTCATTTATTTCACTTTATGCTATTCCAGTTACAAACTGCTATTCCTGTGATCAGACTAAATTACTGACTTCCAGCTAAATTCACCTTTTAAAAGAAGCAATGCCCAATCCAAATATAGCCAACCACCCCAATTATTAGAAGGAATGACATGCAATGCCAAGATATGTCTACAGATTCTGTGACAGAAAATGTCTAGAGTCTATGGTAGAAAACAAAGACAAATGTCTTTAATGTTACAATTTATACAATAAATATTAGTTATTTACACCACAGAAATAAAACCTGGTCTTTATAGAAATAAAACAATTCAGAAAGTTTGACATGAAATGCCATTTTCATCTCTCCAAAGGTCAACCTGAGTTTTGTTCAGTGGGAGGTGGACTTTATTCCAGTTGATCAAAAATAAAGAGGAAAAGAAAGAAGTCTTGCACAACTTCTCACAAAACAGGAATTCTTCCAAACTGCATTTGCTAAGTGTTTGCAACCAAGCAGCTCTTTCCATTACAGGCACATGTTAACATAAACCTTACAGCATACCAAGGGACTGCCTCCAATCCATTCATGTCACATAACAAATACAAGAGCAGGCCCATTTCTAACAGAAGCAGCATGTGTGTCTTAAAAAGTAACCTATCGAAAATGGAGGCATAGAATGGTGAAGTCTATTTATGCGAATGCTAAGCCCTGTTCTTTTCCCTTCAGTATTTTAGAAACCTCCAAACAATCATAATTTCCTTTTCAATATTTATTCCTTTCAATAAATATTGACTTTGTTTCAGTCTTGTTTTTTTAACAACTCATGTCATGCATTTCACAGGGTTAGCCCCCCCTGCTTTTTTTAACCCACAAACATCAGCAATAACATAAACACAACCTGCAGTCTCTGGAAATAGCATATCTAATTTTGGTTGAAGGTGTCAGCCAAGTGTAAGATCTGCAATAGTGGATTTCAATCTGACAATCACTGGACTTCAACGTGGTTCCTGAAAGCTGACTAAAAAAAGCAAGTTCATATATGTTACCCTGCAAAATATGGATAGGCAAATTTCTAAGAGAAAGTTTTTAGGGCTCAAAAAAACAAAAAAAAAGGTGGAAAAAACACTGTGTTGGAGTTTTCAGTGCATTTGTAGGTTCTTTGGAATTAATGGCTCTTTATAATACAGAATATTGCACTGTCCTCAAAACAACTATTTAAATCTGAAGAGCTATTCCCTTCTATAATGCAATTGTATTAAGGATCATTCTTTATAAACTTAATTTCTTATTTGGAGTAATATTTATGTTTGCTGCTGTGTATAAACAAATAGTTCAAACTAGCTACACTTGTATCCTCAGGCACATTTAATTTTGATGAGACAATATGCTTGCCAACTGATCAAATCCAATTCTTTTACATTTGGCTCAAGGATTTATCCTAACCTACCATACACTGTGCCTTTGTTTTTGTATAAATAGTTCACGTGTCTAGACACAGTATTACATGTTTCTGCAAAACTGTGTATGTTTAATACTTGATGCAGATGATTAAATTTCAGCTTCACTATAGTAATGCACAACACACTGTTCTCTGTATTAGGACACCCAAAACCTTTTCAGTTCATTTAATTCCCCAGTTTTCCTCAAAGGAATCAGGAGCATCACTGTTTATATAAGCTGTCCAAATCCTTGTTTTGTTATGAATTAATGAAATTCCATTATCAGGCAAAGACAGGCCCAGCATATTTTCACGATGGCTTCAAACACCAATTATCTGGGATTTTCCAGTAAACAACCTGACCTTCAAGCTAAAACTGGGATTGCCAGAGAAAGAATACTATCACAGGCTGGGAAAATCCCCCAGCAGTATTATCAATCATCTTTGTCCAGGTAAGGTCTAATTTTCCAAACACTGTGCATACTGCTGGACGTAGCAGAATTCAGACAGCACTCGCGTGTGCTGTCAGGCCATGGACACTGCTTGTCTCAAACCTAGCCTCAAAACCAAGATTTCACTGAACTCGTATATTCTAGTTAGTACATGGAAAATAACTTCTAATTTTTATTCTGTATCTGGCATGATGCATTTGCTGTCTCCCTTTACGAATTACACAAAGAAACCAAAAGATTTTTCCCAGCTGGCTGAAATAAATGTTTCCATGATTTTAATTTTTCCCTCTTCCCAGAAACCCTATAATCAAATCTGGAATTGGTTCTGTCATAAAACCCACTTCATGTTTCTTTCTGGCCCTCAAGCAGCATTGTGTTAGTGGTGCTCCTTGAAGCAGCAAAGAAGTTCTGTTTAGCCTTCTCCCTGAGGAAAGCCATGGTGTATTAAAGATGTATCAAAGCCATTTCTCATGAGAAAGGATGAATGTCAAGGACTGAAAAGAGCCCTCAATGAAGAAAACCCCAAGCTGTTCTTTATAGTCAAACTGTGGGCACTGCAGGACCAGATCAGACCAGGGAGTTTCTTCACAACTCAAGTTTGTCAAATGCTTTGCTGAGAAGTTTGAGGAAACCTTTGGTTTATGGTAGGCAGTTCTGGATGAGGGCCAAAGCACAGAAGCCTTATTTCATTTTGTCAGCAGCCAACAAAATTGTTCCCCCAAAAAAACTCTCTGGAAGCAGGGACTAACCTCCTCTTTCTGCTGGCTTTGTTTTCTAACAGGACGGTGCAGTCCCAAGACCAAGTACAGTAGCTTCCTGGTACTTCTCTCTATAACCACTCCAGGCTTTAGATATCATGAGTCCATCTTCCAGAAAATTATGGTACTAACTTTAAAATAAACAAGTTTATACAGATTTTAACAAACCAAACCTTTTAATATGCTTTTCAAGCCCTACAGTTTATATTCCCAAGTTTATTCCAAATATTCACATTGTCTAGAAGCTCTCATTAGTATCGCAAGTCAATTTAATTTCAGTTCTCACACAAGTAGCAATGTGGAATTTTAAGAAAAAAAATTCTGATTATTAAATCACAATAGTTGGCCACAGAACTGTTATCCAGGTAATAAATCCATTGCCCTCAAAGACAAAAAAACCAAGGCTGGAACAGAAAGCAACTTTTCTTATGCCACATCCTTATCTAAGAAATATTTATTTAGTCATTGTACTTTTACCACAATTTTCTTATTTGTCCCCATATAAATGAACATTTATGTGATTGTTTTGGCCTAATGAATGTTTGCGTTCAGGGCAATTTTTATCTTATTCTTGGTATATTACCTGGTACATTATCATTATAATCTCTTGTTTTTACTTAAACCTATCAATCCGCCTGACAGCCCGCCTAGACTGCATTTTGAAAATAGTCAAATAAACTAAAAGAGGGGAATATCAACCAACGTAAGTAACCTATGGAGAGCTACGCACCAGGTAACGGCTCAAGTTACTCTTCACAAAAGCACAACAGAATACAGCAACATTAATGCCAACTGCCAGCTTCAAAAAACTGAACACCTGTGAAAAGTAAACTCCCTCTCTTAATTAGACCTTGGCATTGTCCTCTCAGATTTACAGCGTTGTTATTTTGCTTTGAATAATAAACATCACTATTTCTTTCCTAGGCAAACTCCTTGGCTCTGTTTCAATTACTTCTTTTAAATATTAAAGAGCAGGAAACATTTGTTTTCCCTTGTCACATCCTGTCCTGTTTATACAGCATCACACAATCCCCTTTGAAACGCCTGCTCTTACAGCAAGCCTGACACACGTAGTTCAATCAAAACATTTGCTATTGTCTTTTGCCAACTACAAACAAATTTCTGCACAAACGCTGAAAAGGTTTAAGGTTTCGACAGCCATCTAAAGTCGAGTTACCGACTGTCAAAGAAAGGTGGTGTCAAACTGCTCGGATTCCCCGCTACCGCCCTGACTTAAAGAAGAGAAAGAAAGACAAAGCGATTCACTCATTCACACAGCAGAGCTCCTGGCAAGAGCTCACTCGCTGTAAAACCACTGCTCTCACAAAACACTCAAAAGCAGAAAAAGCACACGGACGGTCAGAGACGAGTGTGAAAGGGTAACTTACATTATTTAGAAAGACAGTGGGAAAGGACTGCTGCAGTTTCTTCGTTATTTTACACTGCTGTTGGCAGAGCAGACAACCAAAAAAGTTCACCTAAAGAAATCCCTCCTTTTAATTCTCTCTCTCCCAGTTCATTTACTCTGGAGTCTCTCAGCCTGAAGAGATCCGACAGTCAAAAGTTTATGCCCTTGTATTTCCGAATGATATGGCCGACTTTCCTTGGACACATACCAATGATGCAGTAAAAATAGACAAAAGGGGGGGAGGGAAGAAGCAATCTAGCTTGAGCCTGAATCTTCTTAACTCAATGTTTTCTGTAAAAGCTGCTCTTATGTCAGAAGCTCCCATCCCTATGCTAACTTGCAGAGCACAGAGTCATCCATCTGGTTTTCATAAGCTGCAAATTACAGGCAAACCAGGGAATATATACAGTCCAGTTTTAGCAGAAATCCCCAAGCATCAGCCTTACAAGTAACCTGAGGTACAAAGGCTTTGAAAATAAACAGCCAGCCCCATGCCGGGATGGTCTCCCGCCTGCGGATGACTGAGTGCTCCCCCAGGCAGCCCCCAGCAGCCGAGAGCACCACACACCACTCAGGAAGGTGGCAGTCAGGTTCCCCCTCCCCGTGGAAACAAATCAGCCCTGCAGCCCTCCCTCCCAGCACAAACAGCCTCTCTGGAGAGGGGGAAAAATCCAGTGCATTACTTGAAATAGTTCAACAGTTTAGCAAGTCATTTAGAACAACCTGGTTTTTATAAACAGGGAAGTGAATGCTGATCCACTTACATCCTTTAAATGCTTCCAGGTGGGAAGCAAATCTATTGTGTTGGGAGGTTTTGGTTTGGTTTGTTTTTTTCTCTATTAAGGCAACTCTCAGAGTCAGCAGACAGTTGCTTGATAGAGTACCTCTGGGGTGATCTATTAATTACAAGAAAGAACATTTTACCAGAAGTGTCACAAGCAAAATTTTGAAAAGCACCCAGTGAAAGTCCATGACTTGAAGCTCCTAAGTCACTTTCGGTCCCTATTTCCAGCTATTTAAGTGTCTACTGCCCTGATTAAATTCAGGTACCAGAGGCTTGAGGGGTCATCTATATTTTTGGATACCTCAAGGCTTCTGAGTCAGTACTGAAGAACATTGTTTTCCCAATAAAAAATTGGAAAAACAATTTTATGGTGGATAAAAAAAGTTTTGCCATTGCTTAAAACTAAAGTTGTTATTATCTGCATGTTCTCTCACTTTAAAATATCAAGTTTTATTTAGTCTTTAGTTTTGCCAGAAGACTTTTGCAAGCTTTTCTACTGGGAATAATCTTACTCTATTTGAACAGTGTGAATCTCTAAACAAGGCAGCTTTCACTAAAGCATGGGTGAATCAGTACAGTGAGTCATTAACAAAATAAAAACACCATTGTAAACACTCTGCCTAAAAGTCCTGAGCCTTGTCACTTGCTCAGTTTTTCATCTTTGCACAATTAGGATTGTGCTGATTGTCTACTCATCTTGTACCTGGATCCAGGATTGACATGACTGAACTGTTACTGTCAAAAGAAGTTGAATTATTTAAAAAAAAAAAACAAAATCAGAACTCTCTAATCGGTAGAAGCAAAGGAGAAAATTATGAACGAATTTTCTTTACGTGTATTTTTGCCTGTGCTGTCACAATTCCTTCCAATAGTTGTATAACCCATTGAATAATTTCAGTCAAATCAGGCAGAATGCTAGAGATCTCAAAGGTATTATATTCCTACAGCTTTGTGAAAACAGGCAGCCCTCCAGATGAGTGAAATACAATCCAGTGATCCAATGTAAAAGGCTACACATGAGCTCAGTCATATTATTAGACACCAGAGCGCCCCACACAAACAGGAGGTACATGAGAACAGGTTTCATGTACCCTACTGCTCAGCTGCTACCACAGTTGTGCATCTTTGGCCTGCATTCTAGCATTTTACCTCTCTTCTGTTCTGTCCTCCCATCAAGGTAGTAAGCAGCAAAACACTTGAAATGCACAGACAATGTCAGCTAAAGCAAATAATTTTTTTTTTGAAACAGCAGTAAACAAGGTTTGTTAACAGTTGAGTTATTCTTCTCCCACTTAATAAACAAGTGGGGTGAACTGACTACATCTTGTTTTTATCAGGACTGATACTTTCTGTGAAATCAGATTACTTGATCCTGGTGGAGCAGACTTCCAGATTTGGAGCCAGAAATTATTTTATGGGGTACAGCAGAGTAGCCCTTGTGTGGTTTTCTAGACATGTAGACTCTCCTCCCCACTGTACTGTACAAAAGAAGAATGACTGTTATCTTTGGAATAAGAACTCTTTTTTTTTGGTAAGACATGGTGTTAAAGTGGAGAGTAAGTGGAAATAACCACTTTCAGATTGTGATGCTCATGCTGACTGAATGTTTTTTTCCTCCTGAGGAGTAAATGCATTAATTTACACTGGTCTGTCAGGTACTCTTCAATATATCTGTTGCCTCAGAAAAACACTCCAATCCATTTACATCAAAGGCTGTTTTCACAAAAAACAATTGTGTAAGAAAACTTCAAGAAAATTCAAAATTCAGAAATAGAAGACTGATTTTAAATGACCTTTAATTTTCCAGCCTCCAGGGATCATTCATATTTGCCATCTTTTCCTCCCTTCTTTTCTGTTCTTCATTTCCTCCTTCGTATCATCCATGTGGGCATCCTACATCATAGATGCCTCTGCCTCCAGGCAGGCTGGCTGTGTGTCCCCGCACTGTTGCATGCACAACTGTTCCCTGAATATTACTAAGGCATCATTTGATGCCCAGTTTCTCACACTTTGTCTCCATGAACTTTGAGGCAGTTAAGAACCATGTTCCTATCTAGCACAGGGATGTTAGTTTTCTGGGGAAATGGAGATGGAAGATATTAATCAGTTTGATGGTGAGAGAAAATTTACTTCAGAAAGCTTCATATAAGAAAGACTGCAACAAAGAACAGATCAGATAGGGAAAACAACCTCCTAGGAGCATTTTGCCATCTCATAAAAATTTCAGCTTCCATTTAGGATGTTTCCAAATGCCAGCTACAAAACAACCCTGTTATTTTCCATGTAAGTAGAAAACAACCCTGATTTTTCAACAAGATCAACTATGTTAGCGATGCTAGTAAGACAAGAGTGGAGAAGGATGCAGCTTAGATATTGATTATACTGCTTATATGCTTGTACATAGATTCTTGAAAGGTTTTTTTAAACCTCATTGCATGTTCGTTAAAGCAAGAAAAAAGTGCCCCTTCTCAGTCAGTGACGGACAGGTTGTGATGCACAGTAGGTGGCAGAATATGTATATATCTCTCTTGGCCCGGATTCTGCTCCAATCTAGTATAGTGTGATTGTATTGGGATTGCTGAATTGCAAAGGTATAGATGAAAGCAACCTGTTTTCCATCCTGTTCTTTTGCAGTTTAAATACAGAGAAAGTGACAGGTGAAAGGTCTGGGTTTGGTGGGGATGCACCTTGCCATTTAATTGGAATCTGTGAAATTGCGTGAATGATAGAAGCTTAGGATGGCAGATTAACAAGCCAGGGATGCACCACAGCTATGTGTTCACCTTTAATTTTAGCAGTAGACTACTTGGTGTAGGATTTTAAATATGTTTATGCAGGTTTCTAGTCGGTCATAGTTTAAGTCCTAGATGAATGTTCTGATGCAAACAAGCTGGCAGGCTTTGTACAGACTGAAAACCACAAGTCTTTTAAACTGAGACAAATCTACCCTTGGAGGAGTTCAAGGCGAAGCTTTAGTTCACTTACTGTTGATGAAATAAAATACTGTAGATTTTGGCACTAACAATAACCCATTTTTTTGAAGACAAATTAGCTGTGATATTATAAATCATTTTACCACCAGCATTTTAAAGACAGCACGTGGAATATCTTGGATCTGGGTTCAGATGCTAAGCTTGTATTCAGTTGGTCTGGCCTCACGTACTACGTATTTTATTTTAGTACTTCAGCCTGGTGCCCAGTGACTTGAGTTTGGCAAAAGCCTGCCCCCCTCCAGAAAGGCACATAATTGTCAGCTGATCTTCTGAAGAGATAATATAGTGTGATAATGCTTTGCAGCCTGCTTCTACTATTAGATGAGGATAGGGCTGTTTCAGAGCTTTTGGTATTTTGCTTTATAATGTGTGTATTTTGCTTTACAATGTATCACTTCTTTTCCACAGAAAGAAAGTATGCAGCTCAGACAAAACCATAATGCATTATAACCTTGATGTCATCATTGGAGAAGCCCCACAGCTTTTTCACCACAGCCTGCAGTAGCCCCTGGCTGTCCCCAGAAAAAAGGGAGAATAAGCATAGCACTAATCCACTTCCCATCAACTCTCACTAACATCTGTGACTGCAGGGATCTGGGCTTGCCTGGGGCACATGATCTCATTCTGAGCGCTTTCGTGACAGAGAGACATTGCAGCCTTTTCCCTTCTAAGTGAGCTGGAATCGTGGTCCTTTCTTCCCCACCCTGAAGCCCACAGTACAAGAGTTAATGGCTGGATACTTTATATTCTTAAAGTAACAAGCCAGCAAACAGCATGCAATGCCTATGTCCCAGTGGTTTTCATCTGGGAAGGTCAAATATTGGAAGGATGTAATTTCGAAAGACAAACATTAGACTGTTTTCAAAGGTTTCCTTTCCCCCTCTGGCTGTACACTCTCTTACCTTGCACTGAGGCGCTTGTTGGACTCCTAGTGAACAGCTACAGTTCATCGCCTGACAGAAAATTGACCCATGACAAAACACATCAATTTTCTGCAGGGTGAGTGAGGTGAACTAGCCCACAGGGGTCCACTGAGTGCTGCAGCTGACACACACGTAGGGCATTATGGACCAGAGCAGGGGAAGAAAAGATGACTACAAGCTGAATGCTCAAGCTGCTTATGAAAATATACCGTGAAACAGCAGGTAAGCCCCACACTCCTCCTGACTGTAATCTTACGTCAAGCTCTAAGTCACACTTCTGTGGCAACCATGACCCTTAAACACTGGCATACACTCAGTTTGTGCCAGGCTCACGTTTCTGCTCTGTAGTGCCCTGAATCATAGTTTGCTACTCTCAGAAATTAACCACCAGCCCTGCCTCCTATAAAATCATGATGCCTCAGTATTACTGTTTTTCACAAACTTTCATTCACATAAGTAAGCTTTCTTTCAAAAGCGAGTATCCAGGAAACACTGATGTAACACATTTTCATTTGGTTGCATTCATGAAAAGTTCTGAACCACAAGTAATGTGTCCAAACCCCTCTTTTTGTTTGAAAACATCATTCATCCAAGAATCAGAAATGTTACCATGTGACCAGTAACACAAAAAATGAGCATATGAAGAATCACAGCAAAGAGTTCAAAAGCAGCTCTGGGCCTAAAGTTGGTTCACAAGATACGTGTTGAATACTGGACACTTTGTTTGCCAAGAGAAATAGAAAGGGCTACATTTTCTAAAAAATATACCATGCTTATATATTTCTTGGCTTAGTCTTTCTCTGACCTTGCCTGGAGCTATCCATTCTTACAGCATACAAAGGGCTAGTATGTGCCTCGTTTACCCTGGACCTGTCCTACTTTCCTGCCTTCAAGTACAAAAAGAAAGAGGAAAAAGAAGGTATGTTGAGACCTTTGCACTGAAGAACCTGAGATTCTAGGGGAGAAGAAACAGCCCCCTGTTTGTCAGACTGCAAACACTGGGCCGTAGTGAGGAAGACTGAGAGTACGAAGAGAATATGGCAAAGAGCGAAGGGCTCTGGGGAAGCTTTTAAGGACTGCGACGCAGGGAGAACAAGCATCTTAAATGGTATGGAGCAGAGAGGTTCAGGAGCATGGGATCTGGGAGGCCTGGGAAAAAAGTTACCTCTAGGATGGGAGGAGAAGAGTTGTAGCAGAAAGATGAAGAGGCTGTGAACTATGTGGTTGAGGCAGGGGGGCATGGATCATAGGAAGGAGCTAGATGCTCTGGCAGGAGCTGGAGACTGGGTCTAAGCATGAGGGGCCTCAGGCTAGGAGACACTAAAAGCCAGAGTGAAAGGCTGAGAGCTCGGGGCTGTGCAGGGCTTTGGGGCAGGTGGGAATACAAGACATCTGTACTGAGAATACCCTAATTTAGGTACCTGCACACATATACAAGAATGCTGCCCCTGCTCTTTCAACTCACATGATCGTCTCTTCCCACTCCTGTAACCTCTTTTTTGCAGTCAGAACCACAATAGCCCTGGCTCACATTTTCCCATCTGTATATTGAAGTGTGACAGCACAGTATTTTCCATAGCCACTGTGAACCAAGAAAATGCTTTGATGTAGCTCTGGGTCCCAAAGTGTATATAAGTGTCAAGCATAGACTTCAAAGTGATAGAGGAGAGTGGATATCAGGATAAAATGATGGGGAAAATGGAGAGAAGGAGGCAGATTTCTTTAGATGGATGGTCTCATGAAGGCAATGTCTGAAAACTGTAATATGCTGAAAGTTCAGCCACTGCAAGCCAGAGTTAATATTAACCTCATTGAATACCTATCAACTTGCACATACACATTCAAAAACTAATTTAAAAGAAGGCCAAAGGTACCACTCTAAAGTTAAGCATCCCAATCAGAAGGAGAAATTAAACCACACATACAAGAAAAGATTGTAATTCTCACAGTCCCATTTCAGCCCTTAAATAACCAGTCCCCCTATTGCTGTAAGCAGGAGTTTTGCCAGAGTAAGACCTGCAGAATTCCATGCCAGGATATTGCTATTACAAACATTAACATCTGACTGTCAGGGTACATTAGGGGGTTATACTATACCTTAGGGAGCATTAGGTAAAGTGTCAACTGAAGATGCTGTGTAAGGAGAAAGAGGTCAGGAAGAAAGCAAGCTCCGGTATGATTTGATTTCATGAGGGAAACTGCGGTGCAATCCTTGAGACTTAATGGGTACTATGCTTCTCAGCTTCACATGCTGTGAACCAGCAGTGATAAGAGGGAAAGGCTGACGACAGCCGTGATAATTTTTTTAGACAGCAGCAACCAGAACAGAACACAGCAATTAGGAACCCATTCAATTAGGGACGTTTTATGCTACGAGTCTAAATTACTTCTTTCTTAGACCTTTGGCCCAGCTACACAAGCAAAAAGGAAGGAAACTGAAATATTTAAAAGATGAAGGAGCAGTGGCATCTGTAATATTTCCTGCTTACTTGAGCACATACTGGGATACAGTTTGCTTTCTGGGCCTGAGAGAGGTGAGCTAGAGAGAGGAATCTGTGTGGGCCATCTGGAGGCTGCAGTTAATTTTATACCAATCCTGTATGTACCCTAAAAGAAGATGGTTTGCAAGACTGTGCCTTTTACACACTATCAAAGCAATGAAACATTCCAGAGAGCCTGTTCTGTAAGCCAGTGATTCCAGTAAGAAGAAAGCTTAGGGCTTGCCTATGGAGTCCAAGGGAACATCTTCCTAGCATAGGAATAGAGCACAGCCTGTACAAGTATCTGTATGCCCCTGATGCTTGTTTCTTTCAACATTGCTAGCCAGCTGGGAGGCCGGGCATATCGGACAGGAGGGAGAAAAGTCAAAGAAACCAGTGGACTCTGGTAGATACAGATTTAAGGCAGCACAGAACTGAAGACCACTTAGCCACTGCAATTCACTCTCTCCTGCAAGCAAGGAAGGTAGGAAGCGGTCCCTTTTCTTTCTGTTTTGACCTGTGTTTTCTATTATATTTCAGGCAGGCCACCCTACAGAACTGGTCCTGTGGCAAATTCCTGGTTGAGAAACTTCCTCTATTCTCCTGGGGTGAATTTTGCACATATAACCTGCCTTGCAATCATTTTATTTCCTAAGTGCAGTGCTTTCTCTGAGTAACATCACCAAAATAAAATGCACACCGTAGAAGGAGACCCTCTGCTCTTGATGTATGAGTGAAATCTGAGTACTACAACCCTGCTGCTTTTCCATTTTTAATAGAAAAGACTGCATGCTTAGCATTTTTCATTTTTTTAGAACCAACCACTATGTTCCACTTTACTGGCAACAACATCCCTTACCTAGGAAAAGATCTAATACCTAGGAAAATGGACCTGAAAAAAAAAACACAGTGAAAGATTTTAAAAGCTTTCACAGGTGCGGGTGAAAGTTGAGGATAGTAGCATGGAGGATATTAGTCAGAGGGTTCAGATTTAAGAGAGAGGACAACTTATCCAAGGAGGCTGAGGAGGCGTTATTTGCAAATTTCAGCCTCTATCCCTACGGAGACTTGTGTACTGATGGTGAGTGATTTTACACGGAAGTCTATCCAAACCTGACAGAAGGCTGCCACTGCTTCTTTCAGACTTTTTCCTGTTACCTGGCAGTTCAGCTTTCTGGTCAGACTCAAACAGCTGATGGGAGGGGCACACATGGTATTTTACTCACAGGCTCTCTCTTATCATGACCTTAATTGATATGTGTCAAGCATATAGGACACATCAACAGAGCACCTGTTGAATCCCTGAGATAAAAAGCACCCTTAAAGCCTCTTGCTTTCACTAAGAATTCAAATGTTCAGCATGTCATGAATTACAGCTCCCGTTAACTCAAAACTCTTATTAATCTAGAGAGCTGTTCTTTCCTGGGAGATCGATCAGTCCTGGGAGCTGGTCTGACATTCTCAAGGGCAAAGAAGGGGAAATCTAGTAGATCAGATTCAACGTTACAGGCTTTGTAATCTGGTAACTGTAAGTATATTTGGGAAGTACTGTTAAGAGATCATGGTAAGAGGTCAGGGTTTCAGTCAACTCCAAATTAATACCTTCTATTAACTGCTGAATAACTGAACAATAGCTATATAGCAAATATGCCTGCAGACCGAAGACTCAACCACAGGAAATGTTGGCAAGTGATCCCACAGTCAACATACAGTGCACCTACAGAGCCAGAGGAAGAAAATGAATTGTGGTAAAAACACAGCCCTGGGAAGCAGATCTTAGTTCTATTTCCAGCTTTCCTGCAGATTTCATTTTCCTCTTTTGTAGATGAAGGACGATATGCTTATCTGCTTCCTAAGCTATCTGAAGGTTCAGTTAATGAGTATTAGTAAATAATTTTGTTTTCACAAACTGCCTACCATCTCAGAATCAGAAAGTACAATTACAGCATATGCAGTTCAGAGTAGTCAGGTTTTTTATGAAGGATGTTGATTCAGCGCCCTGCTTTAGCAAGCCCTGTGAATACATCTTGAAAATTATCTCTCTGAGAGAAAGACAAATCAATTTTAATCTTCTGCCTGTTTACCCTGATGTAAATCAAACAGGCACAATATGCCCCTACAGAGCAAGCCATGTTGTGCTGAGCTCGTGATGCACAAGGGAGTTCTTTCTTTAGTCAAGAGAGAGACAATGTGGTAAACATAATTGATTTTTCCTAACTATGTACTGAGAGAGCACAGCAAAAACTTCTAGGTGTGTATTTATGCCTGATGTGTATCTCATGGCTTTCATCGTTACCTAAGTTCTGAGATCCTGCTTTCTTAATCTACAGACAAAAAACAATTTCATTTTCATCTTTACTAGTCAAGGCTTAGTATCTATCTGCTACTTAGAAAGAGTGACTGAAAACCTCTGGCTTGTGTTCACAGCCTGGCACAGAAGCAGCTTATTGCTGTAATTAGCTTTAGTTCATACACTACCACGCATGCACTGTATTGCTGTAGAGGCTCAGTCTCAGAGCTGAACAACTGTGAGTATCAAGACCCATCTAGTTAAAATGTACCAAGTACAACAGCTGCCCATAATTTGAGCAGTTTTATTTGAAAGTTTCTTCTAACTGTCTCTTAGCCACTGTTTCCTACAGATAATATTGCTTGACTGGCCCTCTGCAATTCAAGACTCACTGAATGATGCAGTTCTTAAAAGCATCATAGATGAGTAGGAGAGTTGAGCCAAAGGTCTCCAGACTGCATCAGGGCTGTCTGCAGAAGCTGTGCACAGCCCCAAAACACAAGCAGCATGGCAGAGACGAGGGCACAGCCCCCAGGGCATCCCCCTATTGGGCACATCCACAGAGGGCAAGTTAGACAAGCTGAAAAGAACCTCAGGCCTCGCTGCGGATTTGCTTTTATTTTTTTGGCATGACTCAAGGCTAACAAATATCTGATTGAAACTTAGAAGTAAGGTTATTCCTGTGATTTTAAACCGTAGAAGTAAGGTTATTCCTGTGATTTTAAAAAGAGGCATAATGAACATGCTTATTTATAGTGACAGCTTCTTTCCCCCCCCCCCAGGTATCTTGAACTCAAAACCTGAGCTGAATTTTCTGGAGATCTTGGAAGTTCTGGTTCAGGAGAGAGCTGAAGAAGAAGTACCCTGGAGAAAGAACCATCCTGGCAATATCGAAGTGCTGTCATAGTGCCACATAGGACATTTCCAGCCATGCTAAATGAAGGAAGAACTAAAAATATTGCTGCAGCCTACTCTGCTTGAGGCAGTTTTGAGCTCAAAGTAGTTTGAATAAGCAGCCAAACCATGAGGTACTTCTCTTAGCCAATCTGAACCCTGTGAGGTGCACACAGTCATCCCTAGAAATTACTATTCACACTGTCCGATAGGATTTTGTAAAATAAATGAAAGAAAGAAAAATAAATAATATAATACAGTGACCTCAGTAATAGACTGTTGAATGCTGACACTTACTTTGTGCTATGGTCATGGCAAAGTCACTTAATCTGTCTTATGTTTATTTTCTTCATCTATAAAATGAGATCTATAGATGAGCTCCTCAGCTACCACATGAAATCTAGACACAGACTTGTCAAAACTTCAGGAGCAGACTAGTTCTGAGATTCTGCATGGTGTCCAGCTCTGACAGGAACATTAAGATTTTCTTTGCTGGTGTAAAGGGTAGAAGAGAAAGTGTGAAAAGTCCATCAATATTCGCAATGCAGGATTAAGTTGAAGAATACTGTTCAAACATGGAATATTTTATTTAAAATTCTGACCATTAGAAAGGACATATTAAGGACACAAAAAGTCAAGCTCGTTCCATCTCTGCAGTCTTTTGCTCTGTGGAGCTGTGAACATTTCCTAATAGCAGCCAGCAAAGAGAACTGAAATCTCAACATGACTTTGCTTTTTCTACTGCTAGGCGTATATCTTAGAATATGACAGCACCTATCAGCATTTTTGGGAGCATTCATTTTATAGTATCTCATTTCTAGCCCTTTCACGCTTTTCCGAACGACGCTACTTATGACCTTGCAAAAACTGCTGATGTTTGAACACGACTGGATGATCAAATACTGAAAATGCAGCTAAAAATGAGAACTAGATGCAGATTAATTAAAGTCATACAAAAAAAAAATAACCTGGCAAGTTTAAATGGGCTGTGTCCCTATTAACTTCTTCCGTCTCGCCTCCCAGGAAGGTCTCATTTGAGATTGAAATAGTGTAGTCCTTGTAGTCATGACAGTGCATACAAAGTAGCTGCTCTTTTACTTCAGCCAGAGGAAAATACTTTAATAGCTGCTTCTCTGAATGACAGCGCCTACCTGCCTTGCTAAAACATGCCCTTAGTCTTACGAGAAAAACCACAACGAGACAGAAGGCTACTTACTAGTGTTCCATAGAGTCCACGCAGGAATATCAGAGACTGAAATTCACTGTGCCTCTGATCAGAAGATTTAGCTCCCTGCAGCATTCAGACAGTTGGTCCTATTATGGCCATCAGGCGGCTGAGTTAAAAGGTGGCCTTGCACAAACATAAACAGCTTGTCAGCACAAGCCAAAGAGGCGGGCCTGCCCTGCCAGCCACAATGCGAGCCAATGATTAGCTTCTTCGCATTCTGGGTGTTCAAGATATTGTGTTTCATTCTTAAGCAGGGGAACAAGAGGGACTAACTAGGAAGAGCTAATGCTTGACGGTTTACTGCTAGGCAGTAAAACGCTTAAGGTGGAAGGAAAAAAATCAGTAAGTCACTTCAGGAAAAGTGCATGTTTGCTGCGTATTCATACAAACACTTTTAGAAAACCCACAGGCATCCCCAATGCATTGTTCCTTTTAGGTCAATCAATCAATCAAACAAACTAACAAAAAACCTATGAATTAAGTTTAGCCCATATTCACTGTAAAGAAGTTTCACTTGCAAAGTCTCTGATTTTTCTTCTCTCCACCCTTTTTCTTACTCTCATCCTTCCTAACATACTTTGTTTGCTGACGCTGGGGTTTCTCATTTCTCTGTCACAAATGTCTTACCCTGACCTTCTTGACCTGACCCCCCAATCTTCATTGATACTTCTATGACTGCTTCTCTTCATCTCCATCTTAACAGCTTGTTCTTTTGGTCCTGATCTCCGCAAAAGAGCACATAGGCAACATAGGCACCTTAGGGTAAGGTTCTGTGAGACAACCAAGCAGATTAGCAACTTCCTGCTGTCAAAAGTGGAGGTGTTGGGTCTTCCCTCTCTTCATCACCACACCGTGTCCCCTCTGTCCTCTGTGTGTGTGTGTCCCCATCATTTCAAGGAGAGGTAATGTAGCACAGAAGCAAATACTTCTCTGTCAGTTTAGTAATCTTAACAAAGAGACGGAAGAGGTATTGCATGGAGTGATTACTCCCCGAAATTTAAGCCCTTCTGATCTTGCCTCAGCCATCTATGAGCCCACCTGTCCCCCCAAGTTCCTCTTTCCTTGTTTGAATTGAATTGTTCCTAGTTAATTGAATACCCTGCTTACAGCTGCTGATCCCATTTCATCCCAGCATACTTTCTTATGCCTCTAGTTTGGCTGTGAGGCCTGCCTGCTACCAAAATCAGTCTCATCAAGTCCCTTATAATAACTGCCTGCACAAATATCATGTGTGTACTTCAGCCTCAGCTTTTTTGAGCTCTTTGCTGCTTTGGAAATAATTAAAATCCTCCTTAAAAAACATGCCATCTTTTTGGTTTTCACTGTTTTTTTCTCTGACTTTTCTGATTAATTCTTCTCTAGGCATCTACCTCTTTTCTCTCATACTCCCAAGGCATCCTACTTCTTGTTATATTCTATCCAGCTTTTACTATTTGCTTGTGCAGGTTCCTGTACTACTTTTATGTCAATGATTTATAAGCATGCATTTCTATTTTTCAGCTTTCTGCTTTTCTCCGGTCCCATATTTTACCCTGTGTTTTAGGCATACTGTATTAAATACCTTGACAGCTCCTAATTTTAAGATCCTTTTCTGGGGGCAAATTAAAGCAGTCCAATCACACTACATTCATTACTGTATAGTCTTGGCACAAGTAATTTCCCTCCCCCTCTGCTTTGGTAAAGGAGCTGAGCCCCCTGCAGAAGCAGATGCTGAAGTTAACACCTCGTTCAGATGGGCAGGCATGTCGCAGCTCTCAGGCTTCTGCTGACAGGCTGCGTGTGAGTTCTGGCACATATCACTGCATCACAATGTGCTAGGGTCACGTTTGCAAGTTTTTCTTCACAGTGAGACATACTAGGCACGTTCTTCAATGATATCTGAGATTCTGGTGCAATTGCACGGCTCCATCAGCTGCCACCCAAGTATATAACCTACACTGCCTATACTTTTATCCAGATTTCCTGCTTAGTTAACCCTGTGCTATCCACATTAACAACATTATTTTACCAGAGCTCTCTTTTTCTAGTATTTTTAACATGTAAATCCCTGCCCAGATCCACCATGTGATCACAGTATTTGATTACTTCAATTATTTTGATTACTGAGCCTGGATCTTATTCTCAATGCACCTACATTGTTCTCCACAGAAAATTCAGCAACTGAGGTCATCTTTTGTTCCATAACCCAGCCACATTGCCTACATCCCCATGAAAGCCGTGCTTTCTTGTCCTGAGCTTCAAGGCCTTTTCAGAGTTTCTCCTTTCTTATTGATCCACTCCCACAGCTCTCTTCATCACAAGGCCTGTCTTTTCAGCCCTCTCTCTTCCTACAAAGCTCTCTTTTTTTACCTTGTCCTCTATGCAGAGAATGCCCTGCTTCATCAAATCAAGTTATCTATTCTTCTTTCTTTTCTGCAATCCACATGTCACAAAATATAGAAATAATGTATCAGAATGAGAGTGAGGAGCAATAAATAGGCGACAAGTCACTCCAGAAAGAGAGATGTTTCAGCTGTGTATATAAATTATATGTGCTAGAAATTTTCTATCAATCAACCATATACCATATGTTATGGACCTTACACTGTTAGATTTTTTTATGGAACAGGATAGGCGTCAAAAGCCCTTGATGGATAGAGATCAAGTGCCCAAACACTGTACATGAGATTGTGAAAAGACTGCTATGAAAAGACTGTTTGTAGATGCACAAAAGAAAGCAAGCTAGCTATTGCATCTCTGATTCCCATGGCAATTTATTTAAGATGCTAATTCAGTGTAGTCACAAATAAAGAAACAAAAGAGAGAGTAAGAATGAGCTGATTTAGTGGACTATGTTGAAAAGGCACACTTTAGACAAGGTCACCCCGGCTATAACTCCTGCGACTCCACTCGTAGAATTATGCCAAGGATGAAGCTGCCTCTTTGTCCTTAAGCCTTTTATGGTGCAGGAAAATTGTTACCAGCACTGCCAACGGTACCAACCCAGGCACCAGATAAGTGAGATGGCCAAGCTGATTTAACAGCTTACTTTTACCAAAAGGGTCATCCTGCCCCCTCTCCTCATCGTCGTTCCCAGCTGCAAAGGCCTGCCTTCTCCCTTACACACGTTTCAGGAACGGTGTGAAAGCTCACAGACCAGATTTGTCTTGCTGGATATGTTTTTCAGACAGGTTAATGATCTGACTCATCTCCCTGCCATGTTAAACCACACAAGAGCCCGCGGAGGGAAGCAGTAAACACACGTGGCTGGAAGCAGGAGAGGGAAAGATGTGGAGACCAGAATCACCACCACCTTTTTCATAAGCAGAAAGCTGGATGTCATCCCCAGAAGCTACCATCCACTCTGGGGTGAGACCTAAAACTATGAGCCCCAAAAACCATGCCACTCTTAAGCACAAGGTCCCAAAAGCTCCGGTAACCCCTTGTGGATTTCCAGCAAGCACCAAAATGTTTTATTGAAATGTATTTTCCAAAGGAAGGTGAGGCTTTATTTTAATTAAATGCAAGTTTCCGAAAACATAATAATAATTTGATTTCCTAGGAAAAAAATCAGATAGGAGAAAGATTCTGATGGGCAAAAAAAGGAAACATTTAAGTTTTCTGCATCTGAAAACAGAAAGTATTTGAGTTATGAATCACCAGAACTTAACTTTACCCACTCCCTAGGCTGCAGGCTCCATGGAGTAACACTTTGACTCTGTCCCCTTCCATATTACCATCCATGCATCTGGCTTCTACAATTTATTCTTTGCTTAGTAAAACTGTTTTTTTTTCCTTTCCCTTTTTGTGGCCTCAGCCTAGCCTCACTCTGCCCTTTCTTCTCAAAACACAATCCCAGCTGGATGCCATTTTGCCTGCCCTTTGCTTCTCCTTGGGGGGCCAACAAGGAACCTCAGGCCCCCTGAGGCTCAGCCTGACCAGTTCATATCTACGCCTCTGCTGGGAGGAGACCACTCTTGCTTCTCCAGCAGTAGCTGCAGATGCTGCAGAATGGAGTGGAGTGAGAAGATTTTTGTCATGTTTTACTGGCCTGGTTTCAATTATAAAGTGGGTCACAAGTTATTCCCAGAAAGCACACAAGCTCAAGCAATGAAAGACTTTGGACAGTGACAAAAGAAGTGAAAGTCTGTAGATGAATTGTTTCATTTTTCTTTAAAAAAGGAAAACAAATGGAAGAAATGGCAAGGGGAAGAGATCATGTGCAGATGCAGCACACTAACATATGAGGCTGCAATCAATGGGAACTTGGGCTTAGTCCCAGCTCAGACCATGTGTATTTTGAACTTTGAGCTCTTGGACCACTTCCTAATTAGAGAGTGAGCGACACACTGTGGAACTATTTAACCCTTTGGTGGTGTCTCATGAGGTCTAGCAAATGCCAGAAAAGATTCTGGGGATGTGTCTAACCCCTGGAGGCCACATCTGACTACAGGAAATATCCCTGTGTTCCAAATGGCTTAGTGAAACAACTGCTGTCAGCACCTTACTTCATGGCTCCCTACACAGAAGGGTCAGGCTTATAACTACTCCTTCCTGCACTGCTGAACGATTACTGGGATCTCTCCCTAATCTGCCAGCTCCCCATCCAAAATATGCCTCTCTTCAAGGCTTGTCATGTCTCCTCCAAGGTCATCAGTAACTCCACACCAACGATCAGATCAGAGATACCCGCCTGGAACTTAATGGTGTAAATAATGCCACATTACACACACGGACTTGCTTGTCTACTTCACAGGAGTGGAAAAGCAGCAGATTATTACAAAATTGTAACTGTAACCAAAAATACAAACATTACAGCATTAGAAGCTGTGTGGAAAGAAACAAGGGTTATAGAGCTGATGTACATCAACAGCTGTCATATTATTTCTATCCTATCTGACTATCACTGGTGTTCTAGTTAGACCTGGACTAGTGATTTCATCTTTTATACACCTCTATAAAGTGGTAATATTATGTCTTGCCTATTTCACAGAAGTACTGTGTGGATACATTTACAGTGCTTTGAAGCTCTCACTGAAGACATTTCAGACATACAAACTGTTACTACTTTCATTATTGATTTGAGAAATACATCCTTCAAAAGCCAATAAACAGGATAACTACTTTGCCAGGATAAGTTTTGTTTAAAATTTCCTGCCACCTCTAAGGTCACTCATTCCAAACATAACACAAATGCACTAATAAAAGGAGAGGCGCCTCCAAAAATACATGCACCTTGGGTAAAGATTAACTTCGGGGTTGCAGAGCACAGTAAACCTACAAGCTTAAATTCCAGCTCTGCAAGTTTTCTCCCTATTTTCCTGGAGTCCCATCTCCTGGTAAGAGGTGGTTCACAGACCCCAATTGCCACAGAGCCCGGAGGAGACCTTTCAAGTACAAACTACTCTTTGCACATGCCTTTCATTTGCCATTCAGGTGTGCTCTACCTTATTTGCAGACTAAAGGCCTCCATTTCCCATCTCAGCTGGCAGTCTGGCAGTCTGAGAGTTTTTGAGCCTCAAGATTTGTCTAGACTGCACTGTGACAGCAGGGTAGCAAGAAATATCAAAGCTAGCTCTAAAATAGCTGTCTATGTGCTGCTAAAGTACTAGAGAACTCAGTCAAGAAGCGAAGCACATTAGCCTGTCTTGGACACCATGCTGCCATAACTGGGCTTCTATACCCAAGCTGGCTATAAGCTACTTTGAGCCGTGCTATACGACACTACAGGCATTTCTCTATTAAATTCTGTGAATGAATCTACACACAACATTTGAATTCCACTGTTGTTCGGGGGTGATTCACTTCTGACAAGTGCTGAATCAAACAGTCAAACAGTGCTGAAACACTCCTTAGCTATGATTAGCTTTAGAGTTCACAAAAACATTGCAGAAGGACAAATGTTTTGGCTTTGGAGCAGACCTACATTCAGAGTGTCAGCTACTTCCAAAAAGAGGCACTGACACCAGCAGCACACACATCCACCCTAATTTCAAATTACAAGATGAACGCGTCTCCAAGAATCACTTTTCTAGATAACAGTATAAACATTTCCAGCAGTATCTTTGGAACGGACAAATTGGTATGAAAAAACATGCCATCTCCCTTATTAGGTACAGCCTTTGCAATGTGGGCTTGTTCACAAGGAAAAAGAAATAGCTTCCCCAGTTCCTCACACTTCTCTGTAGGCTGAGATGCCCTTGCTCACACAGAAGAACATAAGGGAGATATTCAAAAGAACTCTTTTGTGAAGACCTTGCTGCATGCAACAAATAGATATGATTAATTAGAAGACTGCCTTCAAGATAGGAATGGCTCCTGCTCCCATTATAAACCCTATTCATCTTGAACTCAGCAGTAAATATCCCACTTGCTTCTTTGGCACAGAACCAAACCTCTGCATCGACAAGAGCAAAGGATGCTCAGAGACCAGGAGGTATTTGCCCATCACAGGAAAAATGCTCAGATTAGCAATGCAATGACCTTGGTTCAAAGAAAGCACTTTAATACGTGCCTTCCTTTTAAGTATATGAGAACTCCCGCTGATTTCACTGTCACTTCAATGAGGTCAGCCACGGATTTATCCAGGAACTAAAAGGAATTAACTCCCTTCACATGCACCCACTTACCCTGAATAATGGCCAGAGTGGTCTGCGCCTCACGGTGCAGATGTGACTTGTCCCTCCCCACTCCCAATGTGGATCAGCAGTTTACCTCTCCCTGAAGGAGACTACCCACGTGTTTTATGTCATCTGCCTACTTGCTGAACCGGAGTGAGGGGGATACCAAGAAAAATGCTATACCCAGCTTACTTCTACACCCCCTTTCTACCCAGCAAGCCTAGAGAAAGTGTGCTAGTTACCTAGCATGCAGAAACACTTAAATAATTTAAACACTTGAAACGGAACTGCAGAGGCACAACAAAGGTCAGAATCATTCACTTGAATGAACAAATGCTTTTAAAAGATGGTGATGTGTACTTATAGAAGCCCGCAAGCAAACACGACAGGCCAAGTTTTCAGTATCCTCATATAATAGGCTAGTAAGAGGGAATTTTGATGAATTCCAGGTGTTCTCAAGTCAGGTTCCTGGTGATTACCCATTCCCCTATAAAAACAGGGCCATGCTAGTTCTCAAGCAAAGCTCTGTTATAGAGGTATTCTGAACAGTAGGAGAGGGAAAGAAGACCTTAATATCAAAAGACATTATAAACTTTAGCCATGCAGGAGAACCCAATTAAAATACAAAAGTCCCCTGATCCAAGTAGCATATGGCTAAAGCTGTCATGTAATCAGAACCAAACCACCCCCATGTCTGGATTTAATTATGTTATGCCATTTTACAGCAGCCTAAGAAAACTGAACTGGGGATCAAAATAATTCCAGAGTAATTCTTCAGTCAATCACACATATAAGAACCTGGGTAAAAATGGATAACAACCAATATTAGCAGACTGAGCATACAAAGGTTCTTATTAAAGGCAAGAACAACAAACAAGTCTATATACAAATGGCTCACCGCTGAATGAAAGCACCAATGCTATCACAAATTTCTGTATGGTCTATAAAATTCAAGCAAACCTACTAAACTAATGCATGCTGAAAGAATGGAGTTCTGTTCGATACGCTCTCACTGATTTGAAAAGAAATGGAATTCATGGAATGCTAAAATGCTTCAGAAATATGTATTTTGTTACAAGTTCTGCACATATTTGAAACAAATTCTCCATAAGAAAATATTTGTATGAGATTGTATGTTTATATAGCAACTGTAAGTTATGGGGAAAAATCTACATAAGAACATACTTGTAATTAATATGGAAGTACAAAGGACATGACTGAGAATTAAACATGACATTTAATTTTTTATTCAATGTGAGTCTAAAATCAACTAAATTATATCTTTTTATTGGCAAACAAAAATGTCTAGATAGATTTCTTGCAAATGTTAACTAGGGGGAAGGAATTTGAAGTCTTTTGAAATACTATCTAGCCAACAAAGAAGTTTGGGGATATTGTATATTCTATCTTAAGCAAATAAATAAATAAAAATGTATATGCAAAAGCAATACCAATGATATCTAAATCGGTAAATGTTTTCTGAAGATATGCAGAATGAAATAAAATTAAAATCTCTATAACCTGGATCCAGCATCACTGTAATATTTTTATAGTAATATGAAATCAGTTCCATCTCAGTCTGCTTTCTATTTTTTTTTAATTGCCTTTTTAGAAAAAAAAAACTTCTTTCAGTATTCAGTCTTCTTATTGCTCTAAAAGTAATGAATATGCTGCCTCATTCCTTGAGCAAGGACTCCCTGATTTCTGTTAAAACAGTCACAGCTGCCTGACTGCAGCCCAGTGCTCTACCAGGGCCTTTGTGTTGACCCTGTCTACGACATGGATTAAATTATAGCTTGCACACTGTGATTCTATTTGCATGCAAGGAACAAAATCCGTTGTGAGGCAATACTGCATAGCACCCAGTGTCTGGATGAACAGCAGGCCTTAAAAATTTCTGTGCATTCGCTTGTGCTTTTCTGCATGCTTGTCAAGATCAGCAATGTGGCACGTTTAAAGGAGGCTTCTTGCTTTGCAAGTGTTGTTTGCTCTTGTTGCTTTCTGACTCAAGCTGAAAGAGACCTCACAGAAGGAGGCAATGATAATTGTAATATAATTGCTAAAATTAAGCAATTGCTTGGATTAATACAGTTATTTTAAAGCTATATTTCTTCATCATTTTAAGGACAGGTTAAAGACAGCAAAAAGCAGAAGTCAGACAGAAAAGCAGCTTATCTTGCAGTCAGTCCCACTGGCATGCCTAGATGACAATGGCTAAAACAAAACACATACGAACCCCTTGATATTCCAGAGGATTCAAGGGCGGTAATGTGCACAATTCAGGCAGTCTGTGAAGGAAATATTCTGCAGATTTTTGAATCTGTTTAACTTTTGAATGAGGGAAAAAGATAAATTTTCCCAGTAGCATTTAAAAAAATGAAACTGAAGATGTATGGACCAATCTTTTTGCCTTTCACTTCCTCCCTCTTCCACAATAATCTCAGTCTCTACAGCAAGTTCCAATACCACTTTTTAGAAGGTGAAGAACCCACAGAGATATTTAATACCACCCTCAACAGAATGAATTACCATTCAGATTTTTTCTAAGAAATCTTGTTACAACTATACTTAGGAACCTCCTTGCTACATGGAGGTACTGAATGCCATGATGTCTGCCCAAAGCCACATTTTGTCAATTGTGCATTTTTAGTGCATTTTGATAGTATTATCTGTAAGCATGGCAATTTCATATTTCTCCAGTAAGTGACCCTGCTTTCAGCAGTTAATAGATTGACAGTCTTCAGTGGCTGGGGTGAAATTTTTCATGCTAGATGTTTGCCTCATTAAAAAAAAATCAGCCAAAATCATTGAGTTATTTCTGAGAACAAGACTAAGAAAAATCAGATTGCTTTGCATGATAAAAATTCTGGTGCCTTTATTTGAGAATCTTGAAAATCTTCTGCTTTGCAATAGGAGCCTGAACACTGAACAATAGGAGAGAGAATGTCTTTTTTGAAATCGCATGAATGTGTACACTAACTTCACTGTGTCCTGATGCATACTCATTCGGGAGATGAATTTTTGATGTGATATAGGCAACTTTCTTTCTGTCCTTTCCTAGTGTTTGTGTAGCATACCACTGATACTCTAATTTCTTTTGTTTTATGCTGAGGATGTATGGATATGAGTACATTTGTAGCTATTTATGTTTAGTCTTATTATTTGGCACTCACTAACAGAATTACAGAATCACAGAACCACAGAATGGCTCAGGGGGGAAGGATCCTCTGGAGGTCATCTGGTCCGACCCCCCTGCTCAAGCAGGGCCACCTAGAGCCGGTTGCCCAGGACCATGTCCAGTCAGGTTTTTAATATCTCCAAGGATGGAGACTCCACAACCTCTCTGGGCAAACTTTGCCAGTGCTCACGTCACCCTCACAGTGAAAAACTGTTTCCTGATGTTCAGACGGCACCTCCTGTGTTTCAGTTTGTGCTTATTGTCTCTTACCCTGTCACTGGGCACTACTGAAAAGAGTCTGGTTCCGTCCTCTTTACACCCTCCCTCCAGGTATTTGTACACATTGATGAGATCCTCCCCGAGCCTTCTCTTCTCCAAGCTGAACAGTGCCAGCTCTCTCAGCCCTTCCTCATAGGAGAGAAGGTCCCATCCCTTCATCATCTTCATGGTTCTTTGCTGGACTCTCCAGAATGTCCATCTCTCCCATATACTGGGGAGCCCAGACTGGACACAGCACTCCAGGAGTGACCTCACCAGTGCTGTGTAGGTGGGAAGGATCACCTCCCTCGACCTGTGGGCAATACCTCTCCTAATGCAGCCCAGGGTACCATTAGCCTTCTTTACTGCAAGGGTACTAATATTTGAAGAAAGCCTGCTTTGGGATGCTAGCTTTTGACACCAATTAAAGACCCTTATTGTAAAAACAGGTAATGCGTCAAATTCCAACTGTTTTTCTTTTCCATCTACAAACCACTATAACATCTACAATTTATAAGAATAACACACACCTGGATTTGGGCACGAAATTTTTTGGTCAAAGAGAATGAAACAAACTTCTAGAAGAGATTAAGTGAGACCAAATAATGCACACACTTTTGTGAAAAGTTCTTTCTGCTTGATTCTTAAGATTGATTTCTCCTCCCCTATGTAGCAAGCCTCAATCAACGATTACAAAGAGAAGACTGATAATGTGTAAAGAGATAAAAATAGATACCCCATTCAGGTAGATATTTTGTTCCAAGAAATAAAAAAAAAAATCAAATACTCTGTAAAGTCCTCTAGAGGTATCAGTACTGCAGTCAAATTTACATAAAGGGTTGCCCTACAAAAATTCCCCAACATGAAATACTGCTGTTTTTATTGCATATTGTACTAACACTATTTCCTCAGTGTCAGGGCTGTTCCTTCCCTATTTACAGCTATGTTAGCCAGCTCAAGACCTCATGGTGGTCAAGAAGTGGGCTTTGCAGGTGAGCAATAGTGGAAGGTCTTGGTCCAAACAGAGCCAGTGGAATCTATTCAGTGATTAAGCCAAGCGAATGGAAAAAAGAGACTCCCCTGTCACTGTATTTCTCCAAGTTGGCTCTGAGTAGGATCATACTTTGTCTATAGCAAATAAAATGGCCACCGATTGTTAGTAGCAACAATTAAGCCATTCAGTGTGCCTTTTGGAAAATGATGGATGGAGTTTCTTGTACCATCCACACCCCAGCTGCACTCTTTATCAGTGAATTCCTCCTTCATGAAAGTTGTGCTATTTGAGCATCTGTTCTGAATCAGTAGATAAACAAACCACTATGGACTTCTTTGTACACATACACTTTGACAGACAGTCCTGTAAAGAGATAGCAATCTATTGACCTAGAGAATTGCACTGGCAGTGTGATAGGCAGCCCTACACCTACTTTTAATCTCCATACCTGATTAAACCAATCAGTTGAAGGGCTCTCTTGAGCTCTCTTTATAAATACCTTTATTTAGATAGTTCTCCAGAAGCACAGAAGATGATATAGTGATGTTGTGCCACTTGTTGCTCTGGCAACACTCAAACTTTCCTCAGTGACAAACAGAAGGGAAGTATATTTACAGGAAAAGTCTTTCCAGACGATAGGGTCAGAGTAGTGTGGGGTCTCTCCTGCTGAAGAATCTAAGCAATCTTTTCCCAGCTCCATAAATCAGGGCCGCATAACATCATCTCTGATTTCTCCTAGGGCTAGCTGGCTGAGGATCAAGGAGCGTCAAAGAGTTTTCTTCTTCCAGCCTCCACAGCACTTGCAATCAGGTGAGATCCTCTCTGTGTCCAACTGTCCTCACATCTTCAAGAATAAAGCAAAGCAAAACCTTCCAGAAGACATTTTAAGGACAGAACCATTTTTAAAAGCATTACCCTAAGCCAATGATGTGTCCTTTTGTTGCCCCAAGACGATAAACTCACACTTCCCAAGAAATAAAAATAACAGTGTTTTGCGTCGTGGTCCTCCCTTACCTACACTCTCTGATGCTGACCAAGAAATGAACATTTCCGGAAAAAGGAATTACCTGCAATTATTATTTCAGTGCATGAACAATCAAGGTCAGAACCAAAGCAAACCATCACGAGTCTCCTAATAATTACAATGAAAATAATGACTTCTTTTCTCATCAATAATTATTGATTTCTAGAAGACCTCTGATGTCCAGAGCATGGTGTTCATTATAAGCACTATACAAAGCTATCCATGTTACAAGCTTCACTCTTAACTCTCAACATGCTCTTAAAAACAAAAGAAGATGAATAAATTCTGTTTCTCATTTTAAATTGCACAATCTTAATTTTATAAAGGAAAAGAGTACTTTGGCTATTCCATCCAGTAGGAACAGTGATGGTTAGAAGCCCCTTTGGGGTAAAATTTTGCCATGAGAATATGCTATATGAGCTACATTCACTTGTAGGATGGCTATGTCTTGGCCCAGTGTTAATATGTATATTGCCCTGGGAACCCCAAACATGCTAAAATAATTTGGGTGTTAGTTGATCTAATTCTTTAATTGATTTTCAGCCTCGTTGCTTCACTTTTACATGGCAATCACCTAATGCCTCAGCATTAACTAATGACTAATTTAAAATCTGTCTGAGGGCTATACATACTGTAACAAAGCTATAACAACCTATGGATTCAGATATGTCAGTAGGGCAGCACTTAGAATATCAAGGACGTTAATGTCAACCTTCTCTTTCAAAACACCAGCCCTGCCACCTAGGAGGAACTACTTCTCTGCACTCTGCCAAGACAGAGCCAAAGACACATATTTCAGTGAACCTACTTCCATCCAAAGAAGAATGGAAGCTGGTTCATTACAATGCATTCAACAGAGATAGCTCACTTTCAGTCTGTAGACTCTCTCGGTTCTTAAAAAGGCCCCTTGCGTGAGTGAATTCCCACTGAATTGAAGGAGAAGGGGGAAATAGAACAGAAAAAGTATTTAACTCTCTTGAATGACTTCCCTAGATATGTAAAGGAGACTCAAAAGTATTGAAGCCTTTAAGACTACCCAACTTTCTAAAAGACAAACAAGCTGCATTGATTTGGTTATTTCTGATTTACTGTCTTTAAAATTAGGTCATTACTCTTAGGAATGCTTTGAAATACATGAATGATGGGACAGGATTTCAGAATGTTCTTAACAGTAATCCATACCACTTCTGGGGATAAATTATTTTGCCTTTGACCTTCTAGCTTATCCATTTGGGAATCATATTATTGTCTCATAAAAAAAGAGGCACCTGTCCTAATATTCCTGAACTACTGAGTTCTGCAAAATCCTTTCAAAGTACTAGCTAACCAGATTGATAAACTACGGCTTTATCCATCCAGATCAAGCTGGATTTATGATTAATTGCATGCTTCAAATAATCTTTCAGATTGTTTTATTCATTGTTCCCTGTATTTAAAAAAAAAAAAAGACATTTGATGAGTACAATATCCCTTCATGTTTGGCAGCTTGCATTCATTTAGATTCTTTCATCTGCTTTTATGGAAGGGACAACAGTGCCACTGTAAGAATATATTTAAGTTTTGCCTGACACCAATGCCCACTGTTAGTTTTTAATGTGTCACCACAGTTATACAAGTTGCAGTGTCAATGAAAAAAGAGATATTATTGCAAAGTATAGTTTCAAACTGAAATTAAAAAAACCTGGGGAATTCAAGGTATTATATCTTTCCAACTGCAACTTGACCCTCTGGATCCTTTAGATTTTTTTATTCCTACATATGCAAATAGGTTTATGACCTCATAATAAAAATGGCACTTAGAAATCACAGTGGTTTGCGCAATATAAATTTCCAGAAAGAATAATTATGCTATTTTGCTCAGTTACGTCAGTTACGTTGCTCAGTTAAGTTATAGCTTGTATTCACATGCTAATGCCTTGCCTCAGGAAGGATGATCTGAAGAGTGTACAAACTGAATAAATGAAATATCTTCAGAATGGAATAGTGTATTATAGTATGGCTTTGTAAACTAGAGAGTTGTTCTGACCGATTTCATATGGCAAATTCAGTCCTAGTTTACGGGTATAAAAACTACTGCATATCTTACACCATACCGTTCAAATAAAAGGCAGCAGAAAAGGTGATGTTAACATATGTGTGACTTCTCCTGAAATCTACATGTAAGATGGGTAAGGAGCAGAGAGATGGGAAAACTGGTCTTACAGAAAATACAGATGAAGACTCTCATCCCGTATTATGATCCCCACTGTTCACCTGCCCGAATCACAGTACATGGTCCGTGATGAGTCAATTACCATCTGACGGTCATGTGTCATGTTGCTTCTATTTCATGTCAATAATTAACATTGAAATTTAGATCCTGTAAATAAGTGCAGGTAAACATGCTTCATTAAACTTAATAATGAATATTATTACCTTAGTAATGAAGTTTATCATGAGCCTTATTAACTTAGTAATTGACAATAGCGTCTTAATGATTTTAAGGGGAATCTTCATCAGTGGCCCACAACTATTTTGTAATTATAGTCATTTTTTGGTCAGTTGAGTTGATTTCAATTAATATACTTCATTAACTTAATAGCTAAACATTAACAGCCTAAGGGAGATACTCCAAGAGAATCAGTAAGACAGCTTTGAAATAAGGTCACAGTAAGTGTATGTCATTTTCTTATTTTAATTACATACAATTTCAAGCCCACATCTAGGCAAACTCTGGTATCCTGATGACCAATTCAGTTATAACATACTACTGACATCTGTATTCTGAATTCAGATAAAAAGCCAAACATGAAAGGTGGTAACTGTATGATAAGGGGGTTTTGCTTTATTTTTAAAATAGCTTGTAAGCAATCTGGGGCCAAGGATTATCTTCTGTTTCTATACAGTACCTAGCTCAGTGACCTTCCAATAAAAGTGTTCCTAGATGCTACAGAAATAGTAAAGAGTAATAATATAAATTCAGAATAAAATGATAATGTCATTGGTGCAAGTCAGAATTTTGTATCAGGTGTAATGACTGATGTTTAATGAACTGATCTGACACTGCACAGGTTCTTAGGAAACAATCAAGCCCTGTATAATTGGATTTAAAAGAAATTACAGCTGCTGATTAATATATTCAGTTATTTTCCTCAGATTTTTTCTTCATGCAAAGCCTACAGAAAACAGCAGCATCCCTATTTTTTTTTTCTTTAACATTATCAGGGATGATTAAATAGATTGTGCCTACATGTGGTTTGCTGTTTGAAGATCAAAATCCAAAACTCAGTCTAGGTATCTGTGTTGTGATAAGTTACATTAATTGGTACCTCAGTGACCTTTTTATTCCTCAACTAGATGAGTATAATGTTTTTCTTCCAAACAGATTTTTAAGTCTTAGTAAATCTCAAATCACAGAAATGCTTGTGGCAAAGCAGATAGAAATTTGAAGACAGGAGGAAGGGAGAAAGGAAGGGAAGCAGGAAGGATTAATTTCTGTAAGATGTTTATGGGAATTTGTCCTTACCTACCTCATTTGCTTCATCATTCTTCTTGTAGGGAATTAGGAGAAAGGAGGAGTGATCAAGGAATACTGACTGGAAAGAAATGACCAACATGCAAACTTAAGTCTTTCCTGTGACTACAGAAGAGAGAAGATGGTCACAGAATGCAGTGTTCCCAGTTTTAAAGGGCAGGGGTGGGTGGGACACATTTCCTCTAGGAGTAGAAGTGGAGAACACAAACACAGTTATAAAAAGTTGCTTGCTTGTAGTAGGAGACAGAACTTGGAGTGACACAGAACTCCTGTACCGAAATGGAAAGAAAAAAGGAAAGAAATACTGGAAAGGACTATATTCCTTTTCAGCATCTTGGTAGGTAACAATGGATTTGGCACCATTAAATCTGGCCTCTGACTGCTTTACAGGGGTTACCTGTGTTGGCAGCTCACCCTGTGCTTTGCATGGAGAATACTGAGAATCCTCTTGAACTGTGGCCAGTTGCAAACTGGCCAGACAAGACTGGTCTGGTGCAGTCACTGGTGTACCTTTTCTTATTCTCCAAGTGAGGTCAACCACAAGGTGAACAGGTTAGTTCCCTGATCAACCATGCATGGCTTTCCTACAGGCCAAGGTAAAGGATCAGGCAGTTTCACACCTCCCAGAAATATTTGTGCAGTGGGGAGGGAACCAAAAAGGCAAGCAATCACAGTGTCACTGATCTGTTTACCAGGGGGTAAAGGTACCTGTGAAGCTGACACACCAGCAAGCACGGGAATGCTCACACCTCAGTGCCTTCAAAGAAAGTTACAAAGCATCGATGCATGTAATAGCAAATAAGGTTTCAGCTAGGGCTGCAGCACCAAGAACTGCAGGGGACTGTTTAATATTCAGTGAGCACATGCCTAAAAAGTCAGTGCACACGCGATCAGAATTTCAGCATCCTGCTGCGCATCAGTGAACTTTGCTTAGGCTGCATCAGCATTCATTTACATTGTGGATAAGAGATTTGGGAGGAAAACTGATATATGATGCAAAGTACAAAAGGAAAGGCAAAAAGCTGCTTTTCTGGACATCTGTCAGAAGATGCCTGAGCAAATTTTAAACAAAACACCTCTGAAATTTTCTACCCGTGTCCCAAATCTTCCCAGAACTTCTGAAATTATTCAGGGCACATATGAATAATTTCTGTATATTTTAGAGACTTAGGCAGGGGCTTTCAGTGTTTAATCCAGGCAAGCAGCGGATTAACTGCCTTCAGCTGAAAGCCTGCCAGCTGACAACCCTTCCCCATGCACATGGCATTTGATGTCTGCCATTTTAATATTTTGACATTTTTGTGAGAGACATTGTCCTGAAAGGTCACCACTTGTCTCAGCAGTTGGCTGGCTGCCATTCAGGCTTGGGAAGCTTAGCTCCACAGCTGTCATCAAAAATGACCATTTTCACAGCTAAGTTTCAGGGAAGCTCTGAATTTTTGACTGTATGAGAGGAAGGAAAAAGAAGCTCCAAAATCATCTTTCACTTGCTACAATGAAGACAGGCATTTCTACATATACATCTGTTAAGATGAGGCTGAAGTATTGCAAAAGCAGCTTATAAACAACAGATTGACCAAACATACCTGTGTTATAGCAGCATTATCAAGGGGGTTATACCATGAATATATTTAGCCTTCTATGTACAGCAAACACCACAACATATATACTCTCCCCCTAATCACTTAATGGCACTCACTGTTAAGGGTGATAACGACATTTTAACATGGCTCATAAAAAGCTTACAGTACCACAATGGTCCCTAAGAAATAACAAAACCTGTAAATAAAGAAAGAAACGTGATTTGACAACACAAACAAACTGGCTACAGCCTGCATTTCTTGTGCAATTATCTGACATTTATACTTGGTACTGATCACAGGCTGTTTTCAATAAGCAGATTTTATTCACAGCACAGCAAGAATTCACTAGCCATAAACTCAATAGGACAATGGCACTACAGAAGCTTTGAATTAGAAAGGAGAATAAAATCCAAGATGCTGTTTCTTCAGTGCTATGAGACCAAAAACCACTAACAAATACCAATTCTCTTCCTTACAGTATCACCGCAACACTGAGAAACCTTCAACTCCGCTGCTTCCCAACCACCTTACTATCCTGCCTTCATGCCACATAGCAGATAAAGATCGTTATCATGTACAGACAGAGTGAGATTGGTGAAAAACATGCATTGCTCACCGTGCTACGTTCATTGTTCTTATCAGGTCAGATGCAGACTTACTGGTGCCCCTTATGACGACTATTTGTTTGCGCTTCTGATAATAAGGTACTGTCGAGTTTCTTAATGAGAAGTCCAGGTCTGCATTTATGGATTTTTAAATAAAAGATTCCAGGCAAAAAATACCATGGCAGATTTCTCTCCTATGCGTTCACAAGCCATCTATTACTGCTGAAGTATCTTTCTTGCTGTATATCTAATATTATCCAATCTAAGCAGAAAACCATCTCTCTAGAAGTACCTCCTGCATTTGCTTGGCTTCTCCCCTCACAGACAAAGTGGCAAGCAGACGTCCCAAAAATCAACAAACACAACTGCAAGCTATTTGTTCCAGAAAGCTTTCATGCATCCCTCTCCCTCAGTAGCTCTTCCACTGAGAGCCAGAACAATACTGCAGAGAAGCTTTCCCTGTCAGGATGTTTTCAGCTTTCATCTCACTGCTTTTTCAAGCAGAACACTGAGGTAGAAACCCTAATTAGCAATCTGAAAGCAGCACACAGGCAAGGAATACTTACGTTTGCAACTGTGTATGTGATATTTGCACACTGATCCAGTGACTGGTGATTACAAAGAAGAGAAAGAGCTTTTTAGACTGCCTTTCAAGCCTCACAGCAGTGAAAAGGCGGCTGTTATCTGAAAGCTACTCATTTTCTATATGCTGTGCTCTATTTGCTTCCCATGTGCATACAACACAGCTGCCAGATTTAATAACCATGTCAGCCTGCTTTCCCCATAAAGCAGAAGAGAGATGACAGGATGAAGATGAAGTAGCCAGCGCGTTAATCTGTAGTTATGGCTGCACTAAGCCTTGAATGAATGTCACGGTTTTATTGCCCTTGAAGAAAAAAATAAAACAAATTGACACTATTTGTGAAAAAAATGTGCAAAAGGATTTCAGAAATGTTAATCCATACTGGCCTCAGTGACATTAAAGTACATTAAAGAAATTTCTCCTTTTTCTTCCTCAGTTAGCAAATCCTAGGACTTAATTCCGTTTTACTACATTCTGATCTTTCAGAATACGTTTTTCCTAGCAGTGCATGCTTGTATCCCAAAAGAACAAAACCATTAACTGACAAATTAGTCAAGCTTCTCTCCTCTCTGGTTCCTCTCTGGAAGGAAGTATTTCCATACCTGTCTGTCTTCTTTCAGGAAAAAAAAAGTTAATAAAAAAGGGGGAAAATTCTCATTTACCGTTTAAATTCTCCCACGCACAGTGGTTCCTAGAGCACTGGACTTCAGTATCTGATGTGGTCAGTTCACTGCCAAGGTGGAGCATTGCCGTACCTCCAGTCGCAAAACCAGTTCCATGTGAGGGAAGGGTGGCCAGAGTTTACATGACAAGAGAAGGTGCCAGTCATGCAATCAAAACCAACAAACTAAAAATAAACCCAGAAATGTTCAGTTAAACACACTGTTGCAATAGTGTGGGGATGCCGCAGAGATCATATGACATCTGTGCGCGTCTCTTTCTCTCTCATTTATATTCCCTTCACTTCCCTTGGAGGCACCTGTCTCAGCAGGGAGTGGTTTCTGTGGAAACTATGGACAGTCGGTTTTCCCCTCAGAGAAACTGTTACTATGGCAACCTTACATAATGTATATGGCCTAGATTCTTTTTGAAAATAATCTAACAGTGAAATTCTCATTATAAAATTAGAGCTGATCTGTCTGAGGGGCAAGAAATCTAGTTATTTTAAAATTGCATTAGAAATGTAGGATAAAAAAACCCAAATGGTATTATGAATTAAATGAGAGTGTAGAGGGCACTGTCATTGCATCACTCACAAAGACAAAATAATTGGTAAATTGCAGTAAACAAGGTGTATTATTTAGCACATGTGGGAAGTGAGGAGAAAGGGAAGCATTTACTTGTCATTGTGGTTCAATGTAGCACTCAATACCGCATCTTATAGAGTGGAGTTTTTTTCTGTGTGTTTATTCTTCCAGCAACCAGGACCTCACTTAATGACGTAAGCCCAAACACCGCTTACATCTACCCCGTTCAAAACTGAAATATCAGCTTCAAAGTCACTTATTCTACATTATGAAGTCGTGCTATGTTAAAACTCGAGGAAGTGCCTAAAAGGAGCCATATCAGTCAATGAGGCATAGCATGCAGTGGAGCAGAAGCAGAAAAGGCACACTGCTCCTTACACAACTTTCCTCTCAGCTCAGAGGAGACAAACCTGCCCACAGCCATGGTGGGAGGGCAGATCTGGCAGATTGTACTGGGGAGATGGGGAGGTTAGGGCCCCGGTAATGGGGTGAGGCAGGGTGAGGGCGCTTTGCCTTCTAAGTCAGCAGCTGAAGACTTGCCTGGGTTGGCAATGACATGAAGTGGTAGTCATGTCACAGATGTTTTGTGACCCCTGTGAAATGGGTAGATAGATATCTCCCCTCCATCCCCTATCTGCAGCCACCCTTACTTGTAACACTTTAACCGGAAATACAAATCAAAACTCAAATGGTTAAGAAGGCAGAGCTACCTGTTTACACAAAATCAGTGATTTCAGTTTGAAAAATATTGTTCGAGAAACTTTAGTAAAACCCTACCTCTGAGGTATCTGTGTTGTGACTCAGTGGATCCAAATCTCTCCTGACCTGTCGATCTAGCAACTTTTATTAGCATGAACTACATTAATATACATGGGGACTGATTTTTCTTCTCTACTCCTATTCAGAAGATGAACAAGAGAGAGCACCCTGCCCACAGAACATTTTCCCAAAACTTACACAAGGTCCTCCTACGCTCCACTGTGCAAATGGGCTCTCCAGGTGGGACAAAGCAGGCAGGAAGCACTGCTTCAAACCCCACAGCATTTGTGTTCTTTTCTTGTGTAGTGGAGGCACTTTTACAAAGAAGACTCATGCTGCCTGAAGGTGAGGTGGTGTTTGGGATGTTGCTTCTACAAGCAGGTGTTCAAGAACCAATACCAGAGTTTCACAAAAAAACCTGCCACAAGTGATGGGACATTCTCTAATACAAAATCCCTCAAAGGGGTTTCCCTATACTGGGATCCACCCATTCCAGCAGTATTTATTATGTTTCCCACATCTTTTCCCATGTCATTACATCAAGCCTATGAAAAAATATATTAGCAACACAATATTACATATGGCTTTGCTCAGAAATAGAGAGAAGTGTCAATAGCAACCCTTTGTACAATATTACATCACTTATTACAAAAGAAATCTCTAGTTGACGTACCACCTCACTTAACTCCATGCTAGGCTTTTACATAGACAAGCTACTCATACTTCCAGGGTATTGACCGCTCATCAGATTTTTACTGCTTTTGATACTGCAATCTCTTTCCTCCTGTGGTTGTATTACAGAGAAAAGGTCCTCCTTCCTATCTACTTGGATTGACATGCTTTGGATGAGGAAAAAAAATCTTAGCAGTAAATAAAGGGAGACATTCACAAAGAGGCACAGGCAGGCGTGTTGGTTCCTAACCACAAGGTGCCTTGCAGTCTGCAGATCCCTCTGCCAAGAGTTCTGTGCTTAAGCAATCCACAGGAATGACACCCACAAAAGCCAGCACATTAGCACAAAGCTGCCTAACTTAGCTACTGCGAAATGCTAAGATCTTAAACTCTCTCCATGAACTTGGTATCCTCATCTGGGCTGCAGGAAAATGCCCATCTCCAACTGGGATTCATACATACCCATTCTCTTGAATTAACTTCCCTTTCTCACAAAAGCTGACTGGGGAAGAGATGAGAGGCAATTACAGTACTCAAGAGATGACAGATTGGGGCTCAAATCTACTAGCAGCCAGATGAAAGTTTAACAAACATTTCCTTATTTAATCATATCTTTTTAGGTTATTCTAAGGTAGGAATCCTCCTGAAGCTGCTGTCCTGATATTACTAAATAACGAAGGGAGTGAGGGAAAGAACAAAGACCACTGTGTAGCCTAGTAGTCAGGCTGTTGTTTAACGCACTAACCTTGAAAGTCCAATCTCTGCCTCAGTAATTGGCTGTTCATTAGGAGAGAATCAGGTTTCTGCATCCCTGATGGCAGGAGCTATTTTGTTGGGGTTCAACAGGTGCTTTCTGAGCTCTGCCAGACTAACCGCTTCAGACAGGACAGGCTCAGAGTGTCTTCTGTGATGGTCCTGATGTGTCTAGGTATGAGGGAGATGCCCAGTTGCTCAGCCCTCGCTGCTGTTTAGCATCTCCAGACACCTGGGTTACGTGGCAGGTTTCGAAGACCTACATTTCTGTCTGAAGTGTTTAAGATGGCCATTAGGTACTTAAGGCCATGTCTACAACGTGGGAGCAGGGCCACCTGAGCTGGCAGGGATCTGCATACTGACTCATAAACCAGAAATGCTGGGGAGTTCAGTCCAGAAACACACAATCTGGCTCTGTGTATGGTCACTAATAAGCCATAATGCTGTGCACAAGGCTGCACTCCACTGTGACTTTTCCAGATCGAGGGTTCCTGAACTCTAGTCTACCCCAGAGAGTAGGCAGGCCCTACATCTGGCCTCAGTCCCCGCACAGATCTTGCCTGAGTTCAGCCAAGGAAATAATCATTATGGGGATTAAAACTAACCTGATTTCATTTAGCCTAGAACACACAGGAAACAGATCAAAGGTGGATTTCTGCCTGGGTTTCTCATGGATTTCAATTTCAGTTAACGCTCCAAACTGCAGGCCTGCCTATTTCTTTCCTTCTTTTAGAAGAAGAAATCATTGCCAAGGCTCTGGCAGCCAGGCCAGAAAATAGTGACAAATAGTGTATGCTGATCTGGCGGGCTTCATTAAGGGCAGATTAAACACTGACAGTCCCCAAGGTTTTTGTGATATGATTGCATGACATGGCCAATGAACTAGTCACTCCCTAGGGTGAGAAGCAGAGATGATGTTCAACTGCCTGGAGAGTGGAACATAGACTGCTCTGTGAAATTACATGTTACGACAATGTAAGATGCAAAGCACCATCTCTAAACAAGGTGCTTCACCTCAAATAAACCCTGTGAATAGCAAAATACAAGTCTGTCTATTCCTAAGAGGGCTGAGCGATGTAGAAAAAAAATCAAGAGACCTGCAAAAGGCCAACATAGGAACTCAACAGTCCATCCCAGTCAGGATGCCTTGCCTTTTTTCCTATGCAAAGTCCATAGTTCTCATCATTTAAGATTGTTTTTTCAAGAAATATTTGAGAATGGTCCCCCATTTACTGGGTCAAGTATTACTATATCAGAATGTCAACAATTCTCTGAGTTGTCTGTGCTCATGGCAAGGTTGTCTTGGACCTAAAGCAGCCTCTTAGTTCTACTATCTACTTGTAACCTGATGATTTTCCTTGCTCTACAGGGTGGTGGATCTTTCTAAGTTTCTAATCACAAAGACTGCATGATAACATTTCCCTTTTCAACCCAAAATACTCCAAATGCTTCCAGATTTTCTCTTACATCACCAGACCAAATAAATTGATCCTACCTGAAATGTTGCCACTTAACATTGTGTTACTTGACTTTCTGTACCCATTCTATCCAAATACAATGTATATGAAATCAAATGCATTTAAAAGGAAATAAAAAAAAAAAGCCCCATAACATCAAAAGAAGAATCTTAGCAAGCAATCTTGATCTGATTTGTAGGTGCAGAAAGGATAGAGTAGAAAGAAGCTGCACTAGGTCTACACAGCTACAGCACAGGAGGCTGCATTAAGATAATGATAAACAGAAGAATAAAATTTGTCATTGACCATCTGAAATGATAGAGTTCTAGCAGCGTAGAAGTGAAAGGTGAAAGCCTCATCTGTGCCTCACTACTTTATCCAGAAAGGCAGGAAATTCAGATACATAACCATTAACATTATAATTGAAAAGTGGGAAACAATTCTGCAAGCTTCGATAGAATAGAGGGTTTCTAATTCAGGCAGAAAATTATCTGAGTTTCCATATTTCTCTACTAAGGTCTGGATTGTATCTATTGACATAAGTTTGGAAGAGAAAAAAGTGCTGTTGAATTTGTCTCATGCCCAGAGAGCACTGCATCCAAGAGACATAGCACAGCTTCTTAGCTGTCTCATGGATTAAGAATCACATGGAAGACCTTTTTTCAGTGCTGCATGTTCTGCCTTTAACAGCCATTAGTGATTTCAACCACATCTAGACACGTTTTAATGATGTTATATCTAGCAAAAGCCTCTTGAACACAGTACATGCAGTGTCCTGTTTGCAGGGGTCTACCTGGCCTTTATTATTAAATAAAATTGTTTGGTTTGCTTACAGTTACTACAGGACAGCAGGTAAGAGAGAGCAGGTGGAACTGAGGTGTTGGTATACACATGGGAAGACATATGTGTAAAAGGGAAGTCAAACATAGTTTTATTTGGAAAACAAATGAGCAGTTGGTGGCACAATTTGGTCCTTGCCTTGTTCACTTTCCCTATTCTTCCTGCATTTTAGTACCTCGACACCATCACCAGAACTAGCATTCACAATGTCTCCATTTAGCCCTTTTAGCCCAGGGAGCTCTAAAAGAACACGAAATAATTACCTTTAGCTCTCCTGCTTCATCAAGTCAGCGCAGAGACACTTTGTCGCCTGCTGTGACACCATTTGTGCCCTAGAAGTTCTGAACTGAAATGGATGTCTCCAGACTCCAGGGACATCCACAGGGAGCTTTCCACAAACAACACTGCTTACTTGGAATGTCTTTATGTTTGTTAAATACAAGGAAACAAGTTAAAATACACAAACCAAAATTATCCACCAGGAGAATTATATTCCAATGTGACTAACACATTCAGCTAGTTAGACCTCTTACGGCTTTACCTCCAATTTAGAATGAATTGAGTAACTTTCTGGGCGTGTGTGGGTTCCAAGTGGAATGGAAATGATGAAAACACTTATTCAAAACACTCGTTAGCAATCTTTTCCAGCACTCCTGTCCAAATCAGCTATTTGAGTGGATTACTTATAATTTAGGAACCACACACTATGCCTTGCCTGAAAAAATGAATTCCCAGAGACAACTAGAATGCTGCAGAAATCACTGTGAATTAAGACGAAGATTGTTGGAAGAGGGAGGAAGGAGCTGCAATGATGTACGTTAGCAGTATCTTTTCTCTCTTTCAGATTTTGCAGAAGTTTTTTTCCATGCACAGGGAGTTCCTTGATTTCTAGAAGTGAGAGTGCTCTGGCTTAGTGGGAAGGAATCAAAGGTGTGAGTCTGCTCCTACCATTATTCTCCCTACATAACACAGAGATTTATTTAGACAGATCTCAGATAATCCCAGTGCCTGGAACTAATCTTTTGACTCTAGGAGTTGCAAACTTCCTCGTGCTCCTACGCTGAGCCTGAAATCAGGGAATAGAAAACAAACCCTTGGTTTTGCAGCATAATGCTCTCATATCCACCCCAGAAACGGGCTTCTGCCTTGACCTGCCCAGCTTTTTTGGCAATATATCTCATTGTACCCTCCAATCTGAAGCCAGAAAATTGAAAAATAGCACTACTTGTTTTGCCTTCTCCAAATACAGTCCTGCTGCAGTAGATGACATCCATAAGGGAATCCTCAGTAGAAAAACGTGATAATGTGTGGCTTTCAACCGCACCTTGGTTCCTGAAAGCAAGAAAATTTGGACAAAGTCCTGTGCTCGCTGTCTTTTGGCTACTTCTATGCTGAGCCTGAAGGCTCTCATTCATAGGGTGCCTAATTCTGGTGCCTAGGCTTAACCTGTTAGGACTAAGCACAATTTTTGCAGGCACTGCAGTGCAGAACTGGAATTTGTGAAGTAGATATTACACATCTAAAAGCAGATCACTTATTATAGGATCTCAGGTTACTAGTCTTATTTCTAAGCAGATTCACAGTAGCATCACAGTGTGTACAGAGGTACTCGCTATATTATTCAAGGATACAAATGTTCCATTACAATCTTTGCACACACTGTGTGCAGCCATGTTCCTGTTTTCTCAGCTCAGATGCAGTACCATATGCATCTAAATGTTTCTGTGCTACGAAGATTAGATCCTAAACGATTCTACTTTGCTGAAGAACATCGTGTATCCCTTGTGTAAAGTAAGTTTTCCAGGTTCTGCTACAATCAGCAGTATGCCCAAGCAAACAACTGCTCTAACAGGATTCCTTACAGACAAAATGGGATTGAAATCCCATTGTTGACTAGTGAAAAAAGCAGATAAATAGTTCCTTTTCTCTAGCATCAACATCTTACTTGCTTTGTATTCCTAGAAAATAAAATGTGATGGGAAGAGCCCACATTTCTCAGGGAACAGCCTGTCTTAAATCTCTGTTTGGGCAGTTAGTGCGTGGTGACTTCTGTCCTTTTTAAATTAAGGAAACTCTAGTACTCTTTTCCACAGAAGCACCATTTTCTTGCTATGAACTATTTGCACCTCACTATAAAATACTTTGAGATTAACATTATACTAATCAATCGTTAGGCCTAATTAAACTGGCTGCTTTAATTACATCAGTTGTTGCTTTTAGAGACTTTATTGAAAACATCAGAGATGGTGAGGACATTTTCATTTCATGTTCTCTCAACCCCCTAAGCCTTTCATTAAGTCCTTCACTACAGATGTACATCCTGGCACCAGCTGGCTCAATAGCTGTGCTAGAGCCAATTAAACCTGGCCATCATGGCCACATTCAGAATTACTGACTCCCAGAGAAGATCATGGTCATAACCACTGCCTGACAAACAACTGGTTGTTATGATCTCATCTATGGATTCTCACCCTTCTTTTGTTGCCATATCTCTTCCTATAAATGCAAACAATGGATGCATAGCTATTGCTCTATGTTGCTGGGCCGCTTGGAATAGAAATTGTACTACCATCTTTTGACTGTAAGGAGAACTACACCTTTAGAGAGTCCCTTCTGTAATAAGTCACTGCAGGAAGTAATCTTTAATTCAGTGAATGAAACATAAAAATCCATTTAAATATAGAGACACAAGATGAACAGTGTAGTCTATAAGCTGAGTCCTTTACAAAAAGCAATTTGGTTTGAACATACCCATAAGGAGGCCCATAATTTTGGGCAATCACAGTATACCCAAGAAAAAAAAACATCCACAGTCTTAAATGTGTCAGCCACAGTGCATCTACCTCTATTTCACATGCCCTAGTAAACTGTTTGGAAGCAGCTCCACTATTACAGCTCTATGTTTCCTCTAGCACTTCCGGTCTGTATGACTACGATGGTGCTCAGTTCTTGGGCAGATCAGTACAGACTGGAGTAGGTATTAATTACAGGCTCTTTGATTTTCAATTAGTAGTTTTTATCTAGATCAATTCAGAAGTGATGGACAGTACCACTTTCTGAAATGTACAGTGATCTATACAAAATTATTTCAGTTCCTAGGGAGAAGGTGTCATCCAGAATTACAGTTAACTGTCCTTAGTGGAAGTCTTAGCACCAAGGATTCTTCTGCTTCTGTGCCTAGACAAAGTCCTTCTGAAACAAGTCAGAAACACATTGGAAAAGCTCAAAACGGAGATCTTCAGAGGTTGGTTATCCTACACCGTGCTCATACACAAAATTGTGATATTTTGAAACCATGTTAAAACATAATACTGACATTTTTAGGCAATTGCAAATGAATCTCATGTATTCATAAAAGGCAAATTCCAAAGCACTGCAAATACACAAATATATTTAAAACCCAAAGTAACATGTAAAAATGTACACTGTCTATCTGACATTAAGAACAGTTTTGGGAGTGGCGTGTTTAATAACATTCCTCTGCATACCAACAAAGGTTCTGCTGGATATCTGACAACAGAAACACTGGTTTAATACCCTGTGATCTCGCAACAGCATTTTTGCGAATCCCTGAAATGAAACCACTGGCATTTTGGGTGTGCATTATGGTGTGTGTGGTTTAGTAGTGCTTTACCACTTTATAAATTCAGGGCAAAATCTTGGTTTCAGTGAAATCAATGGGATATTTGCTACAGGCCTCGGTGGAGTTGGGCTTTCATCCACGATATTTAAGAAGCGGGTCTATGGTCTGAAGAAGAGCAAAGAAGAAAGTAAAATAGTTTTTTTTCCCATTGCAAACAAAAAAGTTACAAAAAACACTAATGGGTAAAATCCAAGTTTTTCATAAGACTCTTTTCCCTATCAATTATGCTGTGCTGTACACAGTTTTTAAGCAGCTCTCAATTAATTTATCTATGTACATATGCAAAGAAATTGGAAAATAGTACATATATATACACACAGGCTAAAGTCAATATAGGTGTTATTTTTCATTTTCGTCTCTCATTAGAATAGTTCCACTAACATTCAGTCCCTCTGGTGTAGCTGAAATTACATATGGTAATAAAGAACAGAGTAGAGCTACTAATTCAAAGACATCTTTTTGTTCTCGCATGTAACGTTATTAAGTGGAGCTATTACAAAGTAGTGGTCAAGGGTCTTCACGGTCACATTTCATTTTGACCTCTGATCTACATCCTTTCTGTAATAGACCATCATATACCATCATATACCACAGTACTACAGTAGCTAACTCCACACATAAAATCACATTTTATCAAAAAAAATTGTATATTCCCTACTCCTCAGCAGCAATGAAAGCAATCCTCCCCCGCACCCTGACTCCCTTAAATTATGTAGAATCTACTTTTTTATCCTGGGTATGTTTAAATAGAGCAAGAAAAACAATTTTTCTGTCACTGGTAACAATGTTTCTGTAGTTGTACACAGCACCTTAAAAGTTGATTGCAATAGTAAATCCCTTCCATCCGCTTTTGTCTGCTGGTTCAGAAAATAACTTGTCATAGTATCTCAAGGTCTGGGAATCCTTGATCTCAAATCCACTGTCTCACCAAAGACGCTGGTTATTGGCATGACGAGCCTTAAGAATTGGTAATGTACCTAATGTACTTCGGATCTCTTTTACATGCCTGTACCACGTATTAGCGTTGGTTTATAAGGATACGGCTTTGTGAAGAGCTACGTACTGAGGTTTAAGTGTCATCAGTCAGATGAAAGAATGTTTATCTCTCAATGAGCTAATGATTTGTTTGTAGTCCAGTGAAGCAACTAGCCTATATGCCATCTGGAAAGGAGATGTCTCTGTCTAGCTAACATCTGAAATACATCAGCATTTCTACAGTAAGGTGAATTGCCGCTTGTCCTGTACAAGAATATTCAAACTGACCTCTAAGAAAGTGATGAATTACAGGAAAACATGAAGAGAAAGAGAGGGAATGCTTGAATCTGAACAGAATTCCAAGAAAAGTTTGGCCAGTTATCACATACAAGTAACCCCTAAACAGAGGTTTTTTTCAGTGACATTTAAATCCAAAGCAGTAGGTTTTGTCCAAGAACTGGATCCCAGCCATAAAGCACCAAAGTATTCTGACTGCTTGTTAGCTGAAGATGAGCTAAAATACAGGTAGATATAAAGATTTGCTTTTATTTCTTTTGGCTTGCCTCTGCACCTACTAACTTTGTTGTCTATATTTGGCTTATGTAAATAAATTATCCTTCCACTTTTATCTCATGGGGGATTTTAGGTTAGCTGGCAATAAATAAAACATTCTGCTCTGACGGGTGTGGATGATCATTAAGACATGGGTATTGGACCATTTTCAAGGTTCCAGTACCCCGCCACAAGTAATCATACAGAATAAAGAAAAAGCGAGGACGACCTCCTTTTTCTAAGCTGTTCTGCTTGTCTGGGAAGCTGGCAGTGCAGAGTGTCACTGTGGAGGAAATATCATCCCCACTGATTAACATTGGCTGGAGATATGCCAGCATGCAAGAGACCTATGCGGAGAATGCCAGGACCTTGGTTATCACCCAGACCTCTTCAGTGATTCATGTCACAGTACTCCATCTGGGCCAGGCAGTACTGAGCAAGAACCTGATACGTACACGTACATTCCTAAACTGCAGAAATGTTTTGAACATCCCCTGGTATTGAATGCTCCTGTTCTTTGCCCAGCAATGACAAGAGATACTTCTTCTGAAAAAGTAGTCATCAACCACAAGCCCAATGTCTGACAAGACTGCAATCCAGGCAGCGATTTCCCATGCTTCCCCTCTTTAGGGGGCATTATTAGCTTGCTTATCATCACTGTTCTTTTCTAAGATTATCAATACAACACAAACGTCCAGACAAATGGAAAAACAAAGGTTTGAAAGGTTATGTATTATGGGGTTCATGAGTTGTAGTTATGTACTCTCTATCAAGTTTGATTAGAGAAGTCTTTTCTAACAATTTTGGACTTTCCATTTACATTACTCAACAGAAATATTTGTGGTGACATTCCAAATGTTCAGAATGTGGATTCCTTCTTATTTCAATGGGAACTCTGAATTAGACCCCTACTGAAAAGGCCAATCCAAACAAAATAAAAACCATTTGCATAAAAAACTGATCCACAAAATGGCAGCGTTCACTTCATGGGCAATACAATATTTCATGATTTTTCATTTTCACAGAAACAATTTCCATGTGCTAAGTTACCAGCTATAAGTGAATTCTGAGATTTCTCTGCACGCCACAGCATGAAACTGATGATCTACATTTAATCCTAAATGCCCAGCAGGTCTATGTTCTGATACGCCTTTGTCTCTCACCCCATTTTTCTTCAAAAACTCAGGCTTCTTTTTGAAATGTGCCCACTTTATGCATATGTTTTCAAGCTTTTATTCTATACCAAAAATACCTGGAAAACAAGATGACAGACAGCACAAGAAAAAAAAATCAGGGTTGGCAGCATATTCGGGAACATGCCAAAGGTTTCGTGGAATAAATTCCGTTTGGCAAGTTTAGAGATAAAAGAATCCAGCTGCTTTCAAACACCAAATGCACCACTAAAAAGTCTCTAAAATTGCAGAAACATCTTAAATCAACAAAACATATAATCCTCCCACACAAAACAAGAACAGCAGCAACAAAAGAACACAAAACGTTCCTATTTAGATAGACTTCAATGCTAGCTGAAGTATGTCTGTTCCAGGCAGTTTGTCAAAGAATACGCTTATATACAACAAAGGGCATAGGGTTGAGGGATTTTATGATGCTTCAGGCTATTGCAAAGCTAGGCAAAGAGATGAAAGCAGTCATGCTGCTGAGGGACCTAGGATAAGGAACCAGGCTGAGCCATATGATGATTAGAAACACTTCTGCAAAGGATTCCATCCACTTGATTAGCCTTTCAATGACTGTATGGCTGAACAGGAGTTACTCGTTTAGGGCTTGATTCAATGTTCACCGAAGTCAGTCATGACTTTCTACTACCTTTAAAAGGTCTTTGGATCAGATGCTAATAGAATAAAACCCATCTATTTATGTATCCTGTCTTCCAAGTTTAGGTATAACCTGTTCAACTCCTTCATGACATGTAGGGCATGTAAAACACACTTCTAGCAAAACTGGAACTGGAAGTACCTAAGATAGGGACTAGCTCCTTCATTGTAATAGGAGAAAATACTCATAGAGGAGTCTGCAGAAATGGCAAGAACACTGCTCTTTTAATTCTAAAGAGAATCTGTATTTTCAGGCTGTTGTTCCTTGTCATTGTTCCTTCAACAGAATATCCACTGCCCCAGGTTCCTAGCTCTGCTCCTCACAGCCACAGCCCCTTGACAGAAATTAATACCCTGCACAATCCAACAACTTGTGTGACTACACTCAAAAACAGACTTGCAAAATGGGTTGGCCGTACTGAAACATGAACATATTTTATTTCATTTTTAAATGGACTGTTTCACAGATCTAGGTTTGAAGTCAGTCACACTAGCACAAGTGAGGGTAAGATACTTCCAGTAAATGAAGACAAAGGAGTCACTAGAAGCTACTGACAGAATACTATCCTGGGACAACAGCCTGGATGTCCAAAAAGCCAGCAAAGAGTCCTTATGGGAAGAGTCCTCCTTGTAGGTAACTAACACTCAAAGGTAACAATTTCACTAAGAAGCAAAATGAATAAACATTGTATTGAAAGTTCCTTTCATCTCTCCTTATCACCTGATAATACTACAGTATCAGTTATGAGGAGCTTTGAAACTCACATTTCAAGCTGGTAATTTTCAGCTAGTCTTTAAAAAGACATTACATCTAAGCAAAAGCAGTTCAGTAACTCTGCAGTATGAAAACTAAACATAAACTTTTCCATTTCTAAACACACACACAAAGAATGTAAAAAAGACTTGTGCTGAAATGGCTGGAAACAGAAGGCACAAATTTGGCAGGCAAAATGACTAAATAAGAAGAAATGCCTTCACATTTTCCAATTAAAATGGGATTTGCTTTGACTGATCTGCTGCAAATCAGTCTTTTTGTCCTTTATCAAGTGTTTTCCCTCAGCTTGAAAGGAAGCAGCTAAGGAACATCATGCTGTGCTTGTGTACAATTAACTTAGCCAAGCAATGAAACATGCAGAGAAGAAACAGAACAGCCCTGTCTGTGATATGTGGATTTTTATAGTGTGCTTACACAGCGCTGAACATCCAGTATGGTAAAAGCACTGTAGTTCGCAAGATCTGTGTATTTATTATATCCTATTCACGTATCACCTCCACAGTCTCTGTAAAATACCTGAATGAATTACAAAATCCATAACATCACAGAAAGTTGTTTTCTATTCAGTAATCAATACAGGCACTAGGTCTTCAATCCACAAAGGGATGCCAACATGTCCCTATGGATCAAGCTGTTTATAATTAGGGTGAGAATCACCTCACTACAGAGGGTCTGTGTAATTTCTTACACATTACCTCAGCCCTATGATTTCAAATGTCTGAAGAGCTCCAAAGTGGTCTATTAGAGATTTCATCTTATACCTCCTCCTGCACGACATGTCTTTTTCCAATAGTATACTTGGCCTTTAATTTGCCAGCAACTGCTTTGTTAGAAGAAAAAGTCTGACTTTTATCACTTTGTCATATCCCATTGCTGAAACAACATTACACTGATTCAACATCAAACTGACATGAAGCACCTTGTTGTAACCATACTGAAGTAGCTTTAATATTTTTCCCTGTAGATTTCTCCAGATAATAATGAGCTTTACTTTTGATGCTCCGGTCTTTGTAGCGCTGGACATTTGTATGCAAATGGACAAGTTGCACAGCAGCAGAAAATGAGACTTCTGTATTTTTTGATGTTGGTTGGACTGAATCTTCTCAGCATGTCTATATAAGGTTGACTAAAAAGAGGCATTGTCTTTATATCAGATACGTCCTCTACAGAAAGACTATTTTCTACACTTCCAGGAATTTAGCTTCTTTGAGATTTTAAGTGCCAGTGTTGGAGCTGGCTGAATACTATTTGCCAGCTGACACTAATTTTGATCTTCTCTAATTCACAATCATTCATAAATATTTCTCACTGTCAAGGAACAAATTTTGTCCCTGTATGCTTTTGCCAAATGGTTTGGTGGCCCATTTTACAGATGCTGGTTACTCATGAACATACCAGCTATTGACTATTTGAGTTATGTGTATGCTTTTCATCCATTGCCTTTTTTGCGGAGTGAGTGGCTGAAACTTTCTTGGAAAATAATCGATAGCAAACAACAAAGAATGGATTTCCGTGACTAATCCTTTGGGATTTGCAAACATCTCCATGACTGTTCCACCATTGTACAAATATTAAAGACTGGCAAATAGCAGAGCCACCACAGTCTTCAAGAATGTTGAATTAAAATGATTTAATTGTTATTATATTTACAAGAGTTCCCTTTTCCGCTATCTTGCCAGCCTTAACCACTATTTTCCATAGCAACAGTGGCTAAAAAGAGGGCAGCAGATCTGTGCTAATGGCCTGCAGGAAAAGTATTGAGAAATAGGCTTTTCTTCCACCTTCAGCTAATATACTATCTGGAGGCTGCACCCATATTCCTTTCAGATGGGGGGATCACAATCTATGTCTTCAGGTATCTCCAGTTTGACCTACTGCAAATGTCCAGATTCCTGCTGCTTGCCTTCCAAGCAAGCTATGAGAGCACATAAACTTCAGTACTGTGGAGCTCCTGCTGGCTTCCCATCTAGTGAAACTACACACATTTTAAGCTCTTGTTCCTAACCTAAAAGGAACCTTTAATTATTAGGACCTGGCTATATGGAAACCATTTAATTTTTTTTGCAGCACCGCACTGCTGTAACAACAGGCCTTGCAGATACTGAAACTATGCAAAGTTTATCAGGAAAAACTGTCAGGAGCTCAGGGCTGAGCATTTTTAGCTGACCTACTTGAGCTATGGAACATAGTATCAGGAGGGATTGGCATGAGTTTAAATATACACAGGAAGATGCTTATGACCCGCCTCTCCCCATATTGCAAGCTTTTCTGTAGCAATGAGTGCAGAATACACAATAATCTCAGAGAAGGACAATGGAAACTCTAAAAACACATCAGAATAAATATCAAGAGCTAAGCACAATGATGGGTAACGTGCTCTCAAAACGAGGGCACAGACAGGACTTGAACACAGAGTGCATCAGGTACCTGGCACAGCTGATCTAGCTCAATCTGCTAAAGGTCTCTAAACCTCCAAAGCATTGAGGGTGAACTTGATTTATCAGAACTAGAGAGAAATGACGGCACAGGATGGTCAGGGGTACAAATCCTAATTTACGTCAACGTAAAATGGAGCTTGCTACTGTTACTCCAGCTCAAGAGCTAGAGCTCTGTGCTCCCAGTCCAGTCAGATAATACATATAAAAATAAAAAGGCATGTGAGTAGTCCCCTTATTTACAATGTCTATGCTATTCACAGCAGGGTGAGTGTCTGGCTACAACAAAGCTTTCGGTAAGGTTACTGATCATGAGAGCCTCCATGAGAGTGTGCATTAAAGCTGCTTTTAGTAGTAGGAGTCTCTCAGTATGAATATTTGCTACTATCAGGCTCAAGACAAAGCATCTATTCAGAGACTTTCATTCACCCATTTTAAAACGGTTTACAAGGGTGGCTGATAAGAACTGGCTGTGCTTCACTACTGAAGGCAACTGAGGCACTACAGAAATAAGACTTTCTTTTTTTCTTTTTTTGGTCAAAAATGGCTTCTTCTTTGAGTGCCCTAATGTTTTTGTCCAAGGTTAAGATATTGAAAAGACTGAGTATTAGAGGTAGCGGTGTTCCCCTGAACAATCCTGTCATCACAGCAGGCTTTCAGCATTTCTGAAAATGTTACCAGAGCCTGAAGATTAACACTTCAAGCTAAATACCTAGATCTGAAGAACACTTTTGAATACATAGTCCTATGTCTCTAAGACTACAGTCACACAGAAAGTCAGTGGTAGAGTCAAACTCCATAACTCTCAAAAGATGTTTCTCCTTCAGAGCAAGTATAAATATGAGTAAATGAAACAAGCTATACCACATGGCTTGTTTGTTCAACAAAAGTAGCAAGAATGATTTGTATGTGGAAAACTTCTCAATAGAAAGGCATATGTTGGCATGACAATACATTAAAGAGCTTTTTTGTAGAAATACAACAAGAATAATACACGAGGGGATTATTATGAGGACAGTACTCCAGAGCCTCATCAAATGTGGTTTGTTAGAAACAGGAACAAATAACACTTTCTCTAAGTTAGTTGAACTTGCAGCAATGACCCTTAAAGCTAGTAATAAAATTTTCCAAAGACCTGAAACAAATAAAAGTTGCTTTTGTTGTACTCCTCCCTTTGTAACTTTTCAGGAATATTTTGGGCCTAGAAAATTTACTATTTTCAACTGATGGGTTTTATTTTGCCTGCATTCTTTGTCACCCTGTATATATATTCTTTCAATCACCTAATAACTTCTGTTTTGCTCTCTGATCCTTTTGTTTTCTTTCCTTTGTCTGGGCCTCAAAAATAAAAATTTATAAACAAGGTAAGAGGACACAGGGTGATGGTTTTCTACTTTCAAGAACAGGGATAAATATTTTGAGAGAGGATACAAGAATTAACACATACTGAGAAAATAAAGAACTCGGAATAACAGCTGAAGTTCTCCACCAGCACATATGTAAGTTGCTTTGCATAAATCAGATGCATTACAGAGTCTGGGATAAGATACTCTAAGAAAAAGTTACTTTAAAAAGGTAAAACAAATACACACCACTTACTATATTCATGAAGGACTAGACTGGAGCTTTACCCCTTTTACTTGAAACAATATTAAGTTATATTCCAAGTCTTGTTCTGAACACATTTTTAGAATCAATTATGCTAAGAGGTTTGAGCTACCTGAAGATTAATCTTCTGGTCTCAACGACAACTTAGCTGAATAAAGCAACTCCTCTTCTGCAAGAAACGTCATTCTTCACCTAGAGACAGAAGAAACCATTTCCAAAACCGTCCTTTTTATGACCTTCACTGTGCTGGAAGATAAGATGATCATCTGACTGTATTCTTGCTCCTGCCAGCAAAAATTAGACTGCCAGATTATGTTTTCCATTTAAAGTGAATGAAGGTTTTCAGGAGCTCAGGTTTGCCTCAGTAGTCAGCCCTGCTAAAATGGGGTGTTTTCTTTTGGCACATAGTTTCCTAGCAGTAGCCAGGACTAGTGAGACACAAAGCTGTGTCAGCGGGTGGAAAAGCAGAAGTGACTACATAGAACATTAAACGCGTTGATTAGTGCATTTTTATAAATGTTGACATCATTCTCGCATCTATGAAGTTCAGTACTGACACATCTGCGCTACAGTCCTGCACCTGACTGCCACTGATGTACACATAAAAGAAGAGTAATGACAACAGCATAGGTTTCAGCTCTTGAACATTACTCAGACACATGCAGGCCTCACTGAAGCTTCTGCTGCTTCAACAGCAGCAGTGTCACAGTGTGACAGTAACTACATGCAGCCTGCCTTAAGCCATCTGGGGCATCTCTCCTCTGTGTCACGCTGCAGGCATACCCACATCGAGGAAGCTAGACCTGCTAAAAGTTAAAGTCCTTGGGCGGCAGGCTCTTTGGGTCATTCACCATACCATCCAGTGGTGGTAATGAAAGCGTGAGACCTTTTGTAGAAAAGCCTATTAAAAAATTACAGTACTTTAAACTTCTCAGTGATTTTTCTACCCAGGAAAATTTAAGTGTATTAGCACAATACCTGATCAACCAACTTTCAATAGAATAAGACTTAAAATTAACTCTAAATGTGTGTAGTTTGTATTCTAATTGAAAACCTACTTTTTCCTTCTTCCAAAGAGCTTCATTTCCCTTGTTGCCAGGGCTTGTGTTTCACCTCAGGCTTGTCATAATACTCAATTCTTTATAGTTTTGCACTTTTCTCCTCCAGGAGCATTCTTCTGTCAGCTCAGCAAGACCTTTTTCATTATATATTCTCTTTTTTTCTCTCTCTTTTTCCTTTCAGGCCCTCTCTCTTCTATGCTCATATTTACTACTTACGACCACATTTTACATTTCCTCACTATTACTTTCCTAGGGTTTCTTTAATACCATCTATCCTATTTCGTAAGGAATACATCCACATTGCTTACTTCTCTCCCTCAGGCATCCTTCTCATCTCCATCTCAAGTCGTTCCCTCTCTTTTTTTCTTTCGGTATTTTTCCTCTTCAGCCTTATATCACCTTCCTCTGCTCCTATCACTATCAAACCGATAAATTGTTTCTGGAGTCCACAGGCTGTGGACAGCTAGGCAGTACCCATTTCTTTGAAGTTAGTGTCCATTCAGGAAAGGGGATATCACTGTCCTTCCCTAGTGAGAACTGACCCACATTAAAGCCCAAGAATTGCTCTCCCCCAGCTGTTTGAGACTGAGGAGATGCCACTGTGGATGCAACCTGCTCTTAAGAGATTTAAAAATCGGGGATTACAACATTTCATTAATACTAATCCTGTCCTGATCTTTAGAACTGCAGTTAAAAATTTCCATTCTGATTGACGTAACTTGGGTGACTACAAATTTTATTTGCTTCAAAAGCCTAACCTCAGCCCTGTGAGGAGTCATTGGCTATGGCAGTGTGACAGCAGTCATATCCAGACTAGCTTCTAAACTGGCGAGAGAGCAGCAGGTGTAAAATCCAGGTCTCTCACTTGGCAGAGCCAAGCTGTCAGGTCAGTACTCATGACAGGTGAAGGAGAAAAACTGGAAAATCAGCTTCTGCAGATAGAGCTAACTTAATATTATTGGAACATATGATATCCATTAGACCCTGAGAATTTCAAGAACTAGAAGGTGCCGTAAGTAAACTGTAACTACTATCCCCAACAACAGGCATACATATGTTTTCCTCTACCCATGTTTATCCAAACAAATCAGCACGCAAGCTCACATTAAATGGGAAATTCTCTCAAGAGCACAGAAGGAGGTTTCCAACCTCTGACTTCCCAGGCCAGGGCAGGTGCAGAGGGCAGAGTCACCATTAGGTGGGAGCTGCTGGTCTCAGCTTGGCTGGGCAGCAGACAAAAAGGAGATGCTATCAAGCAGAAGCAGCACAGCTCTTCAGACAACAGTAGCCAGTAGGAGAGGCAGTTTGGGAGCTAGCTGTGATCTTAACATTTGGTCCTAATGAGCTGGACTGAACTTTCTCCAACACAGTTGTGCTTAAAGCTGTTTTTCTGGACCGAGGCTGCCGTCCTGGTCTAATTATTGTAATAATTCCACATTCCCCTGCCTTGTGTAATTAACTTGAGTTTGTGGTTTTGCAGAGAAGACCGCTATTAAAACAAAATCAAGCCGGTTAGTGGTAGCAGTAGTGTTTGTACTACTGCAGCACCTCAAACTTAGTCACGGCTCAGGATTCTAGAGTCCTGAGGCTGTGCTGAGGAGGATGAAGAAACCTAACAGAGTACACACTATACGTCACAAGATGGAAGCACTGCATCTTTCTCCAGCTTGGCAATGGTTCAGCGTTTTACATTCGGTTCTTTATGGACACATGATTTCCTGTTGCCCACTGAATACTAGCCTGGGGACCAAGCCACAATGCTGAAATATTACTCATCATCTATTCAGATATGAAGCCACCTTCCTCAGGACAGGGCCTGCTGCAGGGAGAGGGGGTGACTATTGTAGGTACTCCCATGGTTCCCATCAGAGCAACACTGAAGCAGCTCACTGTCCCTGATGTGTTCATCATTGCGATGCCCCTGTGTAGAGAGGTAGCCTAGGTCTTGAAGGACTTTATTGACAAAGCACCTTGCCTAAGGTGATACAAAAAAACCAAAAACCACAAGATCTGTGGCAAAGCAGGAACTGAATTCAAATTTTCCTGGTGGCCACAGGGCTTAGTGTCTACTATTCTCTGAACAACCTTTCCTTACACCACACTAGGTTTGCATGCCATATTAAAAGCTAAGATGCAAATGTTTACACAGCACATCTAGTTTCTTCCTTTTTAAAAAGAAAAGTGTAAGGTAGTGGTATGCTACCAAAAAATTGTTGTAATTTTCCTTTTGTTTTAAAATAAGCCAAGAAGTTTTAAGCTTTAAGCTTTCATAGCTTTAAGCTATGAAACACTACAGGGTTTCATAGCCTTAGAGAAGGACTGAAAACTATCAGTGTAAAGTCTTAAGGCCTTTCCATTTTCTTAATTGTGTTTAATCTAAAAGAGTTACACTATTTCCCAAGTAGCTGCTGTATAATCGTATTTGCACTTGCACTGCTTTTCCTCCACATTTTTATATAGCGAGCAAAATTTTATTAACCACATTTGAGGAGAAGCTGAAAACCAAAGAGAATAAACAAAACTTCACACAGCAAGTGATCTGAGGCTGCAAGAAGGCAACCCAGCATTACAGAAACATCATGTGGGCCCTCTGGTTCCTGTGCCATGTTTTTTGCTTGGCATGACAGCAGCGGGCACCAACAGTCACAGCTAGGCAGCAAGTCTGTCAGTGAACACACCAAGAAGCAGAGCTTTAAGCAGCCAGAAAAACATAGTTTGAAAACCAGAAAGGGAAGAGGTGGTTTGAAAGCCACTGAAATACTCCATTCACAATGATGAGCCCATAACCTGAATTTTCAATTAAATTAAAAGTATCTGTTCTTTTACATTTAGATAGAAGTGGTCTTGAGCTGAGACTCTGCCCACAGAGGAATAAGTATTAGGTGAGGGTAGAGGACTAAACGGTAGTGAGTTGGTCCATTTAGGTCTTCATTTAAGGGACTACGTGGTACAAACCAAAGTTTGGTTGCAGTCTGGGTGCCTCCCAGATTTTGTTTTTTACATTTTTGCCCTGCCTACACATAGTTTTTCCATCCAACTCGAATAATTTTTTCCTCTTACTTTTCAATTCTACGCTCAAACATTTAACCTCTCTTCTTTGTCCAGTTGCACTGGTCTTTGCTCGCTCTCTCTTTGGCCCCACCCACACTCCCCCCTCAACCATTTTTGTTTGCAATCTCTAGAAAAGAAACATTATAAATTAAAATTCTGGTGAAGACTTCATTCTATGATTCAAGGAAATAATAGTTCTGAATGAAACAGGCTGACACCTTAGAGCCAGACACAGTGAGCCCTGATCTGAACGCTAGCACATTTATTTATCTAACAGTTCACTCCAAAAGATAATCATGCTGATCATATCAGAAAGTACATCTATGCAAACATACTATGGTTGCATATTTACTGGGAAGCACTTGAAAAAAAGTTACTTGCACAATCATGCATCATTGGTTATGTGTTCAAGATAAAGTTTAAACACTGTTTATACCTTTCAGTTTATATCCTGTTATCTTTGTCTGTGCACTAAGAAGATTTAAAATCTCCAGACAATCCTTTAAATCTAATAACAGTTTAGCAAAAAAATTACAAGGCTGTGAGAAAAATATTTAACAGATACATTAATATGAATCCTCCATGCAGTAAAGCGTAATGAAACTATATGAATATAAATTACTATTCAAAATATTTTAGTATGTATATCTTGTAGGTTTCTAACCCAATTATTTTTAAAATATCTGCTCCTTAAAAATGAAATGCATAATAACTTAAGTGTAATCTTACTTTTTGTATGTTTTCTGCATATAAAATACTCCTGTGTTTTTGTAAATGAATCCCAGTGATAAGGAACAAACGCCATGAAAATAAACACAAAGTAGTTACATAAGGTAAAGTAAGGAGTCCTTGCTGAGCCAAGCCCTTTCATTGGTGAGCATTGCAAAACCAAGGAAAGTGTTATAATATTTTATATGCCCAACATCCAACTTTAAGCAACTCTCCTTTGAAACTGCAGACAAGGAGAGCTCACAGACCATGAATTCTCTCATCAATTTATGATCTGTCTCCGGTGCTGTTTCTCTGCTTTCAGACCAAGAGAAGCAGGCAATTTTACAGTCCACATTCAGCTGCAGACAAGAGGTAAATAAGCTCATCTGCTCCACTAACAAGAAAGAACGAACTTGTTAAGTACCTACCTTCTTTTCATTTTCTTGGTTCCAGTTCCTCCGCAGTCTTCAGCCTTGCAAAACTCCTCCAGCCTGTGTGACCCCGCAACAGACTCTTGAGTGATTCATTGTGGCAAACTTCCTTCTGTTCAGCTTCAGTTTATGCGGCCAGACTGGCTGAGGTGGAAAAAAAAAAACCAACCAAACACAAAACAAAGGAAAAAATAAAAAGTGGAGGCATTGACAGAAGAAACTAAAACCATCTTAAGAAACAGTGGGTCTGGTTAAGGCACACTGTTCTTTCACCATGGTAGAGAGTTAGTTTACTGACTATTGACTTTGGCTGTAGGTCACTAGGGTTCTAATGCCAGGCAAGGCAAAAGGCATCTTGTTCTTTGATAGGATTTAAGGGTAATCGGGAGAAAAACTGAGAACAGTTATTAGCATTTGGGGGTATGATTGCTAATCCAGCAATGATGCATGACTGATTTATTAACTGTTTCACTCACAGAAACAAATGGAAGAAGGTTCTGCCAAGAATCTGCTGTTCTTTGATGGAGACCACAATGTCTGAATCCCTTTCTTAGAGCAAAGCCGTGGCAAATGCTGAGCCTGTGTGTTTCGCAATAAGGGATTAATTCTGTCTTAATGCATAATCCTATAAGCTCACAGAGGAGAGAGTGCTTGCAGAGAATTTTAAAAAAGCATACAGAAATACACCTAGTGTGTTATATGTATTTATAGACAAAGAGGAAGAAATATTTCTGCATGCATTTTTCCCCTATTTATCAATATAATCAGTAGCTAAACTAGGTCGCATGTCAAAAGTAAGCCATTAGTGCTTCCCCTACTTCTTCCTCTCCACCACCAAATTCTGATTCCATGTGTGGCACTGCCACAAAAGCAGCCAAACTGCATGTTGTAGGTTACTCTTCAACAGGACTATGGGGCCTTAAAGAACTCTGGAGCCTCTTACACAAGAAAACATTCTCTGCCTCAAAAGGCTTACAAGACAACCATTCATCATACTGAACCGGCTGCGTTAGCAGCTCACATAAAAATCATTCATTTGCAGCATTTGTAAATTCCCATCCCATAGGCACCTATTTGCATGTTGCAATGATACGTCCAGGAAAAGACGTGCTGATCTACACAGTGACCTAAGTACAAGGATCAGAGGCAGAAGTTTCCACCCTGAAGGGCCAGGTGTGCAGCGCTCAGCTTTCAGATACCCAGGTTCTTTGTCACGCACAGCGTTGAGCCTTTTAAGTTGAATTCGTGTCTCACTTTCAGAATTCTTCCCAAGTCTGAGTAACCTACTCAGGTATCCTAAATTATATGTACTCCCTATTACGGCTTAAGACAACACTGCTTTTGAAATAAGAGCTATTAACATTTCCATTATGTCTTTACGCCAGGAGGACTTCTCTATTTGAGTTGTCAGTTTAATTGTTAATCACTTTATGTACCAGATACCTCATAAAAACAAGTCAAGACGCAGATCTTGGTTCAAACAATCTGCATTCAGCATTATATAACAAGTGAGAATTGTTAGCTGGCAATAAACAAATAAGAAAGACTGAAACAGAAAGAGTGAGGAGGGGAACATAGATTATAAGAAAGGCCAAAAGTTATCTAGGCCTTCCGCCTGATCCATACAGCCAGAGCTGTATGAATCCCGCAACAGCTAAACATCATTGCTGAGCCTTCCACCACATTTTCTCCTCTTCAACGCGTGCCTTCAAATTTAACAGAATATGTTATTAACACCAAAATGCAACCCACTGCTCTTCACACAGCAAAAAAACCTCCATTCAGCAGTCCATTCCCTGGATAATTTGAACAGTCAAAGTTGGCCTGAAAGTAGGTAGGGTTGGCCACACCCAATCAGCTGCAGAACGTGTGCAACCACTGTGCCATTGTAACAGATCGGCATAGAAACATCACTTCAAGTGTCCTGGTTTCGGCTCGGATAGAGTTAAATTTCTTCCTAGTGCTGTGTTTTGGATTTAGTATGAGAAGAATGTTGAAAACACACTCATGTTTTTAGTCGTTGCTAAGCACCCTACTCGTCAAGGACTTTTTGGCCTCCCATGTTCTGCCAGGTGCACAAGAGGCTGGGAGGGAGCATAGCCAGGACAGCTGACCCAGCTGGCCAATGGGGTATTCCATACCAAGGGACGTCATGCTCAGTATATGAATGGTAGGCGTGTTCCAGGAAGTAGCAATCGCTACTTGGTTATCAGTCAGTGGGTGGTAAGCAATTGCATTGTGCATCACTCACTTTGTACATTCTATTATTATCCCTTCTTCTTCTGTTCTATTAAACTGTCTTTATCTCAATCCACAAATTTTACTTTTTTTTTTTTTGATTCTCTTCCCCATCCCACTTGGGGGTGTGGGGGAGGAGAGTGAGCGGGTAGCTGTGTGGTGTTTGGCTGCCTGCCGGGTTAAACCACCACACAAGCACTCAAAAAAAGGCTAAAGATTAAGATTCCCCCAAAGCTGGGTCAAACTTTTTTTCTTTTAAATGAATGTCCTAGAAAAAAAAGCAAGACTTGAGTAAGAAGTTGCAAACTGTGGGCAAGAAGAAAAGCATTTGCATACTGATGCTTTCTCAGCAAGTCCTCTCACTTGCACTGTGGGCAGTTTCACTGCTGATGTAAGAGCCCTGCCTGACTCTCTGCACCTCACCTTGCTTTGGCTTGTACTGTAATATTATACTGAGCTTCATCTTCACGATTAATCTCAATGACTTTTTCAGACAGATTTGGACCTGTCCTCTGATAATTTATGAATCCTGCAAGCTGATCTGGGTGTCAGAACATCCACTCAATTAATATATTGGCTTATCTTGGTTAAGTAGCGACCTTAAAAAGCAGTACAGAAATCACAAAATGTCTCAAAATGGCTATGTGTCATTAAAAACTGGGATAATGGCATAACGTCAAGTAGTTTTCCCTTCACTTTTGGTCAACTTCACAAGCCTGCTTCTGCCTAAGGAAGGGAAAGGCCTGCAAATAAATAGCTATAGCAGAAATAAATAGCTTAGCAGAGAGGTAGAAGAGCAGAGCACATTTTAGGTGGAACAAGATGGCAACAACTCAGTGAGGGAGTCTGACCTACCTCAGTCTCTAACAACAGGAGCCCTGCAGGGTAACAGGTTAAGCCAAGTGGAAAAATTTATCCTAATAGTCTGGTTTCCCACAAAGTATATAGCCTCCAAACCCATCATAATCCCACTTTATTTTCTTTAGTACAGCATCATCTGTCAAGAATTAAAGTGATTTAGTAGGTATGTAAGGTAACTACTTTGTAGAAACTCACTAAAGTTTAAATTTAAAGAGTTGCTTAATTTTCTTCTCCAGTACAGATAGTATCCTTTTCCTTACTTAGCTGGTACATATTCAGCACCAAACTAATTTAAAATACTGAGACTTTATCAACTGTGTCTTTCTCTAGTATCCTAAAAATACAGCACTCTTTTTCCACGTTTATGGAAAGTAAAACAGCCTTTTATTCTATTATCTTTTATTTGAAGGCTCCATACAAATTGTTCCTTCAAAGCCTTTATTGCCTTCAGAGGAGGAAAGCCATAAACATCCTTTAGCTGTAGTGCCTGACACTTGAAAGCTCATCCTGACTATTTGCATCTTTAGATACCAGACTCCCTGGTAGTGCTACCAGGAATCTCAAACACATAGACACAAAACATCAAATTAATCAATATGAACACTGTAATTGCTCAACACCAAAATACTTAAATGTGAACATTTAAATGTATATCCCAGGACTCATGTCATATTTATTGCACATAATGATGTTATCTTCCTGCACCACCCCAGTCATAGACTTGGACATGTTATTTCTAGCAAAAAAATCATGTAGAAAAAATGGCCTAGTCTATTGCACCAAGTATTGTACCACCTAAGAACTGCAGCTGGGTAATTTGCAGTTTACTCTTAGGTCTGAAACCAGCTTACACTGACAGGAAGAGAAATTGAGAAGGTTATCTCCCACTGACCTGTCCGTTTCTCTCTTATGAAAAACACTGCATCTTCAGGGTTGAACAGTCTTCACACATAAATCTTAACAGCTCTGTAAACATCTGCACCATCGTTCATCAATTACCCTCCCCTGCCTTCTGTCACTGGCAAAGTTTGGGGAGAATTTGTTTGTCTCACTGGAGAGTGACTTCTTCTGGAATAAAAGTTTATGTCTTTTCTTTGTTCCATGCCCAGAAAGAGAATGAAGAAACGTGGCCAGGTTGTTAATCTAATCAATTGCCTGACTTTTTTCTCCATTTTTAGTGGACTTTAATTTCACTAGCTCCCTAAAGACTTTCAGGTTTGGCACAATGCCAGACAGGGCAGAGGTAATGGAGTCACCTCAGTATGAACTGCTTCCACAACCAGCCTAGGTCAGTACCCAGGAACACCCCAGGATGACTTTTCTTAGCAGCTAGGTATACATCATGTCCTAGGGACAAACCCCACATGTTTTCAAAGGGCAACCTTGAGTCTGATTGTCATCTTAATTCTGTCCATGTAAATGAGATGTTATTTCCATTAGCACTGAAGAACAACTGAACTAGAGGCTGGATTTAGTGAGATTCACACAAATCACTCATCAGCCCTTTCAGGCAGGGCCCTTTTTTTCCTGATTCTGTACAGCAGCCAAGCAGCTAGCTCACACCACCCTGACCTGCGACAAGGGTTTCTAGGCACAAGAGAAGAGAGGGGGGAGAAAGGGAGAAACAGAAGGATGCATAGAGAGCCCCATCTGCCAGCCATGAAGGAAAGATAAATTGCATGAAAAAGATCCAAGGCCTAGAGGAGGTTCTCACATTATCATTTACAAAATGTTACAGCTTTGATCTATAATCCATGTTCTCTTATTCCTCCTCCTCCTTTTACATCCATCAGGAATTGTCATCCTTTATCTTATTTGGAGTTAGAGCTGTGAGTGTGGGGAGACCAGATCTTTGTAAAGTGCTTTTGCCCTTTTGTGGCAGCATTAAAAAGACAGCTTTCCATGACCGCATTTTTCTGTGGGTGTAGGACTCCCCTCCCGAAGCAGCAGGTATTGCCCACTATCTCTATCATTATTGAGCACTTGGAGATCCTGGACTGAAAACAAGTGCGGAGTATCAGTACACACATTTTAAAACCCAAGAGACCTTCTCTTATTTTAATGTAACTGATAGAGTTTCCCAGGCTCTTCAAGGATAACTTAAAACCTCTGATCAGTGCTTTTTGCTTTAAAGCTACCACAGTGTCCCCAAAAGTAAAACAAAACACACCTGCAACCGAAATGTCATACAAAAATTAACCACTATTTCTTTAGGACTTACGGGACCAAATCCTGCTTAATGAGGCAACCCAGGCAAACGCTAAGAATCAATGAGTTTGACCCATGGCATTCTATTGTCTGCAACAAACCCAGCTAAAGGTATGCTCACAAAGATGTGCCCATTTCATCTGTGATACAGGCGCACAAACAAGCATGGGAGAGTGGATGGAAGAGAAGAAAATTTTGTGAGAATCCAGGTAATAAAACTGATAGTGAGGAGAGTTCTTGTCTTAACAGGGGCTAAACAAGTTCTCATTTCAAATAAGAAGTTGTAAGATGTTTCATTTCCCCGCTGATTCATAATGTTGTGACATTGAAAGCAAGAGGAGGGATATGCAAGGGAAAGGGGCAATGTTTCCTCTCCTATTACACAGGAGCTATTCAAGAAAGGAAAGAAACCAAGCTCAAATCTATGCTTCGCTGCTCATAGCATTTGCTGAGTGGCAAATAGATACCAAGTGAGTGAAAAGGTTTAGGGATTTGACATCCGTTGGCAAGGAGAAAGCTCATCATCTGCATCCCTTGCAGCTGCTGATACTCGGCCAACACACTCCTACTCTGATGTCAGCAGTCTAAATGAGGGCCTTACTCTGATAGTTTAATCCCAGGAAATCTCTGCTGAATTATTAGCTGAGGCTCTGACTTCCACAATTGCACACTGCTCCTCAAGCACAGAGAAGATTCACTAGCTTCCAATTAAGGCAGGGAAGATTCTGCAACTATTAATCCCTAGTGCAAAATTCAAACTTACTTTCAAGACAGACCTGCTTACACATGTTCACCACCACCACGAGCTCTCAGTGAACAGAAAAGAATTGCCCAGTCCCTCAAGTGATTAGAGCTGGGCTATGTCAGTAATAATTACTAAGTGCAGCAAAATGCCATCTTGGCACTGAAAAACATATTCAGAATACATGAAAATACTGCAACGGCATTTCATCTTCCCTTCTAAGTGGCTGGAAAGCTAAAGTCTGTTTAGCTTTCAGAGTCTCTTGTGGATGTAATCATTTTATATATAACTGGAAAACTTGTTCATGACTCATCTGCCTGTATTACCAATTGAATTTTTTAGTCCACTAGCCAGACGTCCATTATGTGGGCTGCTAAATGATTTACATTGATTGAGTACGCCCTGTATGCGGCTCTTGCAAATTTTATATGCTGGCTGTATGGAGAATGAATGCTTGTTGATTATGCTCCAAATAGCAATGAACCCGATTACCTAAGCCACTCACTCCCAGTAAGGCAGCCAGAAATACAGCTGTTGCTTCACTACCTTAAAGAAACATTTACTGTTTGGATCCTAAACTACTGTAAATTGAAGTAAATGGGAGATTAGTGAAGAACAAGCCCATGAGTTCAAATCACCTCTTTTAATAACTGTTAATTCCTTATGCTCTAGAGTTTGTATTCCAGAGTAGGCCTCACCCCACACCTGGGAAAGTAGCCAAGAATCCAGCTACTTTCGGAATCTGAGTGACTTCTGAGATGGAGCCACCAAGATGAGAAGCCTGAAAAAAGGTAATTTCAGGGAGAAACATAAGGACACTTCTGAATCATCTTGTGGTGAAAAACTGACTTCTATCTTACACAGCTAGAATGAACTTTGGTATGAGGAATGGGTACTAATGACTGCAGAAGGATCATACGAAAAAAAGATTCTGGCTGAAAGCAACTGTCCTGGTTTCAGCTGGGATAGAGTTAAATTTCTTCCTAGTGCTGTGTTTTGGATTTAGTATGAGAAGAATGTTGATAACACACTGATGTTTTCAGTTGTTGCTAAGTACCTTGTCAAGGACAACTATCCTCTGCTACCAAGCTAGACTGGGAGGAGGAAGCACAGCCAGGACAGCTAGCCCAGCTGGCCAACAGGGTATTCCATACTATGTGACGTCATGCTTAGTATATGAATCGTAGGCGTGCTTCAGGAAGTAGCGATCAATACTTGGTTATCGGTCAGCGTGGGTGGTGAGCAATTGCATTGTGCATCACTCATTTTGTATATTCTATTATTATTGTTATTATTTTCCCTTTTCTGTTCTATTAAACTGTCTTTACCTCAACCCACGAGTTTTCCTCACTCTTACCCTTCCGATTCTCTCCCCGTCCCACTGCAGGGGGGAGGGGGGTGTGTGTGTGTGTGTGTAAGCGAGCGGCTGCGTGGTATTTGGCTGCCTGCCAGGTTAAACCACGACAGCAACATGTGGAGGCCACCTAGTCCAAACGCCTTTTCCACACAGGGCTAACTTCACATGAGCTAGTGAGATCCTGGGCCTTGTCCACTCAAGGTTCAATGTGGATTGAGATATCACATCTCTGGCACTGGTTCCAGTGCTCTGCCACTCTTATGGGGAAGAATTTTTTCCCGTTCCTACTGGAACTTCCCTTGTTGCAACATATCACTATTGCCCCTTATCCCTTCACTGTGCAGCTCTAGGCACTTTTGAGCACATCAGCTTTGTACCCAGTGACAGAGCAGAACAGGCGCCGCATGCAGAGCAGTGATAGCAGTGGGCCTGTATGGGTGCAAGACCAAAGGGACATCACCATCAGAGGAAACAGCCGCAGTTCTACAGATTGAGAGCAGCTACAAATTTAGCCAAGAGCCTCACTTAATAGCTCATATTGCATTTCAGGGCTCTGACGCACATGTAATTGTCTGACGTCACCACACAACCCCACATCCGCAATGCTGCTGAGTCTGTGCTTCAGGAAAGGACTTAAAGCTAGAACTGGAATAACAGGAAAGTCAGAGGAGGGTGAAGTACAAGCTTATTCTTTTAAGTTCACAAAGCACCTGTCATACAAAACACTTCTTCCAGAGTAAGAAGCACCAGAGAAAGTCACACAGTGTATCACAGAATTAAATGAAAAAGCCAAAAATTACCAATGTGATTGAAATCAGACCCCTCTGCTCTTGTTCACTGAGCACATTATGAAAACCAATGGTTAAGTGACCTTCCATTCCAATCAATAATGAAATTGCTGTCCATTCAGTAAGGTTTTAGCTCCTATTTCAGACTCTGAGGTATAACCACAAATACATTCGCCACTAAAAATGATGATGGGGGAGGCACGCCCTCACACACATCACACTGGTGCACACCCCAGGAGACTCAGGGTAGATGTAATCTCTTAAGTTTAGCAACACAATCCAGCCAATTAAAAAAAAAAAAAAAAATCTCTTTTTTTTAAATAAATTTTTGCATGTCAGAATCATCTGTCTTCCAAAACTCTCAATTATTTTTACAGATATTAATAGATAAGGCTTAACCATATCATGGAACCTAAGATGGCTGCCTGCACCTATCCGTACGGTTTGGAAATGAGAAACAGTGCACACCACCGAAATGCAAGTTTCACAGTTAGCAAAAGGTGCAACTCCAACTGCATAGAATCAGGCAAAGAAGAAATTAATTATGAAACTCCTCTTTACAAATATGATTTGAGGATTCAATCCACATCCCTTTCTCACTGGAAAGAAAGATAAGGTGCTTTGGAGGATCATTCCGGAGGCCAGTTTATCCACCCGTTCTCCCTCCTGCTCTGCATCTTTCAGACTACTTTGTACAGTGGCTAAAAGGGAGGATATGAACCAATGCCTGTTTGCTCTGATAACTGTCTCTGCTCCTAGTCAGATTAATTGGTTACAACCCAGCTAAAGATTACAGCCTGGTAAAATGATACAGACACAGTCCTTCAGTTACTCTTCACAGTTCATGTGAAGAGACTAAAGTACATTCCTAAGAATGAAAACGGAGTTTCAGTACATGCTAGGGATTGTGCAAAACACATTGCTGTAGAGTACAGTATTTGTCCTTCCAGACTGCAGTTTTAAAGAATATAAAATTTACAGGAAAGTGAAGGTCAAACGGAAGTTTAGAGACACAAGGTGTTCATGAGGATCAACAAACTCAGGATATTTGACAGAATAGTATTAGTGTCTACTACTTTTTGTTCATCCAGGCCTTTGGCATCAAGCTGCTCATGAGACTTAAGGGCTGCAGTAGTATCTGATTTCATACCTCTTCCAATTATGCTGAGAAGAGATTCCCCTCCAAAAAACTGGGAACATGCCAGAAGACTGGAGCATTGTACTGATACTCACTAAAGAGGAAAATGGGTTGACCTCAGTAATTATAACCCTCAGTGCAAGCTAAGATAATGGCAAAAACCATGCAATGCAATCAATAAAGAACGAAAGGATGGGAACGTAAGTAGGGCTGGTCTACGTGGTTATATGGAAAATAGACACTGACTCAGAAACCTGATTGCATTCTCTGAGACTGCGGGATTGATGGCTAATGATAATCATGAAAGTGTAACAACTTTAGTAGAGTACTTGACATAGTGCTGCAAGGTACTCTGCTTAAAAAGGTACCTCTTATCCTGCACTAATGAAAGCACAATAAATGGATTAAAAATTGGCTAACTGAGCCAAATTCACAGAGACACTGGGAAAACACGACCAGTTGAGGAAGTTTCTAATGGGGTTCTGCAGGGTTTCATTCTGGGTACGCTCCATAAAGGTTAGGTTTTTTCCTCCCTCTTCTATGAAACATGTACATAACACATGTATATGTTTGTATGTGTGACACATACACACGTATGTTTATCACACTGAGACTGACAAAGGGTATAAGGACTTGATCATAAGTAAATTCAGCTCAGTAACACATAGTACTCAAGCAAATGCAATGCAATAAATGTAAGAATAGCAAGCACAGGCCTCGCAGGACAAGAGTGTATTCTAGAAAACAATGAACTTGAAAAGAATTTGGGTTTACACAGAATTAAGAGATTGCAGACACATCTGAGGAAGCAAAATGAGTACATACAATCCCTGTGCTTGTACTGTGCTGCAGGGGAGGGGAGAAGCAGTAGAAGAGGAGCTTGTTTCTCAGGTCTTTGATTAAGAACTGGGGAGGAGGCAGAAAGAGCCACAAAGAAGAGGTGAGAGCTCAAGAAAATGCGTTGCAGGAGAGGCCTATGGAGCTCCAGCTGTTCAGGCTATCAAAAGGAAGACAAAGAGATGACTTGGTTACAGCATATAAATCCTTCAAAAGGAGAAAATGAAAATTATTAGAGAGATGTTTAACACAGCAGAGAAAGACACACACACAAAACCCCACTGGTTCAAGCCAAGAAAATTAATTTGTGAAATCAGACAAAGTTGTAATCTACAAGGTGATTAACCAGGAGCAAAGTACCTGGGGGAAGATTTTTCATCTTTGCTTGGCGTTTCCAAACCAAGACTGGCTGTCTTCATGGAGAACAGAAGCTTTAGTCTGACTCTTCAGATCAAGGGGAAAACAAAACTGAAACGCTGCCAAAAGCACCAGTTTTCAGCCTGTGGTGCTTGCCCATATTTACTTCAGAAGTTGCATGATCCCCCTCACAGAGCTGAGATCCAAGTCTTTTATCAGTCACCTACACTCAGCTAAGATTCATCTTCTCCCACTACCAAGTCTCAGGTTTATTTACACATACTCCATATATCTCTAAGCAGGTTGATGAGTAGGCATGACCATTTTTAATACGTGTAATGAAACAAAAAGTAACATTTTCAAGCAGATATCTAAAAACCCAGGGAAATACACATCACCTGCATCCACATGATGAATAGCTATAACACATCTCTAACACAGACTTTTAACTGCTCTCAATCCTGACCTCATCTCTTCCTCTGCTACTAGAAGATGCACAGCTTGTGCCAGGCCACTACATGTGTTCCACACTCCCTGCTTCTCAAATAAAACCAATGAAAGAGATGCCTTCACTTTTTTTCTTTTTTTAATCTGAAGAGAAATCCCAGGACCACACTAAAATGATATTTTCTTTTTTTTCTTTTTTTTAATTAGATCACATCCTCCCCTGTAACTTGGATGTTACCTCTGCCCCAGTGGGCAAGAAAGCCTTCAGAAACACACCCTGCAAATCCTTCATCTACAGACTGTTTTCTTCCTGTAAAGCAACTTGTGCCTATTCGGAAACATAAGGCCGAAACGTGCCTCACGACATACTCTCTCAGCACTTCGTAGAAACACACAGCCTCCCCCGACTTTCACCCTACATGAAACAAATGCAGGATTAAATTGCCATTCGTGGATGCAACCCCCACGCACGCCCGCCAGAGAAAGGCCCTACGCTTTAAACGACGGCTGGGCGTCCCCTCCCGCATCCGAGGCTACACGTAGCGTCGTTCACACGGCGCAGCACACCACCACACGTTACTGCATACAACAGCAAGGCGCACCGCCGCCGCTGGGCAGCAGGGAAATGGCTCCCGGCCCCCTCAGGGACCGTTGCGGCCGTTGGCAGGGGGCGCGGCGCGCCCGCCGCGAGGCCTCTGGCGCCACCCAGCGGGCGCCGCGGGCCACCGCTGCCGGCCCCGGGTGTGGGGGGAGACTGGCGGCGGCCCCGAGCTGGAGCGCCTGCGGCACGGGCTGCCCCGGGGGGAAAGGCCGTGCCCGGAGAGGAGGGCAGAGCCCTAGGAAGGATTAAATTGTCCATCTCCTCCCTGAGACCGTGAGGAAAAGAGGAAGTCGGCTTTCCTGTCAGAGGAGCCGCTGACACCCCCACCCCCCAACAAGCAGTATCTTCCTTGCAGGGCAGTACCTCCCCGAAGAGCAGACAAGATCCCATTTGGGGGGATTTATACCACAAGAGCGAAGCCCCGCTCGCTGCCCAGGGCCAGCGGGGATGGAGCTCGGCTGCTGCCACCCACACCCTTCATTAATTAAACCTTGGCCAGGCTCCCCTCTCCCATTAACGAGCAGGAGGAGAAAAAGCACTCAAGTGCTCCCTAAACAGCACCGTAAATGCCATCTGCTAACGGGGAGTGATACAAAATGGCTGCCTCAGTTGGCTTTTTGTGACCTTTCTCATGGCCAGGCTACAGTTGTTGATCACAGGCTCTTCAGGGCATGGGTGCCAGGCCAGCAATTAGCACCGCTGTGTCCAGGGCCTCTCCATGCTGCCACAGCCCAAAACAGCAGCAACACTAATGTACATTACTACTACTAAGTAATGCTCTAATCCATCGGGACGGAGCTCTTCTGCACAGCCCACAGCTGCGCTGGGCTGGAGGTCCTTCCTAGCTTTCAGGGATCTATGCAGGGAAGGAGCAAATAATGATGTATATGCCTGGTGCACATTTTTATAGTGTTTTTGGGGTTACAAGGGGTTTTTTTGCATAAGAAAAACCGCTTGTATTTATGTAGGGTTGTATTTGTGAAGGATGCAGGTTTCAAAGTTTGCCCGTTGCTAAGGTTAAAGCGACCAACATGAGTTTTCTCAAATTTTCCCCTTCTGTCAAATGAATCCACACAGTGAAAATTCATTTAAGGCAAACATTTTTAGTCCTAGCACCCAACCTGACTTTGACAAAAAAGTCAAAGGCAGCCCCTCCTCTGCCCCCTAGGCCTGCAAATTGGCTATGTAATTAAAAAAAATGCAATTTTATTCTAAGACTTGCTGCCAAAGCTTAGTGGTAGGACCACACTGAAGTGAGTGCAACAGAGAGATACAATAATATCTTCAGATGTCCTTGGATGCATTGCCTCCTTCAACCACTTAACTGATATAATGAGCTAAATGAAAGTATATGGGTTTTTATATCACAGGCCTGCTGCTTAGAGTAGACGAACTAACTCAATTTTTTATGTAATGTCTCAATCCCTTATCTTCACTCTCAACATCTGCAGGAACTAAGCTATAAAATCTAATGATGGCTAACCTGCAGACTTCAAACCTGGTCTGAATTGATGCCTGTTCTCTGTCTTTTCCACCCAAGAAGCGCACCCCTTTTCCCATCTCTTTCTGGAGTATCCTCAGTCCTCATGCTGCTTCCCCACCTGCAGCACCAGCAAGCCAAACCCTTCCTTCCTCCCCTTATTTCTTCCCACCAGTGTATACTTCTATCTTCTTATGCTACAGGATCACTTTGACATAGCTTTGTTTATGTCTTGTTTTGATAGCAATGAACTGATCATTATTCACAGAGAAGACAGCATCTCAGTGTTTCCCAGTTGTTTTGTTTTGTACATCCTGTAATTTTTATGATGGGATTTTTTGGCTACCTGCAAAGTGATCTGATAATCTAATTGTATTCTTGGTTTCCTGAGGCCTTCTCAAAGCCTTTTGCTTTTTATAATCCTCTTTCCAAATCCTGAAAATAGCATTTTTCTTAGCATTGCTGTTTAATACTTATCTTTTGAACTCTGCAAGCATCTTCCCTCTGAAGAGGGGAATGCAAATGCATGTTCCAGAACAGCCTGCCCTTCTCCATCTGAAGGGGCACCACCTGGGGTATCTAAGAAGCATTTTTTAAAAAGCTATTTTTCCTATTAGTTTATTGTGTCAATGATCCAACGACAGCTGGCAGCAAAGGAGTTGTTTATCAGGTCTCTCCCTTGCAAATTGCTGTTAATGGGCACACATACCTTATACCCACACAAAACCTTGCTTGGTGGGCTGTGTGGGTGGACCTGGGCCTGCATTCCTGCAAATACTTGTGGGCACAACCTAGTCACATCCTTACACTTAAGTGTTGTCTTAAGATATGCTTAAGATAAGTGTACATTTCAGATTATTTTTTGTCTCAGTTTTACACCCCTTAAAGGATACAGACCATCTTGTCATCTCTGCTTGTTCAGTGCTTGCCACTTTGGTGTCACAGCCTGCTGGAAGGTTTGTCAGATACTCTGCCAATACACATAAGCAACGACAAGTAATAAATTGAGGCATGGAAACCTCACTGGTGAGGTTTTCTGGAGGCAGGACACAAAATATCGTATGTCCTACAAACGTAAGAGAAGGGCTTGAAAGGGTGTTTTTCAATTATGATTACTTTGGGGAAAACAAAGGTGGATTGTGGGTTTTATACATGTCTGATTTCCAGAATTGCTAAGCATGTATAATCCCCCCAGTAGCCAGAGGGAGCTGAGACTCCTACATATCTGCAAGCCCGTCTTGCAAAAGGAGTAGTAGCACTGTGTTCCAGCATTGAATTTGCTGTTCTTAGCACTGGTTTAGAGATGGACCTTGATTTCACTTAATACATGACTGACAGTGTCATTTTAACAGCAAAATCCTCCATCCACACTCTTTTAAGGAATGAGGAGCCAAAGCCTGTCAGGTGGATTAGCCATATGTCAACTTCCCAGTGCACTACAGCAGAGCCATAGTTAATCTGAAAACTTGATCGCAAGCCAAAGGGAACAATTATATAACCTAGAAATCTGAAAGGCGAATAGTACAAAAACAAACAAGAAAGAACAATCATCCTTACTTACACATGTGCCACATTTTACTACAACTATTAGGCAATCAAGATTGTCATATAATTGGCTTTTTTAAAATTACAAAAAATGATGGAAGGCTGGCAGTAATTAAAAAGTGCAGGCAAGACGTTGAAAGGTGATAAATTACATAAAGGCAAAGTGCAAATGAAGCAAAATCTTTACAAGTATTTATTTGAGTCTCCACAATTTAGAGAATTTGTGGATTTGCTGTTTGTCTGTTCCTGACTGTCGTTGACAAGCCAGTGTCAAATTGGTCAGAGGGACAGATAGCCGTCAGAAGGAACTGAGTCACCAGAGCAGAAGATTACTTTTAAAAAATGGTGTCAAGCCTCAGAAAAGATACAAGCCGTAGGAGTGGGGCTCTTCACCAAGATAGATTGCATGGGCGAGTTCTATGGCACATGCCTGAATTGCCATGAACATCCAAAGCAAACTTTGGAAAACTGACAACAGAAGAAAAAGGTCCACTAGCATTATTCCTCCCACATGGTTAAAGGAGATGATCGTGCAATTAATTCAGCTTATTTATTAGGACAGTGCCTAGGGCCCCTCAAGGTGGGGCCTTATTATGATAGGCACGTAAAAGCAGAACAAGTCTCTGCCCCAAAAAGACTTATACTCTCTTCGTGCAAGGTAGGAGAGAGGAGGATAAAATATAAGCTGAATGAACTAGCTGTAGAAGTGAGGTTAAGATAATACTCTAAAACACCCGGGAAATTATTCTAAGAGGAAAGTGTCTACCTGCGTAGTTTGAAATGCCAGCCTTTCCATACTGCCCCAGAGCCATCCTCCAGAGATCTGCTACAGAACTAGAAGTCAGTGTCAAATCCCACAGGAAGGTCGTCAGTCTGTAGTAAACTCCTAGGACCTACCTGATCCTCAGGGTTGATTTTCCACAGAATGACTCTTGGGAAGCTAATGGTCCCCCTGCTTCAAGGGTTGTGGTAGCAAGTCTCCAAACCTGGCATGCAGTTTAATACCCGATATCTGGACACACGCTTTTGTACCTATTGTCTCCTGAGATATTACTTGCAACACATGGGTTGCAACTAACTTACTTGTATTTGCAGCTTCCTTGGGTTTTATTTTCTTTCTTTTTTTTTTTTTCCCCCCAAAGATGCCTCAGGTTGCACAGCCCTCTAGCACTTTACATGCACATTTCTGAATTTACTGTGGATATATGGCACTGCTCCTCACTGGCATGGGCCAATTCTTTATGCTAAGTACTGCTAGTAATAATAACATTTGTTATTTTTCTATTCTTTTGTATCTTCAAAGCATTGAACAAATTAACTATCTAAGCTGCTAGAAAAGCTTTCTAGCAGCATTTCAGCTATCACAAAACCATCCATTTGCTCTGTGCCCAAGCTCTCAAGACACTGCAGTGCAGGTACAATGGTAATCTGTAGCAGAGAAATGTCAGACCTCACATAATCTCCACTTCAGCACATGTGTGTATATACACAACCCCGTAAATTAGATGCGTGAGTCATCCAGCTGAGGTCACAGGCAGTGGACACTATAACTGAGGGGGGTTTTTTATATATGAGGTGTAAAGAGTGATTTCAATGAGAATAACCCTTAGTTTGGATTAAGGGACCAGAAGGAAACAACCCAAGCAAAAGTTTAGTGAGAGGGTGTCACGTACAATTTTGTCTGTATTAGCCTGTTCTGAGCTGGAGACAAAATGGCTGTCGGGCTTTCTTGCCAACTTTGACATTAACAGGAGGCAGGGAAGCCAAGGGTTTGCATGCCAGCCTCGAACTCAGAAAGCCTGCACCCCGCAAGCTGCCGGCTGAGTGACACGAGGCGTACTTCACTTCCCCGAGCCTCTCTCTCCTTTCCCACCCATTGCTACTTTTGCAGATCGTGAACTCATCCCGAGAGAAGCTGTTTTCTTATTCTGTCTATGCACGGCAGAGCCCTGAGCTCAGTTGGGCCTCTAGGCACCAGGATAATATATATAATAATAGTGTGGTACAAAAAAACAAAGGCATAACAGTTTCATGACGGAACGCATCTCAGATGAGTTAATGTGTGCAAAGCACTTTGAAGTTGAAAGGTTCTGCAGCATGTAAAAGTTGAGCATTACTTTCATATGGATTTGTTGATCTTGAGGACTTGCGAAGCCGCTCAAAACATGCCTCCACTCAGCGAAGTGCAGAGTGCAAATCCCTGCTATGCACTCCGATCTCCAAATGGAATAGTATGTCCAAGAAATTCCTATTCGAGGATGTCATTAATAAAACCCGTGTCATTATAAGCAAATATCCTTACTTTTAGCACCTCTCTATATTAAAAACGAGGATCCCTGGGGAAAAATGCAAATAGGCTTTTCACAATCCTGCTGATTTTGGCATTATCTCTTTTCCACTGCTTTGAGTCACTCTCACTTTCTGGTTCTCCTACGTTAAGTTACCATGGGAAATAAAAAAATTCAAAGAAAAAGTGTTACAACCTGCCAATAGGTTGACATGAATCTTACCCATTCTGGCTCTTGGAACTGAGCTGACTTTCCAAGGTTCACTGAAGCCCAGCTGATCCCCGACCAAGAATAAAGAGCAGTTTGTGACTCCATATCCAGGCTTGTTGGCCAGGTCCTTTCTGGGGTTGGAGCTGAGACCCAGCCCAAACGCTCCCCAGACAGATTCCAGACCCAAACTGCTACTTAGGATCATGCTCGCTTTAGTTGCTCTCACACCTCACCACCTCTTTTGGATTATTACTTACTGTATTTCAGGAGCAGGGAGCACCCTAGCTAAGGATTAAGGACCTGTCTCGTGCCGCCCAGGCACACCCAGTGGTGGTCCCAGAGCTCATCTTCTGACTGAGACAAGATGCAAAATCTGAGCAAAACATCCCCTAAAGAAAGCAGAAGGATTACAGGAGAACAAGGGGTTACGTAGAGCAGCTTTGTGCCTAATTTTGGTGGTTCTACATCATTTCAACTGTTCTGCACCGTTTTGTGTATCTATTACTATAGAGATCCACACCAATATGCACGCTTACGCATGCATCTATCCAAAAGGAGAAAAGCTATAATTAAATACCCCTGATGGACACCCACCGTCCCCACGGGCCGTGTACCCTCCCACGGCCACAGACATCTTTCCAAAGATGGTGCCACTAGGTGGAGCTGAGCAGCAAAATTCCTCCCAGGCCATGTGCACAGCTGCAGCATCAGCTCCATTGCCTAAGTCACAGGTTTAAACATGTTTCTTGCTTACCGGGCACTAATGTTGTTTCCCTGGCCAGTTGATACAGGGACAAGCTGTGGCGAATTGTCATTAAGAGATTGCAAAACCGTACTCCCCAACCATGCTGATTCACCCTTAGCGAAAGATGATGTCAGTCCGGGTAGATTTGGCAGCCAGAAATGAGTTTGAGAAACGAAAGGAGGGGCTTCTGCATGCCCCACAGTTTATGGTGTGGAAAAGCCTCCTCTGTAATAGCCTCTTTCGGTTATCTAGGGAACAGGGGGTCTGGCAGCTCTTGGCCCTTAAGCTCATCGACAGCCTCCCGAGAGCCTGGGAGACAGGCAGGAAGCATCTCTGCTTCCCCGTGGTTGCCTCTCCAGCCTTTCAAATGATCCAATGACAGCAAACTGGACACAAAACTGCCTGTCTTCCTTGGTGAGGGGTACCGCAAGAGAGAGAGAGAAATACAGGGAAAAGCAGTCGTAAAATAAAAACCCAGCCTCATGGTCCAGACAGGGCAGAAATTTCAGGGAAACAATCAAAATGCAGGCACATCTGGTAGCAAAACGACTGTCACTCTCATCTTGCGCAGGTAGTGGTGCAGAGAGGCTGAAAACTGGTGCTGTGGAAACACGCAGCCCTGGGACACCCCACCACCACCACCACCCCCCCCGAGAGAAGTGACATTGCCAGGTCTTGTTTACACAGAGCATTGGCAGTAATCTGTCTCCGTCTCTTCAGAGGCAGGCAGAGTTAAGTGTGCTCAGCTCCCCACAGCGGAAGGGATTATCCCACCATAAAGGTGGTTAAAACCATCCCGTTTATTTTGTAAACTAGTTTACCTATAAACGCTTTCATATCTAAACAAGTATGGTGGCGGGAAATCTGCTTATAACTTCTTAAAGATGTTATAAGCAAAGGAGATAAACGAATGTGGAAACGAAAGGGGGAAAAGGTAAAAATAAAAGATATTAGCAAATCAGGTAATGGCAACATCTAAAAATTTTTTAGGATGCAGATTGTCAGGCTAAATTTGAATTATATCTGTTGACAAGTATCATGGACCGCAGTGAGCTGGGAGCAGAATGCAAATACAACCACAGCTTGTAACATTTAATGTTATTTAGGTTATGTGTTGAAATGGGAATAGGGAATAGGAATAGGATAAATCTGCACTACAGTGGATCCAATACAAACCTTGGAGAAACTAGCGTGAAAACAAAATCAGATCTTAAATTTTGCAATGCACTTATACAAACTACATGTTCATGTGAGAAAAAAAATCATTAATAAATCATTGGATGAATCTCCAAATACATTATTTCTGTCCAAGCCTAAATGTATTATCCAAAATAAGCCTATTTTTGTATTTATCTAATCAAGTGGATGTATCTACAGAGATACAGTATATCATTTCTCACTTTCTTTATTCCACGTGTGTGTCATATTGTGGTAACTTCAGTTTTAGATTATTATAAAATGAATGCTTTCTGCATCCCAGCTGTTAAAGTGCCAAATGTCTGCAGGCAAACACCATTAAGATGTTTTAACGGTACATTATGCAAAGCTGGTCGTACAGTAGTAGGTTTCTATAATGGTAACCAAGTGGCTAACCTGTCGGAGGACCACTTTTGTCAAGCCAACAATACTAAGATGCTTTTCAGTCAAGGTGTGTTAAAGCCTGCAGGAAAGGGTGTGGTACGCTCACAAAAGTGTGTCTGTGCCCAAGGTGTTCCCAGGAACGTGGGGTGAGTCACCAATGTCACATTGCTTAGCTGCCTGTGACAGGTGACGTTTGGTAGCCGCATTATTACTGAACAGAAGTATGAGTGAGCCTTGCTACATGCAGGCACTGAAGGGTGACGGGACCATCCGACGCCTTACAAAAAGCTTCAAGGAGCACACAGGACTGAAGCTGGAGGCTTATAGCCTGAGAAAAACTGGGCCCTCTGTGCCTGGTGAACAATTTTGAGGAGATTGATAACTTTCAAGAGTCTAGCCATATATTACTCCACTGTAATGAACAGAAATAGCTTTTTAATGATTTCTAATCTAATTTGATAATTAACTTTGTCTTCAGAAAGCATATCAGTATCTACTGTAGTTGAAATTTGATGTTGGGAAGCTGGAAAATAAAACTCCTTTTTTTTCCTACCCTATTGGGCTTTTGGCAAACTTAGATGGCATCCTTAGCCTTTGACTTCAGCTGTGCTACCTGACTTAGGCAAATGGAAGCCCTGATGTGGCGCTGTCACGTTAAAGCCTCCTTGGCCATCCTCTAAAACGTGCAGAGGTGCTCCGTTTCCCAGGTTCCGCATTGCACCATTGCCCGCGCCACCAAGGAGGCTTGCCTCCAGACCTGCCGAGACTTGTTGGCCACCCAGCGCGCTCGCACACCAGCCTCCGGTCAGGACTTCCAGCTCCCCGGGGCACCCTTTGGAGAGGGAAAGCTCAGATACCCTTGTGCAAGCCCAGCCCATCACGTTTGCGGTGCCGGGGGAGCCAGACACGGGTGGCACCGAGCCCCATGCACCCCGGCCGGGCAGCCGGCAGCCCCGGTGACTCTGCGAGAGCGTGCAGGTCACAGGGCTAAGCGTGCCGAAGCCTGCCCCAAGCGCAGATGGGGCCCGAGGGGGCTTGCAAGCTTTGCCTCTGCCCTGTAAAAAACACATGGTGGCCTTGCACTTCTGGGGGCCCTCTCTGGCTCCTGCACTCCCCAATTTTACCGGGGCTCGGAGCAGCCAGCACATGGAGCCTCACTGCCCAAAAGCTCAGTTCGACCTTGGTTCATGATGCATATGAAGAAGATCCTCCCTCATCCTCACTGGCGCGAGGGGAATGGCAGCATGGCGCTGACCCAGAGGAAGAGCCATGTGAGTGTCCTGTCCGGGGGATCCCCGGCTCCCGGCCCCCCAAGCCTGATGTTATCTCCCGCACATCCACGCTGCAGCGGTGACGACGAGCGCTTTCAGCCGCTGCCCGCCTGCCTGTTTTCCAGCACCATGGACCCCGTGCCTTTTGACATAGATCTGAGCTGAATATAGCCTCAGGCTTCAAGTCACATTAATCCTACTACAAGTTCATACAGCGTGGTGCAGCCAAGGAGCTCGGTGCAAGAAATGGAAGAAGAAGGGGGAGAGAGAGGTAAAGAGGGAAAATGGGGGGGTTTGGCACCTGTGCTAGGAACGTGCCAGGGAGCAATTGGAGGATTTCTGACAGCCAGTTTCAGATCACCTTTCATTTAAAAGGCAATCCTGCCTATAAGCTGCAACACCTTACCGTGACTTTGAACAAAAAAGCAAGCGTAAATCAGTTTTGCTGTTCAGGGGTTTTGCCTTGCACCCCTGATGGGGAATGAAAGAGGAGAGCTAGTGAGTCGCAGCATGCAGGGAGAGGTGCAAGGGGAGCTGGTGTCTCTGTTTCCACCAAGAGACCCTCACTGACACAGCACAGCTGAGTACGGGGCGTGTCCCCCACTACAGCAAGCTGAATGAAAGGTACTTTCTTCACTGAAGGGCAGCGGTTTGTACTGGGAGCAGGAAGAAAATAGAGGCTCTTTCAGCAGGGGGAGGACTTCTAACGCCGCCAAATCTCCATCATGTGGCCATAGTTTGCAGCACCTTCCAGTTAGTTGGGGAATTGGGCAAACCACTCTTCCTCGCTAAAGGGCAGGCTGGATTTACCCACTGGCTGATGTGGGGGGAAGAAAGACTAATAAATCCCCTGTCCCCTGGCAGGTTTACACTGGTCCAAACTGATGCCTGGACTCAGGTGGCATCTCTCAAGAGTCCACGCATTGATGGGGATAACCGGGGCACAGGGACCCTATAACTACTGCCTACAACAGCTCCCTGTCTCCCAGCACAAGCAGCTGGATAGGGAGCTGTAAAAGCAGCCTCTGCCCCATGGTAGTCGCTTGCCAAAACTGTGAGCCCAGCCAGGTGCAGGGGTAGTCACGCTGCCGGTGCCAGGCCAGTGCTGTTGGATACCAGGGCTCAGCTGGGAAAAGTACTGCTCCTGGCCTGGGGGAGAGCAAAATCTGGCTAAAAACTGCCGGCACATGAGAAGGGTCACCTGGATGAAATGGCAAAGGGTTGTTTTGGCTCTGCTGCTCAGCTTACAGGTGACACTGAGGAGAGCTGAACAAGCTGGAGCCAGAAACAACATTTTGTGTCTTGGGTTTTCTCTTTGGCCGCCAAACTCCAAAATCAATTTTCAGCCAGCTCTAACGACAATTTTAACATGTAGCCATGTTAAATGGCCCCATACAGGAAAGGTGTGAGGTGAGGTGAGGTGTCTTTTCTCTGTGTATATGCCCGTTGACACTGTTTAGCACAGGTTCAGCACTAAACATGGTGGTGCTGTTTTCTCCTCCTTTCCTCCTCTTCTTCTCTGCTTTGTAACCACCAGGACTGGTTCCTGCACTTACAAAGAAGTTGTGTGATCCTCTCAGGACAGACGAGAGATTGTTTTTAAGTCCAGCATCTGTTATTTATTGTTTATAGTGAAAGCTTCAGCTTTGAGCTGAGATCAATGCAGTTGCTCTAAGTGTTGGAGAAAGTGTTCAATTATCACAAATCTTCCTGTCATTTGTTCATGTTAGTCTGCCGTGTGCTCAAGCTCCAGGCCACAATCTCCAGCAAAGCCTCCAGAGCCGGACTGCAAAGGGAGACATGAAACACACACACCCAGTTATGCCAAGCTGCTGAAATTAAAGCTGGTTAGAGCGGTGTGAAACGCCCTGCAGGCAGTGGGATAGTGTCTTTTTCCTAGGACCCTTTCGCTGGGTAACGATGAAAGCACAACAACTGTCAGGGAAGCCTCTTGCTGTCCTGCCTTCGCATGCAAAAGCCGTATTTGCTTTGCCAAAATGAAGCTGGTGCCTCTCGACAGCAGAAATGCTCGTGCCTAGAAGTGGCCCGCCTTGCCTCTCCTGAGGTGTCTGTTGTGGTCACATCCAAAGACCCCAAATCAAGATCGGAGCAGGGCTGTGGTAGATGCTGCGGAGCGATACGCTGGTGCAGGAAGTCCCACACCCTGCCACAAACAATTTCCACCCTGATGTGGAACAGGCCAGGGGAACCAACAACCAGGTGCAGGGAAGCTCCTGGCTAATGGGAATCCGATCAGCCTGGAAAGCATGTTCTGGGAACAATTTGATCCTTCAAAATCACTCATAAAGGAAACCAAACCAACCCTTGTACAAATAGAGCCAGTTGTCTTTGAAAGCTATTCCAGCCAGCTCTCGGTGTCCCTCATGGGCTGATGCAGACCGTCATCACCTTTGCGGCCCCGCTCTGTGCGGCAAGGGTGGCACAGACCCCTCCGAGCGGCAGGGAGGGCTGGGGGGAGCGGGGCAGGCAGCATCACAGGGCTGCCCCATCCCCTGAGGCAGAGCACGTGCCATGCCTGCTGGTACCTCCCGGCGGGCTCCGGGCGAGAGCCACGGCCCCTTACGCCTTCCATAAGGCTGCCCCCGTCAAAAATTGGGTGGAGGTGGCCCAGACCCACACAGCTGCGGGAACACAAATTAAAGCCACCCATGTATGTAAACTACCTCAAAGTACTGAATACAAAAGCAGATGCTTAGAATTGCAATACCAGTTTCAGGCAGGATTCACCAGAGAACAAGATGAAATATATACATATAGGATTTCAAAGGGGATCCTTAGGACAGGCTGAGTTCTGCCCAAGTCTTAATGACCTGAATAGATTAGCCTCGCCCTCTCCGCCACCTTGTGCTATCTGGCTGGGGATGGAAATTGCAGAGATTTTCGCTTCGCTTCAGGCCTTAAAGAGAAGCTTCAGCTTCAGGGAGAGGGCAGGGGGTGATGATGTGGTGCTGCACCCCAAGGAGCTCCCATTGCCCTGCCAGGGGTGGCTTGTTTGCAGAGACAAACCCCAGGGCCACCCTCAAAGCAGAAAAGAGGCAAAGGGGAAGAAGAGGGAGCCTAGCTGAGTGTGCTTGGAGAGAGCAAGAAAGGACAAGAGGGAAGAGACTGCCTGAAATGAGTGTTCCTCTGGTGTTTCTCGAGCATCACTAGAGCAAAAAGAGAGAAAAAAGAGAATAAACAGAGGAAAGCAACAGTGAAGGAAAATGTATGATATTAACTGGATGGAGAGTTTAAACCAAAAAACCCAAGAGATGAATGAAGGGCGTAGGAGATGCCCCTGCACCTTGCAGATCCTTCCAGTATTTCCTTACAGCAGCTTCTCGCAGTTCTGTGAAATAAGTGCCTGCCGTCCCGTGGTGGAAAGGCTGAGTGCGGCCTCCCCCCAGCCTGCACAGGGTTTCCCTGCAAGGCACATGCTGCCCATTCCTGCACGGAGCAGCTGGGCCCTTCTGGAGCACCGGTAAATAATCCCACGCTTGCACACCTTGGGGCGAGTACATTTTTCCTGGGTGAATACAGATTTTTCCAAGTGATCAAGGTAGGATAACCAGGAGTAAGAGACCAGATTATACAGCAGAGCTCATGAATTTCCATGGAAGCCTGGGAACGCCATGTCACAAGTAAGCACTGCTGTCACCTCTGTTATTTTCCAAGACCAATTTCCAAAGGTCATTTTTGGTTTGCAATAAACAGCCTTGGAGTCGCTCTGATTTTATTCTCTGTAGATCACATCCACTGACTGTCCCCTTATCAGGACAGTTGGTGTCCTTATGACCCCAAGCTTATAGCCCCTGAGGGAGGCCCGCTGCGGCCACAGCGAACACCCCATCAGATCTCCCACGTCCTACATGCAGCACAGTGGGTCTGGATGGCCACATGCAAAAGCCCACCCAAAACTGTGACTCCTTGCAAAGCACCAGGAGACCTTCGGGTAGGGCAGACCTGGAGCCAACGTTAGCATCGCTTTAACTCCAGGCAGGTGCAGAAGAGGCGGCCTGACACAATCCACGTCCTACCTCTCTCTTTGCCAGGCAATAAATGCTGCCGTTTGGGTTCCCATGCCATTTATTTTATACCTTTTTATCCTAACGCTCTGGCTGTGTTCTTTAATATAATAAACAAATCAAAGGTCTTGTTTTACATATCTCCACACATGAAATCTCTTTCCGGCACTTTGTCTTTATGCTTGTCTAAAAAGTGCCTAGCAAACTGCTGCATTAAATAAAAATGAAGTCAAGCTTGGGGCTCCCGTACCCAGAGCCCTGGGGTTTTACAGAGCCTTCTTTGTACAGCTTCTATTTCTGTCTGATTAAGCTATCTAATTCTCGAAGATTAAGCTATCTAAACTGACTGAGTACTGAAGCATTTACAATGTAAACGCACTGAGCTTTAATCACAGCCTGCAGACTACCCCCCTCTCTCTCTCCATCTGTATATATGCGGGGGCTGTTTCCTTGCAATTTCTTGATGTTACACCTGTATCTGGTGGCCCTTTCACATCCCACAATTAAATAGAGCGTGCCAGGGTGAAGGACCAGATGTCCAGGTGTATGGGTGGGAGGCTGAGGGTGCAGGTAGAGCGGCTAACGTGATCCTGTCTCCCCTCTCTGTCCTGCTGCCCCCACAGCCTCGCACGCCCCGTGTCGGCACCCACAGGATTGGCTTTCCCGGTGGCTTGGCTTGCCCTTGGTCAGGCAGCACCGCTGCCAGCATGAAGTCAGGGAGTGGGCGGAAGGCAAAAACACAGCTCCCCCAAACGGGGCCAATTTATGCTCCCACAGTCATGCATCTCAGAGAAGTGAGAGCTGCCAAGTTCTCCTCCCTCCCAGTACCTCACTATGATATTCAGAAGTCCCTTGATTTTTCACATCTGAGAAAAATCCTTACAGAGGACTATTTCCAGTCTGGCGCGGCGAGCCCAGGGAAGAGAAGACACACTACAGCTGTTCTGCGGCTCTGGCCCATAGGAGTTATGGGGGGAAAAGTGGGGCAAGCCTGGCGCAACCCTGCAAGCCCCAGCGCTTGGCAGCCCAGGGACTTCCCAAGCCACAGGCTGCATCTGCAGCAGCAGCTCTAACAGGCCTCCATAGACTGCTGTCCCATTAATTTGCCTAATTGCTTTTTGAACCAATGTATAGTTTTGGCACCTGAAGCATCCCGTGGCAATGAGTTCCACCAATTAATTATGGTTGTGTGAAAAAAAGACTTCCTCCTTTATGCCTTAAAAAATATCTGCCTGATGATTTCATTTAACATCCCTCAGCTCTTGTCTCATGAGCAACTGCTGCCATTCCTCCTGCTATTCGTCACGTTGTAAACTTCTGCCGTAGCCAGGTCCTCTCTTTTCTAGGCTGAAGTTGATTCAGTCTCATCTCATACAGATAGCATTGCACATCTCTGATCATTCCCGCCATACGTCTGTCTGCCCTTTCCCGTTCAAGCACAGCCTGAATTTCAGGAGTGCCGCACACCTGCAACCCCGAGGTTGTTCAGTAGGAACCGAAGGCATTGGGTACTGCGTCCTTTAAAAAATCAAATTCGCTGCTGTGGGTTGTGCACCAAAACTGACTGCAGCCATCTCAGCAGATGTCCTGGAGGTGTTCGGTGCTAACCCTGCCTTTGGTGGAGGGGTGGTAGCACCATGCCTGGCTCCCAGGGCTTCTGCAGGCATTGGCTCTGAAGTGCCACCCATGGCTGGCTCTGGCACTTGTTTATTGGCACCTCTCTTACTAAGCCCACAAACAATAGGTGACTGCCACAACATTTGTATTTGAGATCACAGGGACAATAGAAGTAATATGTTCATTGAGCAATTGCAAGTGTTACCTCAATTAAACCATTATAGGCGCTTGCAATAGAAATATTGCAGATAGGAAAAGAAATGACCTCAGACAGGATCAAATATGCAAAGCTAACTGTGGCTGCGGACTTCTCCCACAAGATAAACACGTGGCTCAGCCCTCGAGAGGAGTAGCAGGAAAGGGGAATCCCGGAGAGCTGTTCCCATGCCAGATTTTTTTGCAGGGCTTTAGCAGGAGCCAGGTCTGGGAGCCCGGCGGCTGGCCTCCCTGCTGCCTGCCCTGCCGGCAGGGCGACGCCGCCGGAGCCCTGCTCCCCCAGAGCCCCTCACCCCAAGCCCTGCACGCCGCGGGGGGCAGCAGGCTTGTGCCCGCTCTGTGTCAGCAGTTGCTTTGAAACAGAGCAGGACAAAAACATAGGCACAGGTTTTGAAAGGAGATGAGGAATATTTACAAGGGCTGGGCACGTACGGTGACTTTCTCTTGCTCCTGAGATGCAGAGGTGATTCCAGCTTTCCGCTCCCTCCGAGATAGCCACAAGGAGGAAAGACAAAACGTGGGGCAGAGAAAAAGCCGTGATTCAAAGCACTACATCCACCTCCCCGTATCCCTCGGCTGTGGCATAACAACCCGCCAGCCACTTCTCCCGGCCCCACGAAACCGGGGGGGGGCCTGCAGCGTGCCAGCTCGGAGATTATCTTTGCCATCTCTGGTGCTTTTCTAGCTCAGTGTACAATCCATCTTTCTTGAAGTACTCTGTTTTTCTTAAACAACATCGCCATTCCCTTTAAAACATAGCTCCGTTTATTGAAAACAAGCTGGGGGGAAGCGCAGGGTTGGTATCACACCGCGCCAAATGGCAGCTGCTGGGTGGTGCTTGACAGCACCGAGCTGCGGGTGACAACTCCTTTTTCCAGTAGATGAAACAGGCAAGTGCAGCAAGGGTATGCCCATAATAAACCACCACTTATCTCTTGGGGCAGAGATTTTTCCTCTAGTTGCCAACATGGATTACAGCTTGAATCTTCCTTTTTTCTAGCAAAAAGCATTTACGGACATTTCCACCATTCCTTCTCTAGGGTTATTCTGCAAAAGATGAGCAAAACAATGAAATTGTTGGCTTAGCAGGAGTGAGACAGCTCTTCTTTTAAATGGAGGATTTTCATCGCGCCCTGTTATTTCATCTCTTTAGAATATTCACTAGACAAAGTAATTTTCCTGTCTCTCAGCAGTGCTGAGCTGTCAGACTCCTTTTCTCTGAGCAAAAGGTAGTGCAGCATCTTCTCCCCACACAAGTGCTTTTTTGGGAAAATAAAAAAGAAAAGGAAAAAGAAAAAACACCCCCACCCCGTGCGGGTCACTTAGAGGCATATGGTTTTCCAGAGGTAGATAGCAAGGAGAAAAAAACTGTGTGTGGCTCTTCATGTAAAACCCCAGCACCCAGGAATCGCTCCTAGCAGGATTGCCACCCCAGGAGAGTCGGCCCCTCCTTGTAGCATAACAACAGGAGGCTCATCTAGCAGCTACAATAACCTACCCTGCAAATATCCTCCCATTTAGATTTAAATGGCGAATGGGCCGAAATTCAGCTTCCAACAGGATGGGGGCAGGGCAAAAAGAGATTGCCCAGAGCCCTCCCAGCGCAGACACTGCCCGTGTTGTTTCTTTAATTGGGGAAACAATGTGCTCTTTCAGGGGCTGCAGGTGGCTCGGGGCATTGCAGAAAAGGGACATTATGGCTTTCCATGATAGCGTGGTTGAAAGGTTTGGAGCCCTATGTACAAAAAAGCCTTTGCTGAGGGTATTGCTGCTGCATCAAGTATCAATGAAAGCTGCGTATCTGCTGGTATGAATCTGATCGCCGCAGAAAATGAATGGGAAGCATTAAGAGTAGCAAAATAGTATTTCAAGCTGCAATGAACAGCATCCAATTCATCAGTGAATAGCAGGCCGGGGTCAGTGAAATAATAGCTCTGTTTGAAAGAAATATGGAAGAGCCTTGAGCAGTCTGCAGGAGCAGATGTGCAAAAGAAGTAACCAAAACTGCAGGCGCTTCTGAGGTCTAACGTAGAGCCAGCTTCGAGCAAGGCAGCCTGGCTGGGCGTAGGGTCTGCAGCTCCCCGCCTGAACCAGTTTATGGGGCCTTTAACAGCACGCCACTCCCCTGTCTTTGAAAATAAGCTTCACTGAAGAAGAAAAGCAACTGTATGTAAAATAGCACTATGGTTCAGCGTGGTTTACCTCCAAATGTCATGGTCAACCCTTCGGAAACCAAACTGGCATGAAAAACACGGAGGCGTTACCAGCATTTTTACAGGTAGGGAAAGTAAGGTGTGTAGCAAAGCCAGAAGCAGAACTTGGATGTCCCAATTTCCCATCCCTAATCCTGACCCTGGTCCTCCACCAGCCCCCTGTTCCTCTGATTTCTGGGATGCTGCAGCGATGAGAGCTGCAAAATCCGAAAGCAAGCCCTGCTCACGCCGCAGCTGCAGCAGCACAGCCCGGCCTCGCGTTGTTACGGTGGGAGCCGGGGACCACGTGCAGGACCGAACACCTCCCTGCCCGCAGCCTCGGCCCAGCTTGCCCCCTCGCCCACTGGCCAGGGCTTGGCGGGCTCTGTGTGGGTTTTTTCCCAGGTGTGTGGGATCCACCCGATGCTGGTCAGACCCTGCTGATGGCACCCTGCCCACACGTACCGCAAACTAAAGGGAGTTTAGGGACTGCTAGGCAGGAGTTAGCTGGGACTGGGGTTCTTGGCCTGATGGTTGCCAGTCCCTGAGCTGCCGGGGGTGCCACGGGGCTGGGCCAATCCCGGGACGTGTCCCCCCAGCTCTGCGCTGCTTTGGGCTGCACACTGGGCTTTTACCCAGAGATTTCTCTGCCTGACCTCTCCGTGGCAGATGCTGCCTTCAAGGGGCGGTGACACAGGAATAGCAAGACAGCTGATAAGGTTTGATGGCTCTTTACTTAGGGGAAATCGTCTTGACTATTGCCCAGGGCAAGTAAGACTCAGAGGCCTGAATTCCCAGAGGAGGCATCGATGCACCAGATCAAAGTCTGCTCCCCATCCGTCACCGCAGAGGCATCACCTCCAGCCATAATAGGAGGTTATAAAAACAAGGTCTCTCCCTGACACATCCCAGGCTGCACAAAAAAACCGGCTCCAAAGAAGGGAAGGCGAGAGAGACTGCAAGTGCACTGTGGACTGTGGGTCCGAGCGGCAGGCTCCCAGAACGCTGCGGGACAGTGGCTCCGGCCCCGGGGATGCACCGGAGCCATGTGGCAGCTGGGGCAGGGGAGCGCGCAGTGCTTGCCTCTGCCTATTTCTTGCATTGGCTCCCGTAGGCAGGGATGCATCTGGTTGCTTCCACTGTTGCAGTCTCACACTTTTTAAGGGAACTTAAATCCAGAGGACCGTGAGGCTCTTGAGTTATTAAAAATTCTGGGGTATAGTCCTGAGTTTTTAAACCAACGGGGGCATGGGGTCCCCATGATTTCTCTCAGGTGGAGGCTTTCCAAAAAGCGTCGCCGCTGCTGGCACCTTGTAAGAGCCCGGCTACAGGCGGGCACAGGCTGTATCACCCCGCTCGTCATAACAGCCACGGGACTCACTTGCAGGGCACCGTGTGCTCTCACAACAGTGGCTGCCCGTCAGGGCTGGGCTGCCGGCGCTGCTGGCACAGATCGTGCCAAGGCGGCATCAGGAGCAGCCGGCAGCCCTGCGGAAAGCTCGCCTGGCGCAGAAGAGGCCAAAGAGTTGAGCTGTGTTAGTTGACGTTGCTTTGATAATTTCTATCACATTTTATAGCTGTTGATGTTACAACTCCTTCAAGGTACTTCAACATGAAAGATGGCAAGGTCCCTGCCTTGGAGAGCTTACAGTCTAGTACAGACAGGTAAACATAACAAGTAGAAACATTAAACCTTAGGTAGGGAGTGGGGACAGGTTGAGGGAGTATGTACAGAAATTATCTTTGGCACATCAAAGAGCTGGAAGAAGTCCATCAGAGGAACCTTTAGGCTATTTATGTATTTCAGGTAGCAAGATAAAATCATGAATAATGAGTTCCTGCAACCTCTTTGCAGAACCAGCGCTGAAGCAATGCTTACAGAGGCGCTTCTCTGCTAACATAGGTCCTTCGGATGGGGAATGCTGAATCCTCCCCAGATTTACATTGCTGACTTTTAACCAGTAACGAAAAAAGAAATAACAAGCAGCACAAGCACAGCCAGCATGCTTCCAGGTTTTGGTCCCTGGCTACCTGATCACAACGTCTATCTGCCCAGCACCATCCTCAGCATCTCTTTCTTTTCTTCTTCTTCTTTCTTTTCACCACAGACTGCTGCTTCTGAACTCCCAAGCTACATCTCGCTCTCAAAAAAAACCTATTTTGAAGTCAAAGTTCCCAATCCTTAACCCTGCTCTCCCTCACCATCCCCAATCCATGCTGTCTTCAGTGAAACATTGCTGAGCGAGGCAAGTTGCACACCAAAGAGAGGAACAACCAGACCCAGCTTCAACAGAGCTCGCTGTCGCCTCAGCTCCTGCGGCCGGAGAGCCAGCGCGCACCGCGGGGCAGCAGAGGGGCTGTCCCACCAGAGCCTCCCCGCACAGCTTCTCTGGACAGGGGGCAAAGGGCTCGGACCCATCCCCTACAGGCTTTCGAACCCTTTTGGTGCAGAACCCAGGATTTGAATAGGGAAACAGAAAGGCAGATAACCCGCTCGTGCTACGCTGTCAGGCAGTGGGAGGCTCAGGCTCACAAGCACCGGAGACGGCTCGGGCGCAGAGCAGAGGTGTTTCTAGGCTTATTCCTCTCATTTGTGAGGGCTCCCTCGAGCAGACTGACACAGGACATGAACTCTTGCCAGTACGACGCAAAAATATATCACCCAAAAAAAAGACAAATGTAGGTGGCGGCACTGTTAGCCGCTTCACTGCCAACCAGACCAAGCCAAAAACGTCAGTCGATCAAATCAGAAAGGAGTCCTGTGCATACAGAGGCTGGAGACCCTTCACGCCAGGCTGGTGTAGTTCCTGCCAGCCTGAGCCCCAGCAGGGGTGGTGCGGAGTGAAGCAGAACTGTTACAGAAAAAAGGCGGCTCCTGCCCACCCCTGCTGCTCCCCTCTCCTGCGCTGCCTCTCCCGCCCCCCAGCCCCAGCACTGGTGCAAAGAGCTGGGTGATAAATGATCCAGCTGAAAAACAACCTGGCGGAAAGCATTATTTCTTAGCCAGATAAATTCTGCAATCCAGTTCATCCTATAGCAGCACCTGTGGGCTGTGTCAAGTTAAAAGCTAGCCGGGCTCCATCCTTAATCATCCCCTGGGCAACTGAATTATGACTCTTCTACTTGGTGGCAACTAACTGCAAGAGATTGCCGTTGTTTTGTTGTTGGTGGTTTTTTTCTCTTGCTGTTTCAGCCCCAGTTTGCTGGTCACCATCTCTCTCGTGGTTGCTGGCAGGTCAAGGAGCTTGGAGGCGTTATGGTATTTTCGACTGGAGAAGGCTCTCCGTGGATAACTCGCACTGCTTCCCTGCAGCCCGGCCTCAGGACACACGGAGAAACCCAGCCAAAACCACGCAACCCAACGGCAATGGAGCCACGGTACGGCTCGGGTGGTGAAGGGGCTGGCAGGTCCTTTCCCCTTCACATGGCTGGGGGCACACAGGGCTAGCGAGAGGCTGCCTCTGCCTTAGCCGCCTGATAAACCCTGAGACAACTGTCAAATTTCTTTTCCCTCCTTTTTCCACTGGCCAGCACTGCCAGAGACCTGCCCTCCCGAATCAGCCGGGGGGGACCTCCCTGTTCTTGCAGCTTTCCTCACGCCTTTCCCCACCCCGGTGCCACCCACCGGTTACGCAAGCCGGGATACACCTCCCTCCCCATCCCTTCTCCTCACCTACAGCAAACACCCCCTTGTTTCCCTTCTGTTTTGACGACCCTTATCGAACTGCTGTGGAAAAGCAGAGGCAGATCTCCAACACCTCCTCCTCGGGCCGGTGGGTAAACAGAGGCGCAGCGGCAGGGAGGGGGCACAGTCTCCTTCAACCCCTGCGAGCAACCGCTCACATCTATAGACGGCATACAGATTTCAGGACACAAAGTACTCCACAGTATATCGCACGAGGAGTTACAAAAGGCTTTTAAGTCACCAAATGTCCCCTTTCCCTCTGCTTCAGCAGTGGACACTGTAAATCCATGGTACGCTGCAGACTGCAGCTCTCTGAGGATGGGGTCATCTGCTTGCCCTGCTGGGCACGGAGCCCAGCACTTTGCACGCAGCCATCCCCATCCCTTCCGGGCTCCTCCGCTATAAAATAAAAATTAAAAAAAAAAGCACCGTCTAAGTGAGTGAAATTACCAATCACTTAAAGGCAAAGTAAACAATCAGAGGGAAAAAAAAAAAGTTTTTAAGTGGGTTGGCTCAATCCATGCCAAGAGAAAAGGATGTTTGTTGCACAAATAAAGTGAGAGGGAGCAAGACTTTCCTGCCTGACTGGTGGAGAGGTCCGTAAATCAAGACTGGAACTTCTTGCTATGTCTATGAATCAATTAAAGCCCTCGATGAATCATTTATTTTCAACATAGGCAATCAGCAACAATGGTTTGATGTTCAATTGATTTCTCATTTGTCTTGCTCCCCTGAGTAATGACAAACAGCTCACCGCTTACATGGTGCATGCCTCAACCCGACCGCTCCGGGAGCAGCTTCTTCTGCAAGGAATCACGCCGGGCACCTGCTCCTACCTGCTGACATTTCACACCTCTTGGTCACTACCCGCCGATGCCTTTGGCTCTGCTTCTCTCACTCATCTCACGCCCCATGCTCTCCCCCCCGAGGTTCCTCCTTCTTTCTTTCTTTAGAAAATTAAGTAAATAAATAGCAAAGCTTCATTTTCAACGCGTGGCAGGAGAGCCAGGTTCCTCGCTAGAAAGCATCAGCATCCTACTTCTCAAAAGCTCAGAATATCAAAAATTGCAGAGAAGCAGCACAGCTCTGTGTACCGCAGATGATGTAAAACACTCTAAAGAAAGGAGGGAGTCTTTAGAATATTTTCTATTAGATACCATATCCATACGGCACATTTCCTTCATCCGAAGTGCCTTGTAAAGTGCTTTGTGTGGACCTCTAATTTGTAATTTGGATGCCTCATGGTACATTTCACTAGTTAAACTCGGGCGCATACCAAAAGGAAGCCCTCGGCTCAGATGCTGGGCTACGCTGAAGTCGCAGCGATTAAGACATCACGCCGACAGCGAGGAGTCCTGCAGTCACACAGTTAATTTTAGGCTGTGCGATTCGCACAGCCCCAGATATCTGTCCTGAAACAAGAAGGCTTGGCTGTGGCTGTTGGTTGTTCCTAGCGGATACAAGGCACCCCTGGGATCGGGCCAAGATGAACATTAACATAATCCTATTATGACGAACAAACTGATAAAAGACGAGGGAGGAAAAAAAAATATTGGGGCACACTGAGCTTTCCCATTCATGAAAACGAGGTGCCCGCGCCCAGCTCGCAGGACGGAGCACTGATTTGGGGGCCCAGGGGCTGAGTTTCCGGGGGGTCCGAGGCCACCCCCCGCTCACCGGCGCGCTGCCCTCTGCGGAAAGCGGAGGCAGGAGCTACGCCGCCTCCTGCGCCCGGCGGGACCGCGGCCTTGGCCTTGCCACTGCCAACACACCAACGCCCGGTGGCACAACAGGCGGCACGGAGGCTGCGGGTGAAATTCAGGCGTCGGTGAAGGACTAGGAGCAGGCGCCTTTGGCTGTATTATGGTGAATATCAAGGATACATGAGCTTCACCTCCGGCCGCCTATGGTCCTCCCCCCCGGAGCATCCCCTCCACGGAGCATCCCTTCCCCAGCACAAGGCCCCCGGGGCTCCTTTTCTCCTCTGGCGAGCAGGGCAACCGACCAACAGCTCTCCTTGCTTCTTTGTCCTTCCCCATCACTATGTAGTGCTTCAAAAATGATTTTTGGCCATATTTGTGCATAAAGAAGGCCCAAGAGGGCTGCGGGGTAATAAACAACTTGTTTCCTCTGCGCTCAGAACATTTCCAAACGCTTTTGCTTTTCAGCCGCTTCATTGGAGAACATCTCAAAAACCCTCTTCCATTTATAGCCATGATTCAAAGATTTTAGCTCCTTTGCCCACCACCTCCTCTCTAAAGCTTTCAGAGAGCGAGGGCCACCTCGGGGAGCCAGCTGCAGGTGCCGCACTTCCAGCTCCCGTAGGAGTGAGACGTGGAGAGCAGCGACTGCCCCGCGCCCCTTCCCATGCACACGCGCTCTGGCTTTTTAAAACCTGCCCAGTAGGAAAATATCACTATTTCCCAAATTACCCAACACGCTGCACTGAAAGGTGTTGAGACACCTCTCTCAAAGAGCAAGGCTTGTGTCACTTGCGGCATTTGGGCACGCTGCAGTTATGACTCAAAAGAGCGAGCGCAGCGGCTAAGGAAAGTCTTTTCAAAAGCTCCAGATTCACCTCCAAGGAGCGGGCGCGTTCAGAGTTCACCGAGCCTGAACTCGGCGGTAGCTGCCTGATGTCATCGCGATTGCAGCTCCCTTCCTTAAAACCCTGCAAGCCAGAACAGAGCTGGTATTCACGGAGGCTGTGCAAATAGTGCCCGTGGTGCTGCGGCTCTGGCTTGGGCCATGCTCAGATGCACGTTTGCACTAGCGAAGTGGCTGTTCTGGAAAAGGCAAAGAGCCTTTTATCTGATAGGTTCCATTTTACCTGCAAAATCATTACAGAGCTTCCCAGGTCACACAGTGCATCCCGCAGGTGCAGAGGGATCCTTTGCCCCAGTTTAGCAGCCTGTCCCTTTTACCAGGGAGGCAATCGGGCTGCCCCGAGATGGACAAATGGTAAAACCAGACTGGGAAGCTGAACAGAAGGAGGAAAACATACCAGGCCAATTTCCACGAGTACTTCAGATGTGGGGCTTGATACCTTTGGACCAACGTGCCACTGAGAACCACCACGTTCATCCTCAGTTGAAGTTTTCACAAGGGTTCTCCATGATGCACACCAACGTCGGGCCTGGGGAAGGGAAAATTAACGGATGTGAGCAGGAGCGGGCTTGGTGGTACGGTCTGATGGTCTACAGTGAGGAAGTCCCATCTGGGATCGGTTTCTTCAGCCCTTATCAGCGCTTAGCCCAACGATTTCATTATCTAACCCACGCTGTTAAATGCGGTTAGCCACCAACGTACACCTAACAAAGTCAAGGAATGGAAAGCAGATGACAAAATATTACTCTGGGGATTGTCAGCACTATCCGCTTGGCACTGACGCGTGGCGATGCCTTGCCCGGGAAGAGGGATGATGGCCGTCACGCTCACAGCTCAAGGAGCGAGCACATGCGGGAGTTGGTCCCCGCTGACTGCTCCTGGCCGCAGCCCGCTGGCTTCCCGCAGCCCGGGCGCACGCTTCGGAGCCAGCAGATGCGGCACCTCAGGGAAAACTAAGGGATCTCTGGGATGAAGTTTCCTCCTCTTTCTCCTGAGGTCTGAGCTCCGGCTGCCAGCAACAGAAGCAAGGAGCAGCTTTGACCTGCTTCACTGTCACAGACGCAAATTCCAGCTTCATCAAATCCACCTCACCAGCCTTTCTTGACAAAACATGAGTTGGTTTTTAATTTCTGTAAAATTCTCAGCCTTGTACAATTTCAAGACGATAAAAAAAATCTATCAGTTTTCTGCACTGGTCTTGATTTTACAAGACCACACATTTTAAATAAATAACTAGCACTTTTCATAGCATTTCAAGATTTGTCTTAGGAGAAAGAGCACAGGGCTATTATTTTTTATATCTGAAATCAGAGAAGACCACTTGATGCCTGCTCAGAAATTGGCAACCTCTTTGAAATAATGACAAATCCAATGGAAACGGAAAACTGCCATGGATTAATTTTTTGGAAGAGACAAAAGCACTTGATTTCAGCTGGTGTTAAACTGGAGTAAATCCTCCAGCTGGGTTTGGCGAGTTTGTTTGAACCCGTATGGCGGTAACTCAGCTCCATGGGCAGGACACGGTATGCAAAGATTACGTCGTCAGACTTCACGTCGTGATCACCCAGGATATGCAACACCACTTGGAGAACCAACAGTAAATGAAAACAGGCCATGCAAAGAGAAATACTTAAAACTAAGTCCTTTGTGGACCCTGTGCCATATCATTCCTCCTTGCCTTACAGGTTTTGTTATGAAAGCCACCTCAAATTATTTGCATGTATCTTGCAGTCTCTACCTTCCTTCCCTGCAAGAAGGATCTTTGCCCTCTTTGGTCCCGTAGCACGGAATCACATGCCCGGTTAGGTCACCTGCAAGCTCTTTGCTGGGATGCCATTTTCCCCGGCTCCGAGAGCAGAGCTCCACGTGACTTTATCCTTATTCCCCTCAGCAGGCGATGAGATCATCCTTCTGGTGGCCCAGGAATTGCTGCAAGTCTTCTCAGGCCGCAGTGATTCACGGGGAAGCTGCCGGAGGTGGCTTTGGTGGAGCATGGCACCCGTGACTCACCGCCGCGCTGGATAAACACCCGCGCCACAGTGAGCTGGCGGGGCGCCGGCCCCGGCTGAGCTGCGGCTGCTGGAGCAGGGCTGGTCCCAAACAGCAACTTCAGAGTCCTTCCTCCCTCCACCCCGCTCCAGCTCGGAAGAGTACAACTCCTTCGGTTGCCATAGCACGAGTCTCCGCAACAACATCAATAAAGAAAAATGACCCGGGATGAGGCCGTCTGTTTTATAGTCCCTGGAGGCGCTGCAGCAAAGGTGTTGCGCTCGACTGAGAGATGTTTCACTTCCATGGCGCAGCGAACAGGAGCGATTGGGGAGCAGCACGGCTCATGTAGGCTCAAAAAAGGAAAAAGATTGGGGAAAAAAGGAAAAGAAATAAAAAAGTGTCCCCTCTTTCTAAAAGGCAGCCTTAAAATAGAGAAAACGGTCAACACAGTCAAAAAATGGTCAATTGAGAAGCAGGTGGCATAGCCGCCATTTAATCTGCAGAATAGCTCCAGGCTCCTCATCAGTCTTAGCGCAAGGGAAGGAGGGAAGGAAACCCAGGAGAAGAGGGGACAGAGTCAGAGCTCCCTTTTTAAAGGATGTCAGTAAATGAATCATGAGATGTTATCACCGTCTCCTTAATTACAGAATGCTCAAACAGTCCCAAGGGGGAAGGGAGAGAGGTTTACTAAAAAATGCATATTCCTAGCTTAAGGGACAGCAGGACAAGGCCAAAGAGCTGCAGGCCAGCTGCAGAAGACCACAGAGGAGCGAGATGATGGGGTTTACCAGCGTCCACGTTGGCCCCATCAGGGAGAAAGGAACAGCGAGTACAACAGCTCTGACCAAAGACAGCCCTGGTGATTTCCAGCAGCATTTGGGCTCTGTAATTGGCCAGATAGTGGATGGCTAGTTAAAAATAAACATTTACACACAACCATCATGTAGTTCTGAAACAAGTCCCTTTTGTTAGTCACGTTTTTAATGTGACAGAGACTAAACTTGGGTTACCAAGAGTGGTTTTGGGAAACCACTGCAGCAAACACAGGTCCGACCTTCCAGAGCTTCCACCCCGTGTCAAAATAAACTCTGCTGAACAGGTTTCTAAATCGTTCCTGTGGGTCTCTCCCGAGACCAGGGGGCAGGCGGCAGCCCGCCAGCCGGAGCCGCTCTCCCAGGGCAGCCTCCGGCCGCGCGTAGCCACAGGGACACTGGCCAGAGGCCGAGAGCCAGTGCCTGCGAGCAGGAAAACTGCCGCCGATGCCAAAAGCCACTGTGCCCCGCTGAGGACGAGGTCCCCCCGGCTCAGCCCAGCAGCGGGAGCACACTGGGACACCCTCTCCCATGGATTTCAGCACCCCGCACAGCCCCTGGAGCTGGCTGGCCCCAGAGCCGCTGCGGGTCTTCACCGGGGGAAATCACAGCTCCTTTCCTGCAAAGGCTTAATCCGAGAAGCAGAAATCCGATAATGAGAGCTTGCCAGTTTGGCACACAGCACTGTAACAGATCCAGTTACCAGCAATTAGACACTCCACCCCGATTAATTTGTGCTAGAAATACTACGACAATTTTAAACAGAGAGCTTGATTATCTGTTCAAACTGTTTACCAAAGGTTGGGGTGACTTCTCTGACATTTAAAATGTTGTATATTAAGGCTGGACATCTTATTCAAAGCTATTTACTGTAGTTTAAATGAGACTTATTCAGAGGAGTGTTTTCATTAAACAAGAGGTTAGACTCCATCGTACAATGGGCCTCTGTGATTAGTCATGGACCCACTTGGGCAATTCATGCTGAATTTTCAAGCTACACATTCTCGCCAATCTCTGCTGTATAGTCTTTTATAATACTGTCGCTTGCTTCTACAATTAGAAAATGTCTCCTACTGTATTTCCACATGCCCTTTTCCCACGGGTTGCTTATGGCACATTTCACATTATTTCAGATACCGTCTTTGTGCGGGTTGGGGACACCACGGCCACTGTGCCCAGTGGCCTCGCTCCTCCGCTTGCTGTGCAGATGAAGAGCAGCCCATGATTTTAGGGATATTTCTCACAGTAGTTCAAAGCGCTCCCCGTGCTAACACCCCACTCCCAGCCACTCATCCCTGCCTCCGTGCTGTATCTTCAGCTGGAAACTCACCTGTAAAGTGTCTTGCAGGGGTCTGGTTTTGGCTGGTTATTTTGTTTAGTGGGTCCAAGGGCTGAGTGAGAATTGGGTACGCTCCTACAGCAAGGTACACACAGGGAGGGCAGGGGTTAAGATTTGGCTTGAGCATTCATGTTTTCCCTATAGCCATCTCCTCGCTGTCTTGCTCAATATGAGGTCCTTCAGAGCACGAGCTCTGATCTGGGACCATCTCCACCGGGGTATGAACCGTTCTCACGTATTGCAGCAGCCACTGAAAGCACCAGCAGGAGCTGCCACATGATCCAGCCCACGCTCCATCCAGTTGAGTTGCAAGTCTCTGGCAACAGATTGCATCGAATCTTTCAGAGCAACACAGGTGGTATTTTCTGCAATGAAAAAACATTCGCTAGGTTTCTAGCCTTACCAGTTAGCCGCTGCTTTACACGCTCAGTACGAGCATTTGTATTACTTGGGATGACCACAGCAGCTCTATCGTAAGTGTGGGGGTGCTGATTTCATTAGAAAAGCCACCTTGCAAGAAAAGACATGCATCGGAAGTGTCACGTTTATCGGGAGACTTGCTGCTTAGCTCTACACGCACGAACAGGCATCCCATTCTGGAGGACACAAGCCAGTCATCAGGAATACTTACTGTAACTTCCTCTCCTGTTTGGCCCTTCAGTCCTTTAAGAACAGGGGAAGCAAACATCTGCCAGGAAGGGCTGAGCTAGAGCTAGCGCTGTCTGGGGGCAGGGGGACGGACTCGCCGAGCCCACGAGGGCCCTTCCTCTGTTTCCTGCGGATCGATTTCGGTGCTGCCAGCAGCTGCCTACAGGTTAACAGCCCTGGACCTGGCTACTGAACATCTCTCACCCCTCCTCCTCTCTCTTCATCCAAAGCGTGACTGTCCACCCTCTCCCACAAGCCTTGCAACTTTCAGTGTTTTTCTCCTCTGATTTCTCTTAAGCCTCAAACTTATTTCTTTCTTGCACCCCGTAGGTTCCCTTCTGCTTTCTGGGTTTTCCTCAGATTTCTTTCCTGACTCCTGCCTTTATTTGCTTTACTGACCTCACATCGCTATCAGCCACCTAAGGCTGACTAGCATTAAAAATTGCAGTATATTCCTTGGACTAGGTGGCAAACATTTTTCAAGCCATAGCCTACAGAAGAGTAGCGTTTTCCTTAGCGTTTTCCCATCTTCAGCACTCCTATTTCAGTAGCAAAATCATATACCTCCCTCTTATAACCGCTGTGTGGCAAGAACAACACCCTGCGGCCCTCAGCGAAGTGACCTACGTGTGAAGTCAGCCCTTCTGGGAGCAGGCGGCTGGGCTAGGCCACTCCAGAGGTGCCTTCTCAGCTCAGCTATTCAATGGCTTAGGCTATTTTTATTTAGGCTTTCCTGGGAGGAAAGACAGTCTTAAACAGGATTCAGTTCTTTTTAGAAGGAGCATGCGTGAGTACCAAGTACTCACAGCCATAAACAGTGCATACCCTATATAAATACACTATGCATGCGTTCCAAGTGCTCTCCATTTTATGCAGCGCTTAGTCACTTCCAGCAGAAGGAAAATGGAGTAGATATTCTCCAAGAGCCATCTTTGGGCTTCCGAGTACTACCTCGTGTTGTAAAAAGGTCTTGGTCCTTACCCTATGAGAGAAAACCAAAATCTACTGGAGCCTTAACCCGTACCATGAAACGCTACGTGCTAATACTAGAAACAATAATACAATTATTTTGCTCTGATGCCCTGGGAAACAGCATCGAACTGACTGCACAAACCTATTTGCTTGTGGTACCAAGATTACGGGTGGGGTTAGGAATCACTTCGCCAAATACCTTTTTAAGCTGTCGTCGACAGTCTTTCATTAAGGTTTTTTAGACTTGAACCGCAAAGCTAAATTACTCACACCTTTATTTGAACAGACTTTCCTCACCCACCTCTGCAAAATCACCCCATGCACTCAGCTCCTCAGCTCCCCCCCTGCCCTCCCGTAGGCTGCTCGGCGTAGGGAGTGAGTGACGTTCATATAGAAAAGATGCAAAGATGCACTTCTGCTCGGTAATAGCCTCCTCCAGCTACTCGCTCGCAGTGACAAGGCGAAACTGCAAAATACAGACACGTAAACCTTAAAAATTGAGTCCATTTTGTTGCTCTACTCCCACATCTTACTGGAAGCTGGCAGCGAAAAGTCTCAGCTTGCAGATTTTGCAGACAGACGTTTGGGGAAAGACTCACATTAACAGAAAGAAGAAAGCAAGCGACGGAGCAAAACGGCCACTGGAGTGGAGAAACGGAGAGAAAGCAGGATGAAGCGAATGGAAGAGTACAGAAAGCCTGCCATGTGAAAAGAAGATAAAGAAGAGGGATGAGTTATTAGCGGAGGTTGGAAAATTTAATAGAGGAGGATGGAAAATTATAATAGAGGAAATAGGAGTGGGAGGAAGCAGTCATGGGATGTAAAGGGGCAAATACAGCTGTAAAAGGGTGGGGAAAAATCAAAACCACATTTACACCCATTTTTCATCCTAAAAAAGAAGATTAAAGATTTGCATAGGGAATACGTCTGAATCAGTTTAAAATGCTGCGTGAGAAACACCAGAAACCAAAACACAAAGCTAGCAACGTGTCATATTTTCAGCCCCAGAACTCAAGCAACTCCAGCAGTTCTCAGTCGAATGCTTTCTGCAGTGATTCAGTGGCGTCAGGCACAGGGGAGTCCCGATTTCTCCTGGAGACCGTGGTTTAAATTGGACTTGCCAGAAACAGCAGGCACACAGGGAAGCATGAGGGTGCTAATGATAGAGAGAAAAGGACCCACATGGTTTTTGAAAACTTGTCCCCAGTTGTGCCTATCCATTTGTCGTCATCACGTTTTCCCTTATGTGCATTTCCCCAGTTTCCATAGGCAGCGCCTCAGTTACTGGGCTTCAGTAATTCGTAACACCTATCGCGCGTGTATCCATCTTAGACATATATTCAGTTCCTTCCCAGAACCTGTGCTAGCCCACCGGAAAGAAGTAAAATCCTACTCTTTCGAAGAAACTATCAAAAGCGCACATAGACAGTCAATTCATTTGTTTCCCTAACCCTACAGAAAAGGACTGTGCGGAGTTAGCGGCAGGGAAACGATGCAGCTGGGGGTGGTGGGTTTGCACCCGTCAGCCCGGCCTTACTGCTCTCTGTTGAAGGGAGCTTTTTTACTTCTAACGCCAAATGGAAGAGCAATGGGAAATAAAATAAAATGGGAAATGGAAGAGCAATGCGAAATAAAATTCATTGTAAACAATTATTTAGAACTGGAATCAAATATTTTCTAGCCAGTTCCTTTTGGGGTGAAATGAACATCATCTGTGTTCAGTTACTAGGATTTATATTTCAGAGAAGAGAGGAAAGTCACTTGGATGTGCTCTGGAGCTGAACGGAGTTCTTGCTTTTATGCCTATTTTGCTGCTGGATCACTGCAGCCACTGAAAATATCTGGTGCCCCTGTGCAGCAGAGAGTTATTTGAAGCTACCGGCTCTATTTATCAGTCAAAGTCCTATTGTTTTTTTTTTTAAAAAAAAAAAGTAGGTAGAGTTCATATCTTTCCTCCACTTGACCCAAGAGGAGGCATCAAAGTTTTTTGTTTTTTTTTTTCCTCCTCTTCCCAATAAATAAGGATGGAATAGGATAAAAAAGGAGCTATTGTTCAGACCTGATCAAAAGCAGAAGAGACAGATCTCTGTTCAAAGGGAGTCTGTCCAGAACCTCTGCTTCAGATGGGGTGAATGGTCTCAGAAATGCGTGCAACTCTCTCCCCTCCGTGCAGACAAGGCTGCCCTTGCTGAGCGTTTGCTCGGCCACTGCAAACCTCACCCTAAACACCACCACTAAAGTCAGGGTGCTGATGTCCCCTCTGTGCTCCCCAGCGGTTCAGTGCTACAAGGAAAGGCAGCAGCAGCTGGAGGTTAATGAGGATTTTTCATTTCTTTTTTTTTTTTTAATCAGAGCAAGTGGCTAGCCGGGCAGTGCATATCCTGCCACATCAGCCTTCAGCCTGAGAAGAGACAAAAACCGACTACATGGCAAGGAACAACCGCTGGCTGGAAACAATTTTCTCTAAGTGCAAGTAGTTGATGCTGGTGGTGGTGATCACACGTTGGGAAGAGAAACACGCTTTCTTGCAACAAGAACCTTCACACGTCCTTCGCCTCAGTGTCACTTTCTTTTACAGTTGCAAGGATATTTGCTCAGCTTTAACAGCATGCAAGATTTCCAGAATGCATCTTTCAGCCAGGAGAACAAGACAGATTTTTTAATATTGGCTTACGAGTAATAAAAAAGTAATGTATTTCTGGCTGTTTAGTTAGTGACGTGGCTAAAACAAACTCCTTTGTTTTCAGCAGCTGTTAACAATACCTGTAGGGAGCTGTTCCCAAGGCAGTTATCTCTGGCACTGGCGGCAGTAGGATGTAAACAGCGTGTATCAAGTTAATGGAAAACATTGAGCAGCCAAATCTGAAAGGAGCTGTGTTTAGCTGGGCCTCTCTCGCAGGGATTACGTTCTGACGTGTGGCAGCAGCAGCAATGGCTTTCGGAGGGCAGGTCTTCCTGGGGGCGGACAGCCGGGGCTCTGCTGCAGCGCTGCTGAAGCAGCGCAGCCCTGCCGGCGTGCACCGAGCTGGAGGCAGCGAGCCCAGCTGAGGGTATGCAATTACAGCCGCGGCATACGAGCTCGGGGTCAGCGCCGAGCTAACGCGCCGTACGCCTCCAGCCTGGAGCTGGCTCGTGTCTGGTTAGGTCGGAGCCAACGTGTGGCTGTCTGCATCCGTCCACGCAGACATACCCTAAGATTAGAAAGATACCGATGGGTTATTTTGAATGACATAGTCCAGACTTGTACGCTGTGGGAGGTGTGATGGGAACTCTTTCTCTCTTTCTTGATAATTTAATGAGCTGTTGTAATGAGGGATGCACTGAGCCCCTCATTTGTATGCAGTTCCCACATGAGATGTTAATATTAAATTCCTCCAAGTATGAATCAGCACCTCTCACTCCCACAGCTCTTTCCCCTATCTCTCAATCTGCACCAGCCCCACAGCTCCAGATCCCCTCATGGTCCCCTGGGCTCCCCCACTTCACGGCCACCTCAACAGCCACCAAAGGAGAGAGCTGCGCCCCCGGTCACAGTCAGAAGCATCGGCCATTCGGCAGAACAAAGCTGGAGAAAAGGTCTCGGTTCTTTCTTGAAAACCAACTGCAACCGGGCTAGCCCCGTGGCCTGTTAGCATTTGGGAAAATTGCATGACATGGGAAATTAAACCCACAGGGCATCGCTGTCTCTGACAGCTGGTAGTTTAAATAATGAATTGGTAATTATAAACCCTTTTGAAATAAAAATGAAGTTTAAAAAAACATAAACTTTTGAGACACACCTTTTGATGGTGAAGGGCTTTCCCACGTAGATTCCACCAGCAGCCATCACTCAGCACTGGCAGACAGCAGGTGCTTGCCACTCCGTACGGGGAGAGACACACTCACCAAACGAGAAAAGTCAGGGGCTAAACAAGTTTGCAAATAGCAGCAATTCCAGTCCAAAAATCATTTCCATAGCAGAGAGGAGGAAGTGCTCCCTGAGGACAAGGAGGCTGGCTGGCTTTCGCTTTTTTCCTGCTGAATAGATGTTCTTTTGTACGCAGTAAAGAAGGAAAAATAATGGGAGAATGGGACGAAATGTAAAAAGTCAGAATTGCAGTGTAAAAGTCACCACCTGCTCCTGCAAAACAGGCTATTCTTTATTTTCAAAGTCCCGGGAGTTGTAAACCAGGATTTCTCAATAAAGTGTGCTAAGCTAAAAGGCATGAAGATAGCGACAGATCCAGACTTGTTAGTGCCATGAACATTTGTCTTGGCCACAACATACAACGTGTACACAAAGTACTGCATCTACCATCTAACGCCTTCCACGTTATACCCAAACCTGTGCAGAAACTCTCGCTTCAGAAATGTTCAGAAACTGAAGTTAAATTGCATGTCTTAGTATAAAAACAAACCTAGGATTTTAAACACCAGGATTTCTGCTGTGAAGTCCTTCCTTTTGGGACTTTCCCACAGTCCCCTACACCCAGACTCCAGTTGCTTGAGATCTCCAGGACCAAAGCCAAGAGTGTTACAGGAAGGAGAAAGTACAAACCTCATACCCAGTAAATGGGAACTTTATTAAACTACCAAGTTACTCCGAAATGTATAAATGTTCCATTAAATACATTCAGTTTTCTTTTACACAGATTTATAGAAATTTATTTACATATTCCAAACACATTTAAATTATTTTTCAAGCTTGCTACCAATAAAATTTTTTGTTGTTTTTTTTTTTAAAAAAAAGGAAAAAAGTCAATCATCTGCTCTTGCAGATGTGCATACGTACACACGGATACAAATAAGGGAGATGCTTTCATATTTAACCCACAAGGGAGGCAGTATCCAAAAAGCTTATAGGGTTTCAAGCAAAAATTCACCCTTGCCGAAAAGCGGGCTACAGAAATTCTCCCTGTGGGACAGACTCAAACAAGAGGCCCTACGCAATACTTTAAGGTGTTTGGGTATGATGTCTGCATCAAGATTTGCTGGTACGTGGGAAGAGCTAGAGGCCCCTTGCCAAATTCAAAACACAAAGCTAGCTGTCCCTGATACTAGCCCATGAGAAGCATGTGAGCAATTAAATGGCTCGTTCTCATTGAATTACGCTCTCCCAGCACTGAGGGATAGAGCAGACAAACAGATCTACCACTAGTAAGTCAATGCCACTTGTCCGAAGAGATTTTCCTTTCTATTTTTTATTTTATTCTTAAATGAGGCTTCATTCATAATGAATAAAAAGGCAACTCTTTAAATAAGATGCTTAGGAGAACAGCGATCAGTTTCCCCACCTACATACATTTCTCTTGGGAAGATGCACAGCATGCTGAACAAGTTTTCCCTCATTCTCTGTACCTTAGTGTGACAGGAGTTAAAATGCGTATCTGCAGGAAAAAAGAGGTGTTTTTATTTTGTAAAAAGCTTATCAAATACTAGTTTAGTTCATCCTTTAGAGTCTTTAAACATTAAAAACCACATTTGAAGCAACCAAGAAAGTCTACAAAAACATTGTCATGCGTAAGCTCTGTGTTTCATGCTAAATATCCATGTTGACAAGGAGAGGGAGAGGAGGAGGAGGAGGAGGCGGCAGGGAAACTAATGGCTCAATCAGAGCCATTGCAACATTCAAGTAATTTGGTAGTAGATAAACCAGTGGAAACATGGAATGGTAAGAAAGTGCTCGGCACTACATCGCAGCCTTCAAGAGTTGAACTGCAAACATCCTTGATATGTATCATAAATATATGGCACTTCTGTATGACCAAAAGCTGGCAAGTTTGCTTGTGACCGAAAGAAGTCAGGAGTAGTCATCATCCCATCAATGGTTACTGACGGCCCTTCCAACGGGCACAGCCTTCAGCCGTGCTGCTCGATGCAGCACCAGCCATATCTACTTGTGCATGCAAGACTATGCTGCCACATTCTTGGCGAATAAGCCTCCTGCCCAGCAGAAAGCCCTCTCCAGACACACATACACATTCATAAAACATGCTATAAATTCTTCAGTGAGGTTAAAGACAGCCACAAACAGCAAATGTCTCGTTTTACTATTTTTTGGCCAGCAGTTCCCAATCTGTCCAATTGCCAGCAATGGACTTCGCAACAGGCAAAAAGAGTTCCTGAATCCAAGGAATTGAAAGCAACGGAAAGCACAATCACCTAAGTTCGTTTTCAGTACTGTTCCACAGGATTCACTTTGACATCAAATAAGGAACCAACCAGCACAAAGGCTTGAGTCTTAGGGAGAATCTTATGTACACAAAAACTGGCCTTTATCCACATTTTCTGTCACAAAGCGTTTCATCTTGTAGTTTAACTTCTTAAAACTTTTTGGCTTTTGGTGACCTTCTGTATCACAAATACGCAAAGATTTGCTGTTATGCTCGCATTCCATCACAGTAGCTTCAAATACATTCAAATTCATAAAAAAGGATTTAGACCAGAACACAACTACTTGCCCTTTTCCAACAGTGTGCCGTACTTCAATGAGCACATGATGTTGCTTATCGGCAATGTTACTGTTTTAAGGAATTTCACGACACAGACATCCAGTGCTTGAACAAGTGTTCACATTCCAAGACTCAAAAAACCTTCTCCCTTATTTCAGTAACGGCTTCAGTATTTTACCAATGGTGGTCTGGTTTGCGTCTTTCAGTTTAAGAGAGGCCTTTTCCACTGTTCCCTGCTCCCTTGGCGCAGGCTCTACTTTAGTGCTGACGGCTTCTGCCTGCAGGATGCCTCTTCCAACCATTCTGGCACTACTTGCTCTCTTTAAGGTACTCACACTGTTCTCCTTTGGACTCGGATCATCAGAGGTCGCTGCTGGCTTCACTTTAGGCAGCCTCTGGGACACAGACCTTGTAATGGTTGGAGGTTTGGACGAGCTGGATAGATCCACTTTTGCACGCTTTGAAGAAGAAGCCACTGTATTCCTCGCAAAGTTTGGGACAGCGGATGGTGTTTTGGGAACACTGACTGTGGCAACCTTGGAGTCATCTGTAGGGGTCTGGGGTTTTACACTGGAGCGACACATCTTCATTTCATCCATCTTTGATTTGACATTACTCCTAACAGGTTTAGAGCTTGGCTTCTTGAGGGAGACTCTGTCCCTCTCAAAATGAGCACTGCTCGAGGTGACAGTGCCCCTTTGTAACTTTGGCTCTTCTACCGACATGCTATGCCTGTAAGGACTTCTTGGCAGTGTGTCTGTTGTGCCTCGGACAGAGCTGCGACGAGACAGCCGACTTTCCACTGTACTAGTTTCACGAAGTGCCAGCTTGGCTTCCGGCTTTTTCACGCTGCTCGGTGCTCTGTTTGACCGAGAAATAGGCACCACTTTCCTCATACTTTCATTCTCAGAGGCATTCAAAGTTCTTACAGGTCTGGAAGGAGCTGTGTGGCTAGGGCGAGTGCCACTGGGTTTTGAGGAGCTTGGAGATCTATCTTTTAGAGAGTTTCTCTTTGGTCCTGCTGGGTCTTTATTTTTTATGGGCTTTTCTTTAGGAAGGGTGGGCTTGCTATTTGCATCATCCTTATCATTTGCAGAAGTGTGAAGAGACAGATCCTTGGCAGAAGCAGAATTCAGGTTTGAGAAGAATGTTCTAGCCCTGTATTGAGCACCATTCCCAGAAGAGCGTGCTTTGCCAGCCTCGCTTCTTATTTCGTTGCCTGCTGATTTAAAATCATTTCCCTCTTCAGAGTCCAATGTCAAAGAACAATCAGTCGTTGTATCTGACACATAGAACATTGGCCCATCTTCCCTACTTCCCGAAACACTTGTATCCATAGACATGGGGCTGCTGCTGCTGGGCTCTGCAGCTTCACTCTTGCAACCCACTGCCTTGGCTTTATGGTCATGGGCCTCTCTGGAACTTCTGCAAGCTGGAGGCAGGTCGTCATCAGCAGTGCTAAGGGAATGAAAGCTTAGATCATCTAGAGTCTCCAAATCTGTTCCACCAGCATCCTCTAAATATATTAAAGGTGTATCCTCTGCAGGCTTTGCTCCCTGAATATCAAACTTACGTAATCCTTTAACAAGTTCACGCTCCTCAATTGCAAGGGCCAGAGCATTTATATCTGTGGACTCCTCGCAGGACACATTGGAAGTGTGCATGTTGTAGTCGCTGCTTCTCTGTAAGTAACGGGCACCCGGACCAGCTGAGCCACTGAAGTGACTGGGCTGAGCTGGAGGCACCTGCAGTAGGCCACCACTTTTCACTTTGGTTTCAGACTGTTGGTGTAAGTGCAAGGTATTTAAGTTGAGATCTCTTGTTTCTTTGGATTCAGTCCAGGCTACGTTTGGTCTTGCTTGTCGGGTGTTTGCACGGGGAAGGCTGTTAAACTTGTTTGGATCCTCGTCTTTTGAGATTTCCAGAAAACTCTGCAACTCCCTGTCTGCAGTAATCCCCAAAGAAAGTCGAGAGCGTCTAGAATTGGGGTTTCTGTATGAAGGGCTTTGAGGTCTCTGCTGCAAGAAGGGAAGAAATTCTTCAAGTCCTTTTTTGGCCAACATCTCCACATCATTTTCACTGCTGCTCCGCCCAAAGCTCCCAAGCTCTCCAGCTGCCCAGGATCGACGCTTCTCCTCTAGCTCCTTTTGCCTTTGCAGACTATGAAGTTCCTGGATCTCTCGTTCCCTATTTTCCTGATGAGGAAAAGCATAAATACATGTCTCAGAGGACAGTATCCTACGCATGAGAACAAGTCACACCCCTTTATCTTTCCCTTTATTTCTTCCCACCAAAGTTAGCTGCTACTGCTATACCCTCCCCCAAACCCCGATACATACACACACAAAATCACCATGGCAACCACAGCCTGCAACCATTAGCTGTATGGAGAGCAGTTCCCTGCATAACTAATGCTGGCGACACATCAGTCAGGTCAGCATAAGAAACAAATGCACAAGTCCCTGCAGAGACGGAGGAACGTGACCTATCAAACCAAGTAGATGTCAAGTCCAGCCAAACAGTTCCTGCTATAAGACGGAGAGCTTCAAGTCCCCACTAAGTTTAAAGTTGGTAGTTTTATCAGGTGAGTAAACCTCTACCTGATCATTACATTCATATTTTAAGATAAACTTGTCTAATGAGCACGCAGCCAATGTGTTCCTTCCATCCTCCCTTATTACAATTGCAGTTGTTCCTCAGCAAGTGCAGTTTCTACAGGGTGCTACTTACCTCTGACGCGAACATTACCAATTGGAAATTCTGTGAAAAGACATTACTTAATTGCATATAAAAGCCAATAGAAAAGTTTACACAATGCATCATGGTCATTACTTAGACATCAACTGACACTGCTCAAGGACCATTAATCAACGCCTCATTCCAGTTCTTGATCTCGTATTCACTGTTGGCTTCAAAAACTGGCAACTATTGCACAGAAGTTGCCCAGGGCAGGCTGGAGATTTTGGCAGCTAGGCTGAGCAGTTTTGGTTCAGGAAGCCATAGAAAGAGGTAGTTTGTGTTTGAAAGACAACACAGTAACACCTTTTTACTAAAATCATTAGCAGTGGATTTCTGCAAATATCCACATTTTAACTGTCAACTCTAGGCTTCAGATTTAAACTAGCTGAACCTTCGGTTGAACTTTCCAGGTTATCTTCTGAAATGGAGAACCTGGTTTTCTAAAACCACTACAGCTGTAGAAAAAGGAAGAAGAGGGAGGCTAGTCTTGACAGAGGATTCAAAAATTACATAATTTTCCAGCACGTTGTGAAATCTGTTCTGAGCAATGACACACTGTTTAAAAAAAACACACCTATATTTGTCTGAAGCACTATCTAGTTTGATCTTCCCATTGTTGTGACAACAGAAGATCTGCACAACTAGAAAAAGTCACCTGAAAGTTTTCAGTAAACAAAAGCCTAATGCTGAAGCTCTTTCTGATGAATGGGTTAATCTACACCTCTTAAAGTGGCTTTGAGACTATACTGGGCTCTGAAAGATAAGATGCATTAGAGACGTAAGAAGCCTGAACAGCTAAGAAAGGAAAAAGAAAAAAAACTTGCATTTCAAGAAAAATGTCTGTGGTAGGGAGCTTTCTTTCATGGGTATGGAATTACAGAATGAATTCTTGCCAAATGCTAAAGCTCAACTTTAAATATCCCATTGCAACACAAATGGTTAAAAATAGTTGTAGATATTATTATCATATTCCATATTAGACACAGAACATTTTAACCTCACCCAAAACACATTTCAGGAGATTTTATTCAAATGAAAAATCTATTTTAAGCACACATAAACAGGTTAAAAAATTGCAAAAAATGTTTAAAGATTTGAAATATGTGCACATGGCCATTGTGGTATGAGACATCTTTTTAGACTGCTGCCTGTGCTGTCCACACATCACATTCATTTCTCAGAACCACAATCCTTATTCTGAATTCTTCTGTTAATTTTGTAGGGACAAAAGTTAATCCCCACAAAATATTTAGTGAGCAAATTTCCTCAATATTTGCAAATAAGAGACTAATTTGTCATTTTTAGAGTGTAACTAGTTACTACAGAGAGAGGAAGGAAAATCCCCATCGGACCTCAAAGTAATAGCCATCCGACAACCACTTGTAATGTGGGACTATGAATTAAATCCCCAATCCCAAATAACTGAACATGTATGCATGAAGTCACCTCTCACTAAAATGTCTGCAACAGTTGTCTGCATTTTGTATAATGTTCACACACATGCATAACTACATGCTATCTTGGGAGGTAAAGGGTAGGTAAACTAATGGTACAACAGGCATGTTAGCTGAACATCCTGTCAGCTTGCTATAAATCAAGATTGTTCTCTCTTTTCTGAACTAAAGCTCTTATACAAAATGCTGTCAAATGCAGATTGCCTAAGGCAGAAAAATCAAGAAATGTGTGGATGCATCTAATTCATGCTATTTATAAAAGCCTAAAAAATATTTGTAACAGTAGGCAGACTTTGCTGAACCAAAACCGTAACCAATGCCAATACTGCTCCTTCATCTTAGTATACTTCTTGAATTATTTGGGACCAATTCAGGGTACTTAGCAAATGAGCGGTCACACACTGGGGATGAGGTATCTTTGTACTGTAGGCCTGTTTAATTTCTCGAGTTTTCACCCAAAAAAAACATTTGAAAGAACAAAGTAGAAGACACAGTCCTTACTTGACTTGGCAAAGCGTGTCTAGTCACGTAAAGGAGGGCAGTGGAGAGCCTGAGCTAGTGCTGATTCAGGCTGGTATGTCAATGTAATGTGGTGCCACATCTCAAGGCCTTTCCAGTGATCAAACGTTACCAGTCCAGGGCCTGAACAGTCAGCACTAGTCAGGAAGTCTGCGCAATCTGTTTCACTGCTCAGCTTAGCAATCACCAACCTCCTTACCAAAAGAGAAGGAAGGAGCTCACTTACAAGCAGGCCTGAGGCTGCCTGTACCTATCAGTAAAGGCTACCCTGACCTATCAACTCAACGGTCTAGTCAGCCTGCTGCAGAAGATGCAGAGCAGCGGGACTGAACACAGGGCTGGGCAGAATGACCATTTCCCACCTGGCTTTTGGCAAGGAATGCCTACAAGAAGGCAGTTTGCTGCAGCCATTTGAGCAAATATATCAAATATTACAAGATATAAAATGTTCCGTAAGCAGAAAAGACAACTTAATTCATGTGAGCCAATATCTATTTCAACTGCGTGAGAATCTCATTCAGAGTTCTTACCTTAACTGCCTTGTTGAATCTTATGCAGAAGTCCCTAAATATCTGGAAACATTCATCCAACTTCATAGTTTCTTTGTCTTCACAGAAAAAGTCAATGAGAGCGTTTCCCTCCTTTTGTAATTCTCGTTTCTGGTGTTCAAGCTCCTTTAGATGTCTTATAGCAAACTGTAGCAAAAAACATATATGGCATGAACCAGACAGAAAAATTAAAGTCACAACAGGTCATGTATATATTAGGAATTTATGAAATTCATGTTCCAACCTAGGAGCTGTTAGAGAGCCCAGGACAGTGACAGACCACTTTGGAGCCCCTTGAAAGCTCCACATGTCTTACTTTCCCATTTTCCCTGCCACTTTCAACTAAGCATAAATGGATTAATCCCTCCTCCCTACTTTTCCCAAAAAAACATGTGGATAAATTCATGGATGTGCATCACAGAATCAACTCCTTCCTAAGTTGACCATAGACCACAATGAAAAAAGTTTTCATGCCAGAAAGGTAAGGAACCGCTGGAAATATGTATATTTTAAGACATCCAGAAAACGTCCCCCTAAAGTTGCACTTTGAATCATAAGTGTAGAGCTATACAGACAGGGTTGGAGTAGATTAGTGGATTTCTTAGGAGGAAGAGAATAAGGCTGTGGTTAAGCAGAACTGCTTAAAACCCTTTCAGCAGTTGCCCCTCTGTCTCCCCTATCTGCATCACCATTCACTCCCATCCTTGCACAGTCCCAGATCTGAGACCCCATGTGGCTCAAAGTAACGTAGGGAGAAAAGTTAATTTTCAGAGAAATCTGTTCTCTGACACTGTCTGACTCATGATCACCTAAATACTTTTGATACTGCAGCACCAGGGTGGGAATAGGCAGCTGGGGGCACTGGTGACCATTTAAGCCAACCCTGCTGCCACAAAGTTACTTGGCAAATTATGTCTTGTTAGTCTTTAAAAAAAAAGCACCCAATAAAAAGCTGTATTGAAGATAAGCTGGACAAGTGATAAAAGCATACACAGAAAATTAGTTCCTCCCACATATTTCAGTAATTTATTCGTAAGGATGAGATAATGAAATCTGACTTTTAAATCAGCTTGGTTATCACCTGTACTTTAGAAACAAAAACCGGAAGTGTTTATGTAAGGTATGCATTTGTAAAATGATTTTTTTCCCCCAACATTTCTTTTGGAATGTGGCCTAAACAAGGTTGTAGTGTTACATAAAACCAGCTATTAAATTAAAAAAAAATCCCAAACATGTTAGAACATAACATTAAAGAGTCTGGGTGCAATGGATAAAAGCCAATAATTCAGAGTGAATGAGGACAAGTATTTCAATCTTAACTTGCCCCTTTCTTCATCAACTTCTCATCTCCTGAAAAACTGCAGGGACGATTAACTACATTTGCAAGTTGAAAATCAGGGTGGGTTCAGTTCCAGATCAACACCTGCTTTCTTACTTTTAATAATTATCTATAGCGTGAAACAGAAAAATCATTTAAGTATAATACGTATTTCTCCAGGCATCACCACATACTCAGAAAATACCAAGAACTCTCTTTCAAAGTTAAGTGCTATGCACACTCATATCTATAAAGTCACTGCAGTACTAAAAAAGAAAAGGTGAGCCCACTCAGAAGTAATGGTACAGCTCAGAATAATACACCTGTAAATTAGTAAATTAGTAGAGAAAACAGTCCCTTAACCTTTCAGCTTCTAACAATATCTCTTCAGTCACCCAGCAATCAGGATTCATATGCATAGCACAGCCTCAGCTAAAACTGACATGCTCCAGTATAACATAACATGCAGATACTATATTTTGGGCAGCTGTGAAGTACAAAACCAGAGACCAATCCAAATTGTCTTATATTTTAACTACTGATCTTCATCAGTCATTTCACAGGCATTAAACACGCTTGCCTAACAAGCCTCAGGCAATGTACACTCAATATCCCTCCCTGTAAAAACACAGTCCTTCCAACACTCTTACTTGACAAACAGCATGTAGTTGGAATACCTTTGTACAACTGATAGGGTAGACATATTAAAACAACGCTTCTGTTTATTAACGTGTCCACACAAACTACATTGAGCTGAGGAATGCTCCTGCATTCAGGCAACAGTAACACATTAACACGGATATCCTACAAACCTGGAGAAAGCTTTCCATCTGGTGAAAGAGTTTTGGGTCTCGCCGAATGCTGTCTTTAACAGATCTTGCCTTGAAAGACAGCGAGTGGAGCTCTGCTTCTACATTATCAATGGATAACCTAAAAATAGCATATACAGAGAATGTTTATCGAGGGGGAAAGAGTTGCCCACAGGTTAGCCACAATATGCTTCAAAAATAGATGTTTAACATGAGGTGCAACCTGGCTATCAAACAAGACCTGCCTGTTCAGGAAATCTTTCCAGAGTAGACACTGAAAGTTAGGAGAGAGATAAGCACATTTCTTCTTATTTGCAACCTGAAAAGATTCCCATGGGGTGTGGTTTCATGATTAACTCCAGCCAGTCCTACCCAACCTTATCATGAGAAAGGGTGATGCTGCCCTGCCTCTGACCAGGTGTTTTTTCTCTCCCTGATGCCTGTGCTAGCACTCATGTTCTAGGTGGCCAGCCATATCTGTATACTGAAAATTAACCTAAGAAAAGGAAAAAACAATTTGCTTCTAGATGGATCGTTTGCTTGGTACAGCTGATTACATGACTGTTCGAGTGCAGTAGCTGGCACAAAAAGGGGGTCACAAGGGATTGTCAGCCAGGACTACTCATTTTGGCAGTAGCATTTGGCATTATGAAATTGCATGTTACGTTCTTCTAAGCAGTCACAGCAATGCAGCCTACACAGTCTCAACCCAGCAGTTGTAACATTTCATCCTTCCACCACATACCAGCAGCAGAGCTGCTCCTGTGGAGAGGTAACTCAGAACTCGAAGACCACAAGGAAGAGCTCTGATCTGATGTACTCTAGGCTTTATCCTGGGAGATCCACGTCCATACAACGGGAGCTCCCACCCAAATCTCCCAGTCACTTTGACAGTAAATGCTTCTAAATCTATGGCATTTCCTTCACAAGAGAACTGAGCTTTGCCTTGGAATTGAAGTACTACAGTTTCCAAAATGATAAAAATTAACAACTGTACACATGCTCCTAACTAAGGTCATTTCACCAGCAGCATGACTTTAAAACAGTAAAGCTGAAGAATTTGTGGCAGACTGATTGACGTGCACCTGGCATCACATGGTGACAGCATGCTTAAGTTTGTCAGTGCACACACAAATGAATATAATGTGTGCTGTTTTTTCTCTCCTTACATCATCTGCAAGGGTTAGTTCCCTGTACTGGGCAGATCATGGGTGTTTTTGCAAATAAGAAAAGCAGTAGAAGATACAGGCTATATTTTTCTGCCTGTGAAGGAGGAAGAGGATGGCCTACAACTAAAGAAGGCAAGACAATAAAAAATAAAGAACATAATGGCAGTTGTTTTAACATGCTCTAATTGGGAGGATTTATGAACAGCTTGTACATGACAGTTGTCTCTAATACAGATCTTCCTTATGCCCAATGGTGAGACATGTATTTCGTTTTGTTTCATTTTCCTGTACAGAGTGCATTCCCTGAATAGATTTCAGCATGAGTTACAACAGAAGATTTTCAGCATTAACAAATGTGATCAAGGAACAAACTGGTTAGAGAAAATATTACCAGATTTGGGATTCTGCCTGTTCCCCCGCTGTTTGCCAGGGGGCTTGGATGCCGAGGGAAGCTACATTCCCCAGCAGGCCACATGGCAGACCGCCAAAAAGGTGTGTGGGTTGCATGGCTGAGAGCCACACAGGTGGTCCCTCAAAAATGTTCTGATTAACTCCATGACCACTCCTTTCCTCAGAAGATTTCAGAGTCCTTTGCAGACATTACTTAACCCTGCATCAGATCTAAGAGATTGGATCCATTTTACAGCTGGGAAAAGAATGTAAATAGATTGCCCAAAGCTCAAGAGTAGGGAAGTAGCAAAACTGGGAATAGAACTCCAGCATTGCTAGCTTCCAGTTTTGGGGTTTAGATCACACTGTCTCACAAAAGCAAGTACAGTTGTCGAGGTACGAATCAGTTTAAAATTATGCAGCTAGAGACTTTAAGATGAAAACAATACAGAGCCCCAAACCCTTCAGATTTTCCATCCGAGACAGAAATGGAGAAGCAAATGAAGTATCAAAAAGCATCTAAGAGAAGTCAGGGCCACTATCTGTACCTGGTACCAGATTTGGAAAAGTATTGTAGCCTGAGACAGATGAAAATTCGTTTAAGGAAAGACAGTAACGTGCTTTTAGTTCAATCCCTTAAAAGTAACATAGACGCACATGTATTTGACAGAGACAAAACTACCAAAAACCTAAGGAGATCATGTCATAAAAAAACCTCACACCTGAAGGCACATTGCAGGCATACTTCTGCTAGCAAATGGAAATGAAGCCCTCAAAGCTATAGTAAACATTTGTAAAGATCTCAGTTTTTGTGCCAAGACTTCTCTAAATAAGCCTCATTGCTTCACAAATAAGAAAATTCCAAGTCACAGTCTAATTGTAAGTTCTCAGTTTTCTTTTGACTTACCTGGCGGCATCATGAACATCCCTAATTTTTTCTGAAAAGTTGAGAAGAGCAGCATCTTTCTTTTGGGCTTCCTGAAACAAACAGAACAAAACCAAAACACACACAATCCATTAACATTCCACCACCACAATGAAGTCCCTAAGTCCAGCAGTTCTAAAGCCTCTGAGAGGGCACTTAAACTTTTCTCTCCTGCACTGTTTTTCTTCCCGTTCAATCCTAACACAACTGAGTGGAGGACACCCCTTAACGAAAGGCAGGGATCAGAACTGGAAACTTTGAACAACAGCTTCCATTTTGCAGTGTACAATAATAGCTGCTAGTGAACACAAGCCACATGTATTAATAGGGAATGTCAGGGAAAGAACAATTTACTGATGCCCATTGTTCGAGCAGATACGATGTTTCCTGCACAAACATCAATTAATACCCTATTGTTAGCTGACTGGAAATCTGTTAAGCCAGTTTGTACACAGATAACCCAAGTCACATATAGAAGCATTTAAATTCTCTCCCTTCTAAAATCAAGAAGTTTGAAAAGAAGGAAAAAGAACTTGAAAAAAGTCTGCAGCAGCTTTAAAAATACACGTCAGTCACCGAGGGAGGAAAAAAAAAAACCTCTAACAAAAATGCTGCTCAAAAGATTCAACAGGAAGACTGAAAGAATATTTATCAAAATAAGCCACTTCCACAGTGTAAGAATTCAGGACAATAAGAAAAAAGCTACAGTAAGGAAGTTAGATGAAGGCAAGCTTTTATATGATATAAAAAACTTAAGTTTTCCATGGGTTTCTGGATAGGATGACCAGACATAGGTAAACTGGTGAATTTTGTGGCAGGAGAAGAAAGGTGAAGATTAGGATCAAAGCTGTAAAAAAGCTGCTTTTTCTGAGGCACATGGCCCCTTCTATTGTCTATCATCTATGGCTCTACTTTTGTAGCGGTTGCTTATACCAGCAAAATAGTTTTTCTATACCAGAGCAACAAAATGCAGCAGACTCATCCCAGGTTTGTTTGCTTTTGTGTCCGCCAGCTTGAGCAGTGACGACAGTTTAAATCCAACAGCATTGCCAGCATAACCTCCCTAAAAAGAAACGAGCACACAGCTGAGGCATGACATCAATGGACTGCAATACTAACAAGGAAGTTTGGTCAATCAGCCGTCTCCATTTTGGATGTCACTTACCGCATTCATAATATTCCCAGCCTGAAGGACCAAGTGCAATATGGAATGCAGTTCCTCACAAGTCATTAACTCTGTAAGGAACAAGAAAATTGCTGTCTAACAATCGTTTGTTTAGAAATATACACAGTCATTTACTAAACTCTACTTCATCTCAAGCTTTTAAAGGAGAAAATTTTTATTTTAACAGGAAACTACAACAAACTGAAAAGGTCATGGGGAAAAAATGGTACTTTATAATTCAAATTCACAAGCACAGTTGACAAACCTCAAGTATATGTTCAGACCTTAGCTTAGCAAGTGTAGTATTTCCAAGGCAACCCCCAGCAGCTAACAAAACATTTGGGGCCTAATCCTGCAATGTGCAAAGTGTCTCATGCAAGTGGTTAAGTATCCTCACCACCTACTAATTCCAGCGTGAGGCAAGTGTTCTGCACCCTGCAGGATCCATTTGCCATCTGCCGGGATTGGGCTTTTGAAAAATTATTCTTTTTTTGGGAGACTTAGCCATCAGGCCTGAAAAGATAACAGGCAATGTTTAAATTTTCCTTGCTTATCCCACTCCCGCTATGAATCATCATTTTATTTCTGTATGATCACCAACTCAGAGCAGCATTTATTTTACTTCAGTTACATCAAAGATGATTTAGCACAAAGTTATATCCAGTGTGATGCAAAGAGTCAAATGTAATAAAACTGCCTTTTAAAGCTTTTCCATCACAGAAGCCTGCTTTGCACATATTTCCATTTTTTGCAAAATGCACAGTAGTGTTCTATCTGAATTCATACACCTTTTCACCCAGCCACATATGAACACAAAAAATACATGTGCTTAAAAGTCACCAGAGGGAGTGCCTTAGAAATAAGATACAGAAATTCAGAACTGTAAAGAGTTAATAAATTAGCATTACCCAAGTGGCACAGCAAACCAAATAACTCCAAATTTGCAAGTGCCCACATGGCAAGAAAATTAACCTGAGCTGGTTTTAATGTAAGGTGTTATATTTTACACTGATGAACATAATAAAAGGTGGAATCTTTTTGATTGCAGTCTAAATACTTTTAAAAACTATTTTGCTTCGAAATTCACATTCTATAATTTACTCTGCATTTAACCGCTCAACACAATACACTAATCTATCATTTTGGAAGCAGAAGCAGACAGCCCTTCTATCTTTGGATTTCAGTATTAGCAGCCTAAAAACATAGACCTAATTAAATAACCTTTGATCTAACAAGCTATAGGTGAGGAAGCAAGGAGGAAGAAAGAGGAGAGAATACAAAAGAGAATACCAAATTTCATAAGGCCAAGAGGAGAAGGCAACTTCTAAAGATTTTGCATAGTAAGAGCCTACTCAGCGTCACTATGAGATACATCCATTTGCAGGCTAGATGAGAATCCGTCAGGCTATTTAGACCATCCTAACCCTTAGTGATTATCAGCATTAGAATTTAAGTAAATATTCTCTCAGCTTAATTACAAGGAAAGAAACATAGGAGATAGGAACAGAAAAGTAGACGTAATTCCTAAACAACTTCGGGCAATCAACAAACCCTGAAGTGAAAAGACCAAATGGAGAAGAGCACATGACACAAGTGGACTGAAAACAGGGAAGACTCAGTCAGTCTGATTTGCATGACTGGCCTGATGCAGGAGCTGGAGACCAAAGCATCTCCTCTGGAAGGAATGAATTCATCAGTTCACAGATGTCCTGGGTAAAGGACATGAAGGACAACAGGGCGCGGCTGCTTTTATACATAACATATTCCCTCACATATGTCTGTTGCTCAAAACACAAAGAACAATGATTTGAAAGAGATCCCAATAAAAGGCCAAACTCAAACCTCAGCCTAAGCTAAGGCACATTTTTCTGAGTCAGGAAGGACTAGTTCAATCCCCACTGGTGGGAAAAACACACCAGGCTTTTCTCCCTTTCCTTTCACTAAAAATGACTATCCTAAGCACTGGTGCTCATAGTTGAATATTTTTACTACTGTGCCTTTTTGTACCACTAGAAGCAGTCTAAACAGTGCTTTAGTAGCCTGTCAAAAAAATTGCAAGCATGAAGTAGGAATTTCACATTGAGGAACAGGACAAATAGGTACTCAAGGCATTTGAAAAAGTCAGCATTAATGTTTAACTGAAACCAGGAAATGAACTATTTTCCTGCAGAGTAGAAGACAGCAGATTACCTTATGAATAACCAGCTGCAACATTTCAAAACTTGTGAAATGTAGAGAACAAAAGAGAAATGTAGAGAAATATAGAGAACAAAAACAGAAAACAAAGGAGTAGCAATAGTATTAAGTCTCTACAATAAAGATTTTAGCCCATCAATACCGCTACCTCAAAAGGCAACAGCATATAGAGAAATTTGGAAAGTATACAGTGATTTTCTCTATGGATCTCTAAAAGAGTGAGCAGAGAGGTGGAACAACCGCACTCAATCAGAGAGACAGCAATGCATGAATGAGCAAACTGTACTCAAGAGATGATTTATCCTTATTTGGCCATGGACACCTTTGCTTCTGTCAGTTTTGGATACACTGCTTGTAGGCTTTGGTCATGAACTCATTGCTAGTGTGTCCAAAGTCTCCAGATTTTTGATTTTGGAAGCAAAGATTCGCCAGGCACACCCTGATGGCATTTGTCAGAGGGGAGTTAGCTTCCTTTTAATAGCTAAGGTACCTGAAATTCAAGCTCTAGTCTTCATAATGCAGACTAATTAACATGCTAACAAAAACAAGAGTATTATGCATGTCCCAACATGCTTAATTACCTTTTGTTGCCCGTCTTATAATTTTCATGTCATCCTGTAGAGAAGCACAGGAGGGTGAGAACTCCCTCTCTAACACCATAGCTTCAATCCTAAGAGCATAGCTGGAGCACACAAACAAACAGGTTTAGAACTGACAGCCAAAAGAGAACATTTATTGTGAACAGAATAAACCTACTATCTCCTTACTTTGGCACCTGGATTAGTAAATACATGAAGGAATCAGCTTGAGACAGTTTTGATACATCTCCATCAAAGGCTTTTAATTTCTTTACCTAGAAAAGAGAAAAAAACACTAGCAAAGAATTTTATCAAAGATCAAGATTAACTTGACTTTGGAAGGAAACACCTTGAAAAGCAGTAAATTTAACAGGAGGCATTAGAGAGTCCACTCAGTGACTGACTGAATGGCTTCACTGTCCAAGCTCCTGTAATTTGCACACAGCCCAATCACAAAAAAATAAAAGCAGTAACATCACTCTTCTCCCAAAAGCCTAGTTACACAGTCCAGCAGAAAAAATACAATGCCATCATTCTGATTGGTGATTCTGATTTCTGATCAATGATTTCTGATTTCCGATTCATCGTTCTGATTTCTGATCAATGATTGCTCTCATCACTATGTTTAGGACACTGCTGTTCCAGGTTCCCCGGGAGAATTGGCTCTTTTCTTTCCGACTGATCCATTTGCTGTTCTTTAGCTGTTCACCCAGGAAATAGCTGCTTAAGTGATGATCTGAAAAATGATCCTCAACTCTTCAACAACTGTGATATACACTTAGGCTAGCTTAAAGTTAATTGTGTTCTGCATTTCCAGCATAGGACTGCCTAGATCTCTTCGGCACAATGCAGCTAAGGTTTAAGTTCTGATTTTTTTCCCAGATAACTTGCTTCAACCATTTCCTCTAAAACTCTCTTAAGGGATAAACCTCATGCGCTTGAATTTGTTTTTTTTTTCATTCATACGAAATATTTTAAAGATAAATGCAATCTTGCATTTTAAGTTATTTGTTGTCAGTACTTTGAGAACACCATTTACATGCAAAGGAAATACCACTGCATTAATTTTGTCGATCTTCCTTCCCAGCTCCACCAAAATCCATAAATTTGCATGATCTGGAAGCCACTGATCTGCCCACATACTTACTATTTGTTTATATAGAAGAACTGGAAAATACATGCACATATGTTTAAGTGTAACTGGAATTTCTTCCACATCTTCCAACACAGCAACTGTGTCCAAAAGCAGCGCTCATTCTCAATTACACTATTTCTTCATTCAACCAACAAGTTCACACCCAGTATCAGTTGTATGTTTCCACTGATTTACACACCAGCCCATCATCCTTCCTTTTCATAACATTACACTTAAAGCCCGTTCACAACCACATTTACACAGATGGTCTTCAGTTTTAGAAAGCATATTAAGCTATCCTGGAGAGAGGCACACTACATCAGGGCATCAACAGTTATCAGGTTGCTATGATTTAGCAAGATATCCACAGGTTTTTTAAAGCATTGGGCTCCAAATTAATCACTTAATGTTTTTTTCCGCTTTCACAGTAAAAAAGTAACTGATTTGTAGTGAAAGACAACATACGCTATGCTAAATCGGGGATTTAAAATACATTCTGGACTAGCAGAAGAAAAGGATTCTTTTAACAGCTTCGTTCTGCTTTATTCCCATTCTTTTTCCACATCATAAAAAAATAGAAATGTTGAGAGCACATTAAGAAAGAGGAAACAAAAATTACAAATTAAACCCAGAATAGAAAAAACTGCCTTTTCAAATTAAAAAAAAAAACACACAAAAAACCAACAAAAACTTATGACCGAGAAAGAGAATTCTAATCAACAAGCAATTTTTATTCAGGCTATGTAACTCCATGTCCTAACACCACCACCCCCCATTTAACTCAAGACACTCAGACAAAAGCTGCTTCTAAAGATAAACAGCATACCCATTTTTTTGAGGCCTGAGAAAACTCCTAATTTACAGAGTCATTCAAGAAGTCTGCCAAAAAAAAACAGGAAAGACCAGACTTGACATTCCTGATATTTCTAAGGTGTTAAACGAGTAAGAAACAAAACCAAAATGAACACTTTTTCCTACATCATGAAGTGGGGAGTGGGAGACATCTACTATCTCAGGTAGTCTTTGCAGGTGTTCCTTACCTAGCTTCCAAAAAGTAGCGGTCTGCAACCTAAACAACAAAAATTGTAAATTCTTCAACCCCATTTTAGTATGTTGCAAATATCAAAGTTTGCCTGAAAAGGATACAGGTGTTCAGATTTGGGGTGGGGGGAGGGGGAGAAAAAAAGAAACGCAGCCCACCAAAAACCCCACCCCAAATCACCAAAATCAGGATCTTATAAACCACAGGCAATTATAGGAAGATGCAATTTTAAGATTTAAATGCACAAAAAGTGAACAATAAGAGATCCTGAGATACTCACAGGAATATTAACTTATGCTACCTGTACTGTATTTAAATATACTTTTGACAGTAAGTAGCAATCAATGTTATCTATGTGGAATGTTAATTTTAAAGGCACTGGATGAAATTCTCTTTCTTCTACCCTATTATATTAGGAAAAATGCCTGGAGTGGTACAAGGGAGTACTAAATCCTAGAATTCATCCAGAGGAGGAACTTTCCTATAAATGCACAACAGAAGACACTGATGAGGCTGCCTTCTGATGTGTAGGATGGGGTGTGAATGTCACAATGGAAAAAGCTTGGGGCAAGTAGTCAACCCAAAAGACAGTCTGTCTAATCAGCCTTAAAACAAAGATGTGCTCACCACCTAGTTACACTTTTTCCAGCCCACATCAGCCATCTTAACCCCCACTGCCTTTGCCTTAGATGTCCAAAGCTATCTTTATAAGAAGCAGCAAAGAAGCTCACCTGACAAGTCCGAAACCCAAGCAAGGTGGAGGATAGTGACCCATTCCACAAACAGAAGCACAAAAGAGTTATAAGGTCCTTTTCATCCTGGACTTCAGCACAGCATAGCCTGGTTCTCCGTACGTGTCCGAGTTTTCGACACAGGAGAGTAAATCCTCTGTTAACTTGGCCTTAAAATAGTAAATAGTCTGGGGAATAGCTAAGGTAAAGTTAGGACAACAATTTATTTTGTGTTCTGTCTTTATTACAAATTTCGTAATTGAAAAAGACCAGTTATCTCACCATGAAGTAGGAGAAAAAAAAAAAGTTATTTGACACTACCTATGAACTAAAAGAACAGCTTCTGAAGCCCAAAGCTAAAAATTACTGAAACATGTTTTGGATGGCTGCCCCTACACGTTCCAAGGGAGGCTACTCAAAAGCCCGTGGGATTGGCCTTTTCTCTCTGCAGCCATGTTGTCCAAGTCTTCCCAAAGAGAACTGAGATTATCTGATGGCTCCTAGAAGTGGAGGTCAAATTCAAATACCAAATCCAGCCAGGAACTGCAGTGAAACTATGGGAATTGACAATAATGTTCACTATTAATCATATTACAGATATAGTAGATAGGTTTATAATTACTCTGAGAACACAAAGGAGCTAAAAAATGTAGTTTATTTTAAAATCACAATGAATAACTCTATCAGTTCTGGCCTTGACCTCCTCTCTTCAAGCACAACAAAATCTCTTCCACAATAGTATGCAGCCACGTACCAAGATATGGCAGTGTAACTTATACATGCAAGACAGCATAATTACATTGTATGCTCAGTTCTGTATTACTCAAATCGGGCGCAGAGCTACTAATTTAATTTTTCATTATATTTGTATATGCAATATGCATTTGCACTGTCCATGCATGCCCATGCACACTAAATCAGATTTTAGATACAGAAGGTTCTCACATATGTAATTTGCTTCATTTTAAAAACAGTTAGAAAACAGAGAAAGCTTGATATTTGATTTGAGTTGTGAATAATTGGAGTAGATATGCCTATTGCAAGTATCTCATTATTCCTCACATACAGGAAAGCTACTGCATTCCTGCCACTCAAGTTTTCAGCCATTTTCGAGCTACGAGTAGCACTTATTTACAACTAGTGGGATTTTACTTTATGGCATAAAACAGGTATGTTGCACTCCTATGCAGGATCTTCGAAGAAGAGTATAAATCAGTACACCACTCATCCTCATATATACTTGTAACTAAGTATTTCCCCGCATTCCGATTAAATAAGTCAAATATTCCCCATGTTACAAATAAATAAGTAAAGCCAAGTGCAATAGTCCAGAGGAGTAAACATTTTCTCTGTTTTTGTTTAATATTTCCATATGATTGCAAAAATTCAGGGCACTAAAGAAAAACAGAGTTAAAAAAATACCAAAACCCCCAAAAGCATCACAGTGGAATCCAACTACAAGGGCACGTGGGAAAGCAGCTAATGTATTAGGTGGGGAGGCACCATGGAGCGCATGCCTGGGCCATGGCAAACCTCTATCAGCAAATGCTAAAAAGAAAAGGAGAAAAACCTGCAGCTATCATAACGGGCAAAAAAGGAAGCAGGAGATGAAAACTATGAAGGATGGTCAGCCATATACAGCATGGCTGAGGAAAGGAGGGGGCAGTTAACTACTCAAACATGGTTTGAAAATGGTAGAGCTAACAGACAGAAACAATTCCAGTAAAGCAGGTGACAGATGACTAGGGTTTTAAAACAGAGTATACAAGCAAAGGACAGGCTTGAGACATTATAAAGGAAGTTAAGACATTGTGTTGATAACCTGGGTGTGCACGTGTGTGGGTGGGCTGATTAGCAGTATGATATGCTCTCTTCTGTATATATTTAAAGTACAAATTCTGGCTATTCTAGCTTGTTAAACACTGGACTCTCTCAACTTTTACCAGTCTGGGCCTGCTGAAGAGTGCGATGATATGCACATACAAGCAGCTAAAAGCTTCACCTCTGCTTTGGTCAGGATGCCAGTAAATGACAGCTGTCAGCCATTTTAACAGGATATCGTTAAGAAACAGCTAGGATTCTTTTTAGAAGTGATATAGCACAGAAGGCCATTGCTTCAGTCAAGACAAAGGCTCCCTGGAAAAATAAATGAGCTGCAAAAGGGATGAAGCAGAGGAGATTCCAAATAGGCACTTCTTCCTCTTACAAAACTGCTAACCACAGTAAGGTACAAACTGCAGGACATCTAGCAAGGCTTACACAAAATCAGTCATCTTATCTTACTTGTTAATGTATTGAGAATTTTTATACCTTTTCTTGGTCTTTTTTTTTAACCACTGTGTGATGGCTAGGCTGGTGCCACACCCACATCCCTGAACAAAACACTGAGTGGAACCTTGCAGCAAGCTCCAGGTTTGCCAGCTTCAAGAACTTGTCAAGTTTTTCAAATTAAACATTTGAAAATACCCAAACGTTTTCAGTTTGACAAAAGACTTCACAGCAGTGCCAATATTTCAATAATAGTCTTATTCAGTTTGACAAAAACATCCCGCAAAGAGCCAGTATTTGTCATGTATACACAAAAATCCCAACAGCTTTCATAGCTGTTGGGATTTTTCATAGAAAACAGCTAGAAAATTACTAGTACTGACACCTATTTCTGCATGTAAACAGAGTTGCCACATTACAATATTGCAAAAAGAAAGAATAATTTTAAAGACAACAGATGTTAAATGTATTTGTTATCCTGAGTACTTAGCCTCCATTGTCAAAAAGCTGTTCCATCTCAAAGACACTGGAACGTCCATCAGGTACCTGAGATAATACGGACTAAAATGATGTAAAATATGTCACATACGTCAAACTGGTGACCAGGGCAACATTCAGGTCATGTGACTATATATCACAACACTTCCAGGTAAGATAAGATTGGAGTATAAAGCCAATGTTTATTCACACTAGATAAACGTAAAGGTTGTTGGTAAAAAAGAAGAAACGTGACGGTCCAGAGTTGCCCTTTCTACAGCTGTGACCAGGAATGGTGTTCCTCTCTCCCTCCTTTCACTTTTACAAACTAAGGATTTATGGTACCGTATAAAAGAACAAATAGAAGACATCTCCAAACCCAGTTATTGGGGTGGGGCACATGCCTGGCAGGGGGTACTTGGCTCTCACTCCAACCTGCAAGACAATTGTGCTACTGGGAAATGTGACTGTAAATACCTGAGCTGCTGAAAAGAAGAGTACACAAAGAGGAACTGCAGAAGCCCACCCATGGTTACACCAAGACAGTTAGCACTGGTAACTGAATAACAACTAACCTTTTAGGAACTGCTTAAGTCTCTGCTCAGAGTAATTCTCAACCCTACAACAACAAAGCAGGTCTTCAGGAGAATGGGAAGTATCTAAGGGTAATCCCACGGAAACCTTGCTGAGGATGGCTGCAACATTCTGCAGGGACAGGCCAATGTGATGACACCTTGCTAAAGCTATCTCATGCAATACGACAACCAGATCAAAAAGAAATTAGGGTCTATTAAACAGAATAGGGAACAGCAGAACAAATAACACCACTTCATCTCATGTGTCTAGTGAATTTGGGTTATTTGTATGTGGAGAGGGACGGCATAGCTCTGCTGGCTTCCCTTTAGCAAACGGTGAATCATTATTCCAGGAGACAGGTGTTCAGACTAGGAGGCAGATAATAAACTAACAAAAAAGAAGGGGACATACACGGAGAACAATGAAAATATATTTAGGGGAAAAAAATGCTGAGAAAGACGAACAACAAAAGCTCTGAGGCTCCTAAAGAGAACAAATTTTTTAATTGACTACTCTAAAATTTTAGGAGCCACAGTAGTAAACAAGTTATTGGACCCACTTTGAAGACTTGAAGCATGAGGACATGGAGGCACTGAAACATTTTTCCGTACCAGCAGAAGCATCAGTTCCTCACACTCAGGATCTTCTCCCTGTCCTGCCTCCCCACTCCAGCTCTCACAGGGAAAACTCCCAAGAAGTTAAACAATTACAGGGAGAATAACAAAGAGAAAGGGGGTCTTTCCTTTTCCTGACGGTGAGCAATGAGATTTCTGAAGCATGGAACTAATTAAATACATACAAATACCTGCATGCTGGGAACAAGCCTCTTGCCAGCCTTCCCTTGGGAACAGCAACAATCTAATGTCTAATGCCCCTTAATTTCTAATACTCCTCTGCACCATAAAATCTCTTCTATTAATTTCTCAAGTGCCTCCTTAAAAGCACTTAAGTGCTCTGGCCCCACTACCTTGAGGGACAGGCCTGTTGTCCAATCATCTACTAGGAAATAAATATACCTTTTCACTCTTAGCAGCACCTACTGGATATCTAAAGCGTCTAGCTGAGTACTGCAGACAAAATTCTGACAAAATTCAACAACTTACATTACAATTCTAGCTGAATTACAACATTTGTATCACATAGGAGTACGCTATTTGGAAGATTTTCTACTTGTCGTAAAATGACAACCAAGATCTAAACCAGAAAGAGGAAAAAAAGAAAAAAACCCTTTCTTTCAGTCTAATTTGCTGAATATACACAAAGTTAACTAGGAGTCACTTCCTTTTAAGTTAGTACTTCACTGTTCTCCTCTGTCTGACTCTTTCAGAGGAAGGAGATAAATTCTCTTTAAATACATGAATATGTACTGAAATTCAAACAAGGAGGGGAGGGGGAATAGTTTTGAGCTCCCAGAACTACTGTCACCTCTTTTTTTCGGATAAATTACATTTCAACTTGTTGATATCCCCCAACTCTAAAAAATATATTAATCAAATATAATAACATAACACAGTTTTTACAAGATTGCCTGCAAAAGCAGCCCAATTTAGGGTTATATATTTGACAGCAAAATAATACAACGTGTTTTGCTGTTGACTGGATGTGAGATTTGGTGCTGCACAGAGGAAGGAGTGCTTTGACAGTATGACCTTGAAGTGGTAAAGCATGTGAGTTGAGGTTGATCTGTATGTGGACATTAACTAGCAATTTCCCAGGTTTCAGCCATCACTTTGATATGAAGCACTCAAGCAACTCTAATTTTATCAAGTTTGTGGTATACATTTCTCTCAAGTACAAACAAATGGGTCAGTGCAAATACATGAGCAGACAAGGAACTGTGCATCATTAAGCAGGGCTCCCAGGTCAGCCCATGAAGCTTTACTTCCTTAACCATATGAATGGACTTGAAGGTTGGGACTGGGAGGGGAGAAAGCAGCACTTGCATGTTGGTCGTATGGTGAGCACAGAGACATTGCAGAAGGTGCTGCTGGTAATTCTGTGCCTTCTAACACGTCTCCTTTGGAGCAGTAAGCCATGTTAGCAAATTCTATGGGTGCTGCACAGCGGAGCAGCCTTTCTGCCCTGTTGGAACCCAATGACCCGGGCCCAAGAGCAGGCAGATCCCAGATGCCCCAAGCAGGCAGCAAACCAGAAGGGAGAAGAGACAGTAGCATAGGGCTACCAATATTCAACTCATAGGCACTGCAATGAGAAAGCATGAGTCAGGTGCCAAAGTGAAACTTAATTTGTTTGCATTAGGATATACTTTGATTCTGAGTTTTCTGACCCTCCCCCAGGCAGAGTTATCTGCACACAGGAGGGTTCCAAGTCTTGCTAAAATGTTTATGGGACAAAAGGGACGTCATAAAGGACATCGGAGAAACAAAAATACCTTATCACTACTTTCATTAAGAAGCACCTTCAAAGTAGGTGAAATTACTTGATGTGAGGGGAATGACTACACTCAATACCACATGTCAAACGAAGATTAAACCTTTGCACTCAGTGGTTTCCTATCCCCTGGCCTCAGGAAGGCTTTGGGAGTCCTCTTTTACAGACCTTCATGTTGGAATCCCAGGCAGTAGAACTCTACAAAAAAAATAAGTTCCACGTAAAACCATTATTTACCTCCTCTGCTTCTGGTAATAATTTAAGAAATTCATGCAGCAGTTCAGAACCATAGGGCTCACTTCTTCCATGATAAATATCTTCAATGATGGATTCACCAGACCTTGAAAAAACAATTGAGCATACACATTTCTAACACTTGCAGGGTGAATAGTTACACAAATTGAACCATGCCTGGGCTATTCAAAGGAATTATAATGAGGTTATGTATCAGTGTCCACAGCAGCACTGTTCTAACACCACTTTCAGTGATGCCTTTACTGAAGGGCAACATTATCAGTGAATAAAGATAGCATTGAAACAGCTTGCACTTAAAAAAAAAATTCTTCACCTCACCCCTTTCTATTAATTCTTTATAAAGAAAGGAAGCCAGTGAAAAGCAGCTCTCATGCCGTATTACATGAGATATAAGGGCTTCCCTTAACTATACCTGAAAACTCATTTCAACAGGTTAACAGTAGCAAACTCTAAATGTTTAGTGCTAAGTGGTAATGGCACTCAAAACTAAACATATTAGAAAACGAATTATGAAATGTAGTTACTTATGACAAACCTGTATAGAACTGTAAACTCCACAAGGAACAGAGCACAATATACAATACATTTGATGAGAACTACAAAGAATTTCACACATCTGTAGCTTGCACTAGCTGCATGGAAAAATCAAATCTTACTTTTTGAATTGTTTGAGAAATATCCCAATGTTCATACTTCTTTTTGCATCCAAAATGGAAACCTGAAAGAGAAAGCAAGAGAGATTAATCTACCAATACCTAAGAAAATAGCATATAATGCAGATATCATTTCTTAAATTGCTGCTGATAATTGTTTGCAGTTGCCACCAAATCACAGGCCAAATGAATACACAGAGTCACGTCTTATCAACAAAGATCATATATTACTATATGTAGTAATATATATATGTAGAACTAGTTTTTACCAGGGAAATACACAGCACAGCCACAACACCTTTTTCCAAGTGAAGCAAAAAAAACATAGCAACATTTACAGAAGGAAGGAATCAAGCTAGGTTCTATTTCATTACAAAGTAAAAACATTATTCTTGCTTATTTCATAATGCTGCAACTGCAAAACGTTGCTTATCAAGGAATACGTTGTATGGCATTCGAATGCCCCATGGTTAGCGAGCACCACACTTCAAAATCCACGTATTTCAGAGGTTTTGTAACAAACGTGAGGATGGGCTTTCTAAGCAGAGGTCAGTACGCACTACTGATTTCATTCACGCAAACTAACTGCCACGCTGATCCATGGAAAGACAAGTAAGTCGATGTTGAATCAAAACCTGAGACAGATAATGCTCAAATCTGTTTGCTTTATCTAGAAGCAAACAGAAACCCATAATAAAATAATAGTCTCCCCCGCTTTATATTTTAAAGTTGATTTGCTATATCATCTTACGTGTACAATTCTGGAGATTAAGCAAAGGCAAAAAAAAACCCAACTTTTTTTTCCCTAATTTATTTTTAAAAAATTTTTACATAAAAGTGTTAATTCTTTTTATACTAGTTTTTCTTCCTGTAACAGCATACAAGTTCAAACCCGAGATGTCTACCCTGTTTTAGCGAATTGTATCCTTAAGGTTAAAATTTTACCACAGCTATTTTGGTGATAACAGCTACAAAAGTCATGAGATTTACAAGGACAAGAGAATTGTTTCACGTTAACAGTGCCACCCAACAGCTACAATAAAACAACTCAGTACACACAGATGTTCAAGACTGCTGTTGGACTCACATGACGTTTGAGGTTTTGACAACGGGAAAGGTGTCTTGACCTCTGTGAAAGTGCACAAATTAGAAATACATACATAAATGCAACGTTGGCATCATCACAAAATTGAATTAGCCTGCAGCCAGCTGGTGACAGTGAAAATATAGATATGATTAATGCGCTATCCTCAACATACACCCAGGAGACAGCCTCCTCATTTGCTGAAAAGAATGAATCAAAATCAAAAGTTTTCTGAAATTTTGGAATTTCCTCTCTTCTGAAACCAGTAAAGACTAGAAAACACAGGAAATATCAGCGTATTAGTTTTAATTAGATGATTGCTAGCCTGAAGCCCTTCAATTTTAGCATATGCAAAGATAAGAGGACAGATTGTCGTTTATTCTCCTGTTATCTTAGGAGTTGAAAGGTCCCCAACAGATCATTAAGGGAAAGCCCCTTAACATAGGACAGGTTCAACTATCTCTCCCCCTGCAGTATCTAATCTTTTTCAAATGTTTTACTGCAGGGACCTCTCACTGACCTCTCAAACTGCAGATCCAGTCTCCAGTTGCTTTGGTCACTCCTAATTCTCTGATTTCTCTGTGCTAGCTTGAGCCTACAAGCTTTGCCATCATGATTTGGCTTTTGGTTTGTTGGGTTTTTTAAAAGCATATTCACAGTTAACCTTCTGTACGTATTATTTTCAGTCACAGTCGGTAACTGTTACAATAAGACTCACCACCAGCTGAATTTTTTTAACATCTTCCCTCCAAGAAAAACAACAGATGGCAACATATACAGCTGCATTTGCCTTATCAGCACAACATAAAAATGTCATAGCTGTTGTTAAGTGCAAGGATCTTAGAGACACTTCTTGCTCTTTATATGACTGTACTCTATTTTTTCTCCGATTTCTTGTTCAAGCACACAATCAAAACCCATGGCTCAGTTTTTGGTCACTCTTTGTTTGGTGTCCACTTCAAGATTATCAAAAGTGTTTGAAAAAGCTGTCATTACTTAACTACCTTCAAGGAGTTTCCAGATCGGAGTGTGAAGAGGAGAAAAGGGGAACCTGGCAGATACTCCATAAATACAAGTTCCTACTCCCTTGCACACAAATACCGTATCTTTCATGTCACATTCAGTTGCATATTAGATTCATGATCTTAGCCTTAACATCCATTCATAACGTCTACTCTTCTTCCCCACCGAGCTTTCATTCGATTTTGTCCTTGCAGAAAGCTGTCTGAATATGACTTCCCACCAAGCTGTTGCTTTTTACCCTTTAAACATTACCCCAGCTTTTTATAAATTCTTCAGCACTGACACCAGCACAGCATGTTCTAAATCTCTGTTCGCCACCTAAAGAGATTTTAAAGTGCTGTCCACCAATAATACCCTTGGGCTTCTTGACTCAAAAAGTTACACTGGACTGTAATTAAGAATTGAGAACAGACTTTCCTAGCCTCACTGGGATTATCTATACCAAAGAAAACTCTCGTATGGTTTCTTCTGATTTACTTTAGATAAATTCAGAAGAGCTTTCTCCATTCTCATCTTCTTCAACTCTCCTGCCAGAGAAAGCTATTAAATTTTTGTTTATCCTACTCTGGAAATACTAGAATTCTCTCAGATACTTTGCACCATCTCAACACCTACACTTTGCCAGCCAATGCAAGTGTCACTGCCTCACACACCTGCCACCTCTCCTTCATAAACAGCGCAATCTTCGAAGCAAGGACAGCTGATACACTCGTGAATCTGTTTCTCATCACCATAGTATTCAACTCAGCATATTTCTGCAATCTGCAGCAGGCACAGATCATGTGGGGTAATAACAGCATCAGTTTGACAAATGTTAATCCAGCAGTGAAATATTCACTTTTTAGATATATTAAGGGAAGGGGAAAATTAGCTTGACTACCATGGTGAAGTTGTGATGATGGTAAGAGGAAATCTGCTCCTGAACTCTGACACAAATTTGCAATCAACACGAAAGATTCAGAGGAGTGTTCTGGGAGACACAAAAAGCCCCACATCAATACTGACTTTGTAGTGACTTCAGAAATGCAATAGGAGTTTCTTGCCATGAGATTGTCAATGAGGAAGAGGAACAGGAACATGACAAAGTGGATTTATGACAGATTAGTGAAAGCAAAACATTGTATTTATTCTTTGGATAAGAACAATGGGGTTTCACATGGTGGGATACAGTTTACAAATTACAGCAAGCACGGAACAGGCTCATGGCGCAGGCTCAGTGCTGGAGGTTAGGATGGATATAAACAACTTCCTGCTTCAGCTTCCACTTCACTTTACAACACACTAACCATCACTGTTGAGTTTAACATTTTGGCCTCTATTCTCCAAGCCACACGCGCTGCCTGGAGCGGCTGAGGAAGGGTACACTTCCACAGTGCGGCAGGGCGAACCTAGCAGCTTACTACAGGGCTGTCCTGCTCCATGTCATCCTCCCTTGTCACGTTCCTAGCCTGCTCTTTCCCTTAGGCAGGCACTGGTACTCATCTCATTGTTTTTCTGCTGTGTTAGTCCTCTGCTGGATTAACAGGTTGAATCAGCTCTCAAGAAGGTGGAATGAGCATCAGAGCCAGCACAGGGAAAACAGAGAGACGGCATGGGTAGCAGAGGGGAGAAGAGACATCCTGTTTGCCCCTTCCATTTCCTTCTCTCTCCTCCTCTCACTAACTCCTTGTGCAGGCTCTGGAATTCACTGCACCCTTTCTCAAGCCATCAAAACTCACTAAAATAGCAGAAAACTACTCCAGTAGAAAACAAATAAAAAACCCCAACAGCATTCTGCTGAGCTACTTACTTAAATCTGTTTACAGAGGGTCCAATGTCTGCCAGAGCCAGCACACAAATGGGGGGAGGTGAGGGACAGGAGCAGAGGGACAGTTTGAAGGAGAAAGCAAGACCAGCTCCCTTGGCTGGCAACAAGCTGTTCTTCCCGCTCTGCTGCCTGGCTAGCTATAGCCTAGGTGAGTGTGTGTTGTGCCATACTGTGACACCAGTAAAGAATGGGGAAAGTAAATTGGTGTGTAAACTTAACTCTGCACCCCCTATTTTTCAGAAGCTCAAATTACACAAAACCATAGGGCAAATTAAGCCTTTAGTCAAGGAAACATGTTAATTAATCTCCTAAGGGTTTGGTGAGGGATTGTTTACAAAAAGGAAAGCATTTGCTGTAGCAGTTTGACTCAAATCGCAAAAGGGACTTCTGTTATAATGATGATGTTTAGTCCTAAGCCTCCAGAATTGGGATTCAATGACCTGAGTTGGGCATCTAAATTCCCTGTATAAATCACTGGCGAGTGAGGAATTAAAAGGACATGCAGTATTGTAAGCTCCTACATGAAGAGAGAGCTTTTTCCAAAACTGCTCATGATTTCATAATCAACAGCGATCTCTGGAGAAGGTATGAAAGCCCTATCTCCACCACAGTCTCTCGGGGAGTGCCCTCAACACTGGCTGAAGAGTCATTCTTCACCACTTCCACTGAAGCTATGCCACTGCACCCAGGGGAACCCCACAGAGCCAAAAGGGCAGGCTCTCCGGCCATGCACTTTTGTACAGCACTTTGGACACGTGCTGGTTTTTTCAGCTTTGGATCTAAGTGATACTTGAATGTAAGCACTTGAAGTTATCTTGAAAATTTGTTGTTGACATACTACGCCAACTAGACTAATTCCACTATTTAAACGCCAAAGAACATTTTTCACTGCTAGACCGTAAAGCACTTTCTAAAATCAACTGTTTTTTACACAAAAGGAATAGAGGTACTGAAACACAAAATGTCTTGTCCACCTTCCCCTGACAGGCCAGCGACACAGGCAGGAACAGAACCACAGCTTCCTCAGGCCCACGCTAACACACTCTCCACAAGGTCACCCGGCTGCTGCGTACCTTAGCCTGCCCCCAACTCCTTTCAACCTCCGCAGGTTTTACTACAGTGAAGTGACGATAACCATCACACATTAAAGTAAGTGAGCAGCAGCTGACAGCACCGATGATGGAAATCACAAACATTGCCTATGCCTCAAATCTCCATACTCTTGCTGAATGATGCCTGTAGTAACGTTAAGCACGTGAGCTGTTGCGTATCTGTGCTTCCGCACTTCCAATAACACATAGCTCTTCAAGATTATCTCCTTCCCTCCTTGCTAAGCAGCTAATACTGCAAAGTCCATTAGTACACAAGAAACTGCTCATCACTGTCTGACACACTGCTGTGGCATGCTTGACAAAGCTCAGGAACGGTGTTGAACATTTTGGCACTTAAGTAGCATAACTCAGAGGCAAGTCCTGTTGCCTCACACTGCCTGCCATGTGCAAAGGCACCTGGGGAGCCCTGAACCACGGTGGACAGGCATCAAGCAGTAGAGATGCACTGGACCACCGCATCAGCTCCAGACGGATGCACAAAAACATTAACTTGTAGCAAGGCAGGTTTTTGTTTCCAAGGCACTGTATCTTGGAGAAACCCTTGTTTTGCAGGCCTGTAATTTTAATCTCTAACACTGCTCTTAACCTCCCCAGGATGCCCCGAGTTTCAAGCTGTACATGAAAATGCGTGAGTTCTGGAGCACGCTGGGGTTTCCTCTGCCCCGGCTACTGTACACTAGGGGCCACACTCAGTTTATGAAACTTATCATCATTTTTACTGTAACTAGATCTTCACCACACGGCAGTTCTGAAAGGGGGAGCTTCTAAGGAAACACGTGGGGCCGGAGTTGTGTACGTCTCTGCAGTACAGGAAGTCCACTCACTGCAATCCTGATTCGGAGATGAACATATCCCGAAAACAGCGCCGAGGTTAATGACTACCTTTGACGATGGCCCCAATTACTCCTTCCCGATGTCAGGGTTTCAGAGTCTGCAATACACATGCCTGTTTTAAACCCCTTATTTTAGTCTATATACAACATCCACACTACCAGTACATTGGTTTCTCACCTTGTCCCTGCTGATCTTATTTTGACACCTCCTGAATCCTGCAAGATACCATCAACTCCAAGTCCCTGTTTTCTCACTAAAAACTGATACATGGTTACACCTCTTAACCCCGTGCCCTCTGTATTTTGTTTACAAGCTAACATGTATGTAGACACACGCTGGTGATTAAATCTGCATTTCAACCCTCCAATTACTTCACAGAAAGATCTCTTGAGACAATTCAATTCAGGCTTCACAAAGAGGCTGTCTATAAATCAGGATTTAAGAACTAGAAAAGCTACTTATCAGATCACCGGAGAGTGTTTGAACCTGAAAGTGCTTGGTATATACCTTCTCACCACCAGAAAAGAAATCAGTAACAACCTTCAGACCTCCTTGGAAGGTTATTTTAGTGTCCAGAAAAAGCAGGGTAGAGGAAATAAAGTTTTCATTAGCAGGAAAGCAAAGTTTATGAAAGTTGAAACTTTAGAATTATCTCAATTAAATAACAAATTCCCTTAATCACTATGTTACGTTTTATTTTCTTGCTGTCATACTGGTACTTCCCTTCCTGATGTCTCTAGGACATAAAGGGTATATACAGCATTAACCCTTGCAATAGGATTCTCTTCCCTCCCGCCTGGCGCACGTTTGCATGTAGAACATTTTGTTTGCACAGCAGACATAGTGGAAGAGCTGAAGAGAGAAGTTACAGTACACCTATGTTTCACACTGAAAACTCAAGGGCTATCCAACATGAGTAAATACAGATGCCTTCAGCTCCCTCCACTTATTTATATTTATTTTAACAGGTGATCAAATCACAGCACTTACCAAGTTAAAATAATAAAACACTCTTAGCTCTTTGAAAAACAAATGTGTGCCACTAGGAACAAAGAGTTTATCCTCCCTGTCATTCCCCTCTCCTTCAAATCAAGAAAAATTTGCCGTAAGGATGAAACATGACAGAGAAAGAGACAAAGGCGAGTGAGAATTCACACCAATTCCTGCAGCATTATGTAAAAGAGAGGTTTACTTCAATTCTTACCTCCTCTTTAGTCTCTTTAAATGAAGACTTTAAAGATCGATTGCGGGGGTCCTGAGGCTTGGTTTCTTCCTGCTGCCCAAAAAGTTCCTCAATTGTCTTTGTATCAATCTGATACTGTGGTCTAGCAGCAATTGTCCAGATATTGTTTTTACCACGGACTTGTTCTTCAGGGATAGTTTTCCAGAAAAAGCTCCGCATTCGTTTTTTTTTGCCGTGGTTGTCATGCCCATTTATCAGCTGTGGAGGCAGAGGTATGTTTGGCCCAGGCAATGGAGGAGGGGGTGGTGGTGGGGGCGGCATCCCCGGGGGGAGCGGAGGGGCTGGGGGTGTCCCGGCAAGGGGACATGGCGGAGGGGGCAGTGGTGCTGCAGGCTGAGAAAGTTGAGATGCTGTCGTCGTACCCTCGTTCATTAATCCCGTTGCAACTGGAATAGCCCCATTTTCTTTATCATTGACCAAGGAGAGACAATTCATAACATGCATTTTATGGCCTCTCCAAAGCGGAGAGTGTTACTTCCTTGGATGGCTTTGAAACATTGAACAGTGAGTGCAGCAGCAACTGATACCACGCTCTCTCAAGCTCTAGACTGTCAGCAGTAGCAACGCAGGAGGGGACTGTACCATCCTCGCAACCTAGAACAAAGGACAATAGGGAGACTCAGATCAGAGAGACTGGATATTGTCCCTAGCGCTTAAAAAAGACTAAAATTAAGCTATAACAGCTATCAAGTTTTTAATCCAGAAAGGAATTTTAGTGAATCAAAAGTCTTTCCCCCGGCAACTGTATAAAATTTATCCACACCAAGATTTCAAATAGGTTTCAGGAACATATATAAAAATAAGAATACCTCTTAAATTGCCCACAGTAGATACCAAACGCACCTATTAATCTCAGTTCCGTGCAATTTTGTAAGAGAATATATTTATCTCAAATTATTAAAACAAACAAATATTATTCCACTTGTAATTTTAGATTTTCTTTTAAGGTGATTACACATAGTTAGAAAATATAAGTACTAACTATGGTACTGGATTAAGTGGATCAAACAGACCCTGTTTGAATCCTTTTAATTCATGGCTTAAATCCAGGCTGCATTAAAATATCGAACGATATGTCGATGATTTAACAATCTAGCCTAATGTACTGCTTTTTTGCCTTCGTATTTTTCATACAGTTATCAATAAGGGAAAAACAGCGTGCAGTCCCTAAACTCTCTATGTTCACTGAGCATAAACTTACAGTATTTGCATTTCACCATTACTGGTCTGGTGACACTACCTCCCAAAATGCACTAAGAGAAGAAAGAGTGCAGTTTGATTAAGCTGCCCCTTACAATTTAGTTCAGTATCTAGGTTAACATAGCCAGTTCAATAAGCAGAGTGAGAGAGAAAGGACAGAGGAGCTGATAGGAACAGTAACCTACACATCCTAAGCGCTGTACATATGCAAAGCTTTAAATATTTAAGAAAGCTTTTACATCTAGATTCCCTCATGAAGCAGCTTAACAGGAATCACAAGTTTTGAGCAATTTTTCTTATACTGTCACCTACTAAATGAAGATGCTGTTATTGACAGTAAACCTTCAGGTAAGAGTATGACTTCCACGAAAAGCACAATTTTGACAAGCCAAATCTGTTAAAACAGGTTTACTTCATAAGTTTAAGGTGTTTCAAATACAGACCAATGAAGAATCCCATGGTTTTACGGAAATTTGTAAGTTATCTCAAAAAAAAATCGGGAATTTACAAAAAAAAAAAGAAGATACTACACAATACAAATTTAAATAGAAGAAAGACAGCCCCTGAGCAAAAATCAGTCACAGGAAAGCTCAACAGAAAAAGCTGAAGTAATGCACTGGCACAAAAACAATATCAAATCAGAAATTTGGCACCGATTTAGTCGTATTCCTCTTCAGCAGGGTTCACATAGAGCTAATAGCAACCCAGATCAATTTGACATTGTATAATAGTGATGAAAAACCTTTCCTATTTTTGCCAGAGATCCGTCATTAGAGTGTACACGAACAAACAGACCCAAGTCATAGACACAAGCCTTAGGGCAAATTCTCTCTTGCGCTGCAAGGACTCAGCCACTCACAGCTTCACTGAAGTCAATGGAAACCGACACAAAATGATCTACTGTACCTTTTCTTCTCAAAAGCTTGCATAGGTAGCAATGAACTCCTCTTTCCTGCTTCAGATTTTCTAATCTTATGCCTTACGTTATCAAGGTATTTGCAAGAATAGAAAACATATAAAAATCTGTATGAGGTTTAAGTCATAGGAATAATGGAAAATATTTTAATGGCAGTGTAAAAAGGGGAAGGGCTACAAAGAAAGTAGATCAGGATAGAGGGCTTCAAAATTAAATCAGCATTAATACCCAGTTGCTATTACAGAGCTCTGTACGTTCATGCCTTTCCTCCCAAGTTCACAGAAGCAGAGAGGCATAAAAAAGCAGGTGCAAGGTGGTGGAAAGAGATTAACCACTCAAAGCAATTAAGTGTTGCATTAATTTAAAGAAATACTCAACTAGGAAAAAATCTTCTCCTCCCTACCACTTATTTAAAAATGAAAAATGTATTAGCTAGTCTTCCACCATCACAAAGCAGTATTCAACAGTTATTATTTTCTAACTTGGGTTCCCACAGATTTAAAAAAAAAAAAAAAAAAAAGAAGAGACAGACCGACCGACCGACCGACCATGCCCCCGGGCAATGTACAAGAACCTCATTTTGAAATTTCCAATCAATCTAGATGCTTTAAGAAAAATGGGATCAAATCCTAATGAAACAAAGTTGTAGGCGATGAATCATCAGAGTCCCAGCGCTAACACACAAGAGTGGAAAACGACTGATCTCAGACCTGAGCGCTTCTGAGTTAGAAAAGGGACACTCCTAGTGAAAGGAGTGGAGAATGCAAGGGGAAGAAAACATCCCAACCTAGATGTAAAGATAGATAGATAGACAGATAGATAGAAGAGGAAAAACTGTTTTCAAGCCAACGAGCCCTGTGCTGCTTTAGATGAGGTAACCGTCACCCAGAACCAGGAAAGGGGAAGAATCAGCATTCGGAAGGAAGGTATGAGAGGACAGGCCCAGCATGAAGGCTGGCATTCAGCTTTGTCTTCTGACAGATAAGCACGATGCAGGTGACAGAGGTCACCTGCTCGTAAGAAGACAGCAATTTCAAGTTACCAGATACCAGAAGACTGATCAAAATTCCCTTCTCCTGCTGCCTCTCAGAGGAGCGGCTCGAAGACGTTCCCAGCGCCCCCGCCATTACCGTGGGTGGGAGAGGAGAGAAGCTGGCAGCCGGGACAGGCTCTGGGCCGCTTGTCGGTATCAGCAGGTGCCTCCAAGGAGGAAGTACAGCGAGAGGAGGTGGGGAACAACGCAGCCGTTCCGACTGTGAACTACAGATTACTGAGACACGCCAGAACTGGGATGCGTAATAAAACCCAAGCAAAATTTTAACTCCTAAGGAGCCTCTCCGCACTTTTCAAAGGATTAAAGAGAAGAAAAAGAACGGGACCCACGAACAAACATTTAAGATGTCTCAATTATGCTTAATTATTGCATGTTTGTTATCCAAAACAGCCCAAGAAGTGCAAGAGCTCTAAAGTAACATCTTTACTGCACGTTTTAATTGTGCCCATATTTGGCATAAAAGAAATATTTTATTTCTTTGTCTCATTCATTGTTTTAGCCAACCTAATCTAACTTGGAAATGTATTTCAAAGTTAGAGGGTGGGGACAACTTTCTCCCCAGGTAAGAAGACAAATACTCCAAAGTAATTTGTTTCTTGCAAAAAAGGCAGTTGCCACTGAGGCGGACATGCATTATATTTGCATACACAAATTAACAGGTGAAACGCACGATGCGCTCATAATTCATACTGCATCTCATAATTCATACTGCAAGATATTACTCCCTTTAACTCACGCCTTATGTTCTCTGCTGCCCACGTTTCTGTGTCAGGCGTCCTCCAAATTCTCATGAGAACAACACCGATTTTGACACCAAAGCCCAACCACAGTATTTGGATGTCTAGGTCTCAACAGCAGCTATACAAAAAGGTAAACGGAGCAACCAGTTGCTAACTGCAGATAAAGAAGCTGCAAACGCTGCCTCATAGAACCAGCCGCTGATCTTGCCAAAACGTGTGGGTTACAAAGAAGACGCAGCGCGCGCGATCACAGCGACTTAGCGCTTAACCACTTAATGCATCCAACAAAATCCCTCATGCGGCACGACCCGCCGGCCAGCCAGGCTGGGAAGGGAACCCCACGCGGGTTCACCTCGCAAGCGAGAGGGGCAGGCGACAGAGGCCCCCGCGCCAGGCGGGACCTTACGGGTTTTGTCAGGGGGCTCGATTCCAGCTATTTTTTTGTTTGGGCTCCCAGCCGCTGCGCTCACCCCGCCGTAGGGAAGGGGACGCCCCGGGAACAGCCCTCAGCCTTACCGCCGTGTTTTCCGTCCGGAGCGGGTGTTTGGCGCCCGCCGCGGGGGCCCTGCCGCCGGGACCACCCGAGGGGCCCGGGTGGAGCTCCTCACTTCGTGACTCGCTTCAGCAGACGCCGCGGGCCACGGGGGAGCGCCGAGGGCTTTTCGGGGGGAAGCTGCGCGGGCGCGATGCCGCCCCGGCGGCTCGGCTGGACGCGGGGTACGACCGCGGCCCGCTCACCTCAGGCTCCCGCCCGGCCGCCGCATCCCGGGCACCCTTCGCTCCCTCGCGCCCCGCCCCAGCCGCCGGGCCCCGCCCCGCCCGCAGGGGGCGCCCTCGCGCCCGCCGCCCCCCTGCGGGAGCCGCCCGACCCCCTCTCCTTTGCAGGCGGGGAGGGGGCCACGCTCCCCTCAACGGCAGCGGCCCGGGCAGAGACAGCCGCGGGTCCCCGCCGCAGCCCCCGGGAGCGCTCTCCTCTCCGCCGTCTCGGGGAAGCGGAGAAGGACCCACGCTGGCGGCGGCGAACCCCCCTGCGCTGCCCGGCCGCGCGGAGCCCCCGCCCAGCCAGGGGAGACCCGCGCGGAGCCCCCCTCCGCGCCGCGCCCCTCCCGCCGCCGCCGCTCACCTCCGCGCCCGCGGGAGCAGGCGGCGCCGCGCGCAGCAGGGCCCGGTGCCGCCGCCGCCTCCTCCCATCGCGCCGCGGCCGCGCCGCCGGAGCGGGCGGGGGCGGGGCAGCGCGCAGGCGCGGCGCGGGCGGGGCCGCGGCAGGTGACAGCGGCGGTGGTGCCCCGGCCCCCCGCCCACCCTCACCCTAGCGGCGGTGGCCCCGGCCCCCCCGCCCACCCTCACCCTGGCGGCGGGACAGCGGCGTCCCGTCTCCTTCCCTGCCTGGCCGGTGCTACGGAAAGGCCTGTGCGGGAGGAGGGCGACCCGCTCCCCAGCGCCGGGCGCCGCCGCCGCGGCGTGCGGAGGTGTGCACCGGCGTCCTCGGTGGGTCTCGGTCCAAGCAAGCTCCTGACAAGCTGAGGGGGTATATATATATATATATGTGTGTATATACACACACACACCATTCACCCCATGCTATCGCCGAAATCACGGCAACTATTTCTATAGACGCAGAAGAGCGGTGCTATCAGCCACCCTCCCGGTTAGAAGGAACGGGCTCCCCTCCACGGCTGAAGCCTTTCGCCCTCGGCGCTGGCTCCCAGGCCAGCATCACGCTTCCCCTCCCCTTCCCGCGCCGCCTCCGCATCCAGGCACTACAGGTGGGAGCAGGTAGGCAAGATGGGCGTGCAGACCCGCCTCCAGAGCCCCTCGTGTCACCCACCGGCAGGCTGAAAGCCGGTCTCCAAAGCAGACCACGTGACAGGACTTCAGACAAATTTAAGACGCGATCACGGCCCTGGGTTATGTCGCGCTAGGCAGCTCACATGCCTTGTGGACACCTGAAAGCCAAAGTACCATCTGCAGATTCTATGGCAAACAAATATATTGTTCTAAAATATTTTGCCAAGAGATTCAATCACATTTCAAAAATAAAAACCACTTTCCCCAAAAGAGTAAAGGTTAAGAACTTCACTCGAGTAAATAAATAGTCACAGCTGTAAGGAACAAACACAGCCCACACACCCCAACGCTACTTTTTACAGGAGGTCAATTCCGAGGCAGAATCAGAACTGCTTCCTTGCCTGAGAAAGGAGGGAGGGAGGGAGAGAGAAAAAACCTCACCTCCAGCCTTGCACAACCAGCTACCAGAGCTTCTGAGCTGAGCACGAGGGAGCAAATAAAACCTTGGCATGGCCAGGGGTGGGAAGGCAGGAGCAGGAGGACAACAGCGTGTCTCACCTCGGTGGGGAGAGCCCAACCCGCACCCTGCTGCTTCTGCCGGGGGGCAGGAGGCAGGAACCCGAGGAAGAGCGGGCCTCCCCCTGCCCAAGACATGGAGCCCAGGCCTGTGGTGGCTGAGGTTACACCATCCCGACTTACCGTTCTGCAGCCACAGATCTGACCTACTGTCTGGCAAGACAGCCTGTCCGATTCACTCGATTTAAAAAAAAAAATATTAGAACAAAAGGAAAATTTATGGAATGCGATGTCAGAACATGGTCATTTGAGCTCAAAATTCCCTGAGTGAAAACAGTTCAGCTTTAGTAAATGGCAATTCATATCATGCCACACATCTCCGCTTGGCAGGGTTAGCGGCAGCTGGGGAGGACACGCTCAGCTTTGAGCCAGCACGGACATTCCTCGAGAGTGTCAGGTCACCCCTGAGGTCGTCAGCGAGGAAGCGCATTGCCACTTGGACTGTAGCTGCTTGTGTTGGAACCAAAGAGACTTGTTTTCATTGCTGCCAGTCATGAGCACAAATATTCACTCGAAAAGACGGAAAGAGCAAGCTAAACAAGAGACCTGCATAATGGCATTGTATTTAAAAAAAAAAAAAACACCAAAACCCGAACAGGGCAGCAGAGGACTTGGGAGCCAGTCCGGATGTGAAGTTAAACTCTTAACTTTTCCTCACCCTGTGGGTTTTTTCCCCCAGAAGTTTTCCAAAACACAATGTTAGCAAATTAATTTTAAGTTTTTAGCTGATTTTTTCCCTACTAAAAAAATGTGAACACTCAGCAGGCAAAGATTTTGCCCACATGGCTAAAATTCATCCAAGTTGCAAACAACTGAAAACAGGTCTTTACAGTAGGAAGTATTAAGCAACTTTAATAATAGGTAGATCGAGCAGCCCCACCTATAACAAGCAACAAATGCACCTCCCTAGAACAGATAGCATTTAGATGGGTTGGTATACTATGAAAACAAATCCTATTTGTTAATATTTTAAGATTTCTAGTTAATTAAATGCTCAAGACAGTTTTCAAGATGGCTACTTCTTTTAAGGCATTACCTTTTATTCTCGTGAGAGAAAAAATGTCTTTCGTAAACTCTGCTTTTCTTTAGAGCACAAAGAGCTTCTAATGCTTTATGCTGAACACAAATTTAATGACCAAACAGAAGTTAATTGTGACACTTCAGACACACTAAAACCAAGTTCCATTTGGCTTCAAAATTAAGCACGGTGGTAGTTAACTTCTTGAAACAAAACCCTGCAATTAATTACCACTATCACATAAAACTAGCATGATGCATACACATATGTAAGAAAGGCAAATCAAGACTGAACAGGCAACACTAGTTTTTAGCATTAACTCCTAAGTGCTCAAATTTACAGTCTTCAGTATTCTTTAAAAGGTAGCAAGGTGTATAATAATTTTTTTAATTAGCACAGTTAGACATACCATTTGTTAAGTACCATTTACTAGGAACACATTGCTGATAACTGAACTGGTCCTGACTGAACCAATGGATTCATGCTGGCATAAACAGTAATAACAGGGCAAACCCGAACGAAAAATTTGTTTCAGGTTTACTCTGTTCTATATCTGATCTATCTCTGCACTTAATTAAGAAATCTTATCATACAGCCACACTGGGACCCATCTAAGTTCTACCACCTGGTGATGTAAGGGATCTCTGGAAAGATACTCTTGATCTCTTTTTCTGCTTCTCCTGGAATATCAAGTATTTCCATTCCTCCAATAGCTATTATCTTTAAAATGGGTTCTCATAAAGATATGAGACAGAGTGTACTTGCTCAGAAAACAAAGTTTTTCTCACCCACAGCAATTAAAAAAGTTGAACATGCATTTTGCTGAGTGTAAGTACTTAAGAGAAATACACTACCAATAGCGGACAGCACAGAATTGTTGCTGCTCCTGCCCCCTTCTTAAAAAAACTTTTTTTCGAAAGGCAGCTGAAGTGTAAATAGTAATGCTTTTGTGCCAGCCATAGGAAACAAAAGATTTACGAACCATAGATTGAGCTTTTATGTCCAAGGCCATTGCTCTGCAAGGTTCATACGCTGCTTCTCAGCATTTCAGTATAGGGACTGTGATGAAACAGCAACACATCACCCTCCCTTTCCACTGCTGCTCTATCTGTTTATGCCACCCTTCTCCAAGGCACACACAAGCCATCCTACTTGCTACTCTTACGCTACAGGGTAAGGTACTTCCTTAATTCACTTCAAACTATTGCCATGGTGACACACCCCATCTACCTGGCCACTTGGTTCCTATGTAGGACTGACGGGAATTAAGAGACAGGACCTTGGTGAAAACAGGTGCAGGGAGGTGAATGAGCCCACTGTCACAGACACAGAAATGGGCTTTCCATGCACCACCAGCTTTAACACTGCAACACCTGAAAGAACACAAAGATGTCAAAGAGCTACTAACAACAACAAGTAACAAGGAGAACAAACAAATATAAGCCAAGGAACAGTCAACTCCTCTGTGGATCTTCTCATTAAAAAAATAAGGTTTCAATTTGACACAACTTAGCTGCCAGCAGTTGGATAAGTTTGGAGCGGGGGCAATCACAAAATATGAAAAGATCAATGACTAATTAAAAAATCTGTGACTAGTACAACCTCCGCATCAAGCATGCAGCGTAGAAAAGATAACCAGACTAAAAAAAACCCCTAAAGATAATTGCCAATGAGGAATGCTAAATAATTATAATACCTTATTATTCTTGTAACACCACAATAAGGAACAAGAGCAGATAAGCAGAGGATACAAACTGAACATGCCCCCAGTTCAGTTCAAAACAGAGTTGAGGGGAACATTTAGCTTTCCTTTTATATTACTTTGATCATTTTTTTGAAGCAGAGACAGAACAGAGATAAAGTTGCTGGGAAAACCAGTTGACAGAAGATTGAAATCAAGCTGTTACTTTAATGATACTGGCATGTTACTCTACTCTACTTGCACAGACCTCTCTTCAAATATAACTATAGATACATTTTATAACCAGAAAGGTTCTTTGTAAGGGCTTGACAAAGCATGAAGTATGCCAAAGAGCATTTTTAGAGCAGAAGAGCTGTTTGTAGAGTTCATACAAACAAAATAACAGGAGCTACAAGTTTCAAACAAGCCAGGAGTGCAGATAACTTACAGTATGGTCACTGAGAAACGAAACAGCTCCCTGGGCCCCTGTTTGGTAGAGCAGCTACAACATTGTATCTGGAACGCTATTAACTGCTTTAAATTCTTCTTCCTGAGAAACCTCACCCAATAGCGCTAGAAGCGCTAATGAGGTAACTTGTAACAGAGATGAAATCCTTCACAGACAAGACTACTAGGTGAGTATGGCCCCCTTGTCAAACACAAAAAAAAATCCACCCTGACAACTGTCTATCCAGATAAATGCCAGCATTACAATCTTAAGATATTTATACAGCTTTTTTGTTAGTATCAGAAAAGCTTACAACCGTAATTACTTCCCATTAGAAACTTCAGAATTTTCTTCCTCATATGATCTCCAGAAGCAAAAGTTTCTAAATTCGGTTAGATCTGAAGAGTTAACTTTGAATACAAGACATGAGCTTGACTTATTTCATAAGCACATATATGCAAATGGGGGCAAAGAAAGAAAGTTAAAGTACTACAAAAGGCAATCAGTGATCCTATCGATCAGCTGAGCACAGAACCCTCCTCACTGAGGCTATCAATTAGAACAAGTGCTTCAGTGAGCAAAATAGAAGTCATTCTTCCTTCTCCCTGGTATTAAACAATACACAGATTTTAGCGTTTTGTCCAACCTCTTCTTCCAGGTGAAGAGACTCTAGCAGTTTTAAGCCATTGCAAAAGTTTGAGGGTTACACAATGCCACATGGGTCATTCCTGCATAAGGCAATTTCAGATTCAAGTTCACTCTCACCGCTTCTGACAGATCAGTTTGTTCTGGGCAGGGACTATCCTCAGCAGGAGGCATGTGAATCTGAGATAGAAACCAACGGCACTTGTTCCATATGTATCCTTTTCCTATAGTGGTCTGAAAGCTGGTATTTCAGTTGTAGTCAGTAGGTTTGCATTCTTCATCCCTACTATAATGCTGCTACCTGCACTTCCTAGCTCAACTGTACAGTTATACAGCTAACTTCTTTCTTGCACCATCATACCATACGTGTGCCAAGATTCAGAGACAATGGAAGTCAACGGCTTCATAGGAGTCATAAATGTAATGAAATTTCCTTTAAAAGTTTAAGTCAAGAATTACATATACTGCAAGATTTGTTTCACTATGAGTTTACATTCAAGTTGAACATGCACAGTATTAAATCACCCTGAAATAAAACAGCAGTGTTACCACCTAGTACTGCTTTACCAGAAATTCTTGGGCAGGGGTGGCAACTCAGAAAAACAGGACTAAGCTTTCACTGCAGAAGCTGGGTTTGACCCTTAACCATCACAAGTCAAGAAGTTTGACTGCAAACACCTTTAATATGAATACAAAATTCACATAGGATATACATTCTGGGGAACGTAAATGAACTATTACAAGAGATTCTGACAGAACAAAAACATAAAGAAGGCTCTGTCAGGCCAAGAATTTAATGAGGAATGATTAAAAAGTTTGATTTACAGTTACATTACAGTTGTGTTAAGCACTGAAATCTAAGAACGTCAGCTGAAAGGCATTTGAACATACAGTACATAAATCATACAATCCACACCGTTGTAAATAACATATTTGAAGGATTTCATTTTACTTAATAGAACACAAAGCAATGTAACATGTGCAAATGAGGACTCCAATATATAGCATTTAAAATGTCTATGATAAAATTGACATAGATTTTTACATTTAAGGACTACACGATTGATGGAGAAATTTAAAAAGTATCCTCCGTGTTACTCCCATTACCAAAGTATGCTTTCCAATTAAATAGAAAAACCATACTGGCCTGATTTCCTTTCTCAAAATCATACCAGTCCATGAAGGTTAACTAAAGCTTTAACTTGCTCTAAGTGTAAAATGTAACGGCATTTACACAGTCTCCTTCCCTTTGTTGGGAATTGACAAACCATTACGCGAAAGGGTTTTTGCATTATATACACTGGTGGAAAATATTATCTTATAAAAAGGCACATACCTGTGATTTAAGGCTAGTACGGTATTTTTTTCATAGAGAAAGTAAAATTTTAAATGAAATTAGTACATTGCATGGTTGGCCTCATTCAGCAAACCACTTGGTGCAAAGCAAAAACGTGTGCTTAGAAGCCTCAGACTGAGTGATTCTTGCTTTAGTGTTTTTCTTTTTTTTTTTTGAACCTATGATGGAAAGGTACGTCTTTTAAAAAGGCATTTGCTGCAATTCCACTAGTCAATGAGCCATCTGCTACTGTTGCCTTATATGCAGATATCGCATATAGGCCTTATATTATTAATCTGCAAAATATTCTTTTAACTCTCTCCTTTTTTAAAAGTCATATGAAAATTACTAAAGATGTTTTCTATATTCATCTATAAAATACCAGATGTTGGTACAAATCATGTAAACCTCCATTTGGAAATATTTTGACTAGCCACCAAAATGACCAGAAATCACAAACATCATTTGTCAGTGCAAATCTATAATAGTTTTCTTTCCCTTCCCTCCCTCCCTCCCCCATCCCAGTTACAGAAATAACAACCAACCTTCACATACAAAAGGAGTGCTCTATATTTGAAATGACAGAAATTATGTTCAATTACCTTAAAGTCACTCACTTTCCCACCAAATTCAGTTTTACAGTATTATAAAAGGGAAAAAAAAATTAAAGCTGTCTGTGCAAGAATCACTACAACAGTCCTTCAACCCCAACCCTTAATTATTATCAGATTTAAAGATTTTAGATTAACATTGGGTCCTCTCCTCTGATCCGATTACTGTTCTTCGAGCCAGGATGGGGCATCTGCTCCAGGAGTTTTCAATTTGATGTGGAACTGTTTAAGTGTCTGTTCAAGCTGCTTTTGATTCCCAGCAAAGTATGCTGCAATGGCATTGTGGAACAGAACAAGCTGATTGTGCAATACCTTAACCTGCAGGCAAGGATAGAGATAGGTTAAGAGGAGGAGGCAGATGTTAACAACATCACAGGTCAGTTATAAAAAAAGAGGTGTATTTGAGATGCTCAGGCTTCATACAGGTTTATTTAATAAAACTTTAAAAATACAAATACCACATGCAAATACAAAATTCTTTAACATTAAAGCGATTTAGAGTTTTCATAAAGTATGCTTAACAGTCAATACTAACTCAGTATGCATGGACCAAAAGCAATTCACTAAACAGCATAATGTTATCAAACACTTGATTACAAGTATTGATTCCTTGAAATTAGATGCCAAACCTCTGCTTAAGATACCTACCTGCAGGCCAAATGGACTTCCCTAAGACAGTACATGACAAATGCATTATGTAAGTATACCGTTCATTTATTTGCCCCCCTTGCAGAGAGTTGCTGTTTTCCAGCTCACGTATACCTAAGTCAAATGAAATTGATGTTCTTTTCCCAGCAGTATTTCTTGCCCATCTCCTGTAACACAGGATTATTTACAGCACTTGGTCAGTATCTTGTGCAAAGTAGTCATGAAACACACAGGTCATAGCAGTAATCAAAACTTGGGGAGAAGAGCACAAGAGCAGCTGGAGGGCACCACTGTTTTTCTCTTCAGGTCTAGTCTATGACGACAACCTATAGCCCTGATGAAGTCAAAGTTGAACAAATGTTACATTTTCACCCTAGCACACCAGTAAACCTGAAGTTGTGGATGATGAACAGTAGTATGCTGGAAAAGGCATCTATCCAGTTTCTCCTGCAGCCAAAACCTGTCCTTTTTGTTCTTGAGTGTACTCTCAGCCCAGCACAACCGTACTCTTGTGTCAGAGCCTGAATCCCTAAGGTGGTGGCCCTGTGCCTGTTTTCAGCCTACAAGACCTTGAGCCCAATAGCATTTAGCCAACTTAGAAGAGAACAGAGGAACAGGGTGGCTGACTGAACCCAAAGGGAGGATGGGGTAGGCATCAGATTTAGTTTTCTCTACTCAAATTTTGGATCACTGCCCTGTCTGTCAGCACAATCCACAAGGAAAGTCTACTCCTGTCATGCTAGGAAGCAAAACTGTCCTTGGGCCAGTTTTGGCCTATGCCTACCTGTTGGCCATGCCTGTTTTAACAGGTTATTTGGCCAACATGCTTTTCTGAAATGCATGCGACTCAATACAGAGATACTTTATTGCCTTAATTTAAGAAAGGTTCTCAAATTAAAAAAAACAACACGCATTAGACATGCTATTACACTAGAAGAGTGTAACACACTATTACACAGAAATGTAATAATACGCTTTTAAAATAAGATACTTTGAGAAAAAAGGGCTGAGTGTGCACACATGCACACAGGTGTATATAAAAGTTTCAGCAGTAAAAGTTGAAATTTCTTTTATGCGTATACAACAATTTATTTCTTTTACTGAATAGTCCCCATTTCACAAATTAAGTTTTGCCCATAAACTGACAACTATACAGACCTTAGTATCCTACTTAAGTGATAACTTCTCTCTGGTGACGCAAATTTTGGTCTAAATTGCTCTGACAATTTGAAAACTGCTATTCCTGTGTTTTCTCCCCTAATAATTCAGGCTAATTTAAACTTAATACATGTGAAATAACAGGCTTTTTGCCTCATTAATGGTGTAAAATGGTAGGTTCTTCCACCAAAAGACTCTCCAAAAAGAAATATGAGAGAGGCGGGTATGGTTAGAAAGGAGTCTGCAAGTGCACATCACATCTTGGGACAATGTTTTTTCATTTACAATAGAAGACTTCAAATTCATGAGGTACAGACATTTTAATATTTAGGAGATGTAGAATATAGCTAACTACACTTGTTCAACAAACAGTTCAGCTTTTCAGAGTCAGAAAAGATGGCCTCTTTCAGTTTGTGTGGGAATAGAAGTATATGAATACACGTATTTTTTGTATCTATAAAAATCTGTATTTTCACCCCAAAAATATTAAGTCATACAAGTGGAAAATGTCACAACAACATCAAGAGTTTTGCTTTTAAAAGTCAGAGCAAAAAATTTAGCAAGTACAGTTTTTTTTTCTTGAGCAGATTTGTTCATGTTTGACATGCAAGGTTTCACACAGCCCAAGCTAGTTCTAGCACATTATTAAAATGCTACAAGAGTTTTATTCATACTGTTTACAGGAACTCAAATAAAACAAGGGTAATTAATACACCCTCCCAGCCCAAGTTCATCAGTTTGAGGCCAAATTTAGTACTTCATTAGGGTGGTTTTTAACACAAAGCTTTTGTGAACTGCCCTGAAGTCTTCTGATAATTTCATAAATTCAGTCAGGCCTTGGCTCAAGTATGCTGCACACGCACAGAGAGGCAGGAATTGACAATGTAGAAGCAGATGATTTGGACTGAAAAAATATGTTCTGTTTTGGTGGGGTTTTTTGAACTACCAGAGCTACCTCATTGTATGAGGTTCTATCCCCAAGCCAGAGCTACCTCACTGTGGTGTAAACTTTGTGATCGTTATCAAACTGGTTGCAGAGGTTCAAATGTTACAATTTCTGCTCTCCTCCTTCAGAAGCTGATTGCTAAATGAATCTCAAAAGTGATAGTGGGCTCTTCTTATCCATAGCTTCATTCAGGTAACTTTAAGATTAAATTTCTAGAAAAAGACCACTTAAACTGTCTGACACTGTACAAAGAAGCTCTACTATGAAGCAGCAGCCAGCTAAGAGAAAAAAGCTGTAACATCTCAAATCACCTCATGTCCACTGCAAAAACACCTGCAATCACAGCTAAGAACTGTGACAAGTATTCACTTAAAGCCAAGTTCAAACCTAACCAGTTTTCCCTTGAAAGAATCTCAGTCTTGCCCATTCCCATATCCAGCCATTGATTCCTACTGTGTTTCACCTTAGCCCTCTGTTGGCAAAACATCCATGCAGTTATGTAGTCAGTTGGATCAGGGAACAGATCTAGATTAAAACTAACCAGACAACAACATATTTGCTTTAACCTGGATCAGTTCCCCAATCTGATTCTCTGCACAGCTGCAAAAACACTTTTGTAAGCACAACAGAGAAGGCAATGTGGGGGAAGGGGGATAGAGGATGAAGGGACCACTTTTTTTTTTGCCGCGAGGTGACTGTCAGACTACAGCCCTAAAGGCCAACTCTCTCTGTAGCACCTATTCCAGTGAAAGAGCATTTGAAGATTTGCCTTTCAATAAGAGAATGTTAATGGTACGCTGCTAAAATACATGTTCCAGTGTATGACTAGCATGCCTGTCAAAACGTCATCACGTTTTACAGTTGAACATAATTTAAAATCATTGTTCCTTGTTAATTAACTACATACACCTATTTGTTCCTAATTACGAGCAGAGTAAGCACTCCATAATAGACTTGGCAAACTTAAGTCTCAAAACAAAACTGAATTTTGTGGATAAGCATGAAAAATGGGCATGCCCTGAACAGAAGGCTTAAGTTTCATATACAGAAGATATTGTAGGTTGGATTTGAGTTTTCACATTTCCTCTGGATGCTCTTAACATTTCATTTCTTTTTAAATGTTGTCCTCTTCCCCCCACCTCCCTCTGAACACCATATTTTCTGTGGCACAGTAAGTACAGTTTTCTTTACATCCTCCTCATTCAGACTGTTTCAGCCACCTCAACAACCAAAAAGACTACCCCCATTCTAATCTTTCTGTCAGTTTGTACCTCCTCACAACTACCATAATCCTTTCCCCTAGCTATGTTTATTTGAAGTTATTTGGTCTAAACAGTTATGTCATTTGGGTTTCCATTAGATCACATATTGCTTTCATTTGTAGAAGCAAGCATTTAAACATCAGACTCCTGAAGTACAACTCACAGAAGTGCATTCAATTTCTTTCTTTACACAGAACGATTTGACATTTCTCAAGTGCATACGTGAATAACAGTTTTTCCTTTCTCAAAAAGACAACGGCTTTTCGAAAAATTTTTGGTGGCAGAAATCTTGAAGCTAAGAACAGGCCACCATCCTTATTAAAAAAACCAAAAGATTAACTATTTGTAAGCTACAGATTTTGATTGCAGCTATTCTTATATTCATTACCCAATGCCACGAACTTCTACAGAACTCTGCCAGCTGGGGATAGCACCAATACAACTTTGCAGCAACATTAAAAAAAAAAAATCAGTTCTAACTTCGAGATCAAATGCTATAATGAAAGTGAACAGGAATCTTGTATAGCAGAAACTTGCAATCCCAGCTTTACTGTAATTCAGTTATCTGAACCTTTGGAGGCTTTTAATTGAAATATTAACATATGAACCCAGGAGAACAAGCACAAAGAGACTGCAACCATGTGATGCCTTTCTTCCCCTAAACGTACGGCCAGCTAGATGATGGCTGTTTGGTGACGTTTGCAGCAACACAGACCAACCGGAGCCCACCAGCCAGTTAAACTGGCTTTATAGTTCCTTTGCAGTGACAGCTTGAATCACCTCCCAGTTTTCCCTGCTCTCCTCATATGTCATGCTTAACCAAATATGGGTCAAAACTTTTGAGTGGGAACATAACTGAGTGCATCTAGTGGAGGGTACATTTACAAAAGAACATCTAGGATTCTGTTTTGACATTAATTTGTCAGGCAAAAATACACAATTTATTTTATGTGTTTAATATCGGTCAGACTGTAAAAACATACTTATTGGGAGATGATCATGAACTGATTCATCTAATCTAAAATTAAACCCTAAATTGCTTAATTGCTTTGCTATGGCAAGGTTTCATTACACAATTCCGTTTTCAACACAGAAGTGATAATAACAACTAAGCTTGAGACTACACTGTACTACATCCTGTATCAATATATATGAGACTCAATGTATACGAGACCTGAAGCCGAAAGGTTTACAATCTACAATAGAAAAATTGTATGGGTACCATACCATCTTCTTATCTAAAAAGGCTTCTCTAATTAGACTCAGAACAAGTATTAATTCACATCTGGATTCAGCACCATGACAATACATATTAACAAAGTTGATGATCAGAGATTTGCATGTTCTAGTATATCGTAACACGAGTCTGGCTAGGCCATGCCTTGATATAGCGGCTCAATTCCTAACCCTCATTTGCCTTGTATGCAATAAGCCTGCAACAACACAGGCTTTCTAAAACAGGCTACAAAAAGGCCCTTTGTGAGAGACTGAGTAAAACCAGTATTTTGTCTGTCTGATCTTCCTTTATTTTGATCTCCCATTCTATCAAATGGGTACCAACATGGCCCTGGGGATAGACACACAAAATGGGAAGTTCCTGTTACTAAGGATATAGTATCAGTATAACCAGTAAAATTGCCTCCCCGGGACTACTGTAACAGCTTAACAATATCAAAATCGCCCACTTCATATATGGTCTTCAGTTTAAGCCATCTCCTAAACAGTGCACTAGTCCCACAACTGAAGCAGCTGTGTTAGAGACACACTCATACAGCTGTACGCATTGTGCTCTTCCTCCTTTCTTTCTTCTCCTTCCTGTTAGGCACATGCTGTATTTATAGATGTTTAAATTATGATGGATCATAGCAATTGTTATCATGTACCTTTGGAAAAAGTAGAACATCTGAGATTATTAAATCTAACTGAAATTAAAATCTAGTTCCTATACTCACTGATCCTATACTTTGAGTTAATAATCCTTTAAAATATAAAAAGTAATTGACTTAAGAGCAGTCACATACACTTTGTACGTGGCTGAAAATTAAAAATAAAAAATTAAAAAGGTTATATAGTTGTCTGGCAAATCAATTGTGCATTCTAATTTCTTAATACTAGCTGCAGGACAAGTACGAGGTCTAACAGGAGCTCCCCTCCATTGACATTATTAAAAAAAAAAAAAAAAAAAGGTTGACACCAGAAAAAGGAATAAAGATCTCAGATTGGTAAGAACATCATCTCTTAGATAACCACTGCCTCCCACGACACCTCAGGAAACATTCTGGGCAACAAAAGAACAAAAACTGTCAGAGGCAGATGCAAGCTGGAAAAAAAAGTGCTCCTGAAATGAAAATTTAGGATCAGGATTAAGATTACATATAGTTTAACTATGGAGAATCCTATACAATAAATAGAAAACACCAAAGTAAAGCTTACCTGAGTAAAGCTCTCAGTACATAATTATATTTAAGCCAATATTTGACTGTAAAGGAAGTCCTTTCTATGGCTTATTTGGGAACAAAATTACATACACCCTTCAGTAAATATTTTGACATCTCTAATGTCAAAACTGAGAAGTGTCAACCAGTGATAAAAAGGCTTAAGCATGTGAAAGTCCCTCCATATTAATCTAAAGGAAAAGGCAGGAAGGAAAAAACAATCTCTTTCAGAAACAAAATTTGTAGGCTGTGACTGCTAACAGGATGCTTGATCTAATTCAAGACTGCCACTAGGAAGCCAGCTTCATTAGTGTTCCCTAAATTATCTAATTTAGTTTTTTAAAAAATATGGAAACTTTTTTGTACAAGATGGAAATAAAATGTTTTCACTCTGAAGCTTTCCTATCTGTATATACATAAATTGATCAGTCCGCTATATAGTTAACGCAAGCTAAGAGGAAGCAGGCTAAGTGCTATTTTCAACCAATTTGAACTTAAGCATCAGAATTCCTGTACAGACATGACATGGAAGGATCAAACAATTTCAGCAGAATTTCTACATTATATTAGTAGCAAACTACTTACTAGAAGATGAAAACAAAGCGGGGGGGGAAGACACCTTCAGTATACCCATTTTCAACCTAGCATAGTTTTAAAACTCAGTTCTCATGAGTATCTTCTAATTTAAGCATAAGTATCAGCATTTAGATTAGACTTCAGCTTGTTCAAGAAAATTAATTTCAATATAGATTTTTTCCATTTGAAAGTTAATGGGCTACAAGTTCAGCAAGAACAACAAAAGAAAGTCAGGGCAATACCAGTTTTTAATCATCTGATAATCTGGTTCATCAACTCTTAACATGCTAAATGGCTATGTGATTCCAGATCCCTGGTCCTAATGCAAATACCTATATGAAGTAGCAGTGCTCAGGAGCTACATTTTTAGCATATATTCTTTTGGAAACCAAAAGGTTTGTTGATTTTCTCCACTTTTTTCTTCTCATCTGTTGATGGTTCATGTTTCTTCCCTGTCTTCCATCTTTATTCTAAATAGCTGATGCAACTGTGTATGTGATGAATATATTCAAGAATTCAGAATAATAATCAGTTTTAATTGTTTAGCTTGTCCCCATGATGTTTCCCCTAATGTTTCCTCCTTCCATGGAAGGAGCATAGTTTGCTACTGTTGTCATTTGGGGCCTCTCCTGTATTCTCTGACAGGCAGAGAATTCAGGTCTTTAAAATACATGAGTTAACCCGTACCGAAAATGTTAATCCACTGCTAGATATGGACAAACTGACAAACTACTATCTTTTATGTAAGTTTTTATCATATTTTCCTCCCTCTTAAGACACAGAAAATATAGTCATAGATTATTATAACCATTTCATTTCCTATGAGTATGAACAAAAATCAGTTCTTGAAAGACTATCATTTTTACACCTAAAAAATTAGAAACAATTTAGAAGGACTTGTTTATCAAAGAAAGCACAGTTTAAAAGTGCATTCTGTATGGCAATTCAATTTTTGCCTGGTAGACAGAATAAGAGAGGTAAGAATCCCATCATTAAGAGGGTATAAGATGAAAAGGTATGGTTGGAATAAACACATATGGGGGAAAAAACCTCCAAACCAACAGTTCAAGAGCCCTGTTTAGAATTAAGAAACTGTAAGGGTATTAATTATAGAAAGCTGTATTTCTCAGTTCAAATTATTAGTTTACGGAAAGCTTAATTTTGAAGAGGCCTTTCCACAGTTCTCTTGCTTTCTTTGTGCGTATCCTCCATGACAGTGTTGTCAAACATAAGTATTACTTTGAATCTTAAATCAGTAGTTATATGACTCATTTAACCATTAAATGCGATAAACTGGAAAAGTAAGGCTTTTCCAAAATTGAAACCACCCATATCAACATGAAACTTACTGCCCTAATGTTCGCCATTTGTAGCTGCAGCAGCTTGATTAGGGACTTTTAAGGTTGCCTGCTCTAAAAGTGTGTCCTCCAGCGATACAGCAAGAACTCAGAAAATTCAGCTTATTTTCTTTGCTCGCTCTACTTTTAAATTGAGACATATTTTAAGATCTAACAACTAAGGTATTTCTAGCAAAGCAGAAACTTACAGGACAAAATTCCTAAATATAACATCAGAAGCTTACCTTATTTTCTTCCAAAAATTTCAATTTGATAGATACATCATTACGCATTTTGTCGTATTTCTCTTTATGCACTTGAAATAGTTGTTGCGATTGCTCAATCTTTGGCAAAGTGTTTGCATCACGAGGGCCAAGATTCAGCTCTTCTAGGTCTGTTCGATAGGCATCATATTCAATCCTGAGAAGAAAGAGGAGGAGGAAAAAAAAATCTAAAGGCAAAGTGTCTCAAAACAGACCTCACATACAGGGCCAAGTACAATAGAAGATGAACAAAACAGTCAAGTACGGAAAAAATAAAAAAAACCCAGGCAAGTATTTTTCCCCCCCTCTTCCTATTCATCAAGCAAAACCACCCTTAAGTAGATTGTATAAAGCTGCCTCAACAAGTACCCTCCCTTTTCTGTTCCTGTCTCAGCCACATGCTCCCAACCCCCTGTTTTGTGCTGGCTTCAGTGTTCAGAGCCTTTCCTGGGACATCTCAGCTTACTAACCCAGATAAAGCTAGTGAATTTTTTTTCAGGTTATTCTTCTGCTGTTGAATCAGTTCAGTGAAGAGTTTGTGTTGAGAGCAAGAGAAGCACCAAGAGCAGGACATCTCCTTTAAGCAGATGTTTGAGCAACGGCTCACTTCTACCAAACTCTGTCCCAAGACTTACTCTGCTCTGGGCTTCTCTGTATGCATTAATTGGAACAGCTTTATAGTTCTTCCACAAATAGTTTTGTGACAACTTGTCTGCCCTATGGATAATCAGGCTGCAAAAAGATGATGCACTATTTATACTCTACTGAGGGCCTATCTTATTTTCCTAGGGAAGTCAGACTCTCTGGATCAATACCATCACTGAAGGAGATAGGGGAAGAGAAAGACTGAAGGTTAAGACTAACAGCCAGGCAAGTATTTAAGCTAACTCTGCACCAAATGTATATATCCCACTTCTAGGTAAGAGAGATGAAAAGTATTTTCTAATTTACTCACTCTCTCCAAATTATTCGTTCTGGATACTGCTAACAAAAACAGAATTGATGTTATGGTATAGGCTCTTGCCTGCAGATACCTGACGATGTTTTAATTGAATGAGCTAGTCTTCATATACCACTATTTATTAAAAAAAAAAGTTATAAACCTCCTTGATATCCTTCCATATTAGACTGTATCATTTTATTACATGAATAGAGATGAACCAGTCATACCTTCTTTCTCATTTTAATGGAAAAAATCAAAATGTCTTAGAAGTATTTTTTAATACAGAAGTAAGTTTGAATATTTAGTTTTGTCTTCAAAAACATTAAATAATTTTTTTTCAAGAAAGTTTATTTAAAGTTAAGCTTTCTATTCATCAACGTATAGCATTTATAAGTGGGAAAAGCACCTATGGAATGTTAGTAGTTTAAAGATTGTATCACTAAATTAATCTTCTGCTTTCCAGTGTTACATACAAGTCTACCAAACACTGGACCCTTGCCAGATAAACTATTTTTATATTTTAAAACATTATTTTAAGTGGATGAGACAAAGGTAGTACAACCTCTAACTTTTTCTTCCTCCTCTCATGCAACGTGTGCTCCTTTGTTCACAGCCCTCTAGTACTTGACCAGGTAAAGCAACAGGCAATAGCCAGAAATCACTCCAGGGTCACGGGAGCCCTGCCCAAAGCCTCACTCTTCCTTCCATACTTCTTTGTAGCTTTCACGTAACGGAACCTAGCATATCAGCATGTGATAGATGCCAATTTTAACGGAACAAACCAACCAGCTTTTCAAATACGCTTTCTCACAAACAGACATTTCTAAAACTGGATACAAATCAGAATTAAAAACTGGTTATAAAAAACAACTTTTCAGTTGGTATAACTGCTCCAAAATAAAATACAACATTTTCAGAGGTAAAAGAAGTTACAATATTCACAGGGCTTTTTCTGATTCTCATTGCCACTATGATTCAGGCTTTATTTAAATAATTTATGACTTAATTCCAGAAAGGAAACAAACCAGTACAGAGTTGATAGAAGAGGGGAACAGATGAATGCTGAAGTGCAACTCGGGACAGGGAAGAAGAGGTACAAAAATAAATGTGATCTATTTTCACGTCGCAAAATAAGACTGGCTATGTAAGTGAAGAACCTTTGTCATTTATTTGCCTTATTGAAATGGCAAAATACTTGATGTCTTTAGTGAACAGAAAGGGAAAGTAACGAAGGTATTTCAGGAGGGAAGAGCCATATATTGAAAATGACTGGCAAAAACAATCTTAGCAGATGTATTTTGTATAGGTTTTCAAGGGGATACCTGGAAAATGTTGTGAACCAATTTTTTCTTTAATACTTCAATGTAAAAAATAAAGCAATACTTCACATTTGGTTAATTCTGCCTTTCATGCCTTTTGAAAGTTTACCTAAATATCTAAATAATAACTTATGATTTTGCTTATAAATAAAGCATTAGAACAGAACAATGAAAAAAAAAAGGGGGGGGGCGGGGAGAAAGAACTTCAAAACTCAAGCAGTTTGCAATTTTTGGCCTAAAAAAAAAATCACAAAAAATAATATGCATAAACTACATCCTTTGGCAAATTAAAAGAAACATACTTTATTCTATTAAGCATCAGAAAGGACCACAAGTCCAAACCCTGGCAGGAGAAGGGAACCTGGCTTTAGAGTACTAAGCCATATCCAAAAGTAACACTCTCCAGGGCAGGAAACCCATTATCTACTGCTAGACATTATCCACTCACTAAGAAATTTCTTTATTTTCCCCGTTCCTATCTAGCCTGCAACTTCTGCATAAAAATTGAAGTGTGAATTGAACACAGTGTGCATCAACAGAAGCACAAGATTAAATGTTTTTCAGTCAAAGAAATTATTTCACCTATTACAATGTAGCTAGATAAAAGGATTGATCTTGCACTGTTATGCTGTTTAGAAAGCCACCTTAATCTAGCAGGCAGGAAAAAATAGCTATAATTACTCTTAGATATAGAGCTAACAAGTAAAACAGAAAATTTACAAAACATTTGAAGATACAGGCAATGAGGCAGTTAACTGTAAATCCTAATTATATGATAGCTGTGTTATAAGGTTTTTATCTGACAGGTTAGTCACTCAAATACAAGGACTAAACTGATACAAAGTCTGTTTCCTAAAGATTAGTTTGTAATGAAAATAACTAAACATATAATAGCTACCTGGCACTTTCATACTGTTTCACAGTCAATAATGTATCCTCAATTGTTTTATTCACCAATGTATTCACACTGGCAATAAAAAAGTTAATAGCCCCAAGAAGAGTTTCTCCATTTTTAGCTAGAAGTTTCTGCGTATCTGCATTGTAGCCAAACTCCTCCTATAAACAAAAAGCAGAGAAACCAAAATTGTAGATCATTTAAAATCATAACATTGATCAACAATTACATAAAAAAAATACAAACACACAGATGTAGAAGTTCTGTCACTTCTGCTTGGGTATGGTTATGATTAAACAGATATTATTTCAATACAATATTCAGTTCACAGTTTTTATGAAATCTCTGTAGCATCAGTAAAACACAATTTCATTACCACGCGTGATGTTAAATCCTATTTTATAATGTGATTTTTCTGCACTCGGAAGCCTTGAATGTTACTTAAAAGTAAGTGCTAATGTAATCTTTACATTGTCATTCAGCAGAGTTTTAATCCAGCATCTCTCATGTGGTTGTCTAGGTAATGCTTTAATACCAACAGTGACACCACTACATTAAATACAGTAATATAACTAAATTCACAAGGGCACACAGCATTAATTAGCTATTAGGTTTTATTCTTACATTCTGGAAAAGAGCACTGCAAAAAACCCCAACATCTATCACAATTTAATAGGCTATAAATAATTGAAGAGCAGAGCATTATAATGGATAGTAAATAAAAATTATAATGTGGCTGGGCCATAAATTTTAAAGAGACAGGGCAAAATTATTTCCAAGGCATTTCAGTCACATTTGGATATATGTTTGTTCATGTCTTTTTGTTAACAGCAGTGTAAGTCCTGATCAGCACTGCAAAGATTTTCCTAATGCACGGATGCCAAACGAGTCCAATTATTATATTTATGTCATCCATATGGCATCTTCATATTCTGCAGATGGGACTTCTCACAAAAAGAGTATAATCTCTGGTTGTAATGGCTGTAAAACACACTAGGTTCATATTTGGAACTTGGTCTTTTTAAGCTTGCACACTGCCAACAACTGACTCAGAAGTGCTGTATTCTCCCAGTTTCATCTATCTAGAACATGAACACCAAAGTCAAATGATATTTCATATTAACGACTTCATGAGGGTAAGGCTAATGGGCAATGGTAGGGGAAGAATCCTCTAGAAAAGGAGGTGCAGTGGAAGCGAGCAATTTGAAGGAGAAGAAAAGAGGAAGAAAACTTAGGGAAAGTTTTCATGAGCTAAGCCCTGTAAACACGGCTAAAGATCTGTTGCCTTTGCTTTGCACAGCTGCTTGGGTGGCAAAAGCAGTCTGCCAAATCACTACAGATCTTGCTGAAATCAAAAAATAGTCTTTTTCAGCTGGTTTTGCCCTAACATTGCCAGCTACACAGTAACACAAGCGCTAGCACAGGGAAGAAGTAGAAGCATACATGCAGAGACAACAGCAGTAGGACTGCCCCTTTCAGCAGTGTTTAGTCCCATCTCTTCTCCCTCCTGCAGGCAAGACTACAATTAGTTTTCCAGTTGGTCCTCTGACCCAGATCATCACAGACCCAAATGAGCAACACTACCAAATCAAAGGAGGGGGGTAAGAAGGATGGGACTGCAGTACTAAGAAACATGCTAGCCACCAAAACCATCCTTCTACTGGTTCATACAGTTTCATATAAAAACTTTTGAGTTTCATCCATGACCTCTGCAGATACCTCTTATGAAAGAGACAGGAAATCCTTTCTGTATCAAGAGTTTACACTCAGTTCATACTCTATGCATAGGTCAATTAAAATTGGAATTCATCTGTCTATATAATTAAAGGCACATGAGCCTGGAACCAGGAGTTATCTTTGTATCCAAAACAGAAACAGCAAAACATTCACATTAAGTAATACCTCTGCAGATACCACATTAAGATCTCATTTTGTTAACATGTATAAAATAAGAAATATTACCTTAAGAAGTGGTGAGGGGTTTGTTTTTGTTCTTTTAAACTTATATACTGTTATCACGTTAAACATTAAAGACTAACTGTTCAGAAATTTTACTTTTAGTCTTGTACAAGTTTTAGAGGCAACAATGCTATCCAAACATCCAAGAAGAACAGACCAGGCTACAGATGGTAATACAGTACAGAGTAAACAAAGGGAAACACAAAAAGGAAAGAGACAAACATCAGGCAAGTCTCCAAGAGGCAAAGGTTAGATAACTTTTATTACAGCAGCAGAAACCTTGATTTGATTTGCATCAACAGCCCCATTCAATAATCTACACAAGAGATGAATGACTGAAACAAATTCCAAGACCAGTACAAGACGCTGAAAGAACCTAGAAGAACAGTATTCCTATTAGAAGTTACGAGCTATTCATGGAAAAAAAAACATTCATTAAACATGAGCATGATGCCAGATTTAATCCAAGTTTCAAAGAAACATCCAGCTTCAGCACATACTTCATAACAATCACTACGTTCTGCCACAAACCACATGCCCGTATTTGTGTCAAAAGTAAACTGATTATTAAGAACAATTTCTTTTAGCAGATTATTTAATTTCTTAGCTGCTAGAAGTGCTCTGCTTTCACAGATTTTCATCTGTCAAGCTGTAATATTAAAAATTCCTGTACTCCAGTGCAAGAGCCTCAAATTTTTTCAGCTAGCTATCAGTTAAGGTTCCTCTGTGCAAGCATGAACTCCACCTCCTCCCTTGAAACTCAATGGGAATAGACTATCATGAAAAGGGAAAAATAAACAGACAGAGGTTTTAAGTTTAATAATCACAAAGGTAATTTGTGCTGTTTCAGCAGCTATGTTTTAGGGAATCATTAAGCCCCTTAATACTGGTTTTCCAAAGGATCAGTAGCAGTATCAAATTGCTTTAACTTCAGAGTACACAACAATCAATGTAGAAGGCGGCCAGCTACTATGTTTTGTACACAACATCTACCTTCTCTCTCCTTACAGCAGACAGTTTTATTGTCAGCAACAAAAAGCATCAGTGTTACATAAACTTCTAAACCAAGGAATCATAACAACCCAAATCCAGATATCTAAAGATTGCCTCTCTTGCTCAGAAACTCCAAGCAATCTGTAAGAATACAGGTTAGTCCTATTAGTAGCAAAATTCTGATTAAAAAAGGACTTTGAGATGAAATCTCAATGCTTGAATATGCTACAGAAAAATAATTTACTCGCATTCAATGTGCACAGGTGAAGTAATGTGCCCTATTCTACTTAAGTCCCAGGCATATTCCCCAAAGGCATCCTGTAATTGAAATGACGTAACACTCTAGAACACTTTGATGACATTTCATTAGAAGGAAAATGAATAGTAAAATGCATTTTCTATGCAAAGGAAAGTTGTCAGATCTTGAGTCCAACCATTAACTAAAGGCAAACATTTAAGAAACAATAAAGAACTACAGTAATTTCAGTAATTTCCTATAGTTTTAAGTGAATTACATAAGCTTTTAACACAGCATATAATGTATTGTTAACTACACTGTTTAGAAAAATAGCTGCTAACTACTATATACCCTGCACGAGTCAATTAGGCTCATCTTCATCTCTGCCATTTTATTTTTTAACACTATAAAAGTCTTACATGAAGTTCCAATGATTTCAAACTCAGGTCAGCAAATGCATCTCCAAGTTGCCTTTGGGTATGTACCATCTGGAAGAGTTGTGTGGACAGCGTCTGTGCCAGTCTCAAGATATTTTCATATTTTTTTTTGTTATCTCTCAATATATCTATCTGAGCTTCTAGTTCCAGATCTACTGTTCTTGAGCCACGACCCAATTTTTCAGAGATGATCTGACGTGTACACTGGGGAAAAAAAAATTAAATTATAAAGAATCAAGTATATTCAAGACAACACAGCATACACCCATTTTCAGCTTCAAGGGACATATAATTACACACAATTCTTTCACAATCACCCCTCCCAATATAAGTTTGCACAACAAACTGAAAAAACAACACAGTCTTTAGAAGTTTATCAGGACTCAGCAAGAACAGTTGGACAAGTCTCAACTCCTACTAAGATGAATATTCAAGTTAACAAATCAAGAGAGTAACTAATTGTTTCTCAAGTAAAAGAACTCTTATCTCTTTTTAGGTTTGGTGAATCTCATTAAGTTAAAAGAAGCAACTTAGACCACTGCATTAAAGTCAGTTAATGGGAGTATTACTAGTTCTGCGTAAAAATATCTAGTTAGTGATCTTTTGGGCTTCGTTTACCAATCATCCAATTCCGGATCATCCACGTTATGTTTTCCAAAAATGTTATTTTTGGGGTTTATTTGGGGGGGAGGTAAGGAGGTGGTGGTTTTCAGCATGTTTTTTTAAAAGCTGACTGGGAAACTGGGAACTCCGACTGAGAAATATGTAAAACTATTAAAATGCATTTCTCATTATTTAGACATTTATAAAATGGAGCTGATTGTCTCAGAAAGAATTACTATTTCTTTCCTGTCACAAGTCAAATTCTTAACAGATTTGCAGTTCATTAACACAGTGAGCAGAAAACGTGCTCTTACAAGGCTGTAGACACTTTCACCCAGCAAATGGCTGTGACAGCTGAGGCTGCTACCACATTCCACTTATCTGTGACACCTTCTCTGCCAGACACTTGAGCCCAACTTGGCAGTGAGCCTCACAAGACGCACATTGGGGTTTCCCTTGGCTGCGACATAGGAGAAGCCATTTGCAAAGCAGATGTGTAGCAAAGCCATACAATTTCTCTATGGAAAGCAGGAATTATTTACTGTTAAAGTAAGTTACTTGAAGTTAATCTGTGGTCCCAAGAGGTGAAGAGACAACCAAGTTACACACATGAAGAATTACTGCTAGAAACAGAATTACAAGCAAACCTAGTTAGTAGTCAAGGCCACAACTACTCTGAAGGGACGTAATCTAAGTGCAAAGCTGCTATGTGGTTAGGTGAAATAATGCTCAAACTTATCTTACATCACATTCCCCAAATAAATTACATCACTGGATTTCCCAGGGTTTCCAAATTCAAGGACTTTAGTTTAATCCAGTCTTTACTTACGTCCAAAGGAGATACACTTTTAACCTGCTAGAACTTTTATGTCCTTTCGAAACTTAATAGACAAACACAGGAAAGACTCAAGAATGATCAGGCAGAGCGACTTGGTCATAACTCATAAGCTTTAGATTGGAAGGTACCAGCTATTTGGGCTACTTCATTAGATTCAACCAATTAACAAGAAAGAGCACAGCTAATCTAAGAGACATTTGTCTGTCAAGAATCAGAAATTTGGGAGAGCATAACAAATCATATCAACACAGAATACAACTTTACTACCAAAGTCTGCAACAGAAATTGCAAAATACAGCTTAGCAATGAGTGTGATCAGAGAATAAATAAGCATTTCACTAGGAACTATGGAACTGATGGACAAATTTGGGGTGTTTTCCAAAAAAGCTGAGACACAAACACACACCTATGGAAATGCAAGAAAAAAATCTGAATCATGGAAGGCAAAATTTTTGGAAGCAAGAATAAATTACGAAGGAAGGAATTATTTTCAGCCAGGGAGTATTTACTTCAGAAGTTACAGCAAAACACCTAAAAAACCCAGCACTGCCAAGTGAGAAAAACTAGTACTTTGAAAGACTTATACCGTGTACTTTTTTAAACTGAGATGTAGCTAAAGATAAAGTCAGATCCCTACAGAACTTCCTAACAGCAAGTTTCACCACTAACTCCACTTGCAGATTAATGTCTGGTACATTGAATGGCACGGCTTTCAGCTCAGAGGGGTTCAGCTGCTGACTTGCCTCCACTAACCATTTACTCCTGCCCTTTGCTTCTGCATCTTCTAACCTATGATCAGTTAGCTATTACGAGATAAGGAGGAGGCTTCTTCCCACGACCTTCCTAAAGGGAAGGAAAGTAAGCCAGTATGTCCACAAACTGAAATACTGTCCTTAATCAAATCAAATGTGTTTTTTGTATGTAGCCTATATATAAAGTGTTTTCAAGTGTATGCCATCTCCAGGGACATTTGCATAATGCTCCCTCATCTTAGAATGAATTAATAAGCTCTCTCTGAACAATCCTACTTCTCCAAAAAAGTCGTACAACAAGTCAGTATGGGATTCTAGAAAGATCATAATTGACCTATCTCCTTAGGCATACTTGGGAAACAACTTCAAGCTTATAGATTTCAAGAAAACAGATTCATTTAGTTTTCTGAAAATGCTAGCCTTTGTTTGCTATGCCGTAACTGGTGGGATTCTGGATTTCAGGGAGCAGGAGGTTTCAGCCAAGAAAGAAATCTAAAAATCAAGACTTTGCAGAGACTACAGCCAGAGAAATAATGTTCTAAACAAGGATCTGAGACCACTTTTCCTAGTATTTTTCACTAGTCCTCTGGCTATTGCTTCACATAAGTGGGTTTGCAATCACTCTGCAATTGAGACATGGGGATTTTTTTGGTTTTGTTTTCTAAACCAAGGCACCAAAAAGAGAGAATAAGGTCAAGCCCTCTCCTATTTCGTTGTGGTATAGCAGATTCAAACTTAGGAGTCAATGTTTCTTAGACAGAGAATTTTAAAGAACAGCTTCACATAAATAGCATGTATTCTGAGTGGACCATAGCATGCTCCAGGAGTAGCTGACAGACTTCTGCAGTTGCTACAAAATTTAGATTACAATAAAAGTAGAAATTCTAAAAGCCATTTAATTAGACATAAAAAAGATGCAAACTTCTGATTCTAACACAAAGACCAGCATAAGCATTTACTAGTGGGTAGAATGTCTCCAACCCTGCTTCCCATCCTCACTGTGGAGGAAGTCCTTATCTGGACTTAAGAACACTGGAGGGATTCAAACCTGTATTTTACAAGGGAATTTTTTCCACAGATTCTTCATTTCTTCATGGTTTGATGTAGATCCCACTGACGCACAACGCATCTGTCCACAACTCTGTTGTTCAAGTTGCAGGCATAACAAAAAGCTATTTTTCAAAACTGGTCTTTGTTTAAAACTCCTGATAGTGATGTATTCCCTGACAATTGTTCCTTACCTTATGGCTTTTTAATGAGCGTCACTTCTGGCAAACTGGTGTGCTTTAAGCACTTTTTCTTTATTCTTTTGTTATTATTTTAATTTCATCAAATCCCAACTGATCACAAAGAAGCACCACACAAGAGTAAAACACACATGAATTGAACCAACAATTCCAACACTAAGAAAAAACAATCAGCCAAGACAGAACAAAAACATCAGAACAGTGATTAACAAGTATGGACCTTGTAGATGGGCCTGACTTCTTCCCATCAGCTAAAATTTTATTGAATCAGCAATCAACTAAAAGATAGCAAAAAGATTTAATTACAAGCATTAGTGCTGAAATCCGTACATTCTGGATGTTGAAGGGGACATTAGAAACAGAACATTCTTTACCTTGTTAAATCAATAATACCTATGAAAGATTTTCGACTTAAAACCAGGGATTTACAAAGGCTTACAAAGAATGCTACAATTGGAAGAAAACTAAGCCTTCCCTATGCATTCTTGCTTATGCTCACTGCAACAACATTACTTTCACATAGCAGTACAATATTTTGAAAGGTTTAGTCTGATCTAGTAGCAAACTCATTTCTAGAATACATACATACACACACACAAATATATGTCTGCATACCTTGTAAGTGTTTAGGCTCCACTTTCTCACTAATTCCAATTTCTCCATCGCTGGATTCTTTACTTCATCTGCTAACACAACAGGTCCACTTTTCTGCTGAGCTCTGCCCCCTATGTCAGACACAAAGCAAATCTTCAAGGCCTTTTGTTTTTTTTTTGTTTTAAGGGATTAATAGCAGATATGGAAGATTTGTGCAATTGCACATGCAAAAGCAGAGCAAGGTGACAGTAAGAACTTAAGACGCATATGCAGATTTTCAAAATCAATTCCAGAAAGAAATAATTATTTTAAAACTGATATAAAGCATGTATATCTCAGTATTTCATGTAGTAATAGGCTGAATAAAACTTACCTGAATGCACGGACTTTTACTAACCAACCTTAAAACAGCTTTTGAGACATGTTTATTACTTAATCTATGTTTTAAAATTCCAACAGTTGAACACCCTCTTGGATTTAGCCAATCTAAAAGTCTGTTTACAACTTGCAGATCATTAAATGAAAATTATCGGTATATAAAAACTGTTGTCACAGAGTACAACTAATAAATTTCAAAAGAGATTTTTTTATCTTTTCCAATGAACATCATCCTTTCCAGAAGATGTGTTCAGCCAATATTTTAACTGATTTATTTCAGCTTTATTAGCTCATTGTATTAAGAATAATTAATTCTACATACCACCAGTATACAAACAGCAAAAAAGAAAAGATTTAAAGCAACAAATTAAAATATCTAGGGCCAATCACCACACATTAATTGCCAATACTTAGCATTTCCAAGCTAGTATGGTATATCACGTGGATGCTAAGTTTTAAAATTAAAAAAATATTTCCTAGTGTCCTAGATAGTAAGAACTGCAAAGCACTACTTTTTAAGCAACATTTTTATTTATTAATGTACAATTTTGACTACTCCTGCCTCTAATCCCGACTGCTATTACATCACCTTAGCCTTGCCAGGCTAAATAAGAGTTTGGAAAAAAGCCTATACAGATGCCTCAAGATACTCCTTTAGCATCAAGCTCTACAATGTTCTTTACGTCTTCAAAATGCTGTGCAAACATTAAGTAATTAATCCTCTCAACACCCTTATGAGGTAACTGAATAGGTTTTCTCCTTTTATATAGGAGGAAACAGACAAAGATGTTAAGTAATTTGCCCATAGGCACAAAATGAGTCAAGTGGCAAAGCCTAGTTTGGGAGTTGTGAATTCCTAATGGCCACCTCATACTCTATTCTACTGGAATATATGATCATTTTGGCAAAAAATGCCAAGTTTCAGCTTTAACCTAAACAAAAAAATTTGGTTACTCCCATTTTAGCTACTGTTTGTTATTATTAATATTTAGTAACTATTTTTTAAATTTTATAGAGCAAAAAGCAGCATACAGAAAGGAAAGCAGAGGTTACTTTGTGAACTGTTAAAAGCCAGAAATGAGAGCCACCAAAAATCCCGGAAGTTTTATTTCCAACTAACAGTAAATCAAATTATTAGAGACACAGAGGAGTTAGTACAGTGTCAGCAGAGACAAGGGCGTTATCCATTCAGTGCTATGATACCTGTGGGAATAATTAAATCACAACCTTGTCCAGCCAGTCTGCTAGCTGCTGCACTGCTAGGAGATATAACAGATGATTTGGGTGATGCTGAGGAACCTGAAAAGGGGACATATTTAACCATGAAAATCCATCATCTTCCCTTAGAAGGCAATGCGCACTTTTACAGAGATAGGTTTTTCTTTCAAAACAAAGAAACATTTGCTTCAGCAACACACTAAATAGAAGCATTCACAGAAAAGTTGCTGGAATTTCTGATGGAAATGCTTTTTAAGTGGTGCAGCTGTTCATGTGAACCACTCCAAGTTTTCATGATTTAATCTTTTTCCCTAGGTCATGATGCCAAACTTTTGGTTTGTTGTAAGAGTAATCAAAATACAACTAACAGCTTCATCAGTAAAGTATATACTATCAACAGAAAATTCCATGAAAGATTGTTATATATAGCTTCCACAGCTGAAACCTCCTTTTTAAGGTCTAGGTAGATTTCACTCTGCACTGTCACTGAATGGTACTCACAGCATTAAGGGGTGAAGTAAGCTCTGAAATCTGTGCCAATTTCAGATATACTTGATTAACATCTGCTCCTAAGTCTGTGTAAACACACAGCAATAAGCTATGCTGAAGATCATACGAGCCATTAGCTGTTAAGGTGTGTAATCTCCTTCCCAAAAGAAAGATTTTACCGCACTTGCTTGTTCTCTTTAAAAAAAAACAAACCCAACTTCAAATGACCTGTACCATGTGTGTTCTCTAAGCTGTTTTAGGATTATGATTTTCAGAGCTTTGCAACTCTTTCACATCACATAAATGTGAAGTGGCATTCTTAAGAAGTTTTCAGGATTTAAAAACCAAACAAACAAACTAGCTTCTTCTCTGTAGTGATAAGTAATCATGATATTGGGGGGGAGCTTTCATTGCTTTTGCTGAGAAATTCTGAGATGCTTCAGGGCTGACAGTGTTCTGGAGGAAAAGGAAATCAAACCTAAACTTTAGCAGTTTCAACAAAATTTAGTTATCAGTAACACCAAAAATATCACTCAAATTAACCGAATCAACAATCAGCTTTTGTCTTTTAAACATACCATAGAGCACTACTAACATGAGGTACAATTAACCCAATTATTTGAATCCAATTGCACAGAAAAGATGAAAGATAGCTCTCTTGTTGTGTCCTTCTGTAGCGATACATTGCATAAGAGCTGCAACTGGATTCATCCAGGCATAAAAGTTTGACTGCAAGATCCTGCTAAAGGCCTAAAGACTGAATCACTTTCAGCAAGCGAGCTAAGACAAGCAGTTAAAAAATCCTTACCATTTGACAGACTATTAATGCAGCCTTATGCATGCTTCATCATACAACATCCCCCAAATTCTAAAAGCCCTTCCCCTCTAGTATTGTCTACTTTGCATGCAAAAATGAAGCTCTGATAAGGACACTCAAACAGAAAATAGAATTTTTAGAAATACAATCATTCCACTTTTATCCATAGTTTCATAAGAAGCCTTACTTTCTACCACTTCTCTCTCTCTGATTTGGTTAGAGCATTAGGAAAAAACTGAAGACATTATCCTTGGAGGAAAACTGTGATATCTAAAGTGTTAAAAATTACATGTCCAAAGCTCATCATTTGTGTACGTAACTTATTACGGAATATTTGGATTTCAAACATATTAGTGTAGCTTGAAACACATCTTGGACACTTTTCCCTTTACAGGCTAATGCACTTAACAGCTGCAACAGTTATCCTGCTAATAGAATACAAAAAGGCAAGAATGGTGAGCAGTTTGCCATCTGCCCAGTTTTTAGCCAGATATTTTGCTAATTTCAAAGACTTAAAGAAACCACAGTATTCGCTTTGCAATATATGTAAAGTACAGCATGTAAATCACTGTTTTCATATGCACAGCATTTTACCAAACAGGAAGTGAAGCAAAATGTAAATTAAATCTATGACAACAAAGAGACTTATTTTCACAGCTGCTCATTTGAGATCATTTCAAACCTTTCAAATTCAGAAATTGTCAAAGCTACATAATTTATTAAAATATCACTTTCACATACTATATCATGGCACTCTATTGTTTTTAGACAGATGGGAAACACTGACATTACTGGCTTGTTTATCACTTTGCATTTCTCATTGTTTAATACTAGCTTAGATTCTCTAAAACATACATTAATTCTTGCATAGTAAATTAAATATTAATAAACTAAAATCCTTCTGCTATAAACAACTGCAACTCTGTGCTGAGAAAATATGAGAACAGACACTTTTTCATTAGGTACTCCCTGGAAAAAGAGGCCCAAAGCATTATCACTCCTAACAAACAATACGTTAAAGTAATATAGGCACTATAACAAAAAAAGGAGAGACAAGTCTCAGGGGCAACAAAGAAGAATTCCACTCGTTAATCTGCTCCAGGTAAGTGAACTGTGTATCAAGAAATTAACTCTCCCGTTACTTTTCAAATCAGAACAATACCTGCAACATTTAAAGAAAACTTCAATGCAATGTAATAGCAAAATTCTTCAGTCTGACACCATTTCAAGACGCTCAAGGACTTCCCTTCCTGTAAATGCAGATCAATTTAACACTAAGTAGTTTCCACTAGTCCCTTGACAGATACTACAAGTGTAGCATATATTCTCTATTTTAACAACCCAGCTACCAGAGAAGTTAAACAGGTTGTCACTAATGCACATCTCATTTACATTTGGTGTACATTTACACCAAAATGCTCAAAACAGCTACAGAACATTGTATTCCTGACAATAGGAAAATATGCCTAAAGGTTTTAAATTGAGAAATAAAGACAAAAAAGTAGTTACCTTTACCTGGAAATGGTCCTGTCTCAACGACTCCCTCTTTGGTGCTGTCAAAGCCATGAGATGTTATTTTGGTTTCAGAAAGTCCAAGTCCAACTGGTAACGAACGTTTCAAATCCTTGGAAATATTTGAAGAAAATGGAAAGTTAATGTTTAAAAAAAGATAAAAGTGACTCAAAAGTATTATAATGCAATTTCAGATAGGCAATTCTGCCTTCAGCCTGGAATGTCTTCGCTGGTGTCACAGCATTCTACTGCGATGCACAAATAAAACATAAATGAATGAGAAACACTAAGTATAGCCTGTGTATTTATTCCAGAATTTTTTTTGTCATATTGACGAACTACTAGAATGCCTTCTCGTAGAGCAGCGGTTACCAAAAACGTGGCCTGCAACATCATGTTATGTGGTCTGAAGCTGGTCCAACCAATCATATGAGTTTAATAATGTTTCCAGTTAAAAACTGATAAGGGTGCAGAATGACCTAAGACTAAGAGCAGACAACATTTTACAAACCAAAAATGTGGAAGCAACTATCATAATGTTAAAGATAAAAAAAAAATCACTCTAAGCAAGAAATAGCTTTAAAATTCACAGCATCCTTAATTTCACAGCATCCTTAATTTCTACAAATAGCACATGAAATCTAATATTTGACATAGGAGAAACATCCAGAAAGGCATCACTTCAATAGCTTCCTTCTGAGCACCTACTCTACATCACAAGCGCTCACAGCACAAAGTCGCCATTTACTTCTGTTTGCTTTTGAACCTCGTTGACTTAAAATTGCCTGAGAGCACCTTGTTTAACTTTTGAGAGCTAGATTAACTACTACAACCAACTTTCATCAGGCAACTGAAATATTCACAGAAACCCAATGTAGGCCTATTCATAACTATGAATTCATATACATAATTTGCATACCATCCTATTGCCCATTTTTGCTATCTTACCCACCTCTACAAATAGCTCCCAAAGGTTTCCTGGACTACATTTCCAGCCATCTGACTGAAGTTTAAGGCTCTGGTGTTATGGAATACACTTAGTGCTTTAAAAAAGTTCAGGTATTCAAAGCAACTTGAAACCACTAATTCGTGAAAGTAAAATTGAGTGAACAGCTACTACACTTCTAGAAGTGAAAGCAAAAAGGTAAAATACAGTAACAAAAAATTAAGCATCAGGAAATTGGAAAACTGGCAGTTTCTGGAGTCAGGTACTCTTTTGCATCCCCTCTGCTTTCATACAGAGGCAAAAAAGACGAAAAAGTATAGAGGAGCAATAGTGAAATTTGCAGAGAAAAACTATACATAGCTTTAAGATGTCAGTGTCTGGACATGTGCAGTAACTATTTATGATATATGCAGTGCTTCTAATTACAAAGAAAACACAACCTTTAAAATCCAATCCATGTTTGACATATTACTGTAGCCGCTCGATCCACAAACCAGAAGCAAGCTAGTGCATAAGAATGATACTGCCTAGAGGCTCAGACTGTCAAGAAGTGGCTTTGGATCACATCCCCACAGATTTAGTTAGTTGTCTTTAGTTTAAGACAAACTCCTAGGAGGAGGAAAAAAGGAAGAGCTACAAACATATGAATTCCAGCAGAATAGAATTCTTGTTGACATCAAAATCCCAGGATGTTATTGCAATCAGAGTAACCAATTCTTATAGCCATACTATCACTCACGTGAACTGGCTGTTTAATAATAGATTATGCTATATTTGTGTATCTGAAGCATTATACAAAAAAAAAAAAAGCAAAAATAAACAGCATGAACAACAAATAGTAGTCACATGTAGAACCTGATCTCACTAATTAAGCATATCACAACATCGGATACATACTGTTTTCAATCTTCACAACTTACATAACACTGGTGCTTCCATTTAAGTACTCACAGTTGGCAGTATGCTAGAAAGCCTTTGCTTCAACTTAGTTTAGCTAATAGACAGAATCCATTTAACTCAAAACGTAGCAGGTCACTAGGAGCTGAAAAAACAGAGACTTGAAAAAGGATAACCAGATTGCAGAGGAGAAGATGCACTGATTTAACAAAAAGGACATGGCATCAATTTTTTTTTCCTGAAGGCACCTTGGCACATTGTATAGTTTTCAGAAATATCTAAATCTGTAGCCAAGGAAATGTAGACAGCGAACCTGCTTAAGCATGTTCGCAATAGGAATCTAAGCAATCATCTGTATTTAAGGTTAAAATGCAGAACATCTGCTTTGTAAAGACAGAAGTTTATATCTAAACTTAAGAAATTTTACTACTTCTGTACATTCAACCTAATTCTAATTTGAAGCTAAACATAGGCTGAACAAACTACAGAGTTTAAGAAATCAGAATATTACAACACATCCTTCTCTTAAATAAAAAACTGACATTTGAATCATGAAAATTATTAAGATCTACAATTGTGTATATACACACATCAGGGTTTTTTACATAAATATATATACATATGTATGTATATGTATGCAAACACATATTTGTTTGGAGAGATCTACACCTTTTTCATTGGCAAAAAGGCAAAGTTACATGTAAAGAACTGCAATCAAACCTGTTTTTAAACTCCTATATTAACCAGTTGAAATATACCCTGCTGAAGAAAGATATCCTTGCATATGAATTGAAAAGAAAGACTTACCATTTGTTGATTTATACATGACCAGAATTGTCATCAAAAAGTCAGTGATCATCAATACACTACCTTTTTATTGTTTATAAACATGCAAGTTGCTGTTCAGTGGAGACATGCTTCTACATGTAAACTTCAATTTTTAACATGTCATTCTTGCAACTGATTGGGCTTGCTTTTTTTTTTTTCTTCAGAAGTATAAATAAAACAAAAAAGCTACCTGAAAATTTGTAATCATTCTGACAAAGCAATTTATCCCTTCAATAATTTACAAAGAAGGATAATTTAGAAACGGCCTTAGAGTAAGAAAAGACGTGCACAAAACTTCACATTTAAGAGAAGGTATGACAGTACTTAAGCAGATTTCAGAGTGGTAAGAAGGCAACGTAAATAGCTTTCTTTTTTGTTCCCACCAAATGTAGGTTTGCTGTTATTATTTTGTTGTAGTAAAATTTCTGTTATAAATGTAGGTTTACTGTTATAGGACAGATTACCTTACTACAATAAGATGATAATATTTTGACTATGTATTGTTCTTCTAGCTAAGAGGATGATGATTAGAAGATCTGCTTTCAAACTCGTAAGTGATTTTCTCCCTTCTTCGTAAAAGGGTATTAAAGTCTTTAGAATTCATCAAAATTTGTTGATACATTTCAAAACCACAAATCTGTTAACCATCACACACAAAAAAAAGATGCTTCATTCATAATTTTCAATTCTATGAGGCTGAAAACCATTGCACGCTAGCAAAAGTATTTTAATATTGTAACTTCACTGAGACCCAGAGCTAGAGGTATAAAAACCCTACAACTCAGAAAATTCCCAAGAAGTCAAACGGCTGGATTACCTATCCCATTCTCAGCCATTTAGCATGCTAAAGGCTCAAAGAAGCAAAAGCACGAAATTAGGTACACAGAACAGCTGCACGACCTTAATTTGGTCTAGTCAAGATGGTGCAAACCTATATTGTATAAACCACTTTAACCCATTGTTAAGATTCCATTTTAATTAGTTCAAATCACCACATTAAACTAAATGTATTTTAGTAAGGTTAGCCTGATATACGTGACTAATAGGGATATTCATCAGTTTATTATACAGATCATCTAGATGAACCAGTATGAATTTCTGACATATCAATCCTGTTGAGACAGCAGATACAGCAAAGAAGTCGCTCAGAATGCACGTTCATGAAGGAATGTTGGCTGAATTACATGACTATTTCCAGAAAGATACTTCTTATCCATGCTCTCCACAATAATCTATAATGAAGAAGGGAAAGATACCAGAACTGTATTGTTTCTCCACCAGCAGAAACTAGCTTAGCTGAAGCTAGCCTAGCTGAAGCTAGCCTAGCCGAAGCTTAGTAGATGCTCAGTACGAGGTTAGTAGGTGCTCAGTACGAGGTTAGCAGCAGCTGGCTTAGCAAAAGTGCAGTCAAAGCTTACTACGAGCTTCCTTAGTCAAAGCTTACTAAGAGCTTAGTCGCTCAGTTGAAGCTTACCTACTTACCTAGTCCAAACTTACCTACTTAGCTAGTCCAAACTTACCTACTTAGCTAGTCCAAACTTACCTACTTACCTGGTAAGTCCAAACTTACCAGAAACTAAGAAACAAGTAAGCAAACAACATTGTATTAATTTCTCAGTTATGTCAGTCTATTACTAATGCATGACTAAGCATTATCTTTTGCTTAGTATCAAAGTTTAAAAGATATGGTTTTACTTGCCTTTACTACCTTGAATAAAGGTATTTTAAAAACCCCACAGCGCTAGCTAGTTCAAGGAGTCCTTGAAAAGTGGAGCAACTAAACTGGGAACAATTATATGCTCATTTATTTTTTAATGATGGATGATATTTTAAATAAAACTACTTAAGTTACCTTTAGGAAAAATTTGCAACACATCTTATTGTAAAGTTCACAGTTTAAAGTTTTAAAGATTACAAGTCCCATGAAACAAAATGTTACGTAGATAGACATAACATCTATGCAGTAAGATAACTGGCTCTTAACTTTCACTTGTTACCCTAATTCGTGTGCACGTGTATCTCCTTGCACATATCCAGCATTTTCTTCTTCTCTTTGCCCTATTATATCTCTCATTCCTCTCTTCCATGAATTAAGCCACTAGATCCTCACATCAGTATAAATTCAAGCATAAAAATAAATGGGAGGAGAGCTGAAGGCTTTAATCTATGCTGAAGTGGCAAACAATGGACTGACACATTTGTTCTATTCTCCAATATATTGCTCTTCACTCAGAAGACCCCTTCTTCTACTACATCCCTTTTGACTTACCTAATGTCATACTACAATCCAGTTTTAAATTAGTTTCCCTTCTACATTAACATTAATATTTTGGGGTTTTAAGACTGTATGAAGCAGACCACTTGCCAACAAAAAGAAAGACTGGTCTTTTTTGTTTCATGTCCTAAACCCAGCTTTCTAGAACTGACACACAGCAATATATTTTAAATCAGTCTACATTAATTAAAATATAATTGCCCAAAGTAAAATCTAACTATGCCAGTCAACATAGCAAAACCGAAGAGATTAACTCAGATGTTTCAGGTAGAATGTGAGTGAAAAGGCTGGCGTTTTTTCAGAAAGCGGAAGGCAAAAAAGAATTGACCTTATCTACTTGTGCAGTCTGGCAATAAAATTACAGAACAAGATACTGAACACATGCACTCAGATTCATCAGATCCCAGAGCTTATTTCGTAATTCTAATAAGATAAATTGAAGACTCACAACAAAGTTAATTTATCTTTTGCAGCCTAAAGCTTATTACTGGTATTATATACATGTATAATAACGTTTTTGTCCCTGTAAGAGTACAAAAAGTGCCAGGAGAAGAGAGTCTATACTGAAAATGAAAGGAAACAATTGGAACAACAATTTCAGAGACTCAGACTGATAAGAACTTTATGTAGATTTTGTACAATAGTTTAAACATAACAAATGTTATGTTATGTTACAGCTGCCTGAATACCTTTACAGGCAGACCAAACAGTTTTTTGATTAATTTAATTTATTCCTATGCAACTTTCACACTATATGGCATGTTACTGAATTAGGAATAATATACTTCCTCACTCCTTCCCACAGTCCTCAGCTCCCAATCCCCTCAATGACATTAAAACACCACTAATTCTAATCACATAATTATAATAGCATGGGAGGAAAACTGTGTTCTAGAAGTCAGGGATAAGTGAAATGAACCAGTGAAGAATATAAACCAGCAAGACTTCTTTTTTTTTCGGTTTTCTTCTACGAAGTAGTAAGAAAAGCATGTTTGATTAGGAAATGCTTAAGTCCTCTGTTTTTAAGACAGACTAACAAACATCCAAACATTAGCAAACAGTTCTATACACAAGTTTTTAAAGTTTAAGTGAGTTCCAACAGAGCTTGGAGAGCTGAAAAGCACTGGGTCAAGCTTTTTCGTAATGAAAGGACATTAGACATTTCATCCAATGACAACTGAAGCTACAGGCTTTTTTAGTTAAAAAAAAAGTTTCCATCCATCATACAGGCAGGACAAAACTTGTCAGAATTCCACAGGCATCTCTTATTATTACCAACAAGACAGAATTAGAATGTAGCAGCATATTCCTGAATGAAACTTTACAGTTAGGCAAACACTTATTTAAGTTACCTTATAAATATGCTTTTGATTCTTTTTCTTAAACGTAAGGAACCACAAAGATGCATCAAGCAGTGCTATATCCCACAAGACTGAAACTAATACCCTTCCTTCTGAAATGACATTATGGCAACCTAAGCTGTCTGATGTTCTGCACAACTAATGGCATTTTTCTTCAAAGAAGGAGCAACCCTACTTGCCATTTCCATGTAAATACATTTGCACGGCATTGCCTTGCAAAATGAAGTACTTCTCATGCTTGAGTACATACAAATACTGCATTTGGTAGAAAATAAATGTGCATTTTCATGCCTGAGCAGCTTATGGATTAGGTCTGATGGAAGTGCTAAATAGAACGCGAGGCTAGAAGAAAGTTTAGGTTTGTAATTAAAGAACCCTGAAGAAAAGGTTGTACAACTACCTCTTTACTCAGTCTATCAAAAACATACAATCAAAGCTGCTCAAGTGTTTGTTGCAAAATAGCTGTAGAAGACCAAATAAAAAATACAGGATAAATGATGTTTTATTGTTTACATCGGAATTGTACAACATCTATATGAACGGCTCCCTGATCATAACGGTAAGAAAACAAGAAACTAAAATAACCTTGATCCCCAGCTTCCCAAGAAGGTGTAATTGAAATCAGTATATTGGAGTTTGAGTGCTCTAAATTCTACTGCAGTCACATACTCTTACTGAGCACTGTGGTAACAGTACAACTTAAAAGTGGTAATGGTTTCTTTCCCCTTTCTTAAGTGACCTCCTAAAAATCAGTACTTGGCTTGTCATTTCCGTAAGTCAATAGGAAAAAAGACCCCTGAAAACTTGGCACAGAAATCTTGTGGTGCAATGCTTATTGCTCCCGGTTAAAACAAAAAATTACCTGGCAAGGAAAAAAAGAGAAAGTGTAGCATTAAGCATTATAAATAACAAACACAAACCAAGATGAATAGAAGCTAAATATTAGAATTTGAGACTAACAGATTAGTAAACAGACCTAGATGTTAATTCCAAGAAGTTTGTTTTCTTTGTTTTGCTTATAAGAAGCCCCGATTATCACATATTCTGAGTTTAGGTCACACGTGCAGGTGTTAACTTGTACAAGACAGTTCAAAAAAATATTTGAAGTGCACTTCATCTTCACTGATCTCAGAATAAGCATTGTGAAAACAATTACAGCGGCAAATGCAACTACACTTGCATAGTATAAATTTCCTGAAACTTGACGAAATATTTGACCCATTTTTGTGGAAGTGCAAGTTTCAAAATATAGTTAACTCCAAGCCAGCAAAATAATTAGCATGCCAGCAAAAACCTACTTCAACTTTTATATGTGGCCATAGACGAAAACTACATCAACATTTCAACTTTCCACAGAAAATGGTGATTATATTTTGACTGAACAAGGGCTCTGACTTGTCAACAAGAGTGCAAGTTCCATTTACTGTAACTAATAAATAAGTATTGGATGCACTACACTGAAAAAGCAATTATTACATAAGGAAAAGATAACTTAGCAGTCAAGTTACAGCAGCATCAAGGTCATCAGGCTTAAAAATAGTAAATCTGTTTCTCTACTTTCAGGTGAACGCAAATTCATTACCACTTCAAGGTGTATTTTTGTTGCCCCCCTAAACATAGGTACATCTTTATCAGAAGTTAGTTTTAACTTTATTTCATTAAACATCATCCTAATTTTTACATTATGTTACTGGTAGATCTTAGTTGAATGACAAATCTTAAGAAACACAAGCCTTCCCTCATTGCAGTGCTATTCATAAAAAAACATCATGGCCCATTCAGCAGAAGTCAAAAAAATGCCCAGTAATAAGTGCAGTATTTTTTAATAAGAGCTCCAGTATGGATGCATTACCATCTCATGAAGCTTTATACCTTTTTTACAGCCATGCTCACTATATAGCTACCCTGCAACCATAGTCAAATGGTCTTAGATGTTGTTTTCAGGATGTATTTTATTTTTTAAAAAACATACTTTTACATATTTAAGTAACATTTTTAATTATAATGCTAATATAATAAATACATGTTTAAAACTATACTTTTAATATATATTTAAATGCTTGTTTTCCTGTTTTATGAATAAAATTGCTGGATTAAAAATCAGTATCCTCAAGGCTTAGAGTCAATAATTAGAAATGTATACACTTGATCGTGCATTACAGAGCACATAATACTTCACGCTATTTTAACATTCAGAAAAAAATTGCCACTACTAATATACCTTTCATACAAAAAAGTTATTGCAATGTGCAGTATCCGCTTCATTTTTTTAGTCAACTTTAACAATAGTTTATCAGCTTTGAAAGAGTTTTTCCATTAAAGTTAAAACTAGAAGACAAAATTAGGCAGATGCTTATTTTACTAGTATTCAGGTTTTTAAACTTATGGAGGTTCCCTGCTCTAATCAGCATTTTAGTAGGACAGAATAAAGTGTTGAAGTTCTGCTCAGTATTTCTTTCAGAAATAATCCTGCACTGCAAGTCAGCATGCGACTGTTGAAGCTTAGAGATTTCCTTAAAATCTAAGTCTCAACAGGTATCAAATAAATGTGGATAATTAACTAGCCTTCGTATTTCCAAGTGAAAAGCAAAATAAAAATAAAAGTAAAGAAAACCAACCGCAAACTCCATAAACTATACCATAGCACCCTCTGCTGGGCAGCCAAGCACAAGAACTGATAGTAAAATACATCAAGGTTAAGGGAAAGAACTCAAAATTGCATACAGATGATTATGGAAGTGTAACTTCTTTTCAACATACAACAAACAAGATGGATTCTGATACATCTCATCTATACAGCATACAGCAGTAATTTTTCAGTTACAACACCAGAAAAGTTACTTCTCTCCCATTTACAACTTCAAATCAGAACGTGACTATCTTTAGTTTTAGGCATGTTGACTCCAAACTTAATACCCCTTAGAAGTAGCTTGCCTCGAACAATTTGATACTTCTTCATAAAAAATTTAGGATTTGGTAGCCTGAATTCACAGGACCTGTTAAGTGTCACATTTTTAAAAAGCCTGTCGTCCTGTTTTATGAATAAAATTGTCAGATTAAGAATCAGTACCCTCAACAATCAGAGACAAGAATGTAGAAGCATATACACTTGATTGTGCATTACAGAGCACCCAATTCTTTACACTGTTTCATGTTCAGAAATATTTGCCACTACTAAGATGCCTTTTATACAAAAAAGGTTTTGCAATGCACAATCCCATTACATTATGTGAACTTTAACAGTAATTTACGAGCTTCAAAGGAGTTTTTCCATTAAATCTCTAAAAAACTCTGTCAAGTGAAGTCCGCTATGCATTGCATTGTAACTTTAACATTTCTGATAGCAGCACATTGTTAGACAGCAAAGCAAGTTCTTACCCTGTTAAAGCTGTGCTCGTGAGAATCTTCCAGCTGTCCATTGCTAGTCACAGGAATTTCTGCTGCTGAATTTTTGGGAGACTCTTGAGCCATTGCACCTTCCTATAGTATAAGAAGAAACAGGTTAGCATTTGTCTTAAATTTCCAGTGAGTGATCTATATGAAAACATTTGATGTATAGGTTTCGTAACATTTGATTTTATTTCAAACTCCAATGGGTAATATTCTGATATACCAGGTCTATATACATTCATTTAATCACGTACCCAAATCTCATTAATATGCTAGCACAGCTCAGACAGAAGTAATTTAAAGCTTCAAGTTCTCAGAGAAAAGAAACACTAAAATTTTTAACCCATTGATATGGGGGATGGGGCGCTGTCAGACAGAAATGAGACATGTGGGGCCAGACAAATATTTTTATGCACACTTGACCCTTACAGTAGTCTATGTATCTCAAACTATAAAAAAGGTGAGCTTGGCTAAAAAAAAAAAAAATTGTACTAGCTAATGATAAGCAAGAAATATGAGAGAAGTGCAATGAGTTTAATCACATGTTACAAAAAGAAAAGTAATGATTCCAAACTTTAAAATAGTTTAACTTGCTTCCTATTTTATCATAACATAGTGCCACGTTCTGACTAAACTGTTGGTATGCAACTCTCATTCAGTCAACAGCAGTAAATCTAAACTGAAATGCAGAAACAAGAACTTAAAAGCACCAATGCAATTCAAGAATCAAAGTTAGTTTCAAAACGCAGCTGCATTATGAACAGTAACAGCAGCTGTGAAACTACGGCTTTCAAGAATGCCCTAAGGTATAACCTAGAAGAAATATTCCCAGAAGAAATGCACACCTTTTACAAGCACCTGAAGACGGACTAGCACCCTGACATTCTCCAAAACTAAGAAAAAATGAAGATTTCAGCCCTCTCAAAAAGCTATCCCTAACTCTGCAAGACAGCTTCGTTAGTCAACTAAAGTGTAAACAGTAGAAAAATCAACACACAACCAAAGCAGTGTTTGTTCAATTACTTATATCAAAGAGCCTGAAGTCTTCAAACCAGCCCATGCACTTGCGCAAGACTGGCAAGACGTGGTACACCATCAACTTAAGAATAGGTGCTTTCTTGCCTTAAAGCTCCTAAATCATCAAACTGAACCAGCTCTTTTCAGTCAAAGGGTCAGGAAGAGACCCAGTCTCAGAGCAGGCTGAAGTACCAGCAGCTTCTCCAACCACACATGAAGCTTTTACAGGATATCCATGTAACACAAAGATTTTACCAGTACTTACGTAGGATCACTTGCGTCATTCTTAATTGGCAACATCTTCTGTCATACCCCATTGCTAGTATTTCCCCCACTTTCACCTATCACCACTTCATTTACATTAGTAAGCTTTATTTCCTTAGTAAGCTTTATTTCCTTAGTAAGCTTTATTTCCTTAGTAAGCTTTATTTCCTTAGTAAGCTTTGAGGCCTCCCAAGCTTTTTTTCTAACTAGTCACTGTCTGTGGGCTCCAATAAACATGCTCCTCTAACTCCAGATCGCTTTCAAAGCTATGTTACCATAACTTCTTCCACAGACTGTAAATTACTGAGACTTCACCTCTGTTGGTCTTTTGAAGCAGAGCTCACTACACAAACTTTATTTGGTATCTACAAAATCTGATTTACATTTCTCAACGTGTAGTAAGCTTCTTCAATTAGCAGCATAAAACACCATCACAAAAAAAAAAAAAAAAAAGCAAGGAGACTGAAGTCCGTCGAGTTCTGAGTAAATGCTGCCTTTTACCCACACAGAAAAGAGAAAGAAACAGGCCAAGGAAAAGCCACTCGAAGAACCATACATATGAACTACAATGCAGGATGCACCCTCATAAAATACCATTTGAGGTGATACATTTTCCTCTTTTGGGGATCAAGATTTTCTCTACAACTAACTTCGCAAAATTGAACTGAAAGCTACTCTTTCAAAAATAATGCTTTATGAAACACTTCCCTAAAATGAGAAGCTAAACATTTAGGCACAACTTTTGAAAAAATTTTAAATACACAGAGAACAGATTTCAAATCGTTTAAGAAAAAGTCAGTGTGCTATAAATTCAAGAAAATGTGACTTTATACCACGCTAACTTACCCCATCAGTCCCTCTCATTTAGGATGCAGTAAGTGCCTTCTTTCGACACTGGGAAGGAATAGCTCGCATGCCATATATTCACATTGCCCTAGCATACCAAATTCTCTATATATTCCAGTCTTCACAACTAGAACACAGAACAGCTGTTTTTTGGGTCATTCTTCATACAACAGAACAAACTAAAAACTCATAGCCTTTAAGTAAATGAAAATATTGAAGCACACCAAAAGGTCTATGTTTATTTTGTAAGTACTTTTAAAACAGTAATTTGTTTCATTTCATAGAGCATAGAGCATCTCGAGTTGGAAGGGACCCATAAGGATCATCGAGTCCAACTCTCTGCTCCTTGCAGGGAGTTGCTATACAACACTATTAGGTCGAATGCTCCAGTTACCTGCCACGTTAGATTTTAATTTCGGAAATCTGTCCAATAGCTCAAGCTTCTTAAGCTCGCTCTAAATCTCACATCTGCTTAAATTCCAAGACTGCTAGGAGCTATACTTCTACTTGACACAGTAAAGTGAGGTATTTTTCAAAATGCTTAGCCTGTCACAGCTACCTGCACAATACTGGAACATTTGCATAGGCTAACATAGATATTTTTGTTCTTCTTTCTGCAAATCGTCAGAAAACACAGTGTCAAGGGGAAGTCCTGTACTGACAGGGGATACAATTCATTTGGCAGGAATCACAAAGAAAATTGCATCTCCAAATTTAATTAAAGGCAAAACAAATACTTAGCTTGGCTGCTTTTCATCAAGAATCTCAAATCATTTTGCTAATATTGTACATTGATACATGTTTATGCATTTTTTTCAGATATACACCTCACGCATATGCATACATGTCTCAAATACATACATGAGAAAACAAAAAAATCATCAGCTTCTCTGGAAAAACTTATGAAATCTAAAAAGGCCTAGAAGCAATTCACAGGTTTCCTTAGGTGTTTCTACTTGAGGCAAACCTAAGTTATCAAACCTATCTTTTGCTCCAGAGAAAGCAAAAAATTACTTGCTAACTTCAGTTTCATGTTATGTCTGAACTAAAACACCATCTTCCATTGCTGAAAGGAGGACATTTCACTACTCCCCTTTTCCAGTCCCTACTATGAGCCACAGTGTCCCATCTCCCAACCACAACACATGCCTGCCACTCACCTGACTGCACAGTGAACAGACTCAACTCACTAGCCTGACAATAGACCTTTTCACCAGGTTAATTTTCTGCAGTTTCAGTGAGTTGAATCAGTTTGCAATGAGGTCAGACAAGCAACAAAGACATGAAATGAGCAGCTGAAAAAGGGAAGTGGGATAAACTGCTAGTTTGGCTCAGCCATAACAAGAAATCACCACCTGCATTTTAGTCACTCTAAGCTAGCACTGCTGCCAAGAACAAGTCCTTGCCCCCCGCCCCTCCCCTTTTTTTTTTCCCTTTACCCATAACTCTTCCCCCCCCATCAGCTTCCTCCATTCCCCCACCTCTTCCCTGGGCCAGAACAATGTATTTGTACAGCAAACAAGATCGCGGAAACACCGCAGGTTAAAAGAAGGTGACCTATGCCCAAAAAGGGGATTTTTCCACTCCAATCGGTTCTCCAAAACTGTTCATCACACAGCTCCAACACTTGTACCTACAAAACAGAGGGGGTAATAACGCAATAAAACACTACTAAGAATGAAGGACTGCTCTCGGCCACAGCACCAGCTTATTTCAGCAGTGCAGTATCTCAAAATACTTTAATTGTAGACTACTGCCAAAAGCAGTGGCCATTTCTCTTTACCTCTGGGTGCATGTTCCTGCAACCTCACAAAATCTTGGTAAGCTTACTGATCTGAGACAAAACTGAACTACCAAATCACAATGGTATTTCTGTTAAAACAGTGAATATGATTGCTGAATGAAGTGTCCCTTTGGCAAGTGCAGCCCACAGCTGATTTAAATTAAGTATATAAAGAAACTGCATCCTCAGAAGGAAATTTATCATATGTAGGAAGAGTCTAAAGCAAATATAAAGCAGTTCCTAAATTTGCATTGATGTATTAGGCATGAATGAAATAAGCACTATGGAAAATCATGACGTTTGAGCTGGATATTTTATTTAGAAAAACATATTAATCCTTTAGTAACTTCTTTCTTAGCACATCTCTGTTTGCAAATATCAGATTTGGAGATATACTAAATACCTATGGAATCACTACTCTGTTTTTATAAAAAGTTTAAAAACAATTCACTGGTACTGAAACTCTAACAGCGATAAAGTCAGCATCATCTCTTTTCATTCTCACTCTAAAGCAGCCAGGGAAACGTTTACTCTTCACCTTTCTGAAACAGCCTCCCAAACACATCTGATTGGCTAAACGTTACCGAGAACCTTAGGAATTTGTTCATTATTTTAAAAAGTCACAGACTTCTCCACAATGAAGGTGCAAGCTGTATCTGCTCCCAAGAAAAAAAGATTCACCACTCCAGCAGCAGATAGAATGCCTTTTTATAATGAGATTATACAAAGACTGCTGCTTTTTAAGCACCAACCCTTTCTTCCTGCAGCATCTGCCCCACCTACATCTATTCAGCTTGCAAAACAAATACTGCAGCACAGCAAAAGACTACTGATTGAAGTAATGCTTTGTTGAATTGGATTGTTCTTAATAGTGTCTCAAAACCAAACCCACCCATTCAAGATAATGTGCATGAGCTCATACCCCCATACTAACTTCACCGTTCTCTGTATATCAGAATCTTTGGCAGTCTGAAACTGTTGCTGGGATTGGTTGATTTTACACTAATATAACTATCACCCAATCACCTCAGAGTCAGACTGGACCTCTTCTGCAGATGGGTGAGATTCATCAAGTGTTGTGGATTCATTGCTGTGTTCTGACATACCTGAAAATAAAATAGGTTTGGCATGCATTAATTGATGTGAAAGGAGCTGGATGTTGCACCTTACAGAAACAGAAGCAGGCTTTCAGAAAACATTTCTTTTACACGTTCTGCTAAAGCAAAGAGAAACCGAAACCTCCTTCTTTTGATGATGACCAGATCTTTAGCTCCCCAAAGTCTAATCTAGACTAGGAATATAGTCTAGCATAAGCTCCCATGGCCAAAGCAACCTTCCCCGTGCAGACGGCTAAGCTTGCAACATAAAACACAGGAAGTCAAACAAGGTTCTTCAGCTGATATTTACTCTCAGCCGCAACAATACACTGACTGTATCCTACCATGGCAAAGATCACAATTTTATTAAGAAGTGAGATTTATCCAAGTGTTGCAAGTTTACATTGATGCTAAGCCACTGGAACCCAGTAAACTGTTGAGTCTGTTATGCCTAACAAGAAACAGAATCCCTTTCATTTTATTCTCAACAAAATCTCACCTACAGAGGGAAAGAAAGTCGGTGACACTGAGCACACGCGCAAGAAATGAACTCTATGAGTAGAGTGATCATGAAAGGTAAGTCACCTGCCTAATACAGCTTAAATAAGAAAAGTATCTAAATTTGATTTCAAATAGCTCGTAACTACAGGTGACACTGCAACTCAGTCAGCTGTTTGAAAGAACGAGACAACCAATCATTAAAAATTAAACAAAGTCTGTCAATATTTAGTCTAATCACACATGACTTCAGTTCATTGAGTCTTGCACCATTTTATACATGTTCAGCCACATACCAGATTAAGAAAAACTACAGAGAGATCACTATTTATGTTTATATTGTATTTCAATTTCCCAAGCTATAAAACATTTTAATGAAAGCAAATAATTAATAGGGTAAGCAGCTTGCATGACAAGGGAGAAACTGAACCATCTAGATCATATTACACTGGATAATCTATTTAATTTTACTTTGGAAAACCAAACACATAAAATAAGAGATTTTTTCCAGAAAAACAATTCATTCAGGGCTATCACTGAATGAAGTTGGATTTTTCCCCGACCAATACAAAATTCCTTTCAAAGCAATTAAGTAATTACATATAACTTCTTTATGTATCTTTCTTACTTTTCTCAAATTCTTTTAAATATGAAAGACCATACAACAGAGGTGCTGCTTTCCCACACAGTCCTGTCCAAACTCTGCTTGTAGTTGAAAACAACCTCCATGCTTAACAGCTTATTTCTGAGTAGATAAAAAATTTCCATTATGGACTAGAAGAATAAGCGTGATTTCTTTGCTCTGCTGATTAAACAAGAAGCTAAATTCATCTTGTAGTGCAGTCTTGGTTAAGACAATCTGTACCTCAGTTTTACCACATTTAGTGATCCTGGAGTTATGTTTGTACCTCACATACAAACTTACATACCATGGTAATGCTGTTTAAAACTATTAAATGCTATAAGCAGCAAAAATACTTTCTTGATAGCTTTAAGAACTCTTAATAACCTAATCTAGAGGCATCAACCATCTCACAAATCCATGTAGAAGACACTGCGTAAAGATAAATAATTTGTTTTTTAAAATCCAAATTAATTCACTGTTTGTGTTACAATCTTCCCCCCGCCCCAGTTTTTTGCATAGTATTCTTTTCCTGCAAGCAGTATCAACACTTTCAACACAGCTCTGCAGAATCACACTGACCAAATTTAAAACATGAGAAGGGGAAAACTGTAGATTACTTTTGTAAAAAGTTTAACTGTACGTTCTAGTTTAGCTACAGAAGTCCCTGATGACAGCTTCTATAGCAAAAAATGGGGATGTAAACATCAAATGCTGGATGTAAGGACAAAAACTTTCTACATGTTTGCAAAGATTCAGAAGTTAAGACGTTCATGTGAAATTGTGGCAAACATGGCATCTACATACATACATTACTTACATTTAAGCTTCCATTACAGAAATGCATAGAGACTTTTGTATCTCAGTTCCTAGTTTTCTCTTGCAGGTGTCAGAGAAAGGGCCATTCTTTATAAGAGCTTGCTAATCTTCAGTACAGTATGAATTCTGCATTATTGATTGTATTTTCACTACAGCAGCCACGACTTTAGAATATGCTAGGTGATTGTTCAGTGTACCAGGACATTAGTTACCATCGGCTGCAATTATACCTCAGAGATGTTCTACTTGGAAAAAACATGCCTAATCTATATTCTGACATGAATTTAAGCCCGAAACCCTGGCCTCATCACTCCTGCCTCTCTGGATTTTCTCTTCCGCGCCCCCCCCCCCCCCCCCAATCAATTCTGCAAATCCACACAAATACTGCACCAGAGGAGACAGAATAGACTGAGAATCTTCCCCCTGTGGCAAAGACACCTTAAATGCATACCAGATTACAAACACATTTTAAGTTCTGCTTACCATAAATAAAACTGCACAATTTTTAAGTCCTGGGGATTTATATATCATTTCTTCAACTGGCAAAGTAAAAAGCAAAGCAAAAACTTATAAACAACATACTAAGCTTCTTCTAGGATGAAGACTTCAGAGCCATTTAACTGATTATAATTAGTGGTTGTAAGAGCACACTTGTGGACTTTTCATAAAAAAGGCAAATTCGTATTTGCTTATTCATGCAAATATGAATTAAATGTCACCAACAATAAAGTTGTTTTGAATAAGGGGTTTATCCTTAACATAGTTACATTACTTACGTAAATGACTTATGGTCTCAGAAATGAGAACCGTGGGATTCTCAACAATTACATCTGCCCTTCTAAGCAGGATACACTGGCTCCATCGCTTAAGTTTTTCTCTTAAATTAATTGCCAACGAGGTAAAAGCCAGATATCTTCTGTCCAAATAAAGTCTATTACACACTTTTATTGTTGTTTTATTACTCCACTGCATAGATAAGCAATAAAAGTTTTTGTAACACTGCAGGAAATGCAAGTGCTGGTGGAAAATAATGATTTAACGTGTATTTTCTTAATTTCAATTTCTAACTAAGAACACTATCACTAATTCTTGTCAAAATCAAGAATAATTGCTTTTTAAAAAGAATTTTAAGAACTGTATTAAACACTTCCTGCTGCAATCACACCATAGTTTCCTCTTTATGCTCTTGAAGTCCCTGGCTGCTCCTCTTGCAAGATCTAATTATACTTGAAAGTGACAAGACATGATGGAGATAAGGACTGGAGAACAGGGCTGCCACTAACTTCCACACTCCCTACTCTAGGTCAACCTGCCCGTAAGCGCTTTAACGCTCTGTTCGTCTCCAAATTAGCTAAGGCACAGGCTCCCATTATGGTTTCATCTTCTACCAAAACAGAAAGAAGCAGCTGATCAAGATATTGCCTCAGCTTCCAATTTTTCCAATCTAATGTTCTCCTGTATTACTTGTTCCTTACATTTTAACTGTGTGTGTGTACATACATATATACATAAACATATTTATGATTCAGACAGCCGTTTGGTTTTGGAGTTGTACTGATCAAATCACAGCTTTCTCCAGCCCTGCAAAAGAACCCTCCTGTTATCTTTTCTAGAGGATCAACACCTAGACAACAAAGTCACTGACTGCAAGTGCTAACTCCTTGTAACCCGTTCCACCAAGCATAAAAAGCACATGTAGACACTGAAACTACATCCAGTTCAGGGGATGCAAGATGAAAAGCTATGAGGGGTTTTCGGTTAAAAATGATAGATCAGAGATGTACTATAAGCAACACTAGAAGAATTGCTTATAGTTTGTAAACAATACCAGATGCAACACCTGCTTGTCACACAACACCACAGTGTTTCCGTGTTTTAAGAATAGTAAGCCAGCTGCAAAAGACAAATTGGAACACTTAAAACAATAATTGTCAGGGTGTGGAATAAGTCCCAGGGGCACGAAATCCATGCAGCATCTAGAGTTTTCTTCCTCCACCAACAAACAGGTTCCCTTTCTCTCTCGTGAAACCCAGTTTCTACCAAGCTCAGGCTCTGGCCGCCCTCTCCGGGTGCCCATCACCCCACGGAGCGGGGAGCCCGCCGTGAACGCCGCAGACAGGCAAGGAGACGCGCAGACCCCAACCAACACCCCACTCCCTAGGGCAAGAGCACCCGCCCAGCCGCCGGCATCTGGGGCGGCGGCCAGGACGAAGCGGGCGCTGGCAGCCCCCGGGTGGGCCCCGCGAGGGGCTGCGGGCTCCCCCCCACGTCGCCGACAGGCCCAGCCGCCCGCTGCCCGCACCACGGGCTGCTGGGGAGGCCGGGGAAGCGGAGGCCGCTCCCGTCGTGCGACACGTAGGACGGGACGGGACGGGACGGAAGGGGAGGGGAGGGGAGGTGCGCCCCCCGCCCTGCTGCAGCGACCCTCGCACCGGGCCGGGCCGGGCCGAGCCGAGCCGGGCCGGGCCCGACCCGAACCCGGGGCCCAACAGCCCTCCCCGGCCCGTCCCTCACCTGCCGGCGGCGCTGCTGCCGCCCCGGAGGCGTCGTGCTGAGGGGGGAGGGAGGACGGGACGGAGGGAGGGAAAGAGGGGGGGAGGAGGAAGCCGGGCAGGGCAGCGCCGGCGCCCCCTCTCCAGTTTTATTTTCTTCCTTCTCCGGTACCAGCGGGAGCCGGAAGCGCTTGGCCGGAAAGGCGGCTGACGGCGGCCTCGCCGGGGAGGCGCGGCGGGCAGCGGCCTCTCTAGGCTGCGGCGCGCGTGTCTATGGTCGCTGCCCGGCCGAGACGTAGCCATAGCAACCAGAGCCGGGGCCGCCGCGCCTCACCCGCCGGCAGCGGCGCCCGCCCTGCCCGCTCCGCCCTGCGCTGCCCTTCCCGCTCCGCCTTTCCTGCCGGCGCTTGTATTTTACTACCGCCCGGCAGAGGCCTCTGGAAGGGCGGCCCGGCTCAGGGGGGCCGAGGGGGTGCCCAGAGGCGGGGAGGCGGCGGCGCGGGGCTTCTCACCCCCCTCCGCTGGCGGCGCGGCGGGAGGCGGCGGCTCCTCTGAGGGGAGGCTGAGGGTACGCTGGTCGCTGCGGTGGTGGCGGCCGCATCCAGCCCTCGGCGTGTGTACGGGCGGGGTCTCTCCTCCTCAGGCCTGAGGTGCGCCTCCGGACCTGCTGCTCAGCGCTGGCGGCGGCCCGAGGCTGTGGAGCCTGCTCCCCAGCCAAGGCGTCCGCAGAATTAAGCTTTGCGGCGACGGCCTGTGTGCGCCAGCCTCTGCCAAGTGCCATGCCCGTGAGATCAGAGTGCGCTCTTGAAAACCGGCCTCATCGGAGGCGCCCACAGCCGAAAGCGGCAGAGCAGGAGCGTGCCTGCACGCCTGTGGGTGTGCGTGCCTGCAAGACGGCGCTCGGTACCATGGCAGAGGCTTCGGGAAGTCCTCTGCCCGAACCCATAGTGAGGAGGAAAAAAAGCATATCTATTGAGGAAAAAATTGACATCATAAGTGCTGTGGAGAGTGGCAAGAAAAAGACAGACATCGCAGCCAAGTATGGCATAAAGAAGAATTCCTTGTCTTCAATTATGAAGAATAAAGAAAAAGTTTTGGAAGCCTTTGAATCTTTACGATTTGATCCTAAAAGAAAAAGACTAAGGACTGCTTTTTATACCGACCTGGAGGAGGCATTGGTGAAGTGGTACAGAATTGCTCAGTGCTTGAATGTGCCGGTAAATGGTCCTATGTTGCGACTCAAGGCTAATGATTTTGCCCAGAAGCTTGGACATAGTGACTTTAAATGCAGTAATGGCTGGCTCGATCGTTTCAAGTCAAGGTATGGCTTAGTTTTCAGAGCTCAGCCTGTCGAAGCAGCTGCTAGCACTACAGTGGGTGCTCCAACTCTTTGGTACCAAAATGTTCTTCCTTATTATTTAAATGATTATCAGCCAAAAAACGTGTTTTATATACAGGAGACTGGATTGTTGTATCAGATGTTACCGCATAACACATTTGCATTTAAAGGGGAAACTTGTTCTGTAGGTAAACTAAGCAAAGAGAGAATAACTGTAGTGGTGGGTACAAATATGGATGGCTCCGAGAAACTTCCTTTGCTCGTTATAGGAAAAAACAAAAGTCCACGCTGTTTCAAAGATGTGAAGTTGCTACCTGTGGATTATGAAGCAAATGATATGGCGTGGATGACTTCGGAAGTGTTTGAACAGTGGATGCATAAACTTGATGACAGATTTCAAGCACAGCAACGACGAGTAGTTATTCTTGTTGATTCTCTCCCAGCTCATACAGAAGTAAAGAACCTGAAGTCTGTCAAATTAGTGTTCTCTCCTCCAGACTCTTCTTCATGTATAGCTACGAAACAAGGGGCTATCAGAAGTCTGAAGGTTAAATACAGGCGCTGTCTTATTAAGAGATTTGTTGACTGTGTAGAAGGTAATAAAGAGTTTATGCTGACTCTTCTTGATGCAATTGAGATGTTGCACCTGTGCTGGGGGAAAGTAACACCAGAGACTATTGTAAAAAGTTATAATGAAGCAGGATTCAAATTAGAAACCAAGGCAAATGGTAACGACACAGAGGTTGAAAGTGATTTTGATTTGATTGCACATGCACAGGCAGCTGGAGTGGAGTTTCCGGAAGGTTTATCTTTGGAGGAATATGCAGCTCTAGATGATGGCTTGGTAACTTGCGAAATGCCCACAAATAATGAAAGGATGTGTGCCAAAGAAAGCGCATCCGATAAAGCTGGGACATTTCTTGGTGATGAAGATGAGAATGAAGGTGATCGATTTCAGGGAGCTGAACAGCCTTCACCATCAAAAAATGAGGCTTTGAGTGCTTTAGATACCCTTCGAAAGTTTCTCAGAAATCAAGACACGAATGATTCTCTTTGTGATTCCCTAGCTGACCTGGAGAATTTTATTCAACATGTAGCATGTAAATAAATATTTTAGCAAAGTGTGAAAGCATGTAATTGAAGAAAAGGAATTATATAAGTAAACAAAAATAGGCAGTTTAATAACAAGTGTTGCGGCAATGTTCTCTAGTGTTGTCTTGCTCAGGTGCCTACTTGTACATAATGAAAGAAATCTGAAATTATGAAAAAGAGCTGTGAACTGAACTTTTCCACAAAATCAGGAGGAAAGAACACAAAATTTGAGGTGAAGAGAGGAAATAAGTTGAACGTTTAAAATGATAACTGTAGTAAGTACAATGGAGGCAAAAGCAATTCTTTGAGCAGTTTGGTGCACTCAGGATGAACAGGTGCCCACTTGGAATTCTTTCTTCAGGAAGAGATTAGCACTTCTTCACATCAATAATTTCACCGGTGTCTTTGGTATTGTTGACAGCGGAACAGTAAATATTTATCAGCTCGGTGCTTTTGATACTTAAACAAAAAATTGAATAACGCAGAAAATACATGTTCTAAGTTCTGAGAACTAAGGGGTTTCTAAATAAAATTTTTTTCTCCATGTTCAGGAATTCTGGCCATAGATGATGAACAGCAGAAAGTTAGCAGCTTTGGATATGTGTTGTTTTCTTAAAGCTGCTCATGTGTGGATACACGATGGATACACGAATGGCATAATCATTTATCCGAGAGTCAAAAGACAAACCTTTATATGGTCTTTGAGGAGGTCAAAAAGGAAGGTCATTCTCTCCCTTTCAGCCTTATTGGTATTTGGATTTGATGTAGGTTCTTCTGTGCAACTCCATGTATTTCTACAGTGAATACAGAAAAAAATCAGCTTATGCAGTATCTGCACTCAAAACGTTACTGAACTCTTGTTTTATTTACTACGCTTGAAGGCTTTGTTGCAGGAGTCAATTCACCAATGCAGTTCACTATTACAGGTGCCATTAACAGGGGTGCTGTTTGCATGCATGCCGTGTGAAGTCGAGTAGATCACAGCACATTTACACATCTTCGAGTATGGGGTTCAAGCAATGTAATCATACCAGAGCCAAAAATCTCAATTTGTTTGAGACATAATGTTTGTGACTTTTTTCAAAACCTGTTTTAAATATTTTCCTTATCTACCAATTTTAATTTTTTCAAAAGTTAGAGATAGTAATTTTTCTATTTTAGAGGAAGAATAAAATATTTTATGGAAACCCTTTAGGAAACCTATGTATTAAAGAATATATTATGGTGCCTATAATTAAACCATGAGAAACAATCTCTTGCTTACTCAAGTCTTCAGTTTTCAATAAATAGTTTGGCTAAAGCTTTGTTTACTGTTCTTTCTGGTGGAGGACAGTTTATCCATTTCTAAAAGCATTTCAGACAATGTATCAAATTGTTGGAAGACAGTGAAAATATGGGGAGGCGGGGGTGAGAAAATGCCTATGGCTAAACTGTATGAATGTTTTACTAGAACTCCTACAAAAAAAACCCCACTAACTTCTGGTTTCTTATTATGCAATATCTGCATAACTCCATGCAGAGGATATTCTGATGAAATAAGAAATTTCTGTTGAAATTCCAATAAATAAAGTCCCACACAGAGATTTATAGATTCTGTGAAAGAGGTACCGCTTTGTATTATCTCTCTTAAGTGTTTATTTTGTTGAAATACAGATGCAAAGTCTTTTCAGTTTGGAAGCTCTGTCAAATAAATCAACAAATTTTGCTTGCTTAAATACTTAAGAACAAGCTTATGAAAAGTACTTTTTATTTTGGCTAAGCTTATTTGAAGTTTGTATAGATCTCACAGAGCCCTATGGATAATTTTCCTATAGTAATCTTTTGATTTAAAATCCATGGTTTTCTTTGCAACAGCTTCTGCTAAAGGCAAGTTTAGGAAAAAGTTTCTGTTATGCATATAGTAAATTTGTATATTTTTCAAAATTCAACACCATGTGGACCTCATCAGCCCAGGATCCAGTAAGGAGACTCTCTGTTTCCTTCTAAGAGAATTCTGAGTGTGAGGTGTTGGATCTGAGTGAGAAAGACTTGTGTAAGTAAGCAGCAAATCTTGGCTAAACAAGGGTGCGATCTACGAGAAGTGTAGTCTTTGCAAGATGAGGCTTAGAAAATCAGGCGATGGGAAATAACGTCGTTACCTGATGACAAAGGAGGTAAATTACTGAGTGCTGTCATACTCCCTCATGAAGAGAACAGGAAGAATTTACTAATTTGGCCTGGACTTTGAAGGTGAATTGTGGAACTTGCTTTAAGAAACATACAACCCATCGAAATCCCGTATCTTTAGAAAATATATTACTTTTTCCTAGCCTCCTAGTTCATTGGGAGAAGCCAAGCTAAAGCACTCACTGAAACTATTTTTTTTAGGTCAGACATTTTATATTCTAACACTATAGCGTTCAAAATTATTTAGGAGCCCAAATATTTCTTTTCACTTGGATTTTGGTCACATTTATAGTCGAACAGAGAACGTGAAATCCATTTTGAAGCTATTTGCTATTGCAGGTGTTTGTTCATGGGGAAATGCAGACGACTCAGATCCGAAATGCTAGCAGTGAAAAAGGAAGTGGAACGCTATGTAAATGTTAGTCATTTCAGCCTGTGTGCACAGTTTGAGCTAGAGATTTTTCTACATTGTCTAGGTAAACCACCAGGACAGTGGCTTCTTATGCCTGGGGTGGTATCTTTTGGAAGGAGAGGAAGAATATTGCTTTAGACTGCACCATGTTTAAAAATAAGAACCTTTTCTACAAAAGGCAGATTACTAAGGCTGTCATTTGCTCTAATACTTCAGATATTAGTTTGGACAACTATATACTTTTTCCTGCATGCTTTTCTACTTCATCCTATGGTTAGATAAGAATTATGTGCTTTGGTCACTTTAAGTAACCCAAACTTACTTCCAGAAGTGTGAACTGAAAATAGGAAGTTTTAAGAATATACGTAACTTCCAAACAACGCCAAAATAGAAAAAAAAATTGGAATATATATTTGATATAGGCAAAAGCATCGTCAGAGTCATTCTTTAGACAAGTAATATGTAAAATTAAGGATGCTTTTCAAAATATAACTGCATTTGAAAATTTTAATAAATATTACACTATTTCTGATTTTTGTGTGAGTTACTGTTGTGTGTGGTTCTGGATACCTTTCAGATCCTTAAAACTACATCTCCTTTTAAAATTGTTACTCAAAGGAACGTTACCTCTAAAGGTAAAAGGAAATAAACAAGTTTTTGCGCCTTAGGCAAAAACAGACGAGAGGGGGCAGTCAGGGATTTATAGGAAAGCAATCAAGATCCGTGACATTTTGATACCTAAATAATCTGCAGGGAGTAAATACATAGATGGTTTCTCATTTATTATGTAAAGCTTGAGAATGATAGTCTCAAACACACAGAATCTTTAGTGATTTTAAATTTTAGAAATGCCGTACTACTTTGTTAGCTAGCATTCTCGCAGTAGAGAACAGCAATCATATGCAAGTATTAATTTCAGTTAATTTCAGATAATTTTTCTTTGTTCTCTCTACCACTCTGGAAAGTATGTTGGCTCAGGTAGGCAACCAATTTTTCAATGAACAGTAGGAACCGATTTAGTCAAATTTAACTGCAACAATTTCATAAATGTCAATCAAGTTATAACAGTAAAGTATTAGTAAAATACCTTCCAAGATTTTTTGGTGGTTGTGTTCACTGAAATGGTAGAATGAATATTGGCCTACTCAACAGCTAACTAAAACATGTGGTGACCGGGCAACCATGGCATCCAATGACAGCATTTCACATTTTTTTCTTCCTTTAATATCAATAAAAGTTAGTGCTTCCTATTTTTGGGAGGCAATCGTTAAAGGAAGACTTTGCAAAGTTCTTATTGGGGCTATTGCCAGAGAAGAGATTTTATATTTAAGCAAGGAAGTCAGTATTTGTATCTAGATGTTTTAATATGACTATTTTGGGGGTTCCTTTCTTGAAAATCAGAACCAAAATCAGTCAATTCATAAGCAAACAGCTCTCTTCTAATTGAAATTTTTGCGATTTGATGAGTGACAGTGATACAGTGATGAGTGATATTGATACAATCATTAACAACAGAAAAATCTTTGCAACAGATGAAAAGACAACAATTTTATGTCTGACAGCCAATACACAGCTTTTGTATTGCTAAAGCGGTGATGTATAGAAATGTGATACCCTTTTACTGATACAACCAGCTGTGGTATAATCACATCATTGTTACATGAGATTACTAATTCAAGCATAGCTCATCGCCCGTCTTGCTAGTCAGTTACTCCATTGGAGATGTATTTTCTCTTTTACAACTGTAGCTGTTTAACTGTGTCAGTCTAGTTAAACCATGCAACCTCTGGGTTAAGGCAGAGTGGGAAAACCAGTAGTGTCTTGCTAACTTTTTTTCATGGCTGTGTCACCTCCGCTCCTTCAGCGGAATGGAAAAGTGTAAATTACAAGTTACTGTGATCAGTAAAGTGAACTGAATTACCAGATCTGCTGAGTGAGAAGATGCCATATTTACAACAATTTTTAAAATGCCTTACTGTGTTTTACAACGTTTCAGCTGAAAGCCACGTTCTACCTAAGCTTTCATGCCATCCTACCCCTGGTGCAACTTCCCAGCCTTGTGTGTGAATAGCACCAAGGGGAACAGGTCAATCACCTCACCGCACACGTAGCTACAATCCGTGCGAATTGTCAGCCCGCGCACAGGTCGTTGGCCACGTCATCGGGGAGGTGAGCTCCAGAGCTGGTTTGCATCCTCCACTTCTCCTGCATTTGTGTTCTTTTGTGTGCCTGTGCGAGCGCTTGGTTATAATCACTGGGGTAGTGACTCATCTGTCTGAGAAAGTTGTGGTCTGATGGGATGGTGCAACCTCACCCCAAATGCCAAATGAAACATTTGGCATAATATATTGATCGGCTCTTTGAAAATTCTGTGGGACGCGGGACTGCCGATAGAGACATTCCAGGAGGGTGGTAAGAGGTCTCAGCTGTCCTGCCCCTGCTCAGTAGCAAAGCTGAAGAGCTCTACTCTCTGGAGAAGTTCTTGCCAAACACTCGCTATTCAAGAAGGATCACTTTGGCGTGTGATAACTAGTTGCTGGATTTCTCATCTGAAGTCATCCACTTCTCAGACGTGTGCTGTAGGGGCTGCCACTGTATTGTGCATACAAGGAGACAACCTGCTGAAACCACTGCTTTTCTTCCAGTGGAGTTGGTGCCTCATACCTCTAAGCTATATAAATGATACAATATGATATGTTGCTAATCAAAATTGTATTTCTTTCCTCTTCCACCTTTTTTCATCCTTTGCCTTCTATCATTTCATATTCATTGATATCCTGCTAATTCTAGCGTTAGGATTCTAGTTCTCAGATCGTTGGCACAACCTTCTGGCAGGCTGCTTTTCTCCTTACTCTCCCTATTTCTAACATTATCTTTTGCAGGTGGTATTTTTGAATCATCTCATGTGTCAGCTAGTATCACCCTGTCGGCACCCATGCTCGTGATCTCGGGTCCTAATTTCTCCATTGCTGTATTTAGTGGCCTTCCCAAGTCCTTGCTTCATTTAGCCGAGAATATTTAGTATGTCTATTTTGCTTTTGTCTTTTCTTTTTGTAGAGGAGGGTGAGCAGTGCTTTTTCCAGCAGTCACCTGGGATGTCTGAGAGAATTGGTAATAAAACACGTAATCTTTCTCTCCTTTTAGGTGTCTCCATTTTATCTTCTGTCAGTGGTCCCTTCTGACCTGTACTTTTGAGATTCTCCATTTGACATTTAGTATCTTCGTCTAAACCATTCCCTTTTCTCTTTCATCTCTAACCCTTATCTGCCTGTATAGCATCCTTGCCACAGTTCACTTTTACATTTCCGTTTCTAAATATCATACCTCTAACCTCAGCCCTTTGGATCTTTCTTCCCTCCTCTTTTATTGGTCCCATCTAATGTTTAAATTACATTTCAGACTCCCTTTTCCTCCTTTACATGATTCGATGTGTATTTCTCTTCTCCAAAAACAAATATTTAACTCTTTCTGGAGACAACCAGTTTTTTACTTTCTATTTTACTTGGTGCGTCTTCATGATACCCTTAGATCAAAGATTATGTATTGATTAAAAGTATATTATTTTCTCTAAATTTACCTTTTTGCATTTTCTCCCATTCTTTATTCCTAGCACTTTCAAGTCTTTCCTTTGCTTGAGCCTTTCTTTTGCATCCCTGATCACTAGCATGAATTTGATTCATTTTTTAAGCTTGTAAAAAAAATAAACCCACAAACAAAACCTGCACAGAGAAAGAGTTTGGGGCTATTTCTTTACATAGCTTTTTTGTACATATACATACATATACACACATATATATACATACAAATACATACATATTTGTAGCCAGCCCATATGGCCTGAGATCGTGGAGAAAAGCAGGTACATCATAAAAAAGGAGGAGTTAAAAGGCGAGATCCTGGTCCATTGAGATTCCCCTGCAGGAATTTGAGGAGAACTTGTAGCTCAAGTTAAGCAGAACTTTTTATTCAAAATCAATATCCAGAGTCCTCTGAAAGTCCACATCCATACGCAAATTAACCACAAAAATTGATACGAGCGATAACACCACAGGTTGTCTGAATTTAGGATGGCAAGAAATGGCCACCCATAATTCAGCTCCATTTCAAAATTAATTGCCACAGGGTTTTTTTTTCCCAGAGCTAAGGAGACATGATCTATGTCACTGCACTGCCCAGGGCTCACCTACGTTCAGTAAGCAAATAGAAATTTGCTTAGAGGCAAAGCAAGGCTGAAACAGCATTTCTGTGGAAGAGCAGTATTTCTGTATAGCCTAGAAGTTGCAGGAAGAGTCAGATGAGCTTGAAAATTGGCATGGCATTTCAGAAGTTGCTGAGAGACACTTTGTAATATGGACTTGGGATCTCTGAGTTAAAGAGATTCTTATTACATGCAGTTCCCAACAACTACTGAACTATTTTTGAAAAGCTGGCTTGATGGATATCAATTTTACAGCTCTGAGAAAATGTGGCAAAGAGCGTTACATGTACGTTCAACGCATGGCAGAGACAAACATTACAATTCAAATTCTAGCAGAGACAGACCCTCAATTCCCCATGAGAGCTGAGGGTGACCAGACGCAGTGCATATATGGTGAGCGTCTGAAGAGAAGCAGGAGCAGACATGGCATACGCTGTAGACATGCAACAGCAAGACAGAAAAGACAAGTACAGGCAGACAGAGCTACAGGCTCTCGGCTCCGCTTGTTGAATGACTGTAAAGAGCCATCCTATGCCCCATCAGAAGTGCTTTCCCTACATGCCCCATTACCCACCCAATTTTTTTCAAAAAGCAAAGGAAATCCTCTTATGGACTGAAACAGATTTAAGATTTGATAATTTCTTGCCAATTTGGCAATGTCGTGCTTCATACCCTTGTAGCACGTAGAAGTTGGCTGCAGAAACCAGAACTACAAAAGGTAAAGCTGAAGTAAATGCACAATGAAGTTTGTAGGTTCTTATGTCACGTTCTTACCTGGCCTTTACTCAGCCCATACGTTCTTACCTGGCCTTTACTCAGCCCATGTGGAGTTAGCAGCATTACTACAAGGGGCCACCTGTACAGTCCCCTAAATCAGACAGCACTTTCAAAGATTTGTCAAAATCTAATTTAATGCCAGCAACTTGCCCACTACTGCTAACAGGAGAGCATTTGGCAAACTTAATGCTTGGATGGTTAGAAACCCTCTTGCGATTGCATCTCAAATATTCATGGCTAAATAGCAACTAAGAGGCTTTAAGAAAATAACAGGACTTGATAATTCCCTAACAATACCTACACCATTATCTATAGCCAGCCTTAATGCACATGTGCAACTCCAAATCCATATTCCTATTTAAATGCCAATGTTGATCTGTCAAGGGCTAATACTGGGATGGCAGATACCATCCTGGACAATGGGATTATATGGAATTTACATTAACGTAAGCTTCCTAAGGGATTATTTAGAATGGGGATTAGGGAGCTTTATGAATTTAAAACTTCCTTTGGATTTCTTCATCTTCTCACCTCATCTCAAAGAGGGGAGAACCCAGTGGCTTGCACTGGTGCAGTCTCACAGCGGGTAGCATGATCATTTTGAATGGCCTTCTTTGTGGGGAGCTCGGCTAGTGCTCTGCCAGCATATTAGTCTGCAAGAATTAGGAGGAAATGCTGCAATGTACAGAAAACAGCCCTTAGGCTCCAGCCAGCGGGAGGTGTAACTGCTGCTCTGCCTCCCGAGTGGGTTGAGCCAGCCTCTTACGAGGATGCCGACTCCTCAGGCAAGACACATATTTGTGAGATTACATCTTCAGAAAGCAGAAATGCAGGTTGTGCTGGTTTTGGCTGGGATAGAGTTAATTTTCTTCCTAGTAGCTAGTATGGGGCTGTGTTTTGGATTTGTGCTGGAAACAGTGTTGATAACACAGGGACGTTTTCGTTAGTGCTGAGCAGTGCTTACACAGAGTCAAGGCCTTTTCTGCTCCTCACCCCACCCCACCAGCGAGGAGGTTGGGGGTGCACAAGAAGTTGGGAAGGGGACACAGCTGGGACAGCTGACCCCAACTGACCAAAGGGGTATTCCATACCATATGACGTCATGCTCAGCATATAAAGCTGGGGGAAGAAGAAGGAAGGGACGATGTTCGGAGTGATGGCGTTTGTCTTCCCAAGTAACCATTACGCGTGATGGAGCCCTGCTGTCCTGGCGATGGCTGAACACCTGCCTGCCGGTGGGAAGCAGTGAATGAATTCCTTGTTTGGCTTTGCTTGCGTGCATGGCTTTTGTTTTACTTACTAAACTGTCTTTATCTCAACCCATGAGTTTTCTCACTTTTACGCTTCTGATTCTCTCCCCCATCCCACTGAGGGGGAGTGAGCGAGCGGCTGCATGGTGCTTAGTTGCTGGCTGGGGTTAAACCACGACACAGGTACTGGTTTGCTTTTCATCATTCACCCTGCACTCTTCTTCCTGTCTGCCATTCCAGCTCCTCGGAGATTTAGAATTCCCCGTCAGCTGCCTCCCCAATCCGATCAGTCCCCCAGTTTGGAAACCTGAGATAGTTCCATTCCATCCACCCGCCTGATTTACTGGTTTTAAATATAGCTCCTATATTTGGCGGGCATCTTTTTGCTTTTTTTGAGTGCCAGATATTTGCATTCTCTAAAAGCATTTCCAGCTCTAATGGGAAAAGAATGAGTTGCGGCCCTCAAATGCACTCCACGTTCCTCTCTCCGTGTGGAGATACGATTATAAGAATTTATAGCAGGCGGAGATCTGCCCTTACCGATTTCAAGGGGGTTGTAGACTCGGGCTATGTGTGGATTGACCTTTGCAGACAAGGTAGGAGACGTAAAACTTCACAATTAAGTAGTCAGAATCAAAATGCATTAACAGAGGAATTATACATTTGCTTCCAGGAAGCCTCTGTTTCCTACAGGACCATATCTACGATTCTCTCCGTCATGGGTTTCATTACCAGCCATTAGCATTGACCTCTTTGATGCAGCTGCCTGTAACTAGACGAATGCCAATTCTCGCAGAATTTTAATATTGCTTACCTCGTACACAGGGTACACCCAAGTATAAAAATGGTACCTTCTGACAGGAGATCAATCTTCAGAGAGCAGCATATAGGCCAGGTAGCAGCCTGTCAGATGCAGGAACTTCTCGCTTCACACCACACTTGGTGCGCCTACATTTGGCATGGAGGTGTGATGTTGGCATGGATAGGTACATCCAAAAGGAGCCATAAGAGTCAAAGGGTATTGGTTTGTATAGTGCCATTAGGGTACGTAATTGGGCTGCTAGCCCATACTGAAGTATATTTCACTGTCACAGCTCTCTACAGCAACCAAAAATATCTAATGAAGGTGTGCCGACTTGCACTGCTGTCACAGATACCAGTCCAAACACGGATCTACCTGAAAATAACACGCATTTAATACAGCACATCCAAGCCAGCTGTTTGGAAAGGATTTCTCTCCCTACCAGACTCAAGCAGGAGGAGGGGGCCATAGGCAGCTGCTTGTATTTTGGCAAACTCAGTGTTTCTACAATTTATACAAATTCATGAGGTTTCATGAAGTGACATTTTGATAAGCTCAGCACTTGCACAACTTAATCAAATTCTTAAGTTTTCACTAAGTGACAGCTATATTGCAACTTAAATATGAAGCCATTCTGTATATTCAGACAAAATGAAGTGAATAAACACATAAACTTACTTTAACCATGTAATAAACAGGCATAGTTTCTCATGGGGAATGAAGAAAAGCATATCTCAGAGAGAAAGAAACAAAAATAAAGTAGCAGAAAAGACAAGGCAAAATTTCTGATTTATTTTTGCAGCACTGTAGTCAGCTATACTGAACTGAAAGTTAGATTTAAACACAGGGTGCTGAGAAGTGGTGCTTTCTGCCATTACTGCACTCAGCATATCCCTCCCTGGGTTGTGACTGATGGCATTTTGGATGAGTAAAATACCACCAAAAAAAATATTATCACCTGCATGAAGAGCTGGTCAGTGATTAAATAGGCCGGGTGTTGGGACAGGGCACTGTTTTCAGAGAAATAAGAATTGTAGGCAAGATACTACTCGCATTGCCTACTGAAAATGAGGGTGCAAGTACGTGACTTTCCGGATTTCAGATACCATGCAGAAGTTTACAAATTCCTGAAATAGCGTCCTTGGCATTGCAAAGACTGTAGAAAACGCGTAGTTAGCAATCTGTGTGCTTAATACGATCACACTGACAAAGGGACGTATCACGTACTAGCACCTGTGATGGTCAAACTAGTATTAAAAATATAGTGCCACAGAAAATACTTTAATTGCATTTTTTTTTAAAAAACGTGTTTCAAAAATATACTTAGGTCCATTTTAAAATAGCCACCTATGCTTCATTGCTTCAGGCCTAGTTTCCACTGGCATAGAAGAGCGGGCAAAAATGCCTTCAGGAGCATCGACACTTCTCCGTACAGGGGCCTAAAGTTAAAAAAGCACACGCTCGAAACGCAGGCTGAAAGCCATCCACACAGCCTTAATTTAGCCTCTTGCTTGTATACGCGTTATAAATACAATCTCTTTATAGACTATCACGCTTTTTCCCTTTAACATCTGTCTGGTCTTCTGCCGGATGTCGTCTCTTTGATTCCACTGGGACTATTTACATGCTTAAATACGTGCACAATTTTGCAGAGCTGGACTAAGACAGGACTGGAGGCTGCCTCCATGATTTTAAAGGGCGACTCATAACACTAGACTAGAACTGGGCACTTGGGTTAAATCTTTTAAAGATATTTAAATGATCAACTAGGAAAATACACTTTTTCAAAGTATCTAGGAACCAAACTTGCCCCAGATCAGATATCCATATTCTTGAAAGTAGTTAGTGCTTATTTGCATCTTTAGATATCTAAGTAGCTTTAAAAAAGCTCGTCTTTAATGTTTCTTTCTAGCCTGGACTTTATATTAGCTATTTGTGAAGTAAAGTTCAGTAATTACAGTGAAAATATGCAAAGGAAAAAGTAAAGAACATTTTAATTCAAGAATAGAGAAAGGGACTTAGACGGGAGGATCAAATGAGAGCTGCCACAGCCCAAAAAAGTGTTAAGCAACATTTAAGCAGCATTATTTTAGGACATCAAAGTTTGTCCTCAGATACTCAAGGTGTGGCTGGAAAAATCTTAGTACTCACATTACAGTTTGGATGTGCTTGTGTGGTTTTTTATGGTAGGGTATTACTGCAAGAATGTGCTTTTCAGATTTTATTCTCTTATGAATCATTCACAGCTGAGAAAATAACCTTCGGTCAGTCAGTTGAAGCACCCTAGAAATAAAAATAAGAAGGGTTTAAAAACATCTAGTTTACTTTCCCTCAAGTACCTTGTTTCTCTAGCTTCATTTTACTAAATTCACCAATGAATACACCCAAGGCAGATTTATGTTTGTTTTTTCAATCCTTTTCTTCATCAATCTCGCTTTTTATTATCCCTTTAAGAAAAATGTTTCAATTTCTATAGAGCACTGTGGGTTTTTTTTGAAGACAAATCTTAAGCTACCACTGACTTGAAAGTGACAGCTAATGAGTAGGCACCTCCGTGTAAGACACGCAGTGCTGACGTTTCATGTAAAGATAATTCACCGGCCGACGGCTTCTTCCCCCTTTAGGTGGCTGACTGTGCATCTATTAACTGAGCTGGCACATGAAAGCCCGTGGCCAGACAGGGCTCTGATCCTTGCGCTGGATACCCGGGCAGCGTTTCTGCTTTTGCTCCCAGGAGCAGTCACAGAAAATTTCCATTCTCTGAAGTGTTTTTCCAAATTGCAGAGCTACTCTTTTTAGCATTACAATTTTATTGTCCATCCTGTATCTGTCTGTACTGCGAGGTCTGCTCCCCTCCTGTGCCTACGCAGTCATTTCCATACAAGACGACTTTATTCCTGATACTGGAGACTACAGTCAGCTCCTGTTCCGAACTGGCATTTGAGCACAAGACGTGGCTTATTACGTCCATACACATGCACCTCTAGTTTTGGGGTCCACTTCTGGTCAGGCGTCTTCCCAAACCTCTGGCGGGGAGTGGAAGGGGACCTTCCCTGCCAACAGAATTGCAATTCCCTGATGAGCCATTTGTTCCTTAAACTAGTTTACCTTGGATTGTTCATACCAAAGGTGTTTGGGATACATTGCAACCCTGCAGAAAATTTATATTTAAAGCACTCAGTCTCTAATTCCAGCTTAGGCCCTAAGCATTGTAATACATCATTTACATAATTATTTTCAAAGAATGAGACAAACCTTTAACTAATAAACCCCTGTGCTGCTCCACAAAGAAGTGAAACCCTGCTCTATTCATACATAAAAGATCAGGAAAGTGACCCAAGTCCTTTTGAAAACTGATGCCTTTTATTTCAGTTTCATTCCATCACTGGCCTCGAAGGATCAAAATAGATAAGATTAATGAATTGTAAGTTTCTGTCACGATAGCAGTATTGTCAGAATTCATAGAACTGCCTGAAAACTCGATTCTCAGAATTGCATTAGGCAGACCTTGGTTGCTGGTCCGAGATGCTCATGGCTTCAGAGGGTGCTCTGCACAGTTTTGAAATAAAGTGGGGCACAGCCTCCTGGCCCGACTGCCTACATTTTCCATGTTAAACCAGACAGTTTTGGGGTCAGAAGAAGGTGGCGGTGGGGGTGCACAGCTGCTGCCAGAGCTCGGGAGCCCTCAGACCTTGCAAAGGTGGGACAGAGCCCTTACTATTTAGTTGCTGAAGGGAACATGAACCTGGTAGCGCTGAGATAAGCACAGGCTTTCCCCAAAAACAAACCCTGAAGCTGTACTTTGGGGGGTTCATCCCACCTTTATCCAGCCCGCACTGAGACAAAGATAGACCTAGATTTCAATGGTAGGAGTCTTGGAAGATCGCGGGTGAAGGATTTCAGGGGCAAACCCCGCACTAGTCTATACGGAGGCACTGCTTGGGACTACCTGCATCACATACGAGGCTGTGTTTCGCTAGCGGCCAAATAACAAGATGCCTTTGCTGGCCAGACGTCGTCCTTTCAGAAGTGCAGTCTTCAGCTGTGGGTTTTGCCCAAAGTAAAGCTGAGCCCCCAGGAGGAAGCGTATTTCAAAACACAGTCAGTACTACAAAGTAATACAGGCATCATCTATTTTAGGATTTTACACAAGTTACAAACAACTTAGGGAGCTTTTGTCACGTGCAAAATTTAAAAACCATGTACCGCTGTCCAAAAAAAGAGCAGAAACGAAGTGTCCAGCTATACTTGGACAAAAGTCTGCCAGTGCCCTAGCTGCACCCTGCAGTCTTTTTCATTTCAGAGGAGTTTTTCAATGTTAGAAGTCTCTCTTTGAATCCATTTTTCATTTTGTTAAAGGAAACTTAATACAAATGTCCGGATATTTTCAAGTATAGTTTTGTATTTTCTTTCTGTTCCTATTGAAGTCTCCAAAATGTTACAGCCATGATTTAATGGCCTGTGTTGCGTGTAGGAAGAAAATAAAGAAAAAGACAATAAAAGAAAGCAGAAATTTACAAGCCCTCTCAAGCAGAGAGGTGCTTAAAACAGGCAGGTATTTGGGTTTATGCTTTTAGTATGACTCTAATTTTAGTTTTGTTGTTTTACGATACCCAGTTAGGGTGAATATCTCATTGTTCTAAGTGTTGTTCTAATTTATACTGGTGGCATTGGTTTCAGAAAGGTATAAATCTTTTTCTTGAGCACCTCTGCAGCTGAAATAAAATGTAACTTGTTTTTCATATAATCCAGAATTGAGAGAGTTTGCTGGAGACTCTGCAACTCACGCAGGCAAAGCTTGCTCTGAAACAAGTACAACTGTGGATGCGGTTCCAGATCCACGTGAGGTTTCTACACAAGGATGCTGTAGATTTTAGTCTTGATTCTGCAAGTCTTACTTATCTCTGCAGCCCGCAGAAGCACCACTGCAGCCAGCGCTTGGGCTGGCTTCAGAAGATCCCCGTGGGCTTTGCACACCCTCCTTTGCTTTGGGGATTTGGTTTTTTTTTTTATGCTGCAGTGAATTGCAGTACAGTGCAATTTCCCGCTCTTTCATGGTGACTTGTGGGAAAATTTTCTCTCTCCTTTCCCAACATATGTCAGAGGCAGAAGTAAGTCATTTAGGGACTAGCAGAACTTGATTGGCGCTAGCCCCTGCCTGCACTTCAGAGCAGGCAGATTAGCTGCTGACATCTGCGTCAGACAAGCTGCACTAGCAGGAGTTTATAATATAAACCCTATAACTAACCAGCAACTTGCTCCATCACTCTCAAAAGTTCAGCTGATGTTGTTGTTGTTGTTGGAGTTTTCGTAGGAAAAAGGAACAAGAAGAGTGTGAGTCAAGTGGCTGCAGCATTACAAAACACTTCTGTTTTTCTGAAAATGTCGCACTGATGACATCCTGTAATCTCAGTGATGCAAACCTTTCTCTGATTAGGGAAGAACATTAGCAAACAGCCTAGCTAGGTGGTCAGAAATGCCCTTTATAACATAAAAATCAATGAAACAGTACCAAAAGCATGCGCAGATGTTTCCAGCTGGGTAACATATGCTGAAAACACCCAGGAAACTTAGTTGCCTCACCTGTGAAAAGACATTTCTTTGTGCTAAGGTGCATTGTGGATCCTAGTAAATACACTAAGGCCTATGAAATTATCAGATACAATCTACCCCTCTTACAAAAATCATCTGTGACTGAAGCCACCTGGATTTCCAAATGCACAAGTTTGTTTTGCAGCAAGGTTGTCACTATAGCTCTTGTTTTCCGTATTTCTACTGTGAAGAGAGAAGCATGCGGCTGAGGAAGATGACTCAGGCAAAGATACTAACCTGGCTTCCCAGGCAGGCGAAAGGGAGCCCGCTGGGAGCGCTTCAGGGGGAGCACGATCGCAGCAGTGGTGGGGATGGACCGAGGTAACTGCCCTTCTCTGACAGTCCAGCTCTTCAGCATCCAAAATATCTTGTTCCTCTTTCTCTACAATTTTTTTTTTTTTAAATTAAAATAGTCAAATGCTTGCCAGGCTGCCTTTGTATCACTCTAAAGTCTTAACTAAAATGTTATGTGGCACAAAGTCACGTTGTGACTTTAATTTGCCTTAGAAATCATTAATTTGGTACACACCAGTGTGGGTGTGTATTTTGCTCTCAAGGGGCAGTGATGAGTTGTTAGCGGAACGTGTGTCAAAAATAGTTGATGGGAATACGAGTGGGAAATGCTACAACCTATAGAGAAAGACTGGAAGGGAAAAGAGGAAAGGATATAGTCTTGTACATTAGAGATAGGAGATAAAAATGCAGCAAAGATACAAAACCAACAAGAAGTCCTTTTCTCTTTTCCCTTCCAGTCTTTCTGTCTAAGCTTATGTTTTAGTAAGGGATGAGTGAGTTGGGCTACGTCTACAGAATGGGGCAAAATAGCCAAAACCAGGATAAACTGAGAGAACATGTTTGCAGCCCATGTGGTATTAGAAAGGCTGAGAGTGGCAAACTCGTGAAGGAGATGGGGAAGAATAGAATCATAGAATCATAGAATAGTTTGGGTTGAAGGGACCTTTAAAGGTCATCTAGTCCAACCCCCCTGCCGTGGGCAGGGACATCTTCAACTAGATCAGGTTGCTCAGAGCCCCATCCAACCTGACCTTGAATGTTCCCAGGGATGGGGCATCTACCACATCTCTGGGCAACCTGTGCCAGTGTTTCACCACCCTCATTGTAAAAAATTTCTTCCTTATATCTAGTCTGAATCTCCCCTCTTTTAGTTTAAAACCATTCCCCCTTGTCCTGTCGCAACAGGCCCTGCTAAAAAGTCAGTGGGAACTTCACTGGCCTGCCACGACTTCTCAAATACGATGGATAGTAGTTTAGCAAGGAAGGTAACACATCTTTTATGCAGAAATCAATGACAGATAAAAATACTGTTAAAAAGCATGTCTTCTTTGCCTGCTATTGACTAAAGCTAAGAAAAGCTGAGCCTGGACAATAGTAATAGCCTTAGGGCCTATGAAAACACAGACCCTCCTTGCCCGTGCTGCCCCAATGGCTGATAATCGGTTTTCCTATCGCCGGACTAGACAAAGCCACGGCACCTCTGAGCGCATAGGAGATGCCTGGGTAGCCTCAATTTCTGGACTTTCATAATTGAAAGTATCTATATCAACTAGACTCTATTACTAATACTTGGAACTTCTGTCATTTCTTAACAGGAAAATCTTAAAAGAATTTGCAAGTCTCACTTCTAACACTTCTGTCTGGTAAGTATTATCATGTATGGCTATGACATCATATTAAAGAATATCTCATAGAAATATTTAATTAGTTACTCAGCAGTTTCATAACTCAGAGCTCCTCCTTATCTTCTTGTAGCTGCAATGTTGTAACTTTGCTTTGCTTTTTTCCCCCGCTGTTCTATGATGAAGTGCATAAACATACATTGCCAATACTAAGCAACCAGTTTTTTAGTTAACTAAATCATTCAAGTGTTTTAAATCTATTAACAAGCTGGTCATTAAATGAATCACTGACCTAGTTCTTAGCTGCTCAAGCTAAGAAACTATAACTGATGACCTATAAAAGCATCAGTGTGTTAAAAGAAATTATTAGCTGCAGGAGGAGAGCAACAATCGATCACTTCAGTGGCTCCCACCAATCTAAACACAAAGTTTCACCATTGCCAGCTTCAGTTAATTCACCAGAAATCACATTTTGACGCAGGCTGATGTCTAGGGGGAGTACCATGAAGCTGCTACACTGGCAGCATACGTCTCTTCTTCCTTAGTTTATTATTGGAAAATTTTATGCAAGTATTTAAAATGGCTCAAACCTGGGATGCTCTAGAGGAAAATCTGGGGTGCAGACTCTCTTGGACTCAGAGGGATGAATTTTAGACCTAGCACTTATTCGTACATTGGAACAAACCAAACCTACGGTCCAACCACCCGGCCTGCTTGGGGACAGGTATGGTTTAGATCCAGGTCCAAATTCTGAGCCCATATAGCAAGAAGATTGAAAATACTGCTTTTAATGTTGAGCTCCGCCGTTGCTCTTACCCAGCAACAGGCGATACGTGGAAGCCCCTGGTCAACCCTCGCGTGTTTCTGAGTGAGCGGGCGGTGGTGGGGCGGTGGGCGCTGAGGACGGGGCAGCGGGGGGGGGGCGCAGCCATGCCCCATGGTCCGCACACCCAGCCAGAGACCGCTGGGGGGGGAGCGAAAATCAGGGGGAGGGGGGAAGGGAGGCAGGAGTTACCTGCCACCTCCGTCAACCGTGGCACCGTGGACCCCCACGCCAGGCACTGCATCCTGGTGGGGCTCGAGACCTTCTGTCCCCCATCAACTACAGCTGTCTTCACACTGGTGTCTGAGTGCTTTCCAGCTAAACCACCTGCTCCTAACAAAAAATGAAGTGGTTTTCTGCTTTTTCCTCTTCTCGAGCTCAAACCAGCCCAAAATACTTAGTTACAGGCTGCCAAGTGAACCAGCCACTTTTCCTGTTTACTGGAGACAGCCCCGCTTGGGGGTTGCCTTTTGGGATCAGAAATGCACGCAGTGTCCCACCGTGCTGGGGCGAGAATTACAGCTTGAAAACCAAAGCAAGGGGGGAGGCATTATTGAAATCTGCTTGCTCAACCACCCTGAAAAGCAACCTAAAACCTTCCTGCTAACACACATAAATGATCTTTTGTGTCAGGTTTGTATTTGTGTGATGTCCATCCCATGACACTGCAGGTAGTTGAAGACAGATGGTAGTAACGTCAGGAGTCAAAAAAGCAGAGGAGAGTAGGAGCGTGCTCACCTACAGCATAAAGGTGCTTCAGCCGAGGTAGTGCTTGAAGAGCAACTTCTTTTTTTTTTTTTTTCTTCTTTCTTTTGCAATCATTGCTCGCTTGACAGGCCCAGACGGAATTACATCACTTCCTAAAACCCATCAAAGAGAGTCCATCTCCTGCAGAAATGCGGCTCAGATGCACCCCGGCAGGAAACAGGAAATGTAAATGTTCGGGTGAAGCAGGGAGCCAGCCCGAGCACCCCTCGGGTGGGAGCACCGCCAAGGTAACATGCGAAAGCAAAACCTCATCGCGCTGCTTTCTGCCCTGTCGCTGGCCGGAGGATCTGTCGGGAACGGTGAGTAAGAAAGCACCTTTCGCCTTCCGAGGTGGGACCGCGTTTCGTGCCTGCAGCGGTGGGACCGAGTCGGAGGGCAACACCCTCTGAACTGAGCGCTAGGAGAAGATCTGTGGGGACTTGCTCTCTGCTTCTTTTAGCTCTGTTTACCCTCTCTGTTTGCAGCTGCCTGACTTTTTCAAAGCTTTGACTTTTTTTCTTTAGACCTAACCCTGAACAGCAGCAACCGAATCCTACAATTCCTACATTTCCTAAATTGCAGGTGTGTAGGGAACCGAAGTTTCCATGCTGGCCCACCAGGCATTTTGGTTCTAATTTCAATTATTTGTTGTACTTTTTTAACCCCACACCCATACTATCAGCATTTAATAGTAAAGTTAAAGACGGGGCACTGCTTCCATTCAAAAGCCGACTACCGATTTCCGTAGTCCTGGTGCATTGAAACCGGTTTAACAAAAGAACAGCCGGTTCCGGAGACAAATATTTTGAATTCTTAGCTGCAGAACAAAGTGATCGGCACTGTGGATTTAGGTCCTGACCTTGTGAAGGGAAGAACCGTGAGTGGAAAAGCTGCTTGTGACAAAATGCTGAAGCGTTGGGGTGTTGTTGCAGAGGCTCTCACCCGTTCGCAGGGGGTAGTTTGTTCCACTGGTAGTTTGGCAGCCAGCGACTGCGCGAGACAGGCAGCTCTTTTAGCAAAACCTTGCCAGGCGGTACTTATATGCCTTTTGGTGTCAAACAAATCAGTGCCGAAGTGCCTCAGTATGGACTAGAAGTGTTTGCTGCCTCTGTGCTGCTGTAGTGAGTGGGAGCTCTCCAGAAAGCAGGGGGAGAGGATGGTCACTCTCAGCTATCACTGGGCTTCTTCTATTCAGGTTTTAAAATGCATTGGTGAAATAGGTGGTTTGGTATGGGTATTTTTTTCCCTGAAAACCAGTACTACAAGCAGGGTGTAAAATTGGGCTGCTGCCTCCCAGCGTGCTGTCGAGCTGCTCGTGGTTAGGAGTCTTGCTTAGCTGTAAGAGTGAGCTAAGCGAGGTATAAAATGGTTTGGTCTTGTCTGCGTTACTACTGCCCTGCTGCGTTACAGACACAATAGGAAAATATGCTGCAAGTGTGAACGTCGCTCAGAATCAAAGCAGTCAGAGGAAAAAATCCCGCCATGGACAGAGCAAAACAGAGGTCCCAGGGAAACGGAGGGGCATGACGCAAGCAACGCAGAGTGATCAGGCTCCGGGTTCTTTAGCTCATTTGCAGTGTACTGATGGCTAGCATTTCATCACCATCTCCACAGGGCGGAGGGACGCCTTAGTCCCCCACCCTCCCAGCCCACGGCTGGGCGCCCCCGTGCCCATCTTCGCGGTAGGCATTAAAGGCTGCACAAAGCACCAGGCAGATGTCACATAGCAGGTGCCCCAACCCTCTCCCCACTGCCTTTAGAGGCTTCCTCCCGGTAGGTCCACTTTTAAACCTCGGTTGATTTTGGAACGGTTCCTCCATGGGAGTGAGTCAGTCGTGGCAGAGCTCTGCCTGGCCCCTGTCAGCCCCGGCTCTCCTGAGCCAGCCCCCCACTGCTGGGCAAGGGGAGGAGAGCACCGCCCAGAGAAGACAGGGACCCTTGCTCCCCACACAAAGGCAGTTTTTGTTTGTGCAACCAGCCCCAAAATGTACCTGGGGCTTCCTCTGACTGCAAGGGCGGGAGGGGCAAAGTTGTGAACGTGGGTCTTGGGGTTGAAATTGAACTGGAGGGGGAAGAGTTTGTGTAGGGGCTCATATACCCCACAGGCAGTGGTGGGGCGGGAGCCCCGCTGCTGAGGGCAGCCTGCCGGGGGCATCCTTTGCTCTCACCCCTGCTTGCTCACAGATCAACAGGGCAGGAGCTTTTTTCCTTTTTCCTCCAGTCCCAGACACAGTCCTCACCTTTGAAGTGGTCTGCTGGAGAAGGGGGGCAGAAGCTCTTGGGGATCTCCCAGATCTCACCTCTACTGTCTAGAAACCATTTACAAAATAGGCAATAAGAGCATGATTAAATCTTGCAGCATAGACAGATTGAAGCCTTTGTAAGTCCTGTTCCCATACCTTGCTGGAGCCTTGTAAAACCCTAGCCTTGCCGTTTGGGTTATGATTAACAGGCGGTTTTCTCCCAGCTATGCTACAATTACTCTAAGCCGGTAGCTCTGAGAGCGTGCCTGAGGTCTCAGCTCTGGGTGCTGGCCCTCTCCCAGCTCCCCACTGAGGGGGCATCGGCGTTTGCACCAGTCCCCTCTCCCTTGCCCATCCCCTTGCTTTACGCAGGCAGAAAGCCCCCACTGGTGACCTGCTGAGGGCCAGCAGTGGCCCTCCCTGCTCTGGTGATGGTGGTCGCCGCTCAGCCTCGCAGCAGCCCTAGAGACCTGTCCCTAGGAACAAGTATTAAGGCCCTTACTATAGCATATAGGAAAAGGCTCTGACCCTATGGGCATTTCCCAGGGTAGGCCGTCTCCCTCCGTGCACCGTGAAACACGCGGGAAATGGCAGCAGAAGCGGTCTGACGTGGGGAGAAGAAAGTGCGTGAGGGCCAGCAGCAGTAAAGCGCGTAAGGTCGTTAAGTGGAAGAGCTGGGATGGTTGCAGGTAGTGCTTTGTTTTGGCTGTCTCTCTGCCTTATTGTTTTGAGCTGTCACTCAAAGAAACGTTGCTATCAGAGATACAGATATTCAGCAGCTTGTGCTGTGAGCACAGGCAGCAGCTCCTTCTTTGGCAGAGAAGTGCCTTTTAGGTAAAGTCCCCTACAAGGCCAAGCTCTCTAAGGGAGTGATATTTTTGACCTCTTCCCCCTACAGTGATGAACCCGGGAATGGGTTTGAACCCATCAGAGTCACCTGTTACAATTTTCTAGCAAAGCAACGATATAAGAAATGAGGATTTGCTACATCCTCTCTTTCCAAAGTGCAGCTCCCTAAAAAGCGGATGAAAAACCCTTTCTACTGAATACATCAATTCCTTGTACATATTTACTCCTATTCATCCCTTTTATCCCCACATGCAAACTTCCACTGTGTTTTATTCAAGTGCTTCAGGGGTATTTCAGAAAATCTCTCCTTTACATCAGCAAGATTGTATATGAAATTTCCGTCAGTGACCCCAGTCTATTTTCCCTCAAGAGATTTTATGACAGCTGGAGAGCCCTCGGAGCTTTTGAATCTTTAATTTCAGGGTCCTCCTGACAGCAAGGAGCACCAAGAGATTTGCATCGCAGTGAGGTCGCACGGGTGTTGCTGACGCAGAGCTGGAAGGCCACGAGATTAAGTAGATGCAACTAAATGCATAAATTGGTCCGGAAAACCTTTAGTACTGGGGGTGAGAAATGAAGCTGCAGGTTTGCAGTTTGGCTTTAAGACGCGTGACTGAATTTGCCACATTGGCACTTCAGCTGGATGGAAGTACAGTGAGGAGAAAGCCGTTTCCATCGTCTAGAAATGAACTTAAACAGTTGTTTCCTCTTTCAGGTTATACCTAGATAACACTTTCTAAGCACCCCGTTTTAATAGGATCTTGTCTACAGATTAGCCGTCCCGAAACGTTTGTGCTCCCTCATCAAGAGCGTATGCACACGACAGCTAGCCTGCAGGCTTTTAAGGATTCCTCTTCCAGCCAGACTGACAGGCGGGACCTGCCGCAACAGGCAGCTGGGCAAGCCCTGGCCGTGGCAAGGAACGGCCCTTCGTACAGCAACGTGAAATGCAGGGAGAGGAACAGAACAGGGATGAGTCAAGCAATAGGAGAGAGGATCGCACGGACCACGTGGAGTCGTATGACTATACCACCCGAAGGAATGTGTGTATGGAACAGAGTGATATAAGATATGGTAACTTTGCTCCAGCATACACAGCTTTACAGCCTTTTCTTGTTTCGTTACTCTCTCGTGAGCCTTCCTTTCACTGCATTTTTATAGCTTACAGGAAAGTTTGAAGAAACAAAAAATTTCCTTTCAAACTAATAAGCGTGACTACCCCATCAACTTAGCTCTTGGTTTTCCTCTATCCCATCCCTTTTTCTTCTGTAAGTAGGCACTACAGTGTAATTTGAAAAATTCCCTTCAGAGATCCCAGTCCTCAAGTCTGATGAGAAGGCAGCAGGGACACTGATGATTTTACAGCAGAACGGAATGTGCTGACTGCTGGCTATTGTCCTTTGCCTCACATCCAACTAAAATCAGAAACCTGTTTGCCCACTTACTTCATCAAGAAGCTCGTATCGCCACCTCTGAGTGCTACAGCACAAACCTCAGAGGAAGAAATGCTGCAACAACAGAAATGTTGGTTGGTTGTTTGAGATGCAGTTGTTTGGACTCCAGTCTGTAAAGCTGCTGGGTATATTCAACTCCCTCTGTCTCCCTTGAAAGGCAGGCTTAGGAGCACCTCCAAAACTCACGCAAAGTCCAAGCGTATTTTTAAAGTAGAAAATCTTGAATAATACCTTATAGCATGATATCTGCACAAGGGACATAGCTTTTTTGTAATTCGTAAGAACTGTAATGGAACCTTTTTTGAGCCGCTGCTGGTGCTTGCTCAGGCGTTTTGGTCCACTAAGGACTAGATCCTCTAATACCTCAGTGGTGGGAACCTGAGGACTTCTTAGCTTCCAGCTCCAGCTTCTTAGCTTCCAGTTCCAGCTGTGCCCAGCTCCACATCAGGGTGGGACGCAGCTGCATGCCAGCCCCTCTCCCTTCTGCGCGTGAAAGCATGGGAAGTGGCAATATGGGCTGGGCTGAAGCTGTGGCGTGCTCCCATCCGCTTCCCTCGACATGGGGAGAAGTTGCCAGCCCCAGGCAGTCCAGACAAAGCTGAAGCCGATGTGGTTGTTGTGTGAGCACCTGCTCTTTGGCCAAGATGTGCAGAGGACCGAGTAAGGATGTCAGACCGTAGCTGACAGCATGAGGCTGAGCTAAGCAAGAGGAAGTCTTGCTGAGCTCAGTCAAGGAGATACCTACATGGTCAGATGTGACTTGCTCCTTGTTCCACTCCATTGGCCTTGGTTTTCCTTCCTGAATATAATGTAATGTAATGTAATGTAATGTAATGTAATGTAATCTTATGTTATGTTATGTTATGTTATGTTATGTTATGGTCGGACTGCCTTTTGGAGGGAGCTAGTAGATCTCTGCAACATGAAACCCAAGCACAACTAACAAGACAGTTCATGGTATGAATGATCCCCGCAAAGCTGGCTCCCTCCAGGCATGTAGAAAATGTTTGAATAGCATTTCACAAAATCTCTGACTTTCAGATGCTCTCCTGCCCTGCTCCAAACCTTGCAATGTCCAGCTTTCATTCACCCTCTGAAACAGCCACTGGGCCAGCTGCAAGACAGCCCGCTCACTATTTTGAGCACTTTGAACTGAAACGCTACGAAAAACGATGACTACCACACGTGGGTCTCGTGTGGCCCGGGCAGCTGGCTGCGGCGAGCGCCACGCCTGCACCGGGAGACCTGACTCCGTCCCTCCCCGCCGGGCTGGAGGTACAAATCCTTCCTTGGTGCAAGCCACCAGGCCCACCCAGGTGCAGGCTGTGATTTTCCTACCGCGTAAAAAATGTGATGTGTGGGTGGCCCGAGAGCGAGAGCAGCCCCTGAGTGACAGGTAGGGCGTCCCTCGGGTCCCAGCTCTGGTCCTCAGAGGTGACGGGCAGAAGAGCTGGAGGGAGATGTGTCGAGGCAGCAGGTGAAACACAGGAACTAAGAGCAATACCCTGGCAAGAACGTTGTGCCATTGACTGCCCTTCTGCTGGAAGACGTATTTAATTCACTTGGAGGAAAGATCTCTGTAAGACGAAATGGTGTGCACAGAAGAGATGCTGGTTTGTCCCTGGAATTATGCAAAGTGAACAAAAATACATGGCAGCAAGGTCACTCCCTGTGATTTGCCATTTTCTTTGCCTAGAGACTAGACAAGGTAATTCTATTTCACACGGAGACAAATGATTTGAAATCTGCTTCATAGCTCAAAAACAGGCAAATAAAAATACCAGAGACACTGGAAAAGTCTCTCTTGGAAATCAAGCGCAGCGTACGCTGCAGTTGAGAGTTTAGCGCTGCAGTTAATGAGGTGTGACTGTTTGCTTTCGCTTTAAAGTCACACCATGCTTTAGCCATTTGAAAAATCCATTTCAGCTCTAAGAGTAAATGAAAAATAAGGTATTTTCCCCACACCCTTTTCCATTTGTACTGTTCTAAGCAACGGGCTTGTCCTTGTCAATATATCAAATGCGGCAGACGACGGGTTTCAAGGGCGATAGCTAGAGGAGGAAAATGAAGCAATGTCGCTGAAGCGGTTCGGTGAGGCTGCGGTGGTCCAGCGGCGCGGTCCATCACACTGCGGTCTGCGGTGCCGGCATCTCTAGCCATACCTCACTGCTCTGTGCAACAGCAATCGAAATGGAGTGGCTGCAGGCACCGGGGACTATAAACTACCTTGGGAAAGAAAAGTCAAATGGCCAAAAGCCTGGTGACTTTTGAAGTATTAAATACTATATTCAAATACTAGGTATTATTTATTAAGTATTAAAATTCTTTCCTAGTTTTTAGGAAAGGATGAAACAATCCTGCGTGATAAGCGCAGCATAAAAATCTAGATAAATCACTGCTGTCACACTCAAATCATTTTATTCATTTGAAATTGGGTTTCCTGGAATACAACTCATGAGATACTCATCTCCTCTTCGAGACAAATCTGACAGGAGAGGAGATGCTGCAGAGTGGATTAGGCAAGAGATAGCGCTCTAATCCCAGTTTTCCTCTCTCACTTGGCGTCCCTGGGAAGGACAGCATCCCTGCCCTTCTGATTTCTCATTTGTAAAATGGAGATGATAACTGCTCATCTCTCAGGGCCATTATGAAGATTAATGTGTTTACAAAAGCATTTAAAATGCTAAGTACTTTTGGTTCCAGTCCTGTGAGATTGGAAATGCCAGCACTGAGGTGCTGAAAACCTTAAGCTCTTGCTAACTCTAGTGGAAACTACAGCTGCCCAGCACTTTACAAGAACGGGGAGAAACATGTCATTGCAAAAGTCATGAAATCCCATCCTGCTTTGTTGCATAAAATGAGAGCTGCACCGTGCCAGCATTGTATCTGAAAGGGCAGATAACACAAAAAAATAATCATTTAATTTAATGCTAAGAAAATTACTGAAGGCTTTGCATTTGGAAACATGTTGATGTAATTTACCTAAGGACTGATTCCTGCACCATTGGCAACAACAGGATTTTTGGCATCAGTATAGAATACAGTATCAGCCCAGAAGACTGGGCTTAACCAGTACTTCTGTTAAGCTTTAAATTCTGTGACAGTCAACATAGACTCTTAATTAGCCTCAAAAAACCCCTTGTTTCACTATGACCAATATAGCCAATTTTAGCCACTTTTCTTGCAAAATGCATGATAAATGAAACCAAAACCCAAACCAAGGTTCAAAACCCCCAGTCTTAGCATTTGTGAAGAATAACCAGCACTGACTCTTGACCATACGCTCCTTCAGCCAGCCCGTAGGATCAGACAGAGGAGCAGTTAATTGCACCTGTATCCAGCAAAGCCCCTGTGTTACTGCTACCTCTTCTAGCCCATGCAGAAGCGAAAGTTTCTGCAGGCTTCAGACTTCCTTCCACCAGTTCTGTTTTTCACAGTGAAACAAATTTAACAAATCTGAGAAAGGCAGAGAAACAGGGAGATGAGCGAGCCAGAGGAATTGGTGAACCAGGGATAACTCCTTGGGTAAGGGGAGGGACGAAAGAGCTTGCGGCCATATGCGCCAAGGCTGAGGAGCAAAGCAGGGTGGTGTGGTTTACTGAGGAGCAGAAGACTTTCACGTGAGAGCAAGACCGAGTGCCAACCTGCAGCGAAAAAAGTCTGTTTGTGCAAGACAGCTGCATGCAGACAGACCACGCATGCTGACGTGTCCCAGTAAAAGCCAGCTGAAGAACGCAGTCAGGACTGGCAAGATTTTGTGACAAATTTGCCATCTAATTTTACATCTGATGCCCAAGACTTCAAATCTGTGTGTAGGGGGCATCTACTGATTTTTTTTTTAGGACGTCAAATGAAAAATAAATACTAAAGCTGTATGCTTTGACTCACTGATAATACCAATAAAACCCATAAAATGTTATGTTGTCCTCGTATATTTGGCAGGCTCTGAAAATGATGGTTCAGGAGATGGATCGCCGGTATTATCCACCGTTACAGTAACGCCTCCTCCTGCTACGCGTTCTTCAACCGCGGATGACCACAAGCCAGTACTTGTCACTGCAAGCGCTACTGAAAGCAGCTTTGAAACAAAAAGTACTCCAAGTACTGAATTGAATGCCGTGAACAATCAGGGCAGCCTAGAAGCAGCAGAACAATCTATCTTGATATACGTTGTCCCTGTCGTGTTGCTGGTCCTGCTGATTTTGCTGATCATATTTTTTGTAATACATCATAAAAGGAAAAAGTCTAAGCAAGGTAAATTTGTCTTCTCGTGCATCAGAAGGATATTTATAGGATGCGCTCAACATTAACAAAACGTTATTTGGAGGCCCGGGATGCCACATTTAGGATATACTTCTCTGGTTGTAGTTGCACGTTTGACAGATAGGAACGGGATCCAGCCCCGGCCAGCAGTATCTGGGCACGCACCTCTCCTTGGGCGGGAGCTAGTTCTGCTTCTTGGCACCTCCTGTCACGCTGCACACCCACGGGAGCCGCGGCACCGAGCTCCGGCTCCTGGCAATGCCGGGAACGGCGTACGGATGTAACCGTGTGGCTGCAAACGCTTATTCTGTCTTTATGCTTAATAACTTCATGCAAGGAGAATTTAATGCTTGTATTGCCTATACTGCCCACAAGGTAAAATCGCTCGGAGCTTCAATAAAATAAGAACAAGCAAAACCATTTTAAGGAACACTTTTAAGGGATCTTGTAGGGTGGTGGCAGATATGAAGATATCACAGTAAATGATCTAGGAATCCCGTGGTCAGACTGCCTGGGTGCTGCGATAGGGAGAGCAGTGCTTCAGGAAGGTACCTTGATCTGTTAGCAAAGAAGTCGGTAACTTGGAGTGTCAAGCCACTGAAAACAAACTGAGGTGTCATATTAAAATCACGCAGTTGGTAAGCGAAGTCCTGAAATGGTCGTATCGGTGTCTCTACAGAACAAGAGTGCAGCCGTAAGCTCCTCAGCCTGCAGACACTGACATACATTCAACATAGATTTTAAGTCCATTTTTCAGGGCATTTTTGGGCTGCACCTGCCTTATCACCCTCGTAGCAAACTCTGAATTCACAACCAGGCGCCTAGTCGCCCGCCTGTTTCTGGATGACCTGAAATGCAGGTACGCTCTTCAGAGGGACAGGAAATGTGGTGCCTTGCAGGAGCACAATCCTGGGATCTCTTGCCCTGGGATTTTGGGCATCCTCAAGGTGAGGGCAGACGGCTCTGTGGCCCTGGGGTGGCTCTGCAGTCAGGGAATGTGCTGGAACAACTGGGAGGTGTCAGCACCCATTGGCAACAATGAATTAAAAATAAGCTGATTTAAGGCAGTATACAATGCGAATCCTATATGTAATTCTTTATTCTTTTTTGAGGGCTGAGGCTTTTCAGTCACTTGATTCCTGGAGGGAAAGTTATTTATCTGAATAATGGCTGTTATGCTATTTTTTCCCCCCTCTTTAGTTTGTCTTGGGGTCATAACCAGCTTTGGATCCCTTTTGACATCTGGCTAGTTCAGCTTCACTTGCCTAACTGAGATTTAATCTGCCATGCAAGTCCACCCCCGCCTTCTCTCCATGCGCGGCTCCCAGAGTCTCCAGGCAGAGCCGGATTGCCTGCGTGCAGTCTGCAGCAAAATGTCCCGACGCTTCCAGTAAACAATTTTTTTGCAGCAGTGGTTTCTTTTCAGGATCCCATTTCTCTCACGACATCTGTTTTGCTCAGGGAAGCGTGCATCTGCCGTGTCCTGCCCGCCGCGGCACTAACAGTCGGTTTCCTCCCAGCACGGCTGAGCTAGTAATGAGCTGCTTTTAGTGCGTTCAAGATTAAAAATAATGGGTTCCTCTGAAAATTACAAACAGGATGAGATGTTTTGTCTTTCATCTACCAGTTAACTATTATGCCTTTTGAAAATGCAACCTGTTTTACGTGACCCTATTCAAGGCTTGCCCTGTATATACAAAGAGCAGAACTATGAACACCAACTTTTTTCTTTTCCAGATGAGCTGGGAAGCGAAAATGTGAAAAGGTAAAGTTTATGAACATCACTCTCTGTCTTTTGATTCTTTTACTCTAATAGGATATTACGATTTTTGGCTCCTTCACTGCCCGTTTTAATTTAACCGTACACTAAACACCATTACCTTTTGCCATCAATTGCTCCAGTTAACCATCTCTAGAGGCGTCTAAAGTGTGACTTCAGTATCTAGCTGAAGGTCTAAGACTAGAGCAGGAGAACAGAGTTACGGTGGCCGAGGCGAGCGCTGCCCGACAGGCACCCACCGCCTGCAGGCGCCCCTACGCCTGCTCTGGGCACCCCCGGCTCCACCAGCCAAGGTGCCACAAGACCTACAAGCTGCCCCACGAGCAAAGGGATCAGTTCCCAGGCTCATCACAGGCTTTTGCCATTCAGAATAAGCTCTGTGTCTTGCTCCCCTGTTTTTCAAGTTTGTCTTCTCGCTCTGAGGTGAGGCAGGAAGGCTCGCCCAGCTGCCGGGGAAGCAATGCCTTAGCTGCTGGGAAAACAAGCCAAAAGCTGCGTGGCTCTTATCAGAGTGACAATTTTTATCGTTACCTTTTATTGAGCTCTGTCTTGCTGATCAGTGCTGAAAGTTATTAAATTGGCTTCACAGGGAAAAGAAGGGGTTTTTGCTAAAAATATTTTTTCTCCCCTCTGACTCCAGGAACAATCAGCAAAGGGAAGCTAAACGGAGGCATTTAATAAAATGCAGAGTTTCTCTACTCATGACCTTTCCTTCTGAAGTCGCTGTCAATGTCAGTCACAGCTAGGACGAAACTTCAGGCCCTCTGCTTTTATCACTGGAGCAATGGGACTTTTGCCACGTATTCCAGCAGGGCAGAGACAAACTATTTTATTTTTCAGTTTTCTATTTACGGTAGGGACAGTTCTCGAATAGCTGCAGTGGCGCTGGGCTCCGGCATACCCCAGCCTGGGTCCCTCTGCACGTGATGTCCCAGCCAGCCCCACCTCTGCCCAGGACCGGCATCTCGCCGCCGCTCCTTCGCATCTGTATGCAGCAGTTTCGTTCACACCCATTGGGCTGACATCTTCTCAGATTACTAGGCTAGGATGGCTCTCCAGAGTTTATACATGTGTCTGGAATTATGAAAGACTCATACAAAATTATTACATTGTAAGTTGTTTGAATTAAGCTTTTTGTGTAATGCCTTTTTTTTCCCTCCCTCCTCTCAAGTCCTATTTTTGAAGAAGACACGCCCTCTGTTATGGAGATAGAAATGGAAGAGCTTGATAAATGGATGAACAGCATGAACAAAAATGGTACACGGTAACCCCTCTACTCCATCATCCCTCTCTTTCTAGCTGACGTAGATCCCATGCATAGAAAATCAGTGATGTAAGGCATTTTTTATGTGTGTCACTGCTTTTCCTACAACATTTTTAGTTGTGTTCTTGACTCCCTGCTACTAAAATAGCAGCACAAATGTCAGGGGTAGAATTGTTCAGAGGAGTATTTTAGTTTATGTGGGAGCTTATTTTTAACATATGATGGAATATCATAAATGTTTTGAGTTTCCAGTAGATACTTCTATTAAACACATGTATAGCTGTGAACGGTATTTATATTTTTAAATACACATTTTCAATGCTAAATACTAGTTTCTCTGAAGCATCCAGTCCTTTCACTCTTCAGAGTTTCTACAGTTGTGTGCTCCACATTGTGCTGTTGTAGAAGAAACACGCGTTTACTCACGGGTCAGACCACTGTTTACTTAAAATTGCTGCCAGGATCCTATGAATACATCCCTCCCCTCTCTGAGTCCTTTGCCTCGCTTGCCATCTCTACCGCATGAAACACCAGCTGCTCTTTGCTGCCAGCGCTGTTCACCATCTACATCCCAGTCTATCAGCCCACGGAGCAATTAGTACCTGCGGTAACTACCACCAGCAGCATCTTCAGCTCCTTCTTAGCTACTTCTAAGTATCTTGTATTTTTTCCCCCATTTTCCTCCCAATTGAAATCCTGAAATCTCCCGGTCAAAATCTCTAAGGGCCCTGCATCCTCCTTCAAGGCTCTCCTCAAAAAACGCAGGTCTTTGGTAAGGCATGAATTAACCGAGGCCTGATTTTGAACTGCTAGCAGCTTTCCACTGGCTGGGAAATGCTGAAACCCTGATATTTTTTTCATTCCTGGTCCCTTGCCTTATATCCAAATGGCTCATTTGCCTGACCTCCTAGGGATGCTTTGTTATTCAGGACATAAAACTCTTTGGAGCATTTCTTTGCGTTAGCACAGTGCTCCGCATGATGGGGTTTTGACCTTCGTGGTCTGTAAGCTCTAGCAGAAAACATGTGCTAAGCAGCGGTAGTGAAATAGAGACATTAAGCGTAGTACACGGGGAAATACTGCTGTAAAATATTTTTTTTAAATTCTGTGGACAGAAGGGAGCAAATAGTTTACAGATGGGGTTTTTCTTGTTAGCGTTCCCTAAACCCCAGCCCCAAATTCCCAGCTGGACTACAAAGCACAGGTGCAACTATAACCAGAGGAAGATTAACAAATAGTCCTCCCCAGGGCAGTTTATGGGAAACAGTCCTCAAAAGTAGTTCATTTGTATAGATGTACATAAACAACTGAAATATATATAATAAAGAAATGACAGCAACACCTATCAAAGGTAAGGAGGATTTAAAACACGTAACATTTACGCTATGTGGACTATGCTGATTTTACAGATAAAAGGGTGCAGAATAACATCTGCAGTTTTACGTTCTAGAGAGACTGCACCGGAAAAGTTGATGCAATTTTGAAATAAATGGAGAATAACTGCCAAGAGTAACTATAGTTTTGTTTCTTATCCTTTTTCAGCTGACTGTGAATGTTTGCCTACTGTAAGAGAAGAAGAAAAAGAGTCAATTGCCAACCCAAGGTACTTTTAATTTATTATACTACTTGAAGAAACATGGTCAATGTCATCCCAAAATAATCTCATTTTTCTAATATATAATTATAGAGTGATTCTTTTGTCTATTTAAGTTTTAAAGGTTTTATATATAGGGACTTTGATTTCAACTCAAACAAATGGTTTGATGCTCTTTTATTTCCAAACTGGTCTCTGCCTGTAAATTGCACTCCTAAATAATCTTGCTGTTGTGAACCTGCGCGAGACAGACAACCGGATGGCACAGGCGGAGTTTCACTTGCTGGTGAAACTTTAATCATGGTTTCCCAAGGTGTTAATACAAGCATTCAGCATAGCTTCCTTGGCAGCCCTCACGGGTGTGGACACTCTGCCAAAAGGTGCCTATAGGTCCCTGAGAACCACTGCCAGATGTTTTGGCTGGAGCTGTGACCTGCCGGGCAGGGGCTTGTCTGGCCCCAAGAGAAACCCAAAGGATCTTCCCGGTGCCCCGTGCAGCGCTCCCCCGGAGCTGGCACTAGCTCATGGTCCAAGCAGAGATCCCAGAGGGATGCAAAACCGCAATCCTGACAGCTTGTAAACTTAAAAACTTTCTGGCTGGTTTCCTCAGGATTTTGGCCAGAACCCCTAAACCCCTCCCAAACTCCCATTTTCCCTAATTAAAAATTCTGGTTCCAGCTGGAAGTAAGGGGATGTACATCGCCCTTGCCTGCACACTTACATTGCAGCTGCATTTTGGGGAGTGGGCAAAGCAGCTCCTCTGTGCCAGGTTACGATAACAAGCAATTAGACCACCCTGTGTGCCAAGAAAACCCCTGGTGCAGTGGAAGCAGCCGACACAAGCGGGCAAGGCCGGGAGCAGGGAGGGGTGGCAGGAGGAGGACCTAGGTCTTCCCCTTCCCATGGCACCAGATAACTCAGCTCAACGTCCCTCTGTGACAGAGCTGCACCTCCCACTGTACACCATCATAATATCCCAGTCCCCCTCTTTTCTGAGTTTCCTTGCTCAGGAGTGAAATAGCAGTGATGTTAAATCACCACTGCTGGAGCGTTTGCCACTCAGTTGCTCCAAAGCTGCAGTTTCAGGGTAGCTTTTGGATGGGGCTGCTCTACTGCAGCTGTTTGCATTTAAAAGGTTTCCGCTTACGCCTATTGCAAGAGAAAGCATTGTTGTTGCATTGTGGGTTTTGGGGGTTTGGGTTTTTTTGTTTTGTTTTTGCTTTTTTTGTGGTTGGGGTTTTTTTGTTTTGTTTTCTTTAAAAAAAAAAAAAAGACTTGGAGCCTAGCTTCCAGATGCAAGCAAGCGCAATAATTTTACCCTGAGCAGCTGGAAAAGATGCGGGGTTTGCTAGCCATCTGGGTCTTTCCTTCCAGCCTCTAAATGATAACTCAGAGGGGGAAAATTGCTAAGGAGAGGCAGCTGCACAGTGGTTCTCTAAAAGCAGATTTGCTGAGCATACCACTGACTATAGTAGGGAGTATAGGACAAAGTGTGCTTGAGCCATATGCTAACACCAGCAGAAGTTGTCGTACTATAAAAGGCTTTTTAGGCAAAATGACACCTTGAGCATTAAGTTTACTCTCCAAAACTTAAACAGTTCATTTTCAGAAAAAAATCATCATGACTTACCAGCTTGAGCTGACATTTTAAATACTGTCCTTGCTAAAGTGCTTTTGTACTGGATTTGCATTAACCCCATCAGAAGGTGGGGTTTTCACTCCCGACTGGCAAAAAGTATCTTTGGGCTACACCCTACCTCAAGTTCCCCACCTGTAAAATAGAGAGATTGTCACTTCAAAGCACTATAGTGAGGCTTAAGCCTGGATGCAAACAAGCAGCCCTGTTCAGATAAGTATGCTTCAGTCAGAGTGAAGGTACACACAGTATTCAAGCATATTTTCTTGGAACTGGTATCTTAGGATCAGACTATAGAGAAATGTATGCCTCTAAATTGCATGAAGGCAAACAAATGCAAATAAAAAGAGGAGATTTATCTCCAAAACATTCAGAGCTGCTCAGACAAAGGATATTAGTTGAATACAAAGTGCAAGACTATTAGGTTCAATTTCAGATTCTGAAAGACTGCTTTGTTTGGGCAAATTTCTTCTCAAATTATGGTAATTCCTTTTTTAGATTTTATTGAGGATATTTCAATATAGGAAACATCTCAAGGCCTCACTGAACACAGCTGGCTGAGTGTTGTTTTCCTGCTTCATAAAGATACCGGGGGGAGTTCATCAAGACCCAAATGTTTTGAACTATGAATTGATTTTGATAAGATATCATTTTGAAAACATCCGAGACTAAATGTTTCAATAATGACATTTTGACATTTTCAGAAAGAAAGTTGTTCCAAAACTACTTTTCAGAGTAAGTGACTTTTTAATATAAAATTTTAAAAATGTGTAAAGAACAGAACCCTGTGGTGGTGAAATATTTCTAAGTTAAGTGTTCCCCTTAACTCAAAACTACTTTTTCAAATTTCATTTTACATGAAATTTTGAAACGTGCTTCATTTCAAAATGAAAAGGTAGCTGAAGTGGTGGGATTTCCTGGTAAACAAAAAAAATTGGTTCCTGTTCATTTCTGCAATTGAACCTTATCAGACCAAGATCTGCTGCTTTTCCTGACCATACTCTTAGCTGAATAAATAATGTCAGAAAGAGAACTATGTACGGATAAATAGATGTTTTCAGCAGCTCTTCTGAGCAAAAAAAGTGAAAGACCATAAAGTAAAACAAAACAAAGCTATTATTATGGCAAAAATTTGTACTCATGAGCATCAAAGCTGCAGATTTGTGCACGAGAGGCAAGACGCGACAGGCCGGGCTCCTTTGCAGGTGGAGGTCATCTGCCTTGCGCGTAAGCCAAGTTAAAAATATATATGTGTAAATAAGTTTTTTTTAATATATGTATTTAAAATAAAATATCTTGCCTTTGAATCCTAGTGCTAAAATCCCGATTGTGCCTGAGCAGAGAACCACGAAATCTCCCCAGCCTGGCTGGGGGCGGGGTTCCCGTCCCCTGCATGCAGGAGGGAGGGGGCAGGCGGGCTGATGCTCCTGTGGTGCACCAGCGGGTGCAAGACCCATCTCTCCTCCTGGGACCTCTACTCCCCCGGCAAAACAGCCCATCCCCTTCACAGCATGGGTCTTTGTAGGCTGGCGAGTACGATGAAGCGATCCCCCCCCGCTTTATCACAGCTCCCGAGGGGGTTTGGTTTTCCTTGGGGGCTGCTGGGCACCCTCCTAGTCTTTCTGTCTGAAGAAGGGTGACTCTTTCTTATGGACGGACGTTCTGGGTGGGGAGTAAGTCGGTACAGAAAGAAATACTCCTTTCCCAGGCCGTGCCTCAGTTTGGCAAGGTACTTAAAAAAACATGTGAAATATTAAGATTATGAGTAGCCCTTTTAACTTCAGAGGTAGTTTAAACCCCTGCTGTTAATGCTGACAGAAACCTAACCAGCCAATATAAAAAAGTCACATTTTTAATGTTGGCATGAACCAAACATTGTTAAGAAAGTGCTAGGGAGCAAGCTGGCTAGGCAGAAACCAGCGGGACAAAGAGAAAATTCACCTATTACGAGGCCAGATTTAATAAAAAAATTCCATCTGTAAAAAATTATCCTCACCTGTGGAAAGAGGACAATTTGATTGCTCAGTCCTCGCCTGGGAGCAGGAGAAAGGGTGCGCTGGGTAGCCACTAACCAGCAGAGAAATCAGACCGGCCCTTGCTGCCAGTCTAGCACCACAGATGGGGTCATTTCATGCGTTGCATGGCTGACACATTTGTTTTCTGATAACACCTTCTCACAGACTCCAGAGAGACTCTTGCGTATTATTTCCTGCTGAGACAACTAACCCCACAGCGTGACACTGGTGTGTTTTTTTCTTTTCCATGTATATGCAGCGATGGTGAATCATGAAGTCAGAACAGCAAAGAACTGGTTAAAGGGAAGCAGCGCACAAGCTAACAATCCCCCAGATATTGGATGAACCGGATTTAAATATAATTCATCTCAAAAGGCCAGAGAAGCAAATGCTTTTGTTGTGTCCTGCTACAGACAGTCTTCAGAAAGGAAACATCACCAAGGGGAAGAAAAAAAGAAAAGACAAAAAAGGAAGAGCACTGTAGTAAGATTAGGGGCTGATTTAAATTCCTTCTGCAATGAGATTCATCACAAATCAAGAGAAGCCTCTTCTCCCCTCCCCTCCCCCCTCCCAAAGTTCTCAAAATAGCCCATGTTTCTGTCTAGTTCTTCAGTTGTGTATCATGCAGAACTACTACTGCACGTTCCAAGTTTGATGGGTTTCTCTGTATTTTTTTGTGAGCTTTTTTCCCCATATAAACAGCATCCATAATTCTGGACTACCCTGGTTTGGTGGATGTGAAGCTCATGCTTATGCAGTGTTTGTTTTTCAATTTGCTTTTTGGTAACAGTGCACTGATTTGCACAGGACCTTCTGCTGGGGAGGTGCCGGACTAGGACTGACAGACCAGCTCTGAGGACAGACAGCGCAGCTGAAAAGCCTCTCAAAGGATTTGACGGAAGCAACTGAAGCCCAGTGAGGGGCATGGTCTTTGTAGCATGCTTTTTGGTTTTCAAATTAAAGGCATTATACAAGTGAAAAATATTATTGAGATTGCCGTTCAGTTCATTATCTCCACAGATTAGTACCCTGGGGTAGCTCTCACCTTTTAACCTTCCTCCCTGCCCAGTGCTGTACTCTAAGAACCACCTACTTGAGGAATATTCAACTTGAAAACGTTTTGGGTTTTGTTTGTTTGTTTGATTTGGGTTGGGTTTTTTTGGTTGGTTTTTTAAATAAAAGAGGTTGAAAAATTGAGCAATTCAGTACTCACACCAAACACAAGTGTAGATAAGTATGTGTTGTGCGTAACTACTTGGTCAAGGTTTTCAGATGCAATAAGATTTCTGCTGCTTCTGTTTTTGATTATTGAGCTTGGAATATCTGAAAGACATTGACTTCTAAATGTGCCTGGTCACCTGTAATTACACTGAAAAAAAAAATCAGACTCCTGAGATACCTCAAGGTGGGAATATAAATACTGTAATTGCGTCCATTGATTTTAGGTGGCATGCCTCTTATGGATGTAGTTTAAATATGTAACACACACATGAAAGTGGATCCTTGTCTGTGCAAAGCTTCCCCCGCCTTATTTAAAATATTAAATTCACATCCTATTATATCTTATATCCTACCCTATCATAACCTACCTATCCTCATCTTCTATTTAAATATATAATTTCTTCCCACTCAATACATGTTTAATATGATCAGTTTTGTTTTGCCTGCAAATACTTCACTAATATGTCATCATGCATAGCTTGGTTAGAGAGAGCAAATGCCCCAAGCCTCTGGGATGACAGCTAAGTGTCACTAACAGCTGAAAAATACAGAGGAGGGTTCAGCTTTGTGAGTAATTGAGGATGTGTCAAAGTATAAAAGGAAAAAATTGTTTACAGCTAATCATATTCATTCATTACTGAATATGACTTGACTAGTAATTTTCTCAGAGAGTAGAAGATTTCTTCATTTTTCCAAAACAATTTATTGCAAATATTTGATTTAATATATGAATGGTAGTAAATTAGTTTTCCCTGTTAGGATGATTTTTAACTTTGAAAAAAATGTTTTAAGTTCATCTTTCACAACTTTTTTTTTTAACATTTCCACAAGTTCCTGACAGTAAACTCATTCTCTAGAATATTGATTTAAAATGATGCAATCACAACAGGAAGAAAGTGAAAGACTGAAATATCGAAAATTTTAAAAATTGGAAACGGATATTTTCCGGTAGCAGCTTTGTTAGCAACTTCTTTCCAACAAAGAAAGATGTTATGCTCAGACTTCCTGCAGTTTGCAAAGCAGTAACCTGAAGATGCCTAAAACAGAGAACGTTTTCTTTAGCAGTATTAAGATAAAAAGATGTATTTTGAGACCATTACCAGCTGTGGGGTTGGAGAGCAGTCCGTGGTGACCCAGCAGTTTGCAACGTCGGTGTCCAAGTGGTGACTCCTGCCCTACCTTGCTTCAGGCCACGCAGCTCCACATCCAGCAGCCACCGCCTTCTCAGTGAAGAAAGTTGAAGCACAGCTGGGACAAAGAATTGGAGTCCTCGCCTTTTTTCAAACTTTATTTTATTATTATCTTTTACTTTTTAAACTTACCCAGCCCCGCCAAAATGGCATTATATAGCATAAGTCAGTTCTGACATGCTGATGATCCTTCACCCTGTGCTACCTACACGTCTACAATAGCATAATGCAGTAACTCAGTCTGCCACGGCATTTGAGAAGAGGCTGTCTCATGCATGTGTTTGGTTGTTTGTTTGGGATTAATGTTAATCCCAGATGGTCCTTTTGTTAGATAAAATGCTGTACAGTTTCAAATAAGCATCTCACAGAGATTTAGTTTCACTTAAAAAAAAGATTTAAGTTTAGCTTGAGGGAATGCATATTCTGTAAACTCACATTAGTAAGCATTAATTCTTATTGCAGAGTTCATGATTAATCAATTTCTGCATCAAGCTTTAAAATCAATTTTGCCCAGAACCAATGTCTAGGTGAGAGCTTTGTAATTATCCAGGTTATGCCATTTACCATCTCCAAAATCTGGCATGCCAGGAAATTTCTTTTCCTCTTCTGGAACTTTCTAAGCATTGCAAAATACAAAAAAAATGGTTTGGACCCTTCCTTGGCCAATTTTGGATACAAATTATCTGAATCTACTGCTTTTTAAAAACACAAGTCTCACAGTTGCTGAGTTACTATTGAAAAAGATAGCATTTCATCAAATCTTATCCTCCAGATAAGACCACTTGTCAAATAATTTGCATTTCAGTATAGTTACAGAAATTTCTAATAGATTCCCTTAGTACTAGACAAATATGATTTTTAGTATTTCTATTTTCCCTAAACATTTTTAGATCATTGTTATTCTTCCATTCCGAACAGAAATGCTAGTCTTAAACTACGGAGGGAATCACTTATTCATCTGATACCTCACCCCAGCTCTGCACTGCCCCATTTCACCCCTCTGGTCTTCTCCTTCGATTTTCATTTTTACCTTGACCTCCGCATTTGCCATGGCCACCGCCCAGCGTCCACTCACTCAGGTTCCAGCCGAGTCTTTCTGTGGACCCTGGGTGGGTGGGCACAGCTCCAGCGTGGTCGCTGCCTTGGCTCCTCTCCTCCCTCACCCCATTTGGTGTTTGTCCTCTCCTGCCTACTTGTGTGCCCCCTGCATTCTTCTTTGTTTTACACTTGTCATCAGTTCCTGGTCATTTCCTTTTACACACAGTTTATCTCAGTATTTTAATCTTGTAGGTGGATTGAATTACAGGGGATTTAGACCATTTTACTCCTGTATTAGTACAGCCAAAACGTTGTAATATTCCAGTTTACAAGTATTACCTTTACACCTTCTGTTGATGCACCTTAATTTGCCCTAAATGATGCACACAGTCAGGTCCTCTAACCCACAAAACAAAGAGCAGGACAACCAGACAGCAGATAAGATACTAGCAGATTTTTAAAAATAATTTTAGTATTGCCATACACTACACAGTATTTATGCCTCTGCTGTAATATCCTCATCATCAGCCTGATCTGAGCTGACCCATCTCACCATCATCTTGCAACATCTACCACCAACTGATAACTCAAGTTATTATCCCTCAGTAGAAATAGAGAAAAAGCAGACAAATAGAAAGTCACTTGCACTATGTATTATTCTAAAATGTTTAGCAAATGTGATGATCCCTAAGGAACTGTTACCTCTTCTTCCATTTTCTTCAGGTATTTCAGTAGTTATCCAGCACTGCTCAAGACAATTCGACATTTAATTTATGGTGTGAGCACTTTTTGTCCTACCGAAGGCAGAAAAGCCAAAGGAGGAATTGTCTGAGAAATATGTGGATAAAAAGAAGGGTAATTAAGAACCAGCATCTCTCCTACATATTCTAAAAATCAGTATCTTAACAGATAATTTTTCAACAAAATAGAAAACTCTGTAAAGTTACAATCATAAGGTTACTGGCATTACCAGCAGTTAATTAATACCATAATAGTCATGCACTCATCAAGCACATAACCCTTACATTAACCTCAGCAAAAAAATGTTGGTTTTAGTTTCTAGGTAGTCATAAGTCGTGGATCTATAGATAACTATTGATCTATGAAATAAAAAAAGTAAATTGTTTTGCAATACTAAGTCTGATGGAGGACTATTAAAAAACCCACTTGTTTACTTTCTGTATATGGAATTGCTGTATGTGCAATTGTTTTATCAAAGAGCTGTTTCAAATGATTTTGTAATTTAAATATTTCAAAGTCATAATATTGCTCAGCTTATATGAGAGTGTGAGATTTTAAAGACCCCTTTCTAATAAAGGTTTATAGCAAGTTTTAGTGTTTATGGGTTCTCTTTTTCCTATAGTCCTGCTAATCCATTCAAGTCAATGGGTGCTAATTATTTGTTGTGATGTCAAGATTACTCAGGCCTTAGAAGATGTATGAAGATATATATGGTATGTTGATATGTTACTCTCATCAACTAGCTAAAATTCAGGCAAAGCAGTCTAAAGGCTAGTGCGTTAGCCTTTCCAAAGCACAGAAGTGCTTTGAAATTAATTTTACCTAAGCAAAACAAAGCTGCTTTGTATTTCATTATATTTTTGTTTGGATATTCCAAATTGTCTTTATCAATAGTCAAATTCTGGCTCCAGTGAAATTGGTGAACACCCCCATGATTTCTTCTTGGGTGACTGTAACCATCTTTCTTTAATGGTCAATCACTTCTCAGGTTATTCCAGTTAAGCACCAAAATGGGAGTCTCCAAATTGATAAAGCTGCTAAAATAATTTTCAGTGGATATAAGGGAAAAGGGGGAGAAGATGAGGGGAAAAAAAAAAGAGACAGAGGTATTTCCAGAGAGAGATTTAGAAAAGATTAATAAAGCAGAGCATTGCTTTCATCCATGTTTGCAACAGACAGTTTCATTAGAGGGGAGCAGAATGGCCCGCAGGGATCCAGAAAGCTCAAGTCAGTCTTGATTCCATGTAATGCTTTTAATGCTCAACCAACCTCAATATGAGAGCATCGTAGCAATGACCAGGCAGAAACTAGTTCTCTCCCTCTCTCTCTTGCTTAAACACCACAACAGCAAGAAACTTGTCTTCGGTACAAGTACAGACTCTTAAAATCTGTATTTTGGGGCAACACTTGTCTAGCTCTCTAGGGAGGTGCAAAAGAGGACATGACTACAGAGCCCCAGGATCTATTTTGACTCTTTAGGGAGCAACGCAGAGTTACGCCCCCATCCCCAGGTGCTCACTCATGCCCTGCTCTGCCCCATTGGCACCGCCGTGCCTCTCCGCCCCACAGACCAGGGGCTCCCCCAACGTGCACTAAAGGGAGGCTGGAAGGGGTCATGGGGCAGCTGGTTTGGCAAGGGGAGATGAGATGAGGGATGGGCAAAGGACAAATCCTGCACCAATATTTTTATGAACGTACACGGAAACGCATCCCAAGCACTAACTCTGTGCTTAGGTTTTAAGAAGGGCTTAAGTCACACTTTATGCGACTATTGGTCATAAGAAGACTCTCATAAGAAGAAAGGCTATAAACACAGCATGGCTCTGGGAGCAAACTGCACCTCATTTCCACACCCAGGCCCCCGAGCAGCGGCAACACGCTGGTACGAGAGCCACAATCGCACCGACACACTCACAACTTGGGGATTATTTAAGTAGTGCATAATTACAGACCAGTTTGCACTCTCCTACGGGTTTTTATTTGTATATTAAATTGCTTTTTTTGATTACCAGATTTTCAATGGTTATTTTTATACCAGCAATGCATAACTGTAGTTTGAGAGTTGTCAGATTGGTACTGGCAACTTGAGAAATAAAAATTGCTAATTTGGGCACCTGAAAGACACAGGAAGCCGTTTGATACATGCTAAGAGGATTTTGGCACAAAAATAAGGTTTCTTTCCTTCCCCAATTATTTTGAAGAGATTAGATGTGCTATAACTTTCAAATAGAAGGGGAACATAATACATCTAGCTCTTATTCAGCTATTTAAAAAAAAAAAAAGATATCTCAATAAAAGGATCGGATCATCTTTTGACTAGCTGCTCTTTCACGAAAAAGGATGATTTTTCTCAAAACCAAACACTTCTAAATGTAGATATTTCAGTGGTTTTTAACTTCTGCAAAAACTTTAAAAATTACTGAAAAGGGACTTCTCAACATATTTTGCAAGAAAGTTTTGAAACAAAAGTATTTTTCCATATAGAATACTAACATCAAGTCCAGAGTGGAGTGAAACATATTGTTCAATTAACTTTCCTCCTTGCTCCCAATCAACTCAAGTTTTATTTATTCTTACTTCAGTTCACAGGAGAAGTTAATGTTTGAAACTTACACTCTTTAAAATAGAGGAAAGAAAACCTACCACAAAAATACCCACCCAGATATTACTGCTAAAAATACCAACACAGAAACCTAAAATCAAGTCTGAGTTTGAACTTACGTTTTAATTTTGGGAAGCAATACCTAGTGAAGATGCATACACTACTGTCAGCACCAGGAAGGCAGTATTATCTCAATTTTTATTTTCTTCACAAGCTGAAGAGATCTATACACTTGTATAATGCACTCACACACACAGAGTAGAAGTTGAAGACTTGCCTTATAATCTGATGTTCACCAGATTTGACAGGTTTCATAAATATACTCGGGATTTCCTTGTTGTAGTCAGGCTTCTGTTCTATTTTACAACCTGAAATAAGGAGCAAATGGCGTATGTTATGCTGCTGTCGTTGGGATTTGTATGATAAGGCATCAAAACTAGCAGGTTTCCGCAACAGAAGCAGCAGTTTTGTTAATTCCTTATTCAAGTAATTCTAGCAGACTCAGGGCCGCCCCCCCCCCCCCCCCTTTTTTTTTTTAAATAAACATATTCGTTTAGTTTCATTGGCTTTCTACTCTCAGGGATGCTAGCTGGGCTTTTTGTGGAAAAATTTTGTTTCTTTTACAACAGGTCCAAATAATACCTGGAAAAAATCTTTACAGTCTCTCCAACCTCTGTAGCAAATGCATTCAGGCAGTAGATATAATGGTGGCAATAATAGCAATCATTTATCTGCCTCAGACCTCTGAAGTTACCATTCACCACAGATCAGCTGTAACTTATTATTCAGCTTACTGTAGTCAAATTGTAGCTATCAAGAATAAGCATATACCCTTTCTGGATTAAACTACCTACGCTTGTCGCCCTTTACATTTTTCCTGCAGAATACTGCAAGCAGCACTCACTGCAGGCAAATGTCCAGTAAACTATTAGAAACAAGTGAATTATGCACAGGATGGAATAATATTATCAAAAAGCCCTTGTTCAGATTTCCTGAATATATAGCTATATCTCTCTCTATATTTGGGCATGGTATTACAGTGAACCAAAGCGTCTTCTCTTCAGGGAGTGGCTGGAGGCTTGCTGTGTAGCCCCCCAGCTATCAGTAAAGGAGCATTTTGGGTTCCAGTGAGGCTGCTGGGGACTCTCCCAGCCGTACCTTGGCTTAGGGCGCCCGCTTTGCTCTGCCTCAGGCGCATCCAGCTCTGGTTCAAAACGATACCCCGACTGCCACCCCCAGGAGGGAATCCCGACCTGCAACTGCAGAAGGGCTTTTACTGCAGCGCATATTCCACTTGGAACTGGGATTCATAGGACTGCAAGAAGGAGCCAGGGCGTGGGGGGGAGTTAGCCCCTGCAGCAGTGCCTGCAGCGTGGGGACAGGAGGGAGGAATACTCTTTCCCCAGGGCACACTGGCTTGGCTGCCTCGCTCCAACCGGGTTGGTTACAAGCCGATTGCTCTCTCTCCCCAGCAAAGGGGTGCCCAACACTTTCCGGGGAGCACCGCTGACCCTAGTTACCTGCCCATCACCCTGGGGGCTCGCTGCAGCTGGGAGATGGCTCGCTGTGCTGGTGGGATCAGTTGTAAGGGTGATCACCCCAGGGGGGTGAAGCTGGTCAGTGCCACAGCCAGAGGAAAACTCTTCCCAAGGGAACATCGCGCAGAGCCCAAGCTTCTTCCACAGGAAGATGTGGCTTTGACTCCCGCAGCACTCTAGAGCGGCGTGATCTTCGGCCAGGCCTTTCCAGTCTTATTCGATACTAGTCACGCAGACCAGTCCAAATGATACAAGGAGACTCTTCTTGAAGCACTGAAAATTAAGCTTAATCTGCATTTTGACAGTTTTCCCTCAAACTTAAACAGGATTTCTCTCAAGTCAGGACTGCAAGGTTGGCCCTGATTGTTTAACAGCAGCATTTACTTTCCCAAGTATCACATGGTTTTAAAATCAATCTTAAGAGTATTTTGTAGCAAAACAGGGGCAGTTTAAGAAAGCAAAAACACAATTATTTTTTTCCCCTGGAATAACTATAAGCATTTTCCTTGGGGAGAACAGATACTTCTTATCTGCTAGGCTGTATGGTGTTTGTACACAAAGTTAATGCAGAAGAAATCAGACAGCAACTTTCAGGAGCAGGTTGATTTAAGAAGTCTTGTTTCTTTCAATCACTATATAGCCAGACCTGTCAAATGGTTTAATGCTTTATTCACAAACAGCAAAAAGGGAAAATAGGACCCGTGGAGACAGTAAAGTGGAAATCTTTCTGAAGCTGGTTCATCCAGTGTTTAGATGACAATGCTATAGGGATACGTGCAAAAAGCATCGCTGTCTGTGGAGCAGTGACTGTCAGAATACACAGATAAAAGGGGTAACCAAGGAGAAATAATAGAGTAGATAGATATAAAACAAGGAGCCTATAACCCTAGAGGAAAAACAAGGATTTGTATAGCCATGCATTGGTTGGATTCACAGAAGAGTTGTATTTTTAGAAAAACCTGTGAACAAAGAAATGCCTCTTTACTGTAATTTAAATACTTAGGGTTGAACACACTGCTAGCACTTAATTTAATCATAGATAATTCTTTTCAATTTTCAGTGTCATGAGCAGCTTTGTAGGAAAACTTAAAAATATAATGAGAGCAGAACTAGTCAACTCGTAAAAGACCATAATCTAAAAAGGACAGATCCTTGTTTTACCTCGCTTGAGCCAAACTGCTGAACTGAAAGCAAAAACCAGAAGGAGGCATGAATTGAAGCATTATCCTTGTGCATTCCAGGAGCACGGGAAGAGCTGAGGTCTGGGGGAGGACTCGTAGGTCCAGGCAGGCAGCACAATAAACTGGCTCCTTTCTGTTCTATTTATTTTGCACATCTATTCTGTGAACACAAGATTAGTCACAGGAGACTCGAGTTAATACTATTTATGGATATACATATTAGCATAAAATAACACCAGCCCCAAACTGCGCCCTCAGTTTTTGATCAAGTTTTATTTATTAATAATTAGGTTTAATGCTCCCACACACTAGACCTCAGAACTTGTTTACACCACTTCATGCCAAAGCTTCAAATGCATTAAAGGGGAGGTTCATTATTTTTGATTTATAATTATCTATGACAAGAAAGATCTTAAACAAGAGCAGAAGAGAGCGGGAAATGATCTACTCATCCTCTGTTTATGCAACTACTACAAAGAGGCATGTGATGGTTTTGGCCTCAGTCCAGCTACCATTCATCTCTATAGGACTCTTTCTATGACTCTCATAAGTATCACGAAGCCCTTTTTAATCTCGAAATAACTCAGATGCAGACAGGCCATTGCTCTCTGTCTACAGAGATCCCAAGCTGCTGCCTTATGGCTGATCAGCTATTAAGTGACAGAACAAAAATTGTTGATATATGGCATTATTGTTCTCCTGTAAATAAATTTTCCTGTAGCCTCAGTGATTCACTTCCCTCCTGTCCCCATGTCACCAACTATCAACTGGGAAAGTCAACTAAACTTGCATAGTTCTGGGAAACATAGGCAAAAATACCAACCAGCCAAAACTTTGTTTAAAACCAGTTTAAAACCAGTAACACTTGACTCTTTGGTTATGCCAGCTCTGGAGTCACACTGCTCCCTGATGTGACCCCTGTGCACCGAGCAGGAGTGCCCGGCGGCAGCCCCCCTTGTCCCCTCCTCACGCCCAGGCAGGGCCGCTCCGAGGGCTCAGCGGCTTGCGGGGGCTTTGGCAAGTGCCTCTACACCAAAGTCAGTCCCGTCCCCACCTCAGGCTCCGTCCCTGCAGCACTGCGGCAAATACAACTTGACAAGCAAGGCCTGGCAAGTTCCTTGTTACCCTTGTCTTACCTTGGACCCCAAATTTATGGTTGGTTTGCTGTTTTCCCGCATGCAATTCCGTGCTGTATTTCTTTTCCCGATGTTTCTCTGCCTGCCTTCTTAACACAATCCTTGATCCTAGACAGACATGGCCTGCATCTTTTTGCTTAAAAAAAATCACTTCCCCCAGTGATTCTTCCAGCAATAACCCTTTAACCTCTTTCAGATTAATATGAAAATCCACATACGTGGTTTTTACTTTCAGTCTTGCATATTCTTGCATTTGTGCATATAAAATGTTTTACACTTGAATGTAAAGCTAAAATTAAAAATAATAAAACAAATCAATTGCTTGCACCCTCCCATCCGTTCTAAACTGCATTTATAGAATTAATACCATTACCACATAAGCATCTCAATCCTTGGCCCCCAACCCGGCTGCCTTACAAGTACCACATGGAGTTCCTCCTGGCATAATCTCCTGCCCTGTTTTTCTTCCCCTTTCGCCTCACCCTGCACCCCGGTTCTCCACACAGAAGCAGCACGGGGCTGCTGCGGGGAGCTTGGGCTGTCTCCACTGGCCGTGGGGAATAACTGGGAGCAGGACTGAGTCTGTGCCAGGTTATACCGGGGCCTGGTTTTACTCCTCCTGGGTTTGAACTGGGGAGAAGCAGAAATATGGCTTAAAGCTAGCTTTCACTCCACCCATACAAAGGATACTGCAACTGCTAGCCAGCTGCAAATTCAATTCTTTACTTTTTCTGAGGCAAAGGCAATGGAGGCATTACACCCCCCCTTCCCCAAGGCAGGCTCCCCTCCTATAGCTGCAGCACGGTGGTTCCCCAGCTACCACCCTGCCCTCCCGGGCAGCTGGGGCGGGCAGTCTTGCAGCTTGCAGAGGAGAGCTACACACCTCCTCTCACCCGACCCAACAGCTTCAGCACCTGATCCGTCAGTGCCGTGCATTACTGATGGGATTCGCACTCAGCAGGGCTGCCAAGAACAGCAGAGAGAGCATTTCAACTTTGCAGCATCAGCAGCATCTGAAAGACAGAGCCACTGGATGTCTATAAGCAGAGGGGGGTAGATGATGATTTTTATACACGGATTGCACAAGCATGTTTAGGCCTGTATTCATCATTAGTTTTGAGATAAAGCCAACAGGGTTGTTATTCTTAACTGTTATTCCCAGTTAAATATATACGATCTCAATCGCAAGATCATCCCTAAACCGATGTGCTTTAGGTAAAGGCAAGTGTGTCCACCTGTGCTGTTGAAGGCAGTTAACCCAAGGGAAATACTGGGATAGGGAGGGGTGGGAAGCCAAGGCGGACTGAGTACACATCCAAAAGAAAGCGTGCAAGAAAGACCCTGGTGTAATAGCCCAGGAGAAGAGGCAGGGGAAGAGCAAGAGCCAAAGAATCCAACCGCTGTCTCATGAAATCTTTATTCCGTAAAAAAGGCACTGAAATTAGATGACATCTACACATTGTGATAGCTTCCTTTATATAGATGGATGTAGTTTCTAGTGACTAACAGAAAGAAAGCAAGCAGAGCAATTACTAATTTTATTGTGAAAGAAAACCAGAACACCACAGTGATTTCAAATTGTCCAGTCTGAAAGTAACCAATGGAGAAAGAGAAAAGGGTTCTGATTACAGCACCTGCAAGAAGCTCTTCAACCTCCTCCCTCCTGTAAATGTTCTTTCAGCACTGGATGTGGCTACAGCTCTGAAGTGCTTTGTTTGGGTGCCATTAGAAGAAAAGGTTTCCAGCCAGATGCCTTATGCTAAGTCTGTAATTCTCCAAGTACAAATCTGCCTCAGTGAAGAATGATTTATATATAAAAAAAAATAATACTATGTTTCAGGTATTATTTTGCCACATGACACGTTCCAGTTGAAATTGTAGCATTTTACATGTCTCAATACTGGAAGATTTTTACCATAGAGAATTCTTGAATCTATAGTCTATATTAAAAGATTCAATGGATGAAAGCTGGAGCTAGACAAATGCAAAGCAGAAATAAGAAACATTTCTAAAAAATGATAACTAACCTAGGACCAGGGTGCATTTATTATTCTAAGACTTCTTCTGAAGAAATCTCACTTTCCCTCCATGACATGGGAACTCTGAACTACCATCAGCAGTTGGCTGAAGTAGAGACATTTGTTGGCTGAGACAAATGGTTAGAAGAGTTTCTAACACCCCTAAGGTCCTGCAGTTATGAAGATGCCTCCTGTGCACCGTCTTCAACACACTTGGAGAAGAGCCTGTTTTTTGAGGACACATGGGTATGGAGGATATCAGCACAGGTGAAAATCCAAGATCTGGGAGCTATAGGCCAAGCTCATCCCTTGTCTTCCACTTATCTTTAGACTATCTAGAAGTCAGTAGATTAAGAGGATTTGAATGGTCAACCAGGTTTTTTTTTGAATCAGACTTGTGATCCCTCAGCGCACATCACTGGAATAAAGTGCACAATGAGCCTCTTTGCAGAGGCACCCCCCACCACCAAGCTGCCCCCCAACCACCTGTTGAGTCACACTCTGGCACATTCCACCCTGCAGCTCCTTCTCACAAACCCACACCACAGCAAGCTCCCACTGCACTTCTTACACGCCTGTTGGGAATAAGCGTTGTAAAGGGTTTTATTAGTTCCTAGCTGTGCAAAAGCAAGTTTCGTCTTTGCTTCTGTGGCCACAGGCACCTGCCAAAACATGAACCTAAACATTTCCAGAGTTTGCTGCCTTCAGCCCCCTTCCTACACAGGCAGAGGAAACTGCCCAAATCTGAACCCATACCCTGTTGCTTGCCAGCATGTCTAACCGAACCATCACATTGCCGTTAGACATTCCAGCTGTGCTATTCGTTTACTGCCACTGTGTTACTTTACAAAAAACTCTGCAAAGATCAGTTTGAAGTCTTTCTTGGTTTTTTACATTATTGACATTCCTTCCAGTTATTTCTTAACCTTCAGCAGTTCTGGGTTTTTTGCTAGCCTACTGCATGTGGTTGCTCCTCAGTTACCATGACACCCACTAACGTACAGAAGACTAGAGCCTATGAACAGAAAACAGCCGAGTCACATGAGAAGATGGACAAGTTGTCAAGCAGATAAGGCTAAAAAGCACACAGAGGCTCCTCGGCTGATGTAAATCAGTGTAGCGCCACTGAAGTCAGAATTATAAATTTCTCCCTCTGACTCAGTAAATACCTTCAGGAATCAGAGAGCCGTACCTGCAGTTTGCAGTGCTGGAACAAATGTTTTGCTACAGATACCTTTTTGCCAATATATAACCATTCCCGGCTACATGATCCAGAGCACAATTGATTCTAGGTATAGCCTTAAGATTGTTCTTCTTTTTCCCCCTCCTTTTGCTATTCCAGACATATTTAAATACTTCAAAATACCCAATTTCAAGCAATACCAGGCAGCTAGAAACGTTTAGTAGCAACAATGAATAGTAACAATATGATGCACTCGCTGTTTGTCACATTACAAGTCTGCCCATCCCTCTGAAGCACTAGTGACCTAGCCAGTAGGACATCTGTTGCCTGATGTCTTCTCTTTTTGGTTCCCCTTTGGTCACATTACCAGCTGTCTGACTCACAAAGGGGCCCCTGAACAACAGTCCAGAAAACCCCCATGCTAAGCCAGGAGCTGCTGAGAGCAGAGCAACAGAAACACTCAGCATAGGGATATGTCCAGTTTCCTATCTGGCTCTTCATTAGACTACCAGAAAAGCAGGCCAACTGAAAACAGCTCCAAGAACATGGGGAAAAAAAAGAAGCTTCTTAGAAAACCTCTGTCTTCAGCATTCACATGTAATGGTTACTTTCTAATCCAACATACCATTTATTAAGAGCAATCTCCAAGGCATCTGTTGTTTTCCTAGCACCACACAAGAACAACACACCTAACTCACATTTCCGATGCAAGTTTCAACAGGTTCATAAAAAGCCATTATTTAGGGCCTGGTCAGCCCAAGACTCCCTAATGTGCATCTTGCCACAGAGCTGCAGGAACTAGCGTCACACTGCCTGCTTCTCCAGCAGGAGCCCTTGGGCCATCAGCCTTGCTTTTATTTCCATGCTTATCTCAAATCTCAAGCCACAGCTGTGGGCCAGGAACACAATGTTGTGGCACTATTGCTTGAAGTCTACAGCGTAAGAGGACCACACCAAAGCAAATTGGTGGGCAAGGTCACTCCAGGTGACACCCATTCTTGAGGCTGGGCTGAATTGCTCCCAAGGACTGAGAGTGCGGGTGGACTTCCAGTGCGGGTGGCTGCTGGTTGATTCAGGTGAAGGATGGTTTGAAAGGCAGGCTTTGATGTCAGTGCAAATAAAGCCTCAAAGGTTGGTCACTGCATTACCCAAATTTCAGGCACCTGAATTCTTTGGTGGGTCTAGCATCTAACTAAGATTATTTAGGAAGCTCACGGCTGATGGGAAAGTAGAGAGTGAGAGAGGCTTCAAGCATTGTGTTGCAGATACTGGTTTTCTTTGTATTTGGTTTGGTAGAAATCTTTTATTTCGTTTTACAGTCTAAAAGGCAGAAGTGTCTGACATTTCAGTGCTGGTCTTCCCTTAAACAGAGACTACTAATTGCGGCCATTAGAAACCAGATTTAAATAATGAAATTCATATTGCATGGGAGCTATTCTGAAACAGAATTTAGGACTTCATCAGTGAAAGCCTAATGCATTAACCGTACTATGCTTCTGATGTCATAGATGGATCTTAATGAAACATGTTGTAGTTACTTTTCATTAAAAAAATGATAGACAAGATTGTAACGTATTTTAGGTAAAGAGAAACAGATGAAGGAAAAAAAAAGTAGGAAAATATGTCATTAAGCAATTTGTTCATCAAATTCAGTATCTTGACACTGCCTATGACAAATACCTACTGCTTCAAAGAGCAAATCCTCCTACAGTATATCTAGATCCCATGTGTGTACAACAATAAAAATTCCTTTTTGGTTCCTGTAGTTATTATAAAGCATTGGATTTAATTATCTGACTACAAACTTAAGGCAGTTACTTAAAAATTTCAGCTTATTTATACCTTTTAAACAATTATCAGCTTTTCTTATGCAACAAGATTTTAAAGGGAGACTATTTTTAGTGTAACAATTCAAACAACAAAATTTTTGTAGTTCTTCCATCATACTATGGCACACCAAAGCTGAGCTCTGCAGCCAGTTTGCTGAAATCCTTTGTAATCCTCAGCGTGTTAGTCACCTGGATCATCCGCTGAATTTTACTAACTAGAGAGAGATAAGATGAAGAAAGTGAATGCTGTGGGTTTTGTTGACGTAGCTGAACTTTTAGGAACTACAGTTACAGATTTCAGAAATCTGTAAGCACAAACACGGACGTAAGTATGTAATTCAGCATTTATCAGAAGATATTCAATGACTTTCCTGGACTTATAACAACAAAAAGCAGCTAACACTGTGTATGGCATACAAACACTGAAAGAAAAGCAGAGGTGAAACTAAAACTGAGATCCAAAGGACATGGAACAGATTTGAATTTCATGGCACCACCTCCTCCCCCTGCTCAGAGACTCAGCCCTGAATATCAAGTGCTTAAAATCCAAGTGACTGACAGGAAAAAATGAACCAAGTTTCACACTTCCCTTCCTGCTGGAAAGTAAAAGTTAAGAAATGCACGGTCTTTCATCTTCTGTGTCAGAAGATGAGGCCACATCCGGCTGCCTTTATGGCAGCCGTGGGACAGGTAAGTTTATGATGACACCACAAGAAATATTTGATTGCCCTTTTATTTAAATGGGTGAAGTCCTAGCCCTAGCAAGGTCAATGTGACTTCTGCCAACTGTTCAGGAGTCTCTATTTTACGTTTGCTTTAACAACCGTTCAACAGGAATGAATGAAGCCTTTGGGAGGCTGTATGAAACGCAACCTGCCGTACGCGAGGTTCGATAGCAGGCTGGATTTAGGAAGTTCCTGCTTCCTCGGCCGCTTGTTCTCAGCCCCCAGCATCACCATGTCATAGAAAAAAAAGGAGTAGTTAGCTGACTGAGCTTCGAAATAAACCTCCTAAGAAGGGGTTATTTCTGATCTGGTTTTCATTAAGGCTGTACAAAAAGCTGGTGTTGCAGTCAGGGTGGGGACAGGGCTGTGCGGCGTGGAGGTGAGGGGCCCCCAGAGCCAGCACGCGCTGAAACTGCGGCATGACACTCGGTGCCCCATCCTCTGCGATTGCATGGGGGAAAGCCCAGCCTGTGTTTCTGAAGCTGCTGCCAAGTCAGGGGGAAAAAGTAAGAAAGACCTGATTTTTTATAAAGAGATGCCAAGCAGAGTCTGAGATTTCAAAGCACCTTTTACTACTCCTTAAATCTTGAGTGAAAAGCCAACCCCCTGCGACTGTTTTTACCTTTTCAGATTGGCTAAGCCGGCTGATCAGACAGTAAAATGATGGCTTTTTTATTGGTAGCAGCATTAACAAAAATCCAGGAGGCCACACCCTGTCTAGCAGCAGTTGCTAGGGAGCCTCAGGTTTTGTGTGCAGCATCGTTAACACACCAAATCAGAGGCTGAAGGAGTAGTTCCTGCTGTAGCCTGGGCTCCCAGGGGAAGGCAGCGATGCAGTCTGCTGGCGTGCACCGGGCCAGGCTCTGCCTGCTGAGCCTTAGCAACGCTGCTTTTCCTCTACAGCCTTGTATGCGGGAGTTTGTGGTTTTTCCTAACCCCCCTTCCCAAATTCTGATGCCCAAGTGTGCACAGCGGCACTGCAAGCAGCGTCAGGAACCGGTACGAGCTTTTCCTCAGCTCTAGCAACCATTTTCAGTTCTGTGTCATCGAGGCATGCTCCCAGGAGGCCTGATGAGCATAATGCTGAACAAGTCTGCAAAGTCTGAGAACTATCTAGATTAAGGCGCTCAGCACTATTAATATTCATGCAGCTGATTGAGTATTATAACTCTAGGCATTTTTCCTGCAAATAATATGGGTCTTGAGGTTTCCTGCTGAATTAGGATAAGTTTTATTGCATGGTAGCCTTCTGAGCAACACTGAAGATGATAATTGAGGAGACATTCTGGCTGAGGAATTTTTGTTTGTTAAGTTGTTTTCAAGTACTGCTTCTGCTAAGGCGTAATTCTGCAAAATAACCTGTGTAGGCTTATTGCTTTGCTTAATAGAAACAGTGAAGAACCTGACCTGAGCAGAGCTGCAGAAGAGATACTAAGTTATCTTGTTTTTATTCAAGCTTATGACATGGTTCAAGCCCATTATACTAGCTAAGCTACAATAAATACTTGACCTGTGACTGCTAGAAGGGAATTCATCCTTATTTCCTCCCCCTGATTACATAAATCTGAATGACAAGCTATTTAATCTGGGTAATAGTTAACAGTCTCTGATTGCAGCTGTTAATATTACCCAAAGGAATACCAGCTACTAGTCAAGAAAGCTGTGGTAACACCTTGCTAATGAGAACCATATTTGAGGTTACTCAGACTAACAGTTTGATTCCCATAAACATGTTCATTTTTTAAAAAAGTAAATTTTGCTTTTATAATGACAGAGTCAGTAAGAGGATCCAACTATAAAAGGATCCTGTAAATTTTTGGAAACTTATTTGGACTGCTTCCGAACATCCTGGAATTGCCTTCAGCTTTCCCTCTCAGGCAGCTGAGACTACTTCTTACTTCTAATAAGCAACTGCTTTCAGGTGGGTTTCTTTAATTAAAACTTTTAAAGCACTTTACATTGCACAATATAGCCTGCCCAGAAGCACCATCTCTGAGAGGGATGACTCTCAGAATAACCTTGAAAGCACTAGGGAAACAAAAATGTTTTTTTTCTTCCCCCTGCCCCCCATATTTCAGGGCTATCTTTCCTGCTGATGCTTGGGGATCTCCAGTTTTTCCTTTATGGAAAGGGGCTCTATGCTGCACTGCTAACTTTTATATCTGAGATAGGTGGAACATAATAATCTGAAGAGATTGCTCATCATAGCAATTGTCAGGGCTGTTAACACCTCCTCTCCTCAGGGTTTCCTTTTTCAGGGGAAAAAGACAGTATTCAACACAAATTTATGGTATCATTTTTTTCCCCTGCCCTGAACCAGGGTCTTTCCCTAGGACCCTATTTAGCTCTCTACGCCACTGTCTTCTGGAAAATTTTGTGTCGCCTGCCTAAAGCAAAAGTATGCTCTGAAGAAAGAGCATACAAATCCGCAGCTGTCCGCTTAGTCCCTCAGGTAATGTCTGTTGATTCTGCCTTTGAAAAGCAAGTTTAGGAACTCTCTCTGTGAAGCTGGGCTCTTGGATGCAGATAATTTCAATATTTAGTGTTCCCTACATGCTGAATGTTTCTAATTCTCCATGCATTTGGTTGCCTTTGGACTTGCTGTGATACGGCTTTATCTGATGAGAAAAGGCATTTGCTAAAGGAAGCCAAAGAGTTTAGCACTGTGCTTTAAACCTGCCATGTAGAAGCCACTCTTTTTATATAATTGAATAACTTCCTGTTAAATTGCTGTTAATTTATTGAAAAATAAAAAGAGCACTGAGGAAGTGTAAAATATTAAACCTCGCTGTCTTTCCATTCTTCCTAGGGGCCTGGATTTACGTAGCTGAAGCTAAATAAAGAAGGGTAGCAGCATGACTGGCTAACCAAAACTAATAATTTGGATTGCACCATTAAGAGGTACCAAGAATTTTCCTTTTTCACAAGGCTCGCCAAATCTGTATAGTTTTCAGACTGTATCGTACAATTCTGTGTAACAGCTATGTCTTGATTTTTTTAGTACACAGCTAAGTACTCTAAAAGTTGTTCTTGCGTGCTCTCTCTCTTTCTGTATGTATATATATAATTAAAATACCATTATTGAAATTAAATAGTTAAATTAAAGTCTATTTATTCTGGAGAAGCACAACTACAGAAACTTGGTTATATTCTATTCAGTCACAGGAGAGTTTGATTTGCTTAGACAGGGAAGAAGTAAGAATGTACTACCAAGTATAAAAGACATCAACGCAGGAAACAAGTTACTAACTGGAGAGCACGCAAACTAACTGAAATAAAGTTCTAGGCTTATCTTCATTTGCCAGTATTTTTGATTGCAAAATGTAATCTCAAAAAAGCATCAAAGCCTAGAAATTGATGAGATACTGTTGACGCTCTGTGGCAGAACTAATAGCCTAATTCAGATAAATTGAGAGCTGTCTTGCTCAGACAGGCTTTGGGAAAGTGCCTTTACTCCCATTCCACTGACTATTAGTTTGGAGGACCAGGTGCCCATTGCCTAAAACTTCAGTGTCGTGTTTTATAGCCACATAATCAAAATCAAAAGTAAAAATGGCTTCAGAAACTTTAATTGATGGGAATACTGTGTTGCCTGTTAGTAATTATTCTCCGAGTTAGCTGGATGCATGAGTCCAATGTCTTTTTCTTCCTAAGGCTGTCTTTTTTACATCTGTGCAAACCTTTTTGCAGGAGCTCATGTACTGAATAATTGTTTTATAAAATGTAACTGTTGATGGCCAAAATAAGATGGCTGAACAAAATGTTAATTATACTGGAGAGCAGGAGAATGTCAGATAGTATTTGAAATAAAGATGAAATATAGGTGTTCAAATTTAAGTCAAAACAGGAATCTTAAATTTTGTAGAATTACCTCTGGAGACGTGGACAAGAAATTAATGACATTTCTGAAAAAAAAAGGGCTCTGCTATGGCTTGGGGTTATTCAGCACTAAGATCAATCTGTCACAGAAAACAGCCATGTTACTGAAAACGGGTTTCCACAGTAGTTTCTTATGAACTGTTGTTTAATGCTATTATAAATAGTTTAAATATTACAACTGTGACTCAGTTATTTTCAATACCAGGAGATACCTTGTTAGGATTTGCTCTCACCAAACCTGCTTTGCTTACCATGACAGTTAGACTACCATGGCTAAATATAGAATACAGAAGAAAGGTGCTAACACTTTCAAATTCAAGTACACACTTAGACAAATACTATAAATAGGCTGATGTTTTGTAAACTAGTACTTGACAGAGGCACAGAATAAATGCTCTCCCGTGGGAATTTTCTGTGCTCCTTCTGTGGCTTTTATGGGAGCAAGTAGCTGCTCTTAGCCAGATATCTGAGCTCTCCTTATATTACTGTTAATTTCAGGTCTAATAGCAGCAAGAGACTGACAACGCTTGCTAGCAGGGCGCTTTCAGGCAAGCTGCCCAATGTAGTTTTGCCAATACATTGAGCGGCACTACCCTTGCTATGTCTGCCCTGATTTTTCCAGGGTACGGTTAATTTTAAACAAGATTCTAGTGCTGGTTTAGTTCTGCTGTAATCATGGGCTCGGTGGACCTGACAAACTTTGAGTTTTGGTGTGGATTTGGAGAACATTCAGAAATCAGTTCACTTGAGTGCGTTATCAGGTGTGTTAGTAGTAGGGACGGAGTTACAATATCTGCCCATAACAGATCGGAGATCTGTTTCTAAGATCGTTTCTAAGATCGGAGATCTGAGCCTGCAATGTTGCACAGGTCGGGGGGGGTCAGTTCCAAACATTTCACAAAAGCCAGTGTTTTTGTTTAAAGCTGTGTCTTTTAAACGTACAATTTTGCATGCAGTGTTTAACAGTACTGGAAAGAAAAATCCCAGCAACGCTCTTGTATTATAAGCAAACTAAAATATCAGTATGTAGCACACTTAGGCCAGACCTGTTTTAACTTGAGTTATATTTGCATTAAGCTATAGCCAGACATGCAAAGGTAATTAACTTTATCATTAAAACTAGTATATTTATATAGACAATCTTTAGCCAACCTTCTCACTGATTGCACTGTTTCTCTTATTTTATAAGTTACTCCTGCCAAAACCATTACAGTATGTATAACAGAATGAGCAGAAATGGTACAGGGGAAAAAAAAAACCCAAAATGTTTTGCACTGTATCATCTCTGTAAGTATCAAAAATGAGACCGTTTCCCTGAGTCAGGGTAAAAATTCACAAAAACTCTCTGATATGATATTACTGCTATGAAATTTATAAGTAGATGGCCATGGCAAAGGATGGTGTTGTCACCAAGACCTATGGTTTGAGATTGAAATTCCCTGTTGATGAGATCATCTGTGCTATCAGCTTCCTGAGCTAGTGCTGTAGCAGCATCGTCCTTTACCTTTACTTGCAGTAAAGGCTGGCTCTGCTGTAGTTATGTATGGCTAAACTTTCATCGATGTTGCTTGCAGTAAATTTACTCCCTTTGTCTCCCAAACAGGGAAGAGGCTTGGGAAATAGGCTCCAGTTATTTGACTGCATCCATGAAAATTGGCCTTATCTGTCTTGGAAATTTCTTCTCTCTTTCCCAGACTTTCTATCTGCAACTGGGAAGTGTTAGGCTGTTACATCTCTTGAAAATGAGATCTTGGCTAGCTCTTTTTTTCTTTACCTGTTCCTTTTATTAGAACAGAAAATTTGCATTATAACTCTGCTTGAGCTCAGTATGTCCGTGAGGCCTTGTTTCCTATAGAAATGAAGATGAAAGAAGATTTTCATTCTTGTTTCTTGTCACTTCTGTTGTATCTTCTATCTTCTGTTTGAATGCAATAGGTTCTACCTATGACCATGATTTTATTCTCTAAGTCTGGTGCGACTTGCTTGCACACAGCTTTACAGTATTCAGTAAAACCATGGGAGAAATGTGTGTTATGACTTACCAGTGAGTCTAACATTCTTGAAAAGAATAGCAAGAAAACAGAAATGAACCAAATGTCTAGCTCCTGGGAGGGAGGAGGTTTCAGTTCCATCATGCAGGATATTTAAAATGACCTTCCCAAGGTCAGCTAGGACAGCAGTCTCATTTGTTGGGAATTAACGGTAGAACTAACCGTGACTTTGCTAAGAAGGTTGTCTATAAAAAAAAAAAGGAGCTCTTGCTTCTTTACTTGAAGTCTGTCATATCCTTACATGAAGCAGATAGATAGGCTGTTTCATACCATTTAGGAAGTGGCAGCAGGCGGTCTGAATTAGTAGATTTAGCATGAAGGTTTTGACAGCCTATGTGCAACATACGCGCTGCAGCTAGGAGGGTGAAGTTTGAGTCGGATGAACCAATCTATATTTCACTAACAACAAAAAGTGTGGCTCTACTCCCTTGTCACTTGCTTATCTTACCCATTTTGCTACCTTTTGTCTGCTCCCGGGATTTTTTTCTTGCCCAGCAGAACACGCTGTGATTAAGACAGCTGCTGATCCGGCATCCCCCGCTCCATTACCTGCCTCCTCCTACGCCTGCAGCACAACAGCACAGCTTCCCCACTGCTCTGGCCTGCGTTTGGCAGGGGGAGATCCAAAATGTGGACAAGCACAGGACTTCGTGTCCAGTGGGACTCCCTCCTCACAGGAGTCCCGCTAAAGGGTCCGTTTCTCAGGCAGCAACCCTGCCTCAGAAACCCTCCCCAGCCCAGGACCCCCACACGTGTGCACCACCTGTGACCCCAATACGCGGGCTGCCTGCCTCTCCCACCCCAAACCCTGACACATGGAGCCCTGGATACGGGCAGGTTAGAGAAGCTGAAACATCTGCCTGAGACAGCACTCAGGTTCCATTCTCGTTTCTGCGGGCAGCATGATGCACAGCACTGCAAGCCATTAGGATGTATCTATCTGTAAGCACTCGCGGCAAGAAGTCATAAGAAAAGTAAGGATGTGAATTTAAATTGCGTTAGTCAAAATGAACTAAACCTTGTACAGAAGGCCTCCTTCAGCATTAACTTCATTTGGATCCATGTTTTCCCACACAAAAAAATCCTTTATGCGTTCCTTTATCTGCCAACAGCACTTCAAGCTTACAGAATTTATCATAGACATCTGATAAAACCAGAAATATGGGCAAATGAATCAGATTTTTAAAATGGTGGTTTAGTATTTGAATTTGCTCCTTCCATTTGGTTGTTTCACCTTATTATTTTGTCATTTTAAAGATGACATAGTACAATACAGGGTCAGCTTTCCTCTATAATAACAATTTTCTTGTAGATTTGTTACTAATGCATGTGCCCTCTCTCTCCTGGCTAACTCACATTTTCAAATCATCATCTAATTTTTCTATGCCTTTTAGCATGTAATCTATTCAGTTACCAAGGTCGTGGGGAAGTTTTAATGTATTTCAGTGCAGTTTTTCTTATACATGCATTTTAAGCGTAATAAAAAAATGACAGATTGCAGTCTTGCCATTAAGCTTAATACCAACTTCTTGTGCAGATGGTAGTCCATCAAGATTAAAAACGCTTCGGGAAGAAAATACATCCAGACAGTGAGCAGGTATCCCTTCAGCCTCTAGACAAAGTGCCTAAAAACAGTGTTTCTCTAGTGCTGTCACTATTTCATGCACAGTAATAACCTCTGGCAAGTTTTTTGTGTTCTCACTGGATTGTATGTTGAAACAATGCAGTTCCTCTTAAAACTGTTCTGTGTTTTATTTTTAAAATAAGTTTTATTGAAATTGTATGTGTGGTGGCATTGTAGTCTGGCACACAACAGTGTTAATCTCCCTGCTTAGTTCTGCCATTGATCTGCAGTACGATTGCTATTTTTATCCCTGCTGTTTGAAGTACAGTCAGTCATGACCACATTTCCATTAACGACTAGGCGCTGAACCATTTTAATCTGTGACTAATAAAAAATCGTAACATTTTCATTAAATCCACATACAGTCTTGGCACTATCATCGGTGCTGGCAGAGTAGTGATTTTCTGTTTCTTGAGCGATGCATCTGCCATTGTCAGTGATCTACACCGATGAGACAGCCAACTTTTTCCTTCTCTCCCCAAGTAATATGTACTCAGTATTAGTGTCCCAGATATGTTTGATCTATGTGTAAATCTATTATTCAACTGGCAGAGGGAGAACACCACAATGAAATGGAAAGCCAGAAGAATAAGCGATAGGTCCAAGAAATAGAAACTAGTAACCCCTTGACATGGACAAGGTCTGAGGGAGAGACCTCCATTCTCTTAGCTCAAGGGACAGAGATCCATACTGTAGAGGTAAAAGTTTTAGCACTGCTATTTCCTTTGCAGAGGGCAAAAAATGCACACACATTTTTGTAAACTTAGGAAATTGTGCCCACAAACAGAGATGTTAAAATAACATTGTCATTCTTCTAGTCTAACTCTGCCAAAATGAAAATATTAGAAGTAGATTACTCATGCCGACTTGATTCCTGCCTGCTCCAGGAATATAAAGTTTAAATTAATTACCTGGTTACATATTTATCTGTGCACTTATTACAGGGCTGCTTTGTCATTCTGTGGGAAAGGTGAGTGATGCTCTGAGGAACCGGGGCTCACTAGCGAAGGGGGCTGCTGTCTGCAGCAGCACCCCCTGCCATGTTGTGACAGAAGGCGTAAGCTGGGCAGCGACTGAGGTGTGGAGCTTCAGCTGGTGCAGAAGGGACCTGGCCGTAGCTCTGGAGAGCGAGAGTGCTCCTCTGCTACGTTGTCCCTGAGGGGACACGGGAGAGGTTTGGAGACTCAGGTAAGCTCGAACATCTGTTTTTAATGCACAGAAAGAGAAAAATCAGGTAAACGAGGTTATGGAAAAGGTAAAGAAACATCCAGCGTAAGATGATGGAGAATAAGAGGCAGTATTCAAGCTGAATAGCAGACAGGAAAAGAGCTAGTGGGCCATCAGGCGGCTTTTAGCGTGGTTAGATAGCCTCTGGCCCGGCGCTGGCGTGGGCTCCGGGCAGAGCAGCGGCCGGCTGGCTGCGGTCTGCCCGGGAGATACGTTAACACGGCAGAGATTGGCACTCAGAAGGTAGGAACCGCCAGACCTAAGTTACATGAGTAATCTTAATTTTGCTCTCGTGTATGTGTTTTATGATAGCGGCACGATCAAATACCGCGGTTTTTTTTTTTTCCACAGGGCCTGAGCTTTTCTCGGTGCACAGGCTGGATGCTGCGAGCAGCCATCCCACGCACTTAATGAGCGGCAATTAAGTATTTTCTTTTTTCCTTGTGTTCAATGAACAGCGTCGTATCTTCTGCATCGCGTACTAAAGGAGCCCTGGAGGACCTCCGTATAACGGCCACAACTCTGTAATAAATGTCAGAGGCTCCTGTAATTACCTTTTTTTTTTTTTTTTTAAGAGAGCAGTGTAACCCTTACTCCGATGACCGAGTTTGAGGAGCAGAGGGACACGCTCCTGCTGGGGACAGGACCCCCCCACCCTCTGGGAGCACCCGCGTGGCGGAGGCGCAGCAAGGACGGCCGCGTGACTAACGCCTTTCCCCGCCGTTTCCTGAAACCACGCGGTTTGCGGACACGCAGCAGCACAAGCCAGGGGCCGGAGGGAAGCGGCGCCCTCGCACCGGCCGTTCCCATGGCAGCGCCAACGCCCGCCCCTCCCCGCCGCCGGGGCGGAGGCACGCGCACGTGCGCGCGGGCAAGGGCTTCGCGCCCTCCCCGCGCCCCTGACGTCACGGGGGAGGGAGCGAGCGTTGCCCCCCCCCCCCCCGTTCTAGGCTGAGACACGAGCTGCCCCGCCCCGCGCGGCGGGAGGGGGCGGGGCGCGCTGAGGCCGCCGACTGCGGCTGCGCGCAAGCCGGTGCGGGGCCAGCCCCGCCGCGTGACACCGCCCCCTTGTCCCGGGCTGAACCATGCAGCCGCGGCGGTACCTGCTCGGCTCCACCTTGCTCTCCTTCGGCGTCATCGCTCCGCGCCGGCACGGGGGCGGGGCGGGGCCTGTTGCTGGGTTACGGCTGTCATCCGCGCGCGCCGCCGCCGTGCTCGCTCTCTCGCCCGCCCGCCCGCCCTCCCCGCCCCCTCCCGGCGCCGCAGGAAACGAGCGGATCCCGGGGCGCCGCTGCCCGCCGCCCCCACCGCGCCCGGCCCCCCGGCCCGGCCCTGCCCCGCCGCGCCGCCCAGCGCCCCCGCTCCCACATGCCGGAGAGCGGAGTGGCCGCGGCGCCGAGCCCCGCCGCCCGGCTGCCCCGCGCCGCCCGGCTGGGGCCCTAGCGGCCCCCCCGCCGCTGGAGCCGGGGCCCGGCGGCGCCCGCAGTGCATGAGAGGGAGAGCGGGGCGGGGGCCGCGGCCCGAGCCACTCGCCTCCCGGCCGGCGGCGGCGGCGCGGGGACCGGCCCGGGGGGCAGCGAGGGGCGGCGAGCCGGCGGCTCCATGTGAAAGGACGCGGCGGCGTACCTGAGCCGCCGGGACAGCCGCAGCCGGGGGCGGGGGGAGCGGGCCCGGGGCCCGGCCCCGAGCACCACCTGCCCGCAGCCCGCCCGGGGAGGGCTGGACCCGCCTGCCCCCTTGAAGCCGCCCGGCCCCCGGCGGCAGCCTCGGGGCAGCGGGTCCCCTCCCGCCGGGGGAGGGGGGCTCCGCCTCGCCGCCGGTATCACCCCGCCGGCGGGAAGGCGTGCGCGCCGCGAGCGGAGGGAGAGCCCACCGGAACCCGTCCCGAAAAGTGAGTGTGAGCGGGAGGAGCCGCCGGGGGAGGGGGGCTGGGTGCCCCGCGGCCGCCGGTGGAGCACGCGGGGGCCGGGCCGGGCCGGGGGGCGCGGCGCCGCCGCCGCTTCCCATGCGGCTCACGTTGCCGGCTGCGCACGGTCTGGTGCCCCGCGGCCGGGCGGCTCCCGCCCGCCGCAGGCTGAGGGTGAGGGAAGCGGGGGGGCTCCGCCGCCGCGGCCCCCGGGAAGGGCTGAGGTCTCCTCCGCAACTTCTGCCGCCCCCTTTGTACCCGCCGCGGCGCGGCCGGGAGCGCCGGCCCCTGCGAACAAAGGCGGCGGGCTGTTAAAGGGCTCGGGACCCCCTCCGTCCCCGCCCGAGAGAGCCAAGCGGAACCGCTGGGGCGGAAAGTTGTGCAAGGCCGGGAGCGACGCGCACGGCCACGGTGCTGTAAGACCTGAGGTTTTCAAACACCCCCCCCCCAATTCCCCCCCCCCCCTTTAAAGGGTTGAGTGGCTCCTAGCAGAGCCTGCGGCTGCCTCCTGCCTGCCCATTTTCATAACACTTGGGTGGAAAATGCCACTGTTATTGTCACGGGAAAACGTTATTAAGGAGCTGCTTTTTCACGTGAAGCATTTTTTAATACAGTTTAAAAGCCAAAAGTAGTCTTGGCTCTTCCTGTTTATCGGAGAAGTTGCTTCTTCACGAAGCACGAGCAAGTGCTCTTGCTCTCGCTCCAAACCTTACTCTCAGGCTGGGGAACGAAGGGTCTCGTTTGGGAATGAGACTCTTGTTTGTTTCCTTGGGCTTTGCTTTGCTTTGCTTTTTAGCATTTCTGCAGCGTGCAGAATTTCCCTCTGAACAAAACTGCAGCAAAACTTAGATTGTTTTAATAGACTATCTTAACTTGCTCTTAACTGAAGAAAACACCACAGTAGTTAGTCAGAGAAGGAACGCTTGTGTCTGTCAGTGTTAAATTGTACTATTCAGGAGTTAAAATTTATGCAACAGTTTGTTACATGTGAAGAGGCTGTACTAAAAAGTGAAGAGAGTAGGTTGAATATAATTTATTTGATGAGACAGTGTTCAGACATAGATCCAGAAATCGTAACTCTGCGAAAACTGTTGTCTGCATGAGTCTAGCCTCAATGCTGATTCCTCTCCACATCTCCCAGGAAGGAGTCTAGAAAGGCTTTGAAGGAAAAGTTGTAGGATTTGTCTGGTTCTTCATTAAAAGAAGAATAAACGGCTTGTGAACATCCTGTGGGTCAGTTGCTAGGGTCCTGCTCTTCTGCCTTTACTTTACCAGATGGAATTGAGCGTAGAGGAAAAAATGTGGCAGAAATGTATAGTGGCTGAAAGTCTAAAATACATGCGTGTGAATGGAAAGCCATACTCCAGAATTCCAGCAATGTGTGCTTGCTCTGTGCTTTAGTTTGTTTGTGCTACGCATTTGAGAGTATGTACAGTCTATTTCCCAACTGTGTACTTGTCTGTTCCACTGAGAAAGAGCCTCTGAAAACTCAGGGGAAAACCTAGACATCAGTAGGAAGTTCAAAGGTAGACGGGGCACCTGACGTTTCGCATTTTCTTTTTGAGACCAAGTACGCTGGCAGGTAAGATGACGTTTTTTTTTTTTTCCAAAATATCTCTGTATCTTAAGCTCCCTGTTATCGCTGCCCTTTTAAACAAGGGGAGTAAAAGAAGTTGAACTCTCCATTCAGTTCACTCTCTGGTTTTCTTGGCCTCAGAACTAGGAGGTCAGGAAAGGAAGTTGCATTCTCTTTGGGCCATAGTGTTAAGGAGGTTCTCAATGCTATGCTGTATTTAATCTCTACAGGAGCTAAAAGGCACTATATCTTTTTTCGATATGGTGATTACACTTGCTTTTATGTCACTTCCCGGTTCCAAACTTAAATCTGTCCTTTCCCACTCCATCGTCATCTGGTTGTTACTGGCAGCCTGGTTCTGTCTCTTGATGGCACTTATGCATTCTTGTTGGTGTTCCAGGTTCATAAATATCTCAAGAAGATACATCACTTTATGTTATTAAAATGATTTTTGTCACGGTTTAAGTTTTTCCTCCCATTGCAGCTTAGATCTAATCAATGTAGTTCCTTTGTTCAAGCTGAATAATTTACTATTACGGCAGTGTCTGTTTGGAAACATAAATGTTTATCAGAAAGTATGTGAATTTCATTTGCATTAACTGTTAGAGAAGCTTTTATAATAAGAAGTTTTTTAGTTTAGGGAAAGAAATCATTTTTATCTTTAGACTCTTAGACTGAAAAATTAACTTTACTTCCCCTCATTATGTACGCCCATAGTACTTTGCAAAAGTTTTGTTAATTACTTCAATGGAATTTGTTGTCTCTGAGTCAGTAAAAGAAAGGAATGGTGTGTGATAATTTAGGCCTGGCAATGTTGTTAAACAGAGAGGAATGCTATTCTTCTGTCTCTTTAAAGTAAACTAAGTTAAGTATCTTTTGTTCAGCATGTTTTAAATTCAGGCTGTATTTAATGAACATGTTTAATCTTCTGGATCTTTTTCTGAAGAACACGTGCTGTTAACTGACTATATGTACATTGCATTTGAAATAAAAGTAACATAAACACCCTATCTGCAGAGCTGCTTCAGCCTTCTCTTATGTGGACTGTGTATACCGGGTAATTCTTGGAAGAGATGGTGAGGTGTATGTGTAATTGCTCTTGAAAATGCTCTTCCGTGACAGAAAGTATTGTGATTTAGCGAATTTGTGGAAACTGATGGATGTTTCTTTACTGAAATGCTCCATGTATTCACAGGATAGACAAAATCTGTTTATCAGGATCACTTCTACGGACTTTAAGATAGTCTCTTGCAACAGCAAAGGCTACAAAGACTACAAATATTTGTCTGATGAAGACTTAGAACCATGTAAGCATAGAAGTTATCTTATTGTTAACAAACTTCTTGGTCTTGCCTTGGGGTGGTACGGCCACTGGTTATTACACAGGCTGTTCTGGTTTAAATCAGAGGTCAGTTTAGCCCAGTATCCCCTGTCTCTCAGTGGTCACCAGTGGATGTCTGTGAAAGCAGACTGCGTGCTTACAAGTCCCTGTCGCAGAACACCCTGCCGGTTGCTATCAGTGTCTGCTTCAGGGTTGTGTCATTTCTGTGCGTTTGGCAACCCTTGGTGGCTTCCTTTTGGGTGAACGTGTTTGGTGGCTTTGAGGGAAGAGTGGGCAATTCACTGCTTAGTGACTTGTTTGGAATACATGAGTCGTCACCTGTGTTGGATACCTTCTAATTCCTGTGTGAGGAGAGAGGAAGGATACCTGATCCCTGTCCACTCCTCACCTGTCACAGTTTCGTGTTCGATAGAAAATGAAACATGGTTCTCCAGCTTTCGCTTTATATAGATTATGGGTGAAATAATAAAGTAATCATTTTTTAGCTCCGTTCTCTGATCAGCCGGAATCAGTAAATAAACATTAGGCACCTACTTAAATATTAAAGTACACATTTACTTTTCTCCTTTGAGAACTTTGTATATGCAAGACATTTGTTGGCTGTAATGAATGTGAGAGGCATTGCAGCTCACTTGTGAGGGAGCATTTCTTAGGCAGGGAGAGGGAACGGGAGCAATTACTCTGTTGCGATGTTGTGAATCCTGCCTACTTCTTTTTACCAGTGGTTCTGATCAGCCACTCCAGTGTTCATCCTGTATCAATGCATACATTGCAGTTAAGTGTTTTCTAATAGATCCTTGCCCTTTTTTTGTCAGTAATGTGGATATGATTTCTTGTCTGTAAGCACTGCCACTTGCAGCCCGTATTCCTGAAGTTTATGCTTAAAAAAAGCCCAATAACTATATGTTGGTGGGTTTGTTTTGATTTTTTTTTTCCCTATATTTACTTTGAAATAGCAAATTTCTTTTCAGAGCTTGATCAAAATAATTTAAATTTGGAAACATAATGCATGTATATTATATTATAATTTAGTTTGTAAGGTCCAGGACTTCAAAAGTAAGGAATGTCAGAATAAAAAGGAACTACTGCATTCAATCCGGTTAATGCTCACCATGACAAAAAGTACATGGTCATCTCTTCAAGACTGCTCATTTTTGCAAAATAGACAGATCTTTATTATTCAGTAGCTCTTCATTATTTCTTTTCTCAGTATTCTCTGAAACAATTTTTACAAGGGCGAAACAATGTATTTTTTCCATAATATCATGTCTTAACGTACCAGCAGACATCTTTTCCCGTTTGATGGGGCAATTGAAGATATTACCATCGTCTAGAGAATACAGTACCCACAGCTTGGCTGGTAAGAGGAAGTGTGTGAAATAGTCCTTATTGTCCAAAACTAGCTTGCTTAGCTCAGATAAGCTTTTCCTGCATCTTGACCCGAGACGGTTGGCTTTGCGCTGGAGGACAAAGAGTGTTGGTGTGTGCTGTTTTGTTAGCACAATTCTGATGTGATGGTTTGGGCAGGTGCATGCTCAGAAGTAGCTACAGGAGGAAGATTTGCTCTCAAACAGCTCTTTTTTTCCCTCCTAAATACCTCCAACATGATCAGTGGCCGTTGCAATATGAACTAGTAACATTTGTCTAGTTCTTTGACCAACTACAAATAGGGCCCTAAAATGGAGAAGCATGGGATGTTTTGATTGTATGTGCTGGTTTCAGTTTTGGCTGTAATGTAGAGTTGTACCAGTACGATACGTTTTGTGATGATATTTACCTCAGATTGTATTTAAAAAAAGAAAACCGGTTTCCCTTTAATAGTCTCACAAAAGGTTGAGAGTGCTGTTCAGATTTTGTAACCCAAATACATTGTTATGATACTGATCAACATTTCGATGTGTCCTAGATGTCATGTGGGTGTGGGATCACTGGGATGTTGGGGGCGGGGGGGGGAAGTAATGTGTTTCTTGAAATTGCTTGATCTGTGTTTCTGATTGGTAACACAAGACTGCTTTCTAGCAGCTACGGTATCAGGGAAGCCTTCAGTAGGTAGTGGATGGAATTTAGTTTGTCATGTGACCTGAAATTGGATGGCTGCTTATAGTGGAGGGACAGCTCTGAGGTAGTTAAGGTTAAGTAATGTTTCCTGTTTAAAGACTGACTATTCTAAGTTGTCCAAAATGTGAATGTTTTGAAATGCTTTCTTTCTTTAAAACCTTTCAGTAATATGGGTGGCGTGAGCTGCCTGTTGCTTCGCTGGAGAAGCAGCACTGAGAAGTCTGTGAGTTCTTCAGCACGGGCAGGCTGAGGTGAGGTGTACTCAGAGGGCAGGGCGTACTGCTGAAGCAACACTTTCTAAGCACAAGATTTGCCTCCTCACCAAGGCAGGAGAGCTGCCCACAGGTGGAGCCGAGAGGTGTGCATATGCTGTGGTGAGACCTGGCCTCGTGGAGCTGGAGCTGTGGAGAACGGGACGTTGGGGGAGGAGGAGTTGCAATAGCTCCCTCTAAACCCTTCATAAACATTGATCAGTGAGTCTTGCCACTGCAGTATCCTGGGTTGTAATCATGGATTCATTCTTTCCCTTCCCTGGTCCCCCTCCTTACGCATGGATTTCTCTTAAAAAATTAGAAACCTGAACTGAATCTGGGATAATTGTTATGCCTGGTCCTGTGTTCCCTTCTCCAGTTCCTCAAGCTTTTGGTCTGATGTCAAAGCTTGTCGTTCTCCCTCTTCAGCACTTCTTCCTTTAGAAATGTCGCTCTGGGTGGCTAAGAAGGTGGGAGGAGACCTTGACGTGATACAGGTTAGCAGAGACTTCCCTTGTGTGTTCCCTTGCAGGGATTATCAAAGAGCTTAAGGGTGGTGGTGGAGAGCTGACTGCACATGGAGTGTTGTGGGGTCTTTTTGATAGAATGAAGTACTCCCGAACTTGATTGTGCAGAGTCAGGGTTACTCAGCTGTGGTTTTGTAGTGTTGTAGGTTGTGGCAATTTCTTTGAACTTCTGAAGGACAGGAACTGCAAACCCAGAGTGCGTGTTGTTGACAGTATCTGCTTAGCTCTGCCCTCTTTGACTGGCATAATGTCCTTACTGCACACATTGGCTCTGTGTTCTCACAGATGCTGGTGAATACTTCTGGAGCATGTGTTTTTCAGGATAAAGTATATCATGTTTTCTTTAAGGTGAAACGTTATGTTTAGATCTGCTGTAGCATGCAGTTTGCCATATTACAAACTGCACGTGAAAGGATATTGTTCTCTTTATGTAAAATACATGATATGCTTTATAGGATAGAATGTGTGTCTGTATATATCTGCAGGAATGAAAATAGTCACAATGTTTTCAGAAGCTAACAGGCTACTTTAGGACAAGCTACTTGGCTTACTAAATGACTGACAAGCCCAAAACACCACAAGCCAAAGCCAATGGGGAAGAAAAGATTTCAAGCTTTTTCCCAACTTCCCTTTTTAGGAGGGTAAGCTGCTCCGTGTGTTCGCTGGCAAGTGCAAGCCTTTCAGTGTTGTGGCATAGTTCATGCTTGAGAAGTCCCTCACTAGCTGTTGCAGTGGCTGCAAAATCTAGCATTTCTTTGCTAGACCTGACAATAATGGGTACATGCTTTTCTTGACTTCTCCATTGCCTAATAAAGCTAGTTTTTAAAAGAATGTTTTCTTCAGTGTTCGAGGCCATAACCACTTAATAATGATAACCAAAACTACAACTTTGGATTCAGGCCTCTCTGAAGAAATGTTACTCATCTTTTGTGGCAAGTGTGGTCCCATGTAGCTTGGCATGGTTTTGAACCTCTGTTGAAGACAGGCTGTCTACACCTTTGCTTTACCAAATGCTGTGTCTTTGCTAAGCAGTGTTACTTGTGGCCCTGAGCTCCGGTCAGGTGGTCAGTAAACCCGCAGTTTGCCAGGAGTGCCTATTTCTCTTGCTGTATATCTTGTAATTTTGTTTTAATTCATGCAATGATGCTCAAAGCAAGAGATCTTCTAGCACAATAGAAAAGGGCCCTGAAACCACAATCCTGGAGATACCTTCGTCTAAGTTATTTGTAACGTTTGTTTCTGAGTTCTGCTGTGGTAGTTTCGTCTGTTGTTCAGCCAGAGCTGATGAATATGTCTTCAGATCCATGGCATTTCTTTGAGTGGGTGGATCACTGCAATGACAGGTAAATTTTTTTCTTTACTGCAGAGTACAATAGTGACAGTTTTTATGGATCTTGAGGGCATCTTCAGCATCCTTTGAATCATGCTAAGGTAAAGTTGCTGTGCACTTTTTCTTTTTGCCAGGAAACTTTTGACACTATTTCTTTCTCCACATACCTAGATAGCAGGCCCTGTTGGATATTCCAGCAAGATGGAATTTGAAATAATCAGTTTGTTTTGGGTACCGTGTTTGGGAATTGCTTTTCTCCTCACTTGCTACTTGTTGCAAGAGTCCTGGGGGAGGACGACAATGATTCAACCTGCTATGCTTCCCCCTGCCCCAGACTGCCCACCTGGTGCATGTTTAAACTTCTTTGCGTAACCAGGAGGGGGGCAGATGCGCACCCTTGTGACAAGCCTCTGGTAGAAGGGGGCAGTTGTACCCCTGTGCTTTCATGGCGTGTTAGTTGTGTTATCTGTAGTAGCAGGTGGATCCTGACTGTGCTGTCTCTGGTCCGGTTAAGAGCTTGACTTAGTCACTGCTTGACTCCAGCTTGATGGACTTTGTCTTGCCCTGGACTTGCTCTGCACTACCAGCTCTGCGGCACGCGGCCTTGTACGGCCGCTTTGTGTTCATGAAACATGGCAAGAGTAGCATGCAGGCTTTGGTACACAGTAGTAATTCTATGTTTTGACATTATGGGTCTTCAGGGAGGTGAAATAGGTCCTACTAAGAATATCTTAGGTGGGCTCTAACAGACAGGTGTCTGAACTTCCAATTTTTCAAAGATGTAATACAGAAGTGTGTTTGTGTTAACGACCCTGATTATCTCCATAGTGGCAGTTTCTTAGCTTGTCTAGATGTTTAACTTAACTTTGAAAGTTTTACATACCTGAGAGTGCACTAAAACTAGGGTGGTTCTTAGACATGGCTTGCTGTAGCAAAACAACTTTGACATTCACGGTTATATTTGATTTGTTTCCAGGACATACTGTTTCTTCATTTCAGGTTTTGTGTTGTATTGCTAGCTTTATAGCTTATTGCCATGGTAAATCTTGCAAATTGTTTTGTTGTTATTTGTCCTTTGAATACTGTTATGCTTGAGTATTTTGAAATCAAGTAATTCCTGATACGCAACAGAAAAGAAGTGGGCTGATACTGAAATAACTGAGGGTCAAACTTCAGCTCAGCCATCACTAATGTTTGGTTGTGCCTGGCGGGAGCACTAAACACTCAGTATGACTCAGGAGAACAGGCAGGATTTTTTGTTGGAAGGGTAGAGGTGGGTGGTGTCCTATGTCATGGGGTGGATGTGTGGCTGTCTAGTTAGGGGAGCTACATGCTGCGGTTGCTGGCTGCCTATTTAGGAGGTAAGTACAGTCATCCCGCTCAGCTTGCGTGTTGTTTACACGGGCTGTGGGAACCTTTTGAAAGGGTGCTGGGAATGACTGGAAAAACAAAAGCTTGTTTGGTGGCACAAAAGAAATGTTAACGTTTTGGTCCTTCTCATTCCTATTGTTTGTTTACACTGCAGTGTGGTGGGAACAAAATTGATTGTGTAGGTTAGGCATGGCCTAGCAAAGATTAAAAAGGAGAAACTTAAAATTGAAACAATTTACCCTTCCTTCATAAAATCTTTTTGAACTTTGCAAAGATTGAGGGTTCCTGAGATGATGTATTCATTTTTTCTTTACGGGGTTGTCATTTCATATTGCATTTGACCTGCTGAGTTGCTGCTGAAAGGAATGGTTCCAAACAGCTTCTCCCACCCGCAACCTCTTCCTGTGCTAGCTATTGATTTAATCTGACTTCTTGGTAATTAATTTTATGCTGTTGGTTTTCTACCATTTTAGTTCCCTGAATTTAAGTGAGAAGGGAACTAAAAATTGAATTGAGTTGGCTCAATGTGACATGGGATGTGTTTTAGAGCTGGCACAAGGGATGCACAGCTGGTAGTGAATCCTTTGGGTACTGGCTGGCCATAGATCAGCTTAACCATGCCTTGAAACCTCACGGTTTCAAGGTTTCATGATCTGCTGAAGCCGGTGTGGAGTATGTGTTGCAACCAAAAGGGCTGATCTTCCCCCCCCCACCCCCCCTGCACACCTTTTTAGCTTTTGTGGTTGTGCTGTCCACTTCTCAAATCCAGCTGGTTGTGAATCAACATGAGTGCTAGTGCTGCCTGACTTCTTAGCCCTTTCGGTAAGGGGAGAGTAGGATTGTTCCTTTTAACAGCAATACAAATTTATGTTATCTAAAAATGCTTATAATTCATATACTAAACTGCAGAAGTATTGGTGTATGTATCATACTGTAAACCATATGCATGACAAAAACCACCTTCAGCTACTACTGCCAATTCAACCTACAAAATTGAGCATGCACTTGATCTTCAAAGGTTTTTCCCTGGAGTTCTCTTTAAATCACAGTCATAGCTGTGCCAATCTGGACAAACTAATCCTTTTATTCAGTAGAGCTACATTTAACAGAGTGATCAAAGCTACAGTGTGCAGAAATATTAGTATTCAAATCTGTAAAACACAAGGGAAACAAATTGTTCTATGAGCAGCAGAGCTAGCAAAACCTAGTTTCCTGTGGATTTGTATCCTCTGTCTGCTGTTGTATCCCACCACTGCAGTAACAGAGTCCTCATTACTGTCCTATTATCTTCTGTGACCTCCCTTATCACAATATGTTCAGCTCCTGCAGCCTGACTACGATGCTACTCCCTGTATAACCTACCAAGCTTTTTTTAGTTTGCTAGCTGGGCTAAAGGCAGCATGTGCTGTGACTATTGCAGAGCTATGTGTATGCTTGCTGGCTGCTGCCACAGAGGGAAAAAAAATCATATTCAAGAATTCTACTGATTGTAGAGCTAAGAGTTTAACTTTCGTGCTATTCTCTCTGCCTATTAGTTGCCATCTCTAAAAAAGGATTAGGATTTCATTATAGGACACATGTTATCTTTTTTGTCTTTCTTTTCAGAATCACTTTTTGGAAAGGTGTGTAGTGCCACTGAAAAGTTTCAAGTATACAACTTCTAGTAGTTCACTATTCTTCAAGATCAGTGTTAATTGTTGTTATAGCTTATTGCTGTTTAATAAAACATGTAATCCTTTTTAAAAGTATGTTAGGTTTGTAGTTTAAGTGTTTGGGGGCTTTTTTTTTGTTTGTTTTGTTTTTGTTTTTTTGTTTTTTCTTTTTTTTTTAAACCAAGTTTGGGGATCTGAGCAATTTTTGTATGGAAATGTATTGTCTCATATTAATCATGAATTTCATAGTAATGTCTTATGTTATTCGTGATGTTTTAGCCCCTTAGTTTAGTAGAATATATTCTTGTTATAAAACTCCAGTTGAATTCAAAGTTCTTAGGTTTTTTTCTATACCTTTTCCTGTGTATTATTCTGCATCTCTCAGTTACAGTTAACATACCTGGTCTTTTCTGATGCTTTTTGTCATCCCCTTTAAGATGACTGTCAACAACTTTCACCTTTTTTGAAACTGTTTTATTTTAATTAGAATTTCAAACCATTTTTTACGTTGTGTGCCTACTTGGAGTGCTGTATATTTACAAAGTGCCTACTTGGAATGCTGTGTTCAGTTTGTAACGTACCAATTGTAGTATTCTCCAAAACATTTTATAGACATCCTAACTTTTTTTTTTACTGAATATCATTCTTCAATGGATTATCTGGAGTGAACGTGTCTCTTTCTGAATTCGTTGTTAAAATCCAGAAAGTTGGCGAATAGAATATTCACCTTGACATGCAATACCTTGTTGATTGTTCTTTTTGTCTGTCATGTATTACCCTTTTTATCTAGCTTGGCTAGACTATCTGAAGTTCTTATAGTTCCTTCTCTTGTCTTAACCTTCGTAATTTTCGTGTGAGTGAGTTTTGCTACTTTTTGCTTTCTGGACCATTAGGGAATATGTGAAGTAGTTCTAGTACAGAACCCTGGCCTTCTGCTGTTAACCCTTTTCTGCAAATTAACAGACCACTTACTGCTTTTTCTTTTGATGCTTTGTTGCTGGCATCTAAATGCAAATAATGTTTTCCCCTAACACCAAGATTAATTTTACTTAATGGCTTCTTGAGACTTTGGGGGAGGCTTTTTGAAAGTCAGTTTTTCAGCAATTTCTCCTTAGTTCACTGTTGTTATAAAATTCTACTAGCCTAAAAAAGCAGTTTCCTTTCCAGAAACCATGCTGTGTATATTCTCTGATATCAACCTGTGTATGTTTTCCAACAGTATTCTCTAAACAATTGTTTCAGCTAGCTTGCTGAGGCATTAAAGGCTTGTTTGTTTGTAACACGCTAAATCATATTTACTGGCTCTTTTGAATGTAGGCAAGTACTGTGTTTTCTCACATTCTAATATTAGATATTTTTAGTAGGAGGTGAATGTAATTTTTTAATATTTACAAATTAATTTTTTTCTCACGTTCCTCTGACATAACCCTGTTCTGATTTCTGCTAATAAAATGAGAAAATGCAGAAGTACCAGATTTTCTCCAAATGAGATGTTAATGGTTTAGGTTTGTTAGCTCTGTTCCAATCTCCCAAATTGTGTAGTGGCGTGGCGGCAGCTGAGAAACGCGTGTGATCAGGTAGTCTTTCTTAGATTTTGAATTTAGGATCTAGGAGGTCTTGAATTCAGATGAAAGAAACACTGCGAGATGTGCAGTGGAAAGGGAACAAACAGGAGCATAGAGGTCTCCCTAATTAGTGAGCAGGCTGACGCCTATGACTTGTTTGTCCACCTATTTTTTGTATCCCTTTTCAGGAAGGAAAATATCCTGCAAACCCAACTCAGAGCGAGTCATTTAGCTTTTCTGAGGAGAAAAATGGCAGCCAGGGCTGTTTGGTAGTAGACCATTCTGCTGCCCACTAAGAGCTTGCGCAGATACAGTGTGCAGGAGGCAAAGCTATGAAACTGCTGTAGATGTTCTGGTGGAGAATAATCAGTAATGTTATTCCAGTAGAGGTGTAATAACTTTTTGACTAATATTTTGAATGAAAGCTGAAGCTCATGAAAACATTCAAATTTAATGTATTTTATCAACCTGGCAGTTTTGAGAGGGGGATCCAAACACTAAAATACTTTTTCTATATTTTAATTGGAATGTTCTGTTTTAAAATGTGCTTATTAAATGATTTTAAAACAGAATTGCCACACTGAATCACACTGACATTCTTTCTAGCCTAGTATCCTGTGTCTGATAGCAGCCATAAAAGAGAAAGTCGCGTACAGGAATCCAGAAGTTCCCTGATTCTTCACATGACCCATCTCAAAAACATCTGTAAGTGGATGCGTGGGGAACATTGAGAGCAAGATAAGTGTTAGATACTTTTCTTTTCGTGCTTTCTCTCCAGCTACTTTCAGCTCATGGAATCTCTGAGCCAGAGATTGTTTCTATTTATTCAGAAACTCTTGAATGATTTCTCTGCTGTGAACTTGTCCAGTTTCTCCTTGAACCCATTTTTCATCTCCATTGCATCCTTTCACAACAAATTCCACAGCTCTACTAGCTATTGCCTGAAGAGTCACTCATGTTTTGAAGGTGGCTCCTACTAGCTTCATTACCTGCTCTCTAGTGCTTGTGTTGGAAGAGGCAATGAACAGTCAGTGAGTGACTATCCTTTGCTTTTCCTGTCACTTGCCTCTGGCATCGTACCTTGAAACTGGGCTCCTTGGTCCAAAAGAGACCATTTTTCAGGTGCCAGTTCTTATATACTTAAGTAATTTTTGCTGAAACCATGCACATCTGTAAGAAGACAGATACTTCTTTACTAACTGCTTGAATTTTTTATTGAAAAGGAGAGGTGCTATTTGGGCACCAGTGCTTACTTGTGTTTCGCGATTGAAGTCAACCCAAGGAATAGCAACTGCAACTGAAGTTCAGGCTATAGGGGGGATGTTTACTGAGGAATTGCTTGACCCTGTGGAAATGACAGGTACTAAAGTAAGGATGAGGAATTCTCATCTGTGTCTCCAGGAAATGGCAATTCCTGTATAGCTGTTCCTGTGGCCATCTTTTAATGTGGTTAGAACATCAGCTTAGCAAGTCTTAAGTTTCAGTGTGATCTGATGATCTGGATCATAAAAAAATAGTAATAATAAAGAAACACTAGGATCTTTCTGAAATGATAAATAGCAAGTTTCCTATGTTAGTATTACAACTGTTGCAAACAGGCAAAGCAAACAAAAATTCAGCTCTTGTAATTGAAGAGCTGTGTTGATAGTGCATTGTCAACTTCCATTTTTTTAATTATCATCATATATATGAGTACTTTTGTGAAGAAAAGTAAATTTAGTGCTTATTGGTTTTCTGTAAACCTCTAAAGCCTTTATTTAACGGGGTGATTTGTAGAAGATAAATGCATAAGAAATAGATTCTGCAACTTACGTCTTGAGGTCTTATTAAGATGTTAATGGCTTGTAACTTAAAGTGTTTCTTTAAAAGCTGATTTTAAATAATAATAATAGTTGTTTTTTTTTTTTTTGTCAAATTGATCACTATCACGAAGACAAATCTGAAGATGCTTGTGATGCATTTTAACTCAGTGGTTACTTTTCTGTTGCCACTACTGATAGGCTATCATACCAGTTCTTGTGGAGTACAGGTGAAGATAGATAACTGAAATCCAAGTCTGATCTTGCAGTTATTGGAATATACGCTTAAATTCGGTCATAAGAATATCTGTGGAAAGTTCTGCATTTATGTCTGCATAAATGTTTGGTGCATCAGTAGCTACAAACGTAAATTTGTCAAACTTCTTAGTGACGTACTTTTGTTCCCTCGGAACAAAACTGATTGTCAGTTTTTCATTGATAACACAATCTAAAAAGTACTGGGAACTTTTCATTAGTCTAAGCTTGCATTTATTTATTTGGAAGAGCAAGAAGTTGATCTCTGAAGAGTGGGATTTTTCAAGTACGCTTAAGTAATTTAGGAACATAAATTCCATTGACTTTGTACTGTGAGAGGAGTAGAATTGAACTGAAGCAGAGGATTAATTTTGGAAGTTAAGCAAACTGAAAAGTGCAGTTGATCACAAATATCAGGCAGCATATTGTGTTATGGAGGTCTCATTCTTGTACGAATCTTCTTAAGCCTAAATGAACATCTGACTGTAAAATTGTTGAAACACTTGGTCAGGTGTGGGCAGGGAGAATTAGCAAAATGTCAATTCAGAACTTAATTAGGAAATCATTATGTTTAAACTTATTTTTAATCGCTGTTTAGAAGTCATGTTTATTCACTCTCAGGGAGGATGTAGGAAAAGCATTGTGTAACTCTTTAGAATCGGTGTCTTTGCAATAGTTGTTGTACTGCTGTTTTCTTTGCCAGCACACGTCAGTGGTGCAATAGTAGGCAAAAGACTCCAAAGTCCAAGAAAAGCTTTAAGTGAAAACCTTAGAAGATGGTTACAATTAAGTAAAATTACCTGTCCATTTTTGCTATGAAATGAGACGGTAGTTTTTTTGCTTCTTGACTGCTCATTGATTAACTATTTGTTTGGCAGTAGCTAGGAAGACTGCAAAACTTGTCCTATGACTCGTTTCAGCTATCGGTTGTCTTTCTGTGCCTTATCAGGGTTCTTGACAATAGTTTAATTGAAAAGTTTCACATGCTATTGAAGTGTTATTGTTAGAATAAGCACTTAATTCCAGAAGGAGGATATAATCTCATGGCTTGATAGTGAGAGTCACAGTGTAGGGGAAGGGATGCTATCACTGTCCTAGATAGGAGACTTGTTTATTTTATAAATACAGATTATTTTTCCTGAATAGCAAAGGACAGAACCTTGGCTGATTGTAAATATCTCTGAGTGGAGACAAATATTTTACCATCATTCGGTTACAAGAACTTTCACTGAGAGTTCAAATGCTACATCCAGTGTAACAAATGGGAATCTTGTCCCTGAGAAATTGCAGTTAAAAGGGATGAAACTCGCTTGTTTATTTTTGCTTGGGTAATTGTGCATATAAAAAAACCCAGTAGTTAGCTTGACAGAAGCAGTATATGAGATGAGAAATGGTAGCAGAATGATTTCAGATTACTTCTACACTGGCTTGCCAGTAGGACAAAGGGTATTCCACTGTTAAATATGAGTAATAGAGTGCATATACATACTTTTTTCCCTTCAGATCTTGTTTTGCTTTATTGTCTGTGTTAATGTGTTATGCAGCTACAATACTTGTATGTAACTGCTGGTAAAAATGTCTTTCACAGTTTCTAAATACAGTGGTTTAGAGGAACTATATCTGCCTGGCTTTTTTGCCTAGCTGATGGTGACTAGATGGAAAGATGCCTCTTTTTTTTTTTTTCTTTTCTTCTCTTGGCCCAGTCTCCAATCACAGAATAATGGAGCTGACTTGCTAGCAAAGCAAGTTTAGAATTTGCAAGTAAGGGAGAAGAGTTCACTGTAATTCTTTCAAGGATTGCTGATATTGAACAGCTAAAGTTATTAGGGCAAAAATACTGATCTTGCTTGGAGGAAGTTTGTGGCCATAGTCATGTTAGAGCTGGTTATCAAGAATAGTTACAAAAAACCCCACACAACTACACTGAACACTGGGGAATTAAGTTCAAACTTTGTCTGCTTCAGTTTAATTGAAAGCAATGGACAAAAGTACTCAGAGCATTTTTGATCTTTGCTCACTACAGCTCTTCTCATTTCTTTTGTTTGTCAAATCCAAATGAATCTTTGGATCCAAACTGAGTGCATCCATTGAGTGATTTCGTTGTTGTATGGAATTATGGTGCTCTTTTTATTATAGGTTGTCAGTGTTGCATAGGAAGCTTTGCGTAAGTCATTAATATGATAAATTTGAACTTTTGGCGGAGGGGATACCTTCACCAAGAACCCTAAACTTTTCCGTTGATGAATAGGCATGAAAGTTTGCATTGCACTTACTGTCTTTTAAGAAGTCAATGCTAAGGTTTTTTATTATCAGTTTAAGGAAGTGGAGAAGTTAACAGATTTTAGAACTTTTGAGTTGGTGATTTTTAAGAAAGCATAGTTAAATGCATTCTATGAGGTTTCTGATGTTTCATAGACTAACAAAAGGTTGCTTTATTAGTAGCTTTAATGAACAAATCGCTTTATTGGCTTAGACATACTGGTTGCTTTGTCGGTCCAAACAGCTATGGGTTCTTGTTTCAATTCACCATTGTGCAAGAGTAGAGAAGTGATAGCCATTGACCTTCTGTTAAAGCACAATAAAAAGTTTTTTGTGAAGAAGGAAAGTGTGCGGGGAAAAGAGTAATACAGTTCTCTGACTTGAGTTCAGCAACGTAAAAATCAAGAGTCCCTGTACCTCTCTTGTTGCTTTTCTTGCTAGGTGGCTCAGTATAGTGAACCACCTGAAACAAGAAAAGGCGAGACTGACTTTCTGAAGGCTGTTTTTCATGGAACCTGTGTGTAAAGTAAGAAGGTATTTGTATTGTAGCTGTAAGGGAGCATATCAAGTAGGTACTTACTTAGTTCTGAATGGAAAGTGTGTTAGTCTTCAAAAAAATTCTTTTTTATTATTGATTGTCTGGTTTGTTTTATTAAGTGTTTAACACACATAACTTAACCATAGCCTTTGATTGAATTAAGTGACCATATTTTATTTCTTGACTTACTTCCTAAGAATTTGTTTAAATGAGCAAATAGTATTTTTTTTTTCTGGCTGTGTGGTTAAGACAAAGAGGAAATTTGTTAGATGCTTTAGACTTTTGTTAACGATAATGATTAGTGTTCAAAGTCTGTGTAATGAAAGGATGCTAAATTAGGTGGGATGACACTGCAGTCCCCCAGCTCATTCTTGGAGTTATCAGATTGCTTTAAAAACTTACCATTTTACTTGTAAAAGATGAGCATCTTCCTGTAACTAGAATAATAGTGTTGCAGTTGAAGCTGGGGATTCAGATAGATTTGCCAAATGTATTTACATTACATAACACGTGAAGTTATAATCATGATTAAAAGGATTAGGAACTTTCTTTTTAATGAAAGCACTGTACGAGAACAATTTACCGTTCTCTGCAAATACTTTTTTTTTTTTTTTTAGGGTGGTGGAGTACAGTGCAGCTCAGATGTTCTGTAGCTGGCTGGTTTCTGGTTTGCAGATTTGCACTGGAGCACTTGTCATTTGTGGAAGCAGCTGCTGGAATATATTTTACACTTTAGTTATACTTTGAATTTTGTTGTAGGGATCGTGTTGTATGCTTGGCAGTTATGATGTGTTGGGCCTAGTTCATAGCGGTGTCTCTATTTGTATTACAATAAAGTGTTTGAATTCTTGTTTTTCTCATGGGGCAGTTTTGTGCCTTAATGTGTTCCTAATTCCTCAGGAAAGCAAGTTTTTCTTGAGACAATTTCTTGGGGAAAACTAAGAAAAGTAGTGAAGCTGTCCTTGCATAAATTTATCTAGATTTCATTTTTGAGACAGTTGTTCCCTAAAAACTTGTTTTTGAAGTTAGGAATGAGATTGGGTGATCTTGTATATGAATACATTGGGGAGAAGCAGTGCACTGAGAATGTGTTCAGACTATGCATTGCCGATCTTGTTCAGAGAGGAGCTGACTTGCCATCATGCTTTGGTTAGCAGTGCTATATAGCTTAGCCGTGCTATTTAGAGGAAGTACCTTTTGACTTTCTTTAGTTTTCTTCTGAATCTTATAGCATCAAAATGTCATTAATGTAAAATTTGCATGGCTTTGCAGGGAGGGAACTTAGAACAAGAAAGCATTATTTTTTCATTTTCCCTTCCCATGAGGACATGGGTTGGAGTTATTCGTTGCCATTGTATGTAGTGCCCTCTTTCCTACCTCTTCTGGTTACTGCCTTCCCTGCTTTTCATTTTTCTCTCTGTAATCTTTCAGCATGTGCTAGGAGGTTTGTTTTGCTCTCTAGTGCATTCTTTTCTTGGTGCTATCTCCCAGTCTCCTTCTGGCTGCAGTTTTTTCCTATTTGCTCTCCTCCCCAGTAAAATCAACAAAATCTATGGGTCTTACATATTCGCACACCAGAATGTAATGTACTTAATACAGTTCACCAAATGTTCTTATGGAGTAAAGGGAGGGAAAGCACACAACTGCTAAGCACCCAAATGAACTCTCATCTACAAATTAGAAAAGACCTAATCACTCTATTCTTTCAGGCAAGCAAGGTATCAAGAGGAACTGGGTAGTCAGAGTTTAACCAAGGTGGGCCTAAAGGAACCTTCGGAAGACACATCTGGGTCTTTAAGTATGGGATTATGCAGTCTGTTATGGCCTCAAGAGAGAATGGCACAAACTTTCCCATTCCTTTAAATCTTTGATATATCACCGGTAAATAGTAATTGTCTATTTTGCCCTCCTTGAACGACAAAGGCATTTTAACTTTTCCCATCTTCCTTGAAAAATCTCTCTCCATTCCACAGGTTTTCAGCTACCTGATATTAATTAACATGGCCCACATGAAATCAGAGCTCATATTCTCAACTTGAAGTTGTTCTAAAGGTTGTTCTCTGTCTTTTTGAAATCTGGAGGTTTTCTGTACCTGGTCTTGTCAGCTACATCAGTTTGACTAATAGAAGAGATTTTTTGCTCTGTAGTATCAGTGCTTCTAACACTCTTCTCCAGACCAAAATTGTTGTCTTAGAAAACTCAGTTTCATTTAATTTGAGCAGAATGTTAACCTGGCCTTACAATGTTCAATTTCCCCAGCTTAGAGTCTACTCTGCCTTGAGTGAGACTCTGGCTTGTTCGGTTTCCATAGGGCTTCTGTCTTCATCACTGCCTCGCTAATCGGAAGTTATTTTTAACTCACGTAGCTGACTTTTTCATCAGTCCTTTGGGGGTGGAGATGTAGACAGAGCAGTGGCATGATAGCTGAAAGAACTGGGGTTTCTATTCCTAGCTTCTGCCACTGACTTTCTCTGAGATTCTCTTGTTTAAGAGCATAATATTGCTTTTTGTGCCTCATCCTCTATAAAATGAGAGTACTTAGACACATCTGTAAAATATTTCGAGATTTTTGGGTAAACACTATTCTGAGTATTTGTATATGTTTCAGGGGATCACAGTCTGTGATGATAGTATAATAGAGTTTTATTTCTTTGTGGAAAAGAAGCAGCACCAGTAGCTCACCATTCTGCATTCAAATGGCAGTCTAACTTCTGTAATATTCTTAAGTTAATGTGGTCTTTAACATATGTATAACTATTCATTGTTTAATGGGAGCGGTGACTTGAGTTGCTGTTAGTTTTACTGGACATGAGATGTTTTCATGAAAACAGGGGGTTATATTAATTGCTTCAGTGTTTGTGGAACTGTTTTAGCAGGTGCTAAATTTCTGTCCTGTTGGTATTGTTCAAAACATGTTTAATGAAACATAAATATTGTTTTCCTGTAATGCTCGCAATATCCACGATAGACCCACAAACTCCAAATGAGAAGTTACTCTGCTTAATGGTCCACATCTTATGTTTTTTCACTCTCATGGAAACAGCTTACTGCTATAGTTGCTGCATTAATCCATAATCCAATAAAGGGGATTTATTTGAGGGGTTGAAGGCAGAGAGAAGAAAAAAGAATGTGTCTATAGTGCACTGTGGGCAATAGTTACGCTAAAAATAAGATAGAGCTCTTGAATGGCTCCGTGTTTGCCTTTCTCAACGTGTGAGACATACACACTAAAGTTTCACAGTTGAATTTTAAGGTGCAATTACATCCTTTCTCCTACCCCTCAAGGAAAAAGACCACAGCAACAAACCAAACAATCAACTCGGGCCCAAGTTGTTCTTCCTGTTATTTCAGCTGTCACAAACGAAGGGATAACCAGGCCACTGCTTAAATCCATACAACTGGCCTGCATTAAATATCATATGATATTAAATGAATGCTGACCCTCCAGCTTTGAACTGTGTCAGTTCAGTGTACAACTCTACTGTGGTAGACCTAGCACACCTCTAGTAGCATATATGCACAAATATATGACTTCAAGTCTCTTCTGAAATTAAGCATTGTATAGGTATGTCTCGTGTTGAAGCTCCCATGTAACTTACATGTAGTAAAATGTTTGAATTAAAGCCATTCCCGATTGCAAAGAATGCATATGAATGGCTTGTAACCTGTAGCTGAAGGAGGGCTGGCAGATTCTGCATGTGGATTTTTAAAGCTTTAAAGACAAAATTGAAAGAAGGAATGCATCAATATTTATTGACACTGATGAGTATTTACTAAAAATTCAGTGACAGTCTGGTTCCTCCAAGGGTACGCTGACAGGCATTGCTACAAGTTTTCATGTTGATACCTTATTGCTGGAATTGCACACTTTTTTCTTTTCCCTCAAAGGAAGCTGAGACCTTGATGTATCGTTCTTTGAGTTTGGTGCTTCATAGAAACTGAATGCAGGATCTTCGAACAACATTAGTTGTTTTTGCTAGAGTTTGAAAGGTACAATTATGTGACTCAATCTGTGGAAAGTGAGCTCTGTGGAGTTTTTGACTCCAATTGTCAGGTACAATAATTTTCATTCCTTGCCGCCTCTTCTGATGTGAAGGCTTTGCCTATAATTTTTAATGCAGTTTGTAAAGAACTCTGAAGAAACTTTATCAAAATGCTCAGACTTCTGAGAAAAGATGTCAGTACTTACCTTTCTTCTTTTGAATATGAGTTCACCTCTAAGAGCTGTTAAATGCCCTATCTGGATCTTGTGAATCGCTGTCTGTAGAGATAAGATAGACTATTCATGCTTTATTTGAAAATGTTGCTTGTTTCCCATGTCTGAAATGAATTTCACAAAATAGCCAGGAAGACATGATGATTTTTAATGCTTGAAAATTTCTCATGCTAGAATCGTCATTTAATGAATTAGTGCTTTATTCTGATTTCCAGTGTACAGTTTAGATATGAATAATGGTACTGCGCTCTTAGGGGTAGATATAAAAGCCTGGAAATCATTTGGTGCTCAGAGATACACACATATTTCCCCGTGGGTCAAATTAATTGGAAAGAAGTTTTGAACAGGATTAAGCGAAGGCATATGAATTATAGGCCTAAATTTTGTTTTTGGCACCTGCCATCATGTGATACTATCAAAGCCTTGAGCTGTCTACAAAATGCTCGAGCCTGTGGGCTGCAAAGAGAAGCGTGCAGACATCACCAGAGTGTAATCCACAAAGCATTGCCTGCCTGGGACTGGAAACAGCGCAGGCAAAAACTGCTGTGAGCGTCCAGGAGATCTTGACGCAAGGTGAGGAGAGGCAAAAAATGGCTCTAGCAAGCTTGTCTCGGTTTGAGTCCATGTTCTAGGTAGTAGTGAAGGGCAGGGGGAGCTTGACACATCCCTCTGGGTCAGCTACAGCAGTAGCTAGCAGGCAGATCCGGTGTTCTGGCCTGCAGCTCCTCATTCCTCTCTCAGCTGGCAGTGGACTAGTTGCTTCTAAAAATAGTACATGTTACAGATGCTCGTGTTAGCACTGCATGAAGGAATGGGATCCTTCTGCTTTGTGTGGGTAGAATTACAGTCCCCGAACACGAGCAGAAGCAGAGCTGCAGGAACCCACGTCCTGGTGAACATTGGTGTCTGGAGCACCTGAATCTGCTTCTGGTGCTAATCAGCTGGCTTATATATTGTTTCTTGTAAGAGTAGGTTTTGCAGGTCTGTGAATACTGTCATGCTAATTTAAACAGCAGCCAGCAGGAGGGTCTAGCATGCGGTATGCCATCAGAAAAGATTGGGTTTTTTCCTTTATTTTGAGTTTGGGTATTTGTATAAGGGACATTCAGATTTTTGGAAGGAAATACTCCTCAGATTAGATTGTTAAAGTAGAATTCTTTTAGCAAAGACAGTTGTCTTTTTTTAACAAGATTAGTGAATTTAAGGTCAGTTTCATTTTCACCCTTACCTTCTTTTGCTTCACTATTGAAGTGGTAATTACTAGGAGAGAGTACTGTGTCCCATTTAAGTTTTAATTCTTTTCTGTTTGTTCATTCTGAGTGCTGCTATTTTATAAAGTCAGATACAATGTTTTGTTAGCAAACAAGTGGGAATTATAAAGGAAACAGCCCTTCCTTCTCTCACAAATGCTTCCATTATTCTTTCTTATTAGTTAGATACAATTTTATGTCATGGGCCAAACTTGAGGTGATAGCCAAGCTGGAAATGATAATAATGTCTCAGCTGTGGGAAATGGATAAGGTTACTGATAAAATTCCTGTTTTGAAAGGTGTCTGGTGTCTTCTTGAGAGTCTTCTGTCTTTTCTTTGTTTAGATACTGGCTTTGCTAACTCTTATAGTAATACTTTTGCTGTTTTTTTGTCCTTTTTTATTGTTTTGGTTTGCCTTTTTTTGAGAGATTGGAATTTAGTATTATACTGACAATATGATACCTCAAACTATTGGAAATTGTGGCATGGATTATAAAGAATTGAGTTTTATCCAGTTAAAATAGGAGGATACATGTAATGAATGCAATATTTATTTTCCTGTTTAAATACTAATATCATAAAAATATTTAGATGGCCACAGAACTGAAAGATCTTGCAGGATAATTTAATAATACTGCATATGAATCTGGATGCAGACACAGATTTAGCTGTTAATCTGAATATCTCAATTTACTAGAGTATTGCACAGAAAACCTGGGTGGCTGTATGCAAGTTACTGAGAACCTGAGACATGTTGTTATTGAGAGTAGTTTCAAAGTTGTCCCAAGAATTGTTTGCCTATCCAGTACCTTGTGGTAATTCACTCTTAAAATAATGAAGGCCTGGATCAGCTGAGCTTACATGTGTGAGAATTCATATATATACATATAGATGAATGGACCAACTGCTTCAAAGCGGTCTATTGGATTCTGGGTATACAGTAGAATGACAGGTATGGTGCTGTAGACCAGAGTGCTTACTCTATTTGTGTCTCACACATCCATATTAACATAGAAAAATGTTAGATGCCTTTGGTACAGACCAAGCAAGACCATGTTGGGGTGTTTCTTGATGTTTATCCACTTCAGTGATGTTCTGTTTGCCAGAAAGTGAAATTTATTCTGTCTGCTGGTACAAGGTAAGTAAACAGAATTGCTAGTTTTCCATACCTGGTGCTAAAATTAGATTGACTGTTCAAAGAATTTGAAAGACCCCAGGGACCGTTAAAGAGTTGCTTTGACATACCGTCCTTTAATCTTATGCAAACTAAACCAAACAGAAAATAAAATTGCAAACCCTCCTTAATATCAGAGACTGATTGCTAGGCTCTTTAGCTGTTTCAGTAGAAAACTTGGCATCCTGTCTCTTTTGATACTGCAGATTCCCATTACTGTAAATTTAGCTACCTTTCCACGGGTATCTGCATCTGTGTTGCTCTGTGAGGTTTTTTCTTTGTAAATCATGGTCTGAAAGCAGGTAGGGAGAGTACTGCCTTAGAACAGTAACAGAGAATAAGCTTGTCTAATTTTATGTACCTAATTTAACAGCACGTAAGCCATTAAAGGACTGGTGTACAAGGTCGGTAGTAAGTTCTTGCCTATGCAGTGGTTTTTCTTTAGTCTGAGAGCAGATAATGTTACATTACATTCATTACCCCTACCAGGAGAGATGAGCCTTGGTCTCTGAAAGCATCATTGAAAAAATGCCTTGCCACTTCTGTTTGCTCTCTCTTCCAATTGCAAAACAGAATTGTTGTGTGAGTAGCTTGATTCACCAGGTTGGAACTGTTTGAGGTTATTGTGGATTACTCATGGGAACTATTGCATCTTGAAAAGTTCATTATTCCAATGCTTATAAAAAATTAAAAGAAAAATAAAAATCCTCTACAGCCAAGGTATCATTAGTGGTAGTTTCAGACAGATCCTAGGAGAATGAGCCCTTGATGGGACCAAAAGATCAACGTTAAATGCTCTGTTAATGGCCTATTAATGTTTTGTATTTCTTTGTGTGAGGTTGCATACAACTGCTTCTTCCTTCTCCCTCAGTTAACTGATTAAGCAGGGACCTCAGGGAGGCTGTTGAAACTTTCTTATAGAAAACTGAGAAAATACATGGATTAATGTGTAGGCTGTTTTGTTGCTTAATGTTTCCACCAAAGTCGTCCTAAACACATCAACATCTGTAAGCATGCACTGGCATTCATAGATCTGTTAAATTGTCTCCATCTTTCAAACAGGACAAACTTAATGCAATGCCTCACCTCTTTATGATTGTCTGTTTGGACACTTGGTGATCAAAATGCACAAATAACTATTCATCTTTCACAGTGACCATAGCTTAAATTTCGGTGCCTTTTGTAAACTTAACTTGAAATTATTCTCACTGTAGCTTCATATGTATGGTATGGCACGTATTTGTTTTCTTCATGTTACTGCTAAATTGCTGAAATCATTTCATCCTTGTCCAGCAGTTGCAGTTTTGTTCTGTTTAGTAGAACTAAACCTATATAATCATAAAGAATAAGTTCAGATTGCATTGAAAATGCCCTTTAAGTTTTGATTTGGAGGTTTTAAGGCTGCACAGATATAACTGAGGACCTAATTGGGATTTAGAATTTCTACTGCTGTATCTGAAATCAAAAAAGATCATCTCGACATTCCCATTCTATTCTCTGTTACCAGCTCTGATAATTAGCATCTACTTTGATCCCAAATTTCAGTCAGCCCACAGGAGTTATTCACCAGTGTCATTTCCTTCTTCAGAATAGAAAGGAAGAGGCAACAGCAATAACTCAAAGATTTAGCTCTGAATCTCCAGCTGAATCCTAGGTCATCTTGACAGACAACCTGAAACAGTTTGTTCCCTTCCTGTTACCTTGGATGTATAACTGTACCATTGAGAAAATAATTTTGGCATACCATTAAGATTTTGCAGTGTGTATGAATTGGGGGTCAGAAGATCTCAAAAGTGTGCAACTGAGATCTTACGCCCATGGCAGCGTGATAAGGATACTCTTCGTTTTGTCACCAAAGTGTTGCACTCAAAAATGCATGTGTTTGACAGAGTTCTTAGCAAGCTGCTTTGACTCCTGATAGAAAATTTTGCAATTAAAAAAAAGGCTGTGGTTGCAACTTACTGTTTCTCTATTTAGAGTTAAGTACTGTGCTGTGTTTTGTATGATGTGATCTTTCTGAAGCAACGTCAACTGTAATGTTAGTAATGGAGGAGTACACTAGAGGGGCCCTACTTCATCCATGTTCTAGTTTGTCCTCCATCTACCTTAAAGCTTTGCAGTAGTTACCTGTAGTATCTATTGCTTTTGGATATGGATAGTAAAGCATACTTTAAATATTGCATAAAAATGTTCTCCAGCCTCCTCCTTGTTCTATCATATGCCCGTAGTGATGTAAGTCGATAAGAAGCCACGTACTGAGTTGATGAAGGAAAAAAAGCCCTTTATCTTTTGTAGATATTTAGAAAAAACTGTGTTCTGAAGGCATTGACTCTGCTTTTGCCTCTTCAGCTTTGAATAGCAGTATTGATGTTTATAGTGAATTGTGATTATTTAAATTAGATCTCTGAAATACAGCAAAATGAATTTATTTTCTGTTTCGGGAAGTCACCATGGCTTTGAACTGTGAAGCGTTTCCTCCTTTATCTCCACTAGAGAACACTACCAGCTGCGCTGCTAAGGCCTCTCATATTTACCAAAATGCTGATTGTGATGTGACAGTCGGTCCTGTGTAAAACGTCATTAGAAATTCTATTAACCTCCTGTTATCTTGTCACATGTGCTCATTAAGAGAAACTAGGGCCAGAAGGGACTTTGGGAGATCATTGAGACTGTATCTAGAGCAATGTCTGTCAGGAATGTTTTGATCTCTTTTTAAGTCTTCAGTGAAGGAAAGTCTATGTTTTCCCTAGCCAGTTTCTTCTGCCACTTTGTGATCTATAGACTTGCCCTACTGCTTTGCCCCCTTCTTCTCGGTGTCACCTTTCCTGCAGCTCAGTTCCATTTTTTCCTCTGTATTTGCTGTAGATAGGATAAATAGTATTTAGTTTCTTTCCTCCATACACACATACTTTTTACTTTTAAAGAGTGCTATTTTCCTTTCCTCACTCTTGTCGTCTAAGCCAGAGGTTAACAAATCTGCGTGGCACTGTAGCATTGTCAGTGGTGATGGGTGCGGGCATCCAGCGGTGAGACAACTGCATCTAAAATCACTACCTGTGGCAGTTTCTGGCTCTGCTGGGCCATGTAACACACTGAGGTGGCGTGTGTGTCAGCTGAGGTGCATTGCCAGCGCTCAGGAGTTTGTGCTTTATAACTGGCATCTTGCCGAGGAGGGACCGTGACGACAGGAGAGCTGTGCAGGGCTGAGGCTTGGCCTCCGCCACGCTGTAGGGGTTGGGAGCACTCCTGCGCTGGAGGCTGAGGAGGTGGCAGCAGCAGAGGGCAGGGTGGCTGTGGCCTGGGAGTGCGCTGTGGAAGGAGTTGTGCTGAACCTTGCTAGTTTTGCTATGCTCAGCGACAAAAAAAGGTGGAGAAGCACTGCTTCTAACTGAATAACTCCAGTTTCTTCAGTCTTTTATTGTAAGTTGCCATTCCAGGCCTTTGATTGTTGTTGTTTCCTCTATTCATAGGTAAGATGGTGAAGACTGAAGTTGTTTCTTTTGTTCGATTTGTGAAAGTGTGGTCAAAGGAATAACGTCAATAGGATTTTTTTTTTTTTTTTTGTATTTGCAGTACTTCCATCTTCTGTCGAAAGTGGCATTATGGAGAAACTGTTTGATTTTCACACTTGTGGATTCAGGGAAGCTGGTACCTTTTTCATACTTGGGTTACTCATTTCTCTACACTTGCTTCAGACAGTATAGTTTCAGATGAAAATTTGGACTGACCTAGGGGAGAATGCAAATGACAGACTACTTTAATGTGCAAAAGTCTGACTTCTGTTTTATAAAACGTAGAATCAGTTCTCCTTGCTTGTTCAGTCACTGTTTTGTGTTTGCAGTCTCCAGAGTGGAGGGCAAGGATTTAAAATCGAGTATGACTACAGCTCCTCCCAGTGGTGGGTCTTTCTCTGCTTCTTTTTGCTGGTAAGGCAATGCCAGACCAAGTGGTATTCTGAGAAACAGCACCCATTTTTTGCAGAGGTGGGAAGGGGTCATTTTAGGCCTGACTCGTGGGATCAGTATTAAGGAACTGACTGTGTGTCTGTAGCAGCCCACTGGACAGAAGGACTGCCAGAAACATTGGTAAGGTCTGCTCCCTCATTCAACATCACTTCATGCTCTCTCAATACGGGTATGAAAAATAGCATGTCTCCACAAAGAAAGAAACTGCTGGTGTTGTTTTGCACATGCAATCTCCCTGATTCTTCCTGCAGAAAATCTGTGAGATTGGTATTCTATCTACATAGTTAAACCTCTCGTCCCAGCTCTCATCATCTGGCATCATGATTGCTGCAGCATCCTTTTATCAGGCCTTTACAAATGCAGTCTTGCTCTTCTTGTATCAACTCAGACTATTGCTGCATGCTGAATTTTATTCTTGTACAACAAGCCATTTCAGAAGTGTTTGGGCAGTGCTTCCAGGAGGCAGTGGAGAAGATACAATGACTGTTGGCTCCAACTGTTTTTGGCTCTATGCCAATCCATGTAATTTTGAAATCTTTTCTGTGCTGGTGTTTGTCTATATATGACTCTGACAATCTGAGTATATAACATTTCATATTGTTAAAAATTGCACAGATTTTTGAAAATCATTTACTCATTAGAGACTTTCTCTTGTGTTTCTAATTGCACAGGCAATTGCATTTATCGAATTCCATTCCAGTTCTGCTTACAGTGTTCCCTTTTTCTTACATCCTTAATTGGTAAGCATCTATATGCATCGACAGACTTGCACTGCAAAGTGCAAACGCTCCACCACGTCCTTGGAGGTTTTCAAGACCTAACTGGACAATATCCTGAGCAACTTGGTCTGAATTCAGTGTTGACCATCATTTGAATAGAAGGTTGGATTAAAGACCTCCTGAGATCCCTGAAGTTGAAACTAGTCTGGGTTTTTTTCTTTTTGTGCATAGAATGAAAATCTGGCTCTATTGTCAGTAGTAGAGGCCAGAGCTTCAGTGCTGTAGGACTAAGCCAGCTTCAGTGCTGGAGGACTAATCCAATGCAGAGTCAAGAGCTCAGCTTCCACTGACTCCTATCAGTGTACTGGAGCACCAAACAAATATATCAGAAATGCCCTGCATTTTCCTGTCTCTTTGCTTTGGGTGGAGTGCTAGGATGTGCTTCAGTGCATGTGCACAGCTGCAGGAGAAGCCTTCTGGCTCTGAGTATGTATGCACTCCATACTCTGTGGAAGATGTAAAACTTTGAAGTGACTTGAGCATCATTAGTGATGTGTGCTTCACATCTTGATAATCTCAGTTCCTAGCTGTTAGATTGTACTGGCCTCATCTCTGTATGGTTGCTGTCCTTCACCTCCATTACATCAAACAAATACTGTTTATACTTTCTTTTTTTTTTAAACTAATCCAGCTTCAGCACTGGAGGACTAATCCAATGGAGAGTCAAGAGCTCAGCTTCCACTGACTCCTGTCAGTGTACTGGAGCACCAAACAAATATATCAGAAATACCCTGCATTTTCCTGTCTCTGCTTTGGGTGGAGTGTTAGGATGTGCTTCAGTGCATGTGCACAGCTGCAGGAGAAGCCTTCTGTTATAAAAGCAAGTGATGACATTTTTTTTCACAAGAAATTTGAGATTGGAATTTTTCTTAATTAGATGTTATTGACTGTTGACATTAAAAAAAAAAGCCTCAATTTTGATTATAGGGAGATAGAGCAGAATAACACTGGGGAGCTAGAGTAGACAAAAAAAAGTGTGGTTTCTACAACCCTTTTCTCATTTTTACGGGCAAAAATCAAACATCAGTGTATACTGGTGTGCGTGTTAATGTATTGTTTTACAATGTGGTACAGTTGACTCTTTTTTTTTCTTTTTTTTTTTTTTTCCTCCTTTTTCTTCCTCCTTCTGATCCTCCTTTCAGTTTCATGGAGTCATAAGGCAATTTAGGGTCTTTGGAGGTCATCTAGTCCAGACCCCCACTCAAAGCAGGACCAGCTTAGATGAAGCTGCTCAGGGTTGCTATTCAGGTTAAGTTTTTAGTATTTCCAAGAACAGGTATTCCACAGCTTCTCTAGACAGCCTGCTTCAATATTTAGAATCATAGAATCATTAAGATTGGAAAAGACCTCTAAGATCATCGAGTCCAACTGTCAACCCAACACCACCATGCCCACTACACCATGTCCCTAAGCGCCTCATCTACACGTCTTTTAAATACTTCCAGGAATGGTGACTCCACCACTTCCTGCACTGGGCAGCCTGTTCCAAGGCCTGATCACTCTTTCAGTACAGAAATTTCTCCTAATGTCCAGTCTAAACCTCCCTTGGCGCAACTTGAGGCCATTTCCTCTCATCCTATCGCTAGTTACTTGGCAGAAGAGACCAACACCCACCTCGCTACAACCTCCTTTCAGGTAGTTGTAGAGCGCGATGAGGTCTCCCCTCAGCCTCCTTTTCTCCAGACTAAACAACCCCAGTTCCCTCAGCTGCTCCTCATAAGACTTGTGCTCCAGGCCCTTCACCAGCTTCGTTGCCCTTCTTTGGACATGCTCCAGCACCTCCATGTCCTTCTTGTAGTGAGGGGCCCAAAACTGAACACAGGATTCGAGGTGCGGCCTCACCAGTGCCGAGTACAGGGGCACAATCACCTCCCTGCTCCTGCTGGCCACACTATTCCTGATACAGGCCAGGATGCTGTTGGCCTTCTTGGCCACCTGGGCACACTGCTGGCTCATGTTCAGCCGGCTGTCGACCAGCACCCCCAGGTCCTTTTCCTCTGGGCAGCTTTCCAGCCACTCTTCCCCAAGCCTGTAGCGTTGTCTGGGGTTGTGGTGGCCAAAGTGCAGGACCTGGCACTTGGCCTTGTTGAACCTCATACAATTGGCCTCGGCCCATCGATCCAGCCTGTCCAGGTCCCTCTTCAGAGCCTTCCCACCCTCCAGCAGATCAATACTCCCGCCCAACTTGGTGTCGTCTGCAAACTTACTGAGGGTGCACTCGATCCCCTTGTCCAGATCATTGATAAAGATACTGAACAGGACCGGCCCCAGTACTGAGCCCTGGGGAACACCGTTCGTGACCGGCCGCCAACTGGATTTAACTCCGTTCACCACAACTCTCTGGGCTCGGCCGTCCAGCCAGTTTTTTACCCAGCAAAGAGTGCACCTGTCTAGGCCGTGAGCCGCCAGCTTCTCTAGGAGAATGCCATGGGAGACAGTGTCAAAGGCCTTACTGAAGTCCAGGTAGACCACATCCACAGCCTTTCCCTCATCCACTAGGCGGGTCACCTGGTCATAGAAGGAGATCAGGTTGGTCAAGCAGGACCTGCCTTCCATGAACCTGTGCTGGCTGGGCCTGATCCCCTGGTTGTCCCGGACATGGCTCGTGAGCGCCCTCAAAACGAACCGCTCCATGATCTTCCCCGGCACCGAGGTCAGGCTGATCGGCCTGTAGTTCCCCGGATCCTCCTTCTGGCCCTTCTTGTAGATGGGCGTCACATTGGCGAGCCTCCAGTCGTCCGGGACTTCCCCAGTTAACCAGGACTGCTGGTAAATGATGGAGAGTGGCTTGGCAAGCTCCTCCGCCAGCTCCCTCAGAACCCTCGGGTGGATCCCATCCGGCCCCATAGACTTGTGAGCGTCCAGGTGGCGTAGCAGGTCATTAACTTCTTCCTCTTGGATTATGGGGGGTTTATCCTGCTCGTCATCCCTGTCTTCCAGCTCAGGGGGCTGAGTACCCTGAGGATAACTGCTCTGACTATTAAAGACTGAGGCAAAGAAGGCGTTAAGTACCTCAGCCTTATCCTCGTCCTTGGTGGCAATATTTCCCCCTGCATCCAATAAAGGATGGAGATTCTCCTTGGCTCTCCTTTTGTCATTAATATACTTGTAAAAGCATTTTTTGTTGTCTGTCACGACAGTGGCCAGGTTGAGTTCTAGCTGGGCTTTTGCCTTTCTAATTTCTACTCTGCACGACCTAACAAGATCCCTGTGACTGCCTGTGATGTGAAACTTTTTTCAGAACATATAGTCAGAATTTCTGTTATTGCAACTTCTGTCCGTAGCCTTTGTCCCATCACTACGTGCCTCCAAGAAGTCTGCCAGAGAGATTCTCTGTGGGGTAGATTGTCAGTTATGCAGAGTTAAAGTCTCTTCATTACTTTTCTGTGACAGTAAAAGGCCCATGACATATGAAATAACCTGAAAATATTTCTAGTCTATTCCTTTTAAGACATGAAAATTAATACATTGGACCTTCTGTAGCAAGCATATAAATTTGAGCACTGGTATGGTGTAAGCTGCTCTGTCTGGTATGAATTAGTGTAGGAAGATGTTTGTCTTCACAGGAGTTGTAGCTTTTAAAGGTAAACTTATTTGGGTTTTTTGATATATGGAGAGAAGTTTGTCTTCAGTAAAGCCAAGGTAGGGTGAAATGTTCTTCATTCGTTGTTCTGTCTGCTGTTAAAACATAATTGCTGTTTCATAATTTTAGAATCTGTGCAAGATTCTTACTTGATCTGTGCTACCGGATACAAAGCAGGCTGAACTGCAAAACCTTTGAATTTTGGTTCCACAGGAGATCTAAGTTGTGGAAAGGAGCACAGACACCTCCCGTCCTTTCCTTCAACTGCCAGCTAGCAGTTACTAGACTTGCAAAACTCTTAGCAGCTTCCTGGAAGACATCTGAATCATTAGCCCTCGGTAGTTAATGAATGAGCTTTTTAAAGGGAGCTGCTCTTGGTGGGTTTGGCCAAGGGTCACACTTACTTTAGCAATACCATCCCCTTCTTGCAGTGTGTGCTTTCATCTGTCCATCAAGTCTGATCCTTGTTTGGAATTTTTGTGTGCTTGTGTTATTTGGTACGTGAATTGTATGCATTGTAAATTTTGTCAGCAATAATACTTTGCAATAAAATGAGGGTAACGTAAAGTAATGCATTAATTATTTCCAAAAAGGTATTTCATAAAAATCAATTTTTGATGATTTGACATGTTTAAACCTCAACTAAAAGGTGCAAAGGTGAAACTGCCCAGCAAGTTGCAGACCGGAGCCACTTCTTAGGGAAGTCTGCTGCCTCCCTGGGGCTCGGGTTAAAGATGTGAAAAAAAAACTTCCTACCCTGGTACAGCCCTCAGATTACTATTCATTATTGATTTTTCAGGTAGGCAGCGATGAAGTTGCAACAAGAAGTCCAAGGGCAATTAAGAGAGACTTCAGGGCCTTGGGACGACTGGTTAAGGGATCAGGAGCACAAGTAGTGTTCTCCTCTATCCTTCCAGTTGCAGGGAACGATGAGGGAAGAAACAGGAAGAGCCCGCAGATCGATACCTGTCTCCGAGCCTGGTGTCACCAGCAGAATTTTGGGTTTTTTGATCGTGGGTCAGTCTACATGACACCAGGCCTGCTGGCGACAGACGGGGTACACCTGTCTCAACGCGGGAAAAGGATCTTTGCACAGGAGTTAGCAGGGCTCATTGAAAGAGCTTTAAACTAGATTTGAAGGGGGAAAGGGATAAAACCAGGCTTCCTAGAGGTAAGCCTGGGGGTGGCATGCCAATGTTTGAGGGATGGTGTGCTAGCGAGGTCCTTCAGTCTGCCTGTGGAGGTAGGGGATGGAGATCCATGCGGCAGCAAAGATGCAAGGGTTATGGATGTGTTAGAAACCATAGAAGCGCCTGAGAATGGTCACATAGGAATTAGGGTTCCTCCCCCCAAAAAAGTGGCAGGATCAATAGCCTAGCTGAAGTGCATCTACACCAATGCACGCAGCATGGGCAACAAACAGGAGGAGCTGGAAGCCATTGTGCAGCAGCAAAACTATGATATAGTTGCCATCATGGAAACATGCTGGGATGACTCGCACAACTGCAGTGCTGCAATGGATGGCTATAAACTCTTCAGAAGGGATAGGCAAGGAAGCAGAGACAGTGGGGTAGCCCTGTATGTTAGGGAGTGTTCTGATTGTCTGGAGCTTAATGATGGTGACAACAGGGTTGAGTGTTTGTGGGTAAGAATCAGGGGGAAGGCCAACAAGGAAGGTATCACGGTGGGAGTCTGTTATAGACCACCCAACCAGGATGAAGAGGCAGATGAAATATTCTATAAGCAGCTGGGAGAAGTCTCACAATCGCTCGCCCTTGTTCTCGTGGGGGACTTCAACTTACTGGACGTCTGCTGGAAATACAACACAGCAGAGAGGAAACAGTCTAGGAGGTTCCTGGAGTGTGTGGAAGAGAACTTCCTGACACAGCTGGTGAGTGAGCCAACCAGGGAAGGTGGCCCGCTGGATCTGTTGTTTGTGAACAGGAAAGGACTTGTGGGTGATATGACAGTTGGAGGCCATCTTGGGTGTAGTGATCACAAAATTATAGAGTTTTCAATTTCTGGAGAAGTAAGGAGCGGGGGTCAGCAGAACTGCTACCTTGGACTTCTGGAGGGCAGACTTTGGCCTGTTTAGGAGCCTGGTTGACAGAGGCCCTTGGGAGGCAGTCCTGAAGGGCAAAGGATTCCAGGAAAGCTGGACATTCTTCAAGAAGGAAATCTTAAAGGTGCAGGAGCAGGCCATCCCCATATGTGAAAGACAAGCCGGCGGGCAAGAAGACCTATCTGGCTAAACAGACAGCTTTGGCTGGAACCCAGGAAAAAAAGGAGAGTTTATGACCTTTGGAAGAAGGAGCAGGCAACTCAGGAGGACTACAAGGATGTCGTGAGGTTATGCAGGAAGAAAACTAGAAGGGCGAAAGCCCAGCTAGAACTTAATCTGGCTACTGCCATAAAAGACAATAAAAAATGTTTCTATAAATACATTAGCAACAAAAGGAGGGCTAAGGAGAATCTCCATCCTAATTGGATGCAGGGCGAAACATAGAGATGAAGGATGAGGAGAAGGCTGAGGTACTTAATACCTTCTTTGCCTCAGTCTTTAATAGTAAGACCAGTTGTTCTCCAGGTACCCAGCCTCCTGAGCTGGAAGACAGGGACGGGAAGCAGAATGAAGCCCCCATAATCCAAAGGGAAATGGTTAGTGACCTGCTACACCACCTAGACACACACAAGTCTATGGGGCTGGATGGGATCCACCCGAGGGTACTGAGGGAGCTGGCAAAAGTGCTCACCAAGCCACTTTCAATCCTTTAGCAGCAGTCCTGGCTGACCGGGGAGGTCCCAGTTGACTGGAGGTTAGTGAACGTGACATCCATCTACAAGAAGGGCTGGAAGGAGGATCCGGGGAACTGCAGGTCGGTCAGTCTGACCTTGGTGCTGGGGAAGGTTATGGAACAGATCATCTTGAGTGCCATCACGTGGCATGTACAGGACAACCACGTGACCCGCTTAGTGGATGAGGGAAAGACTGTGGATGTTGTCTACCGGGACTTTAGTAAAGCCTTTGACACCGTTTCCCACAGCATTCTCCTGGAGAAACTGGCTGCTCATGGCTTGGACGGGCATATTCTTCGTTTGGTAAAAAACTGGCTGGTTGGCCAGACCCAAAGAATTGTGGTGAATGGAGTTAAATCCAGTTGGCAGCCGGTCACAAGTGGTGGCCCTCAGGGCTCAGTATTGGGGCCAGTTCTGTTGAATAATTAAATGAAACCACTTTCACTAGACTATTATCCACAGAAAGATCTTGGGTGTTTTCTAGCAAATTAATTAGATACCAATTGCAAATTGAATTTAGAATTCTATTCCTTAACTTTAACACTTCAGACAACACAAATTAGTAATTTCATGTACTTTTTTCCTTTTTTTCTTTGGGAAATCGCAAGTACATTTCCAGGGGGACTCTTCATGCATATTACTCCACTTTGTTCCAGAGCTGAACATCATGTGAAATATTCTTTAGCTGTCAAAGTCTCTTTTTGTAAGAGAACATTGCAGCTAGTGATTTAATACCATAGCCAGCCCTTCATTCTTTAATGTCTGCGAAGAGAGTGCTGCTGTTTCTCATCTCTTCCTTGAATGGCCTTTAGGAGTGTGACTTGCCTCCAGTGAGATAAAGCTGAAGAGCAGCCATCATTGCCCTGATGCAAAACGATCTAGCAGTCTTGACGGTGGCCACTGCTGACTGCTTGCAGGGATGGCAAAAGAAGACCTTTTGCAGGATAGTTCATGGATTAAGCTTGTCCTGAGACTGCCTGCTGGGATGGTCTTAATTGAGAACATCTCTGTCTGCTGTCTGTGGACTGAGCTGCTTATGAAGCAGCTCCTCAACTGCTGCAATTTACAGTCAGGCAGTTCTAAGGTAAACAGACACCAATTTAGTTTGGGTCAGGAAGCGACTTTTATAATTCAGTTTCAGTTGCACAAAATATATGAATATTTGATAACATACTTGCAGTTGTCTCTTTAACTGAAGTTTTGAAGTATATGCTGATTTGGCAGTTACTGGGGGATGATGAAATATTTAGCTGAATATAAACTTTAGTAGAAAATGATTGTTTTGGGAAAAATTTAAGGGAGATGCTTCCTTAAATTTGGGTGAACTTTTAAACCTGTATGAAATGCTAGAATAAAAATAAAATCTTGCAATTGAAAACTGTGAGAGGGAGGGTTTGAAATAGAGTTACAGGCATTGTTCGTACCTAGAGGTGATTATACAACGTTTTCTGCTCCTTGCTGACACAGTATTTTGGCTGTTGGGTTCAATATGTGATTGGTTGACATGTTCCATGAAGACTTATTTACATTGCATACATTGCATTAAAATACTGAGTAGAAAAACTAGTGGAAACTAGGAATAGAAATTATTTGCAGAAAGCTGAGAAAATACGATTTTGAGATCCTAAAGATGACATGAAGAGTTCCTAAAGAACTTCAGCTTATCTGACATCCTCCAAAGATACTACTACTTAGCTAGGGGGACTAACGTTCAGAGACTGTCCTGAGATGAGTGTGTAAAATGGTTGGAGGTATGTGCTCTGAAAGGTTCACGCTGCATTCAGGAGTGGCAAGCTGTGTGGCAGCTCTGAAGGGGGTTGCGATAAAAGACAAGCTGACGATTGAAAGTGGGAATACTCAAAGTCAGGTTGTTAAGAGTCTGGGAAGTGGACTGCAGTGAACCAGGCCTGTGGATTCAGGTGACGTATCCAGATGTTAGAATATAATACTGGGAGGGACAGTGGCACTCCTTCATGGGAAAGGTCATTGACTGAGTAAATATAACATAGAATTGCAAATAAATATTATTTGTGTGTTTCAATAGCTGGTGCAGTCTAGAAGTATAATGTTTATGTAAAACTGAAACACTGAAGATACATCAATTAAAAAGCTCCAAGAAACAATGTGGGAGAACTCTTCCTCGTATCTTGTTGATTTAAATCTTTGTCACTGAGAAATTAAATATTTGTGCCCAGATTGTATATGTTTTCTTTTATGCCGGTTTGAAAGCTTAGTGCCTAAGAGTTTTAGAATTACTTAAAATTTTTGTGTCATGGAATGCGTGAGACACAGGATATACTAGGCATCCTGAGGAGTGGATACAGCAAATCATAATAGCATCGCACTTGCGATGGGGTAGAAGAATGAGAGTAAGACCAGGCTTGTTGTGCAGTGAGGGGCAGGAGAGGGAAGAAGGGTAATATCCCTTATTATACTAGCTAACAAAAAGAGAGGGGGAGGAATTTTCTAGTGTATGAATTCTTAGGTCTAAATGGCAAATGATAAATTAGTTACGCTGATTAATTAACTAAAGCATTTAATTTAATTGAAGTTGATTTAGTTATGTTATGGCAGACAAAAAAAAGCATGGGCAAACCGAGACTTCACCTTGACTGTGTCCTTAAGCACCCTATTTACAGTACTACAACAAATTAAATAAAATGAGGTCTGTGTTCAAATGGTGACTACACAAAATGAATGACAATAGACTCTTTTCATGTCCTAAAAGGTCTTGGTGTCATTGTCTCCAGGTCACTTGCTCCCAACTAAATAAAAGAGGAAAAAAAACCAACCCCCAAAGAATGACAAATAAACCAAACAACAAAACAAACCAGCTGATCTAACAAGATCCTGTGCTATTCTGTAGGTTTCATATTCTTCAATATGATCCTTAGGAAACTGAGCTGGGAATGGGTTGCTTGGGATGCATCGTACTAAGTACATCACATCACGCATGTATTGCTCGTCAAATGTTATAAAAATCCCATTAGGTGAAGAATCTTTAAGAAAAACATTCTGTGTAAACACCTTAGAATTACATTGGTAAAAGCTCCATTTGTACTATTCCTTAGCTAATAAATTATGATAATAGTAATGTCATATTATAGTATTGTTTTCGGTCTTCGGGGGTTTTTTAATGGTACCCACGGATGTCCTGTTAATTAGCTCAAATATGATTGTCAAGGCTTTGCAGGGCATGTTAACTACTCTGTATGTCATAGGTCAGGAAAATGCTTTTCTGAAGGCTGTTCAAACCTGGGTCTGAAGTCTGGAGCAAAGAATGTCATGATCTTAACAGGAATGATAAACTGTTTGTTCTTTAGGATCTCAGTTGTTCAGGTATCTTTTGGGAGTTTTTCTGCTCATCAACCTAGAATGTGAAGTGGTTGTCATTTAGGGTTCTTGCATATATTTGTACACTAATCAGTTCATCTTGGTGTTGCTTTAGGGAGAAAGTTTGAAAACCAGTCTTATATATTCTAAAGATGGCTTGTAAACTGGATTTTCTGAGACCAAAGACGTTCAGAACTGTAGAGAAACTGAGTATTTTCTCTTAATTATAAAAATAAAAACTGGTAAAAGGCATGTAATCAGATGTGAATTTTGGAAGATCCTTGTATACATATTTCTGCTTTCAGTGAATAATTTTAACTTATTAAACCTTACATGTATGGCTTGCTTCATCTGCACTAGCTGCTTACTGCTGAGTGGTTGCAGAGATGCATGCATGTATGTAAAACTTGGCTCCCAGTATGTGCACAGGTGACCTCACTGTGACCTCACTACTTAATTGGTCTTTCACATCTTGATATTAATTAAAGCTTGTTAACACCCAAGAAAATAATGAGCCTTAAAACACAAGAACTAGTCGTCATTTAGAAGTAAAATCTTGTTTTGGTAATACATAATAAAAGTCTGTTTAGAATGTTACATTGATGGCTAATTATCCTGTATAGCTAGGGTGCTAGTTCTAAGTCGGTTCTTCTCTTCTTCCCTTGTAATGCCGTGGGTCCCCTTGCTGCTAAATGCAAAGGCAACCGTGGACGATTAAAGGGCTGGAGTGCTTTGAGCAGCATGTGAGAGCGCTTCCAGCTCGAGCTCCCTCTGAGCAGGGTTCTAAACTTTTATTGCTGCGGTTCTGCTCTCAGTTTTGAGCACTTCTTTCTCTCTGGCGAGCTGGCTACATCATGTCAAAACCCTTAACATTTATTTCTCCTATACTTTGGTTACAGGAAAAGGAAAGAAAACTACTTATTTCTTCCATTAGCTGTTTTTTTTCTTGTCCTGTCTTCAAGAAGAATTGTATCCCTCCTTTTCTATCCCCTCATTACTAATATAGCAAGTAAATAACTTACTCTTTAATTTCTTTACCTTACTGGAGTGCCCTAAGCATAGTAAGCATTAGTCCTGTTTTATAAACAAGGAAGTGAGAAATGGAGCAACAAATTATTTCATCAGTACGGGGTATGACATCCATAGATTTGGTTGTGCTTGAATTCCTGTGATAAACCTGCTGCCTCAAACACCTATACCCCCAGCCTCCCCTGGCCCCCTTCGTCTCTCCTGTTCTCCTCTACCCTCCATCTCACCGTCCACCTCTGTATTACGTTGATGAAGTCATGTGTAGCACAGCAGAGTGATCTAGATTGGCCATCTTATGAAGTTTGGCCGCCTTTTTTCCTGGGTTATTTTTCATCCAAATCAATTTTCCTATTCTTCCCTGTCCAACTGAATGAACAATTTATTCCTCTGTATTGCCCTCTGTATGGGGGGGAGAGGGGTTTGAAATGAGGGATCAAAGGCTGTGTAACCTGGCATAAGCAACACTTGCTAAGAGCAAAACTAGTGTTAGGCTATAGTTTCCGAGTACTTTAAAGTAGGCAGTGCTACCAAAATAAATTCTTCTGATCAGCTTCTGACTCTTGACTACTTCTAGAAGTTTTGGAACATTTGTGCAGTGAACTAGATTTCAGAACTGTTGCAGGTTAAAACTAATTATCTAGAGAACATCTAAAAATGTCTGTGCAGTCTGCACAGATTCTTGTGCCAACGCAAGGCCAGGGATGACGTGGGGGTGGAAACACCTGAAAGGGGAATGAAGTATGTTTTTTGAAGCTAGCGTAAGTGGTTCTACTGCCAGTGCTTGTCGGACTGCAGCAGCCTCAGGTGAACTTGCCTGCAGTGAGCACTGACACTGGATTACTCTAGCTCAGCAAAATTCAAAATGTGACTGTAGCGGGAGTTAATACGCCTGTGCTAGTCTGTGTTTAGCTAGTGTCTTTAATAATGGAGAGTGCTTCAGTTTTGCATTCTGGCACACACTTAAAGCCTGTACTGAAGCATCTGTACTGCTATTGTTACTTATGTTGTCTAGATTAAGCTCATACATGATAATACCTCGATTTTGTTGTGTAGAAAACAGATGGTATGGCATAGAGAGGTAGGGAGAAGCTAATTGTCTTTTGTTTTCTGTCCTGTAGATAAATTGATAAATACAAATATATTTGATAGTTTAGAAAAGATTTAACTATTTCTTCATTTCTTTTTGTATCAGTCTGATTTTTGAATGGATGAAAGTATTATAAAGTATAAAGAAATTCAGTATATAGCAGTCATAAATATGGAATGTCCTTGTAGGTTGTTCCATACTACTCAACCCAGTTCAAGAACTGACATACTATACATTTTTGTGAACAAGTTTTGCACTGCATCTATATGTATGTGGATTTTTTTGCCACCTCCTTTTTGTTAACAGGAGGTCATGAAAGAATGTAATTTCTGTTTACCTTGAGTTAGATTGAACTTTGGATTTTTATCTCTTTTACTTTTAGAGTTGAAGTTCACTTAGTCTTTGTTAAGGAAATGTGAAATATCCTCTAGGAAGTACAGTTTGCAAAATGGTCACTTTCTCTGACTGATAGCTTTGGATTACCTTCACTTTTTTTTGGCTGGGGGACACAGTTTCCCTTCTAGGATTACCAGATTGATAATCTCATATAAAAAAAGTGAACAGGTAAGGTGCTTTTTTCATCCTGTTACATCAACATCTCTTAATGTTTTCTGCTGTTAAACGTAGCCAGCTTCTGCTGTTAAGAAGCCCCAGCTTTTCACCAGAAAGTTAACAGGGGCATAGAACATAATTGTGTGTTGTGATGAACTTCTGTCTAAATTAAAAATAGCTTTTTAAACTTTCATAACCTTCTGGTGTTAAGCTAGCATTTTTCCACATGACTCACTTGTACAGATTGTATTAACTGTAGCTGTGGGTAAGGCTGTGCAGAAAGATCTGGACCGTGACTTCCAAAGGGGTAGTGAAAACGCGTTTGGTAGTGAATAAAGACTTCAGTCAGAGTATTGAAGAGGTAATATTTATAGTAAATATTTTGCCTTACTGTAAGCCTGTAGGTGGAGGATGAGGCTTGAGTGGAGAAAAGGGGCAAAAAATGTCTGTTGTTTGATAATGGTTATGTTAATGTTGTAAGCTTTTATTTGAAGTAGCCAGTCATCTTTGACTTTTCTATGTCTTAAACATAATAAAGGCCAATCCACTTGTTTCCTGCAGCCTGAAGAGCATAGAGGATTAGAATAGCTTCATTGTTGTTGTGATTCTTGATTTAACATGAAATGTAGTGGGAACATTGATCTATATAAGGCTTTTGTCATCTCTTGAACTTTGAAATTGGCTTGTAAGGTTTCTTATTTGAAATATTCCTATTGGTTAACCAGAAAGTGAAGGTCTGCTTTCCTCTATACTCAGACATGGATAAAGCTCATATTTCTTGGTTTTGGTTTGGTGTGGTTTTTTTTGTTTGCTTTGGCATTTTCAAAAAATATTGCTCAAAAACTGAATTTCATAAAGCTGACTTCTATGTGCAGCTCTATGAAGACCTAGATTATGAATGAGAGTAAGTTACAGTAATTCTGAATATTGCTTGACATTACAGTGAACAAAAAGAATTACAGGTCTTGCTTTATGGTGTGATTTGACATGGGGACATGATAATTTCTGTATCAAAGGGTTGGCTGTTTTGCCAGAGAGCCTTTCTCTTTTTTGCTTGTTCTTTCCAGAAATGCACCTTGCTGGATGATGTGGTACTTCTTCCAGTAGCAGGGAAGGAAGTGTGGTCTCTTCTTCCTTGTCACTTGGCAGGACTCACCTGTGAATGGGCAGTGGAGTCAGTCTGCCCATATACAGCAGGCCTGACACTTTTTACAAGCGTCAGGCTTTCATGACACATAAATGTAAGATTATGTCAATGTTACTTCTCATCCCTTCCCATTTGCCCCGGGTTGACAAGGGGACCAGGGGTCAGATGCGAAGGCTGGGCTAAGTTACTTGTGGCAATCCTACATAAAGGGGTTGAAAACCACCATTTAAGACTCGTGTTTCAGTCTCGCCAGGTCAGAGGCATTCTTTTCCAAGGGCGTAGTGGGAATTGCCTGATTATTATCCTGTGCTTCTTGTGGAAAAATTACCATTCTCTCAGCGGTGACAGTGTGGCTGTTCTCAGAAGTAGTTGTCCTCATCCTCGGCTCCATCAGTAGTAATGGAAATGGGTGGCTCTGAAATTTCCAGTCAAATGGTGAGCCACTTGCTTCCTCTGTGATATTTATTACAGGCTAAGGCGTTATAGCAGAATCCCTCTTTCCATAAGATGTAAGTTTTCTTTTACACTACTTCAGGATTTTTTTTCATTGCCTTTGTTTGAAAAGGGGCAGCATTCATAATTAAGTCACCTTTAAAACGAATTACCAAGCATAAATTGATAGTGTTTCCTTCTTAAATCAGCAGGTAGCCTGAAACAAGAGCTCTGAAAGAGAGAAACATTCAGTGCAAGCACTGAGGGTTACCTCTGAGGAAAATATTAACTATTTCAATACTGGGTTGTAACTTGGCAGTCAGCTAAGTGCTTATCCCAAACTGCTTCCTAGAGCTCTAGAGGAGGAAAATCACCAGCTGTTAAAAACAGGCACGTGTGGATATCTTTAACAACTTTTAACACTTATGAGGTAATATTATAGCATACTGAAAATGAGTAGGTAATATACAGTAGCATGAATTTATTCTTTACTTGAAGGATTACTGACTTTTTTTATTCAATTGGTTTATAATCTCCAGCTGTTTTCCTGTGCTGTGTAGAAAACTGTCTTGTACAGATGGTTTTTAGGGAAGAGGCGAGAAGAGAAGGGGAAGCAGAGACTGCTCAGTAAAGCCGTAAGTGCATTTGGGAGGACTGGAGGAGAGGAACAACTCTTGTGCAGATGTCCCTGTATTTAGCCGTAATAGCTCCATACCTAATTTGGTGCGAGTGGTTGCTGCTGCCTGTGTTCATGACTCAAATGTAGGCTTCCTATCTAATGCCAGGAACCACATGTCTGTCAACAGCACTACTTAAGCTAAGTGATTTTAGCTCCCAAGCCAAATTATGAAATCTGTTGTCCTTAAGCCCACTAGAAAAGGCATCCAGAAATCTGCCACTGGATCATCTCCTTCTCTCTCAGGAGATATCCTCACAAGCCCCACACTGATTACCCTCGTTAGGCTACCCTCACTGTGTGGGCTAAACCTTTTTTTCTCTTATATAGCTGGAAGATGGTAGAAAGGACTTTCTTCTGTTTTAGCAGGTGCTGGGAATTGTTCAAGGTGTGTGATTTTTACTTAGGTAGTCAGCCCAGATGAAGAGCTAAATATGACTCCTCTGGGGAATGAAGTATAGGGAAGTTAGCTAGGGAGGCAAGACCAGTGGCTGGAAGGCTCACTCAGCCCCACTTTTTTTTTTTTTTTTTTTTAGCTGCTTGTTTTCTTGCTTGCCTGTAATAAAGGCAACTGAACACATGGAACAAGAAAGACTTTGTGAGGGTGTTGCATGGCCAGGAGAGTAGGGAGACTAGCCTACACATGGTCCTTAGGTAAGAGCAAATACGGGAGATTCTCAAAAGTTTTAGTACAGTTTTCCATAGCATGCAACTCTTGTGGATGGGAGTGATTAAATTTTAGAGTGCAAAATACCTTGACTCTAAAAGATATGTCATTTTTTCCCCGCTCTTTTAACTTTTTTTTAGGCTCTCTAAGAGTATGTTGGAATAAATGTTGAGAACACTTTAATCATATACAGGAACAACTTTTTCTTCCTTGCTGCATCAACTTGCAATAAATATCAGATGATGTTTCAGCTGGGAGGAGTACTGTAGCAAAGTTGAGACAAAGAAATACAGTTGGTATGTGGGTCTCTCTCAGAAATAATGAATAAACACATCTAAAGTCTGGTAAGTGATGGAGTGGCTTTTACAAAATTACAGTGAATGAGTTGGTATCCGCCACCTTTTTTTCTCTCCAACAGAGTCCAGGTAGATGGACAGCATGCAAGAAGAATACTGAAAATATGAACACAGTATGGAGTTAATGAGAAGGCAGTGTGCATGTACTTTTAGGGAGCCTCTAAATTGCATGGGTAATGATGGTCATGTATCCATACTAAGGTGTTTGTCAGTTCAGTTAGTTGGATATGTCACTGCATTTCCCACAGTGAATGGTGTTAAGAAATTAGAATGGCAGTGGTGCGGACTTTTACCTCAGAGCAGATGAGTGAAAAACAGGCCCCAAACCTCCCAGCATTACAGTGCTTTTGTGGTCTTGGAAGCCAGGGTTCGGGTCACGTGCCTGTACTGTGCAGGGGAAGATGGCAAGTCCACTGATACACGGAAGAGTTCAAGAAAACACATCCTGGTATTGCAAATGCTAGGACTGTGTTTTTCCTTTTATGTCTATGGGTGAGGCTGGGAAGAGTACTGCCATTTGGTTTTTGGAGATAGGTGCTGTTTGTATGTTTTGTTTTCCAAATTAGAAGACTTGTTATCAACAAAGGGGTTCAGGTATGAGATGGAGGTCTTAGGAGGTACAGCCGGTGTTTGTCCTGCACAAGCTTGTACAAATTGCTCAATTCTGGAACAAAAATAGCTGTCTCCCACTTTTTCAACTATTTTTTGTAGTTCCTCTTGTGTGAGAGGGGAAAGAATGAGCCTGAGTTTGATTACCCATTCATCTCTCCTCACCCCAGCCAGATAGAAGGGGCCTTGAGAAAAGCTGATGAAGCTGCAAACCCCCACTTATGTAGCATGGTGTCTTGGGTGAAACTGGACATCCTTTCTTATATCCTTCCTATAACTGCTTTGAAATCTGCCTGTTGCAGGGGACAATGTACTTAACTGTTGTGATGGCTTTTGAAAAAATTTTAAATTTTTCTGGTTTACTTTATTATCTTTGACATGAGAATCCAAAGAACATTTTCACATCTTTAAGTTGGAAACTTCTCTGATTTCTTCAGAGTGCTGGAGATGATGTAATTTTTGAAGCAATTTGCTGCTTCTCCCAATGGAGGGTTTTAAAAAGTTTTTATTACCAGTAGCAAACCTTCAATTAGAAGCTATCTTTTACCTATTTACCTATTGTACTGGTATATGAAAGGGCTCTTAGTCCTTTATATGTACCAATAAAGCAGCTATTTGGATTATGAAAGAAATACATAGCTTAGGTTCAGTTCATGGCACTACAAGTTCTTTTATTATTTTAATGAGATTTATAGAATTTCTTTCAGATTGTGTCATCTTCACTTGAAAAATAATTTTTAAAAGCCTATACTTACCTAGTATTAATTCTTGCTTTGCACAAACAAATGTACATTCTGACTGTATTAAAAGTTAGGTATGTTTTGAAAACAGCTTGCTTTTTTTTTTTTTTTTTGGCAACAATTTGAGAATTAATATTGAGAAGATCAATTCATTTGCAAGGAACCAGCCCTTTTCTTGACCAGCTATTGAAAAGTAGAATGTAGATTGTTGCTCTGCATGTTGGGTTTACTTTCTGTGACAGAGGAACTGGCTGCAGACAGAACAGGGGAGCTGGCCAGGCTGTGTGGCCAGCCCCAGAGGTCTCTGTTTCTGACTGTCTTTTGGAGAGCTGCCTTAAAAATTGTTCATCTGTTGCGGGAAGTATCTTCCATCCTTCTGAGCCCTTCAGAGTTGTAGCTTTTCTTGCATTCTCTTGCTGTTTTCTAAATATGTAACAAATAAACCTGTTGGCTTTTTTTCAGTTTGAGTATCTTACTGTATATCAAGCATGTTGGATGTTTAGATCTTAGCAATATGTTTAGACATTTAAACTTTACAATGAAATGTATATAGTATAGTGGTTTTGCCCTAATCTTGTATTACTAATCATGTGCTACACTGATTTGGCAAGAATCTCTTTTTCCCAGTTCAAAGTTGTATATATTTGATTATTTGTTCAGTAACTGTGTTTCATAATTTATATATTGTTTCTATATGTATATCTTTATGAACAATTAAGTGAAGTATATATTCTGCACATAATTTTTTTTTATTAGTACTTACACTTTTCATAGTCTACAGTCTTTTCCACTCTGGGTCCAAGTGATATTTCATCCAGGCTCTTTAACTAAGAGTGTGTCTGGCTGTTTGCCCATTGAGAGTTTGCATACAGGAGAGTATGGCCTTAGCTTAGCATGAAATCATCTCTCCTTTTAATTTTTATTTAAATAAAAAAGTCTGTGGCTTGTAATGGAGAATATTGCAAGAAAGCTTTGTTAGTGTGATAAAAGTTTCCTTAAAACCATAAACAATCCTGTGTGTTTTTAAGTTTGGATTTGACTAAGTTTGTGGACCTCCTGAGAGTTAATATAATGATAAAAATAGCTGGTATTCTGAGGATGTTGTCTTCATGACTCTGTCCTGTCAATGAATATTATGAAGGAGAACATTATGCATTTAATACTTCAGTTAGAAAGAGGGAAGTAACAAAAAAGTTTCATAGCAAGGAATTTTAATTTCAGGTGAGACATATTGTAGGGAGTAAAGATGTATTGAAAGTTTTACTGATAAGACACTAGAAAAGTAGAAGAAACAAAATATCACCGTAACACCAATGTAAAATTTAAGCAAGTCTGTCTTCATGTTTTAAATGACACTATAGGATTATTTTGGTGGGAGGAAAAAGTTTGTTCATCTCTATTAACTATGTCACTATGAGTGAGCCTTCAATTCTGCTGTCCGTAGATAGGCAAAAAAAAAAATCAAATACTTTGATATTCTTAAAAATATTAATTTATATTGCAGGTACTTATTCTATGAAACTGTGGCTTGTCAGTCACTGGCTCTATCTGCATGCACCCTGGGATCAATAGTACATTAAGGAAACTTACATGAGGAGGGGAAAAATTCATAAATAATGAATAGCAGGCTTCGCTGGTGGCGCTTCATTTCTACCAAGAATAATACAAATTCTAGTGAAGTATCCTTGTACTTCCTAACCCTATTAGACTCCAAACCATTTTCCCAAACATTGATGCTTTCCTTTAGTCTGTTTCTTGTTAAGAAATATATCTGTGTAATCCTTAACTACGTGCCGCCAAAGGAAAAAGCTAGCATTCCTATTTATCAGAAATACAGGTACAGTAAGAATATTTGTATTAGAACTGATCTGCAGTCTACTGAGAGACCAGGGTTTGAAGTAGGGGAATGTGGGGGTTGCTTTTAACAACGTTTTTTTAGCTTTATAAACAATATATGCTTGTGAAAAGAGATTTTTGTGGTATGCAGGACATGTGAAATGTTGAGCATTAGAGCATGATCCTTGCACTTTAAATCTGTGTATTAATTTTTTTCATTAGCTCTCTCTGCTTCCACATCCTGCACATTGCTGGCAAGCATGCATCAGCAATAAGACTTTCTTCACTAATGTGTCTGACATATCTCTGAAATGTGGCTGGTCAGAGCTATAGCTGGTTCCTTTCAAGCCATTTAAGTAATTTCACCTAATATTACTTTAAATTTTCTATATAATGTGCTCTTTCGATGAATAGCCGTGTAGAATCAGCACAGGAAGAGCAAAGTCCTTGGCAATACCAGCTCAATTGCATCTGCAGATGAGGATTTAAAATTCTATGCAGCAGACAGTACCTCCAGCAGGCGAGTAAAAGGTTACTGCATTATTTCGCTTGTTTGCATCTGTAGTCTTTATCTACTGAAGGTTTTTTTTATTGTTCAATTTGTTGTGCATGCTTGTAAATAGATACTACTGGAAATTGATTTAATAGAAACATGAATATCAAAAGGGCAGAGCAAGGTGAAGGGAGAGGCTCAGTTCAGCTTTAAACCAAGGAAAGGGAGGGGGAAAGAGGGAAAGAGTTAAGGGGAGGGGAGAGAGAGCAGGAGAGAAATTAAGCTTTCAATGCAGTGTGAAAATGAGAAGTTTTTTTTGCGACTATATTCATTTCAGCTGCTTTCATATCACTTGCATTTTTCTTAACCTTTTGCTAAAGAGGATGCTATTGAACAAGCACTGATAGCTCTATAAATGTAAGTGACAATTATTTCCAGTCAGATTATCCCGTAATCAGGTTAAGCAGTTGTGTTAATGTGAGACCTTCTACTTTCAGAAATAGTATTGCATACCATCTTAAACCAATTAAAATGAGCTTTTTACAATATTACTTCCATTTTTTTCCTATGGAAAGGAAAAAGAAGTATATAGTTATTTCATTAGTATCTCTTGCAAATGAGAAAACATTTCCAACAGTAAGTTACTTACGTGTGTTAAATTAGAAAAGTATTCAATATTATATTTTGAGCAGAGTGTACTTCTTTTTAAAGGTTAGAAGACCTGTTTACGTCTGACTGCTCATTTGAATTAGTTTTCCCTTTTTTGTTTTTCTCAGAGGGAAAGGCTCCTCAAAGACTTTATTAAAGCTGCTTACACGATCTGCCTCTAACTTGCTTTAAGAGTTGGTTGTGGTACCTTTGGACATTCTACTATAAATTCTCTCACGCTTGTTTCTTCCTGGGTTTAAATTTCTGTTGGCTTTTCCTAGTTGTTCTCAGTCACATAGCTTTGTAGCAGCCATTCTTATTTCAGGATTTGGTAGACCTGGGTAGCATTTTTCTCATGTATTCTGACTTTTCAAGAAGACTGTTTGGTTTGGTTTGGTGTGTTGTCGTCCCCCCCCCCCCCCCCCCCCCCCCCCGACGCTGCAAATAATCAGTCTCGGAGTGTAGCAGTCAGACAGGTCTTGTCATTCTCCTGTGTAATTGGAAGGTCCTTTTCAAGCAGAGGCGTTACAAAAGGTTGGCAGCTCTGAACGTGTGCAATAACCTGCTCTGTGCTGTGGCTGTGAGGAGTGGAGGCCCTCGCCGGCGTGGAGGATGCTGTGGGCAAGCGGAGGATGCTGTGGGCGAGCGCGTGGGGCTGCGCGGGGTGGGGCTCTCGGCTGTTGGCTGCTGGTGTAGCCTCCTCTGGCCGGGGCCCAGGCTGGATAGGCTGAGCTGCTGGGGAGGGTAAAACAGACTTGAAGTGACAAGAGCCACAGAAGGAATAGTCAGCAAACAGTTTGGAGAGATTGCCATCCCTGAATTTACTCCTCTGTTAGACAGCTGTCCGTCTTTTCAAAGCAGCTTACTTTGCAAAAAGGAGTAGAGGGAAAAACGTACACATTTTTTAAATGCGAGGTATTACTTGCTGATGAGACTGGCTGACATTTTTTTGAGAAACTCTTTTTTTTTTTTTTTTTTTTTTTTTCCCCCCTCCTCCTTTCTGTTTAGCAGTTGTAGTTTCAGCCAGGGAGCTGCAGAATGAGGCAGCTGGCCAATTTTGAGTGTTTATGGGACAGTACTGGTCCTAATTTCTTTAAGAACAAACTCATCTGATGAGCAAGTCAATGTGTGGCTGTGGCTGCAGCATTATTTCCTCTTTAATGAAGAGGCTGGGCTGTTCGACCTGCTGCTCCAATCTTCTATCTTGCAGTCATACATCAGAGCAGTTGCAGAGACTATCCATTGAATGTCTCAATCAGCCGAAGAAGGTAACTATATTTTAAATTTTAACTATACCATTAAAAGGATGCTGTATAATTTGGACTTACATGATAAAAAGACAAATTTCAGATGTTCTTAGCAGTTTTCCTGACCTTGCAGTAGATATCCAATATCATTTTGCCATTATCAGGTTGTGTAGCAATAGAAATGTGCTGCAGTAATTGATTTTGTAATAGAATCAGGTGATTTACTGGCTGTACTGACAATCGCTTGCTTGTTCTGAAACGTGGAGCACTCTAATGGATGTTTTGATTGCATCCTCGAGTTGCTCTGAAACTGCTAGATGCTCAAAGATGTAACATCTCATTTGTCAGAATAAAAACTTCTCTAGCTATATTCTCCAATAACATTGGAAATTCATTAAATTTTTTAAATACTGACTCTTCAGATTCTGGATTCTTTGTAAAATCCTTTCTGTGTAGAATTGGAAATTGTCTTAATCAACTTTATGGGTGTCAACTTATCCCCCTTCCTGATAGCCACTTAAAACACATTAATGCATGTGCTTTATGCATTTGCTGAGAATTTAGTCCATGCTAAATGTAGTCCAAGTCTGTGCCTAGAGGAAAGCATACAATTCTTCGTGGATTGCTATTAAATGTTGTATTTTTCTGTTAATATATTATGCTTTGGAAGCAGAAATCTGGCTCTAATTAGAAAACAAACCAAACCAAACTAAACAAAAACCATTCCGTATCAGAATATGGATTTTACTGTAGAAAAAGGCATTAGGAGCTGTGATTAGGAGTGAATGAAATTGGGGAGCTTAATTGGGTCTACCTTTTGGACCAAGCTGTCTTAAGCTGACAAAATTGAAACGTGTTGTTAAACTCTTAGAGCTTTTAAGATAGTACTGCACCATTCATCTCCAGGTTAATTGGAGAGTAGTATCAGCATAGAGTATGTTAGAGTGGTTATTAATAGTTTATACCTAATTCTTTTCACTTTCAAAAAAGTCTTAGTTTTTATCCATTATTGTGCAAGAATAAACATGCCCTTTTGAGTGCTTGTTCCCTGTTATGTGCCATATCATATAAGAATGAAAACTTAAAACCAAAAAAACCCATTGAGTTATTAAAAATGGCTTTTAATTGTTGTTGTGCCTATTTTGGAGTGAAAACTGCTGGGGAAAAAATTGCATCAGGAAGTAGAAGTCTCACATGGACCTCAAAGTAAGGGACAGTCAAAAGAACTTCAGTATGCTGAAGTTTAGAGGATGATACTCGCTTTGGCCTGAGGACATCAATATGCTGTGTACAATAGGCAATTAAATAACTAATAGCTGTGAAAAAATACATAACAATTTCTGAAGTGATCATATATACAGTGATTTAAGTGGCCTGAAGTAAATCAAGGTGGCTGGATTTGAAATTGTTGAACCTAATCATGATTAAACTAAACTAAAAAGTTAAGATCTTTCAGCCAGTTCTCACTTGATAAAAATCAGTGAGCAAGAAACATTTGCTTTAAACCAACAGCTTTTCATTTTGTTTTCCATTTATGCCTCAGAGAAGGTAACTAAAAGAAAATTTATTCTCACTCATATAATTTGTTACACCTTTTTCCTAATGAGGAGAATATACTACTATTTCCACGTTTATTCATGTAGTGTATTGCTCGACATTCAGATTGTTCTCAGCTGTTTGGTTTGGGTTTGTTGGTGGTTTGGTGGTGTGTTTTGTTTTGTTTTTACATTGTGAAGTGAGCATGAGTCCCTTTGCAGAAATAGGTTTCTATCTCACTAATTTCTACATGTGAAAAGAAACCCAAATTCCCATTTCTTCAGCATACAATATGTTTTTTCAGTCTGAAAGAACTGATCATTGTGTTGGAGTAGCAGAATGAGCCCAAGCATGTTTTTTGAACCTGAAGCGGAGTAGTGTTCAAAGGTGGTGGTGGTGGTAGGGGGTAGCACTTCACTGAGCTCGGTCAGGTTGCAGGATTTACTTAGTGATTATTGAATTCAGTGATTTGACTTTAAAAAAGGTGTGTGTGGAGGCAACAATCTCTCAGTGTTTCAACTGTTTACTTTAAATTGCCTTAACAGGCAATAGGAAATGCAACTATTAGCTTAAGAGAGAGAATAATTAAAAATCACTTCCATTTAAAGGAGTTAACTTGATGAGAAAAATAAGCTTAAATAGTTTGCTTTTACTTTGTTTTTATTTTTATACATCTTTCTCAAGGTTGGTTTATACTACATGGGAATTTGCCACTATAGTGTTGTATATTATAAAAGTATTTGTGAGAAAGTTGATGTGATCTGCTGTATTTTGTGATTCTAAACACAATGATAAAGAGCTAATGAATTATGTTCTGAAGTTCAAGAGGAAAATCTTTGTAAATCACTGAGGAAAATAGCTGGAAAGAACTGCATTTTTCAGAGAAAATGGAAAATAGGCTCTTTTTGTAAAATAGTAGTGTTTTGTGTGCAAAACTGCACTGCAAAACATACAACTCCAGGAAATTGTAGCTAGGGCAGGGAAGAGAAAAGGGCCTTTCTGTTGAGGGTGATATGCTACTGAAATGGTAGTAAATACTGATAATATGTGCTGCAAAAGTACTGTTGCGCTAACGGAGCAGAAGGAGTAATGGAACTAATTGAATAGTAGTATCAGAATCGTTGAAATTGGATTTAGCAGCCTGAAAGTTCAGTTGGAGACTTGTCGAAGAGCCTCCAGTGCGTGTTGGTGACCCTTGGGTACTGCGGTCTGAGGTGCCCCTGCCCCACCGCCCTGCCCGGGGCCACCCGTGGTGCACTCCAGTGTCGCCCCTAAACTCCCACCCCTCAGTCGCGTCCGGGGCGGATGGGGTAGCTAGTCCTTATGTACAGCGTGTTACTTTAGGTCCTGGCACCTCACTGGTGCTCTCATTAACAAAAGCCAGCACTTCGCTCGGTTTAAAATGAGAGTTTCCATCTTATTATTCAGCCAGAAGATATTTGTAGTCGTAGCTGCTACAATAGCCCTGAAAAGGCTTTTCTGAAGAAATTGTCATGAGAATGAAACTTTGAGTGTATGAAATATCAGGCTAAACATTATAGTAAAACCCTATATTAAAGTCGCAAAGAAACTGGCTTTATCTTAAATGGTATGTTCACTGTTGAAAATGAACCTTGGTAATTAGGCCTCAACATTTGCCAAAATTGATTTAATTTTGTATGCTGTTTAGTGGGATGATTTTGTAGGCTTAAAATGTTGCATGTTTCGAGGGTCTCCCAAAGTGTCAGTGAAAGGAATCTGCCAACAAATTAAATTCTTTTATTTAAAAAAAAAAAAAAGGCATGTGATTTATATCGATTTGCTAAAAATCGATGCTGCTAATATACTTTTTACCTGCTTTAACAGAACTCTTAGAGGTGTTTCCCAGAGAAATACTGGGATGATGTTTCCTGGAAGGACTTTAATTTTCAACCAGTCTAGTTTAATTTGATTTTGCTGAAATATGATAGTACTTGGTTTTTGTGTGCATGTGCTGTTTTGCATAACCATGCTAGCTTCTAGGGGAACTGGAAGTTACCAGATTGCGAATGCTTGTTACCAATAGGAGAACCCCCATACTTCTGTTTACTGATCTCTTTGCAAAAATTAAGTGACAAAATCACTGTGTAACACTTTTGATATATTTCAGTCACTTGTTTGAGAAGTTCTAGTATTTTCTCTATAGTCTGGAAATGGAGCATAGACCTTCATTCCCTTCTGACTTAGCATTACAGTGTTATGGGTTGCAGTTGATGAAGAGTTGGACATGGAAAACATATGTTGTAATGGCGTCATCAGTAGAAAACATATGTTATAATGGCATCATCAGCCTCCGCTGAAAGTAGAAGCAGCTCAGCCTCCCCAGCTGGTCTGTGGCAGGGCAAGCTGGGTCTCGGCTTTCACTTGGGCAGCGCTTGCTCCGAGGAACAGATGGTTTCAGGGAGAGAGTGGCTGAGCAGGGGAGCAGTTCTGGGGGTCAGGCTGTTACGTGGGATGCTCGCTGTCTGCGCCACACTTGGGGGTGTTTTGAATTGGCGTGAGAAGGGGCGAGGCTAGAAAATGAGTGAAATTTTGCATGACTGTGGGAGCAACATGGCTAGGTTAAGAATAAGTTATTTCTAGTGATCTTAACTCATATAATAGGGTTGGGATATTGGCAATGAGCAAAGTTTTTTCCTAATGCAGAGTGAAACTCTCTCCAATAGTCTGCAGCGAGCGCTTTGCTATTTGTGAATGCCTGTGCAGCTAAAGACAAAAAATTATCTTCTAAGCTGGTTTTCTCACTCTCCCTGACCTTCCAGATCAGTTGAGGGCTTCTGTACCTGATTACTTAATGAGGAATTGACCAGATTGATTAATAGTTTCCGCCCCTTCCTGGTGATTTCAGTAGGAACAAATACTAGTTCACTGGCAATTGCAGATTGTTTTAGGGACTCATCCAAACCTAACTTGAATTAAGTCCAAAATAAAATAATGTGACTATGAAAATGGAGGCATGGCGTATCTTGTATCTCAAAATTTGTCAGACATGCTCATTTTATAAGAATGTAGATGACTGTATTCTTACATGTTTAGCCCTCATCTCAAACTGGAAAAGTACCAGTAGTGGAGAAGAAGAAATATTTTAAAAAAAAGTCCTGCACGGAATTGGAGGAAGACTTGAGGAAGCTAAAGATGGGATACTAAGGGGAGAAGAGTAAGTTGTAAGGAACTAGGAACTAGAAACAGGCAGGGATTTTATTGGAGAGTGGAAAACCTTGCTGTAAGCCACTGTTCTTATTATCTGTGTGTGTATGAATCTTGCACAACTACTGAATCACAGTTTTGTTTTTGCTTTTACAGATAATGTGAAGAGTGTCTGTGTGTGTTTATATACACACACACATGAGTTATAGTTGGGATTTGTGTTTTCTTGTTTCCAGCTGCCCTACAAATTGGTGTCAGTAGAAACTTACCATGGGATCTGAATGTCAGGCTTCATTCTCTCAGAAATAAAATTTGTGATCATAACTCTGCATTTTAGATAGCAGTCCTAATGTGTCTAAAAGGAACCTGGTAACTCCCACATGGCTAAATTTAGCTCTGCTAAGAATAACGTTTAAAAAAAAAAAAGAAAAATAAAAATCAAAGCCTTCTTTTGGTAGAATGAAGACAAAATATGAATCTAGATATATCCAATAAAAAAACCCACAATGATGCCTTTTTTGGTCAAGACCTTTAGTAAATTTAAGATTAATTCTTCTTGTAAATGGATTTTCATGTTTAAATGTTATGTTGTACAGATGCTGAAGACTAAAAGTTCCTAACTTCTGTTTCCTGTGGAGATACCTACTTCCCATATTTTGTGTATGGCACAACAAAACCAAGTAACACGTCATGTAACAATGGCATGAAGTATTTCAGCTGAGCGAGCAGATATGTATTTTTTGAAACCTCTTCAGTTGTGCCATCTTACGTCCGCTTTCTAGGTTAAGAGGTTAGCGTAATTATAAGAGAACAGAAGAGAGAAGACTGCTGAATTCCAAAGTATGGTGGCCTATGATTTTTATGAATGAATGTTGATTTATGGGATGTTTTTTTGTTTGTTTTAAACTGGTCCTTCTCAGCATAGGTGGGCTGTTCTGTCTGCCAGCAGCTTAACAGGGAAAGAGTCTTGCAGACTTATGGGGAGAGGCTGGAGCGGTATGATGTTACGCATTCAGAAAAGATGCCTTGCTGTAGTCAGAAGGGCAGAGAGGGTAGAGTGGACTGTGAATACCCATGGAATAAGTTTAAATGGCAACACACCTTTTCTTCCGAATAATCAGGAGGCAGAGAACCCTCCTTGGTGTTGTTTGAATGAGGTGGCGAGGGTGCAGAACGGAAAGGGAGGAAGCCTTCTGTGTGTGTGAGACAACAGACTATGCTGAGGAACTGAGTGGGGGGCGAAAGGACAAACAGATTTTTAAGGTCAGAGGAACCATTATGATTATCTAGTCAGACCATCTGCATAGCGTGGCACAGGATTGCACCCATGCTGTAACCCCGAGTTTGAGGTTCAACTGTAACAGTATTCAGAGCTAGATTGTACCGCTCGTTCTCTTGATGCAGACTGTTCTGTACCACGAAGCCCTAATCCAGCATTGTCATCTATTAACTCTTTAAAGATTCCTTTCTATATTAGTATTTAGATTTTCCTTGGTCTTTGTCAAGCTAAAGTGGTTTCTCTGTCTTACTTTTTTTAAAACAGCAGCACATAATTTCTTTCCTGCTGTTGGCAAAACAGGAAAAATGATGACAACCCAGTAAACAGTAACATTTTGTGGTAAAATGCTATTACTGCCATCAATATTGCCATTATCAGAACAGCAGTGTAAGCGATAGCAAAACCATTGCAATGTCCTCTTGCTCAAAGCTGAATTTAGAAAAAAAAGATCCATTTCAGAAATAAATGAGATTTCCCCAAATTCCTAATTGGGACTAATTGGCATGGTTTACCAGAATGGTAGAGTTTTTCTTCATCCCAACAGGCTGACATCGCAAGTCTTGATTTGAGTACAATCACTCTCTTACAAATGGTATTACAAGTGCTCCAACACAGACAATCCTGTTAATAGTATTAAAGACACTGAGATTCTGGGGTTCAAATGAAATGTCAATTTTAATCAAACCAACTTTTCATATACAATCTTAATAACTCTCCCCCCAATTCTCCCCCACAAAAAAGTTGCTTTTTACTCATTAAATTATGCAAGACAGCAATGAGCCATGGAGAATGAAATGTCATCACAGCAATAGAGACCTTCAGATCCTTGAGCAGTAATATCACTGGAGCAAAAACGAACACGCGTGCTTGGCTTGGCTGGTTTGAAAGGCCCTCCAAGAAACTTCTTATCTACTGGTAGCTTAATGTTCCTGCTGTTCCTGTGAATGAATTTTCATTTTGCTAAGTACCAGACTTTACTCGTTGGAACTTTGTGCCGTGACTTAGAGCTTGTTGACTTTCAGCCTTAGTAGATGGTATTCAGGGACACATCGAGAATAAAGCTGATGCAGTTTGAACTATTCTGGTCATTCTTGCAACACTTTCAGTTGCTTAAAAATATCTTATATCCTCGTAAGTTGAATGCTATACTCCGCTCACTGTTTTGGTAAGGTGATTGCAAAGACTTTTTTTTCTTCTACATTTTTCTTAAAACTTCTGTTCTGAAGCTTTCAAACAGTCGTTTCCCCAGCATTGTTTTTATTCCAGTTTTAGTAGCATTTTATCTGTCACCTTAACTATCTTTGCAGTTATACTGTAGTGCAAGAAGAATAGAGAAACAAACATCTTAATATTGGTATGTTATGCTTTGTGGATAATATTAGAATTAAATCATAAATTTAACAACTTGTTCTCCACAGACTTCAAAAGATACTTTTTTCTTTTATTAATATATATGATTTTTCTTAATTCCATAAGAAGCCTCTTTTCCTTTATCCTCCCTGTTGAGATGTCACTGATGATATTGTATTGATCCACTAAAAAGGTTTGCAGTGAAGCTTTTTACTTGAAGTAGGCTGTCTTTTTAATTATAGCTATGCCACTATGCTGTGCAGAGCTCTGTAGTTAGGGTTGTGTCAGCACTTATGTTTTAAATCCTTCATTTTTATCAGCAACTTAATATTGACAATAAAAAATTGCTTTGAGGTAAATCATAGCAAGATCTTAGCCTTCAGGGTGAGTCAGTAAGAGTTCACTATATTAAAAACTATTCAGATGAATCTGAGTTAATGAAAGGTTATAACCTTCTCTTTTACACACATACTCTTTATCTGTGCCTGCAATACTGTTTTCAAAATACTTTCTTTTCTTTAAGGCTTTTTTCTTACTTGCGATACTGTCATTCAGCATCTAAAAAGCAGCAGATTCATTGCGCTATTCTCTGGGCATCTCTAAGGGATCTACAGTAGCTCCTGAACCTGCCTGCCTCTTTGTCTTGGTTTTTTTTTCCTCCCCTCCTCCTTTCCTTTCCCTTCTCCCTGGTCTGCAGTGGCTCTGAGGAGGACCTAATGAGAATGAAGGATGACTGTCTCGGTTGTGTTGTGTTTGCTATATGTATGCTTACCAAATGTCTGATCCTGCGTAAGAAAGTAACATGTGCAGAGGGGTAGGGATTATTTTCTCCTTATATTAGAAACATAAAGCTACCACTGTAAAAGAATGTTTCTAATATTGCAGACTGAGGCTGTTGGAAATGGCTGCGCATTAGGTATCTGTGCTGGCTCACCATCCAGAGCACAGAGCTATTCCCTAACGATGGGAGCCTAAATGAACAGGACTTGGTTTTTCCAGAGTGGTATTAGTGGTAGTGCCTGCCCTTTGCACGAAAGGGTAATGGCTAGAGCACTCAAGGCCTGGTTCAGTTTCTTCCTCATCCTGCAAGGGTGTAAACGCACACGCCTCCCTTGTCTAGAAGAGTGCTGAGAAATTGTTTGGCTGAGGGCATCTTCCAGCTCTGTTGTGGTGTGTAGGCCACTGTGTGATCAAGGGGGAAAGAAAGCAAGAAGGAATATGATTTTGCAGACTTAAGGTACTTTGCCCTGAGTTTGGGGAAGAAATGCCCGAGTACCAGAATCTGCTCCCTGGGTTACTTCCAGGTCTCTCTCAAAAATTTGACAACTATACAAAAAGAGCAGGACTAAAATGCAGCTTTCCCTCCTAGCTGATATCCTAATGACTGGTTAGAGTCCTCATCCTTTCTGTATTCTGCGCTTTCGTGGTAGAATGCTGTACTGAGGAGAAGGAAACGCTGGTTTAAATCTCCCTCATCAAATTTTGCTCTGATAATGCGCATGTGTGTGTTTCTTCATTTCTTATCTATCTAACTGAGCCTAACATACAGACTTTATGATCTTTTGACTTTTTTGTTTTGTTTTTGTTTTACAGCCAGATGTTAGCCTGGTCATTGGGCCCTCCTGGGATGGGAAAACGCTAGAGGAAAAAGAAACATAATCAGCACAGGCAACTGGCGATGGGTGCAACAAGTGAAAAGAAGAGGGAAGAGGTGTAGTGCTCAAAAAATTGAATTTGAAGAGTCAGAGTTGTAGTGTAGCTGTGCTTTGAACTCTTGACATTGCTATAGATACAAGTCTGGATTTCACAGGAGTTTGATATCACAGTTAAGTTCAATGTAGCTGACCTTGCTGAAGTCTGTGCAGGCCCGTCTGCAGAAGGGAGACAAAATCACTCTTTCATCTTAGATTTGTTGCGAAGGTAAAGCAGTTACCTATGAAACGTACATACATACCATAGCATTGAGCAACCTAGAAAATATGTATAATAAAATATACCCTGGAAACTTCTACTGAATAATGAGGGTGGAAAAATACCTCACTAAATACACCTTGTTTGCATTCTCTGGGCATGTCCATAGGCCCTGAGGGCAAAAATTGGTATGTGAGACTCTATTGTAATGCATGTGCAGGAAGAAGTTGGACTGGCAAGGCAATGACGTTCTTGATCCTTTATTTACCTTTTGCTTTTTCAAAGCCTTTTTGCAGGGAAATATATGTAATAAATCTCACTTTATAAATGGGGAAACAGACTCTGAAAGTGAAGAGGCTGAAGGTCCCTCTTCAGGCCCCTGGCAAATCTGAGCATGGAAACCAAGTCTCCTCAGACGAATTCAGCTGTTTTCCCACTAGATCACATTTTCTCCTCATAGTATTTCCTTTGTGGGAAAAACACAAAGAAAAGTTAAGTCTCAAGAGGTTGAAAGGTGGCAAAACATTTCTATGGGTTTTCCAAGTACCTTAAAAAGGTGATTCCCACTTGGTATAGCTGGAGAAATAAGGCACAAGGAAGATGGTGACTCACCTAGATTCTCACATCTGGAATTGGGATAAAAATTAGATCTGATTCCTGTCTTTCTAACACTTTTTAACAAAATGGTCTCTGTAGCCTCTTCTTTACAGAAGAATGGACCTTCTTGCATCAGTTTCTTCTGTGCCACTTCTTCACAAGTATGTGTGTAGCGTCTTTGCCAACCGTTGGGGACTGTGTGCCAACTAAGGCAGCTGTCACTTGATTTTTTTTTTTTTTTCCCCCCAAGTGTTTTGGCTCCATCTGCTTGCCTGGTCACTTCCATTGTTTGCTTTCCACTTCCTGCTGTGCTGGCTCCCAGATGCACAGTTGTCAGTAATAGTCAGTTTGTCCCTTTGCCCCCCGCCCCAGTCTCCCCAAAGGATGCAGATTACACCTTTCCTTCCTCCAAACGCCTATGCCCATACTCGTAATTCAGGATGGGGAGTAGAAGAGGCTTCCGGAACGTGTCATAACTTAATGTATACAAAAGCATTTTCCATCTGCTTTCCACCCACAATCACAGCTATTTCTCACAATATCTAGAGTGACAACAAAATGTTTTTCTTGATCAGGTTTTGGTTAGGTGGCATAAATTGAGGAAGAAAGGAAACAGCTAGACAACATGAACTGAGGGATAATGCAGGAGCTGGGAAAGCAGTTCTGTAATTTATTTCTCTTAAAGCTATAACAACCTCTAATTTTGAGTGGTAATTTACTGATGAAAGATTGGCCACTAATTCTTTTTTCTACTTAGAAAGATACCTTGCATAACACGAGCAATTCAAGATCTTAAGATGTACAAATCATGTTGCTAAGTCAGTGCAGGGCATCAGAATTAGTGTGGTGTGCCAGCTGAATTTGAAAGAAAACATGAATTGGCAAGCCACTTAACCTAATTCAAGTGAGTAATGGGGATAGATTCTATCTGCTCCTCATGCACATTTGAGGCTCAATTTTTTTAATTTATCTATTTATTTTGAATATCTATATGTCTCTATATATCTACTTGCAGCTGACTTGGTGTCAATTTTTGTTTTGGAGCTCAAGAAAGCAGCAACAACTGGCAGTTACAAACAGATTAAGTTTTGCAAGTATTGTTGATCTAAACTGCTCTCTCATTCCATTTTTGTAACCAAGATTTTTTATGTTGGTTATGTGTACATATACATTAGTAGCTTCTCCTTTAGAAATTTCTTCTGAACAGATGGGAGCACTGATGCCTATATGTAGGTTAATTTTTAAGTACTTTGTTTATCTTGCCTAACATTTTGCACACCTGGCACTTTTTCCTTTAGAAGAATGAGTAGTTAACATGTTTTCACTGTACTTCATCTTTGTAAAGCTTCTAAACCACAGAATTCTGGGGGGAAGAAATAATACTGCATGTAAGGATAAGAAACAAAAAATTGCCATTTCCCAATTTGATTCTTATTAGAAATGTGGAGTAATCTTTCCCAGACTGAGAAGTTCCTGGCCATTTGGTGACCATAGCTTCCATTGTGGACAAACTTGCAGAAGAGGCATCTTTCTCTGTGAAGAACATAATGGATTTTTATGTTTCACCCTCAAATTAAAGGCTTCCCCAAACCTGTTTTACACAACATATAACATTAATGCTTTTGCTATTCTATAATGCTAGTTGTTTACATGAAAATACATTTTTTTGTTTTTCCCCAGTAGTACTCCACTTTCAAGTTCCTTGCAGATCTTTGCTTTTGTAAGTAAAGTAAAATAGCAGTCTTTTATCTGTGGAAAAAGGTAGGCAAAGAAGCATAGTGGTTTCTATTGGAAAATACATTTAATGGTTCTGAGCTGTTACGTTGACTCAGTGGCCAGCAAAGGTAGAAAATATGACTTGGGTTTTGGAATATTTCAGATCCTTTATGATCCCCTGGCATCTAAAAAAATCCCCAGACAAACAATGCCCCCACTACTACCAAACAAAAACCAGCTATGAACCCTGTTCTGAGAGAACAAAGATACAAAATGTGTATTGATATATTAAAGACATTAGCTCATTTTATGGCAGTGACTATGCTTTCTCTAAACACACCAAGCCAAATCTTGTCCCTTAGTTGTTGCATCATATCTGAGTAAAGGGAGAAGATGGCATGTTAAGAGTAAGAGGAATCTGTAGCGTAGAGCAGGCATTGTTTTCCATTAGAGAGGTGAGTGCTTTTATGCAAAGGCCCTGGACAGCCAATATACATACATACCCAATATACAGCCAATACAGTCTGGCATTTTCTAACAGCTGTTATTTATCCTCAGCTTTGTTATGGGTGGCTAAGTTTCATCTCTTCTTGAACAGAGAAGAATCTGATTTTTTTTTTTTCAGACTCTACAAATACAGGGAAAACTAAACATGAAAGCAGGCTGTAAAACAGGTGAAGAGTAGAGCTCAGGGAGTGCAGAGCCTCTGGAAAGAATGTAATCAGGACATTTTCGGGGATTTTGTCTACTTTTAAGTCAGTGTAAACTCTGTTATATAAATCCAGCCAAATTCAGGATAAAACATATTGAAGTTCTCACAACAGTCTTAATAAGTACCAAGCACTTCAGCTGTCATTTCATGTACTGAATGTGCCAGTAGCCCCAAGTGGGCACAGGATTTGATTTCTTTACAAGTTGGTAGATGAGGCTGTTTCACTCTGTGTTAGTGCACAGAGTGGCTGTTTGTGGAATAGTGGGTTGCAGAAGTGCTAAAAGCCAGTGGCATCAGATTCATGTAACTTATGGAACAGACTCTTAATGTCCTCTCTTGTTTGCTGATGTAAGAAGCACACTTTTAAAATTTCCTACGTGTGTTAGATCTCCACATACTGAATGAAGTGGATGCTATTCCAATGTGTGTAGTTGATCTTTGACTCTCAGAATTAAAATTCTAAGCATAGGAACTATAGAAAATAATGCATACACAAGTACCTGCTTGTGGGAATAGCTGAGAAATAAAAAGGTGATGGCAGTTTGTTGGCTGTCTAACCATTACCAATTTATTTTAGCCATTGCATCTGAAAAGGTTTTGTATTAGCACGTGCAGCTTTACAGATGTTTGTGATGGTTCCATGAGCAGGAAGATGCAGGTAGTTGAATACTTAAATCTTGTGCCATCACTTGCAGAGTGATGGCTATGGTAAATGTCCTGATGACATATATTATATAAGGTGTAATTAGGTGACAGATGGCATCAAACTTCACTTGCAGTTGTAGTTGGCGTAGTTTTTTGAGGAGGGAGCAGTAAGGACACACTGGTATTTTTGCAGTTTCTTTAGCCACTTCTATTCACAAATAACAGATTTTATGCATTTACTCATGCTGTTTGAATGCAATTATACTTTTGGTTTTTAAAAGCAAGTTCTCAGATGGCCAGTGAAGATATCCTTGATGCTGAGGAAGGCAGGTAGTACTGCTATATAAATTTAGACCTGTTTTTTAATGTGTAAGTATACAATTGTTATTGTATCTTGACAGGCCATCTATCATAGTAGCAAGATTGATATTCCTAGAACCACGAGTCCACTATTTTCCACAGTAAAACTTACTACGACTGTAAATATAAGCAAGTACTACTAATACATGAAGACTTTTGTCTTCTCGTCAGTTGGTTTATATTAATGATTGTACTGATGGCTGGCAAAAAGCTTCTGGTATCAGACAATATCTATCACAAACAGAACATTTGATTTAATTTTCATGCAAGGATTGTAGTACAGTCTTTACATTTTCTCAGGTAGAATTCAAAAAGGCATTATTTTGGTATTTCATGGTTTTTAATTCTATAAAACCGATTGCTGTCCCAAGGTCAAACTTTTGTCTCTACTAGTCACGATGAGAGGTGTTTGTAATCTTCAAGTTTTGAATTTGTTTTTGCTCATTTACTTGGTCAGTAACTCTCATTAGAGCTGGTATGACAGATCTACAGCAGGATCCAAATAACTTGGCTGTTGGTAAGAGTCCCACGCAAAGGTGAATAGACTTTTGCTGCTTTCACACGATATGAAACTTGGGTTGTGCTTTAGCAGCCTTTACATTTTGGGATCATACACAGATTTACACAAGCATATGCTGGGTATGTCAAATCAAAGGAGTTCAGAGAGATGAAGACTTTTTGAAAATACTTGCTTGTAAACACTGCAGCTACTTTAGACGTTAATTAGTCTAGTTGGTGAACTTCACTGGCTGACTGGTTTAACATTTTAATTCTTAGTTTCCATTATGAAAGACTTGGCTTAACAGTATTGTCTGCAAGGACAATGCTGCTTGGACTCCCTTCATCTCCATTGTTAGAGAAGCTTTAAATATTATTAAATTAAGGAATTGAGTTCTTGGCTTTTATGACAGTGTTCCTCTTCTGGGTGCACAAAGCCAAATTATCTCGAAGCATAAAATAAACAATCAAGTACTAATGTTATAAAGTATCCATTTCTGCTTGTTTCAGCTGTTACTAAATATAAAAATTGATATGCTGGAACACTTACTCCTGAGTCGTCGTCTTTTTCCAAGCCCTGCATAATACAGCAGATCAATAATGCACTTTCTTGGCTACAGGCGCTGAACAGATCTGATCCTGTTTACTCTATATCTAGTAATGAATTATCTATAATTCGTCTGAGACCTTATATTGTATAAATTATTCTACTCTTCACATTTTTTTTTTCCTTGCTATCCTCTTATGCTTACTTCACTTCTAGTTTTATGCTGCCACATCTGCCTGGAATATTCTCTGTTGTAACACTCAGCTTTTAACTTCACCTTCCAATTTCTTTCCAAACATAGTTTTTCTATGATCTCACTTTCCTCTGTTACTACTACTAATTTCCTTAAACAGTAGTGGAGGAACTTATAAGCAGCATATCTATCCTGTTGCAAGCAACTAATTGTATATCTTGATTTTACATATTCCTTCTCTTTTTGGTCTGAGATTTGCGAACTCTGTTGAGCAAATACTGTCCTTTAGACAGTATAAATGATGGACTCTGTACAAGAGCCACTTGGCTCATTCTCTCTGGAAATGTATGTGTGTATTGACAGTGGGAGATCCTAGTATTTGTCAGATCTGTACTTGGAGAAGGGATTTGCTCTGTGAAGGGCAAATGAAAGCATCTGCATTTGGATTTCATATTTATGTACTGGTATGAAGCTTATTGGTAACTAATTTGGAGGTGATACGTGCATACTAAGAAGCAAGCTCTGTGGTTGTTCTACTCTTGTAGATCCTAAGGACTTGAACAGACTTTTCAGAAATGCACTGAGGCTGCGGAGCAGTACTGAGTATTTCAGCTGTGGGCTATTGTATAGTGGAAATGGTAAATGTAATATGTGAACAAGCAGGGATAGATTCACTTCCTAGAGCCTTTTGTAGAATATGTTAACACTTGGAAAGATATGTCAGTCTTTCTTCCCCCTCAGATTTTCTTTCAAAAGATAGGGTGGAGCTTTTACATGCCACTTCAATACCATCTTTCACTACCCTTACTGTCTTTCATTACTGCTGAAGCATACAGTCACCAAGTGTGTGGTCATTACATAAGCAAATAAATGAAAGCTCAAAACCAACTGCAGATACATTTCAGAATAAACAATCTTCTCTTCAGATATTTTGGACTTCTCATCACACCTTGTAAACTTACAGTAGCAAGTTCTTTATAAAATATGAATGAATGCATGATCTACAAGTGTTGATTTTTGAGCCATTGAGCTAATGGCTGGCTGATTCCAGATCACTTTTGAAATAGTGTATGGCACTACTGTTACCGGAACAGATTCAGTTGGCGTAGATTGACCAGAGTTTTATTTCTTCTGCTTCATTACAACATCTGTGAATATCAAACGTCTATGGCTGTTTCTACGTTCGGTTCTGATCTTTCCTATTGCTGCTTATTGATGAGGATTTGATAAAAGCAGCAGGTACTCCTAATGGTACTGTATTTTGTAGCTAGAAATTTCTAATTCTTCAATCATGTTAGATTTATTGCATCTGCATGAAGTATCTTACCTTTTAATCTCTCCCACATATCCCTGCTTTGTTTAAAAAAAACAACCACAAAAGGGTTGTTTGATGATGTTCAATTCCTTGAGAGATATTATAAGTACAAAAGCACCTGCCTCCTCCACCCCCTTGTTCACTGGATGGTTCAGCACAATCTTGTTAACATGGAAGGTGTTTAGAAAAGGATCGGGTTTTTTTGTGATAGGTTTCAGAGGTTTAGCTTTTCGGTTCCTTATTTTCGGTCATCAGTCTGAATATAGGACATAGCTGTCCTGTCTATATGTGCGCATCTCAGATTCTCCCTGCGTATGAACTGATCGCTTTGCTTTCTACTTGTAGATAAAGAATGCTAGGGCAAAATTGTTCTCTCAGACCTTCTTGGAGAAGTGAATAACAAGAAGTGGTAGCAGAACAGAAGTAGACACATGTGAATGCAACATAATGGTAGCAAAAATACTAAATCCTTTACCTTTAGAAAGACCCTATTTCATAGTTCCAGTTGTGGAATGCATATGCCCTTTGCATGGCATGTCTCCTTGAAGCCACTGAGAAAGGGATTGGTGATATCTTTGCATATGCTTTCAGAGTATTTGCAGACTTGGCTTATATTTTGTTAAACTTCTGAGGTTATTTTAACAACTTAAGGAAGTTTAAAAAAACCCTCAAACTTTTAAAACTATTTTGGGAGTAAAGTGCTCTGGCCAAGTAATAAATTCTGTGTTGAGTTTGCCATCTGGATATATGCATAGCCTCCCCCCCCGTCCTTGAAATTATCTGTCTTCATGAGCTGTCGTGGTTTAACCCCAGACGGCAACTAAGCACCACCCAGCTGCTCACTCACTCCCCCCCGGTGCGATGGAGGAGAGAATTGGACGGGCAAAAGTGAGAAAACTTGCGGGTTGAGATAAAGACAGTTTAATAAGTAAAGCAAAAGCCGTGCATGCAAGCAAAGCAAAGCAAAACAAGGAATTCATTCCCTACTTCCCATCGGCAGGCAGGTGTTCAGCCATCTCCAGGAAAGCAGGGCTCCATCACGCATAACGGTTACTTGGGAAGACAAAAGGCCATCAGTCTGAATGTCTCCCCTGAGCATGACGCCATATGGTATGGAATATCCCTTTGGTCAGTTGGGGTCAGCTGTCCCGCCTGTGTCCCCTCCCAACTTCTTGTGCACCCCCAGCCTCCTCGCTGGTGGGGTGGGGTGAGAAGCAGAAAAGGCCTTGACTCTGTGTAAGCACTGCTCAGCAGTAACTAAAACATCCCTGTGTTATCAAGACTCTTTCCAGCAGAAATCCAAAATATAGCCCCATAAAAGCTACTATGGAAAAAATTTAATTCTATCCCAGTTAAAACCAGCACATGGGCTTTCTTAAATGCTCACTTATGAAAGTGACTGCCAAAGAAGCAGGAAGCCCACGAATTAGGGGAGTGAGATAGGATCTTTCTGGAGATTCCAGTTAACCAGTATCTTTTCCTCATTTATTTTTTCAAACAAAAATAACAATAAAATAATTTTGTCCCTTGGAAAATATTTAACATTTTAATTGTATTTACCGCTTGTTCTCTGCTTAAATCAGAGAAGTGGTAGCAGTTTGTCTCTAAATATCACTTGATTTCTGAGATGTGTGTTATGTCTCAAACTTCACAGGCTGTAGATGCCAGCTACTTTGTAAGACTAGGGTTGATATCCTTGGTTCACTTTTGATGGGTTTTATCAACACAGGGAAGCTGTGAAACAGAACAGACTGTGAATCTGAAGTGGACTCTTACTAATTTACCAGGTGGACGTTGCTGGGGTGAAGTGCGCATTCAGTTCAGGTTCAGCTGGGCTGATTGCAGGTTACAGCTGCGTGCCGCCTGTCCTGTCCCCCTGCTGAAGGAGATTGTTTGTGTCTCTAATCTGTTTGTGGAACTGCTCGTGTGAGTGCTTCCTAATCTGTTTCAGGCAAAACGAATCTGCTTAGCTGAAAATTTAAACTTGTAAGCTAACCTGGCTCATTCTGACTGAAGCAGATTAGTGATGCTTATGTGCACAGGTACACCAGGAGATCTAGTTGGATGCAGTGTGTAAGCAGGTTGGGTGTGGGAGGCTGAGCTACGCCTCAGGAAGAGTGTATGCATGTCTGTCTACACTCCTATTCTTTCTGAAAGTTTCTTTAAATAGTTTATTTTGATGTGTCAGGAAGTCTACTTTGAGAGCAAAATAAATCTTGTGCAGAGTAAGTGTGCTGGGGAGCTTGCTGAGCACTTGCTTTCTATTAGCTGCTAGTCCTTACCTATTCTAAAGTACTTTTTTTTTAATATATGAGTGCTGTGTTGCGGTTTTATCTCTTAATTCAGTGAGCTAGGATTTCCCTATAATGCTTGTTTTAGTCCTCGTATATCTCTGGCTATAAAAAGTTCAGCTAATATTTCAGTTCCTGCTGGAATTGTATGTGCACAACTAAAAAGGAAAAAGACCAACTAAATGATCTTTCAAAAATATCTGTTAAAAAACTACTGTCAGACTTTTAAAGTTGGTTTGTTATATTTTGAAAAAGTCCTGCTAGAAAATCTGCTGAAGCTTTCTTTCATTTTTCGAAGAGATGTCACCAAGTTCTGTTGCATAACTAGGAGAATTTCTGTGCAAGCCCATAAAACCCTCATGCTTTCTTGAGATTGGTAATGGGATTTCTACTAAGTCAGCCATTTCTTGTTGATGGATGGTGCCTGCATCTGAGCTGCTTAATACTTCCATGTTGGGGTATAAATGATGGAGCACTCATCATCCAATCTCTGTTCCTTCACCAGTGGCAGAAAGACGTAGTGATCTCCAGCCTGCTGTCCTGCTACTGTGAGTTGAGCCTTTTCCAGATCTTACGACTCTTCAGAAAAAGTTTCCTGAATGCCTTCTGTCTTGTAAATTTATCATCTGGGACTGAATACACTTGGGATCAGATTTTTAAGTTGTCTCCTTCTGTCTGCTTTGTAACAAGTCCTTTAAAATGGACAGCTCCAAATCTGTTAAGATTTCTTTCTGGTGAGCCCTAGTGTTGAGCGTGGCAGATGTTGCTGTCTGGGACAGTTCCACCTCCCAAGCCAGATGTGCAGCAGGCTTCTTTTTTTTCCCCACACACAGACTCAAAAATCAAGGAATGCAAGACTGTGTATTTGGACAGTCTGTAAAAAGTGGCTTTGGGCCAGAAGTTCCAAAAAGAATTTTACACTGACCAGTACTTTTAAAATGGTCAGTTCCTCAACGGAGAAGTCAACATTGAGTGCAGGAGCTGCTGCTGAGAACAGCCACGGTCCTGAAACAGTTGGTGCTCTCAGTGTCAAAGTAGTTATTTCACATACTGAAACAAGATACCAGAAGCACCTAAAAGAGCTTGGGGGTTTCAGGTCAATGCCCACCCATGAAGATGAGATATCTTGGAAATGTTAGATATCACTAGATATCTAGATATCGCTAGATATCTCATTAGTGTCTGAGGAGTAAGTGCAGATCTGTGGACCCCACTGGTGCCATTATCATGTTAACTGCAATACTTCAAGATTTACTATGAACTCCATGGGAATGGATTTCAGTACATGAGCCCTGCACTGTTAGAAGAAGAAAATATGTTCTTGCCACGCTTTGATAAAAATCTATGAGTAATGTCACTAGGAAATGAAAGCATTTCTTAGAGCCTAGTTTCTCTCCAGGATTCTTATTGGAGAAAATTTACTTGCTAGATATTTCCCAGGCATCGAGATGATAGGAATGGAAATGTAAATACCTTAGAAAATGTAAATACCTTAGAAAGTTCAACTGTATTTTTTGTACCATTTTACAATTTATACCTAATCATTGCTTCTATTGAGCAAATAGCTGACTCCTATGTCCTAGTGACCAAAAAGTGATTTCTGAACTTTGGACAGAATGGTACCATTTGTTAATCAGCCTTGCATCTGAGAATATGGAAGCACACATGTAGATTGTAAGAAAAATTAAGATAGACACAGACTTGAAGGCCACGATGGATGACTTGGACTTCACATTGCCAGCATGGTTTGTACTATATTCTGTTTTCCTCAGTGGAGGACTGGACCTTTTGAAAAGTTGAGCTATTTAGTGAGAGAGCCTCACAGATACTAAAAGCCTTTTTGGGCTGCTGCAGTGAGAATGGTTACTGTAAGGTCCATTTTGCAGGCTTCAAGCTATGCTGTCATAGGACATAACCTAAACAGCCAGATTTTCCAGTAAGGACAAACATAGACGCCCTGGTTTTGATTGTGGTGTTGCTACCGACAACCAATATATTATTCAGAAAGTCATCCAATTTGGCGTTCTATCAGTAGAAACAGTTGTAGTAAAATACAACTGTTAGCAGCTGGACTGTTCCACACATCACTCTTACACGGTAGTGATAAAAGCATGTTCTGAATTAGTTGGATAATGGCCTCAAAATTTGGTTCAAATCAATCAGTTATTTTGCAAGTCTTTTTCTTGAATAACTTTCTCTGTTAGAAAATAAAAAACCAACCCAGAAACATGCCTTGCCTGTTCTGTGCATCCAGAGCTCTGTTCTCTTGCGTCGACTCTTCAGGCTCCCTTCCCTATCGTGTTGTGGGTCCCTGTGGCACGTAGGAGACAAACCATCTTGTCTCACAGATTGTACTGTCTCAGCTGCTTTGGATTTCCACCTGTTACCAGCAATCTGGCAAGTCTCTCCCTCTGAACATCAACACACACTTCACTAGGGCCTGAGCAACTTCATCTACTTGCTTTAGAAATGTGCTGGTCTCCAATATCAGCATAGCAGCTGACCTTTGCAAAATGCTGTACACCTGATGTAGCAGCAAGGGCAGACACCAGGTTTGGACAGGGAGCAGTGCAGTCTGTATTTGATCAATACAGCTGATGCTGTTCAGCACTGCTGTCTGGGAAGGGTGGTGATTACTCTTCACCTACATGAATCTGCGCTGACAATGCCCTTGAAAAGTCAGGGACATAGACTGGCCTGCAGTAAAGGTGGATCAAGGCAATGACATCAGGGCCTCTTTCTCTTTGCAGCTGCCATTGTGTGATGGGTTCACTGTTGCAAAGAAACTGTCCTAGCCCTGCATGCCTTTCCACATAGGCACGAGAAACGGTGGCTCGTGCGTGCCAACTCTGACAGACAACTCTGTCACCACCACAACTCTGGTGGTTTGGTGAGACTTCTGACAACAATCAAGTTTAGATCTGTAATGCTAGCTTGCTTTTATTGAAGAGTGTAGCTTTAAGTTTATGGGTAAGTATTTATTTTGCAGTGGTGTAAGATGTTACTTGGTCCCTAGCTGTTACCTGCTCTCTGCTGGAAAGGTGTAAGGTCTGGTGTCCTCACATCAGTCATTCTTAGTCCAGTGCCATCAACATCATATAAGTTAGAGGAAACTGGTAAGTTTAAGTTGACTTGCCTAATTTTGTCTGGAATGGGTTAGGGGGCACTCAGTTGACTTCGGTGAACCTCCACTGAAAATGTCCTGTGGCAGAGCAGTAACAGCATCTTAAATGACATTAGTCTCCAAAAAGGATCTCTGTCTACAACCTGTTTTTTATCCATTCAAATTACGATCCCAATTTCAAATTTTAAGATTGTTTATATTTGTACAGGCTGTATCAGTATCTCTTTTAGTTGGTAGTTCAGGTAAATCATTTATTTGTTCACCATATCAGTGCTTTCCTGCATTGGACTCAGCTCTTTTTACTGCTTGTATTCACACCACCTTTCTGTAGTAGGGAAGTGCTATAGAACAGAAACATAGAATACTTAGAGTTGATGGCTTCATAGGATTTGAAAGAAAGTTTGAATGCGTGCCTGACATTAATATTGTAGCCCACCTTACATTTTTATCTAGGCACCTACTTTCACCTCTGGTTGTGCGGATACAAAAAGTTACTTTCCTGGTCCCAGAAATAGTTTGGTCAAGCAAATTTAGGTCTCCGAAGGCTGTTAGGCAAATGCCCTGCTGCTGAACCATACTGCTTAATCAGTTACTGAAACAAGATTCTCAGAGAGCCATTTTAAGGGCATTAAATCAATAATAATAATTGCAACCATTTCCATTTCTCCCATGGAGCCTGCTAAGAGTCTGTTTGGACCAGGGCCAGATTCTTTTAGACAGGTTGGGATATCATCTTCCTTCAAACCTGGCAATCTCGCATGCTGTTTGTCAGCAAGTGCCTTGTTGTTCTGCAAGGTCAGATTTTAGATCTACTGCTGGAAAGCTGCCCCGTGACACAGAGAACATAACACTTAGGAACCAATGTGTCGTAGGCAGTGTTCTGGAGACGTGAGGTTAACGAGAAGGCATGAGAAGGCATTTGCTTTTTTTTTTTTTTTAATACCATGTGGAGACCATAATTGGTTTTTTTGCTTTTAAGTGAGACACCAGGAAGGGGAATTTGTTCTACGGTGTCCTGGTAGTATGTGACCTTGTTTTACTTAAGTCTTTCTAACTGCTGAAGATGCTGAAAATGCAGACAAACCAATGTATTAACAGATTTCAGCAAGTCCGGTAAATGCTGCTGTTCTGTTTCTTCTTGTATTTCTTGCTTTTATTAAAAGGAAAAAAGTGCAGGTCAGAGGCTCCTTATCAGATGTTGATACAGATTAAAAAAGTTTAATGAGTTCATTGACTAGCTCTGGAAGAAAGTACATGATTCGGAGTTCATTTTTGAAAAATACGGTATTCAGACTGGAGACAATATTGCCCAGCGGATACTGCACAAAATCTGATTGAATGTACACAGCTGAACATTTCATAAGATATGAGTTGGGACTGTGGACAGATAGGCATTCTTCATAAAATATATATTACTCCTTGTTCTGTTAGAGCAACCTCACAGGAATAAGGCTGAGCTGTATTTTTTCCCACCAAAATGGTAAAATACACTAGTGCTAATATCTTGTGTTGCTTGCATGAAGCATGCTTTCTACCCCAACCTAATCCCCAGCTACCTTTTCTTATCTCAGAAATTCAGTTTATAACTCTGCTGAACTAAACACAAATAAGAAATTATCTCTGTCTATAATATATTACAGCCTTTTACTCCCAGCTGCTTTAACAGTACTGATAGAATTACTTCATTTTTTTCCTAGCAATTAGGACTACATGACAGCTGAATATTATAGATAATCATCCTTCAGACTTTTTTAAAAGAATAGGCAACTGAAAACAGGAAATTAAAATAGAAATTTTTGGCAGTAGCCTGGAATAAGCATTGTCCTCTATGGATCTTGAGGTAGAAAATGTTGTTGATGATAGCTTGGCAAGACTTGGGTGTTTTATTCTTTTTCCCTTGTCTGTCATCTCCTTGTATGCTTGGAATAATACAGAAGGACTGGGAATTTTAAAAAGTTTTTAAAAAAAGAAGTGTAGTGTTCAAATTAATAGATGGCTATTTAATCTCTGGTAGGGTATTCTTTATTTTTACAATAACCTGATAATCTTTTCTAGAAGGCTAGTCTGATGCAGAAGCCTGCATCAGAACAGAATAAAGAGATTGCACTTTTCATGGCATAACCTGCATTGCTTCTCCTTTACTTCATTAGTCATTATTAAGAGGCTTGAAAATACTGTTCTGTGCCTTGAAGCTTCTTAGGAGTAAAGGGAGTTGATTATTCTTGGTGATTAGAGGTAGTATAAGAGCTGCTTGAAAGGGGGTATTTATTTTAAACTTTTTTAATCGTTCGTAAATAGTAGTCACTGCTCTTGATTCTCACTTTCCTCAGCTTCAATCCTGCTGTCTTTTTCTTTTTAACCATACGAATGCTTTTCAGTGTAAAGGGTGTATGTGTTTCCTTCAGTTCGTGTGTTGTCATTCCACGTTAGAGGTATCTATCTCAAACAGCTCTGAGATAGGGGAGAGTTTAGTATTTGGTGTTAATTTCCTCCCCTTCCTCCCATTTGAATTTAACTAAACCAGGTTTAAATTAAACTAAATTTAGTTGCTATTTGTCCTCAAGGTCTATTCCCCCACTTCAATTAAAGATGATCTTTTTTTGGTCCATCTTTTCTGCTCTGTGTTCTAAGTTGACCCTGTTTTTTGACTATCTCTGCTGGTCTGCGTGTCTGCCTGTTTGTGCTGCACTTCTGCAGCATTTGAATTGGAGATTCAGTCCAAGAAATCACGCTACCATTTTGCCAGAAGCTGACACCAGCCATCTGGTAAAATTACAATTCAGTATCAGTAAAACCCATATTTTGGGGAAATGTACCCGAAATTACTTTTATGATTAGTGGACAGGAAAGAAACAGAGACAAAGAAGTCAGCTGGGTACTCTATAAATCACTTTGAGGTTTTCAGACCAAACATCTTAATGGCTGCCTTCTTGCTGCCAAATGTTGTTTTGCTTTTGTCTTCAGAATAGTTTGCATTAATAATGAGCAACTCTGCTTGGAAGTTATTTATGTATTGCTCTTATGATACAGCTTTGCAAAGCAGCACCACACTAGGTAACAGACTATGTGAATGGATTCGTAAAGCAGTTTAGCATATCATACTGCTAAGGTCTGTAGGTTTTCCCATTGGAGATGCATCCCAGCCCCAGGGCCACATTCAGCGATGTTGTGGATGCTGAAGAAAAATTTATATTAAGGCCATTTTGGCCATACTGTGCTAGCCTGTGTGTTAAGCCTGGTGGTTGTGAAATAAGTCTGCAGTGGAACTAGGCAGGTTTTAATCAGTGGTTTGGTAACACGTTTTGCCTGTACGTCACTGTGGGAGCAGAGAGGAGGTGACAACAGCAGCTCTTGTTTGTATTTCCAGGGAGAGGTGGTCAGCTAACCGTGCCTTGGTAGCTGTGCACGTGCTGCATGTTCTGCAGTTGCTGAATCTGTCTGTTAAACTAAGATGGAATATATTTCTAATTTAAGACTTAAAGTGGTGATGAATTTAGTATCTTCCTACTAAGCTATTACAGTGAGTAATTATCCTTATAGTTAATTCCATTTGGATTTTTCTCATTTCAGCATTCAGTGATTGGATCTTGCTTCTTGTCTATTAGATAAAATCCCTGTTCGCCTAGATAGTTGGGAAGAAAGTAGTTGTTTCTGCATAGTAATCACGTTGCCTGTTTATTAAAAGTAAGTGTTACTGAATGATTGTTCTGGACTTCATAGTTGAGATTTCCAGTTCCTTCTGTTGGTACCTATAGCTTAACATGTCTGTTAACTCAGTAGAGTTTTCCATGATACAGTAACACTCCAGCATAGCTTAACCGAAGTTCACTACTAGAAAGCAAGTTTAGCAGTGTCATACTTACCACTCCTCGGGCTCCCTTCCTGTGGTGAAGGATGAAAGACCTTGAGCTGCATAAAACCATCCTAAGCAGTTGTTGTTCCAGGCAGCTGGGGAGGTCCCCGTATGCAGTGCTGTTGATGATGCTGTAAAAGACGGCGAGGACTTCTGTTCTAGAGAATATAGGTGGTCTGGTTTAGGGGCAGAAAGGCACGTGTAGAAAGCAGAACACAGTGCTTAGTGCTGTGGAGATTTCAGGCCAGCTTGGAAAGCTATCACATCTACCACAGACCCACAAACCTCATTTACTTACTTTTGGGAAAGAGGGGTGAATTCAACCCCCAAATTATCCAAACCTGTTAAGTTTTAAGGACTGCTTCGTCTCCTGTTGCACTGTAAGAAGATTTGTGATCTTTTTGGTAGAGAAATTCTGTATTACATGTGTATCTATCACGAAGTAAGAGTTGGAATGGTTCCGTTTGTACGTTTCTAGCCTTTGCTAAGTAGGCATGCAACAGCATCTTTAAATTTGAAGGGAGTATGATAAACTGCCTGCCTATTTTTTTAATCTTGAGAATTTTTCAGCCCACGTGCTTCTCAACTAATGTAACTAAAGAGATACTCTGTTTATTTTGCTATAAGTATGATCTAATGTTTGCTTTTGGCAAGAAACTGTTCCTTGTTAGTATGCACAGAAGGCATAGTTTACATGAGACTGAAATATTAACAGATAGAAACTTGCTGTTCTAAATGGAGCAAACAAGCATGCTTGTGCTATATCGCTAGCAATAGTAGTATAGGCTTCTTGTAGTAATCTAATTTGTGAAAAAACAGGTATTCATTAATTATGCAAGGTAAGAATTTTTTATTTAGAGAGGTAAAAATTTTAATATAAGAACCTAAGTAATGGTACAATTGTCAAAGCAGAAAGGATAAGACAATGTAAATGAAAATAGTGCGCTTTAGTTTTCTAGCACAGAGGTCCTTTCAATGAGAAAATGGACACTGCTTGATATTAAAGATTAAGTGGAGGCATGGAGGATTATATGGAGGACTTGCCTGTTTTGATTTCAATAGTTGCTGGAAAACTTGGCACCCTTTAAATAATTTAAAGCTTTTTTTCTGCTTTCCCTTTTCTGAGGAAAAGGGGAGAGAAGCCTTTCATTAGTCGCACATGATAGTTAACTTGTCACATTTTACAGCTTAATCCTTTTTCTGTAAAGAGTTGTTAGTGAAAAGACAAACCAGCCATCTTCTGTATAACAGTCATTATTGATATAACTACTAAAAATAACATGATTATTTATACAAACACAGTAAGATCAGTCATAATACTGATCTCCTCCTACTGTGGATTGTTGCCTCCTATATCTTTCAAGGAATTTAAATTATTTTATTCTAAATAATATCCATTCACTCTTCTTGATGAAAACATAACTGCACAATTAAAAATAAGGAGTAACTTTTGTACTTTTACTGTTGGTCTTGACTTTCAGGGAGCTAAGAGGTATGAACAGGATTCTTGATAAACAGACAGGAGCTCCCCACTTCTTCAAGAACACTGTACTGGTGTTAATAACTTGTCAGTCGGGATATGGCTTTGAGGAAAAGGACTTTGAATTTCTTTTTTTTTTTTTTTTTTTTTTTTTAATAATACAGTTTTCTTATTATTGGGTGATGGAGGCTTTGAACAATTTCCTCATGGGTCACTTCTGCATTTCCCTCTTATCTCTACACCCTCCTTACCACAGTATCTCACAGTAATTCTCATTTTCTAAAGTGTCAAATTTTAAGGTAAAAACATAACTTGTGTAACACACTATTCACTAATTATTTGCTATGATATTTTTCTCCTTTTTGAAACAATGAAAATGCAGGCATTTTTTTAACACTTAAGGTCGTGAATTACTTGTGGAGAAGTGTTTACAGAAGAAAAATCAGTGGTTTCCTTTCTTCCTGTTATGTGTTGATTGCTTTAATCTTGTCATCAGGTCTCTATTAATACATTTTATAGCATGATTCTCTGTGCTAGAGCGTTAAAAACTGCTACAACTTTAACTCAGATTGATTCTTCCCCCCCCATCCCCCGAAGTCTTTCTGAGTTACTCTTCTGTGTAAAATTTTAACCAGAGCAGTCCTGTTTTTGAGAACGCACAAGGAGGGAAGAAAAGGGCTTTTGGCTTAAAGCATTAAGACTTGACGCTCCTCTTGCTGCTGCAAAGAGAATCCGTGGAATCCATTTTAGCTGTAATAAATCCAGATTCGGTGTTTGTGTGTGCACGAACCCCGCAGGTAGTTGTGTTGCTGATGCATCTGTGTGTGCCCTGCCTGTACACAGCAAGGAAGCATGTTAGACCCTTTGCAGCTTTTTCCACTCCACCCACAGTCACTATCTGTGAGGGTTAAGTAAACCTCCATTGAAGGGACTGGGCTTTTACAGTGATGGCTGGAAAGAGTGTTGTTCATCCTATTACTTGTGCAATACAATGTTATTTGTTTCTGAATAAAGAATTGACATTGGAAGTTAATGTTCTGTAATGATGTTAAATGTGCACAAATGGAGATCATGTGGAAACACTATGGAAAAAATAAATGTAAAGAGAAGAAATGATAGGTCTATAAAATGGAAGAATTTATTCTTCCACACTAACAGGACAAAGATTTATTGAACAGAAAATCTTATCTTTGATTCAGCAGTTGATTTTTAAGGAGGGTTTGGACATCTGCAGATGGAAATCTATGTATGAATGTAGCTGAAGGTCAGAAGAATGCAATCTGAGTGCTGACTTTTGTTTTCTCAGTGATATAAAGTATCTTAATCTGTATAAAGTAATTAGATATGATCATACATATTTTATCATAATCTAAAGAATAAGTATGTTGACTGCTTATAGCCCAAGCTGTTTAATCTAAACTTTCGCTAATGAAAGGTCTATTCATCTCTCTTCTACCTCTGATATTTCCTTATCATGCCACTCAGCTTAAGTACCGCTAAATATGTGTAAATTCTTGCAGCAATTACTCATTTCCTAAACTACTTTTTGTATTCTCATTCTCTAGAGGGTTTTGTGTGCTATTTCGTATTTTACCCTATATTAAATACTTTACCTGTGTCTACCAAAAGAAGTAGGATTACATGATAGGTCCTCCATACTCCTTTGTCTTTCTAGCCCAGAGTTAAAACAAAGTTTTCTTTTTAATGGCTTCTGTGAGTTTGTCCCCATAACTGATAGCAAGGGACATTGCTCTGTCGTGCTCTTACTACTCATGTATCATCAGCTATTGTCTCTCATCTAAATACCATCATTTTCTGCGGGGAATGGATCAGAATGGAGCAAAGTGTCTGGGACTGTAAAGTAGCACTGCGGGCCAAAAGCGATTGGGAGACTGAGGCATGGGATTAGAGAGGGAGCTGTGTTAAGAGGCAGTCCTGGGAGAAAAAAGTAAGTTTGGATGATGAAACAGGGAGAGAAGGGATGAGGTCTGTTGAAATAGGATTATGGGGTTAATAGAAGCAGGTGAGCAGAAGGGAGAGACATCTTACAGTAGGCCATATGTGGTGGGAAAACTGGAATTGTCTTTGTTCAGAAACATTTAGGAGGGGAGGTCAGGGCACAAGGACTTGATGAAAAGCCTCAGAAGGTAGATGCAAAGTCGGGGCCAGATTACAGTAGAGAGGGGGATAATTAAAACTGGCCACACAAGAAGATTAGAGGCAGCTGGGCTTAATTAAATTTGCACAGGAAACTTTAATTGTGGTATTTTTTTAAATTTAATGAATACTAAATCTAGTTTTTTGTGTGCTGTCAGATTTATGTTTGACATAAGTAAGTAATTAGAAGAGCACTTTCATTTAGTGTTGGTTACTTTGACCACTTTGCATTGAATAAACAACATGAATTGATTGTTAAAGTATCTAGAAAGAGTGAAAAAGGGAGCAGGATAATTTCTAATCCAACAGAAAAGTTACGTGTGCTGCTCCACAAAGTGTTGGCAGAGCTTTGCTGGGCAGGGTGATAGTACAGTAGGAGCGGAGAATCTTTTCAGCTGCTAATTTGTTTTGGAGCTTGGAGCTGTGAAGAATGGAGCTGACCGAGGGATCTGAGGTGTGTATACATTTGGAAGAATGTATTGTTCTTAGCAAAAGCATGCATGCTTGTAGAATGAGATGCATTGTTAATGATGTATTTTATTTTGATGAAAAGTTTTTGAAAGTTTTTAAAGCTGTATGTTAATCTTGCTCTAATCAACCCTTTGTGCAGATGAAATACGGAAGGTTTGTTTATTTTCCTCTTCTGTACAACATATTCAACTCAGAATTTTATGACTTGAGGAGTCCGTTACTGTGATCAAATTTGCCATCCTGTGTAACGCAGCAAAATTATTCTCCTGTAACTTTTGTTTAAAGCTCACTGTAAACTACTTAACTGTAGTTTAAGTTACTGTGGCTTTATCTGAAGTATCTTCAGTATCTTCATGCAAGGACTTCATTAAGTCCTTGCATGAGGATAATCGTCCACTACCATAATCTATAAAAGAAGGTGGTGGATTCTTCATAGTTTCAGTTTCCAGTTATTGCATGTTGATTGTTTTGGTTTGTTACTTTGCTATTGTTCAAAATCTTTCCCATATACAAACTGTGTAGCCAGTAATCAGATCAATATATTAAATGTTTTTTTTCAAGTTTTTGTTTTAGTCCAATTGTCTTTGTCCATAAAATCTGTAAGCTCAAAAAGATTTGTTCTAGGAATGTCCACTGCCCATAAACCACATTGTGACTATAACTATTCTGTCTTTTCACTAATTGATGTCCTGATCAGCATTAGCATGACTTAGGTTAGTATCCAAGTCAGTCTAACTCTCTAATTTCAAAGTTAATTCTTTAAAACCTTTTCAAGTTCTGCTATATCTTGTTAAAAAACCAACAACAAACCCCCCCACCCTTTACCCCTCACCCCACCTCTCTGCACCCACCTCATATCCCCTTTTTTTCCTTTCAAGTGATAAAAAAGTGATAAAAAGTTTCAAGTGATAAAAAAGGAATAATAAAAACCAGCAGCACTGATGGACATTTCCCCATAGTTATTTTTTTATAGGTTAAAAATGTTTAACAACTTTTGTATCTGCTAGAGGGACAGAGATATTTCAGCAGTAAAGCAAGAAGTGAAGTGGTTGTCCTTCTCTCTCAGTACAGAATGATCCTGTTGTGGTAGATAAACCTGAGGAGTTTTCTCTGTAGTTTCCCAGTGTTGCTTGGCATTTCTTACATTTCTTACACAAGGTTGGTTTTGAGCAACTGTTGTTCTGGGTTATTTTTATAACCTATCTTCTGTGCAAATTTAATGGATAAAGCTGAAGAATTCTGCTTAAGCAGCATTTAATCTTCAATATAGATGGGGTATGCATTCATCAACTCTGAATTTACAGTTGGATCAGTCCAGGAACTTCCATTTTCCTTAGGGTTTCCTTGTATTTTGCTTGCTGCAAGTGTTATGACAGTTACCTGGGAGTTGCCAAATTAGACTTGTTGACCAAGTTTATTGAGTTTTGCATGTTTATGCGAAGTGTTGCCACTGCACTGCAATGTTTTGGTGTCTGTCTAAAAAAATCTCTTTGCGCTCTGAGGTGGGTAGGAAAGCAACAGCTTTCCTCTGTGGATCTGCTGGGGTTTAGCTGATTTGAGTCATTTTGGGCTCTGAGAGTATAAATGAAGGAGGCACTGTACTAGCTGAAAACACAGCATTTTAGTTCTCTGGTAGTTGATTTGTAAATACACTTCTTCCTGCAAAATAATAATCCTGTTTTACTCCTTATCTAGCATATATATGGAAATGATTGTATCTTGTGTATTAGCTGACAGTAGTTAATTCTGAAAGCACTTATGTGACAGAAGGCAGCTTTAAAGTTTCAAATCTCTCAGATAATGTACATCCATCTGTTCTTTTGCGAATGCATCACCTCTTTGCACGTTGAGGATTTCTGATGTAGGACTGCTTGTAATTAAATTTTGATAATGCATTTTACAGGCTTCTGGAAAAAACAAGTTGAGTTTATTCATGCAAATACAGAGTAAAACTGAAATCACTTATGACTGAAACTGATTCTGTGAATTGATGGTCACTGCAAAAATGTGGGAATAGTTAAAAATATATACTAGTACTAGTGTATGTTCATTTTTTTAATTGGCTGGAATTTAATTTGGTTGTATTAACAGTAACAATAGTGTTATTTTTGTCACTTAAGCATTTAGCAGAATCGTGCATTTTGTTAGTTAAGTATGTCAATGCTGACCTTTCATGTTGGTTGCTTATAGATAAAAATTGAAAGCATGTATTAAATGCAGCATTTGCAGTTTTATCAAGTAAGTCCTAAACCAAAAATCGATGCATATATTTGAAATAATGCTGTTGATACTGAAAAAATGCAATTAAAACTTTTAAGCTTCATTCATGGCTATTTAGAGAATCATTTGTGGTGGAAGCTAAAATTGCTAGATTGTCAAGATGTAAATTTTTTTTTTTTTTTTTTGATTACTGATTTTTACATGATTTAATGCTTCAAAAAATCCAAATCTTTCCTCTTTTCTTGAGAAAATAAGATGTAGTATTGTCATGTTCATAATGCCCAAACTGCGTAGCAAGCCTGATAAATAGGTTGTACTAACCTCAGATTATATATGCAACCAAATTTGACATATGATGAAATGGAGTTATTAAACATCACTCCAATATGCTAAGGTTTCCAGGCTTTGGGGAAACATGTTAAGTGAAAACATTTCTCTTAGGTGCCACGAAGAGTGCACTCTTTCTCAAGTGCTACTTACTATGTATAGAAAATGAAACACATTCACTTTTGATGCCCCTTGCACTCAAGGTGGAGTCATTAGCTTCTGGTTTGGGTCATGTGTATCCCAGTGCCCTAATGCTTTTTTCCCCACTGGTAAAAGCAGGAATCAGCACAGCCTCTGCTTGCTTCCATCATGTTCTTGCTTTGACGTGTGGAGCTTAATTGTCTTTTAGTATTAGCTTCTCATTCACTGATTGGAGCTAATTGCTAGTGGACACTTTCTTTGGAACACATATTTCAGCTTTTGAGTTTGTAAGGTTTTATTTGGAGGCAATTGTCATCTGGGTAGATATGTGGAAACTTGGGAGCCACGTCTTTGGGAGGTAAGTAATGTTTCCCTGAGGAAGACGGAACAAGTGTGCAGAATCCCATCTACGAATCCTTTTCAAAGCAAGACTTGAAAAAAGTCTGTAAATGTGTTTCTGTGGCTTTTATGGTACAACACAATGAAAATTACCTTAGAGCTATGGTTTCTGGTACTTTCTTCCCTCCTCACCAATAAGTTGAATGTTTTTACAAATGTCATGGAGCAAAGTTGGTGTTCCACACCTCCATCATCCAAGGCTCTAGGTTTTTTGGTTTGATTTTTTTTTTTTAAAAACTCTAAGAGATAGAGGACTTTCTAAAAAGGGCGGGGGGAAGGGAGAGGTTGGAAGAATATCCTCCTGTACTGAAGTACTCAAACTTATATGCTTTACTGCTCCTACTCCGAGGAGACTAAGCAGTCGTGCTCCCTTCCAGTATTCTGAATCTCTCTCTCACAGTGTAGCCTGCTGAGTGTGTGGTCTGTGGACACCCAAGGACAGTGGTTCCATACACGATGAAAAAGCTAGTTATTTTCTCTTTGCACACATTTTCATCTGCAACCTGTGAATCTGACTACTTGTTGAGTTCAGGTCTGACTTCACCTACTGAACACATCACTTGAATCTAGGGGAACTGGAGTCAGGATGTGCCAGCCTGAAAGGTTGTATAGCTGGAAATCTAATACCAAATTTAAGATCTAGCTAGACTGTGTTATATCCCTCTGTTCTTGTATACTGCTTGCACGCACATGTGTAGCCGAATGTGTGGATAATTTGGAAATTGCATTAGTATTTTTCAATTTCTATTAATATGCACCTAAATTTGGCAATCTTTTAACTTCTCAGTGTCTCATTCAACAATTCTTGTAGCTTCTTAGAGCTTGGAGTACTTTACTGCTAACAGTGATTTTTGCCAGGCGAGTTATGTGCGGTTTCTGGGCTCCATGGGATGTCTACTTTTGACCACTGAGCATCTCTGTGGCCAATTTAAGACTTGGAAGAGATAAGGCTATATTCTTTAGTAGGTGTTCTCTTTTTCATTTATCTAAAAGAAAATCATAGAACAAGAAATGAAGCTTTCAATTATACCTGAAAATATGCCTGCTCTTAAGGCATAAGACCAAAAGCAGCTCATCATTTGTGAGTAATATATAAAGTCTGTAATCAAATGAGAAGGAAAATATAATGCCATTTGAAAATTATTTTTGTCCAATTTTTAGCAAGTAATATCACATACTTGGATCTTCTGTTAACATGGATGTTAATGATTCTTGTGGGTTCTCTAGGAGGGCAAGTAGTTGTTCTGAATTTTGCAGAATCTGGTGCTTACAGAGATCATGATCAGACTGTTTGATAGAAGAAATAACTCTTGCTACAAAGTTGTCTGCAGTCTGGGTTTTTCCAGTTGTGTGTCAAGTAGAAATTATTCCTTGTTTCTTGGAATTTGAAGTTGTCAGGAGAAATACAATGAAATAAGTTTTTAATGCTTTATCTAATAAAAAATGTAACTTCTGTAATTTCCCACTTTTTCTTTTTTTGTCTCCTTAGAATGTGAAAGCATTTGCATCTTCAGATAGCCTAGCTAAGGTCCAAGAAGTAGCAAGCTGGCTTTTGGAAATGAATCAGGAACTGCTCTCTGTGGGCAGCAAGAGACGACGAACTGGTGGATCTCTTCGAGGTAATGCTTCCTCAAGCCAAGTAGATGAGGAGCAGATGAATCGGGTCGTAGAAGAGGAGGAGCAGCAGCAAAGACGACAACAAGAGGAACAGCACATTGGGAGGAATGGGGAGATAGGAGGAGAAGAACCTGGATTTGATGACAGGCATGAGTCTCAGCAGGAACAGTTAGAAGAAAATAACAATAGACTTGTTACAGTGGATGAAGAATCCACTTGTAACCAAGAGGAAGAAGATGATGAACATGCTGGTGATCAAGAGGAGGAGGTGGAAGAGGAGGAGGAAATGGACCAGGAGAGTGATGATTTTGATCAGTCTGACGACAGCAGTAGAGAAGATGAACACGCTAACAGTAACAGTGTCACAAATTCCAATAGCCTCATGGACTTGCCCATTCACCAGTCCTCGCCATTCTACATAAAGACAAAGGTGAGAAACTACACTTTGTGTTCTTAATCCTTGTTAACTCTGGATTTTGGAAAATAATTTGCATATTTAACTTAAACTAAAGTTTTACAATGAAGCAAAGATCCTAAAGATTTTTACAATGAAGCAAAGATTCCTAAAGAGCTCATTATGAAGATTTTATGCAGTCCACAAAAACTGTTTTACCTGTTAATAATCAAATTATTTGCATGCATTTGACATGAGCAAATACTCCTATATATTTTAAGGAATATAGCTCTGATGACTATGTTCAAAAGATCAAGGTGTTTCTTTATAAGTATTTTTGCATGCTAACTGATACACTTAATAAGATCCTCCCAGCATTATTTATGATATTTTCCTTCTCAAAGCAGGAAAGAAGGAAGGTAAGCAATTGTGCATATGTGGTGTTCTCTGAGAATATGTGGTTCATTTAGATGAAAACATTGTAATGAAAAAATAGGATGGAATATTACAGAAACATCAAGTTCTTCCTTCTGGCCAGGTTATAGTGAGTTACTTGACAAAATACAGGTTAAAAAAAAATAGTGTGTTAGCCAGTCATTCAGTTACAAAGTCATTACATAATGTTGTATGGTATCCTGCTTGTGAGGACCTTGTAAATTGTGTGCAATGGTTGTTGAGAACTTCTGATTTGCAATAAGAATTTGGAAATAAATATTCGTATTTCTATTGCTACTTATATCACCTAACATTTTAGATTAAAAAAAAAATGTTTTTGGAGTATTAGCTCCAGTGTACATTAGTAGTTCACTGAATTTTTTCAGGAAAGAGGAATTCTGTTAACTCTTAGCAGCAGCAGCAAAAACTGAAAGCATAATGAAAGTGGTGATACTAATAAAAAAGAGGAGCAGGCAAGTGTTCTTGTGGAAGAATGTTGTTCCTAAGCCTATGTACCAATTTCTTTTTCTTAATCATTAATTGGTAATAGAACACCGAGCCTCCTCTCACTTTCAAAAAACAAAACAACAAAACCCCCTCAAATTTTTACAATGTACTTTAAAAAAAAACCACCAAACCCATGTAAAACAAAACAAAACCACAAAAGATCAGTTAACATAAGTTACCAGGGTCCCCTATATGTTTGAGTATGAACATAAATGTATAGAGATGGAGAATCAGTCTTGAAGTTGCACTAGAACAGGTAAATAGGATGAACATTTGCTTCTGGAAGCTGCAGCAATATGTTTTTGGTAATAGCGATTAGTATATAATTCACTTGTGTGCTTGAAGTATCTCAACTAACATCTTTGATTTTTGAAAAATCATAATGTTTTCACATGAGTTTTTAGTAAATTATATAATTTTCTATTGATAATTCTACTGTTCAAGGTACTGAAGTTTATGCTTTCTAATTTGGAGTGAAATAGTGACATATTTAACGTCATTCAATTGGCTTTTTACAACTCAAATTCTTGTTTTTATGACAATGCTTTGGTTTTCCCAGATTTAGTATGACTTACTGAGTATCGTATAACAACTTGCATCCAGTATGGACTTGATATTTAATGTAGAAAATGCTTACACTTAAAAATATATTTTTAAGTTTCTGAATTGGAAACTTTTTGAAGTGCTTTGTAAATAACCGTACTCAAATTATATACAGACAGAGCAGAGCATAGTTTTTGGTGGTTTTCAGTTCTGAAGCTTTTTTTATCATCTCAAATAATGAATGCAGGTTTTTTCTTTCTTTCTTTAAGGCATATTTGACATAAACTGAAGCAAGCTGGTTTAGCCTGAAGGAAGTTGGCTGAAAGATTTTTGTATAGATGCACAATTTCGGTGTGGTCAGATAGTTGCTTTGCGTATTGTATCCGTACAGTGCTGGCCATTTTCATCTGTGCTCTGTCCCCAGGCTGTGCTCCTGCAAGAACTGTTGGGGAGCTGGGTAGCGAACCGTATTTGGGAATTATTCTTGATTCATGGTGCAGCTCTCTTTTAGGTAGTTTTAACTGTGTACCTGAAGGATCAGCACAGGTTAGAAAGCTGCTTGAGCTGGCACTGCTCTAGGTCATGGTTACACAGTAAGACTGACATAATGCAACATTAATGCCAATTCATTAATAAACCAACATTTAACTGTAGGAACACACTCTATGTTAATAAATGTTGTAGAAATATAGCTGTGCTGGAGCATGAGTGAATTACCAGAGTAAAAATAAACATGACTAATTAATATGCTGCTTTTGAGAAGAAAAAGGAGTGTTTGTAGACCTATCAGCTGTATTTACAAGTGATTTCTGGTTCTACCTGTTGAAGATAGACTCACCCTAGGAGACTCAAACCTGATAGACTTATTTTTAGCTTTTCAGATATGCTTCTCAGCATTTGTAGTCTAGTACAGTTCTCCTCATAACTCTGGCTGAATTACCTGCTCCCTTGCAGTATGCTGTACTCCTGTGAAACTTGCTTTGTGCCACCAGTATTGGCTGTGATGGCTGAATCCGCTACTTACTGTTTGTGTGTCAGATGTAAACCTGGCTCCTCAGAAGCATCCGTTCCTGATCCAATGCAGTTGCTAGTTTGGTCTGGTTGTGCATAGCAATATTGGCAACACACAGTTTTCATCACTACCAAACACCAAGAGAGAATAGTGAGACTGAATAAAATAGCAACTGCTACTGCCGTCCATGTCATTGTGCAGCTCATCTCAACTTTTTGATATCTCTGTTCTTTGTCCTTCTACTTTTTATGCCTTTCCTCATAAACTACTGAATAAAGTCTCATTCTAATCTGACTTTTTTTTTGCTTATTGGCCTGTGGGATCCTGTGTGCAGTTAAGGAAGGAAATGGCAAGGTTCCCGCATAACACCACAATGTACCCTGCTTGCATTTGCTGCCTGTCACCTGCGCATCCACTTGACAGCAGCAAGCTCGCTGTGTTCTACCTGATAAACTTCACCAGAAGCATAAAACCCGTTATATTTATATATAAATACATTTTATAGATATTCATGTTTTAGGTACTGTTTATATAATATATATAAAATTATATATAAATATTTGCCATTTGCCTCATACTACTGCTCCGTGCAAATAAGTGAGATAATTGTTGCCATAATGTTCAGAAAATGTTATGACTAAAGGGCATGTGCACTTGAAATGAGAAGGCCGGTGGTTCAGGAGAGTCTTCGTTGCATTCACCAGCAACACCCAGGAACCCGGCAGGGTCCTTGTGGTTACCAGTTAGGGTTCCCTGCATAAAATGTTAAGCTGCTCTGTATTGACTTCTGTGCAAGCTAAAGCATATTTTTAGAAAAATTTCACCACTTGAAAACAGGAAACAGTCTGGCAAGTCAAATCTATCTCAAAGCTAAGTTAATAGTTTGTTAGTTATCATCAGTGTTTAAACTTCTGCACCATTACTCTACTCTGCCTTCTTCCTGCTACCTGTCTTTTTTTGACCATTACAATTTATTATTTTCGTGTTGTACTGAACAGGTGTTTAACAAGCGGGTTTTTTTCCCCACACACATAAAACTATCACGTTAACTCCTGAAAGGTCTCTTAAATGTAAATTATAAGGACACTGTGTCCGTTGGGGATATTTTTCTATTTTTTGTTCTCGTTATGGTACTTCTCTGAACACTCTCTCTGATTTTTAAACATCCATCTTGAATCGTAGATATATCAGAACTGAGATTAAAACTCCGGTAGCAACTGCACCAATGACAATTAAAATTTGTTCATGCTATATATTTACCTGTTTATATAACACATGAGTCTGTTAACACTTTTGACTGTGGCATTGCATTGGGATTTCATGTTCAACTGATTTGTCTAACATGATGCAAGCCTTTTTCAGAGAGCCTTCTGTTCTGTAAGTATGGCCTGTGTCCTTTGTACCTAGAGATAAGAATTGATGCTTGGTTGTATTAAAGTGACTAGAGTTTTCTCACATCCAGTATACCTCATCAGATCCTTTACTCTTTCTTAATTTTTACCCCAATTTGATCTGTGTCCTATCAAATGTCGTCATGTCTGTTACATAAAAATATTAAATAGCACAGGAGGGCAAAGTAAATAATATGTGCAGGACTCTTACAGAAACATGCGCTTGATGCTGATTCTTCACTGATTGCATCGTATTTGTGGCATACATTTCCAGTGCTCTGTGATGACTGTATTACTTGAGTTCCTTAGGAATGGTCGTGTAACAATTAACCACAACATAAGCAAACAAATACATTTACACTGCATCACACATTTCATCGCAACTGCCCTTAAATGCTTTTATCCCTCGGTACGTGTGGGATTCTGCAGCACTGCAAGGACAAGAACTTATTACTGGTAATCACTGTCACTGGGAAATAGCTCATGTAAATTACCATTCTTGCTTATTTTAGGTTTAAATTGTTTGTCGACCTGTGTTCATACTCTTGAACTTGTAGTATTAACAAATATATCACGCCAGCAATATGTTATCTTTATCAAAACTGGTGTTTATGACATAGGTGATAACCAGCATGTTTTTATGGGAAAATTGGCATCAACACTGTTAATCCTATTATATGTCAACCATTGCATTATTTTCTCTTGGACTGACACCTGGGTTTCAGCCTATGGTTGTACTGTGTTTCCTTTTCTAATTTTTTTTCTGTATATCGTTAGGTTTATTTGAGATTTCTGAAATATTTTGATTGTTCTAATTCTTAAAAATAATTTTGATCATAATATATATGATCTTTAACTCATTCCATTTTTTGTGTGTCTTTTTGTTTGCTTAACTATTTCTACAACTCCCAGTTTCGTAGTTTTTAGATATTAATGACTGTCATCCTCAATATACTTAAATCTTTTGGTTTTAATTACGGCTTTCAGTTTCCATCAAGATGAGTTATTTTTCTTTAACTGCTGTGAACTTTTCTTATTTGGAGGAGTATTGGCTTTTTGATTCTCGTAGAAATTATTTCTAAACAGTTAAAATAATTTATAGGTTCATACAGCTTTGGTTTAGATTGATGTATTTTGTGGAAGGGGGGAAAAAAGTCATGATCACTTATACCTAAGCTACCATGAATTTAACTTTGTTCTATTAGTTTTGCTTTATCTAAAATTCTACATTACATAATACTTCCAATATTAAATGTGTCTAATGTTGAAGCCACCTGAGTTAGGAAACCATCACTCAAAAAAAAAGAAAATTTTAAACAAATTAAACCCATGAATTCCTGAGAAGCTTAGCTGTATTCATTCCAGCAAATATTGTCACAGATTTCTATGGTTAGGCAAAATAATTACTTCATCTCAGACTAGCAGGAGTGAGATCTCCAGAGGCAGATATGTATGTGCTCTAGATCAAATTGTGGTATCAAGGCATGTTTCCTTTCTTACTCCTGCTTGCATGCTTGAAGTTAGTCTCTGGCAAAAGAGGAGAACAATCTGAAGATTATACAGAAACTAGAAGATGCAATTTACTGTGTCCATGGCAAAAAGTTGTACTGTACGTGTAGGAAACAGTTGTTGGGAGATATGCAAATGGCAGCCCTCTTTCATCTTAAAGTATGCCTCTCACTTTAGGCAGATGCCATCTTGAATTTTCATATAATTTCTTCTTTTCATGCCACGCCCTCCCATTCGAGGTGGGATTCCAGGAGCCATTTCATTTTCTCCACAAATTGTGTTTTGAGGGGAGAATACACCAGAAGGCACTAAAGATACTTTCATGTATTCCGTAAGGACCTGAATTTTAAAATCCAAGCGAGTGGGTACAGCAGGAGGATTGTTAGCTGGTGCGTGGCCATTTTTCTTGTTCTGGATTTCAGGAAACACATTTGTCTGCTCTGCTTGTCTGGAGGGATGTCTGAAGGAGTGTTTGAGCCTGTCTATGGGAGATGCTCAATCCTTCTGGACAACAGGCACTGTTCAACAAGAGTCTTTGCAACAAAATCCCTTTTACATGTTTAAGTAAAATGTAATGTTTATTTCCTTTTCTTCTATTGAGGCTGTGATGAAACTTAGCAAATGAGGGTATATGAATGTGCTAACTATTTGGATTGTGATAGTGACCCCTCATAAGGGGTCAGACATTCTGCATGCTGAACCCTCCACTTACTTTCCGAGTTAGTATCCTCTTCAAATGCAGGTTTGCTTGTTGCAGGATTGTGGGCTGTGATGGTGATTGTTTTGTTGGTTAACCAGAGCGTCCTAAGAACCAGACAATAGATTAGCTAAAATGAGGATGAAAAATTCTTGTATAGTTGGATCTACAATCACAAAAAACACTTTGATACTCCTTCAGCAGTTGTCATACCTGAGCATTTGCTTCATTACTAAAGGTAATAAGATGATTTTTTTAATAGATGCCTTTCATATATAACATATATTACATATAACAATGGTAAATGCTGAGAAGCAGCTTAATTTTCTTGTAAAAATGGTGTACTTTGATTGCAGCATCCTGTCATTCCAGGTACCATACTGTCTGTTTGGCTCTAAGACACTGGGCATGCCTGTGTAAGTAATGGTGCTGTTCCAAGAGTGCCTTTTCTTGGTTGTTCGTTGACCCTGGAGAGTGGAGGGGGGAGAGACAGAAGAAATAAGTTGGGTTGACTTCGGTGGAACTAGGACAGGATGTACCACAGGAAGACCTGTCCCTTGGAGCTTAAATACCCATCTCTAAGGTTTTGAAACAAATCTAAAGCCATGCTCACATATGTAGCTTTGAGCTCTCAAATAGCGCAGGCTGGGACAGAATTTTTTTGCTGCAAGGTGCTTGGTCCAAGCTAGTACATAGAGTACAAGGATATAAAGGATTTATTTTTCGGTGATTTTTGGCTTTGTATGGAAGGATAGCATTAATTTTTAAAACTAAGGAAAACTAAGATTGCACTGGGCAGTTTGTGTGTATGTGAAGTGAAAAGGGACTCCTGTATGAAAGTCTGCAGTTATTGTCAGAATGTAATAGACTAAAAGTTTTGTAGGGATAGGGGGGAAATAAAGGATGATTAGAGAAATGCTGATCCTTGGAAATAGTTTTTTGTTTTGTGTACAGGCAGTACACACAATTGAGAGAAGGTTGGATATTTTGTGTAGGTAGGGTGGTGGTTTTGTCACAGTGTATGTTAATATTTTTCTCCTTTTCTGAGCAGCAGAGGGGGCTGCTATTACTTTTCTGTAGCCCTTCGGAGACCTGTGCAGTGTTCCTTTGCAAAGGTTTTTCCTGCTCTTGCAGCTAAAAACTTGAAGCATGTTTTTTAAGTCTAGGGCATAAATACAACTGGAACAGAAGGACTCAATATTTTTTATTTGTGAAGAAATCTGTTTCCAGTATATGAAATCATGTAGGAATATTTCCTTTAAAAAATAAGTATTAAACATTTTCAGATGTCTTGTGTGATAAGAATGGAATGTATAGTTCTCCGCTCTGAGTGCCCAGGAGAAAGAGAAAAACTTTATACTACAAAAAGAGATTCTCATTTTTATCTTTATTTTTTGCAGGGATCACATATAGGGTATATAGATCCTTCATGCCTTTTATCTCCTGAGTTGTCTAACAGTTAATGCTTTAAAGAGTTTTTAAACTAAGTAATAATTCGGCTAAAGCTGTGTCAAGAAGGATACATGTTGAGAATCGCTCCGATTGTTGTTTAAAAAAAAAAAGTACATTGGCAATATAATTTTTTTTCCTCTTGCTTCTCCCTGGGATTCTCCTTTTTAATTAAAGCTTCTTTCACATCACTCTCTTTAAAAGCTTAGGAACTGGCAAATTTTCTCTTCCCTTGGTTATTCTGAACTACAGCACTAAAGTACAATGAGTTAATATAAGTAAATGACTTAGGATAAACAATAAATGGCCTTTACAACTGCCAGTCAGAATTACTTTTGCATTACCATGACAGTTTATTTTGGAGCAAGTTTTGGTGTTTAAAAAAAATTTTTTTTTTTTTTTTTACTCTTCTGATACAGAGCCTTATTTTTATATTGTACTGTAATAACATTAGAAATATTCATACTCTGAGATTAGTGTCAATCAACACTTTTAACCTTTGACTTCTTTCTCATTTATATACTACACAGTTTAGTTGCTAATGATTCCAAGCATGCAGGATCATTTGGAAAGGTTATGCAACTGTCATTAAGATGTAGTTTGTTAAATATTAAAGCATCCATGGAAGGAATGCAGATTCTCAGTTTCTCTGTAGATAGCAAGGTTCTTCCCCATCTGTACTAACCTGCAGCATGTGTCTTTACTACAAATATCAACACTTCTTTTGAAAAGTACTTCTCACTTGCTCTGCTTTTGCTTGACCGTATTAAGTAATGGCTTCATTTGCTGCCCAAGGCTTGCAGAGGTTTAGCTGTACTTTTGCCTTCTACACCTTCACTTGCAGGTAAAACTGGTGTTAAATAATTGCTGCTCTGCTAATTTTGCCTACTCTGTAAGCGGATCATGAAGCTTGCTAATCGATATGTGGGCTCTGCTTGTAGTAATGTGGTTATCCCTGATATAGTTTGTGGCTTACCTAAGAACTTGGCTATCTAGTTCAGCTTTCTCATGCAAAGTTCTTGAAATACCTAGTAATTAAATTTAATTGTTATGTTAAAATGTCACCTGCAGTCAAAGGACAGGAATTTCTTCTATAATAAATTCTGTTTTTTCTTTCCCTTAATGAAGGGTGTCTTACCTCTTTTCAGTATGATTTTTGCAAATATTATTATAGAATTAAATGACAGTGCTAGTGTATAATTTGTGAAGTAAGTAATTGTATATAGGAAGGGAAGTCAAGAATCTCAGTGCCTGGGAAGGAAGAAAACTGAAAACATTGATGGTGGTAGTTTGAGTCCTAGTTTTGACTACAAGATTGTATTTAATAAGTAGATTTTCATTGATTGCCCCCCCACCCTCCCTTCTCGTAACAGAAGGATGCATGTTTTTTGATGTGGTAAGAGGTAGTGCTGATTTAGTTTCTCGTTTAGTTTCCCGTTACAGAGATTCCTTACTAGACTAAAGACCTAACTGAGTAAGGCACAAGCAATTTTCTACTTCTGTGCCCATAATTGAGGTCAGTCTTTAAACTCCAGTCAAGGGATTTACCTCAACTAGCCACACTGGAAAATAAACCTATAGACTTTTTGGTTGTGCCAGATTTGTCTGTACAGGTATCTGACTTAATGTAAAATTGCACCTTCTTTGCAGTGAAGCCTGCATCTCAGAGTGTATACCTTCCTTATATCCCGGTGGTTCTCACCAGACACGTCCAGTAGTTTCTCCTGAACATATGTGTAATTCTTTTGTAGCCATGTTGGTTGGTTTTCACAGGTATATTTCCAGTAGATCCCTAAAGCAGAAAAGTTGTCAGCCACCTTTGGGGTGGGGGAGGGGGAGGAGGGGAAGGTGGGGAAACATCCTCTTGGTTTAGACTTGCTCAGAATTGATGCATTGCCACGAGGTTATTTTGACTTGAATTGTCTTTTAGTTGCTTGCCTATGCATAGCTCCTTAAAGGTAAATATTGGAAAGGAACTTGCCTGTGTTACTCAAACTGCCATATCGGTTTATTTTGTGTAGAATAAATGAAATTGATACCTTCAGGATAACTACTTGAAGCAGTGTCTTATAGTCACACACTTTTTCATAGGCTTTGAAATCAGTGTCAGTTAGGCACTTACATGGTTTTTGCTCTGCATCTTTGTTCTCAAAATGAAAATGAGCTTTTTTTTTTAAAAAAAAAAGTTCAACTCACCAATTATATGGCAACAACATTATGAAGTAGAAATCATGAAAATGTGCTTGAGAATACTTTCAGTATGCTTACTCTGTTGGGATACGTGGCTTGTCTAACAAATACATTTGGAAGCTCTGCCCCACTTAAATGTGCCATTTGTTCCTTATGTTGTTCTTGACTATGTGGCAGGTGCTGTTGCCTGATGTGATCGTTAGGCCAAATATCTCCAGTTTGTAGTGATACAGCTGTATTTACTGAGCATTTTATCAGTGGATGCTGTTGCTCTGAGTGTCCGTTTTAAGCTGCTTCACCTTTTGGGGTTTAACTGAAGTTGATATTACTGGTTATGAAACTTGATGCAAATGGTGACTCGAAGTGTGAAGAAAGTAAAACTTTTGCTGGTGAGTTAGTTTTCGGTTTTATTGACACCCCCCCTTCCCAAATGGATGGTGTTAAATATTCTTTTGGCTATGAATTTGAAGTGTATGTTTAAGAATATAAGTTACGATCAGTACATTTCTTGTATTCACTGATGTTTTATACATATAAAATTATGAGATCTGAAATTAGCTTAGAGAGCCGGAGCAACAGAAGGTGATCTGAGGACCAGAATTATGTTTAACAGCTGCTGCGGGACTAACATTTTTTCCTGATGCATTTCTCACTCACTGTAATCTGCAAAATAGCAGTATGTCCTTTATTTCTGTAGGAGACTTTTCATTATCTGCAGGATGTGTTGCTATTCAGCAAACTGTGCATAGTGAAGTAATTTACATATCTTTACAAATTCTTGAGTATAAGGAGGAAAACTAGACAATGGCAATTTCTATGCTAGTTTAATCATTTCTGAACAGGCAGAATGCTTAAAACTGAAATTTCCAAGCTATCTCAGCAGAATGTTTGAACAACCAGCATCCAATGTCTATTGACAAAGGATGATTTTTGACACATGAACTGGTTTTTTTTTGGTAGTATATGGTGTCTGATCTGTGCATGAAGCTATGCTTGCGTAGTAATGATATAACGTGCGTTTTGTGTAGATTTATTAATCTGCCGTTATCTTTTGTTTAGGTTGCATGTGCATGTTTTACAGTTTTCTTTATTGGTGAAATTTCTACTAGAAAAATCCCTATAAAACCTAGAACCAGTGTTTCTGTAAACTGTTCTCTTTGTCGCAAGCATCTTCTCCTTCTTATCCATAGTGTGGTTAATGAAAACACTGTCTAACCTTCAACTTCAAGCAAATTTTGCTGAAGTTTTGCCCATTCTCTCTCGGACAAACAAGTTCAGGACTTCACCGAATTACTGTAAAATGTGCTTTATGTTAAAAAAATCTCTGTAAAACTCTGTGTGCATTGACTCTGTATAGTATGACTTATGATGTAATGTTACATATACTTAATTGGTATTGAGATTTTAAAAGTGAAAGTCATGAGTTCTTGTGCGTAGATGGGTATCTCTATAATAATCACTGAAATACAGGTGGAAAACATTCTTGTCGACCATCTCTTCTGTTCTTACTTCTCTTATTTCTCCTTTCTCCTCTTCTTGCTAATTTAAAATTTTGTTTCTTTAGTTTGTAACAACAAGAATTGGGAAGAGGGAGAGGATCTGAGAAGGATACAGTTACTAAGGAAGTGCAGAGATTGCTATCCCAAGTCAAGGTGGTCCAAACCAACTATTTCTTTATAGAACCTTACTACTTTTTATGTTTGTTCTTACTAAAAGCTGATGTTTTCTACTGACTTTACTACCTGACCGTATATTGCATAATATGAAAATAGCAAATTATGAATTTTAGTAACATTCAGTGTAATTCAATCTTGGGAGACAGTGGCTATGCTTTTCAGCTGTGTCATGAAATATTGCTCTGTTAATGCTTATTGAATTTTAATACATTTATTCAATCCCTGGTGCCTCTGCTGAAGTGGAAAATGTACCTACTGCCACCACAGATTGCCAGCAGGGATAAATTTCACATTATTCATCATCAGAAGTCATTACTACTTTTAAGTATGAGCAATGTTTCCTGTAAGTGCAAATCGCATTCTTATTCTTATGTCATCCAGCCACTAGTTATCTATGTTTGGAAGTGGGCAGGAGGCCCTTTGTTGTTCTCACTTAAATTGTGGAGTGTCCCTTAAGGATAGCAGCTACCATGATCATTATTGTCCCAAATATATTGAGTACTAAGAAATTAAAAGACAACAAATAACGAACGCTCTTTTTACCAATGTCATAATTTCTTCAGTTCTGATCCCTTGGTCAGATTTTCTAAAACACACAGAAAATAATTCACTTAATTAAAATGAATAAGTAAAAATGAAATTAAGAAACTGGAAGTGACACAGCTAAATGGAAGAAATCAGACTTAAAATCGTTTATTATGGATCCCTCGTTCTTGCCAAATGTAATAATGTTGTTCCTTCTCTTTAAGCTGGACTTCATTCAAACCAAGGACACTTTCAATTGGTACTCTGAGGCATTCACCCACCTGCACAATTTTTGGCTTTGGTGTAAGCCACTAGCATTACATGTCCCACAGCAAGTACGCTAAACGCTGTGTTTATGTGTATGCCTGTGTATCTGTTTTGGAGGACAGACGGTTGAAACTTCCTATGCTGTGCCTGTCAGGTATTGGTACTGCTGCACTGCATTCTCTTGCTGGCAGGGTTTGAAGTCAGAGTATCAGACAGCCAGTAAGCTCAAAGCTGGATTTGATTGTCAAATCAAATTGACAATTTCTATGAAATACTTATAAACATTTTAAATAATAAGTGATATTTGAAGAAATCAGAGAAAGCCAGTGTTTGTTAAATAAAATACAGGCAAGGCTTCCGCTTCCTCTAAAAAGAAAAAAAAAAAGGGGGTGGGAAAAAAGGAAAGAAGACAAATAAAAGGTCAAGGTGGCAACCATACCAACCAAGACTGCCAGCCCTTCCACAGACTAGCTGTTTTTTTCTGTAGTCTAGGCATTCTTTACTTCGCATATCTTGAGCTTTATAAATAGCCTCACACCCCTTTGCAGTATGCTGTTAACCAGCTGAAAAGGATTATATAGCTTAATTTGGTGCTATCAAATGAATGCCAGCGTAACAATCAGTTGTTGCATTTGTTAGATTTACGTGTATTTTACAGTTCTAGTAAGAAAAACGCAATCTTGTATCAAAATAGACCTTGATATCTATATTGTTTCAAACATACAAAATGTAATACTTTGCATTGTTCAACCTTTTATTTTGGCATTAGATAATATAGCTAATATGAAGAGTGTTACTGTGTTGTCAGGCTTTATACAAGAGGAATTTTTTTTTTAATGCTGAATAAATGGTATCTGGACAGAATTTTTCACTACAGAAGAAAAAAAATTTTTTTTTTAGGTGTATTAGGTGGCAGAAATATTTTTAAGACCTTTTGAATGTTTTGGGGATTGTTCCTTTTCCCATTTAATATGTAGAAAGGAAGAAAATTCTAAGTCCAAACCTAATTTTTTTGGACACTATTTAGAAACTGATAGTCATGTTTTAAATATTTTGGTACTACCTTGTGTGTATTTTGTGCGTGTACGTATATAAGTAGAGAATTTCTCATTGAAAGTTTTGCATTTGACATGGAAGGGTGATACAGTGATAAGAAAAGCTGAATTACTGTATAGAAAACTAAGTTTTTGGTTTCCTATCTTCTTTTTTCATAAAAGCAGCCTCCTTACTAATAAAAACACCTGCTTTCCCTTCCCACGGCTTATGCTTAGCTGGGAATTTGACTTGCATTTTAATCCAGCGTTAAATATTGCATGAGTTCTCTACCTGTTGTTGTAGTTTTTAATTCTTGTCTCAGCTTTATTTAAAGGTGCAGCAATAGCATAAATAAGTGGTCAGCAAATAAATTCCTGCAGAGCAGCTGTAGCAATTCTTTTTAACAGCTGGTGCAACTCTGACCAGACCAAAGAGTTAAACTTGCTTATCCAACAAGTCATGTTATAGCCAATGAGGACTGGGCAGACATTTCTGGAATATTTGTAAAACACAAGATGATGCAGCTGGATTTCTGTTACATACCTGGAATATTTTCTGAAATGTTTAATGAAGAAATGAAGGCACATGCTTTAAAGATGGTTTTTTAAAAAAAAAAAGTGACAATGACAACAAGACCCCATAGTAGAGTAAATAAAGTTAGGAGGCTTGTGGAGTAAAGCCAAATAATATAGGCCTTTGGTTACAAATGATTATGTACACTTCCAGGGATGTCCAAATATGGTAGGAATTATTTTTTTTAAATGCGCATGGTTAAGTATATGTTTTAATGATATGATAGCATCATTAGTATTGATATTGTATAGTTTTGCCAATATGCAGTTTACTAGACAGTCCATATAATGTGACCGTATATAAAGTTAGCTTGTGCAAATGGTCTCTTGGAATTTGTCAAATGCTCTTTTGCACTAGTACCATCATGAATGAGGGCAGATCCCATGCCTATAGCTGCATGTACCTGCATGTTTCCTTCCCTTTCTTTTGAGGTGAAATTCTATATTTGTTGAGATGCCTAGGAAGCTTTTATCATTGACGTCTCTTCGGGACCAGTATTGCATGCCAAGGGATCCATGGACAAAGAGAGGTGATCTAATAGCTCATTGTCGCCCAAAGATGGAGGTCTTGACTACCTTCCGCTTCCAAACCCTTTTGCTGTTTGTCTTGTGTTCGTCTCGTCATGCATCTGGCTGCTTTGTGAGCTGTTTACATTTGCTAATCTAGTGGAAAAATAACTCACCAACAACAAAAATTGAGGATATTCAGGTAACCTACTTACTGGAGTCATTTTAGAGCTCACAAGCCTGACAAGTTCTACAGCCAGTTTAAGGAAGAGTTTGGAATAAAATGGCTAGAGCAAGGAGGGGAGGTGCTACTCTTCTCCTTTTGCTAATAGAGTCTCCAGCTGAGCTGTTTGTCTCATTTCAGCTCCAAAGAAGAGCTGAAATGAGCTGTGGGATCGAACAGAGTTATTTTTTTACTGACAGCCATTCAAACTCACTTGCATTAGTGGTCACAATTAGAAACTGAAGTTAGTGAACCCTTGCTGTTGGTTAGTCTGACCTACTGCTTGGGTTTCCCAGCAGGCAAGGCTAGTGTAGTTAAATGCCATACACAGTAGGTCAAATTTGAGTATGATTTCATTTCTCCATGCACTCACACTTAGATACCAGGATGATTAAACAGATACGAGCATGAACATAGGCATGAAAAATGTCTGGTAGATAGATATGTTTATCTGATGATTTCCCCTTTGCTGATGTACTTGGTATTTTGTATCTTCCTTGGCCTCCACTAGTGGATTTCTGGGGAATGCTATCTTGTGGAGTGTTTAGTATTTTGCCAGACAGCAGCTTTACCATCATTCTTATCTATATTTGTTTGAACCTTTACAGTTTTTTTCAGTATAGGAGTGTCATACAAGTTGTACCATCTTCCACCAGCAGCTGCGAAAGGCATATCTCCTTCTTGCCCTTTCATGGCAAAAATTTTAAAGCAGCTTTTTTGTGTTAGATACCAACCTCTTTCATCACAGTAGTTATTAATGACCATGCCTCAATATGATTCCAGAGCCAGAATTATAACCAGGAAGTATCATCTGAGTGAGTCCAAGTTAAGAAAATCTGGATTCTTCTTCACTATGTTATTAAGCTTTGTTGCCAAAGAAAGCAAAGCTTGTGCAGTTGAGACATCTGCCTTTCATTGTTTTTCTTCCTTTCCAGAGCTTATGCATCTCTTGACTAATTTTCACCCAATTTGACAAAGAGAGAGATTAAGAATACATAAGTTTTCAAGATAACTAGAGGGTAGGTAGGAAAGGAAGAAGTCTACAGGCTGACCGTCACCTGGTTAGACATCATTGAATCCTTGTGGAATTGAGTTTTGCTCTGACCGTGTAAACAGGTTCAGTTGATGTTTTTTCCTTACTTTACACCACAGAAGCCATTTATTAGTCGAAACTCATAGTAAGGTATAAGCCTAAAATAAAGCTTTGCTATGGCTGGACTGTTCAGAATGACTCTTCCATGTAGGTCCCCTGACATTTTGGGACCATAAGGCCTTGGAGAAGCCTAGTGTAATTCAAGCACAATTTGAACTGGCATGACAATCTCACCTGGAGCCAGGCTTCGTTCGTTCTGTTGCTCATGATACAACAGGTCTACACTTGGTTTTTTCCCATGAAGTACAGAAAAAGCCATCAGTTTGCATGTTTACTAGTAGTTTTGCCCCTTTGGTATACTATTCAAGTGTACATTTTTTAGGAAATTCTGATCTTGTGAGTTCAAAATGATCCTCTCCATTGATTCTCTACGTATCCTCTTCAGGGGTCTGGGTCATTATGTTTTCTTATATGTGCAGATTTTTGCATTCGGTAAATTTGGATACGATAGAGACTCTTTAGACCAATAGTTTTTTCTGTGCAGCAGCACTAATACAGTTGCAGTTAGTTTTATATAGCAGTGCTTTTTCTATACAGCTTATTCATTTGCCGTACAAAGCAGACTAATGTGCAGTGTGTCATTTGGGAACTATTTATATACTGATATCAGAAATCCCTCACAAATAATCTTGAGACCACAGTCGCTATATAAGATTAGTTACTAGTGTAGTATAGACTGCCTTGCTTTGCTGACAAGATGGTTCTCACTCTTTCTACACAGGGGCAGGGACCAGCATGAATATCAAGGGAGCAATAAGGCTTGTGTATGATGTAAATTATAGTGCATTCTGTATGCCACAGCTATGCAGAGCTTACTGTTATTTAGGAAGTATATTATTAAGTATATTCAAAGGATTATTATGCTACTATTACTATTTTGAGAAGGTGACTTTTAAAACGTTGCAGTGCTCTGCTTTATCCATTTGAGGGCAGCTGTTCACCGATGTTAAGAACTGTGGAAAAACGCTCTGGGGTTCTGCTTTCTGTATTTTAGTCTTTCTGTACTTGCAAGTACTTCATTTAGGTCTCTCTAGGTCTTGTATTGTTCCATCGCCATATTAAAATGTCATGAGTTTGTTTATTTTTTTTTCCAGTAATGTTAATATGCAAAACAATCTCCTCTAGGAGGAGATTCTGTAAAGTTTGAGTAAGCTGGTTTTCATTGTTGGGATAGATTCTTAGATCCATGTCTTAAAACCATGGCCTTCCTGAGTTAAGTATACTGAATGAACTAGTTAATTTCGTAGCATTTGCTTTCTGGTAAACAGCTCCTAAAAAGCTCTGTGTCTATAGGATCACTTTGAATTACTCTGACTGGAAGGTATAAAAACTATTGCTGCTTACTACATGCTTTCATTTTACAAAGACGTCTGGACCAGCCAAAAAAGAAAGAGGAGTCTTCTGGATTCTTAAGTTTACAGTTAATAGTCCAGGGCATTTCAAACTAGTATTTTCAAACTCAAGTTTTCAGGCACTTTTATGCATCTAAATAAAGTGATCTGATTTCAAACGTGATCTTCTGATTAAAATGGTAGGCACTTAAAAAGAGCATCATTAGAAATCAGCCTCACTTTATTTAGAAACAGGATGTTAGAGAAATGTATTACAAAGCATTAAAGCTCAAATTTTCATAGTTTCACATTTGTCAAGTTTATACATGTTCTCACCCTGTATAATATAAAAAACATACACTTTTAAAGATAAAAGCAACAAAGTGGCTCTTTAAACTTTACATTTAGAGCTTAAATTAGAATTATATGTGTAATAAATACAAAAATAAGTGATATCTACTATATGCAATATATTCTTGACACTTCTAAGATAGCCAACCCTCTCCATTTTTGTCTTCCTGCTACACCCTCTTACTGCTTAAATTAGACTGTGTTGTATTTTCAGGCTAAGGACTTTCACTTATTAAATGTTCATGGCTGTCCAGCATAGCTTGGGGCCTTTAAACATTACTGTAAGACAATAATACCTACAGTCAATAATGTGTAGCAAATCTAAGACTAAAAAGAAGTGATGATACATGGAAATAAAATTGGGCCGACAAGATCTCATCTGCTAGTGCAAGTGTTTTTTCTGGGAGACGAGGGTAAAAAAGGGGGGAAAAAATAGGAGAGAGAAAAACTGAAGCTTTTCCTTATTGCTATGGTAAAGTGTGAAATCTAGCGTTGTAATTTCATGTGGGACCAAAAAAAGCCTTCTTTTGCTTTGGCTTTATCCACTTAGAAAGGGGACTACACTGACTGTGAACATGATGCTTTTTTTCAGCTAGAAGTGTGTCCCTGTGGAATTACTCTAGAATAGTTTGGAAGTTCCTGAGGAAAATTAATGTATTGTTGGGACTTTTATCTCAAACCACAAAAGAAGAAGGGCTGACAATCAGAGTTTTGTCTTTTCAGAGGTGTGAGAATAACCTGCGACTGGAGACTTGCGCTGTGAGTGGTGCTTGGAGAATGCCATACTTCAGTCTTGTCTGCTCCCCAATTGTATGTAAATCTGTAAATGAGCCAAGTTATGTTCCTGTTCTGCACTTTGGTTATGAGCTAATATTTAAAAAAGAAAAAAGCGGGGGGAGTAAGTCTGTAAAGTAGTAAGATACTAGGCTCCGATATCAACTAATAACGGCTGGTACTAAAATAGCGATTTGCCACACTGTCAAATTCTCCTTTCAGCAATTGCGCAAAGAAATAATCTTCTGAGTTTATTTCAGCAGTTTCTCTTAGCGCGCACACACATACACAGACATTTCTGTATGCAATTAAATGAAGTACTGCGTATTTATTAAACTAGAATCCAAGGTTTGCTTTGTACAAAATACTGTATCTGATCTTGTCATGTTACATACATACTATTCAAATCTCAAATTATATTTATATAAATACATTCTGCTAAACTTCCCACTTTGTTGGAACGATTGAGACAGCAACTGGTACATCAAAAATGGAAGACTTTGACCTGTTGCTTCTTTTCGAATGATACATCAGTAGGAATATGTGAGTTGATCTCTTTTGGGTTTTTGGCTCTGTTCTTCACTTTAGTTATTCGAAGTAGAAACAAGGCTACCTTTTCTCCCTCTTTGGAGTACTTCAGTGAAGTTTTCTTATTTGAGTGAAACTGAGATCCCAAGACACCTTTCCAAAATCTTCTAGCCAAGTGAAAGCCTAATATTTGTTGTATAAAATATGAAGCAATTCAGAATGAAGCTATAAACTGTGATCTAATGATACTGTTGTTGAGTACAGGCTAGCGGTAAACTGTTTTTTTTGGAGTTTATAGAATGAATTATAAAGAAGGAAATGTAAAGAGTCTTTTAGAAGAAAATATATGTCTAAATGTGCTTTAGAATAGCATTTGAATGGAATGGTAGAAAAGAAGGAAAAAAAAAAATATCAGTGCATGCAAATACTGTGCTACCCAGCATTCTGTCACAGCATTTTTGTATGCAACATCTGTAAAGAAATAAGGATTGTTTTTGTTTGTCTGAGAAAGAGATACTTTGTTATAAGCGAATGCTTACTGTAATGTATATATACTCAATGAAACATTAGGGATTTTTATAGTGGTTTTGGGGTTGTTTTTTTGTTTTTTTTTTTGTTTTTTTGTAAAAAGCATTCAACAAGCAAATGTTTGGTCAGGGGAGGCCCTCTATATGCGAGTGAGACATGCTTACAGCTTGGGTTTTTGAAGGGGAAACAAAGGGCTAAGTGGAGATGCTAATACAGGCATATTTTAATGCAGTCTTTTGTCAAGTTTCAGTGTTGTGCTTCAAGCAGTAAAACATTACTACACTCCCTCTTTTGCCCTCACATAATTACACAGTTAATTATCTTTGCTGGGTTGTGCATAAAGGGACTTGTAAGATTTCTTAATGGTCATTTATTCACTGTGTTTTGGACTGTACCGACTCAGTTCATACAAGGGTTTTGATGGCTTTCTGCCTCTTATCAGCAATTTCATAAGACATTTTCACAGGCTTTTTTGTCTCTTTCTGCTTAGTTTTGCTCAAAAAGGTTTTCAAAATTTGAATATATTTTTAAGAAACATGTCCAAGTTCCATCCCTTTCCAGGGATCGGAATGGGGTTATGGGAACCTAGAGGCATTGTAGGAAAGCTAATTTGATCAAGAAATTATTTAAAATGGAAGTAAACTAATTGTGGATAATCTGAGTAGTAGATATTGCTGTTCTAGCTTCGTTCGGTGGAGTAAGAACTTTTTTTCCTGAAAAACGACTCTTGGTCAGGTGTGTTGCTAAGGGCAGGCAGACCTCTCCCCACATCCTTCAGAGGACGCTGTTCTCCAAGGAAGAGCCTTCTCCTTTCCATCAGTGTGATGGATAGGCCCGAGCAAACTGGTACCCAAACCTGTGATGGCCAGAAAAGGGAAGACTATTCCGCTACCACTGCATCCCTAGAGCCAAAGCCCCCCGGATGCTGCTCCCCCCACAGCAGCAGGGAAGGGGGAGGAGGTGCAGGCTGGGGTACCTGTACGTAAGTAAGGAGGGCCAGGAAGAAGGAGCTAATCACAATGTAGGTGAAAATACAATGATAGCCTCTGCTTTTATTAAAAGAGCAAGTTTTGAGCCAATATCTTCATTTTAGGGGACACCCATTTTTTTTCCAATTTTTTTTTTCATTTTTGTTTCCTTTTCTAACTTTTGGACTTAGCAATATATTGTGTTTGTGGAGACAGCGGTTGAGAAATAGCAAAGTCCAGGTCAGTTTTTTAGTCACTAGCTGTCAAATTTCATTGAAAGTCCAGAAGAAGTCTGTCCAGAGAGTGGTGGAGTTGATCCTGCAGTAACAGTGTTACTGTCTGAAGGTTGCAATCTCCTTGGATTCTCCTTCTGAAAGCACAGTGCCAACTCATTAAAAAAACCAAAACAATACAAAAAAACCAACCAAACAAACAAAAAAAGAAGCCACCTTCCTTTAAAGCGCAGGTGTAAGTAGCTGTGGCTATGAAAACTCCTGGTAGTCATGATTTTCTTCTTTTTCAGTCTGTGTATCCCTTTTTGGAGAAGGGCTCTTCTGACATTGCAGGGGAGGTCCACCAGCTGTTTGACTGGCAGGAGCAGTCTGTCTGCCCCTTGGTAGTTTAATTCCTGTCTATACTAGGATAGCTTGCACTTCACTGAGCAGCAGACAGGTCAGGACACTTGGCAGGAGAAGGTTGAGAGACAAAGGCAGCGGGCTGTGGGGAACTGAATCACCAGTCTGAAACTTTTAAAGGAAAAAAAAAGAAAGAAATCATGCAACTTTAGAAGCAAAGTTTTTAGCAATGTTCTTGCATTATTAGTAGACTTGACAAAGAAAGAACCATAAAATGTCCAAACCTGGAAAAACTGCCATCAACCATGGCTTGGTTCCTGTTGATCTTAAAAGTGCCAAAGAACCTCTACCACACCAAACCGTGATGAAGATATTTAGCATCAGCATCATTGCACAGGGCCTGCCCTTCTGCCGAAGGCGGGTAAGTGTAAAAGTCTTCAAAACCTGAATTTTGATCACTTGGCTTGTAGCTCAGTGCTTTGTTACGGTGCGTTCATTCCATGAGGAAATACTTATATCTGTATTTTCTGTTCTCTCAGGGTGCCATAGAGGAGCCCTCGCGTCATTTATTTCAATAATTCTTGTGCTTTAATTTAATTAAAATCTGTACATGTTTTCTTAGCTATTACTCATTTAAAGGGACATGCCAGAGATTCTTTTATAGTTGTAAACCATGTAGATGAAAACGAATGCTGTACAAAATAGTGTATTTTGCTTTTATTCACTCTCTTAGGTGATGTAGATAGTTTGGAGTAAAATCCATTGAATGCAGTTTTGAATTGTGTCGGCACATGCGACTTGTTGGATACTAAAGTAGAGAATTTAGAGATGTTAAACTAATTAATATTTAAACGTTGTCAGTAAGAATTCTTAAAATACAATTTTAATACTTTTGTAACTCAGTAATGGAGATAACATATTTGCTGTTACAGAAAATAAAAATAGCATGTTACTATGTGGAGGTTGCGATATAGTTTATATATAGACAATCCTAGCCTGACAAACTATCACGGGTCTTATGCTACAGCTTCAGGAACTATATGAATAAAGTGGCTCTTAAAGCATATTATATGACTAAAAAAAGAAAAGTGTCTTTTAAATTCTGTTCTCTCTGTAATATACAATTTTCAATAAAAATTGAGTACTTTCAAATCAACTTACATCATGATTTTGTTACTCAGTTTGCATACTGCTGAGCTCATATTCTTTAAAGTAAAATTAATTTTTCTTTTTTATTACTCTTTGGAACTTTTTTCCAGTAAAATTATAAATAAATTTGCTCTTCATAACGAATTTTCCCAACACTACTTTGAATTTTCTATTGCTACTGAATAAATACTATTTCCATTTATTGATGCAAGTTTTAAAATCTAGCTCAGCTTTTGTAAATGTGCTGGCTTTCCTTGAATGTCAACATATATGCCTTTCTAGTTAACGTAGTTAAATCACAGATGAAATTTAAATTTGAGAAGATCACCCTTGAAAGCTTGATTTCTCTTTACTGTGTTGCTTTGAATGTCTGAGAATGTTTCTTATATGTAAAAGGTATATAGCATGTGTTGAAAGCTAGTAACATAATATCAACCTGCAGCATTGCAAAAATTAGTATATATAGATACATGACTGTTCAATATTGGATCATGTGCATTACAGAAAAGTATTTTTTTCTGAAATTAGATACTATACATATGTGCTGGCTGAACATTGAATAGGAATATTTCATAAGGTTGAAAGTGATAAAGTAATCCTCTATATTTTAATAGATGTGCTTTCAAATTTTTTATATGATTTGAGAACTGTTTGCTTTGAAAATAAGCATTTGGAATATGTTTGGATAGTTTTAGTTTCTTTGTCTTGGATAAAGCATAGTATACAGCATAGAAGATAAGTTTAGTAGATATATTTCACAAGTATTTTTGTGGCTATGTTAATACATTATACTGTTGGAACTTTAACGTGTGTATTTTCTGTAGTGAGAAGCGTGGTCACACATTAACTTACCACAAATACGAAAAAAAAATTTCCAAAGCAGTTCTCTGAAGACCTTGCATTGTTCCAAAATGACCACAATCTATCTCCGTTGTCCTGTCCTACACCACGTTCAAGCAAACAGTTTAGTGACTCAGAGGTTTTAGGTCTAGGAGAGTTTAAGCAGCTGTTCAGCATCTATTTTTCTTTTAGAATTAGGACTAAGGAGGAAATTAAGAAATGCTGCAAATGTATGTTTTGCCAGCTAAGCTGTCATCAGTCTATTTAAGTATATCTTGTCTTCTGAAACGAATAATTCTCAGTATGATGGCTGCTGATAGTGGAAAAGATCAGAGCTCCGCCTTTAGTCTCATGCCTTGCAACACTCAAAGCCTGCATGTAACTCATAACGACTACCATATTGGGTTCCTTCCATGGTAACACGCGTAGATTGCTTGTAAGATCTGCATTTTCATTTCTGCATATTAAAAAAAAAAAAACACCAAAAATCACTTAATTTTGGATATTAACAGATGAGAGAATCAATACTTTTGTTATGTAGATTTATCATTTTATTAAACATAGCAAGAACCAAAAAAGTATTTTCATGTAAAATATGAGTTCTGACACAAAGTCTTCACCAATATGCAACTCTTAGATTTATTTTTTTTAAATTCTACTTTTCATTTAATAAGTAATGCATTGAATTATTTAGCATTTAATGTTCAGACCTAAACTTGATGTGTTTTAGAACATATGCTGCAGTTTGCTTCTAGGTTATTGAGTTGGTAATATGTCAATACCAACTTTTTTCTGGTAAGTATATGATTGGGCCATTCAAACACTGACCTGACTTAAAGATAATCGACCTTCTCCTTGTTTGAACTCATTTCTTCCCCTCCTTAATTGTACATTAAACCAAGCAAAACATCTTTAAAATGTGTACTATGATCCTTGGGAGTAAAAATACTTCCGTTATGAGAGCTGACAATTCATAGCTTCTGCATCCTCTGCATTAGTTATATTGGGCTTGTATCAAGAAGTGCACTATAAATGGTCACAAGACTTAACAGTTTGCCCTTATGCATTTTGTCAGTTTGCTCATGTAGTTAAAACACTTGTCTGCAACACTGCTAATCTGAATCCAGTTAAAAATAGTATTACTTAGCATTCTTTGTGTAGCTCTTGAGCATAACTTTAGTGCATAGTTCTAAAAGTACTGTACTTACACAGTAAACGTATGTATTCCTTCAAAGCTGTCACTGAAAACATCGGTGCAGTATCATCAAACATAGACGTAGCCATGGTCCTCTTTAGCCATTAACATATCTTTTGTAGGCACTGAAGTAGATTTTGCAGTGTAATGTGAAAAAGCAATGAATACCTTTCAACTAGTACACACTTCAGGTATCAGATATCATTTAGCTCTTCAGTGCAATGTAACTGCAGCTGATCATTGAACATACTTACGAGATAGTCACGCATGTCACGTATGTTCCAAAATCAAGTGCTGTATTTTGTTTGCCATGGTAAATACTTTCAGTTGACAAAATATTGGTCTCTTAATTAACTATGTGATTTTTCCCTTAGACTGCTCTTAAACCACTAACAGTAGAAGTGTTTTTCCTTCTGAACTATTATAATTCTAAACTATTTCAAAAGCTGTATTTCAAAAATAGATTTCTTCCCTCTTTAGTTTTTCATGTTTTTTCCTGAAAATTCCAGTACTTGTTGCTCTTGGAGGTTGCTGTATAACAATTTCATCACATTGAATATATGTTTTTAAGAAGTGCTAATAAGCTGGAGAATTTGTGAAAGTGACTTGTTAACTTGCAGCCTTTCTTCATTTCAAGTGACTTAAAGTAACACTGAATTGTTATAAAGTAGGGGGTTCAGTGTGCACCCTGTGGTATTCCAAGCTAGAAAAGTCAAGATAATAAATGTATCCATTTTCAGTGCCCGTACGCTCAGAAACACCAGGGATTCTGTTATACTGTACCATTTTGTGAGAATAGTTTTGTTATATGTGCATATGTTTTACCCTTAAAATGTATCCGACCAAATTTTGGCAATTCATCAACTTAGTTCATCAATGAAATGCTTCCCTCTGTAAGATGTACTTAGGTGTGTTAGGTGAACATAGGACAAAGCATTTAAGCATTGATTTATATACCAGCCTGTGTTTTTTATATATAAGAGCATCCACTGGTCTTATGCAGTATATATGGTATCGGTCCGTTTGTTACTACGGTAGAGCAATTGGAATGAGACTCCAGTTCCTTTTCCTTCCTCTGGTTGACTGATACGCTAATAATTTATTTGAAATACTAATGTGTCTTATGTATGAACAACTTCACGAATTTGGACTTGTTTCTTTATCCCTTCATTTCTGTGTTAAAACAACCAAAACACCCTTTTCATTGTCAGTCATATCTATGTAAATGATTGCACCAGCAGTTTAACCAAGTAGTCCATCCGTTCAGTTTTTCAGGGAAATGTAGTCCTGAATTTTTCTGCAACAAATCATATTTCTTGCTTAAATACAGCACATTATTTTATGGATGACAGTAAGAAGTTACTTAATGGACAGTTTTCTCTGAAATGGTTTGTTGTCCCGTCTTACACTTCCCTGTATTTCAGCTGACTTTTGATCAGGTCCTGAGTAATATGAAAAAGAACTAAACTATTTTCCCCTTAAATACAAAATGGAAAAAAAAAATCTCTTTTTCCCTTGGAATTTCTTACCATTTGGTAAGAAGAGACTGTCAGAAGAGGATCAAGAAAAAAAGTGTGAAAATGTGCATGTGTGTGTGCGCGCGCGCATATATATTTTTATATATACGTATGTATATGTGTATATTTTTTTAATCTAAAACTTAAGGAAGTCTTGAGAGTCTGTCACTGGACAAATCAGAGCACTCCCACATGCCTGCGTCTTCTACAAGAGACCTTTTGGTTCTGGGCTTTGTGGCAGGGAACTTGGATTATGGCCACTAGTGGTAAGAAGTGGGGAGTCAGAAATAACTTTCTTTCAAAGGTGGTTTAGCCTTTACTTCAAATTGCCTTGTTTATGTTAGCATTTATCACCCGAATGGAAGTACAGATCATGGACTGATCAGTTTATATCTACATGAAAGGAAGTTTGTTCTTGTCCCCTGTGCTTGCTTCTTATAAAGGAGTGTGTCCATTGCTCTGGATATCCAAATATTCACAATAAAGCCAGCCTTATAGAGGTTATACTTTTCATTGTTAAACTTATAATTTATAGTGTTTGTTTTCTTGCTTTTATTATTTTTGGAGTTTCAGTTTTGGAAGATCTTTGGAATCAGAAGTACTTCAGAGGTCGCGCAGAAGGAAGTTAACTGAAATGGCAGATGGTTTTGAGTGGAAAGAAATGAATACTGAGAAGTTACAGAAATGAGCAAGTTCTTGTGTAAGACTCTGCCTAGAGGGTAACTCCTTTTAGAAGATAAATAATCTTGAATAATGAACTATTTCCTCTCTTTTTTTAAGTATCTGCAGTATCTCCACTTTGAATCTGCTTTTCCCATGCCTTTCATCTCCTCTCACAAGGGGAATAAAAGTTCTTCCTGTGAGGTGATAGCCTTGAAGAAAAGCAGTATGTTACTTATTTTCTCAATGTGGAGCAGAGGCAGTCTAAAAATTATCTTCTTCACCCTTCTTTTTTTCCTTCTTAATGCAATTATCTCTTTCATTTTGCTTGCAAACCAGTTGACTCTGTAGCGTACTTGAAAGGGAATAAAATAGGAATCATAGAAGTGGAAAAAGAAGTGGACAGATCCTCAGTTACCTGGTCAACTCAAGGTGGGTGGTTCAGCCTGACTCAGCTGAAGAGCCCTGAGGTCTCTAGGCTATGCTTACAAGAGGTTTGCCAAGCCATACCAAAATCCATCTTTTTTTTTTTTTAACCTCAAAACCATGGATACAGTTGGATGTAGCCAGTGTTTATGGCTCTGTAGAAATAGATACAGGCAGAAGTATTCTTTCGTCTACCCCTCCCCTTCTGTGGGGTGTTAGTGTTACAGAAGCTCTGGGCTTAAGATAGCCGTTTGTAGGAGGGAGCATGTAGTTTTCTGTTCAAACAGCTGTTCCCTGTGTCCCCTGGAAAAAAGAAAATTGCTAGCTACACTGTGCATATCTAGTCCAACCTACTGTACTGAATCAAAAATACCTGGACAACCTCTGACAACTTGCTTGGGGTTTTGAGGAGGGGGTGTTGTAGTTTTTTTGGGGTTTTTTTTGTTTTTTTTTTTCCCTCCAAACCTCCACTGCAACACATGTCATAGCACTCCCAGAGACCGCTTTTTCAGAATATTCAGTGATCCTCTGTCACCATACTGACTCTTTGAGAAACACTTTTATATTTAAATTGTTCTACCTATTTCTGGCCAAGATAAAAGCAGCAGTCGGAAACTCATTTATATTTAATGCTAGCTAAAATGTTTTTCTTTGTGGTTTTGATGCATTTAAAACTTCTATTTCTTGTGCAATGAGTAGTGCTGTCTGTTACAGACTGATGCACGGGTGAAGATGCTAAAAGAATGTTATGAGGATTCTGCAGTCAGTCACTTCCCTTCAGGAGGTGTCAGAAGGAAGGTTGCCTGGGCAATTTTACTCCTTTGTGCCCAATTGTTTAGATATCTTTAGAAACCTTTATTGTTATTCACGTTGAGCTATTCAAACATGCTGGACTGACTTTGTGAAAGCTCTTTATCTGCTTAAAGTCTGTCTGGTTTATCGTCTCAAGCTGTGGAGGTTATAGCATTCAGCAGAAGAAAAGAGGGAATGGGAGACAGCAGTGATGCCATAAACTGACCCAGCTGCCTCTTTACTGATTGATCATGCCGGAGGGGAACTTTATTTATTGCTTTGAAACCTAATTGCCTTAACCGTGAATCTCCTTTTTCTCTTTTTGCAGTCCCTTGTATCGCTAAGTAAACGCTTTTTGTCCTTCTATGAAGCCATTTTAATTTCCTGAACAGATCTTTTTCAGGTATGGGGAAAGGATCCTTTGTGAGGAAAAAATGCTCTGCCGTGTCGTGACTATCTATAAATACAGAAACACAAAGAGGGCAAATTAATTTTAACTGGCAATCTTTGTTCTGGCATTCCCCAGATTTTGAGTGGAAGTCGAACTGAACAAGAATGACACTCAGACAAGTCGTAAGCAGGGTTGTAGCATTAGCGTCTTGCTCTCGGATCTCTGCCACTTATCACAACGATCAATTGTCGTTCCTTATGTGGTGAACTGTTACTGTCAGGGAATCATGAGTTTGCCAGTTTAAATAGTTCCACTCCTCAGAGCGAAGATCCCATCTCATTCCTAGTTTCACTGCTCGTCTTGTGTTTTTCTTCCAAATTCTGTTTGAGGCTCTGGTTTGCTCTGTCTCGCTCGTCCTTCTCCTAGTTTTGGACTGCTAATCCTGCTTTCTCCCCACAGCTTCTCATTGATCTTCTTCCTCTGTTAAAAGTTGGCCTCTTTTTCCTCTCTCTCCCTTTGTGCTCTTTCCAGCTCCCAATACATTTATTTATCTTCGTTTCATGATAAAATTGTTTGAAAATATAGTTTTGCATAGGGACAACAGCACTATCTTTCTAAATTCTATTCAGGTATTTTATAATGTTACTCAGTTGTTTGAAAAGGCAAGAAAACAACACTGGAGTTGACATGACTTTTACCCTTTCTTTATTTATTTTTAGTCAAGGAAGTCTGTACTTTGATTTGTTGTGTTCCTTAAAATATTTTTTGAATAACCAGTTTGATTGCAAGGTTTCTTGGTAAGAGGATCGAGATGGTTGCAGATCACTTGTGTAGTCATGTGCAGTTTGATCACATTTCAGAAAAACTTCTCTAGTTACTCGCCTCTCAAATGGACATGATTTTAATAGTAAAATATACAATCCACTAAGTTGGGTAATGATTTTTCTTAAAAATTCAGATGATAATTGCGAACTGTACTACTTTTTTAACATGCTGCAAATATACATGTTTGTGAAAGAGAACTGCTGGTTATGTATGTCATATGAAAATGTTGATCCTGTGCAAGAAGGCGATACAGTAAATTTGTTTTTAACAACTTTGCTACTACCATAACATTTTGAAGTAGTAGGCAAAACATTGTAAGATTTGTCTGTGCGGTGTTTTTCATTTTTTTTGTAGATCATATTCTAATATATTGCAAGACCACCAAAGATCTGCTGACCCTAAATTGATTCATAAAGGGAGGAGAGAAGAAGAATGAGTTAAAATGTATAAATGATACTAAAAGTCTAAATCTATTCTTCTATGTATGTTCTTTCCTTATGAATTATCTGAGTTTAGCAATACTTCCTTAACCCAACTTATTTTATACTTAATATCAAAGGAACTCATAACACTTGGTAAATGCTAGGTATTTAACTTCTTTATGAGCTAGGGAATTGTTTTTGTTTTACAGGGAATAGTATAAGAATGTGGCAAAGACAACAAATGTTCTGTGTTGTAATTAGTAAAACATGCTTCTTTCTCTCCTCTCTGTTTCAGATGGTTCATTATTTCAGATAGTTTATTAAGCTTGTATATGCTGCATTGCTTTGCATATGCAAGGTAGTAGATAGAATTTTATTTGTAAATTTTGAAAAAGAGGCAACTTGTATTTAGAACTCAGGTAGGTAAAAGGCTTATTTTAGGAATCTGTAATATGTAAATACATGCAAATTTGAGACCAGATATTTTAATATGTGTACCTTCCTGTGGAATTTCTAAAATTGCATTTGACTCCAGTTTCTGTAGTCAGCATATATTTCAGCTTATAATGTAGCTAGTATATAATGAAGGTAACTGGCTGCAGCATACTGCTCTTACATGGTATCATGTGGGATCTTTCCTCATTATTTAGATGCCCCCATTTATATATAGAGACATGGGTTTAAAAAGCATACTTTATTTTACAAATATTACTATTCGTATTATAATAATATCATCCTAAATGCTTTATGCAAAATTGTCCCTGCACAGAGAGCTTACTGCTTGTAGAGATGGAAGACAGAAGACAAAATGGGAATAGAAACAGAATGTAGTGTTAGCTGCTAGAAACAGAAAATTGTTCTTTGGCTCATAGGCCAGGAGTCTGTAGATGACACTATACTGCTCTCTTTCTAAGGATATTCTCCCAAGAGAATTTTACTTTCGGAAAATTGAAAAAGAACAGCAATGGAGGTGCTACAAAGGTATTTTTGGTATGTTTTTAGCACCATTTTTTTCCCCTACTTACCCTGTGTTTAGGTAGACTTACTACTATACTTAAACAGTTAAGATTTTGTTTCTCTAAGTCAATCTGCATGATACAGTGTTCTATAAGTACAAATGGCAGTCTCTTCCAAAGCATGTTGCTATTAATAAACCCTAACACAAGATTACTTCTCATGATAACAGCAGCAGCTGGCAAGAATGTTTGCAATTTTAACATATTTGCAGCACTACTACATTCCGTCTTGCATTTCTCCTATGGTTCGTTGTCAATGACATTTCAGACTGAATTCTTACCATGAATTTCTTCATGGCCTCGCAGTCTTCCCTTCTTTTGCCTCCCATTCTCCAAATCCTGTCTAGATACCAAGCTATCAAACAAGTTCTCTACTGTCTAGTGACTGTTCTGTCCGCATAGCTTTCTAAAGCATCTCTCTTTTCTTTCCTGCCTTTTTACACCCACAGTGTTCCTGTCCTTTGTCTGTCTGCTTGTGCTGCGTGCAGTTCTGGGAAGCCCTTCTTGCCCACGCGCCTCCTTTAATGAAACGAGGAATTATCTGCAGCTGACTAGTCTAATATTTCCTAATAGAACCAGATAAGCCAGCAGGCTGAAGAAATATAAAAATACAGCTGCTACTGCATCTATTAATTAATTTTTAAAATACATGCATTTAGGTTTAAGTATAATAAATTAAGTATTAAAATATTACATGGCAATCAATTTCCACTTCTTACCCTCGCTTACTCTCCAGGCAGATGATAAACTCTCATAGTTGATACCAATTCTTTTCTTTTGAATAGCATCTGGAATAGATGCTTGTGCACCTTTCTTTTTTGGGAGAAATGTGTTTGTTTTAAACAATAAGAATCTTCTGTTTGTTTCATGTATTAGACATGTAAGCTTGCCACCTATTTGCAGTTTCCATTCACGCTGATGCGAGAAATAAGTAAGATTATTTAATAGACACTGCACATGGCAAAAAACCTAATTGTACAAATTAAAGAAAGTGAGGCTACATCATCCCTTTAGCCTATGGCAGGATCTGTGGTGTCTGTGCTATTTCTGACTGAGATTTATCTAATGGTATAAAATTGCTTCTGATAGAAATTGTTAGTTTTCTCATCATGTTTGAAATATCATTATGTGTTGAGGTCACTTTGCACTATAAAAATTTGACACTAATTGCAATTAATGTGAGGGCTGAAATTAATTTCCAGATTTATTAAGGACATATGTCTATAGCAGTACTTCTTCACTTGAGAAAGAAAATGGATTAGAATAGTAACAGCAGCCATTTTGGTCGGTGCCTAATTCGTATGTAATATTATGTGGATTAAAATTGTAAAAGTAGATTCATTTTAGGGTTGGTTTGTTTGATGTTTTTAAGACACCCCTCCCCCCTCATGGGTTAGAGAAAGTTTGTTGTAATTTTGTTGGAATTATTCCATTTAATTGTCAAATTATTTTGCTGTAAATTTCTCTAAAGAGCTGGTTATCATGGGGAAAACTTCAGTGAGTTGTAGCCATTCCCTCCCAGAAGAAGAAGAGGCGGCAGCTTGAACTGCCTGGGACCAAGCTGTGAGGGTGATGGTGGGTTTCCCTGAGATCTGTTGGCATAACTAAAGTTAGCTTTCCAAATGGCCTGCAGATTGCGCTGCCTTACTGAGTGAAATTTCTTTGGAGCATCTGATGAACGTGGATCACTTTCTGGACCTGGCACTGCCTCAGTTTATTACATCTGTTCAACCTGCCTTCCTTGGTTTGTCCTGTGCATTCCCCTAAGGGGTTGTATCCAGATGCAGCTGTCTTGCAGGCACAGCACTAAGCCCTGCGCCAGTCTTGAGATTTCTGAAAGGCATCCAAACTTCTGAGAGGGTCAAGAGGAAATAGTTTCCTGTTCTGAAGTGCTGGCCCGTTTTAATTTTGAGCACACAAGTGAATGTTTTACATGTCCAGAAATACTGCATATTTGTCTGTTTATGGCCGTGTTTAGCAGGTCCAGCCTTACTTTTCTCCATTTAGGAAGAGCTTGTATCAGAAGTAACATATTCTTTCTGGTGTGTGGAGAAAATAAAAGCTTGAAGACATCTAAGACATCCTCAAGGAATTAATTCATTCCTGAAAACGTGGCAGTGAGGAGAGGCAGGTGTGGAAACCTTCACTCCGACCACCACGCATACACTTACCCACCCACCCCGACTTCTCTCTTTCTCTCTTCCTGATACAGAGGGAAACCTGCAGTAAAAATTCTGTCTGGTCACCGAAGTGCAGGAATATTAAAAATCATAATTTGCACCTCTCTCCACTAATTTGGAGTGCCTTTCTGATGTGGGGGACCTAGTTTATAGAAACAGGTAACGTTGGCAGCTCCTCGCAGTGGACGCGTAGACCATATGAATTCATAATTGCTGAAAATTTTCAGCATATTCTTAGGGCTTCAGTAGACAATTTATGTCCCCTGAGGTTATTCAGGCATAGTTACCCAGTCATAATAGGTACTGCAAGCCTAATAAAACTAATCTTTCAAGAGACATCTGTGTTTATTTGCTCAGCATTGTCTGTCTTTTGCATATGTATGTTGATACAAAAATTGAAACATGTTATTTAATAATTGGCCCTAAGGCCTCATATTTTCTTGGTGATTTTAAGATTTGTAATTCAGATTTGCACTGCTTAAGCATGAACAATGTTAGTGAGCAAAAAACCTTTAAATCGAACTGTCTTCTCTATGAAGAGGTAACTCTAATCTTCATGATATAAACACCAAGATGTGTAAATTTTTTTTACATAGTTTAACAAGTGTATGCATAGAGTACAGTATTTGTATATTCATGTATTTGGAAGAAGGTAAAGAGAATCTTTTTTGCAAAGGTACTTGCGGTGACACAAATCAAACCTCAGTGGGGTGAAATGTAAGACAATTATTGAAAAATAAAGACATAGACTAAGTAGTAGTTTTAAACTATTTTCCACTGTTTCTGTAATTTTAATTTCATATTACCTTTTTGCTTAGCCTTCAGAACCATGAAGTCAGGACACCTATTTCATGCAAGAAAATCCTTGCTGTAAGGCGACGTAGGACACACACTTTATTCTTCGTCCATTTTTTTCTGTATTCTTGTAATGTAGCACAAATTTGAGGGTTTGATCTCTCCTCACTAGAGTTTTAACTTCTTTACAGAGTTTCGAGAAATAGTTCATGTCTTGATGGTATGTGGACATATGGGGAATGAATATTCTATGGAGTCTTGAGACTAAACTGTTGAAATTCTGAAGTATTGCCTTTTTTTTAGCTTACTAGGAGACAAATTTGGGGGAAAAGAGGAAGGAGGTGGTGGAGAAAGGGAATTAAATGCAAACATTGGGCCTTCGTAGAGACTGTATTCCTTTATAGATGTTTCCAGTTTATTTCTAAAACAAATACTGAAATTAAGGGGGAAAATAATTACTGCTGCAAAGTAGCCAACAAAATGAAAGCAATTGAATAAATGGTCTTTTTTTCCCAAACGTGGCCCCCTCTGTATTGTATGTACCTTAAGAGAGTATTGTCCAACTATTTCATTCCAATTTTTAAATTAGCTCAGCATTATCAATAAGCTTTTTAAATTTTCTCTCAAAGAACAAAAAGTCAGTGTGCATTCCAGAAGAGAGGACATACAAATGTATGTTGTCGTTGAAGAATCAGAGTGCCAGATATTGTATGTGGCATTCCAAAGCATGTAATGACACGGATCACAAAGCTGTTGCCCTATTAAAAACCTAATATATGCAACCATCTTTGTATTTCTAAAAGAATGTCAGTTGCTACTTATAAATATGCTAAAAACCTTTCTGAACTTCTGAATTCCTTTGGCAGTGCTTGTGAACTTCATGGCCTATTTTTAAAATATAGTATATAATTTTCATTCCGTAGCATGCAATATTAAAGCTAGTAGGTAATTGCTTCCTTTCTTCTTCCATTCAGAATTGGGGAGTCACAGCATCTCGTTATCTAATACTACTTAATAACAATCCTCAGAATACACAGATATAGATGCTGTTCTTTCAGGGAAAGTTGTAAGATTTCCTTCTAGCTTCTTGCCAATAAGTAGCAGCAGTGCTGCTTCGTAAGACTCTGCCCTTGATTATGTGTATCTATCACAGATATATCAAAAACCATAGCAAACACAAAGGCTTTATCTGGCCTGTTTTAGGTGTGCCTTCATTAAGGGTTTTCACAAATAGACTAATTAGCAAATTTACCTCTATTACCCTACAGAACAAACCTTAAGTTCTTCCTTTTTCATTTCTCTTTCCCTTTATATAATCTTATATTCTAACTTAAAAGTAACCAGATTTTTTTCAGTATAAACAAGAGCTCAGTTTTCAATAGGAAGAATATTAGATGGGGAAAACCTTGCATATTGTCTTTTAATGTATTATAAATAAGGAAACTTTTTTGCTTTCTCCAGTCCTTTGCTCCTCACGTCTTAAAAAGAATAATGGAATAAAAAATTCTCCCAGCTTACCTTCAGTACGCAGTTTCTATTCTGTAGACACAAGAGGGGAGACAAGAACCAGGGTGTAGTTGTAAGCAATAGCTTTATAAACAAATCTGGAAACTAAGGTAATCTTGCCTTATATCCTTCCTTTCCCTGTTTCTTTCACCTCATGGACGGCTGCTGTCATAATCTCCAAACTTGCAAACAGCTGCTGCTAAGAACGCCTGTCTTTCCTTGCTTGACTCGGAAAAGCAGGAGTGGTTTCTTTCCTGAAATGGAAAAAATTTCTTTAAGTTTCTTTAAACTGAAATGGAAAAAATACTTGTATTGAATGCTGGCCATATGTCAGGTTGCAAGAAGTTAAAAGTCTCTCAGATGGTACAGAAAAGATATTTCCAGAACTGGACACTCATGATGTTCAGATTAGTCCCTGGTCTAAGAGGCATCTAGCACAAAGGCAAAGGCAGATGAGACAACTCCATCCTGTCCTAATCCCATTGGGAATAGTATAATTTCCACTGAGAGGGGAGACCTCTTGAAAGTCCTGTGATCCTTTCCACTTTTCTCTTCTGTCAAGTTTCCATACTAGTGAGGTTTTAGGAATGCATTTGGTTTTGTGGACGTAAAATTCAGTTGTTGCATCAGTGTAGCTTGCTTATTAATAAATGGTCTCAAACTGAAATCTTCTTCAGATTTTGCTGTCCTGTTTTAAGTAAAATTGTATATATTTCTTTACGAAGTACGATAAGAAATTTTCAATATACAAATGGAACTGGAGATAATTGAAATTAACCTATTTTGCAGTATATACATGTATATATATTTAATTTGGGGAAAAATTGTCTGGGAGATATTAATTTTTTCTGAAAGTGTAATTTTGCTTCTGAAAATGTGTTTACCTCATTGGGTCCAAATAGTTAGTATTCATTCGATCAAGATTTAGAGAAGGACAGTTTTTCCATACAGAAGTAACAGAAGGTGTAGGCAGGAAGATGAAATACTGCTGCACAGAGACTCTCTGAAAAGAGAATTTGAGGGCACTACTTTGTAAACACAGTTCATTAGGTATTGAGAAATCACGACTACATTTAAAGTGTAAAATGTGCTTTTTTTCTTCATTTATGAATGAGGATGTTTGAGCTCCGATTTACAGCCGTGTTTATTTTCATAAAAATTCAAAAATCCCTAAATCTGATTCTCACCTGAAAGCAAAATTGGAAGTAGTCAGGAGCATTTGATAGATTACTCTAAATAAAAATTCAAGAGATTCAGCTTATCTACAGATGCAACCTGAGCTGCACTTTGTGTGGTCTTAATGCAGTGATTTAGTTTCTTTACAATGGTTGCTTGAAGGGAAATGGCATTTTCTGCTTCTCTGGTGGATGCTTCAAATTCAGAGACTGTTTAGCAATATTATAGTTATCACAGGGTGGAGAAAGCCAGGCAGTGCCACACCAGTCGAGGCTTGTGTCGTAGATAGAGCATTGCTTCGTTAGTTACAAATGACATGAGATACACAGAAAGTGAGACTGACAAAAGACAGAACAGAAAAATGAACTGCTATAGTACCAAGCAGCCAGAGCTGCATTGCTAAAAATGTGGCTGTTTCTGTGTACGCATGTCAGCAAAACAGAAAATTTTTGTAGTGGTAGAAGGTATTGAAGTATTTTTTTAATACTCCCAGGGTGGCAGTCCCAGTTGACAAGAACTTTACATCATTTTAAAAAGTGACACTGTAGATTATACAGTGAAGTCTCTCGACCAAGAATATACTCTTGAGAAAGAATATATCATGACTTGTTTGAGAATCTATTCATTTCATAAAAAGAAGACTTGACACCGAGTGTTGGTCAGCCAAACTATGCCGTAGTTCCTTTTTTAATCTTGTTTTATGCCTTGCTTACAGAGTCAAAGCTGGATTGGTTGTAGTTACAGAGATCTGACCTCAAGGTGCCACCAGTATGATAGAAATACAATCCCCTGTTCTTAATCAAAAACGTTTCAGTTATCTGATACTGAAGTTGTAAGTAGCAACCTCTTTCATAGAGGAGAAACCCCCAAAGAGCTCATGGTGGTTCCCTTCAGTGCCAGCTTCACTTCAAAGCTCAGAATGAGTGTTTTAAGGGAAAGATCCCATATAGTATGGTGATCGACACTTTCGTGTAAAAAAACATATGACTAGGCAGAGGAGAAAATAAAATACATAATGGCCCAGATATTGTCACTGAAATAACTGTAATAACTGTTTTTCAAGATTTATTATAAAACAACTGTCTTGTCTTTTAAGTCCCCTTGTTTCTACTTGCATGTAGTCAGAAGAGAAAGCTTGAATTTCATTTTCCCATTGTTAGTGGAGAGTCCTTTGGATATTATCTTTATGGTTATGGAAAAATGGATTTTTGCTATGCCTAGCATGCCATTATTTATGATCTTTTTTTATTAGAAACTATTTCTTGTAACAGTTTGTTAGTGAGGGGATGCCCTACCCTGACCTTGGTGAAGAAGCTGTGTAAAAACTCCTTGTAAGCTGGATTCTTAAATACATAGTATATCTGTAGACACACAAAGCTACAGTAATAATAATGTAAAATTTGATGGGGGGGGTTGCTGTAAGTTCAAAAACCGGGTGATCGTCTTTACATGTCCTTTTTACCATTATTGTGAAGGATGCAAATTGCACTGAAGTTTGAAGTCTCTCAGTGCATAAATTTCCAAAACACGTCATTCGGAGAACTGTTTTGCACCCTTTTTTCATAACTGTTGATAATCCAACTTATTTTTTCCTCTTCCTCCTTGAAAAAGTTGTACTTGTATGCAGGTGACTTGAATAATCTAATAGACATGGGTTTAGTCTATGATGAAAATTAAATTATCAGCAGACTCTGCTAAGCTAGATGGATTTTTTTAGCCTGACCCAGAGACACATTTATGATGTTCTTGTGAATTATAGCATGTCTAAAATGGATTTAATAAAGAGCACATAGAAGGAAGAACTCTGGGATACCATTTTAGAGTTACCATACCAATGTAATGGACAGAACAGATTTAGGATATTTTATAAGCAAAAGAGATTTCTAAGGCACATTTTCTACTTAAGGCTATGCTTATCTTATGTATCGTATAAACATTTATAGCACATGAAATATTTTAAGCATAAATTTTAAAAAATGGCAAATTTTGCCATGCTAGTTTTTAAAAAAATGTGTTTGCCTCTGTGCGATATAATGGTTTGGTCTCATTGTGTACCCCATTTTGTTTTCATAATGAAAAATATAATTTTGGATCACAATGACATTCAGTAAGGTCCTTGTCATCTTGCACCTCTTTTATGCCAATTTATCATATTGTAGGAAGGGCTAGGAGGAAGCTCTAGCTGCAAGTTCTTGTTCTGGCTTGAGAGGGATTTCATAATACTGGGGAAATCCCCAAGTTACTGTAGTAATCTTTTCTACAAAGACCAGTTTCTTAAGGAAAAAAAGCTGAATTTCTCCCTTTTCTAATACTGAAAGCTGAACTGAAAAGAGCCAGAACTTAATTTCTGCCATTTATTTCTATATTTGATGGATTTTCTGCAGAAAAGTCATCCATAAATTTCTGGAGATGAAAATATGTTAGGTAGTTTATCTGAACAAATGGTATGAACATACATATTTTTTCCTATTAACATGAATGAGTAATAATAATTCTAAAATAGCAAAAGACTTATCCTAGCAGGTCTGGATGGAAATGCTAACTATAACATATAGTCCTATGCACAACCAGACACTATTAATTTTAATAAAACCTAAGAAATTTGTTTATTAATGTAATAAATTTACTCATATCGTGCTTTGCTCCTCTTATTTTTTTGGTTACTAACTGTTTTCAAGTGCAAGCAAGCTACGGCTATTGAAATAGAAAATAGCTTCTTATACTTTTGTCTTGCCACATGTCTGTAGAACACACAGAAAAGTAATACGTTCTGTTATTCCTTTATTTTTTCTTCACAATAGAATCGCAAAATCTTCCTGTCTTTTATGTAGTTTAAGAACAGTATGAAGATTGGACTAATGTGCCTCGATTTCTCAAGATTAGTATTCAGTTTGAAACTGAATAGCTCTGCTGCATTGCAGAGGTAGAAAATACAAATTTACTCACACTAGAAAATAAATTATAATGCAATTCTTGCTTTTGTATTTGATTTAAGTTCTTACTTTTGAAAAGGCTGAGAGATTAAACCAGCAAGAAGGTTATCCAAAACTAATATCATTAGTAATGAAGAGAGGGGAAGAAAGGGGAGGGGGGGATGAGAGTTTATGCATTAGAAGATTGAATTATTTATTAATAAAGTTCACCTTCCCCATAGTAAAGGTTTTCAAGTTACGTGAATGTGCCATGTACTTGTGAAATACTGTGTGCTTGTAGTTTTAGGTATCTACTTGCAAACCAAATGAAGATGCCAGCTGCCTCATTTTCTGTGCAATTTTCTAGTTATGTTTTCCCAGAAAACATATTATCACCCTCCCAAGACTTGTAGAAATGATCCATGACTCCATATTCATATCTTGGCCACAAGGTGTAAATATATACTGATTCTTTTTTTTTTTTTTTTTAATTGTTCTCAAAGTACAGTCTCTACGAGAAGGTTAAGTCAACAAAGCAGTGACAAATTAAGAAACTATTAGATTACTCTTTGGAAAACTTTATTCCTGACTTGAGGAACATCTTGCTTAATGCTTTTATATATACAGCGGACTTGTCTGCCTGTGCATGTGCTGATGTTACTCTGAGGGACGTGCCTTATGGAGATATGGGACACCTTTTTTTATGCAATCTGAAGTTTCTGACTGATGTTCTACTTAATGCTACCTGAAAATAAAACCTATACACCAATCAGAACAACAAATTTAACATTAAATTACAAGCAAAGTATTAATTGAATTTTAAATCAGAAGAAACAGGACAGTTGGGGGAAAATTGTATTATTTTAAAAGTTGAGGGAATTTATAAGAAGTATGAAATAGTTTAGATATTCATAAACAATTTCTCATGCCATTAAGAGTTGATTCTGATGGAAGTTTTATTGTTCCGTTCTTAACTTAAAACTTTCTGTCATGGCTAAGTATATCCATTTTCGTATGTTGTCTGGTTTTTTTTTCCAGAGAAATGTTAAATTTAACTGAATTGGTTTTATTCCTAAATTGTAATCCACCATGTAATCAAGGTGGAAAATTGATACCTTTTTTTAAGAGAAAGGCCTAACTATGAATATCAAAGTAAAAAAAAGTGGGTTTTCCACTGAAGTAAAAGTTCAATTTTATTCTAATTCTCTTCCATTGTCTGTATGTTGTATTTGGGGGGAGGTGAGGGGGCTGTAAAATATAAAAATTTAAGAAAATTACAGTTTAACATAGTTACCACGTTAATTTTCAGTGAATTCTTTCACATCATGCAGCTTGTGGTGTTGTTTCTGTAGTGGACGTGAAGGGGCAGTGTAGTGCTGTCTATACATCTTCCTCTCTTTTCATCTTTTCAATCTGCTCTGGAAGATCATGATTTGAAATATGATTATTTTATCCGTTGTGTGTACATGCATTACTTGTAAGGGAAGTATGTTAATCCTTTTAAGTTAAAGAAATATCCTAGAAATGTCAATACAGTTAAGATCATTCTTGTTTAAAATGAGTCACTGTTTTCTCCTCAATACTGTTTGTACTCATGAATATAGATAATATTCAGTATTTTTTCAAGACTGTTAGTGTTTAAAGGTTTCCATGTGCTAGAAGCACTTGAAGAGTATGGACAAGTGCTGGCAAAGTACAGCTAGGCTTGAAATATAAAGGGTATCGACAAAGCAACTTTGATTCCGTCTTTGTTTTTTTAACTTTGGATATTAAAGTACATTTGAAGTACATTTTTCTTGTTAATGGCAGCCATTGTATATGCATTACTTGAGACCCTGCAGAACAGAACTACTGGAGATGCCAGATACATTTTTCTCAAGTAGAATAAGTTGGTATGCAAAGCAGGCACTGTGTCAGTGTCTCTTGAAACCACCATCACAAACAGAAGGGTCATCACCTTGGGATGTATGGTCTGAAACAACGATTATAAATATAAGCCTTAGATATAAGGAAGAAAAGATGTAAGGAAGAAATTTTTTACTATGAGGGTGGTGAGACACTGGAACAGGTTGCCCAGAAAAGTTGTGGATGCCCCACCATCAGAAGTGTTCAAGGTCAGGCTGGTCGGGGCTTTGAGCAACCTCATCTAGTGAAAGATGTCCCTGCCCACGGCAGGGGGGGTGGACTAGATGATCTTTAAAGGTTCCTTCCAACCCAAACCTTTCTGTGATTCTGTGATTACTTCTGATGTCACTGCTTTATCAACAGAGCCAACGTTCACTCCAGTCTTTTCTTATGACAGTGTTCTGGTTGGTGTCGTTGGTATTCTGTCCAAATGATATAATAATGAAGATTTTGAGGTTACATTTTAGGAATGAGTGAATGTAGCTCTGCCAGTTTCAATGGCAAGCTTTTTCTTGCATACTGTGTCATATTTTTGAAATTTTTATGTTGAGGTTTTTTTTGTAGACAACTTTGGTTTTGTTTCTGTGAATGTCTAATTTTGTTTCTAAGTAGCAAAACATTGAATTTTAGAAGATTTCATATGGAACATGGAACATGCAAAATCTTGCACCTTTCAAGTTTAAATCTACCAGAATAAGTGGGGCTTCCCTTGTTCATTGACTCTGCTTTAGCACCCCAGTCTGTGTATCAGGACCATAGTGTGAAAAGGTAAATAATGATATTGAGAAGCTCAGGCTCCTTTAAAGATAACAAGCAAGGGAAACGTTAGGAGCATAGCAAACACCATCTAGATACAGCACTTCTATAGTATCATATTCCTTCCTCCTGGAGTGCTGATGAGCTGAAGAAATACATATATCTGGAAAGAACCAAAGTCATTTTGGCAGATAATTTTTCCATTGATAAAGTATTGTATCTTCTCTCATAATAAAATACTTTCATTTACTTAGTGTTTTTAAGAAAACATTTTTCATTCTGGTGCACATTAAACAATTCAGAGAACAGATTAAAAAGTAAAAACTAAGAGTGATATTTATGATAATTTTTAAGTACAGAAAATTATGGGAACCACTGATAATTTTAATGACTGATAATAAATATATAGACTGAATATTAACACTTTTTAAGCCAATAAGTGGTTTATGATTAATTAATAATTGGTTAATATTTTATGCATCTCTGTATGTTCAAAATGTCTGTTACTTGTTTTGTCTTTTGATAAACTCTTTATTAATTCCTTAAGGTGCTTAAAATATGAAAAATATTTTGAAATGTGTGCTAGAATTCTCCAGGAAAGATCAAAGTACACGTTCTTTAACTTAAATACAATAGATTTGACCTACATTAAAATTTGAAATTAGGTGGAGACATCCAGTGAACTTTAATAGTGATTTTTTTTTTCTTCTATTTATTACAGGTTTATGATAGACATGAACAATAAAAATGTCATTTGAGAATGCCATTGTATAGCCACATGACAAGCTCTTTCATGCCCTGAGAAAATTGCTTTCTCTTTTTTTGTTTATTCTATGATCACCAGCGAAAAGAAGCCAGTAACACAGCCAGTTTTGTATGTGTGTTCTGTTTAACCAAGTGTGATGTATAAAGGTTAAAAGATTATGTGTGTTTTCTTAGTAGCTGCATTATGATGACCTTGGAGGTAAATGTATTTTTTCCCCCCAAATGGGGGGGTTTCACTCTTCACTACTTTTAGAAGCAATATAGTGTTTTTATTGCAGTATGTCTTACTAGATGAATTTTTGAAAAATATCTTACTCACCTTACTTGTCACAAAAGACAAATGTTAGGAGCTGAAGGATTGAAACAGTAAAGCTTTTAAATTAGGAATTAAAAAAAACAAAGCCCTATGTATCAAACTTCTGACAGAGCACTTGTTTGGGCACTGTCAATACATCGTCTTTTTCCATGTTTTTCTTAGAAAGCGTTAGGCTCCAATTCTTCAAAAGCAACAGTAACACTGTAGATGCCATTGGGAAATCACGAACAAGAAAAAAGTCATGTATTTTCACGTCAGCTTTATGTGTCAAAACTGCATGCATCTTTCACATCTGCCAGTAGACAGATGCATGCAATTTCAAGTGCAAAAGTACATGCACAATTTTTAGACTTTATGCAAACAGCGTACATCTAATTACGTACTTCCATAAACAAATACTCAACTACATGCCTTGTATGCACATCAGCTGAATGCAGTTGTGCACAAATTTTCTTAAAAGCAAGTGTCTTTTATGCTCACTGCTTAAAAAGCTTGTCAGTGACTGGAGGGTAGCATGGATGTTGTCAGCATTTTAAAAAATGGCTTTACAAAAATGGATAGCCTGAGAGGGCTATTATGCAAAAAGGTAATATGGTGCTTGTGGGTCACACATGCTGAAGGTACCAGAAACTGAAGTAGGAGAGCGTGTTCCTGTTCTTAAGGACTTCCCCCACCCCCAACCGATGAAGAGATTTGTTAATGAATGGAAAACTTTCATTAACAAGTTGCCTCCTTTAAAACTAACTGAACTTGCAAATGATCAGAATAGCATTTGGCATATCATTAGTACGCGAGGAACAAGCCTTAGAAAATTTGAAGAATTGGTTCACGCAGTTCAACAAAAGTACTTTAGAATTTGGGCTTTTCTTTGGTAGCTTGTGCCCCTTTGGTCTCTTTTCATTTTCTTGCTATCTGTGCAGACCCTTTACGTTCTTTCCAAACCTCCCCCCACCCCTGTTCAATAGCTAATCTGCTAAATTCATGCTACAACTGCTTCATTGAGTGGAAGCGTTGTTCTGCCCGCTTCGTACCAGCTTTGTTACTGTGCAGTATTTTTCAGCTGTTTGTGCTCATTACCATACAGCTGGTATTTAGAGGAGAGAGGGAAGCAGGCAGAAGCTTTACTGTCTGCAAGTATAAGAAGCTCTTTTGCAAATGGGGTACTGGCAGATGGGACATGTGTTTAAACGGGTTTTGCTGATAACAGACTGCATTAAAAATCATTCTGAGAAAGTCTAAGGTCAGCCCCATGAATTCAGAACTTGAGAGGTATTCAGCTTTTGGAAGACCTTTATAGAATATTAATTAACCCTGATCCATGAAAGTGACAAATGGATTGTTTGCAGAAATGTTAGATACTATCCTCCTGCCCCCACTTTACAGTTCATTTCCTTTAGCATCTCCTGATTTGGTTTGTGGGATTTTTTAAAAAACCGTGGGATTGTATACTGTGTTCATGATCAGGGCTGTTGCCAAAACCAATGAGTGAACGAACAGTAAAATCCCAGATCTCATGAAAGGAAAAATAATTTTCCTTTTGATGTTGCGACTGAACTTCACATGATGTACAATTATATAAATCTTTGCCAGAAGCCAACCCTTTACATATACATGCAAATTGATTCTCTTGCTAGCAATATGGGTAGTACTGCACTGGCTGAGATGATCTGAAGAGATAATTGAACAAAGTTTGTGTCTGGAGCTGGTATGTCTTCTACTGGATCTATTACTGTAGCTGGGAAGGGGGGACAAGCGTTCGGGCATATGGGCCGCTCTTCCAGGCCTGAAATGGAAGCAGGAAATTTTGAGGCTAAGTGCAAACTGAGAACAGGTGTTCTGCATTTAGACATACATGTTAATAATTTACTGTCTGAAATACAAGGTAATTGGTACGTGCTAGCACAGCTCTGCATGGGTCTAGTGCATAGCCCTTGTAACAGGATCATCAAATTGCTGGCTTCCTCCTGGAATTTGGTGCATTTCGTGCAGTGCTCCGAGCCCCTTGGGACACCCAGGGGTGGCTAAGCAGTCGCCTTGCACAGATGGAGCGCTCTGACAGCTGATGAAGGATAGAAACACCAGTGGGTTAACATTTCTCAGAGTACCCACACTGTCTCTGACCCTCTCAGTCCTAACCCTCCAGGAAGAGCTACAAAATGCTTTCCAAAGCATTGAGCCTGGACCAATAAAGAGGTATTGACTTCATGGCATGTTATAATCTTTTCTTCCCCTTGTTTCACCCCTTTCTTTCCCATTGGAGACAAACTGCATTACTAACATTACCCTTTCTGCTCGGTGGGAACCAGAAAGTCTCAGATGCATACCTAAAAGCAGACCAGCTGGTCTCAGAAGCATACCTGAAACCTTGTCAGTTCAACTTCTTGCTCTCCTCCCCTTCCCCTCGCCCCAACTGTATTACTTGAAGTGAAAAATACTGCCTTTACCCACAAACCTTGCTTTACTGATAATACGGAGGTATGCTGTAAAAAATACATCTGTAGCGCACGTAGAGCAGACGTAAGCATTTCTGTCACCGTAAATGCCCTCCTATGACTGCTTGTGCTAGTATCGCTACTTTGATTAAAAATCACATTCTGGAGGTTGTAGACAGACATTCACTTGGCTAAAATCCATCCCACTGGAAACCTTCATCTCCCCCTGGCTGATTACTATTGCCCCTTTGGTGGCAGTTACGGCCTCACTAGAGCCAGCAGAGCTCCCATGTGGGCTGTGGGGCAATCAGCCAGAAAAGCTTAGCCAATTTAAGTGGGTGATTTGTGCTAACCCAGCTAATTTTGCCTAAAGTGGATTTAAAAACTCTCCTATGGGTTGTTCCTTTGGTTCTGTAGTGTGGACAGTAGCATCTTCCATTGGCACAGCTAAACATGGGGGAGGACGTGGTACAAAAACTGCATGGTGTCCAGGTGTGACAAATGGGCAGCATGTTGAGTAAGGACGCTACTCAGCACTGTGCCCAACCCTGTGGTTTAAAGTTAAGGAAATGTTAAAGCTTCCTGTAAAGTGGCATGATGAGTAGAGATGAACAAAAGACTCTACAAGTATATTTCAGAAGTCCTTTTTAGGTAAGCTAAGAAAGGCAACTCTGAATTAACTTGGTGGTTTGTTCTTGTATAGCACTAGGTACTTTGCAGGCTGTGGATAGGTGGTAACAAGGAACTTTATCATCTTAAGTCTGGATGTTTATAAGCATGATACAATTTCAATGTTAATTTGAATTCAGTTCATGTGTAAAACTAATTCAGTGGGAGTATTTGGCCAGTAAATAATTTAAGCTTTTGCTATAAAAGAAGTCAGAATGTCTAGATAGGTTTTTCACACTAAATACAAAACGATTACCTTTGTGGTGCAAGTTAGAATCTTCCAGATGTATGATGTCATCTTTGTATTTGTGGTAGGGAATCTCAAATGATTGAGACTTACGAGAAGCAAATTACATCTTTAAAGTTGTCTAAGAACCACCTCTTGGAAAGCCTTTTGCGTGTTCCTACCTTAAATATTTTCAAAAATTTACAGAATTCCTTTGCATTATTATGATTTTTATAGGTGTATAGTTTGTCTGTTCCATGTTATTTAAAAAATAATGCATGTGACTACTAATATTTGCCTAATGTCTAATTACTGTTTCGTGCTCAGAATTGATAGATGTACAGATTTGAACAGATTGAGAGATCTTGGGCTATCTTAGGGAAGTGGTGGAGTCACCATCCCTGGAGGTATTTAAAAGACGTGTAGATGAGGCCCTTAGGGACATGGTGTAGTGGGCATGGTGGTGTTGGGTTGACGGTTGGACACGATGATCTTAGAGGTCTTTTCCAACCTGTATGATTCTATGATTCTATGATTCTATGATTCTATCTATCTTTGCCTGTTACACTGCCTACACATGAGTTTTGTGATGAAGCTTGTGGTAGGATCTTAAGTGCCCTTAAGGTAATAGATGATCTTGCATTAAAGACTAAAAGACATATTCCTAACAAGCAGACAGACAGCAGGCACTGCTGTAGATGAAGTAGAATGAAGTTCCATCCAGAACCTCATCCCACTAAAGGTATTTTATACTGACTTGTTTCAGAGAAGTTCACGATAAAACCTTCAGTGAAAGAACAATAGCGTAGTTATCTATGGGAACTGAAAACAGTGGAGAAATCAATGTAATGAGTAATCAACATCTGAAGCAACTGACTGGCAATGAGAACACATCAAAGACAGTTTTCAGTGAAAGGATGGAAATCACTGAAACTTCACAGTGTTTAGAGAGGTTGTGGTTCTGTCTTTGTTACGCTGAGGTCCTGGATCTCCTGCACTGGATGCTTCATTGTGTTCGCAACCTGTGGGCAAAACCAAAGTTGTCTGTTACTGACAACAGAGAATGTCCTCTTGAAATTTTTCACTTTTGTGAAAAGATTGTCTCCCTTTGTAGTAGAAGAGGGCTTTTAGCTCAGTTTTCCTGTTGTGAATATTTCTGCTTTGGAGAACTCTGCTGATGGGCCTTCAGCATGTTGGGGTTAGGACAAATCGTCCAACCCAGTGAAGTTACCCAGTAAAAAAAAAAAAAGACACGAGTCCTGCATCCCTGGCGTCTGTGTTAATAGCTGTACTTTAAACTCAAGAGCTCAGTGTTGCTTCAGTGATGAATCGTTTTTGATGCTTAGTATTCAATTAGGAAACCTTCTCAAAAAAATAAGAGGCAAATTAAAATAATTAGGAAATTGTTGCAGTGTTGGCCCTTCATGTGTATTGTTGAAACAGAAGTATACCCAGATCTACGGCAGGTGGAAATACCACTAGGCAAGGTATACCTGCAACAGCATCAAAGTCCTGAAGGAAGGTGGTTAGTAGCCTTATTCACCAGCCTCACAATAACCCACTTTGCTGACATATGCTCTTCTCTAGTTTAACATTGGTGCCACTCTCTTCAATTTTATTCGTTTAGTCACCAAATAGCTGTCCATAACTTTGGTTAAATAAAATTCTTAGATGTTGTCCTGTAAATATATTCTGTGAAGCTGTGCAGAAGTCACAGGTGCTATATTTTTGTCTTGCTTCAGGTCTTGAGCAATCTCTGGAAGTACCTTCAGGTTACAAAGAATGTTCTATAAAAATTCAGAATGAAATTATACAGCCTGCTCCTATCAAGTCTCTTCATCAGGGGTTTTCACATAGTCCTAATCCATTTACTCTTCTCTCATTTTGCATATGACTAGTGGCTGTTTCAGTCATTTCTATTTCTACATCCTACATTTGTTTTTAGGAGAGAAGGAAATACAATTCTAATTCACATTAGTTTTGCAGATGTATGGAGGGAAAGCTGAATCAAACTGATAAATTTTTTTCAGCATATCATGATTTCCAGTAAGTGTAAGGGTGGATACAAAGTGTCAGAGAAGTCAGCCTGAAGACCTGTACTGAAAGAGAACCACAAGGAGCAAGATCTCCTTTGAGAATAATGTTGACGAAAGAATTGAAAATGGCCTTAATTCAAACTAGGAAGTGCAAAGAAAGAAATACCCTGTCCCCTCTGAAGACACTGTGAGAAATACAAAGATATCCCCCATTTGTGAAACAGCCAGACAAGTTGTTATGACAGATGACAGCTGCTTATTCTGGTCCGTATTAGTTTAGGCAGTATGTACCAGGAAGAGTAAGAGTACAGCCTCCGTTGGCTGCAATGCAGTGATTCACTGCGGTCTTGAAACTATGGATAATAAATTTATTCTGGTTAGCTGAAAACATCATCTGATGAGGAATTTATAAGTAATAGCCATCGTGGATTCAGCTATTTCCAAAGCAGAAGGATAATCACCTTCCTCTTGGTTACAGAAATTTCATATTGCAGTGTGTGCTATAAATCAGATGAAAAATGTACACCAGACAGCATGGCTTACCATGCAGAAATTGGATTTTGGTGTGACACCCGGTCCATGGGTGCCCCTGCTCCCTGGTAATCCACTCAGTAGGCTGCTAGTTGACCTTTTTACCTTGGGGGAATGGGCAAGGGGCAGCAATAAGATTATTATTATTTGGTCTCCCCAGTCTCCCTAGCTGTCAGGATTTAAGAGAAAACAAACTGTCTCACAAAGCTGTGAGGTGCAATATGTCATTTTTCAGAGCAGGACTAACACAGTCAAATGCTGTACTGGCCAACGGAGCAATGGTTCTGAGGCTGATGAAGTTGGTGAACTTACTTGATGCTTCTGCCTCACGAAGAAGATCTATTATTTCAAGGATCTTTTCAGTGCCACCAGATTCAAAATGGTGGTTAACATTTGCACTGCAAATGGTCTTTTACCAAAAGTTCTCAATTTAATTGCAATAAATTCTTTCAGAAGGAATATAAGAAGTCAAAGATCTTCACTTGTGTATTTCTCAACAAAAATCGGGACAGACACTTTTGAAAAACTTAATGTGAACCATGTTTTTCCTTTTCCCTCTGTGAGGGTAAGCGCAATGGTAGGACTGTAATTTCAGTCCTTCCAGCACAGCACCAGTTGATTCTCTGTGGGAATTGTCATATTTCTTATCCATTAAAGCAGACTCTTTAATAGCTCCTATCACAGTCACGCAAGCTTTAGAAGTTTAGTGTGTCTCTTATGAGACCTGGTATTATACATCTAATTCAGACAAGTATGTCTTGCAATCGCAATTGCATTGTTTCTAAAGAAAATACAAGAATTATCCTTTCCTTTCTGACGCATCAAAGCCTAAGTCTTAGGAGGGCTAAATCTCCTGGCAAGAAGGTTGTGGTAAGATTTGCTATTCAGCTATGCCATAGCCAGTGCACAAAGGCTGACTAAATACCATTGTATTGGCCATCAACGGTTAGCTGTGCATTCTTGACAGAAGTTTTCTGTTTGATGTGTTCCCTCTATGAGGGGAACTGCATAGATTGTGTACAATCTATGATGCTTTTCGTTGTTGAAGCTCAAAGAGTGATTTTTTTTTTATACAGCAGAGAGGAAAAAATATTATCATAACCATCTGTAGACAGTAGCATGATTAAAAAAGGAAGAGAAGCGTACTTCATCTTACCTGAGGAGCTTGTTTCTTTTGAATAACAAGTTTCCAGGTGATGGTCCACATTGGAGAAAGAGGGTCCATCCAAAATACAGAGAGAAACGGATACTAAAAGTTTTGTTCTGTTTTACCAAAAGATGTTATCTGTGCTATGGAAAGTAAGTGAGGGAATTTCAGCCTGCAGGTTAGGACATAATTCACCTTGATTGTGAAAACTGTCACATGGTGGGAGTTCCAGAGAGCAGGGTGAACATGGCTTTGGTGCCAGTGATTGGCAGGTCTGGTTTGCCTGTAGTTCCCATCTAGCATCTGGCATCGAGAGCAGCACCTGAGGGGGGAGGCGGAGGCAGGACCACCCCAGTCAGGTACGGCAGCTTTTTCCATTGGCATTGGACAGACCCGAGAGTTCGGAGGCGTGAGCTTTGGCCCTGGCAAAAAGGAGAGGCTTTGAGGCCAAAACGGAGATTTTGCAGCTTCTTTCTCCAAAGGCCTTTTCTCTCATTACAACTTGAGCAGAGTTGAAACTGCAGGGGAGGACCCGGTCTGCTGTCTTTTGTGCCTGTCGTAGTAGTGACATAAGCTGTGGCCACAGTATTTGTTTCGCAGTGAGAGCCACTAACTGTTTAAAAATCTTCAGTTTCTAGAAGCGTATTCAAGATCTGAAGCAGAATTTTTGAAAACAAAAATGCCATTTTTATTAAAATGTGAGGTTGTAATAATGCTTTTCTGGTTGGCAAATAACTGATTTACATCAAGCCTCAACTTAAAACATAGTGCTTCGAACACCATGAATACAAAATTGTATCCTTTCCTATCCCATGTGTAGGAGGAAACCATTATAACTGCAGATACAATGAAGCAGTGAATTTTGACATTTTATTAAGGTTTGGACATATAATCACTCTTCAGTGTTCTGTTCAAAGAAGCCTCTGCAGAAAATAGCAGAAAATTATTGTGCACTGATAACGGAGAGAAGCATGTACTGAACTTCTGACTTACACTCTTGTTACTTGCTCCATCGCATTCCCAGTTCTTTGTGTTTTGTCTTTATGGCTTCTGGTGTTCTGTGAGTAAATTTCCCATTCATTTTTGGAACTAAAAGGACTTAAATAATAATGGCTGAATTCAGATATGACACAGGTTAACAATAAGTATAGAAATTCTTTACTCTCAGCTCTCAAAAGCAAAGCTAATGTCTTTTTCTATTATTTTCTTTTGGTTTCTTTTCCAAACATGCAAGAAAAGTTAGCTGTCTCTGACTATTAGCTGAGGTTGATGTCATGTTCTATTTATTTGTGGTAAAGTTCTCATAAATTGTTTAAATACTAGCATCAAATTCTGGACTCTGATTATAAACAAAGTCACTTTCTTCTGTAAAGTTACTTGTGTAATTACTATCTTGAGGATTTTACATAAAAATATTTGTATAAATTGCCTTTTGCACACATCTTGGTGCAAGAAACTGATCCTAGCTAAAATGGAAGGAAAATTGTTTATGGGGTAAGAAGAGCTTTCTCATCTCAAGAGAAGTATACCATGTTTAAAGAAATCCATGTTTTTACTGATAAAAGAATTATTCAAATAAATCTACTGTGTTCAAGTAAGTAATAATCTTTCACCTCATGTCTGCTGCAACTTTAAAAAAAAACAGTTTATTATTATGACTTCGTTAAAATAGGTGGGAGAGGAATTGCCTGTTCTTTTTATTTACCAGTGAACAAATTTGAAAAAAAGAAAGGGAAAAAAAAAAAGATCAGGTATTCAAACAGAACTTTTTTTAAAAAGACACAGAGAGAGAGAAGGTCATAAATTCTTTGTACTATCTTTGACTTTGTAATTTTTTGTATATTTGAAGTCTCCCTCACAGGATTTTTTTTCGTATTGCAGATTTCTGTACATGAGTGGATTTCTTAAAGAGCTTGCAGATACAGCCTTTAAAGGTGTCCTTCAAGTCAGTTAGATGTCCTAAACTTCTGTAAGCAGATTAGGCTTTGTCGAAGTTTTTGGTATCTTTTTTTGGGGGGGGGATCTTTATTGCTAAAGTATGGTCTAAGTTGTAGCCTCCCATATTATTTTTCCTTATCCATTGAGAGGTCACCTGTGGCAGCTTATACTTTTACAGTCAAATCACATGGATGATGAATATGCTTTCATGATAGCATACAGAGATTTTCTGGTTAAAGAAAAAAGCTGTAAGTATGGTTGCTTCTGCCAGAGTACTCTTCATAGAAGTGATGATCATTTGTGTAATAACTTTGCTGATGTAGCCATAAGGTCATGCCTTGAAAACTCCCAATTTTTGCCTGCTGTTTCTCAGCTAACCAAACCCTTCCTTTGGTTACAGCTAAGCTGGGCGAAGAGCACTTTTGTTAGCAAAGAGCTCAGATCTAGACTTAACAAGAAGCTGTAGCAGCTTAAGATACTATTTCTTCCAGCTGTTTGTGGGCGCTCTGCTCCCGCAGCACAACTGGTAGAAGGAATATGGTAACGCTCCGCAACCACATCTCTGCAAAATCCAGGGGCTTAGTTTAGACCGTTGCAGTCATTGATAAACACGTGTCTAAGTCTCGTAGGTTGTTTGCCTGGGAAGCTCAACACAAGCCCTCTGTTTAAGGGAAATGACCTCTCAAATCTGCTGGCAAAGTTGTTTGTTAAAATGAAATGGATTTTTTAAATAGTAAGGCTCTGCCAGCCTGGCTTGTTTGATTGGAGTGGATTAGGTCGGGCTGTTTGTGTGAGGGCTGCTTTGCCGGCGGGTGCGAGGGGCTGCAGAGGAAAGGGTGAGTGACAGATGACTGAGACCTGTTACCACCTGGGGCGCATTGGGTGCTGTTTCCGCTGGTACAGGAGAAGTAATTGAACCGTATCAGCGTGGAGGGTAGTCGCAGTCTTAGGGAGGCTTGGTTGGCATCGGTATAGCAGGAGCAAGGACTCTGTAGTAAAATCATCTTGTGAATATTGGCATGGCAGTACAAGGTCTGTGGAAGGTGGTGAAAGAAACGTGTGATCTGAAGCCATTGTAGATACTTTATCAATGGGTTTGGAGTACCTATCTTCCTTAAAAAAAATTAGTTGGTTTTGAAATTGGAACTTTTACGTGGCTGAAAATACATGTCATGAATAATATCTGAGCAGAATGACTTTGATTTCACCGGAAAAACCTTTCCATCTGGTGAAACCAAAACCACTTCCAAAACACATCAATAAAAAGTTACTAGAGTTTGTTTCTCTGATGTATCATTTTATGCCTGTAGAATGAAAGGGCAATTTCATTTAGTTGGCCTCAGCAATAGTAAGGGAATCATTGTGGAGTGGGCTTCAGAGCACCAATCCAGGGTCTCTGAAAATTTTATACTTTATCTGCTAGTGTGTATTAAACCTTATGCTGCTGTTTCTTGCTGCTTCTCTAACCTGCCTCATAACCTGAAAAAGCAAGGTACCATGAATCCAAATCTTCATTGCAACTGGCTGCTGTTAGCTGTCTACGAGCTGACTCCATGTATATTTGCTAACATGTAATTCTTAACAGAACTTGGGTCTCTCGAATATCTATCCTGTGAGTAGGTTACTATAGTTTTCCCTTCACAGAGCCAGGACATGTTGCACAAAGTCACATGTAGCAGCAGTAGAAACAGAACTCGGGACTCCTTTTAAAAACAAAAAAAAAAGCTAAATTAGACCAAAGACTTGTTTACTCAACTAAGTTGTCTTTTGAACTGAATAAATGAAATGTGTTTTAGCAATGCTATCTGCATACCTATCTGTTCAAAGCACTTGTTGAACAGATGACTTGGCCTGCCCCATCACACGTGTGTGTGTGTGTCTGTCTGTGTGTGTGTGTGTGTGTGTGTCTCTGTGTGTGTCTGTCTGTCTGTGTGTATTTGTGTCTGCCTGTGTGTGTGAGCGAGCTGGGACTGCCAGTACAGGAGAAGAAGGTCCCGTAACTGCAACAGTGGATAGCAAACACAACTGAATTTTATGACAAATCTCTTGATGTTGGATTAAGTGATTTACCTCTAAAATTTCTCAAAGAAAGCCACTCTTGAAAGTTAGGTATGCCACTCTTTGCAGGTATCAGATTCAAAAGATTTTAATGTTAGAGCAGCAGTAATGTGGGTTTATAAGATCTCGGTTCAAATTCTGGCAGTACCATGAGTTCCCAATGAATTCGGATCACTTATCCTACCAATAGGGAACCCAGTGTATTTTGGCTTCTATGAGTCTGACCAGTTGGTACTGTAAACATGTCATCTTCCAACTCAGCTATGTTGGCTGAATAAACCGCCACCCTTCAGGCTACTTGCAGGTTATTTGTCATGCATCCTGCCAGCAGACTTCTGCTGTTTCAGATCTGCCACTTAAGCTGCTCATGTCATCACTTCTTAGCCTGTTTAAGGGGAAAAAAGTGCGTTTATTGCCAAAGGTCTGCTGCTATATATAGTTGTATAAGCCAACTTAGCTCACTGACTGAAATAGGTTAAGGAGGGAAGAGTAGCCTCTTCTTCTGGTACAGCTATATCCAGAACAGGATATGCTCATGGCTTTACATGTCGAGAGTTGGTTTTGACTAGTTTGTTTCAGAAAAGCTTATGAAAGGTACACTCAGTCCCTGTCTTGCAGTGAAGGATATCTGTAGAGTGGTGTGGGCATTTCATTAGGAGGAGACAGCAGTAGGCATGAGGAATTTTTCTGGAGTAGACAGATCTTTGGTCTAGGATTGTTCTTGATGTAAAACATGTTTGATTGTCAGTGGTCATCTTCCCATAGATTTGAAAATGGGTTTTGAACTGGGGAAATCACTGTATCCTCCTCTTCTAAAAGATTTATTTCCTTGTCAACTGCAGTTTTCTACTGATGTAGTCTAAAGTCATCCTCTCTGATCTCTTCAGAGGCATTGATATGGAGAGTGTGCACTTCTGGACTTGCTGTTCCCAGCCATTGCCCCAGGGTTTCTTTACAACTAAAAGGTAGAAATGGCAACATGAAGAAACAGTGATTCCTAGCCAAGTTTTTAGTCCTTTCCTCCTTTAGGTTAGTTAAGCCCTCAGCTTGTGGGCCCCTTGCTCCATTCGGTCCCACTGAGCTGGGGTCTCTGCCATATATAAGTAGTTCTTACTTTGAAAGGGCGATCTTATTACAAGGAATATTGATGTTATTTGACAAGCCCTTATTATACACATTGGGCTATCTGTTCTCTTCCTCTCCAGCTTCGAGATCACCCCAAAAAAGTGCTAACAAATGTATTAGGAGCTCCTTAAAATTAGTTTAACATGAAGAAGCAAATATACTCAATTCTGTTACTGGTTTAATGCAGATTAAGATAATATTCTCACCTCATTCCCAAAGGCCTCGAAAGGAATAATGCAATTCCGTGCTGGCATCCATACAGATAAAAGGTTGTATAATTGCATTATATAAAAACTACTGCAAGCTGCTCCTCTTTTCCCTTTCATTTAAAAACATTTTGAAGACACTAATGCTGGGGGGAGGGGGTCTTAACATCTGAGCACTGGGAAATTTTTTCTCAGCCGTGTGCTCTTCCAGAGTATTTCTGAGAACTGTGGTTTTGTTTTGGGGAGATGAAAAGCTGGAAGAACTGGTAGAAGGTTTAGAAAGAGCTGTCAGGGGCATAAAGTGGTTAATTTGCATTCCTGAAATTCTTGTGTTGTCTGGAAGCAATCAGTTGATAATTTCTTTCAGGCTGAGGTTTTCATTGGGCGGGACTGGATTTGTTCAGATATAGATGTTACTGTTCAAACTTACATGAGAGAGCATAAGCTAAATACGTGACGGGCCCAGCTGGATGATACTGCAGCAGCCTTTGTCCATCTAATTTCAAACTGCCCTCAAAACACTTCTTGACACCATCAGCTGGCTGGTTGCATGGTCTTGTTTGGAGACCAGTTACATGTTCTGTTGCATCAAGTGCTAAGTCTGACAGTACTCAGTGGAGAGGAAAGATTAACTGTATTTAAACGACTCATTGGGATCTCTGTAGGTATTACGTATCTTTGAGCACAAATTCTCCTCAGGAGTTGAAGACGCTTTGCTTGCTTATTTGCATATTTAGGTAGGTATAAAACTAGACAAATACTAACTGCCAGATGCAGATAAAGAAAATGACCTTCAAAAAATCGAGACGATTGGATTCAGCCTGCTGGTTTTTCTCCCAGCCTTTATGACTGCTCCTCAGGCTGGTATCCCCATTCTCTTATACTTGAGCATCTGCTAAACTTGGAAGTTAGACTTCCACTTTGTATTGCAACAAAAAAGTATAGGTTTTGTGGGGGTAGAGAGGGCATTATAATTGTCTTTCTCATGTTTTTTTCTTCTGAGATGAGATTTCTTTTGCTACAGCCATCTCTTTAACCTTGGTGTACACTGCCTCTGCTTAGAGAACAGCTTTAGGATCACAGCTCTTCAAAACAGATACCTTTTAGATTGTAATAGATGTCCCCTGGAACTTGGAAATGGGAAATGAATTGGATTTTCCGTGTCTAGGAACTGTTGACCCGTGCTTTAGATCAATGCAGGCTCTGGCTGAGTCTTCCTCTTTTCTCTCTCCCACATTTAGTGTGTAGTACTGAACAGCTAACCCAGCTCACTATTCACACTTCTCCAGCTCTTCAGAGTGCAACACAAAACATCCAGCTGTCCACCTGCTGTAAAAGGAAAGAAAATCCATTCTTAAACTAGATGCATATAATATAATAATGTAACTAGTTATCATGAACGGGGAAGTCAATGAATCCCAGTTATTGTAAATGTTCTTGCTTCTTGGTATCCTCACCTGCTGAGAGACATTTAACTTTCCTCTGTGATATGGCAAATTAAGTACTTAGCATTTTTTTCCCTTGGTATTTTGCATAAATAAGCACAAAGTGTATTCAGATTTTCTGGTTAACAAGATACTACTCTGAGAGCACCTAGTCGGTGGCTCTTCACTACTGAGTAGCCCACACATCTTGCCACAGATTTGAGGCTTTTCTGTCTAAAAGGAAGAGGATTTCAGAGGACTCTGAAGGACTGTACTGATAAGGAGACTGACATCCCTATCTTAAGTTGAAATGTATCTTATTGACTAACCTGATCTCCTTCTATGACAAGGTGACCTGCTTAGTGGATGAAGGAAAGGCTGTGGATGTTGTCTACCTAGACTTTAGTAAAGCCTTTGACGCTGTTTCCCACAGCATTCTCCTGGAGAAATTGGCTGCTCATGGTTTGGACGGGCATACTCTTTGCTTGGTAAAAAGTGGGCCCAAAGAGTTGTGTTGAATGGAGTTAAATCCAGTTGGCGGCCAGTCACAAGTGGTGGCCCCCAGGGCTCACTATTGGGGCCAGTTCTGTTTAATATCTTTATCAATGATCTGGACAAGGGGATCGAATGCACCCTCACTAAGGTTGTAGACAACACCAAGTTGGGTGGGAGTGTTGATCTGCTGGAGGGTAGGAAGGCTCTACAGAGCCATCTGGACAGGCTGGATCGGTGGGCCGAGGCCAATTGTATGAGGTTCAACAAGGCCAAGTGCCGGGTCCTGCACTTCGGCCACAACAACCCCAGGCAACGCTACAGGCTTGGGGAAGAGTGGCTGGAAAGCTGCCCAGAGGAAAAGGACCTGGGGTGTTGGTCAACAGCTGGCTGAATATGAGCCAGCAGTGGGCCCAGTGGCCAAGAAGGCCAACAGCATCCTGGCCCGTATCAGAAATAGTGTGGCCAGCAGGAGCTAGGAGGTGATCGTGCGCCTGTACTCGGCACTGGTGAGGCCGCACCTCGAATCCTGTGTTCAGTTTTGGGCCCCTCACTACAAGAAGGACATGGAGGTGCTGGAGCGTGTCCAGAGGAGGGCAACGAAGCTGGTGAAGGGTCTGGAGCACAAGTCTTATGAGGAGCGCCTGAGGGAACTGGGGTTGTTTAGTCTGGAGAAAAGGAGGCTGAGGGAGACCTTATTGCCTCTATAACTACCTGAAAGGAGGTTGTAGTGAGGTGGGTGTTGGCCTCTTCTCCCAAGTAACGAGCGATAGGATGAGAGGAAATGGCCTCCAGTTGTGCCAGGGGAGGTTTAGACTGGATATTAGGACGAATTTCTTCACTGAAAGGGTTATCAAGCATTGGAACAGGCTGCCCAGGGAAGTGGTTGAGTCACCGTCCTTGGAGGTATTTAAAAGACGTGTAGACATGGCGCTTAGGGACATGGTTTAGCGGTGGACTTGGCAGTGCTAGGTTAGCTGATGTGCTAGGTTAGATGATCTTAAAGGTCTTTTCCAACCTAAAAGATTCTATGATTCTGTGATTTATTGTTTTAGCTTTTAACCCAGTAGTCTGCAGTACCTAAAATGCTGCTCTGAATTGCAGGGAAGGTTAGTATCTTCTGCTCTAGTCTCTCAAGTCTAAACTTGAGGCTGTTGGATTCCGTCTTAAATTAGCTTTCTACCAAACTTACTTTGTGTTAATCAAAATCAGTAAATATTAGCATGCTTTTCATAAGGCACATGAAAAGACTGTTGCTGCAGTTGTTGATTTAAAAAAACCCAAAACCTTTGCCAGATGACTTATGACCAGGTAGCATTCTCGTGCTGACTTAGTTAGGTTAGGGTGAACATGTTCATTTTTTTAGTCTTGCGTACCAGAGAATAAGAGGGTTGCTCAATGTAATGTTGTGTGCAAATCCGGAGACCACCTGCTATTTCTAGACACAGGGATTTCAAATAATTTGTAACCAGGAAAGACTTTGAATGACGTTTGCCAGAAATCTAGTAGGAACCAACATAAAAGAGTCTCTGGTATTGGTCAACCAATTCAGCTTTTTGAATCAACATAGCCTAGGAGTTTCTAATCCCTCTGATGATAGTGGTCTGCCTTCTAATTTTAGTCTCTTTCAGATTGCTGTTACTTGTAAAGCACAATAGACCAGTGGAAAAAAATCTGCATTTTAAAATAGTTTTTGAAGAACAGCGTAGGCATGAGTCATACCTGTCCCTGCAGGCCGTAAAAAAGCTGTCGACAGTTAGCTGGGAAGAAGTGTATTTAAACTTTGTTCTTGCCAATTTAAATCACTGTATTCAAAAGCATGAACGAGGTTGTAGTATTCCATTAAGACTGTTTTTATCAAATTTTAATGATGAAATATATTTATACAAGCAGCAAATGAGTTCTTCCTGGAATTTTCTTTTTAACCAAATATTCCTATTGTCTATGATTTTACAAGGGAGAAAAGTGAACATTTTCAAATCTTGTCCCAAGGGGGAATTCAGCTAACAACTGGGACTGTATTTAAATAACTGCATAGAGATTTAAATTTAGGTTAATAAGTGAATGATCTGGTCAGTGGCTTGTAGCACATTTTGCTGGAAGTAGAATAGTAAAATGGGGATTATTCAGATCTGGCCAGTTTTCGAGGCACTAGTTTGTTCTGCGTATGGAATTAGACTAAAGGGATGAGACCACACGATGTGCAAAGCTTGTGTTGAAGGTTAAATTACAAGGCATCTAACAGTACCCTACGCTTCGATTTTTGCCAACTTTCTGATCAGAAAACTGAGACTTCTGCTAAATACCAGACTGCAGACTGGTGCTCTCGTACGCCTTCCTCCCGCTTCCCTTTCCCACTTCCGTTTATTCTCTCCCTGTCACATCAGCAAGCCTACGACATATAGCAGGATTTCTTTTTCCATTTCTGTGAGAAAGATTGGCATATATAAACCAGTTTGGCACTGATTGAATATTAGAGATGGAATATGATAATAAAAGGAAAGTGGGCAAAAAACCCCTAGAGATTTGTCAGAACATCGCTGGCATCGCTTTAGCAATCTTATAGCTAATAACATGCTTTAGCAGTTGCTTTCAGTAAAAGAGAAGGAATAGGAATTAGGACGTACATTTGCACAGGCTTTATTGCAGCATCTTTAATCCCTCTTCTCATATACTAATTTCAAATAATACTTTGTAACATTTTCCATGTTTCTAGAATATTAAAATAGTTTAAGAGATGCAAAGAATAAACTTCCCCATGCAGCCATTAGATGGGCTATGTTTCCTTCAGTAATCGGATTTGTGAACTACTAAGAGTCTCCATAACATTACAAACTTTAAAACCATGGTTGCCATCTAATTTTGTGGTTACAAGTGAATGGAACAGCAAGCCAAAAATTTCTGAAATCTCTAATTTGCTCCATCCTGTCTATAAATAAAGAAATTATAAGTTTCAAAACCCAGGAATTTAGATAACTGACTTGCTGTTTATCCTACAGTGAATGGATTGGTTTAGGGAGCACATCAGTTGCATCACACTGAACTGGCACGTTGACAGAAGTTTTGGAGAAATGGCTAAATATGTGATGGCTGAGGTTATGTAAAGGTTGCAATATTCAGTTTTCCTTGAGGGTAGAAACGGGGTTTTTTGACTTGTAATTTTTTAATTCAAGTATAAATATCATAGCTTGATAAAGGGAGCATAAGCTTTAACTGAACGAAATGGTTTCCCAAAAGCAGCTTAGACACAACAGTGGACAGGTATGGCCGTTTTCTTTGTATGCTGTGGTTCTTAGGTTTCATACAGGTAGCACTGTTTGAAATTATCTCTGAAACACCATTCAATGTGCCACCTTATTTCATACTTTTTGCATTCTATGAGAGATCTCTGTTAAAAATAACTTTCTGAGCTTGAACGTATTAGAGGTATCTATCCCTAATCTTACCTAAATAATGCTAGATTCAGTGTTAAAAAAAAAAAAAAAAAAAAAAAAAGGTTAACAATTCTCATCCCTCTCGTCTGGATGAGGGACAACTATCCCTAAATTACACAGTGCGATGTTTCTTGTAGAGGCAGGCAAACGTGTTGTATGGTTTCTAGACTGGAAGCACCTGTTCAAGGAAGAGTTTGTTTAAAAGGGGCAGGTTTGTTGGCCTGCTCGCTCCGCCTGTAGCTCCTTTTGACGTGAAATTGCACAGCATAAGGTTAATGACAGTGGGTTAGCAAGGCTTCAAAGCGTCTGGTGTGACCCCGGCGTGCCTGGCATTCCTTTCTGCTGTGCAAAAGTTTGGCATTGATTCCCCCACGGCCGGAAGAATGTACTCGGGAGAAACCAGCTCACACGTGGCTCCCCCAGGCCTCTGGAGAGGGGAGAGTTGTCATGGCAATAAATCATGAGGGTTCGTAGAAGATGAGTAAATCCCCTTCTCTGTGCTCTACCATAGGCATGGGTTGTGGTGAGAAAAGGAAGCTGGATCGAGCAGGTATAATGTGTAACTGTCCCCTTTATAACCACCGCCATCACTTAGCGGTAGGGCAGTGTGTGTATCGTGGAAAAATGACCATTTGCGTGTACCAGAGACACTTTGGGTTGTGAGGAGTCTGTGTCCCACCAGGTCATAGCGCGACCAGACTCACCTGCTCCCTTCCCCTGGACTCACCAAGCATGCTGTAGCCAAAGGCAATGTGGGTAGAGCTGCATCTTCCCTGGAGTGGCTGCTTCCAGCTGCTCTGCAGATGTGGTCAAGTACAGGGGAAAAAAGCCAAATATCCTCTATGTCCTGCAGTCCCACCCTTGTTGATGCTTGGACGTTGTATAGAAAAATGCTTCCCCTGAATTCCAGGGAAGGAGAAAACACGGGAGAGGATGGAAAAGGAAAGGAGTAATAAGGTGGGACAATAAGTCTTGTTAGACTGAGATGCTGCGGAGAGGGCAGGAGGGAGGAAACTAATGGGGAATTGCTGGGCCAGGAGATTGATACTGATACCAGGGAGCAGGGGGCAGAGGAATGGAGGACCCTGGGGCTGGTGATTACAGAGAAGCAAGGATGAGGAAGGGATGGGGGGAGCCCAGAAGATTCATACACATTCAACAGAACAAACTCCTCTCCGAAGCTGAGATTCATCGGTCTTACCCTTCTGCTATCAGCAGACTGCCCTTAAACTTCCTGGCACATCATGTTTCATCTTCCTCTAGTGCTGTTGCACCAAGGGTGGCAATCCTGCTGTATTGCTCACCGCTGGTTACCTGCAGCAGTGGGGCATCACGTGGGGGCTCAGGCTGTTCCATGCCACTGGCACGCCGAACAGGGGGTCACTGTGTTGCCAGATGATGGGGGGAAAATTAAATTCCCTTGTCATTATAAAATCCTGCCAGGATGCCATGCCTAAAATGTTCGCAAGTTTGCCTTCGCAAACTTGATGCATGTGCACAAGTATGTAACGATGTATCTTAAATTACAACCCCAGACACTGTGTTTTCTACAGAACATGTGTCTTACTTAGTATGCACCATGCACACGGCTGTCTTGGAAAGCAGCTTTTTAGGAGTAAAAGCATCTTACACCTGTCATTTCAAACTCCTTTGAACATTTGGTTTTGTAACCTTTATACTCTCTTTAGATAACACAGGTAGGAAAAGAGACTTGACATTTTTAATAGTTTTTTCTTCAAATTCTTCCTAAATCGTTCTGGTATAATCTATAATTCCAGGAATTCTTCTGTCTGTAGCCTAAAGGCTCACCACTAACCCTTTGTCATTCTCACATACCACAGATGAGGGACAGAAACTATTTTGTAAATAGATTTCTACAGATTATGCCAGATAAATAAGTACTTCTCTTGGCAATCAAAATTAAGCTATCTCCAAAGAAAATAATAATGGAAAACTTAACAGAAAACAGGCAGTAGATACCAGTGCTCTATTTGTATTCAGTGTAAAGGACAGACATTTTTGGAAAGCATTCCAAGTCCAAGCAGACTTTTCTTTTTCTGTACAAAGGTGATTTCCCAACCTGCTTATATTTGAGTGAAAACAGTTTGACTGCTGCTGTTCAAAGGCAGAAATGCACACTTCACCAATTTGGAAACATTCTTCTCAATATAAACAAAACCAACTCAGCTCTGTGGTTGAAATACTGAAAAAAGGAACCGATCCCGATTAGGGTTGGGTTTTTTTGGTATTGTGGTCGTCATCTGTTGATCAGCAAGAAGGGCTCGGGCTTTGCGTGCCTATGGTAGGATTTAAGAACAGTCTCAAGTGTGTGGTTTTCTAACTTTATGGACTACATCACAGGCAGAATCTGTGAAACAACTATAATAGGAATATAAGATAAAATCACTAAAAATGGAGCCCAGGGGTGGTATTTTAGAAAGCGACTATATAAGCATCCAAAGAGTAAGGGGCGGACTGCTATCTTTGTATTGCCCCAAACTGTATACCCCGCACCCAAGTGGCGTCTGGCTGCTGGTGTGGCGTGTAAGGATATCCGGGAGAGGAGCGGGCCAAGGGAGGAGCTCGGGTGGGATGCGCAGTGCCAGCTTCCTCCACAGAGCGAGCGTGGGTGCCAGCGGGTGGCAGGGGCTGTTCAGCGGGGCAGGGTGACACCAGGCTGGCTGGCCGCAGCAACCTGCGCGGTGCCGCTCGGGCTTGCGCAGGATGTAGCATGCAAGGTCATCTCTTCGGGAAATTTAGGAATGTACTTTGGTCTCTGAAGCAACTACTGCTGTGTCTCAGACAGAAGCATAGCCCTGTTCAATGTGAACTTGAGTGATTAGCACAGCTATTACTGCATCTATAAATAGAATTCCTCTTACAATATATTAAGTTTAATGATATAATAAATAGATTACAGTTAACCTTAATAGGAGCACAATGAATGGAGACACAGTTCTTATGAAGATCTGCTGCCATTAGTGAATGTTTTGCAAGATGCATTATATGTAATACCTTCTTCTTCCTTTGAAAAATGAATAATGTAACAATACTGTGTAGAAACAAAACACAAAAAAGCAACTCATAATGTTCCTGTTGCATGGAAAGCAGTCAAGTACGTGAAAGTGCAGGTTGCATTAGCAACCTTAACTCTGCCCTTTATGAATATGCATTATGAAGAATGTTAATTATATGATAATATTGCTAGTTTTAAAACAAACCATGTAAGATTTCTCTGTAGGAAACTTGCATGTGGTTACTGTCATAAGGAATTAAAAGCAACGTGAAGCCTAGCTCCACTGATATGTTTGTTTTCATTTCTCTTTTTCTTTAACAAGAAAAAAAAATGCTTTGGGTAGAAAATGTTTTGGTTTTTGTTTTTCAGTGAAATAATATACAGTTCTAATGAGACAAGCTCCCTGGAGTTTTAACATGACATGCTTAAGGAAGGTTGACATTATACCCCCTGCCTGTGGTTCACCTTGTTGTGCTTGTTTTATGGTAAAACTTTAATATTTGAGTGTCCATTTCCATTTGACAGAGACTTAAGTATGTTTTTCCATGCAAATAAGTCACTCTGTGGTAACAATACAGCCCCCTGGATTGCGAGGACAAAGCCTAAACCCCAGTTCCTTGCCATTGCACCTAAGGCTGTAGTTTGGCAAGCATTTAAGGTAGCTCTTCTGGGGGCTTGGGGAAGTTAAAAAGGAGAGCAGGCTGTACCTCTTGCTGTGCTGGCACAGACATCTGTGTGGCCATGCAGTGAGGGAGACGGGGAACATGACCTGGCTGAAAAATAGCCCAGCTGACCACACAGCCATACAACGAAGGCTGTGGTGGCACACCTGAGAAGACAACACAAGCGTAGAAATGAATGGCAAAGGGCAGCCGTGGGTGCAAGGGCTGTTCCCCCCCCCCCGCCCCCAGTGGCTGTGCTGGCTTAAATGCACATCAAACTATAGCCGAGAGAGTGATGCCTCTAGGTGTAAATAATAGGCTTATGCTCTCTGCGTGGGACACTCCGGTCACAGTTCCTCATACCTTTTTCTCAGTGGTGTAGCTGGCTCAAGAAGTTTGTGCCCTGCCTGTGAATTGCTCATTTGCTTCTGCTGGCTCAGTTGTTTGTGAAGGCACAGTGGAAAATTAAACCAGTAACTGGTTCTAAAAAAAAAAAAACAAACCCAAAAAACCCCCAAAAACAAAAAAAACCAAACACAAAGGAAAAAACTTAAAACTATTTCTCCTCACCTCACATCAGTTAATGCATCTGGTTCACAGAGCATTTCTACAGACATTTGTTCCTGCAGAAATAAGAGTGAGAGTCATTTGGGGATGGGAATGAGCAGGTGAGACTGGGACATCTTTAAGCTGGTGTTGCCACCAAGAAACAGTGTGTGGAACTGTCCTCTTCATAAATGGGTGTATGACAGCTTTGGCTGTATTGCTTTAAAATAACCTAAGCATCGAAGCATATATTGCAAATTCTGTGCCCAACTACAGGCAACCAACAAAGAGGACAGGAAGGATGACCTTCAGAGGGGAGTTCTGCTCTGCTGGAGAAACCGTGATGCCATATTACATTAAGCCTGTCTTTGCAATCTCCCTGCTCTTAAAACATAATTTGAAGTTTATTCTAAATATCCAATGCTGAAGTCTTACATACACTTCATGTATAAATCCTTTTCAAAACTATTTTTGCGACCATTAACTAGCACACCTTTTGAATCCTATCACAATATATTTGAAACTCAGGATTTTTTTAAAAGCAAATATTACAAGGAAGTGGTTTATAGGAAATCTCTGCTACAGAGATATGCCTTTAAAAACGGTATTTATAATCAAAGTTCATACTATTCTAATAAAATCAGGATTTATTAATAAATATTAATCTGATTTTTCAGTTGCTATCTATGCTATTTCTTTCCCTGCAAAAACAAAACCTAGGGGTTATTTACAATTTTGTTTAACTATAGTACCTTATTTTGCATGGAAATAAATAATAATAATGTGTGGGAAATTTCAGTTTGAAAGCAGTCTTCAAAATGCTGTGCCAAGAAACATTATACAATTAGTAAAACAATTCAGTAGTCCCTAATCACACTTTGTAATATGTATTCTTCACTCCATTTAAGTAAGCTTTAGAAGACTTCATGCAATTTACTGTAGTGCCTCTCTGTGTCCTTCCTCACATAATAAAGTTCCTGTTGCTTTCCCTACTTCATCCCAAACCTTAAATTCGTCAACACTGCAAAAATGCGTCATTGATCCGTAAGCTACTGATCAGTGCACACTGCAGTGTGCAGGATTGTGTTTGACTCGTACTACACAAGATCATAAGCCTAAATTTCTTTCTGTAACTATGTTGAGGCAAACATGCTGGAGTCAACCTCTCTAAGCCTGCTGCAGGTATTATAAGTAAATTGAGTAGAAATTCCTCCATCTAAACTGCTTCCAGGGAGCCAAGTTGCACTTGTTTTTCCTTCGTACTCGGGGCGTAGCAGCTGTTGGTCACAAACTGGTGCACTTAAATTCATTTCTTCAAGTCTGTTCTGTTGCATCAATACTAATTGTATATTCTACACAAACACACGGTTACACCTGTGTAATAAGGTGCATCGTATGCTGTGCCCTTGAACTTTGCCTGTTATCCAAATATGACTTTTCCTTAATTGGTCAGTGTCCTAAAACTTCGTCTCGCCCTGCCCGCAGGTATGGCATTTACCCATAAAATGGCTCCAGTTCAGCACCTAGGATGCACGCTAATGAATCTCAAATTAGCGACAGCCTTAAGGTCGTTGCCTAGCCCAAGTTGAACCATGAGAACATGGGATTTCCAAGATCCCAGTGGGTCACTTGTTTCATTTCCTAATACGTTCAAAAAGAAAAAGATCTGACAATAATAGTGGTGCCCTTTTGTAGAAGAAAGGCCTGCCCTGAATTACTTTGGAACATGTTTAACACTTGCTATCATATGGGATTTTTTTTCCTCTTCTAAGACTTTATACAAGTGGGACTCTAGCATCTGCCTTTCTCATTGAGAATGGGGAAATTAGGCTTTTAAATGTAGGTGTGCTAAGCTAAGCTGTAGTTAAATGTCTAAAGCAGATGGTAGAAGTACCTCTCTGTGGGGCCAGATTCTTGCCTGAATGGGAGCATTTGGCAAATTAAATGAAGTATGTGGTCAGATGAAGAGGTTGAACATAGAAGACAAAGCGCTGGCTGCCGCAGCTGCCCAAACTAGATTACCAAGCAGAAGGGAAGTGTTTAAAACCTAAGCGGGTCCAAATTTGAGAAAGGGAAAAATAACTAAGCGTGACTGTCCTTCCCAGGTCATCTTTGCTGTCTCCAGGGTAAATCTTGCGCAGCCAAGGATTTGGCTCCACTTGATTACAGCGTTTGGTTTCCTGGGTGGAAAAAAATGCAATCCTATTAGACAACACGCAAAAATCCCTCTGAAATGTTTCTAAAGGAGTCAGTCTACTAAACGTCTGCTAAATGTGCAGATTACACAGAATCCCTTCTGGCACCGTCTTGAATGATACATTTACCAATATTAATGGAGATACCAAACCATATTGCTCCACAGTTCCTCCTGCACACATTATGCTCCTAATGCACATATGTGTATGTGAAATGCCAATTACGGTTTTTGCATTCCATGGTTTAAGCACCAGTGTACTTCCAAAATGCTGACTGGCCACTACTACAGCCAGACCATCCTGTGGTCTCTCCACTCAAAAATGTTTCTCCAACCAAAAAAACAAAAATGTTGTTTCTTTGGTCTATTGCACTGTAATCTCCGTTCTTCTGGGGATTATATAGCTCTGCGGGTGATTTCTGTAATTCATTCTAGTCTTTCATTAGAAGTAATAGACGGTCTTAATTACAGCATGCCACATGACAAACTGGTAAAGGTGCTAGAAATGTTGCCAACAGGAAAAGAATTGGATGGTGTGAATTTTTATTAATTAAGAGCTGGCAGTACTGACGGGAAATAAGATTGGACTTGTGTCCACTGGAAACTATGTAATTTTGGTGTCGACATTTTTCTAAATGTCATGAATTGTATGCTGTTTGTGGTTTTAAAAACTTGAAAAATCATCTTCAGCTTAAACAAAATAAAACCAACCTTCAAAGTTGAATATATATCAAATAGGGAAAGGAAAACGGCAACTTTTGATTTTTCTCTTAACCTTGCTTTATAAACTATAGTATTTCTCAACGTAACTTAATTTGTGATGAGCATTTACTTTATACTATTAAGTACGTATTCTTAGAGCATATTAAGCTACTGCAATAAATATTATTGCAAATGTCTATAGAGATGTAAACGAATGCATCACCTCTGCTACTCGCTGGCGGGCTCTCAAAAGCATCTGAGGAGTTGGGGTCTTACTCGTCCACCGTGGTATTTTCCAAGAAGGTGCAGAGTGAAGCTGTGTGACCTGCAGCGCTGCTCATCTTCCCAGGTTGGGCAGTTCCCCGCTGCTTTTGCAAAGCTTTACGTAATTTCTTACAATTGAGAGTGTGGTGTATTCACGACACTAAACTTTGACAGGGGAGTTCTCAAAGTCAGGGGAGAGAGAGAAAGCCCTTTCTAGGCAGTAATTTAGAGCGGGAGCCTAACAGTAGGTGCCCTTAGCCTCTGGTGGAGCCTGACTCCATCGACTACAGAGAGCCCAGGGTGTGGTTAGGCATTTTGGGGAAGAGCAGAGACCCGACTAGAGTAGTCTTGCAACGTCTTGCAACTACCCAGAGACTATCGAACTGAATTTGAGGTAGAGAGGAGGATTCTTTATTTGTAGAGAATCAAAAGTGGTACCAGTATAGAGAAAAATACTAAATAAGTGAGAGCCAGAGCCATATCCATACACAATTTTTGTCTCTTGCTTTGAGAAAAGCAGACTTCTAGATGAAAGATGGTCACTGTTCAAATGTCAAAATCTGCCTGTGTTATCTCTACATAAAATTAGGAAAAACGCCAAACCTTTTGTGCAGAATAAACACCTGATATACCAAGTTTTCTATCACTAGCAAAAGATTGTTGAGGTTACTACATGGGTCCTGACTGAGGCAAAGAGATTAGCAGTTAAGTCGGTGGTTTTTTACCATGAGAGAGTATCTGCCAATCATTATCAAAAGAGAAGGAATCGGCAACAGTAGTACTCCAAAAGAGAGGAAAATAGTAGCTTCTAGTTATTATTCAACTCATTGACTGCTTACTCCAAAGCACATATTGTTCAAAAGATAAATCTAGTTATGCTGTCAGGATGCACTTGCCTTTGGGCTGGGGGAGGGGCTGGTCCCTGAGAATTTCCTGCCAGTGCCCACTGCGATACTGGCGGAAGAGTAGCTGTCGTCCCACCTCTGCATCGGGTGCACTCACGGACTGGAGAAGGTGCAGAGATAGCTGTGAACATTACAGGGCATTATGCATGCACGTATATAAAGTACTTCTAAATCCCCACAGTGATAATGTTCAAATTCTTTCTTACTCTGATGATTTGGGTATTAATTTGCTTCCTGTGATTATTTAATGTGTATATGCAGCCTATGGTTTTTTTTTTCCTTCCCCTTTGCATGTGATGTGCTAGCAAAGGAAGACAGTAATAGTCTCCCGGGATATGTACAGCTCTGTTCATATCCGAGGTATGAAGTCAACTCAAGACCATTTTGTTCTCATAAAATATACAGCACTGCAGTTTAATGGATAATGGCATAAATGCCAAGATTTGATGGGCAGAACCATTTTCACTGGGAGACAAAAAAGACTACGAGGACTCAGTGTTGGATGGGAGATAGTAAAACTGTATAGAAGCAGGATCTTGTGTGCTGTGGTGGTAGTGATTTTGCCTTATCTGAGTGTGCTAACACCTGGCACACTTAGCTATTACAAAGTAATAATACATATGAGAATTTTTTTTTTAAAGTACTAATAAGGAAGCCGACGGGTTTTACAGAAAGTAATTCCGCTCCTTTAGATGTGTGTTCTTTTTTCTACTTTTTTTGTACTGCTTTGGGTGATAAAGAAAAAGATGGTTTCCCCCCGGGCAACAGGAACTTGCTTCTGTGTTTGCTTCTGTTTGAGTGCATCGGTCTGGAGGGCTGCTGGGCGTCTCCAGTTCCCACTGCACCTGGGGAAAATTACAAGGGAACGTTGCAGCTTCAGGTCATGTTCTGGGTATGCTCTGCTCTGAACTTGAGCAGAAAACTTTGCGGGAGGGGAAGAAAAAAAACCACGGAAAAATTGCAGAAGCTGGAGTCTCTTATTTGAGTTGTCTGTATAGAAACTAAAAAAAAAAAAAAAAAAAAAGCTGCCTCGCTGCTGTGCTGGTTGCAGGTATCTGTCTGAGAGCCCAACCATATGTCAGGAACTTCAGTGCCCTTGAGTCGAACCGTAAGGGTGAATTGAACAGATTTGTTGATGTGCACAGCATAGGAAACGACCAAAAAACGAGCGTTCTTTAGCAAGTAATTACCTAGGGCTTTCCTTACGCTTTCACTGAAATATAGGTGAGAGTCCTTCATAGGATTTGTATCTGAAGACCAAGCTAAGATGGCTTGGTGTCGCCTGAGGGCTGTCGTTTAACGGAGAGCGGAGCGTGTGTGCGCAGGCTGCTCCAGGTGCGCGGGGAAAGCTGCTTGCGTTCTGGGGAAACCCTGGACCTGCTCCTGCGTTTCACAGCTTCACCGCTGCTATGCTGTGAATTAATATTTTAATGTATATTACATAATTGTTGGATTCGGGTCTTCCAACTCCTAAATCCTCAAACCCCGTTTATTCTATTGTTTAGCCAATAGAGGGTATTTCAGCATCTTTTTCCCTGGCAAAACTGTAGTGTTTCAAATTATTCTAAAATTAACCGCACTTTTGAAGGACTAATTTGCGTCCGTCTACGGAATGCAATCATGTACGAGTCCAGCCAGGCTCGCCGAGGGCGACGGTATAATTATAATTAGTGGAAATGGGCTTGTTTTGCTCCCGCTTGGAAATCCGTGAAGCGTGTGGCACTGGGGGAATAGGGCGAGGGTCGGGGGCAGGCCCCCGGCCTCCGAGGCGATTTGGGGGAAGAGGAAATAAAAGGGGGGCGGATAACCCCAACCCACGCAGCGCTATTTTTTCCCCTCTTTTCCCGGGGTGGGGGCGGTTTCCCGCCGCCGGGGGCCGCGAGCCCCCTCCCGGCCGCGCAGCCCGCAGTGCCGCGCCGCCGCTGCGGAGGCGGGCGGGGAGGGAGGGACGGGGCGGGCGCGGGGAGAGGCGGGGGGCGGGGGGAGGCGGGCGGGCAGGCCGGCCGGCGGGCAGGGGGAGCCGGGTTCCGCGCGGCGCAGGCGGGCAGGGCAGGGCAGGGCCGAGGCGAGCCGGGCCGAGCCGCGCCGCCGCCGCCCGCCGTGCCCGAGCATGTCGGCGCGGGAGGCGGTGACCTACCTGCCGGAGAAGGGGCTGTACTGCCAGCGCCTGCCTGGCCGCCGGGCCCGCGGGGCGCCGCAGCCGCGCAAGGGGAAGCGCGCCGACACCATGGGTTTCTACGGCACCCTCAAGATGATCTTCTACAAAGTGAGTGGCCCTGTGTGTCCCCCCACACACACCCCGCGGCTACGCGCCCGCGGAGGCAGGCAGGCAGGGAGGGGCGGGGGCCGGGGGGGCCGCGGGTCTTCCGCGCCGCCGCTCCGCGGGCGGAAACGTGCCGTCGGCGCGGGGCTGCCGCTCGGCTGTAGCTGCAGTGTGCTGCCGGGGAGAGCTGCCGGCGCTTGGTGGCGGGTGGTGATGCGGAATACAGTTTGCTGCCCTTCTTTTTTTTTTTTTTAATATACTGCAATCTCAGTGATTTCGATAAATAAACGTCGTCTAAAGGACTTGTGTTTTCCTCGCAACTGATTAAATATTTACGGGGATGTTTGGTCGGCGGTGTCGTGTTTTTCGGTTACACAGATGCCTTACTGATGTCTAAATCTTGTCACTAGACCTCTCTGCTGTAGAGAAAGTTTTATCTTCTTCGTGTAGTAAACGACATTTTTGACCGTGTATTTACTTAGCACCTTCTGAGATGCTTGAAAGTCTGTCTGTGTGGTGGACCCCATGAGAAAGTTCCCTAAAATACCTGAAAAAATACCCCTACCAAAAGAAATGGGTGAAATCATTATTAGGCAACGGAATAGAGAACTGCATGTTGTTTTCTTTGCTAACGCAAAAGATTAAATCACTATAGCTGCGTATTCTACTGCAGGCTTCGTACTTGTTATTTTTAAGGTATGCTTTTGGAAAACTGCATCTCCCTCTTACAAGAAGCAGAAGAGGAATATGATGATGATAACCTGTCGGAAAGGCAGGCTGGAAATAAAAATTTTCCTTGAACAGAAAAAATCCTTTCTGAAAAGGCTATCATCAAATACTGAAATTCATACTAAAACATCTTACTTATGCTTCCAGTAATTTTGATGGCTCGCTTGTCTAGCAGAGCGATAAAAGGTGGTATCCATTATTTTTCAGTTGTGCTTACAACTGGTTTTCTTGGGGGAAGCGCAGGGGGCTGCCCTTCCTGGGGCGTGGGGAAGCGGCGAGGGTGAGGTTGGTGGTTCGGCAGCGCTCGGGGCGGTTCTGGCTGAATGCTTGTCTGGTGAGATGCTGTAGAGTGTCCCATGTGAGGCATGGGCAAGAAAACACGGCTACAAGGCAAGCTCTTCTGGTTGCATTGTAGCTGTTACAGTGAAAATGAGAATAGTTAATCTTACTTATCTTTCCTTTGCAATCACTAATGAAGCAAAACACAGGATCTTCAGTGACTGTTTTTAGGGAAAGCTGTAAAGGTATTTTAAAAGTAAAAAAAAAAAAAAATCCCAACAAAAGTATATGGACTGTAAGCTTCCGAGAATCCTGTTGCTTTGTTGGTGTTTTATTTTTAGGCAGGTGGACTGATAAAATAAATGGTTAAATAACTATGTTATAACGCAACATTAAAAAAGATCAAATCAGTGGTGTAAGAAAGATGTCAACTTTTAAACTGTATCTTAAGTATGAAATTTTGGAAAAAAGGGAGCAAATGGTCAAACTAAAGTCTGAATTGTTATACAGGTAGTTTATGCATTTCACAGCTCACAGTTGTAAACAGCAGTAAGCATCTTTCTGCTGGCTAAAGTATTTTAGTGTATCACATCTTAAAAAAAGAAAACCAACAAAAAACCCTCAGAAATTTGGCATACACATGTCTCATTGAGTCCAAAAGCCTGTGGTTAAAGATTACCCAAATATGTAGAAAGTAATCTTTATTTGTCTGACTGGATAAATACGGTTTTCACCGGTTTCCATCTCTTTGGTAATTTTTGCGGACTGGCTTCCCCTTTTAGCAGCTGCCCTGCTCATTATTTGGTTTTGATCATATCTAATTGCCGATGACATTCAAGACTGAGGTTTAGTGTTTTTCATCCTTACCTTTCTTGTAAAAATGCTGGTTAATCCGTCAGTCAGTTTTACTGCACTTTTATAAATGTTTTCAATGTACAACTTTAAAATAAAAGGGTAGACAAAAGAAAAAATATATTTGAATTTTTTTTTTTAGGCCCTAAAATGAATATTTGGTTTATAATGCAGACAGGCTACCTAAAATTTAACCATTTCCATGAGGGACTTAGCAGTGAACCTGAACACAAAGAATGAAGGGATTTGGTTTAGTTCTTTCCCTCCCCTCCCAGGAGAATAGAGAGAGAACAGTTTAGTAAATAAACCAACACAGAGTTCTGCACGCTTTTTACATTTGAAATTTGGAAATAAAAGAATGTAATTCTATTAGATTTTGGACCCTAAAACAGCAATAATATATACATGCCCCGTACAAAACGTGTCAAATATTGTTGAAGCTAGAAACTAAAACGTTGCCTTAAATCATCTTGTGAGTGTCAACTTTGTTGAAATTTGATATTAAAGTAAAAGGTAAAAATGGATTAATTTTACAGAAGTACGCGTAAGTAAGGCTGGTCATGTAACTAAATCCGTGTTGTTACTCTTTTCCCTCACCTTGCAGATGAAGAGAAAGTTGGACCATGGCTCCGAGGTCCGTTCTTTCTCTCTGGGAAAGAAACCCTGCAAAGTCTCAGAATACACAAGGTAATTAAACGCAATAACAGATAACTGGATCCTGATTCTTGTGTATATCCCGTCTTTCCAATTGCTAAGCCTGATTCATGGCTCCTCTTAATGTTAAAGCACTGTAAAGCAAAGAAGGGGTGGTATCAGCATTCATATATTGCTTAGCTAGTTTAAATTACGTGAACTGAAGATGAGTTTTAATGAAGTAGCCCGGCTTGCATTTCTTCGGTTGAGGTTTGTGTTTTATTCTAAATATAGCATGCCCATTTACTGAGACTTTTTGAGGGCTGAAGCATTCTTGGGAATAAAATCAATCAGATTTTTAAAAAGGGACATAACGATAAACCCTAAGACTATTACAAACTGTGATCAAATGTATCACTTTGCTATGGTAACAGGAGTGAGAGAATGGAAATTTATGTAGGCAGAGCAGACCATCTGATCTTAACAGGAACACACACGTACTTGTTATCCACAATATGAAATTATTATGGGTTCTAGTCTGCTTCCTTACTACTCCTAAATGGTACCAGATCGCACAAATAACTGCTGCTATTCCAATCAGATGCTTTGTGGGGTAAAGCACTCGTAAACGTGAAAAGCAGTGGTAGAGTAGGGCCCTGGATGCACGCCTTACAACTGCAGTTCTTACTGTATAGTTGCCATAACGGTTGTGCTCGGATGTCATGTTGCTTCCCATCCTGTTTGAATTTACACCATTTTACGTTTTTTCCCTGTAATAAGCATCAGCCCTCCCACAAGCATTGCGCTTGCCTCCCAAAACTCTCTGGGGATGTTATTTCTTTCGAACACGCTATAGTAGTGTTCAGTCACTGATGGATCTTCCAAAAGTAATTTATATTTTTTTTCTCTTCCTTTAAGAGGTTTATCAGGTGATGAGTGAGAAGTTAGGACAGTGTGGGGAAACAGGTTCCAGGGTTGTCTTTCAGATGTGTGAACGCTGCAGTAGAGAAAAAGAGGCGATGTCTTGTTGCTGAGAAGCACGTGTTGCAGCTTCTACATCCCCCTCAAGTCTCAAGTTGGTAGCTTCTCCGGGTTTCTAAATCACTCTAATGGAAGAACGCTCTTGTTGGCCACCAGTTCTTCGGGTGACACACCTTTCTCTGCACTCCCGTAAGAGTAAACAGTTCAGCAACAAAGAAAGTACACTTTTTGTCAAGTGTATCTGTCAGATTCAGAGGAACCGCTGGACTTGTCCAGCTTCCACAGAAACCTGACTGGCTGTTTCAGGGGAATGAAAACATACAGGAAAAATAAAACACGGACAAAAATCTTGTAGTTTAATCTCAGGTCAAAGGAGACTTTTAGATCCTGTTTTCAACTGTTTTTGACTGAGAACCAGTTTACAGCAGAAGAAATTAAAGTAACTGTTCTACTGGGGCAAGCTCAAGGCTACATATTGCTTGGATCTAATATAAGCCAATTTTAAGAGCCTTATTTTGGACCTTAAATGATAGGCCTTGTGCTGGGTCTCTGTACAGGTGATGAGAATGAATAAGCTGTAAAACCAGATTTTATTTTAAAAATACTTTCAATTGACATTGCTTGCATTTTGAGTCATTTTCAGCGTAAAAGAATCCTTAAATAACATCCGATCCTCTCTCTTTTAAACTGTTTGATTATATTTTATTTAAATAATATTTAGGCAAATTATGCCGTTCTTGTGCCTGCTTGTTTCCATTTTTCCTAGGATCAGACACTCTTTAAAATTGACAGGCCTGATGAACTTTCTTTGCATGTAACGGGTAAAACCAAATGTCATTAGGAGGATCCTTCATCTATGAAACAGTATTTTTATATCAGCTTCTGTTTCTGTTATTACTCAGTAAAATTAACAGTTAAAAAGAAGCCTGTTCAAACCAATCTTTACTTTACTAGTTTGGGTAAATGTTAGGACATGCTATCATTGTCCTTCAGAACAAGGAAGAGTAGAGTGAAATATTTGTAGAGTATGATGAGATAAATATGCAAGGCAAGTTCATTTTAATATTTGAAGCTATTCCTGTAGCCACTGAAAAGTCAGTAAAACCCCGAAGCTCATACCTACTAAAAAGCTGGATTTATCATATACAAAAGCAAAGGGTCTTTTGGAGTCCCACACTGTATTTAACATTTTCATGCTTATGCAAACACTACTGGAGTTCCAAATTTCCTGCTAGGGAATACAACTTTGATATTCTGTGAACGAAGTACTTTACATTATGTTAAAAAAAAAAAAAAAAAAAGAAAACCCAGTCAGCTGTATTTCTTTAGACTCCTACAATAGGAGCATAATCCCAGCTCTTTTAAAAGCTCCATCCCTTATGAATGAGCTGGTTTTTAACATGTCAGAGTGAAAAAAGCAAACTGTAATTCAGAGGGCACCTTTGGCTCCTTTTCCCACTTCACCTCACCCCCCCTTTAATTCCTGTGTCACTCCATCAGCACACAAACTTTAAAAGACTGTATAGAGTATTTCAAAGCCCAGTTCCAAACCACTGAGCCACTAGAACTGCTTGATATTGCTAGCTCTTTGTCAACAAAATATATTAAGAGCTAAAAATAGATACAATTTTTCTGTTTGGCAATGAAGTAGCACTAGCATATTTCCCATACAGGTGAGACTCTGAGCTCTGGCTTCTTGCGTCACCAGCCAGAAGGCACAAATGCAGCCCAGAAGGAAAGGAAATACTCTGGCAAGGAAAGGAGTATATAAACCTGCATCTTTTATAGACAACCTGCTGGCCAATTAATGGAGTGGTAATTTTGCAGCCTTGAAGGGTGATCCCCATTTTCCCCCTAGCTGGAGGATTAGTACTGCAGTGGTAGGAACAGGTAGATTTATGAAAGTGAGGGAACTGACCTCTTGAGTGACCAGCAGAACAATTTTTCACGCTATTGTTTTTGCATGAAGTTTAAGAGTTTAAGTACAGTTGCAAATTCTGCACTAGGTTTTTTGTTCTGCAGTGGACTTAGAAATTTTCCGTAATGTTTTACATGTAACTATCACTTTGTATTTGTATCATAGTACTACGGGGCTGGTGCCATGCTCTGCCACACCTACTACTTTTGGGGACCTGAGGGCAGCCAATGGCCAGGGACAGCAACGTCGCCGCATTACATCTGTGCAGCCACCGACGGGCCTTCAGGAATGGCTGAAAATGTTTCAGGTAACCAGTGCTTAGAAAAATAAACATCTGAAGCAGCCTACTTCCATGATTTAAGTAAAAGGTTGCTTCAGTAGAGGCAGCCCTCCTTATGCATCCCAGAATGTCTCTATCATTGATTTTGTGTACTGTTGCAAAAACAAATGGGCATCAACTTTAAGGAATTGTTGTTCCCTGTTTCAGCTAGTTACTGCAGAGATTCACAAAAAAGAACTGCTTTCTCTGGTTTCTTAATAAAATAATCCTTCCGGTTTGATGCTTTCACATTTTCTGGAAAGTCTGTCCAACATGTAACAGCTACCTCCATGGCTTCAAGCTATGGCAACTTGAGACGTTTTCACTTGGAGACTAGTAAGCGTTAGTGCATGGTTTGCTTCAGTGCGGGTATAAAACTAAATTTGTCATAAGTCTGCTGTCTTCTAAGAATCGAAAGAAAAGTTTAGCAAAAATAGATTAAAAGGAAACTCAATTTGTATTTTTACTGATCTTTGTATACTGAACACAATGTCAGCCAGTGCATGCGTACACAATTGAATGGAAAGGGGAAAGAGGTTTTCTGTATCTTTTCAACAGCCTTTAGCAGTGCCTAAAACTTAATCTGACAAAAGAAAAGGTGTGAAGGACAGTGCTGTGCACCACTTGCACAGGTCGAAACTGAAATCTGCATGGACAACAATCTGGTAGCACCTAAGCCAATTTTATGTACATTAATACAAACATGGTTTGGGGCACAACCTGTACCGTGGAGATCTCTTTACTGTACGGTTTTGCTCTGTATTTTTAAGAAGCAGGGGTGAGTCCTAGTCATTGATTTGAAAAATAGAAATATTATGTCTTTCTATCTTGATTAATAAACTGTTACTTCTAAAAACATTTTCAAAAGGAGTAAGTAGCTAACACAGGCATTGTTTCAATTACTATAACAGGCAAAGATAGAAGAGCAATATTGTAGATACAGTAGCGAGCATACAATTTTTCAGGCAGAAGCGTGCTTTTGGCTTGATTCATGCTGCCACATAATACCATTGATCTCAATCACTGTCAGTTTTGAACATTAAAATAGTAATGTAGAACTCCTTCCCTCTTTATTTTTACACATTTATAATCTGCTTAAAACCGTGGAAGTTTGGAATTAAGATATTCTTGTACACATCATTCAGTTTCTTAAAAATATTCACATTTAATTATTATGGTGTATCTTTTTTGAGACTGTTCATAGAAATACGTCTTTTTAACCCCTAAGAATCATATTTGAATGGTACTTTGTATATATGATAACGTAATACTACATTGTATTTTAACATCTTGTAATGTTAAAGCCTTTGTACTAACAAAAGGTATTTTGTTAGCTACAATGTACAATGTGTATTTTCTCACATAAGATGGCTAGTTATCAATAGTTGCATATTTTTAAAGAAAGATTATGAAAGGCTGAAATGTTTGAGAGAGTGGTGCAAACATGCTTGACAGTAAAAGCAATGCTATTGTCTGTTTGGTCAGGGTAAGGAAAAGAAGTCTGTAAGTCCAAGGAAATTTTGCCTATAGTTAAGTTATTATTTTAGGGTCCCAAATTTGGGGTTAGTAATGTAGAAACCACGCTCTAATAAATATATAATTAGATACTTTCGACTTTTCAAAATACTTCGTTGCAGTACTAAATTCTTAAATGCTGATCTATACTCTTGAGAGAGAGAGAGAGGCCTCTCATAACTGGAGATTATCGAGTAGCACTTATTGATCACTTCAGTCACTGGTAGTTTTTACTGTATTCACAAAAGGGAGTCCCTTATTTTAGAACCAAAAGCTTTCAAAGTCACGTAGCTGTATCTCAATGTTACATCTCCTTGGCTAATGGCAAGCCACCTCATTTTCTGAGTGCTTATTTTCCACGTGAGTTTTATGAAGGGGGCAAATCTTAAACAGTCAAATGATAAAAGCACATTCTTAGAATCATAGAATCATTAAGGTTGGAAAAGACCTCTAAGATCATCGTGTCCAATTCTTAAAGTAAGGGGAGCTAGCTCTGCCCAAAGGGCAGAATTAAATGGCACGTGTAGTATCATTCTTGCAATACAAAGTTTTTCCTGTACAGAAACAGAAATGGGAGAGCTTTCTTCTTCGTGTACTGTATGCCTGCTAAGCCTGCTTAACAGCACTATCTTATTTTATATGAAAATATATTTCCAATTAACTTTAAAGGTAAATTTCCAGGGGCACGTTAGCTGGAGATAGGTACTGTTTCAAGGTAGAACTGTCCTTTGGCATAGAAACTGGCAGTAACAAGTGATACTCAGTTATTTTGAGGTCTCTCACCTGTACATTGGCCTTCAGTCGTTCTCCTATGTTATCTTCTCAAATTAAAAAGCAAGACCACTCTTCAAATATTAAGAAAACTTAAGATGGCCTTTAAGGGTTTTTTCCTTTTTTTTTTTAATATATGTTATTGCTGCTGTTATGTTTTATAGTTGATCTAAGCCTTTTATTTTGAAAGCGACAAAGAAAAATGCAGAAAGTAGAAACAGTTGGAAGCGTAGTTGCACTTTCCCTTTAAAAATGAAGATGTATATTGATTTCAATGAAATGTTAGTCTGGAAAGAAAAATAGAAAAGCATTTTAATAGGTTCAAACCATTTAATTTCTTAAAGGTCTATTTATTTTTTCTGTTTTGCAGTGGCTCTTGGCTTCAGGTCTTTTTAATATCCACTGTAACATTTTTAAAACTCAGTGCCCAGGTGTATCTTTACAAGATTTTTTCTTTTACCAGAAATTTTATTTTATTTGAAGCAGGATATATTTTTTAAGTCACTAAGTTGCTTGCCATAAGGAGAAAAAAATAAGCTGCATGCTAAGTTCAGTCAGAGATGGTACTGCTTTAAAAATTATTAAGTTCTCTCTTTCTCTCTTCATTCTTCTTACTTCACATACTTACAGTGTTGGGCTTTATTTAAATAATGTGATTAAAAAGTTGCATTTTCTTGGAATATTGATGTTGAAAAGTTGTTTCATACACAGTAAATATAGGCAATCACTTTGAGTAACTAGTGAATGCTATTATTTTACCTAAAATTGGAAGCATTTTCTTCTCAGCAGTTTAGATAGCGTCCAAAATGCTTTTGCCATTTCTGGCTGGCAAGAGTACTGTTCCTTGCTTTTACATAAATAGTTGGCTAAGCCACCTAAATTCAAATTACTTACCATTCTCCGTTTCTTACTCCTCTGAGGATGCTTATGAATGCATAAATGTGCGACTGAGTAGTCCACCTCTTACGTGAAGCAGGTGGTAAAGATTGTATCATAACCAGCATTGCAGCGTTTTCTGCTCTGCATCTTGTGGTGGAACTAGGGTCTGGTCCCACCCCACCCCAAAAGGGTTTGGTATTTCTGTACAACCCCTACGCACAGCGTGGGAGAGATCCGCGCTACAACTACATACCCCTTTTGGCTATATCACTACTATCAGTTTGTTTCAGAGGAATAGTGCAGACTTAAAGCAGATCTCCTGATCATCCCTGCTTATTTCCCATTGGTTTGGGTCTCGGGACAGTTTTGATACATACAAACTTCGACTCCTTTCAGAAGAAACTCTGCATTGTCCAACCCATAGCGGGGACGTAAGGGTCTGAACCAGTGGCTGCTCCTCTAGACAGGTTCACATCATGTGTGGTGCAGATGTGCAGCCCAGGGGACCAGATGAGGTCTTAGGGATGGGTTAATGTGGGGGCTTCAGCACCAGTGCTCCCAAACCCCTCCCGTTGTGACAAACTACTTGCTGATGTAGACCGTGTTTCTTCCGGTGGATTTTGCTTATGTGCTATTTTTTATCCAGACTGCGATACCTTTGAGGTGGAGGATGGCAGGGTTCTCGGTAACTGATCCAAGAGTCAGACAGAAGCAGGCTTCAGAAGAGCCCTTCCTGCAGGTCTCTGTAATGACAGACCTCCATTAGCAGAAACCAGTAACAGAGAACAGCACCCTGAAATTAAACCCTTTAAAATAGGTGTCCTAAATATACCTATAATAGAAAAAGGATGTAATTGCTACAAACTCTATTTGCACAAATTGGAGCTAGCAGATGAGAGCTGTGCGATAGAAAAGCATAGGTCATGGAAAAGGAGAGGTGCAGAAACAGAAGATGACAAAAGGATGGCAGGTCAGACAGGAGGGATGAGGTGGAAGTTGTAGAAGCAGCAAAGGTGTCGTTTATATTGATTATAAACATGCCTAAAAAAGAAAGAAAAGACATTTAAACATGACAGCAAAGGGGAAAAAGAAGGGATAGTTTTCAGATAGGTAGTGCCATGGTTGCAGCAACTGCATTACTGAATGAGGAAATGGTGTGAACCAGCCAAAAGGCCTTGGCTGACAAATCAACACCTCCCTGAGGAAATGGGAGGGAAGAGAGGGGGATGTTTCTTTAGCAATCTCAAATCATTCAAAGAGCAGTATCAGTAGTCCCTGCTGGCTTTCCAAGGGGTATGTGAATGAATCCTGGAGTTACCTTTTCTAGAGGAACCCCTGCCCGTAATAAAAGCTTTATTTTAATTTTACACGAAAATTAAACTTAAGTTTTGAAGACAAGGAAAACCAATTGAACAAGTGCATTTTGAAGATAAAGTATATTCTTTACAATGATCTTCAATTTGAAAGGGAATCACCTGGTAGAAATCCAAGGTATCTGGACACTACACCACGTGTCTCAGAAGTCTCTGGTCATCTACAGTGTTTGAAACTTTGCAAACTGTTTGGCACGCATTTAGGTCTTTTTTTCCTCTTCTGCAACATTTGTTCACTGTTGTTTCTCGGCAAAGCCACAACCTTATTTCTCACCCTCTCTGCTTAACGTGCTACATACAGGTTTTTTTGCAAATAGATCAAGCTATGGGGCCCAGAAACAGTAATTTACTAGTCTTGCCTTCGTTAACGCAAACAGTTGTGTTCTTCTGGCGAGGCTTCATCCCAGTTTTCCATGCCAAACGTTTCCCTCAGAGACCCCTTACCGACTGTAGCTGGAGGTTTGTTTGCTTAAGTGAAAGGCTAAAGGGACAATGTCCTCAAGAAAATATGTTGTAGCAGCTGATTGCTTAAAAAGAGCCTTAGGAAGCTGCCTGTAGCCATCCCCTCATGATGAATGGACAGATGAAAGGGGATGCTGCTTTTATTCATTAGCATCTCTTTCCCATTCTTGAATCTTTTCCCTTTTCTGTTCAGATCTGTATTATATTTTAAAACCGGAAATGTCTTAAGTAGAAGAGAGATACAGATTAAGATAGCGTACCGTGAAATTATTAATCAATAACATGTTCGTAACTGCCAGCAATGTCTGCTACAGCAAAAAACAATGCTCTTCAGGTTGACTTGTTCCAATTTAATAAATGTAGCTGCTTATAAATTAAGGGTAGACTGACCTTGGAAATTGATATTATAAGGAAGTAGCACAGGTATTACCTTCACTTTTTTGAATTCTCCTAAATTCAAACACGGCTGACAGATGAGATTAAAGATTGCAAACGTTTGTACCTAACACCAGCTAAGCTCTGAGTTAATGAAACAAACAGCAGTTGGAAAGTTGGTGAGATAAACAGTTCTTCAGTGTATGATTTATGGAGAACTGCTCTGTGATGCAAATGTTTCCATTGAAAGAAATTTATAATAAAAGCTGTTTATAACAGCAGTGCTGCAATTTATGCTGAGACATTTTTGGTTTTTTTTAATATTCTGAGGTATTGGATATGAGACACAGAAACCCTCATCTCATATGGTGACAATCTACATACACACACACGGATGGGGAATATTTTCTTGCCAGCTTAGACCATCTTGCCAACAGCGCAGGTCATAGGAACTCCCTTTCCCTTCCCCTCCTCTGTTAGGGTAGGCTGTCCAGTATCTGCCACGCGTTTGCTGTAGGGCCAAGAGCAGGTCACCGGAGTGGACAAGCTGCTACGCCCTGCCTGCTTTCTCACAACTGTCCCGGCAGGTGCTCGCTCCGTAATCAAGGCAGCTCAAAGCTGCTTGCACCGCCCTGATGGAATGGGGGCACCTGAAAGTCAGGTGGGTCATCGTATGGGTAAATGGTACTTTTCTTGACATTCTAAGTATTTTGATGTTTTAATTAGGGAGAAATGATGCAACATGATGATCTTTCTACATCGAATAAAGCTGGGTATTTATCTGCTTTGCGTTCACTTTCAAAAATTCCACCTTCTCCTTCATTTGCCTCATTGTTCTGCAGAAACAATATACAGACATTGTAGTATTGCAGAGACTGGAGTTAATTGTCGGAATCAAATCCAGACAACGGAAATTTAGAGCATGAGTAATAAAGGTCCTGAGATACATGGCAGATTAATACAGAAATCTTAACTGTAAGGTATCTTGCCTTTTGTTTTTAATTTCAGTTAGCCTCTTACCGTAACTGTAATATCATTGGTATGGGCTAATTTACTTGTAGATGTCACTCTAGAAGACGTTCAAGAATATGAATGTGAATTTGCTCTCAAAAACTGTGATGTCCGATTTTCTCTCCTGTCTAAGGCTTTATTCATGCTCTAATTCTGTTGCTAAATCAGTTAGTGGTGGCTGTTGTTTTTTCCTGTAGAAATTATTTTTTTCTTTAAATTGTTTTCACATAACAAATCAGAACTCTTTGATGAGCACAGATGAGTTTAAGACATGCTTTTCAGATGTGCAGTATATTCAGTTACTAATTTTTTTCTACAAATGATGCTGATCTGCTATGCTTTCACATGCGTGCCTTATTAAAATCTTCAAATTTTATGGTGCCCATTAGTAAAAATGTGAAGTAAGAAAATTACCAATCAAAATTCCCTCTTTATTCAAGTGTAAATTGATACTTACAAGACGTACGTTGGTTTATAGCCAGGATTCTGAAATTACAGCATTGTCACTTAGGAACATACCGTAGTAATAAGCAGGCAGTAGGCTAATGTACTTTTAGAAAAAGTTTCTTTCTTTCCTTTCCTCTCATTTCATTTAAAGTTTTTGGTCTACCAGATGAAACATAAAGGTTAAAAGTTATCATCTCACTTGAATGCACAATGGAGAAAGATGGAGAGAGAGCGCATTCTGTTGCAACCCCTTCATTGTCAGTAATGTGTGTGTAGATTTCATGAACTTCAAAAGAAGCTTAATTAATTTAATTATTATTATTAAATATTATTATCTATTTAATTGCTAATCTGTATGTGTGTGTATAACAAATCCTTTCTTAGTTTATGAATCAATGTAGTAATTTTCAATATTTTGTGTTGATTAACTTCTCATTTTTGTGTAATTAACATGAGCATTTATCTTCCTGGCTTTTTATATGCTCTTTATATGCTTGTATATAGGTCGACAAGGAAACGTAACTTGCCTTATTGGCAAAGCAATGGCACTTACTAATATAAACCAAACTAGTGTATTAAACTAAGCTTACCGTTTCTTTCTTTCTTTTCTTGCAGAGCTGGAGTGGACCAGAGAAATTACTTGCTTTAGATGAACTGATTGACAGCTGTGAACCAACACAAGTAAAACACATGATGCAAGTGATAGAGCCCCAGTTTCAAAGAGACTTCATTTCCTTGCTCCCAAAAGAGGTGAGAAATACAGGTTAATACTGGACTATGCAGTGCATCAGCTGCCACCTTTTAAAAACTTCCTTGCTAATTATGGCATTCAGCTTTGCCAACGTAGTGATGTAAACTGATGTTAGAGGTCCACAATTTGGTACACTGTCGTAACATGGCTGCTGTAATTTCAGATTAACATACCTTTATCTCTTGATAGGCATTTAGATACCTGGAAATACGGAGAACTCCTTTAAAGAAAATCCCAATAACTTTAAAAATACCTCTGTATCTTAATTGGGCTGATTATGCTTTTTTTTTTTGAGAACTAATTCTGTTAGGGCACGCACACACAAAAATTTCCTCTGGATGCAAGACCTTTCTGCACATTATTCTGTAAGTATAAGCATTAATGTTTAATGCTTTAAGTGGTGGGGTTTTTGTAAATATTACCTTTGAATTTATTTTAAACAAACTGAGCCCTAAAATCTCTACCAAAAAAACCCAAAAGTAAACCCAGAAAAGCACTTCTCACTAAGGATAAAGCCAAACTCTAATTAAGCAGATATCTTGCAGTAAATCCTTTACTGCAAATCAGATCACTTTGTATCAGGTTAAAGAGAAACTAAGATTTAGGTTTTGGCATGTGTGCTCTTCAGCGTGTGTAACTAAATGCTGTCCACAGAAGAGTAATTCTTTATGTCCTCGCAACTAGAACATGAGGGTGGGTACGAAAGATTACAAACCCAGTTTGCTACAATTATTAAGTGAATGTATTTTAGTTCATCTAGAAATGGTACTTCTGACCTTGATTGATTTTAGGGAATTGGAAATTGTTTTGTTATTTGGTGTGGGGAGGAAGTCTATTTTCCTTCGCCAGATCTACCGCATGTTGGGTTTTCCATGTGAAAATCTTCCTGAGGGCTGAAGTCTTCGTAAGTCTTCAGTTACTAACATATTTCAAAGCAAGTCCTTAAAAGATATTCTGGTGCTAGTATTTGGTTGCTGTCTTTAACATGGTCTTACTACCTGAAGATTGTTCTGTATCTCTGTTTCCTGACATTTTTTCTGGTCTATAACCTATTTTTGAGATGTACAAGACCCTTCTTTCCTTTCATATACTGTCATATCTTCTTCCTGAGTCAGGAAGCGTCACAGCCTTCCCTTGCTGGTTAGCATTTGTAAGGGTTGGATGCAATTTATGCAACGAGTATTACCTTAGTACACATGACATGAGATTAGTATTTACAGAAGCACTTCCTGTGGCAGCCTTCATAAGTGGAAAGGACACTGGGGCAGGAGAAGAGAGTTTAATAAGACCTCTATATGGTTGCCGTGTTTCTGGAGAAGCTGCCCGAAGCAGCCTTAGTTCAGAGGCGGAGGAAGGCAGCAAGACTTCATATTTTGAGAAGACAGAAGATACTTTGCCACTTCTGCATCTGTTAAATCTGGAAATTTAATACAGAATTGATAACAGGAACTCACAGCTCAGTTGTCTTTGCGTGATTTAGTGGCAAAACTAATTCAAGTATAACCCGTGATCTAGTTACGCTGTAACTAATGATCATGTTATTATTTCAGTTTTAGCAATTTCTTCACAGAAAAAATACACTCTTTAGCTGTAAAACTTACTTTCCGATTTATGTTTCTTACTTTCTGATTTATGTTTCTTGACTCCATTGTAAGCTGCTTGTGTTTAATTTGTTTAATTTATTTTTAGTGTTTGTTCTTGCCTCTTGAAACCAGAATATTGTCAAGTGCTTAGCTTCATGAAAGCCTGACTTCACCATGAACCTGGCTTAAATAATTTTAGCTTTCTAACCCCCAGTCACTGTCACCAAAATTAACCGAGTTAAACAAAAAAACCCATGGAGCTAACTCCACCATCTCCTCTCCCTTTTGAAGATCATTCTTCACGCAGATCTCCTCAGTGATGCTGTCCCCAGCGACTTATGCCGGCTGCAGTAGGGGGTGACAAACTGAGCTGTGGGGGCAAGAATAAGTTGTTAGGGTCAGTAGTTCCGTGAACAGGCCTCCCTATCAAAGCCAGCGTCCTGTGAAAACGCGCTCCCCTGAGTTGTCGCTCCGCATTAACATCTGTTGTTATCTCCAGTGCTGTTGGATGCAATGCAGTGATCTTATTACCTAACCAGAACAAGAAGATGATTTGGACAGGAGGGCTTTTCTTCAAAAACATTTTCAGGAATGCAAAGACAGTAACTTAATAGCTGAATAACCAAGAAAATGTTTGCTTTCCTCCTGAGGAAATACGCAGTCAAACAATTAATCTGAAATGGATACTCCTATTTTCTTGCTGAGACTTTAGAAATAATTATTGAAATTACTTGTTTGTGAAAACCGGGTCTAGAAACCAAGAGTGAGGAGTTTTGCTGAAATCAGCCAAAGAAATTTTGTTGGTGCAAGTGAAGGAAAAGGTGAAAGACTGCTTATTATTGGGTATGATTAACACTACAGTGGAGAGTAGTCACAGTTGAGTCAAAGGTCAGATCTTTGCTACCTGAAGTTTTCTTATAACTAGATCCATGAGCTGAGACAAATGGACGTCATCTTTTATGCACTGCTAATCTTAGAGTCAACTGTGGGCTGAGTTGACCCTTGATGACTATTTAGATAAATACAGTCTAAAATAAATGCACCCATATGTAACCTGTTTTAGAGTCAGTTGGCTCCCAGGTTTCAACTAACGCCATCTTAGCAAGCGTCCATATCTGTATAGATAGGACAAGTGATATTTAAACAAATTGCTGTCAGTTAAGGAACATCCAGCAAAAATGGAAAGGATCTCTTTCATGTTTGAGTCTTGCCGCATGCAGGACTATCTGATGTGTGTTAGGAAACAGCACTTCTGAAATAATTTTACATACCAGGAATTAAGACGGAAAGTCTAAAAGGACGGGTACAGTTGTCGCTCTTAGAGAGAGCCTTACACCAGATCCTAAATGCTGACTCCCTGAGTAGGGACAGAAGGAAGATTCCTCAGGTTTATGGCCTGAGGTGCATACGGGATCTAATGCATAACTTAAGTCACAGGTCCCTCAAATGTGGGGAGTCCCCTACGTGCTTGACGTGAGCTGCAGGTGATGACTTGCAAACAAGGCGTGCGTGCAGTCAAAATGCAAATGGTTCTGGCGTACTGAATTTTTATTTCCTGCTCAGTCACTGGCTGGTTTAGATTATTGAAAGTAAACATTTCTCACATAATAAGGTCAAAAATCTGCTGAGGTCAACAGCCTATGGTTATGACTTCCTTACTCAATTTCAGTCTGTGCTGCTTTGAAGGGCAGATTCTATTTATATACTTCATAACTCCAGCTAAAAAATAAATAAAAAATCCTAAACACAAAAATATATGTGAAGCAGAAGTGGATGATCTGATTTCCCTGACAACTTTTGCATCTATTAGTTACTGACAAAGACCTCACTGTTTCAGCATGTAAGTAGTTTTCTGCATCACTTTTTATCAATATTGTTCTTTCTGCAGAGTTTTTAGCCATGGAAGAGACTTTCCTGTCTCTTGTACTTCTATTTCCCATGACTGGGGAGATGCATTGTTGCTGTCAAGGAGAAAAGCTGTACTTGGTCATCGTACCCTTTAAGGATAGCTGTCCCTGATTTTGGATTGTGTTTTAGATGCCTCTGTCCCCGCTTAAGACTTCAATACATATGAAGATATTTGTGGATATTTTGGGGGTTTTATCGTGGTCATTATATGGCTTAGCTCAGTCAACTGAGGTCTGAATTCTCCCAATAACCTTTAATTTTGTCACATGGAAAAGTTCATCTTCTGTTTGTCTTCTGGTGCTTATTGGGATTTCCCATATGTTTTTGGTAACATACTGTGTACAGTATCGAAGCTACATATTTCAGTCCTCCTTCATCCCAGTCCGTAAAACTCCCCGCAACACCAGTGAGGAGTGTGTTTGCAGTCTAATCAGAAAATGAGCGATAGGTATGCTGCATTCCCTATAGCTGCAGAGTGCTTTTGAACTCAAGTGTACGTAGCATTTACTTTTTCTGGATTCAGGCTTACTGAGTGACGTTACTCATCGCAACATACTTTCCCATTTGCTCACATGGCGAGTGTTGTATTTTCTAGCTAAACTCTCAAAATAACTTTTGGTATACCTCTTAGCTAAAATAACATCGGCATAATTATTTTCGTAACAGTTCTGTTAATGATTCAAAGTACTGTCGACTACATTTTAAAAAAGATAGTAGTGATTTCAGCTGACATCTGCTCTCTTGCAAATACAAGAATCATTTCTGATGTGATGTGTATGGATTTAGTTACTTAAGATGATTGTTGTTATAGTTTCATGTACCCACTGGAATAAACTGTAGTTCTGTTAAGATTCTGAGATTGTTTAATAATTTATTGTTTCAATTTTCTGTATTTCAGCCCCTGATGTGTGATAATACTTGGAGTTACTTCACTTTTCCTTTCAAAAGCAATGCCGAGAATACACTGTCCTGTTCTTTTTTTACAGCTGGCACTGTACGTGCTGTCATTCCTGGAACCCAGGGACCTTCTGCAGGCAGCCCAGACGTGCCGTTACTGGAGAATTCTGGCTGAAGATAATCTTCTCTGGAGAGAGAAATGCAAAGAGGAGGGTAAGGCTGAGCAAAAAGATGGATGTAATAGTCAAAGTGTTGCTGTCGTAAAAAGTGCAGTTCATTTACATAATAAGCTTAAAGTTTTATGAAGGCAATTCGGGTGACTTTAAATTTACTGCTGGTGATGCTTTGAACTACGTGGTGTGTATCTCTGTTGAAAGTAAGAAGCAGAAATAATCCATGGAGTACTAGAAATGAAACTAGAGTGAAGTTTGAACATCCTATTGATAAAGTGTACTAGGTGCATGTTTTTAAAATACAATTATTTTTGCTTTTTAAGGATTATTTTTATTCAAAATACAACCACAGCAGATAAGAGCCGAGATGTAAAAATGATAGGAGTATAGGCTTGCAGTTTATAAATAACATGGAGGAAAAACTGTTTCAGTGGTCGGGTAGAAGGGATGCTGTAATCTCACGTCATTTGTAGGAAAATTAACAATGGCACATGGTAGGGGGAGGAGGTGCTAACTTGATTGCTTAGAGAGGGACACACAATCCATAAGCCACACGGATATCGCCTGCTTGTGCCAAATCAAGAAGATATGGTGGTTCAGCAGTAATAGGAATGGGCAAAAAAGGCTCCCAGGAAAGTAGCCACATATTGGAGCACATGAAGAGTGTAAGTTTTTATTTTTAAGGAGAATTATGTGGACAAGGAGTCTGTTCTGGGGGGCAGAGCACATGCAAGTGATCTCAGAGCAGTGTCCCTCTTGGACAGGGGCAAACACGGGGACCTGTCCAGGCTGCCTTGGAGTGTGGAGACAAGAACTTGTGAGAGGTTGATGCAAACGCTTTAAAAAACACGACAATGTGAATGTAGCTGGCTGTTTGTAAAGGCACCTAAATTAATTACTTTTCTTTCGCAGTGGAAACCAGGTGTCTAACCTCTTAAATCTTCTCTAAAGATTCTCCTCTTACAAATTTCAGTGAAAATGCGTTAAGAGGACAGAATGAGAAAAAACAAGGTTGAGAGGGGAATGAGCCTACATTTGTGATCTTAGAAGTAAAAATAAATATGGCCAGGCATGGGAGCACAGACAAAGAAAGCAATATTGTAGACTGCTTAGGCTTAGTGAGGTGCGCAGTAATATGAAGGAGCAGTTAGTTCAAGGCTTGCAGATAGAGACACCAGGGAAGGGGCTAAAAGCAGAAGAGTGAAATCCGGATACTGGCAAGAGACAAGACTCTTGCTCATAATGAGATGCGGTGGAGAAAGGAGCTGCATAGAAAAGAGAGATGGGTGAGAGAATTGTAAAAAAAAAAAAAAGATATATCTGTAGTAGCAAGGCTAAAAGAAAGCACTACCGCTTAAGCGTCAATTCAGAAAGTGCATAGCTATGCTTAAATTCCAGCCAGGAGAGGATAATGCCAAAAGCACACAGCCTTTCAAGAAATCAAGAAAAGAATTAAAAGCTCACTAATACCAAGAGTCACAGTGAACTTAAAGGTAATGAAAATGGGTGACCAGAGAGGAGGGCTGCAGACAGAAAGGTTTACTTTTTGAAGGGTTCCAAAATGAGCGCATGCGTGGTTATGATGGGGTTTGTTGGACGATACCCATTTGAAAAAGACAATATTCTGCTACGTTGCCTCAGAAAGGGGGATTCAGAACAAGCTAATAGGTTGCCAGCAAGGAGTGATGAACTAGAGCATTTTCAGCCACGATTACGGTAATGATTATGCTTAAACGACAAGGAAAGATGTAGTACAAAGAGCCGAGGAGCAGGGCGGTGTCACTGACACGCAATGCAAATATTGGCATGCGGGAGGTTGTTACGTCAATGCAGTGTTTAATGTCAGAGATCACTGTGAAGGTTTGGGAGGGAGAGAAGTTGTTTTATTTGGGGTGGCCTCATCTCTTCCCCTCCCCCCTTTTTTAAAAATTCATTTTAGGGATTGACGAACCATTACATATCAAGAGGAGGAAAGTAATAAAACCAGGCTTTATACACAGTCCGTGGAAAAGCGCCTACATTAGACAACACAGGATTGATACCAACTGGCGGCGAGGAGAACTTAAATCGCCTAAGGTAAGTTTCTGAGCTGTGTGCGTGGTGCCATGAACAAAGCAGGATCAACTTGTAGGTTTGTTTTTTTCTCTTCGGACAATCCAGACTATCCTTCCACAAAAAGCAATGTATTGTTACAGAAAAAAAAAATTGTATTTTAGCTTACCTTGGGTTTAAATTAGTTTCTGAGCACCATATTAGCAAATCAAAATGTGATTCTTCATACAGCAGAATTCTTTCATTGCTGTTCTAAAAATTTCTGTACAATTTCATGAATTCCTATAAATATGGCAGTCTCTTTGAGACAGAGAATCTCAGAAACTTGATTGGAAATACTTGTATTTAAAATTAAACATACACACACATATAATATATAAATACATATATATGTGTATGTATTTGTAGAGCTGGGCCACGTCGCAACATAAAAATACTCCACAACTATTCTGTGATCATTTCATGCTTTATTTTTATACATAATCTTCTAAATCGAGCAGCACAAGGCAATAACTTCATTCCGTGTTAAGATTTTGTTTTTTAAAATACTAAAATTCTTTAATGACTGATACGTTAGCATTACATCTTTTCCAGTATGAAGATATGAAGCAGTACTTCAAACCTTCTGTAAAATAAAATAGCAACTGTCTAATCAAACCTGGTCTTGAACAAGCAGTCAGAAACATGAAGAAAACCCATATTCATAGCCTTTTAAGGTTTTAAGGCAATTTGCCTGTTTTCTTGATTACTGTACAACAAAATAATAAAAATAAGAACAAAAGAATTCCCATGGAAAACCTATGGCTATATCCTGCTGTTTATTTGGCCGTGACTTATGTACATCTCTGGCAACGGCTCTGTATTTCTTGCCTTCATACACCACATCAAGCTATCTTGGAATTATTATTAAAATTACAGCCTCAGGCATTATCCAAATGCCCATTTCATTTCGATGAACATCTTCAGAAGTATTCAGATATCTTAAATAAAAAATTCCCCATGCTATGTATTCTGATAAGGATTTTTTTTTTTGCTGTATTGCAGTAAAATATACTGAATTGCAGTTTTTCCAAAATCAAGCACTGAAAATCACAGCTCTATAAAGCAATGTTCCAGTCCATGTTTCCAGCACATTAAATTACCGCTTTTGTTTGTATTTAATTGAGTTAACGGTTTTCTAGTTTTTTTACTTTGGCGCTGCCTGGCATTTAGTAGATTACAGTGCTTGGCTGGTAAGGAAAAAAAAATAGATATAGTCAGCCTTGACCACCACAATACAAATATGCAGTAAATAATACAACCCCATCCTTTTTGTTCAAGATTGAAACAAGTCTTAAAAGGTAAAAGTAACTCAACTGAAAAATAGAGAGATGCAATAACTGCAGAGGAATTGAGCAATGTCCAGTTACTAATTCAGCCCACTTTTATTAGTGATTTTTCCTGGTACTTTTAGGAGGCTTACAGTAACTGCCGTGTGCTTGCTAAGCAATGCAGTATTGCTCCATGGAAGAAGGAAAATACCTTCTTTGGTCCCAGCTGGCGGTAAATCAGACTTGACACCGGGATTAAGGGGCCTTATTATTATTGAAGCAACTCTAGCATTTTATAATTTATGAATCAAAAGAGCACTTTGTTTCTCCTGCTTCTCTCTAATCTCCTGTGTTAAATTGTGACTGTACGTTTTTATGTTCTTTATCGTCAGGTGCTCAAAGGCCATGATGACCACGTGATCACATGCCTTCAGTTCTGCGGGAACCGAATAGTGAGCGGCTCTGATGACAACACACTGAAAGTGTGGTCAGCGGTTACAGGCAAGGTAAGTCAGTCGGTTATTTTGCTGAATTCCTTAGGAAGCGAGCTCCAGGTAGAGCACTGGTATGTCGGAAATGCTGCTGTGCCATCAGACCGCACTGCAGGGTGGGTGGTCTTTAGTGCCGTCTGGTGCAAGAATCGAAAAAAGTACTGGTAAACATTTGGCTCATCTTTTCCTACACAGAAACTAGTCTAGTTCAAAAAAAGTCACTTTGATGTGAAATTGCAATGCTGCTCATGTTACCATTGGCATATATCCTTGTTCTCTTGGCAATTCTGCTGTTCTTGTGGAGTCGCTTGTGACATGGATTCTAAAGAATTTGGACAGATACGTTACTTTATCTTCCTTAAAGCTTAATTTAGCCTGCTTTTACCCCTCTGGATCTCCCTTTCTCACTTGTTTCCTAGCATTCTTTCTGTTGTTTTCAAGTTATTGAAATGGGGTGTTCATTTTACTGGCTCTGATTTCAAATACAGAGTTTGTTTTTCTTTCTAAGCTACTATATTGCTGAGCCACTCAAAAAAAAAAAAGTAACTTGCTTTACGTTTAAATATTTCCTATTAAATTAGATCCAGCTCAGGCAGGAATTTAATAAGCTTCAATAATATAATTTTGGCTTAGAGAAGCAAAACAATATGTGCAATCAAAAAGACAGTACTGAACATTTCACTCATGTTAGAACATCACAGCTACTCGGCACACAGATTTTTTTTGTTTTAAGGTGACTGACTGACCATGCTGCAAGGATATAGGAAAGCCTCAGGGAAACAGTACTTTTTCCTTCTAGCCTACTAGTGGTTTGTGCTCTTAGTTGTGTTTTAATGATACAGTTAGGTGAACAACAGGACAGCTGTTGGGGATAACATGTTTAAGATGTAAAAGGCATCCGCTTTATAATGTTGAAGCTGAATGTATTAAGCATTTGTCTTTGCATGCCTAGAAGATCCTTGATGGGACTGTAAATACTACTGTGGGGAAGAATGAAATTCAAAGCAATAGGCAGCCTCACCCTGCCCCTGTTGGCTTCCCTACAACAAACTGTCTAATGAAGGAACCCATCTTGAAATTTACATTTTTTAATTGAAAAGGGCAGCCTAAACTCAAATGAAAAATACTTCCTTTGTACATACTACCCTCTCAAAAGCAAAATGTTCCTTTAAATATATAAAATTGATCATAGTAGCATGACTTAAAAATTACTGTTCAGTAACTTTCTGAAAGTAATTACAAATCCTGTAGTGTGGCTATTTATCCCAAACCTTTAAGAGAGCCAGAAATTGTATATGAAGGATGGAAGAGTGCTGTATCAGCCCTCATGCTTACTGATGCTGAAGAATTAATAAAATAAAAAAAACCCTAAAGGTTGGTTTGTGCAAATGAACATGACTAAATAATTCCCTTGACAGCTGTAAAGCCCAAAATAAGGATTCTGTGTTCTTACTGCTTTAGAAGGATGATTTCTTAAAATATGAGCAAATTGGTTGAAATTTAAAAAAAAAAAAAGGGAACTGTAAAAGTGAATAACAGCTATGAACTGAAAAAGATGGATTTGATAGCAGTGAATTAAGCTAGGAGCCAGGAATTGCAGAAGACTGGTAAAAAAAAAAGTTAAAGAACAGGAAATCTATGTACAGCAAAAAAAAGCAAGGCATTTTCAAGTATGTTAGAAAGACCAGGATATTAACAACAGAAATTAGTTTACTATCACTGATGCAGAAAAAATACTTATTTTGGGAGAAAATTCATGTGATGGAAATACAGCATGCAGTGATAACAGAACACTTCATATCAGTAGAAACTCACAAGGATGTTAAACAACAACTACCAAAGTTTGGATTTTCTTATTACCATTCATCCAGATAATCTGTATTTGATGATTTTTTTTTTCTAAAGTAACCCATGGGGTAAAATTGGTGGGTTTTTTTTCAAAAGCTGTGAGCACAAGGAGAAGATCCAAAGGATGGCCAGAAAGCTAGAATGTGTCAATATTTAAATGGAGTAAACTGAAAGACTGCCTGTTTAGGATACATTATCTCAGATAAAAAAATACTGGACTGTCAATAGGAGTCAACTAACAGTTAAAGGAAGGCCATGGCAATTAATGCCACTTAGCATTAGATTACAGAAAAAGAGATCATCGAACTGTCTTGACCTCTTTTCTCATGGTTACAGGTTTGACTGATAAAAATAATAGTGCAGAAATAGATGGCTATGTGCACTGCAAGACTGTATCCCCATGACACGGTTGAAGAAAATAGAGCAACGCAAAAATCAACATGGCATGTATTTAAATGGGTTAGAAAGTGGGTAATTATAGAGATCATGTTGTTAATGTAAATGCAGAATCTTCATGGAGTATCTTTCGAGAGGGGTCTTGCAAGGATCTCTTCTTGCCTGTGCTAATTAGCACTTATTGCTGCCTGGTGAGAAAGCATATATAGTTGTTACTTGTAAGGAATACAGGCTGAGAGACGGAGACAAATCATTGTTCCAGAGTGACGGAGGTTTTATAGAAGTAGGTGTGAGCAAACGCTGTCTCTACATGGTGCGAAATCGTGTCATACATTTGTGATCAAAGAAGGTAGTAGGCTGTGCTTATGTAGCGTGGGATTCTCTCCTGGGCAACAGTAAAGTCTGAAAAAGGTTTGAAACATGATTTTGCAGTATTGATGCTGTAGCTATGGCTTTACAGAATGTGATGTTTCTTGGATAAACAAACAGAAGAATAAAATAAGAGTATATGGTTTATAGAGTGGTGGTAAAACTACTAAATGAATGCTCTCTCCAGTTCTAACACTTATGCTTCAAAAAGCTATTGGAAAACCTGCAGTGACTCAGAAAAATGCCAGGAAAATTACTCAAGGCTGTAAAACATGCCCTGTATTGAGAAATTTGGAAAGACAGTTTAGTTTATCAAGGGGAAGATCATAGGGAAAATTCTTTATAGTCGAAGTGTAATGGAGACAATGGAGAGAGAAATTCAATGAGTATTTTCTAAAAGGTGGGATTTTTTACTTCAGCCACAAAGCAGTCTCCAGGGGTCTTCCAGCTCTTGCTATGAGAGACTACTGTTACCTCCTAAGTTTCCATTCAACTCTGTCAAAAGGGTAACTAGGCAAAATATTTCTTTTCAGTGTTTGAGAACACTGGTGGGGCACACAGGCGGAGTCTGGTCATCACAGATGAGGGACAATATCATCATCAGCGGATCTACAGACCGAACGTTGAAAGTCTGGAACGCTGAGACTGGAGAGTGCATACACACCTTGTACGGACACACCTCCACCGTGCGCTGCATGCATCTCCATGAGAAAAGGTAAGGCTTTGTCCAAAGCTACAGCCACGGTTTGGCTTGTAATACACACTTGTGTTCGCAGAAAATGCCTGTTAAATGTGGGTACCCCATCCCACAATACATCCCACAATACCCAAATACAAATCGGGCAAAGCTACGCACACTAAACTACATAAATCAACACAAGGGAGGAGATGATTAATAGCAGCAAAAGCGTAAGAGTACTAATTAAAGAACAGAAAATTGAGTCATGTACTTTATAAAGTCGCATTCTATGTTATTTCAAAACTAATTCTTTGTTATGCTATGATCCAGTCTCCCACACTCTGAATAATTTCTCCTTTTTGTCAATGCTACAAACTTTTACTCATTTTACAGAACTTTTTAAGTATTGTCACTGCAGTATTTTCTTAAAATTTTAACTGATTGTATCATCATTTCTGCAATAGTAAACCATGTGTTGATTCAACAAACATTGGCAAAGCTCTTTTACTTGGCTGTGGTATGGAGCTGTTGACAGAGTGCCCGTTGGTTGCATTTCTTCTTTTTTGAAGAATTACGAGGTTTTTCTTTATCAATTCCATTAATATTAATTCCTTCTCATTTCTCTTCTTGCCTAAAAAAGCTTTTAAAAGTATAAACTGAAAAAAACCAAGCAGAATAACTGTTACTTTACTAAAAGTAAAACGTCTAAAGATCTTCTTTGTTTAATTGTTATAATTGGTTATAAAACAGTCATTAAAACAGAATGCTCGTAGCACTGGCTTGAGCTCAGCATATTCATAAGCTTTCACAGATAGAGAAAACAGTCCACATAATTTCTCATGGCATCATTTTGCTATTCAGGAGTGAAGTGCCTTTTTAAATACTGATTGGTAATTACATCAAATAAACAGATCCTGAGGAGGTGAGTAGAGCAAGGAAGAAAAACACTCAAGTCATTTGCAACCCTAATAAAATGTCATGACAAATCAGATCTTTGGTGGCTAGTGGACTAATGTCCCAAATTAAAACTCACAGCTGATTTATACCCAAGTCTAATTGTTCTGCTACTTTTATGTCCAATGCTAAGTACAGGAGGGGTTTTCTTGTTCCTCCAGAGTGGTCAGTGGTTCTCGAGATGCTACACTGAGAGTTTGGGACATAGAGACGGGCCAGTGTTTACACGTTCTGATGGGCCACGTAGCTGCAGTTCGGTGCGTTCAATATGATGGCAGAAGGGTTGTAAGTGGTGCATATGATTTTATGGTCAAAGTGTGGGATCCGGAGACAGAGACCTGTCTGCACACGCTGCAAGGGCATACTAACAGAGTCTACTCATTACAGGTATGTGATTTTCATCTGCTGCTTTAGTTTCCTTAAGTAACATTTAAAGTCGGTTTATTTCACCTTGTTTATTAAATTGTAGTATGTGCTTCAAAATTACACAGGCCACAAGAATATAGAGGCATCTGTGATATTTCCCCTCTTTCATTTTGTTACACTAGTTACATGTTGTCTTAATTTAGAGACTGAGATTTTTTTAAAGGAGCCTTTTTTTTTAAAAGCACACAGTACAATAAAGCCCAAATCTATATACCAGCAAGGTAAGTCGTTTTCTGGGTTTTTGGGTTGTTTGGTTAGAGGTTTTTTTGAAATCTTGCATGTGTTTTGGAGCTATGGTTTTGGTTTCCCCAAATAAATTCCAATGTTACTATTTTAAATAAATCAGATGATACAGTAGTTGAAAATGCGCTAAAAACCCCACTGGATTAATGTTCTGAATTATGCAGAACTGTTTATCCTTATTTTGTAGTCCCATCTTCCTGTTCCAAACTGTAATTCACAGTAAGGCTGAACCTAAAGTTTTAATGCCCCGATGTAAATCTCCAGCCTTCTACTTCCTCTTCTCTGAGTAGAGGCCAGATCTACAACTGTGAGGCTTTGTCACCAGGGACATGTTATTGTAGATGCAGGTTATTACGGTACTGCTCTGCGGCGTGGCTCTATTGCCTACCAGTCACCCGACTGCTCATCAGAACTGTGCTGGCAAAAATACACATGGACCTCATGTAGATGCTTCTTACCTTTACTAACCCAAAAGATCATCTTGTTCACTCATAGAGTCAAAGCATCACTTCCAGGCGTTGAAAGGCGAAAGAAATTAATTTCATGCTTGTGCCTGTTCTCACCACAATCTGGCAGGACTTGAAAAAGAAATTAACAAAGACAGTTCAAAATCAGGAAATCACATTCGGCATGTAACTACTCTGGTTTGTGGCTCAGAAAGTGAAGCTTGGTGCTAGAGACATTTTTCATAAATGCTTTCATCATAAGGTATCTCTTACCATAATAGATTACATATAAACAAGATACCTAGTTCGTTCCCTTTCCCAAAATATGTAGTAAAATTATCAGAAATCTCCAGCCCTTCTCTTAAATTCATGTGTTGAGGAGGAGTCTCTAGACAAGCAGCAAGCAAGTTAAAAATGCTGTACTACCTACCTCTCTCTTAAAAATACTCTGAAGGTTGTATTTCATCTAGGGCAGTTTGGGAACAGTGTATGTTATCTGCCTTATCCTCACCAGTGGCTCTTGTTTTGGCTTACGAATATTCATGTGTCTCTGATACTGTAGTAATAATGGTTCAAATAGTTGGGTTTACGTTACGCACACTCATACTATTTACACCCTGTAAATGGAACTTGGTATTCTAAAACAAATTTCTGGGGGGCAGGAAGCTACAGGTGCTTACAGTTTTAGGACAGAAAGTGTCTTTAAAAGTGTATGGTGAGCTCCTGCCCTTTGGCACAAAATAGCGCAAAACAGCAGAACTCCCATAAATAGAATAATCAGGCCGAACAACCAGCCTGTCCTCCCTGTCCCCGCTCCATGGCAGGTTCTATCGTACCTCGGTACTTCCCCATTTGTAGACCCCTAACATAGAGATCCTTAAGCAGCAATCGAAGACTACTGACCATGTTGCGTTTTCTTAGTCGCCTCTTCCTTAGCTACCTTTGAAGTAATCCACAGATTTTCAGGGTCCATGGATAACAGCTCAACCACTGATCCAAACCGTTGTCTGTTTGACTGTGGCAATATCAGAGTAAAGTTTGTCTTGATGCTCAGCCTTAAAGCTTATGTATATGGAATACAAGTAATTTGTCGGGGCGGAGCGGAATTCAAAATTTGTTACATCAATCTGGTTTAGTTCTGTTTAGGAAAGAAAAACATTCTGTAGTGTTTTCACCCAACAAGTCTGCTAGGCTACTTAGCACTTCTCATCCTTTTATCTGAACTCAAATTCATTCACATCCTCTTTTGAAAGCCCAAAACAGGATGCCAAATTCCAGTCAAAGTCTTATCAATGCTTACTAGAAGTGAAAAGCTATTTTACATGCCTTTATATAGCATACCCCTATTTCAGATACTAGAGTGTCTTTTTTCACTATATTTTCACCAGAAATGCAACGTATACAGCAGATAAGCAGTCTGTATGTGCCAGTCGCTCTATACATTCTTTTGAACCTAGGTGTCATGCTCAACCATGTTTGACTGTAGAGATCCAAGATGTTAGTTTTCTGCAGGTTTTATAAAAAGAAGCAGTCTCAGATAGTTGAGTTCCCTTAATTGGGTTCGTTCTTCACCATTATGAGATACCAGTCAGTCCACATGGACAAGTAGTGTCGGATTGCCCTAGCTGTAACAAAGACTCCTGCTCAGCCATCATTCTCCCAGGCTGCAGCTGCACCTTCATTCATTCCCTGCCGAGCTCAGATCTTCACAATTTTCTCTTGACTTTTACACTCTTTGCTTTGGGTCAGTTCTACCATTTCAAATGTCGCCCAATCCTAATGAAAATACTAAATGCCAGACCCCCCCGGAACTCTTTCTGATATCTCTAATAATGCTGTGAGCAAAGTTCTGAACAGGATAGTATCCCTGCATCAAATTTGCCTCCCCCTTTGTGAAAATACAACCAAGACATCATCTGTTTCACACGGCTTTTTACCCTGTCACAGAAAAAAAATCGTATCGGTTAAGATCATTTTCCCACAAATCTGTTTGCTGCTACTTACCGCATTGCTGAGGGCTTACAACCAGATTGATTATTTGTTAGTTCCTTCTGGAAACTGAAGTCAGACTGACCGATCCATAATTCCCCATCTCCCATCATCATCTCCTTCAATAAAGAAAGGAATTGTATCTGCCATCTGAAACCTTGTCTGTCTTCCATGGGTTCTCAAAGATAGCAGCAGATGTCTCCGAGATTGTCTTAAAACAACTTGCCTTATGTGTTTTTCTCCCCATTCTAGCAAAAGCTTGTACTCAGTTGTCAGTGGTGTTCGTGCTGTGAGCCTACACTCAGATGGCTGAGGACTGAAACAAAAGAAAGTTAAATAGCTGGCCTCACTTGGTGTTTCCTTCCCACTGAGCATAAATGAGCTTTTTTATTTTGGCCTTCCTCTTGTTTTTGTTTTACAGAATAGTGTTTTATCATCCTTAACGGCTCTTGCTAGTTTTGTCTTGTTTTGTGCCCTGCCTTTCTGATTTTGTCCCAGTGTGCTCTTTTAAACACATCTATTGATCTAGTTTCTACTTTTTGTACAATTCCTTGTGCTTTAGCCAAGTGAGTCTTGGTAATTTACTACACTTCCTATCTTTCCTTCACACAAGGATATTTTGTGTCTTTAAGAAAGTGCCAACTCTCCTGAACTCTTCTTCCCCTCAGAGAATAGATATATAAAAACCTCATGGGAAGGAAGTCTCAATTTATTGAAGTATTCCTCCTTGAAGCTCACTGGTTTTATTCTACTGCTCTTTTTCCTTCCTTTTTTGAGAATTCTGGACTCTTACCTCATTGTCACTGTCTCTCAAGTTACTTTCCACCTTTATATTCTCTACATGTTCAGTCCTCTTGGTCAAAAGTGTCTCATCTCTTACTTTGTATCTATATATACATCTCATCTTTTTACTTTATATATAATGTAAGACCAGAAAATCCAAGAACTTGGACATCCGTGTTAGCCTGTATACCTTTCCCAACAATAACTAGGAAATTAAAGTTCCTTACTGCACACAATTATGATTATAAAAATGACTAAACCCAGCATTTTTCAGTTACATCCCTTCCATTTTCCTGTGTTTTGGCTTCTGTGTAGACGATTCTGAATTAATGTTGTTACGCTTCTCCAGCATCAAGTCCCTCTGACTTGTGAAAAGCAGTTTTGGCTTGTTAATGTCTTTATTAGGAAAAGAACATTCTCTTACTATTGCACACTGCAGTATAGTCAGGATTCTGCTGTGTTTAAGAGAGTTGTGTTACATTTAAAAGACCAATGGTTCAGAGTCTTCTCCTTGAACCACGTACCTCATAGACCATGTCTACAACAGGAAATTACACTGACCATGAATCACCTGCTCTGATATCAAACATGGCCATCGCTACTTAGACTGAATTATTATTTTGCAGCTTCCGAATATATAGTATCTAATGTTGCATTTAGTGAATTAAATGCTTAATAACCTTCTTCATACAGAGCATTGCACGATCCTAATGTAATTGTTTGTAATAGATTTACCTTTCTTGTAGTTTGATGGTATCCATGTGGTGAGTGGATCTCTTGACACTTCCATCCGAGTTTGGGATGTGGAGACAGGCAACTGCATTCACACGCTAACAGGCCACCAGTCTCTCACAAGTGGAATGGAACTCAAGGACAATATACTCGTGTCTGGGAATGCCGATTCTACAGTCAAAATCTGGGACATTAAAACAGGACAATGTTTACAGACATTGCAAGGTGAGCTTAAACTACCTTCATGTAAATCAAGCTGCCTGCAGTAATCTACGTTGCAGATTCTATATAAAAAACTTCTAAAATTACATACAAAGAAGCAAGCACGGACCACTTAGAACTTAAGTATTTTTCTGATGACAGCTGTATGATCTTTCTCTGAATTAGAAGGACAAAATGTATTTAATCTAATCTATTCAAATCACTTGCCTATTATGAAAGGCAGATGGTCTGGACTGATAGCAATTTGCTACGGGTGTATTAGCCTAATAAGCCACAGAAATATGTAGGAAATGACATCTCAAAACAGTCAGTCAACGTATTTATTTAGGGGTCACTTGGATGTTTCAAAGCCTACTGATTAATTGGATTGGGAGGCAAAGTACACTGTCTGTTGCAATAAATCAAGAGAAATGAGTGGAAGATGTTTTCTTTATTTCAGTAAGAAGAAAGATTTCCATTCTGACAGTTGCCACTCAGGCATTGTGCACACGAACGTGTTGTTTTCTCTTCCCCCACAAAAAAGGTCTTACAGCATTCCCATATATCATATGCAGCACCGCTGCAGAAAATTAAATTTCACTGCAAAGCAAACTCTGCTGTTTTAATGGTATATATTTATATGTCAATATATAACTCTCAATATTTACTGATAGAGTGATCTCATAGTAACACTTCAAAGGGACTTGGAGACAAACGCTTACAGCGGTCACCTCATTCTGGATGGTTAAGTTCATTGTCATGAATGTCCAAGTGCACACTTGCCCTACTGTTTGTATACAACGGAACAAGACCACTGTAACAAAGAAGGAAATACTGGGGGATTTTTCTATACCTGCATTCACTTTTTGAAAGCACAGCAAGGCTTCTGTACCTTTTAATGCACAAAACTGAGTTAACGCATCTAGGTAGAAAAAGCTGTGTGCAAATAGCTAGGTATTTATTTTATCTGCAGTCCTGTCTGACATTGTTTTCTAATTACAAATAAAAACGCTTTGGTTTACTGTTACAGGTCCCAACAAGCATCAGAGTGCTGTGACCTGTTTACAGTTCAACAAGAACTTTGTAATTACCAGCTCAGATGATGGGACTGTAAAACTTTGGGACTTGAAAACGGGTGAATTTATCCGAAATCTAGTCACATTGGAGAGCGGGGGAAGCGGAGGCGTCGTGTGGCGGATCAGAGCTTCTAACACAAAGCTAGTGTGTGCGGTTGGGAGCCGCAACGGGACTGAGGAAACAAAGCTGCTGGTGTTGGACTTTGACGTGGATATGAAGTGAAGGGCAGAAAGATGAATTTGTCCAAACATGTAGACGATGTCCTCCTTTCCCTCCCCCTGAAAAAAAAAGAAAAAAGAAAAAAAAGAAAAAGGAAAAAAAATCCCTTGTCCTTGGTGGTGCAGGATGTTGGCTTGGGGCAACAGATCCTAAAGACCTACAGACTACGAAGGAGAAGACAAAGATGACAAACTATAACTGACAAGAGAGGCATTTGCTGTCTCGTCACATAAAAAGGCTATGCTTTTGACCGGGGCAGCTTTGCAAAAATACGACTCTTGAAATGAAACCAGGTGCAATTATTTCTTTACTTTCCTCCAGCTGCTCCTTGAGCAATTTGGAGGTGAAAAAAAAATTGTTACAGTTCTTGTTAACAGGTTATTTTACCACAAAGATCTTGAAAGAAGCTGCACAGGCGAGCCTGCTCGTGCACCCCTGGGCCACCCTGGGTCCCGGCAGCCCCTCCGAGCAACGCGCTGTCCCTTAGCCCCGCTCTGAGCAGGGGGTTGGACCGGACAACCTCCAGAGGTCCCTTCCAACCTCTACGAGCAGTCACTGGTTGACTTTCAAAAACTAGAGAGCATCTGCAATGAAAAAAACCAAACAGAAACAAAAACAAGAGAGTCCATTCCTGGTGTGGAAAAGCTAAAATATTACTGTGAATTGTTTTGTACAGTTTTATCAGAGCTTTTTCTTTTTTTTCTTTTATTCCTCTTTTTTTTTGCCAACCATTGCCAATGTCAATCACAGTATTAGCCTCTGTTTAATCTATTTACTGTTGCTTCCATCTACACTCTTCAACGCATAAGTTGCTCTGAGGTGGCAAGTTGTCCTGGGTTTTGAGAGTCCTCTGATGGATTTAATTCGCAATGCTGGTGCTAGAAGTAGGTCTTCAATTACGGGATTGTTGTCCCACCCCTGTACTGTATTCCCAGTGGCCAAACTTATTTATGCTGCTAAATGAAAGAAAGAAAAGCAAATTATTTTTTTTTATTTTTTTTTCTGCTGTGACGTTTTAGTCCCAGACTGAATTCCAAATTTGCTCTAGTTTGGTTACAGAAAAAGACTTTTTGCCACTGAAACTTGAGCCAACTGTGCCTCTAAGAGGCTGAGAGTGGAAGAGTTTCAGACAATTAAGAGTGAAGTTTGCCTGCAAATAAAGAATTGAGTGTGTGTGCAAAGCTTATTTTCTTTTTTCTGGGCAAAAATTAAAACACATTCCTTAGAACAAAGCTATTGCAGCCTGTTCTGTGGGGAAATTTTTCTTTGTGAGGGCTGTGGTGAATGGAATGAACATACATTAAAAAAACTGACAAAATTTTTAAAAAATATTATAAAATACAAAAATGAAAATAAAGTTGCTGGTCAGTCTTAGTGTTTTACAGTATTTGAGAAAAAAAACAACTGTTACAGTTATTGCTGGGAGGAACTGACAGAGCAAAAACTTACGTTTTTGTAAAGATGTCACTTGCAAACAAAATGAGAAACGAGAGAGTCAAATGGTTTGCCTCATTCTCCAAGAGCCACAACTCAAGCTGAACTGTGAAAGTGGTTTAACACTGTATCCTAGGCGATCTTTTTTCCTCCTTTTTTTTTGTTTTTGTTTTATTTATAGTCTGATTTAAAACAATCAGATTCCAGTTGGTTAATTTAGTTATGTAACAACCTGACATGATGGAGGAAAACAACCTTTAAAGGGATTGTGTCTATGGTTTGATTCACTTAGAAATTTTATTTTCTTATAACTTAAGTGCAATAAAATGTGTTTTTTCATGTTAGTATGTCTATCTTTTTTTTTTTCTCCTATTTCTTGTTAATTTAATATCATATATCCTACAAAGGGTAAAGCAGGTCAAGTTGCTCAGCTTACTGGTAGATGCTAAAATATGTCGCAGGACTTTTTTTGTAACCCTTCCACAAACAGGTGCGCGAGTGTCCTCTCCTTCAGTTGCCGTATAGGATTTGTCACATGGGCTTCGACAAACATGCGGGAAAGCCATTAGCTTCCCATCGCTAAGAATCCTAAGTCAGGATTTGACTCTGGAGGGAGTTAGCTATAAAAAGCTGCTCAAGTACGTAAAACTTCTTCCGATAGCATCTTGTTACTGCATCTTAAATTGAAACTTGATGTTTATTATTTATGGATTTCAATCAATTGATTGCAGTCTGACAGCAGAGAATAAATCCATAAATACTACTAAAATCCAAGTTAGGATTTTAGGAGAGCTTGAAATAAAGCTTCTGAAGAAGGAAAAAAAAACCCACATCATTCCAGATCAGTCCGACAGCAGTTTTATCAGTGCCCTGAAACCAAGGTAAGTCATCGGCTGTCTCAGAAACTTACCACGTGAGTGTCAGTTTCTCTCTGAAATCTCCTTGACCAAAATCATTGTTTTCTTCTGTGTAAGACTCTTCTGTCAGGGCATAGCATTTACTTGTTCGTGACAGTTTTCCCTGTAGAAAGCTGTCATTAAAGAAAACCAAACCAAAACATTAGAAGAGAAAATACATGGATGGAAAAGAAAAATATTTATATACTTACACGTCTACGACTATGTGCTATTCAAACGTAGTTCCAATCCCTACATTATGCAAAACAAGCAATGCTGAAGGATCACGCTTCCATCTGGCCTCTAGAGATTAAAAAGCCGTACAAAATGACTGAGCAGCTACAAAGTGTAAAAATCTGTTCATTGAGTTGGTGTTTAAGGAAAAAAAATTGCAGCAAGCACTGACATATACAAGCTATGATCGTCTCGGTATTTATGTAAAAACAAATTAAAGAGCTAATCCTCTCCTAAAATGACAGTGAAAGTTTGCCAGGACTTCACATTGTTCTGCTGACCAGGACTCTCAGGCCCCTGATGACAGAAGGTACGTCAGTCTGGGCTGAACTACATGAGCGGGGATGGAAATAGAAGGGTAAAAATACAAGTATTTAATGCAGGGAACAGAGCAATAGCTTTTAAGATTATGTGTTTTTCTTCCACGATTTGTAGAAATTGCAACAACATGTTTCCAAAGAGCAAAGGCACTGCCCTGACGGTGGAGAGAATGAGAGATTTCTGAGTAACATTGCGCTGGAGGGCAGGAATACAAATCGGGGTAGAAGACTGAAATGACAGAAGAGGAAGACTAACAAATCCAAATCGGTTCAAGCTCTGTTAAAGTACACTTTAAGCAGCCACTATGACCAGGAGCAAAACACGCTTAACAGAATTCAGAAGTTTTCCGGTTGGTAGTGCAGTTCCAACACTATCTTATGTTCAAATTAATGCAGAATACCTTGAACACGTTAAGCAAACCACATTTATAGCTTCCTTCATCTCAGATTTAGGTTAAAATAAAAAAAAATTTATTGGCTGCAAACTCAACATAGGATAGACTGTCACATTAAATACAAAAAACAACACAGTACTTAAAAATTACTTTTTTAAAAGGGTTTTCCCCTTCAATAAAACAACTTTACGAAGTTAATTGTGTTAGTGCTCTAAAGACTTTTACTTTGTGAAAAATCTGTTTAGGTTTGTAGGAGTTGATGTTGTTTATGAGACATCTGAACAACATAGCTCAGTAAGCAGAAATTTGTTAATTTATTTAAGTGACAGCATTTCAAAAATGGGCCTGTATTAAACACATCGTGTAAGAAACTCTTCAAGCAGTTTTTCTTTACAGTCTCCTTATTGCCCCCTTTATGTTGACGCACTCACTGTGACATAGTTCACTAAGTATGAAGTCTTCAGTTTGGCAGCACATGCTCCAACTGAGACTGTTTAGGAAACACTTCCATTTTGGGTAATTTGATTTTGATTTTAAGGTGGGTGGAGTGATTTTTTTAAAATAAAAACATTTAAGAATACTAGTATAAGACTATAACTGCTTTATGTTCTCAATACGCAGGCACTTCTTGAATCCAGTGGCTTAGTCATCGTAGGCTATATCAAAGTATCTGCAGCTATCCCTAGATAGTTGCACTCCTGTTTCCGGCCTCTTACCCTCTTGTTTTAATGCTCATTCCCTTTTTTCTTTTTGTTTTAGCCCCAGAAAGAGTTTCCTCATTTTCTGCTGTATCTGAAGCCAAGTCAACAACACTAGAAGATTTTTTTTTTAATAGGTATTAGTGGACCTTGATTTTAGCTAAGTCAGAACAGTATTGCCACTTCCTCCAAGAGCCTGTTCCTATGGTCTCCATATACTCATTCAAGAGAGAAGACCAGACATTTAACAGCTGTGTCTACGCTACTCTGTAGTTCAGATCAGCAGCTCTCCAGCAGAGCACAGTGCTGCCTCGGAGTCCACAAACAGGATTCCTTCAGGGTGTAACTAAACTTGGAGCAGCTCTCCAGGAGCACACCCCAGGCACTCGAGCAGCACGTGGGACCAAACCAGAGCTAGTCCAACACCTCAGAAATACATTCATGTGGACATTAGGTCTGCAGGACCAGCAAATTGCCGCTACAGCTCTGCTCCTACTGCAGGGCACTAATTGCTAATGCGGGTGTAACCTTCAACAAACCCTCTCCCACAGCACCCCTTGCTTCTGATTTGTAATCGGCAACCAGCTCCCATCCAAACAGCAGCAGCAGCAAAACGGAATCCGCCAGTTACCACTACAGAGTTTTTGCCAGAGAAAAAAGTTCGGATGCCTTCACCTCTCTTTCAGCATGCTTATGGAGAGGTTCTTCTGATCGGCTTATGGAATCCAGTTTAAAAGAAATGCAAATCTCTCACTATCAATCTGGCCAAAATTTTCTGCCAGCAAGTCAACACCTGAATCATTCATAAGAAGAAGTCATGAAATTCTGTAATTAAGATAGGCAAAAGAACCAGATTATAACAATAAAAAAGAAAAACCTGTCAGTAATTACTTAAGTCACTCTGAGTAAACAACTGTTAATTACTTGAAGAGTAATATCCAAACATACTGACCACTGAATCTTTAATAAAAGTGGGAGTATTATTTTCTTTCCATCTCCTGCCATTTTATCTATAACCTTGATCCCGACATTGTGCAGAGATACACATGCTGTGTGATGATGTTTAGTATTTTATGATGATACATGATGTTTATGATTATACATGAAGTATATGATCTGTATGATATACACCAGGTTTTTCAAACTTCATCTAAAAATGGCATATACAATTTTTCAAACACCTCTTCAAGCACCAGTGCAGGCTTATAAATACAACAGATGTTTTAACATAAAAGCTGTTCCAGATCCCTTCTGAGATAGATAGTCTGACAAACTAGGTGTCACCAAAAGTCGGCAGCCAGTACAGGCTCTTGCTCCCTGTTCAGCTTGCCAAATGGCCCAGCAGCTGTAGCAGTACTTCAGAGAAAAGAAATGGTGCATTGTGCTACCACGAGTACTCGCTGCCGAAGGGAAATGCTGCAGCGCTCTGTGTGACTGCAGTTGCCTAAGACCCAATGGCTTTGTGCCCATGTATGCTGCATTGCTCTAGCCCGGATGGGACAGAAGAGTTCTATAAAATCATAACTAAGCTAGGGCAGAATCTCCCCACCAACTCCAGATGGCAGAAATCATTAATCACAGAGGTTGCCACTCAAGAGCTTGGCGGCACGGAAGAATCCAGCAGTGTTTCTAAAGTACACACTGTTCAGGACAACTGAGACTTGGCCAAAGGCATCCTCCAACTCTCCTTTGTCCTCACCTCTGCCTTGCTTAGATCCAACTTCAACTACCTGACCCCTACTCACAAGCTGATTTTGTCCAACCTTACGTGGTAGCAATAGTTTTGGTGAAAGATAAGCTGAGCTGTTGGTCTTCCGCATCTCTGTGCTGTGGGAATCCGCGCTGTACTTTTTGCCACTTTCTGCACGGGGACAGCACAACCTCAAGTCTAACACTGAATGCTCCAAGGTAGTACATGAAGATGAGAAGACATCATTCAGCCCAGAGTGAGACATTTATCACTAGTGTTGCTAAAATGATTTCCACCCTGAGTCTAGACTGAAAATAATATTCTAGACCTGGTGCAATGAGATAAGTTTCAAGTTGATTTCAACTCCTTATTTTTTCAGACACAACGCTTTTAATGCCACAAACCCATCTGGCCTGGGTTTCTTCATACCTGTAGAACAGGCACATCCTGAGAAGCTTCACAGTTCACGCAGGATCATGAATCTTGTTGCCTGGAAGCTGGGAGAGGTCATGGTCTATGGACAGCAAAAAAACATGGAAGGTCTACGTAAGCTGGATCAGAAATGACCGATGAAATTCAGAGAAAGGCAGGTGCAATGAATTTGGGGCTTTTTCTATCCAAGAGATTACAATTGTAAGTCCTACTATGGCTAGCGTGGGGTATTTCATCATCCTCATCAACAAAGCACAGGAGTAAGCTTTCTTTATGAAGCCTTTAGTCTGGCTGCCCTGTAATTGAGGATACGACCAACCCTGTTAGTTCTGACTCGCATGAACTTCTCTCACCTAGGGCGGGGTGTTTGATGGGAAGATGAATGAAATGCCCCCGGATCTCCTTCTTCTGTCTGGCTCCTCACGTCAGCCGGCCAGATGTCTGAGATGCAGGTTTCGCAGGGTGCTTACGGTGCACTATTCGAGAGTGCTTTGTTCTTTTAATTTGAAACGGGAAACATGGAATGTAGAAGATACAAAAACTTCAAAGGCAGTTTCCATTGCCAAAGGAGTTACATTTCAACTCAAGTTCATTCTCTAGATTAAATATACAAATCTGACAGTGTGGGAAGATGCTCACACCTTCGAGAGGACTGACAATTTCTAAGGGGTAGAGGGATTCGGATTAGTTGGCTGTAAATATCAGTGTGGTAAACTGAGCAGTACAACTGTTCCTAAATCGGAGTTTTATTTTGAGCTCCTCAGTTCGAAATGAATTCTAATAATACCACAGCTTTGCAGATACACAAACAATATAAAACATGTTTCCTTTACCCTGATATACAGAAGATCTGAGTATTACATTCCCCTCTCTTTTCAAACTGTCATTTGCTTTTAAGTTTCCTGATATGTTTCATTGCCGATGTTAAATTTTCACATTATAGTTTGGAAAAAGGAAGAACTCAAAAGCTGCAGGCGAGACAGGGCTCCAAAAATGTGCCTTCAGACAGTTTGCTGCTACTTGTCTGCTTTGGTGTTCCTCCTGTCAATTCTCAGTTGACAGGAGTGAATGTTTCAATTAACTAGCATACACATTTTCCCAAACAAACACGTTTTATAGAATCATGTTATGTTGTTGTCCCCAGGGGAAAAGTTTCTTGATTTTTTCTGTTGGTGTTTCTATTGCCCATTTAGCACATGCTTTAGGCACGCACTGGATGCTGTCTTTACCATTCTGCTGACTACTGCCATGCTTCAAATAACCCATTTCATCCAAAACAACACAGTAACACAATGTTCCTAATGTCCACCCTCAGTCTTACACACGTATTTACATTTCAAAACCAGATTAACTGATCTGTCTGGATTCACCTGTTCACAGGCAGTCATTCACCAGCAGAATCAGCTCTTGAGACCTCACCGTTTATCACTGTTGGCCATATGGCAGAACAGGGACAACCCAGGGCAGAGGAGCAATAAGATGGAGGAATGCTCTATGTGAGATATCACTAATGTGGCCATCTGTTAGTATAACTAAATGGGATATGGCTCCACTAAGCCCACAGGTCTCCAATTTGAGTTGAAAAATTCAAAATTACAGCCTATATTTTAAAAGGCTCAAACTACATATTCATTTCTATACATACATACACATTCACATCTTGAAACACTTCTGGTTTTACATATTTTAAAAAGGCTTGACGACTACATAATCTTTTTGTTTTCCTCTATTTGCTTCCCTCATTTTCTCTTTTCTTTGACACTCACACTTCAGTTTCCTTATGTTTCACTTCCTCCTTTGTCCTGTTCCCTATGTTTTTCTTTTCATGTTTTACCATTCATGTCTCTATTTTTCACATTTTTTTATCTTCCTAATCTTTCCCCATTCACGGATTTCTCCTCCGCTTAAAACTGTCATAGCCAGCTTCTCTCTCTTCCTTCACCCCAAGATCTGAGGTGGCGAAACGGGGTCTTTTTCACACCACTCTTTAGATATAAGATATACAGGAGATACATAAGACAGATGAGAAGCAAATATAGAACACTCAGAAAAATTCATTTATTTGTCTGCTTCAACATGAGAGATCTAATGTTTGTCTATCCACAATCTACAAATTACTCAAATGGTCCAACAGCAATAGGATCAGGCCCTCTAAGCACAGACTGGTCTACCAATTTCACAAACAACTGGGCAACAAGCATTGCCTAATTCAATACTCATCAAGAATTCTCTCTTCTGCTTTCTGCCAAAAGAGAGTATTTTCTTTAAAAATCATATGTTTTCTTGCTCCTTAGGAAATCTAGTGTGTAAAGGCAAGTTTGAAGGTATTCCTCATTACGAAACATGGGTGATACATGGTTTTCCAAATCTGTGCAGAATTTGGAAGTTACTTTTGGTGACAAGCCTCTAGACAGATTCACCTCTAGACAGAAATTACCATCCCAACAGATGCCTGTTTCATAAAGCTCTGTATAAATAAAAATTTGAGGCTGTAAATGAACCTATATTCCAAACTTAACAACAGCGGCTGATATTCCTTCCGGTACTACCAACACAGCGCAGCTGGGATAGCACAGTCTGTCAGAGTATGTTAGGAATAATATATAAACCCTGTCTAAAACAATCTAGTGTGCATTGCTTACTAATTCTTAATATGCAGTGACAGCGTAAGCAATAAAAGCTCCAGAGCCAGCGTATGATGTGACTGCATACAGGGTATACTACCCTGGCGCTGGTGAAATTTAACTGTACTAGTGACACAGTATATGCAACTGAAAAAAGCCAGGGACATCCAGCACTTCTCTGAGACTTGGCTTCTGCATAGTGTTAAACCAACATAACTTAATTCAAAAGGATAAGCAACTATTAAGAAGGACACAAACTGTGTCCAAAGCAACAAAGCCACAGATGAGACATCCTCATCTTTGCAGAACAAAAAGCAGTAAAAACAAACAAACAAAACCCACACAACAACAACAACCCAAACCAACAAAACTCAGACCCAAATCCCCGACAGATATCTTCTATCTCTCTGTTTCGTTTCAGCTTAATGATACTGTTAACAATTGCAGGTCACCTCCTCTCCTTGCAAATGCATTCCCACCCGTACACAGCCCAAGCTCTGTGTATACCGTACTCACAGACTGTATGGCTGCATTTACCCAGTGAGAAAGATAAACAGGATTTGCTTCACAGTTTTGTTTTTATTTTTGCTCATTCTATTCAAGCATTTTGCTCTTGCTTGTTGTTTTACAAAGAGAACAGAACAGCAACTACTATACTTCCCCATGGTTTGAACAAAGCTGACAATAGATGAGTGTTGCTGCTTATCCTTTCCAGGCTGAAGGATCATTGGATCAGGAAAAGTAAGTTAGAATTAGACAGAGGTTCAAAGTCCAAAAAGCAGGACACACTGTATCTCGAATACCTGAGATAAAGAAGCCTTCCCCGCTGACAACCGGACTAATACCCCGTACAGCTAACAGGCGCCAGCACGTAGCATACAAAGGCAGTTAAACCTGACAATAAAGGGAGGAGAAGCTCCTCCATAGACATAAGGAGTGCACCAGAGAGGAAGAAAAAAGCATGGGTTTAATATCAGCATATTCTGATTTGCTCTTGGAAAATCCACACAATACCCCCATTACGCAATCCGATTTATCAGACAGCACAATGCAGACAAAATTGTTCTGACAGGAAGACAAAAGTTCCTTTAATCTTCGACTCTCCAAACAATTATGCTCTCTAATTAATACCTGAATCCAGTTATTTATGCACACAAACTTAAATTTTCTGCATCATGGAAGCACCCTCTTCCCATACACCTGGCTAGAACGAGCACACGCAGATACACCTCCAGCCATCAACCCTTCCCTCCGGGCTGGCCACAGCCACCACACACCCAACAGACCTTCTATAAAAGGATCTCTCTCTTTCATTCCATGGCTGTTCTCTAAAAATTCAGAATATTGCCCGTAAAGATTATTCTTCCTATCAGTTTGGCTTTTGGTAAAAGCAATACAGGTGAGACAAAAGATGCTGCCTCACAGGCCTAAGAATAGAAGAATTGTTCTTTTAGCTGTGTGATAAACAGGAAGAAATTATCTCAGTCATAAAATAAATGAAGTGACAGTAGTAATACCTCACACTAAACCAAAATTTACCTTGCCTACATTTTAGGACACTTCCCCTGTACCTAGGTAAGAGGTACACAGACAACTGACTGTGAAGTTCATGAGGTATTTTTCCTTTCCAGGAGGGATGGCTATTTCAGCCTGCTCTTCTTACTAAATGTAGAAAACCTACCTTCAGTGTAACCCTTGTTTCTCTTTCTGCCACCTCAGGATGTAAATTTTATACTGCTCTTGGAAAGCAACACGGGTTTTTGAGAGCTGCTCCTGTTCAGAAGCCTGCTATGGGATGCGGCATGTCTTCCAAGATCCGTGTTTGGCAGTGAGAGCATCCCCCTGCCTACATTTCCATCTCACATCTTCTTAGGCATTTTCCAGCATCCACCCAATGTGCATTAAACAGTGAGCAATTGAGAGTTCAAGCAAATGATATGGAGGAATGGATAATTAGCCCCTAGGAATGCATCCGGCTACAGTTATACTCCATGAAGGTTAGAGGCCCGATTCCTCCTCATTTAAATCTGATATTGAAGGACTTTATAGAGCTTTATCCAAGCTACTAATTTGCAATTTTACTGCAAACAATTTACAATCAAATGAAGTGAAAGCTAGAAGCAAAGAGTACATTAATGACTTAATTTTCCTTTTGCATTTCTCTTCATTTTATCTTCCAGTGAAGACCAATCTTAAAAATTGGATAATTGGCCAGTAAATAAAAGCAAACTTTTTTCTTTTAATTATTACTGCATAAAAGCTTAATTGCTGGTATGAACTACAGTGTTGTCTTCTGCTGAGGACAGTCCTGTATCACCAACCTCCAGCAACAGAAACTGGGAAAACATCACTATTTCTCAGACTGAAAATTCATGCTCTAACAAAGCAGTACAAAAAGTATCACAGCATCTGAACACAAAATTTAGCAGGCTAGCAATATCCAATTTGTACATTATATAGCCATGTAAACTATAAGAGGTTACTTAAAAATACAGTAACTATTCTGTCAAAAAGGAAGCGTGAATGTCAAAGTAGCTTTTGTAATACTCCACTGGAGCTTTATCTAACCAGGAGAGATCTAGGTGCAACTAAATCAGTGAATTATTTTTTTCTTAGGTTTAGAGGCAGTCTAAAGGCACCAACCTCAGTCCAGGGGAAGGAGCTAGGACCGACTGTTGTTTCACAGGACAGCGGCCAGTCTGAGGCTTGCTCCTAGAAGAGACACCCTGCTGTGTTTTGGACCAGGCTCTAATGCTGAGCTGACCTGCTGAGACAGTTGGAGAACTCACATTTTTATAAATAGTTCATTTTCCAGAGGTTTAGTGAGCTGAGCTGGCTCAAGGGGGTCAGTTAGCTGCAACACCCAGGAAGCAAGTGGCCAGGAGCAAGGCAGGTTTGCCTCTCCCAGTAGCAGAGAGCTGCTAAAACCTCAGGAGACACTGAGTCAGGCTAGTATCTCAAAAGCTGTTGGGGAAAGTGGGGGTGCTGCACTCATCTCAACTCTTCTATTCCCACATCTGCCATCTCACTTATTCTCACGCTTACCTGACACCTAGACCCCATTCAGATGCTTAAACCCCTTTGGCAGCAGTGAGCTCAAACCACATCTTCTGACCAGCTTAACCATCTCAGCAAACACCACCATAACACAGGACCAGACTGAACTGCTTTTCTTAAAGAAGCAATACGAAATTTTGCCCTAACTTAAACATCCATGGCTAGACAACAGCACAAATTCTGAACACCAAGCTACATGCTGCTGTTAGATAAAGAAAGAAATCTTCTGAAATAAGTGTAATGGCTGAAGAGACCTTCTACGCTCAAGATACCTTAGCCTGCACATCCTCAACACAATCTCTGTAGAGAAGAGGACTCAAGCACCTATACTTTCCAACTCATCTCTGTGCCCAGTCCTGTTTGTTTGCACAATGCCAGATGGGAAAGCAGGAAGCTGCTGTAGGAGCAGAAATCCCAGGTGCTGCTGAGGTGTTCAATGTCTGGGGTGGAACCCGCTGCTTTTGCCTCCAGGTATACCTGTACCGTGTTTGCTCATCATGAGCCCAAACAAAATGCACAGGAAGAACCTGCAGCTACAGAGCTTGATCCCAGCATGGAGGAACAAGTCTGAGTCTTGCTTAAGATGTGAAATTGCAATACGCTGAGACACATAATTAGGCAGAAAGCTGGGCCTGGCCCAACTTGGCTGAGTAAAGTAAATCAATATGCCATCAAGGAGAGTAATGCGGCAAGGTAAAAAGAAGTTTGGTTTGCAGAACACACGCTCTCCAATGGTTTGAAAACAGAAAGAATGCTTTCTTCTTCTAGCTAAGCAAACATAGCACAAAGCATTCCTCTGAGCCAGAAGTGTATGACAGAAACCCAAGGTGCAATAAGCAGTTTCCCGTAAGTGTCCTCCTAGGCTGACAAAAGAGGCAGCAAGAACCTGTACAGCTGAGTCAAACATGAGTACCCGCAAAGAAAACAGTTTCAGCCCAGGTCTTGCTGGGCTGAGAAAAAGAAGGAAGAACTAAATTCGGATAACTTGAGCAGGACATTAAACATTACACCAGTGAACAAAGGAACAGACATCAATTCCAACATCCAAATACCTGTCAAATAGGTCAAATTATCTTCAGGACTGAATCATGGAACAGTTTGGGTTGGAAGGGACCTTAAAGATCATCTCTTCCAACCCCTCTGCCATGGGCAGGGACATCTTACACTAGGTCAGGTTGCTCAACACCCTGTCCAGCCTGACCTTGAACACTTCCAATGAAGGTCCATCCACAACTTCTCTGGGCAACTTGTTCCAGTGTCTCACCACCCTCATCATAAAAAATGCCTTCCTTATGTCGAATCGAAATCTACCCTCTTTCAGTTTAAAACTGTTGCCCCTTGTCCTGTCGCTACAGGCCTTGGTAAAAAGTCTCTCTTCATCTTTCTTATAAGCCCCCTTTATATATCGCACTAATGATCTCACTGGAAAATGCTATGAGGAATAGGCTAAGGAAATGCAGACTGGGAAAATACCCCAAATGCCTACGAGAAAAGACAAACGCTACACCGGGACTTAGGAAGACAGAAATTTCAACTAGAGATAAAAAGAAGATACATCTTGAAAAGCGTAAGCAAATTTATCGGATAGAAATTAAGGAAATGGATGTATTGCTCTATCATCTCATATTCTGCAGGATCATTCACCCTTGTACAAAAAGAGCAAAGGGAACTTAAGTTGCAATAAGGCTATCAGCACTTGTACAATTACGCAGGGCTGCATGAGGTGCATGCCCTTGAGCTGAGGCCTGTGCCCTCCTAAAAAGGAGCACTCGGGGAGGCAGTGATGCTGATTGTTAGTTCTCACCACAGAATACTTGGTGGTGAGAGCAAAATGCAGTTGCAGTTTTAAATCAGCCTTTGCACTCTGCTACCCACCTTGGAGCTGCTTCGTGGTGGTCCAGCCTTCCAGCACAAGGCAGAGGACCTGAAAGATGCCAACTGCTGGTGGCCCAGCGCTCATTACAGCAGTCACAGGCTACCATAGGTTTTCCTCAGGTGCAGAGATTACCCAGATACTCTTCTCTTCCCGCCTTCCCTTCCTTGCAATCACCTTTGTATGCACAACCGCTAACCTAAAAGCTTTCCACTACCCAATAAACAATCATTTCTCTGTGCTAATGTGTCTTAAGAGTTTAAATTAGCTAACTTGCATTTTGGCACCAGAGCAGGGCAAAACATTTTCAGAACTGACCTGCGAAAGGTATTTGTGAAACACAAATTTGCCAACCGCTTTGGCAACAAATTACCAAATGAGAGATTAGGCTGCACAGGCAGAGGCACAAGCAGGAGAGGTACATATACATACAAGGAAAGGATCATTTTAGGACTATGCATTCAGTGCCAATCATCTTCATGTGGGAAAACAATAGAAGGATTCACAGGGCAGACATCCAAAGACCCCAAGAGACCTAAAATGAAGAGGACATAAAAACAGCTTACATAAAAACTTGAATTTTTCAAATTCAAATATTTGAAGATGTGAAGCTAGGAATTTTGTGGGTTAAAATAAAGAGAAAGATCTAAGCATAACAGGAAGAAATTAAGAAAAATCAGACCATTGGGATAAAGACGCTTCACGGTAAAATTTAATAGGCAGTGGAATTGTTTCCCAAAGCAAGCAGCTGAAGTTTGAAAAACCTTGGCTTTAAAAGTGCATCACAAAAAATATCAGAATAGCAATTTAGATTCGAAACTTGGAAAACACATAAGGCTGTAAATCATTGAGAATAGAAGCTTACATGCTTTTAAAGTCCTCCGCAAGGAAGCATCTCACAGAGAATATGGTATGAGATAGAAACACGGGTCTAAAGCTTTTCCCACTTGCAGTATGCAACACTCTCTCCTTCCCCCGCCAAGCCAACATCGACTATTTCGACCATGCAACAAAGTGGGACATGTTCTAGCGATGTGCAATTACTCTTTGGAATGCAAGCAGTACTTCCGACACACTGCTGTAATCTCAACGGTGGCCTCTAATGGAGTTGTCTACTTATTCCCATTTCCATTGGGGTGGCAGCCTGGGATGCAACTCCACTGTCAGTCTGGACTAGACTGTTCCCCTGAGACCCCAGAACCATTCAGCGTGTTGAAAAAGTCATTTTAAGAAACACAGAAACATGAGTGCTTTATCCCTACTTGACTCCATGCCAAGGGAGTTGCACAAAAACCTCAGGATGTTTCAGTGCTAAATATCATGTAACAGCTACTTTTCTCATTTAAAATCCTCCATTGTTAAAAACAAACAAACAAACAAACAAAAAACCCTCCTGAGAATTAGAAAATCTTCACTCCGATAGTCCAGAAACTGCCACAACATAATAAGACTTCTCAGTTTCTTTATCTTCCTCTCCTACGATCTTCAAGCAAACTTGGTTTCTTTTCTCCTTGTTTCTTACGTAATGGTATAGTCAGACCTGTTCCCTTCTGAACCACTATTCTATGTCATTAAGAACAGCTCTCTGCTATTGTAAGCACCAACATCCTTTTATCCCTTCATTAATTTAAATATATTCTAAAAGGCACTTAGCTCTCTACTGGGACTCCAAAACAACCGCTCTATTAGGGGAGTCCTATACAAGCTTCACTTTCTAAGTGCAAGACAACTGTCGCACTCATTCCTGGAAGCATCAATACTGGTGGATGTTTCTGCTGGGAGGCAAAAATACCGACCTTCTCTAGGAAGAGCCCATCTCTCATGACTCATTTTTGGAAGAGATCTCACAGGTCTAGTGACATTGAAGTCCCCAAGGGCCATACAAAAAGCCAAACACATTTATTTTTTTAATGGAAGCCTGAAAAGGTTTCTGGAAAGTAAAGTAGTGTCACTTACAGAATATAGCCAGAAGTTCTCAGCCAAAGATCTCCAAGGACTTTAAAGAAATACCAGTATCATTATCCTCATTTTACAGATGGAAAAGCAAAAACATGATAAGGTAATGCCAATGTCAGGGTCGTCAATTCAACTCAGATTTCCTGGGATTGGTCACTGAGACACAAATCCATTCTTTATCCAAATTTATTATAACATGTAATGAAATAGATTGCAGAGAACTTGGCCTTGTTCTGAAAACATAAAAATTCTTGTAACATTGGTTTTGTCTGTACAAAAATCAAGATTATATGCACTGCTCTCCTTATTCTCTGTCTAATTTTGACTGAAGAGTGGCTAGAGAGAAAAAGTGAGCTTAGCAAAATGAAGCACATTACTTAAGGCTTGCACAATATAACCATACTTTAAATTCTAGGGTGAAATTTCTGATCCAACTGATGTTCATACTGATTTCAGTGGGGAAAGGTTTTCACCCTGTAATGTGTGGTAAAAGGGAAGAAAGATAACTTTGTAAAGGCACTTTAAAGAAGTACTACATTCAAAGGAGAGGAAAAGTTAAGTCAATGAAGTATTTCATGTAAACTCAATGAGCTCATTTCCCAGATGAGCCAGATATCTGCTGAGCTTGCCTTAAAGGGCAAAAAGCAAGGATGGCTTCACCTTCTAAATGTGGCCTGGGGCACAGTTAGGATGATTTACCTTAAGACAGTTTAAATGCTCTTGGCTTATTCTGACTGAAGATCACGTCTCCTGACAGCCAAAGATACTGAGGGACTGAGGTTAGGTCAGAACCCGGCCCCAAGACTCCAGAATAAAATAGAAAAGGCACATCACAAACAGCTGAAAAGGACAACAGCCTTCATCTCAAAAAGCTATCAAAGAACAGCTTTGCTAAATAAGAGGGGGGCAGTAACAGTAATTAAAAAGAGTATATTAATTGAAAGGTTGACATTTTCTTGCACACTACCTGACACCTACAAGCAAATAATTACAAGGAAGCATAAGTAAAAAGTGATAGCCTGATATAAGCAATGGTAACAACCTTGTAGGTGAGAAAAGTTTTCAAGAAAAGACTTCAAGAACTTATGGCAGACAAAGAGATGCTTAAAGACTGGAAAGACGCAGATACACAGAGTAGGAAAAGGAGAATAGAGAGAATCAGATTTCAGGGTACCTACCTGTAATTGCTGGCAAGGATAGAGAACAACAAAGCTTTAATCTACAGACATGGAGAAGACAGCAAGGTGATCAGTAGCAGTCAACACAAATGACATCAATCCAAACTCCTATGACATTACTAGAAAACCCACCAATGATGCCCTAACCTACCTCATGCAACACTTTCATAGTGAACCAAAGGGAATATGAGTAACATAAAGCAGGCACATTCCTAGTTGAAAAACTGTATTTGAAGGATAACTATCACTAGCTTGTTGTCTTACTGAGACTCATAGTGTACATACAGTCATTTCATCAATGCCTTGGATGATGTAATACACTTGCTGCGTTTGCAGACCATGTAAAGTTGCAAAGGGCAAAAACTGCTGGAGAACAGGATTAGAATCCCAAACAATCCTAAGAAAATGGAAAAGTGGTCTGAAATAAATAGGATGTGCCTCAGTAAAGACAAACGCTAAGTGTTATACTTCAGATCTTGTCAGCGAGCTGAAGGTCACAACAATCAACTGCACAAATACTGGATGCAAAATGACCGGCTAGGAGACAGAAGAGGTCCTGGGGGGCTAAAATGACTCAGAAATCAAACATCAATCAACAACGTCACACTGCTGGGAGAAGAAAATAAACCCCCCCAAAGACTACAGCCCTAAGAGCCTAACAAAGCCTCCTCTGAAGTAGTTTGTTCAGTTTAGGACTCTACATTTCAAAAAATCCACTGACTGTACACCACTTAGAAGTGAGAAGACAAGGATGAGCAATGTCTGGATAGAAGACCCTTTGAGCAAACACTGAAAGAAGGGGAGGTGCTCTATCTGAGGAAGACAGAGACTGAGAAATCAGGTAACATGCATATAACATGTATATGAAGTGTTGCTGCAAAGAGGAAGTAAAATGACCTCCATGTTCAGGGGTATAAGAAACCACCAGTGAATTAAATATGCTGCTTAGGGATATTGCTTAATTTCCATGGAAATCTCTTTGAAAAGGTTAGATAAACATTGGTAGCAATGTTTGAGGTACAGCTGAACTGCCCTGGAGATGGGGGTTAAACAGATAATTTTGAAGTCCCTACTTTACGTGATTTTTATGATTTACAGTACTTTTTAGAACACTGCATATGATTCACTCACTAGACATATGTGTCATTTACAAATGACTATTTTCAATGTGTTTTCTCTCTTTAGAAAACACAGCAATTTTCTTGACTCTGGTTTGTGATATTCCCCCCACAGTTTCTATCTACAGAAGCATTTATTTTAGAACTTTGCACATCAGACATGCACATTTGAACCGTATGCAGTATTCATGACACTATCCTGGCTGAGTAAGGCATGGCGCCAATGATACTCTGAGAGCGTAGGCAAGGGAGAAACAGAAGGGAGCACAGTCAGCAGTGCTTGTGGAGGGAGGGGAATGTAGGCTGGGAAGAGAAAAGCAAAAGGAAAGGACCCAGGGCTAGCCAGAACAGATCAGAAAGTAAGAATTTCAAAGTTAGGGCAGCACTCCAAATCGAAAGAAAAGTGATCTGTCTTGTTAAAACACCCCACTGAGCATGCTGTTGTGCCTTTCCATGTTTTTTTCTCCCCTCCTCCCCCCAGATAACTGGAGTACAGGAAAGTTTATACTTTCTGTACTGGAGTACAGAAAAGTTTATACTTTTTCTGCTTATTGAACAGGATCTTAAAATTGTGTGAGGTGGAGGCGGGACTGATGCTGAGCTGTCAAAGAAACTGGAAAACAGAAATAAACGAACGTGAGCTTTATTGGGAACTGAAGTCAGAGTGGCTTTTGAAGTTTGTACTTTTTGTAATGGGCTGCAAACAGGAGCTTAGATGGAAACCAACACTTTGTTTAGAACTTCTTTTCTGATGGTAGATATCCCATGCCTTATACTTTCCTAAGCGAATGGTGGCAGAAGACCATGAAAAGATTAAAATTTCCACTCCCTTCTTAGGCACTTGGCAACTCTGCCTCCCAATATACTCTTCTTATTTAATTACCACTTCAAACAAAACTGCTTTACATCCACAGTCAATGCTTTGCTTTCCAACAGGCAGAACAACATTGTAAAGAAGATTTAAGGCGCATCATTTTAACAGCCGTAGGAAGAGAATACAATATCCTTAGCAGAAAGGCACAGAAGAAACAATGGAGGTATGACAGGTTGCTTAAAAAGGGAGGGTGGGGGAGTTAGAGAAATTATTAGTAAGGACATCAAAAGAAGGAAGGGCACAGAGAAGTGAAAGGATGTGGATCTTGTCCCTTCAGCTTTCACGATGAACATTGAAGGGGTATGATCTAGAACACCCCTTAAATTGATGCTAACATTTTATTCAGACAGCCACAACACTTGAAGTACTGCAGCTACCAAACTGGAAACACAGAACGCAAGGCACTTGCCATCATTTGCTATTTTACTTAGTAAGCAGCAGCTACTACCTTATCTGCCCATCATTTTCCCCTATTGCGCTGCTGTTGCAAGGTCCCACCAATGCTACCATTACTCCAAAGGAACAGAAAGGGCCTTAGGCCGTTTCTATCATTTGTACCACTGTATGAGTAAAATCAGTGGAGGTTGATTTGATACAGCTAATGCATCAGCAGGCACAAGAGCCGTCTCTGCACTATACCACCTGCCACTGTTGTTTCGTCTGAAGCACTAAATGGATGTATTATGAGAAGGAGCCACAAAATCACCTGAGATGAGCAGATATAGAAAACCTTTTTTCCGAAGTAAATTTTCTTATACTGAAAAGTGGCAAATTTTGCCTTGATGTAATAATACATGGATTGAGTTGGGATGGTATTTTGCTGCCTGTTTAAATTTGCATCTCTGCAACAGATGGAACAGAATAGTTGTAGCCATAGGCCAAACTCTGAGAATTATTCTAGTGTAGGCAATAAGAATGATCACAAACGGTAAAATGAAGCAAAAGTTCAAATTTAACTCATCAATACATTATTCTCCTCCTTGCCACAGAAAACTTGGCAATAACTACTCCCTGCTTGTGATCCTTTCTGAATGCAGCCAAAGACTCAGTGTGGGAGTTCCAAAAGCCATCTAAGGGACTTCAGAGCATAGGTGGGCAGGAATTCTCATATTCCTACTCCACAAAGAATACCAACCTTTGGAACATAGCTAGGGAACATTTGTTCCCTGAAGGAATAAAAATTTAAATTATCTGTGTTTCCTACCAAACAGGAATTTCAGGATTTCCTGTCAAGTCAGTCAATGCTGCTAGACTACTCTATAGCTGAGGAGTGTAGGAACTGAAGCACTGACGAGCTGCAAGCTTAGCAGCTCCAGGAATTCAGGCTCATGAGGTGTCACAAGTCAGAAACGCAGAAGTTTCAGCTGCCAACCAGCTGGTGCACAACCAAAGAACCTGAGATTTGGGGGAAATGACAACTCACCATACTGCCCTTACAAGCCTAAGCAGATAAGGAACCAACTCACATGAGTTTTACAAAAGTGCACCTGGATTTTTTTTTAAAAAAAAAAAAAAAAAAAATTCAGACTTACAAATTGATTCTGAATGAAATCTGTGATCCTATGTCACTTAGGTAATTTAGAAAATCCTTCCCTCCTATAACTAGTATGAAAAAACACCTCCAAAGAAAGATTAATATAGAAGGGTAAGTTCATCTCTACATGCAACATAGTTCAGTTATACTTACCAGGTTTCTTTTTGTAACAATATATGATGGTTCCAAAAGGAATTGCAACCCATTGACAGCTCTTTAGTCCTAAGAGAAGCAAGGGAAGTCTAGCATCACAATATGAAGCTTATCTGGGCCGTTAGGTGCTTCCCAGAGTGCAATAGTACAGTACATTTTTGGGATGCTTAGTGCTAACACCTCCTTGCACTTTACAGTCTTTTCAAGTTCTACACAAGACTATAAGGTCTACAGGCAATTCATCTCCATTTTGCTTATTATTATTACATAACTTGTGAAAATCCATAAATTAAGTGTGGGATCCAGCCAAGAAACATGTCATGGCTGGTCACCTCTGAGTGGGAATAAAAGTATGAATATTTGGGTGCTGCCTTAAGAGAATTAGAAATCTTGCAAAAAGAATTTAGAAAAATGTTTTACATAGTTTTTTATTCTTTTCCTCCTCAGGAGCAATACCCCAATGGATAAGAAGCTACACATCCCTATCAACACTTAGCTGCAAAGCCATGCAAATATTTAAACTGAGTTGGAAATCCCTGGAAGGCAAAACACCTTTTCAACGTCTCAAAAATTTTATTAAATTACAGCTTTCTACACTACAATCTTCTCACCTAGCATAGAAAATGGTAGGTAAGGTACCAGATTAAATCAGTTGCACAGCCACAAGGCATAGTGCAATAAAGAATCCATTATCCAAATCATTTTATACCTAAGCAAACAGAAAACGTAAAGACATTTATGTTAGCATCTGATGCGAATGTAAACCCTGCGTTACTGATGGGGAAATGATAGTACAGCTGTCCATTCTGTGTGTGATTGCAATACCGGGCCACCCATTTATCAAACTGTCTCTTTTATTTAAAAATGTATTAAATATGTGCATGAGCTCTGCATTATACGGTAGCAACCGTAGAAAGCCAAGAAACATTCTTCTACTATTTGTTATCTGCCACCAATGCAAAATTGGGGGCTGAGAAGTTATTATAAATCATATTTTTTCACTGAGTTTCTACACAAAGCCTATATGTTTCTCTTAGAAATGTTTATTATTCCAGAGTTGATCACACAATGCAATCCAGATGATAACCATACTTAGGATTTCATTGTTCCACCCCCCCTCCACCCCTCAGTCCCCCATTTTCAGCTCATCTGGACATTTTTTTAGATGTGGAAATTCTCTGGCTCAAGGACATTTATACGAGGTATAAGAAGATGAACCAAAATGGGCCAAATTTTACTTACTATATTCATGAGCATATTTCAGCTGAAATGAGTCAGACTGCCTCTTAAACAGATCCCATCATCCATGAAATCTACATGCAGCAAACTGAAAACTAAAATGGAAGATGGAGTGAAACCAAAGAACATCCTTTGGTCCATAGTTGGACCATCTGGTGGCAACTTCCCCGATGTCAGCTTATTACCAGACACCTTCATGGATGGACTACCAGTGACTCCACACTGCATGTGCTCCTTCCACATCAGTGCGTGAACAGCAATTCCCCACCTAATACCAGGGGACACCAAGATAACTAGCGCTATGACACAAATGAACATAAAGCAGTGCTCCCCCCGTCACTTGGGTATATGAGATAATTCACAGCTTTTTTCTTAAAAGGAGAACAGGTCTTGTCCAAATACTGTCCAAATCTCAATTTGGAAGACGGCATTCTGCCTTTCTAAGATTAAGTTCGTCGTCAAGCAAAGAAGTTAAATAGAAAAAAAAAAAAGAAAAAGAAAGTATTTCCCATCAAAGTCGTTAAATTAGATGGATATGAAATTCTGCGGACCACTGTGAATGAATTTGTGAATGAATACATAGCTGGCATAATTTACCATCATACCCCCTACGTTAATAAAAGATTATAACATCTACTGCCATGTCAGGTCACATTCAAGATAGTTGATGACTGCTCAAGAACACTTAAAATGCAAGAAAAAGACAGCCCTATCAAAATGAAAACAGCCCTTTAAGAACATTATTTCAGTGCTTCTCAATTTCTATTATCAACTCAGCTGGTGAGAAGCGAGATACCAAAGTAATTTCCCTTTTTTGTATATAATGACAACAGTTGATTTTTTTTTCTTTTTTAATGGAAACCACTGTATTATTCATTTTGTTTCCATTTTTATTCCAAGAAGATCTGTGTTTGTAAACAGCCACTGAAATGACAACCAATGCATGCATTAAAAAGACTAAAGGCTAAATAAAAAACCAGCATAGGTTTTCTCACCCATATAGCACACAACTGAGCTCTCTCATCTCACCATGGTTAGAAGTTCCTTTCAAAAAATAAAGCTAAACAGAACCACACCTTTCATTTTCACAACTCCGTAATAATGATACCTCATAGAAATAATAGTCTGCTATGGTCTTGCAGCAAGTATTTTTATAATAGACTATCCAGTTAGAAGTGATATAATTTGACTGGAGAACAGTATACGTAATGCCTGCGTTAAGAATAGGAAAGTAATATGAATGAATACAGTCCTGTAAGTCTGACCCTCAGGAGTATGGGAGAATTTAGAACAAATCTTGAAAGGAAGGTTAATGAGTGACACGGACATAAAGGCAAAATGGCCTAAAATTCAAAGAGTTCTCCAGGCTGACATGGTAAGATAATCCATGTTTTAGACAAAGACAAAAGAAATTCAATCAGTCTCATATAGCTGGACTTCAGTAAAGCATTTCCAGTTTGTCAATTTAGAAAGTAGTAGCTTGTGGGAAGGCAGCTGGGTGAAGGAAAAACAGCAACAAGAAGTATTAAGGGGAAGAACGTCAGACAGCAGGGAGCTTGGCTACTGGAGTTTTTCAAGGATAAATCTAGTTTAGCATTTTCTTTAATAACCTTGGCATAAACAAGTGGGCTAATGTGAGTCAGCAATGCGGGGTGTCATTGCCAACATAGAGGAGGATTGCAATAACTACTCCAAAAGAAATGGATTTCTTTGGTGACAGGAACAACAGAAATGTGAAATGAGTCCCACATGAAGAAAAAAATATTGTGATTCTGCACTTGGGAGCTAACTGCAAAAACTCCTGCAATAAGCTGAGAGCTCATCAATAAGAAATTACTAAGGTAGAGAATGTATGGCCTGTAAGATTCAGCTATGAAAGAGACAAATGTAATGTTAGGAAGCATCAATCAAGGCACTTTCAGTAGATAGAAAAGTATTAATGCTACTGTACAAGGGCTTTCTTTCAAAAACTGCACGTGATAATGTCTTCAACGTTCAAGTCAGAGATTCACAAACCAGAACGGGGCAGAGAAGTTCTGCCACAACAATCCAGAAGTGCTATCTTACAAGAGAAGGACAGAGAAGCTGAGATGTTTAGCTTGATAGACACTGGGATGTTATCCGTAATTACAGTGGGGTAAACAGGCAGGAAAAAAAGCTGACACAAGAATAAAAGAGGTATAAACTGGCCATTAGGCTGAAATTTAGCAGCAGTTTCTCAGGTATTAGGACAATTTGGTTGCAGAAGAGCCAATCAGAGCATCTGAAGCTAAGAAACCCAACCCACACTGCGGGGTACAAGACGCAGTACCCCCTGCCACTCCATACCACCAAGGAGGGCTAAGATTAAAATGCATTTTATGCACTGATGATGCCTGCCAGTGCTGCAGTGACAGGGAGCAAAAGGAGGAGAAAGTGTTCAAGGTGTCTTATCCATTAGAAAACAGAGTCACTACATTAATGGTGGTGCTTGATATAATATAGCCTGCAACAGCAAGGGACTCAAGCTGACACTTTCAATTGTATGCGCATGAATGTGCTGGCCTGCATTTGTTTATAAATAAAGTAAATAATAACAATATCCATAGAATACCAGAGAAGCAAGCAAAGCCTGCAATTTTATTTACTTTATCACATTTCAGGAATCAAAAGCAGTAAAAAGCAATTTAGAAGAGATTAGTGGGTGCTAATGCTTTCACTGCATTGGAGGACATTCTCACAGGAACACTGACAGGGTGTCTTGGGGAATGACACTGATAAACAAAGATGGAGTAGTGAATCAAAAGACATGCAGACCTTCTCTAGAAGCATTCCAGGATGATGAAATGAATGACTTCTGTGTATAATGTCTGAAGTGATTTTTTCCAAAGTGTACTTATTCCTATAAAATCCAAGGCACTAATGAGAACAGAGGTAACAGACCTTCCCCTATCAGTACAGTTGACTAAGCATGGCACGCACAATGCTATCCGGCTAGGATGCCTGGTTTAAAAACGTTACAGCAAACAAATTAATAAACTATCACGGTCTTAATAACATACATCTGGCCATTAACGTTAAATATTTTTACGAGTTAAACTTTGTTAAGGAAAATAGCTTCATGCTGTCCATACTAAATACTTCACACTGTCGATGCTAAATATAGCACTAACATGTCTGTCCCCCCTCTACTCACTGTTAACAAGAAGTACTTAGGAGTCATACAGCACCTCTTACGATCAACTGGCATCAAATCCAGGTTGACTCTAATAGCACGCAAGCGACTATGCTGGGGATGGGTGGGTTTGCTTTGCTTCTCCTGAAGGGGAGTTTCTGGCAGCCGGTAACTACTCATGCAGATGTAGATTTGCCACATAGGATTAAAAAAAGGTGAAGGAAAATTGAAGGAAAAGAAAAGAAGTAAGTAATTTTCCTGAAAAGACATTTAACATTGACAGAAAATTCCAGTGTGTGTTTAGTTCAGTTTGTCTGGGCCTGACATCACGATTGCACCTATGCAGAGCAGCTCGTTCCCCAAACCCCCTCCAGGCCTGACCGCTCAGCAGTATTACGGCTTTGACAGTTGAGGGAGACTGTCTCAAGAAAGTACTATTAATTTCTGAGGTGAAATACCAGAGATTGACACTCATGGTTATTTCGCACAATAAGTCCGTTCAATAGCACTCAGGGACAAGCCAAACAAAAATGAGGTTGGGCCTCTTGAGTACACATATAGGGAAGATTACAATGAACCACCATTTTGCACATCAAACACAAACCACACCTCGCTGTGTGAATGTGTTTCTGGGATTACCGGGGGGTCTGAGATTCCCTGGATGCACGCAGGGACAGGAGAAGGGACTGAAGGGACAATTAGCCTTCTTTCCATTGAACAGCTTCCATGGCTCATGCAAATCAATTTAACATGGCTGTTATGCTGCAGAAAAAAAATCCCAAACAAAATCCAGCACTGCTGAAACTTGATGCCTGCACAATACACGCTCTCCTGGGTAATCTGCAGCATCCAGGCATTGCCACCGCATGAATCCCATCCCTGCAAAGGGAGGTTAATACACATCAGTGAGAGAAAGAATATTCTTTTCTTTCTCAAAGCTCTGGCTGGGACATGATGCAAAACAGCAGCTCTCTTACCTTACCTAGCAGGAAAGTTCCCCACATCGCTATGAAAAACCACTCTCTAAGCATATGTTAACTCATTCAGCATCACTGCACTAGGCCCCCTTTCTGAGCCCTGCGGGAATCAGGCAATTATGCCACCCCACCATTTTATTCTGAAGCTAGCAGAGCCATGTGGGGTACAAGCTAAGACATGTGGGGTATGGCTCAGACAGCTTTCTGAAATGTAGTGGGAGCTGCTGTTGCCCTGGGATTCCTGCAGCACTGCTGAACAGGTGGGCCACGAGGCCGCTGCTTCAGACAGCTGAAAGATGCCATCAAACAGCTGACTTGCCGCATCTTACTCCCGTGGCAGAGCTGAACCCTGAGGTCAGCAGGAACCAGGAGACTTCCTAACCCCGGAGGCAAGAATTTGCCACTGTGATGAGGAGGGGCTGTTGGGTCAAAGCAACCATCATCAGATGCCGAGGTCAACAGGGGCTAAAAGACTGCATGGGACACACAAGGAAGATTTTGTTTGTCTTCATTTGCCTGAAGTAGGCAAGGATTTACCAAGGGGAGCTCAGAGTTTTAAAGTTTTTCCCTTGTCCCTTGAACATACTGCTGGCAGCCTGCACAGCCCAGCGCGCTCCAGGGCACAGCAGCTTCTCCCGAGCTCCTTCAAAGACAAAGAAGCGCGGCACTACCGGGTGGTAGACAGGGGCATGCATGTCTTATTCCAGCTGTACAACTGCCACTGCAGGACATGCCCCCAACCCATGATGTGGCCTGAGAGTTCAATGACCCCTCACACCTTTTTTGTCCGAGCACTCTTTCATCAGTGTTACAAAAGCCCAGCCAACTGTGGGGGACAAAGCTGAACTCTGAGACTTTGCAGAAGGTCCTGGATTCACATTAACCTCCTCATGATTATCCACATTATTCAATACACAAAAAACATGCTTTCTTTTTAAATCTATGGCCTGGGGATGTCTGCATTTTGAAATTTGTAAATGAACATAAGAAAAGCTAATTAAAATGAGGAGAAATGTGAGGCAGTTAAGACCAAGGTAAAGTGTATCACAGAGCAAGTGAAAGAGCAAGAGCTTTACGGAAATGTTGCATTTACTTAGTGAACAATTTACACACTGCAGACTTAAAAGTGTTTTTCTTGTGTGTATGTAATGTTAGTCTAATGCATGAATAACCACAGAACTGGTTTCCTTTTATTTCTTGTCTTTAAATTGGTGCATCCCATCTTTAAACCACACCGAACTGATTTCCCCCCCCGCCAAGGTATGCAGTCCACTGACTGCAACTACCTTGGAATCATACCTATACGCTATTGGAAAATGTTTTGTGGACCTATATGGAAGACCCAAGAAGTGTAAGGAAATCTGGGATTTGAGATTAAGCTGGCAGAATTTTCCAGTTCATCTGCTGGTATATAAAACTTCATTTATCTTCTGAAAAAAAAGACCAATTTCCCATTCTCAGATAGCATGGCTGCAAACAAATGCTGTCCCTCTGCAGCTGTTGATCGCAGAGACTGCTGCAACCAGATTTCCAGTTGCACAGCCAGATGGCTCTGAGGGAGCTGCCCCAACGCTGAACCAATATGGGCTGGGAGAAAGGAGTAGTATTAGAGGAGAAAACCTAAAGGTTGCTTCAGAAGGAATTTCACCTGAAGTAGCCTCTCTGGCTACAGTTCTGTTTCTCAGCTGAGAAAAGGAAGACGGAATGAGGGGACATGACCATGCAAGTCCATGAGGACCAACCCTGCCTGTGGAAGTCCAGGACAACAGGAGCCTTTTCCAAAGCTTAGGCAGCAGCATATCACCACCTCAAGTCCCTTCCTTCACAGGACAAAGAAAGACTTCCTCACTAACATACAAAATGTCACGACTTCAAGTGAGCAGCCAACTACCGCAGTGCTGGTAGAACTGGACTTTGCTATAAAGGAGGAGGCAATGTGCCAGCTCATACAGCCTGACAACTCAAGGACAATTTCTGCTGGATTTGATCAGCTGAGGTTCACAGATGGGCCACATGACACGTTGCCACTTACCAACCAACAAAAGGGTTATTTCTTCCTGCTGATTTAAAGCCTAGATGATCCCTCTGGAAGATTCATCAGCAGTAATACTGAAGGAGTCTAAAACAAAGCTCGGCCTCCCTCCTTCAGTGAGAAAGGGAATTTCTTCTCCCAAGATTGCTATGATGTTCCACTGTCATTCAGGAAACCCAGATTCTCTGGCTTTGACTGGTCATTTGGCAAGGAGACATGAGTTGTTTAATTATCTCCCAAGGAGCAGCAAAATGACAGTGGAGCATGCATTTGGAAGGCTGAAAGGCAGCACCTAATGACAAGTCTGTAAGCTGCTGAGCAAAATCTGCTTCCTGTGATAACTGCTTGCTGCTTTTTGAACATTATCTGTGAAGTCAGAGACTGATTTTCACCCACAGAGGCAAAGACAAGGAGGACAGTAATTGCGTAAGTACTGTTGCAGATTCTCCTTACCCTGGACACAGGGGAGGACTTGCTAAAAGGCAATGCACAAACCAGTAAGACATGCAGTGCTGTTATCCATCAAACTAGCCTGTACCCAAGAAGACTCGAAAGGACAGCAGCATCAGTGCAAGCAATTTCAAAAGCCTGCATTGCCTTGCATTATGAATGCCAGCCTAAAATCAGGTCAGTTTTTGTCTGCAATAAACAACTATTTTACTAGACTGTCAGATGTCAGAAAACTCCTCTCAGATTACAGGGTTTTATTAGACGGGTGCGTAACAATTGAAATGTACCAAGGCTTAATACAAAGACCTTGGTCTCTGCTTCTGTGACAGCTGAATCCAGGGAACTTTCATAAGTTTTGGTCCAAATGTCACATATGCACTGCAATAAAACAATCTCTGTTTCTCTAACAGCACCTTGCACTCCAGTGTCTTCAGCTGGGGATATATAATATCAGTTTTACAGGATGTAGAAAGTGAAAGAACAGAATGACCAGCGCTGATGCTGACTTTCCCTTCAGAGGCTGCTAAGGTAAAGATTTGCAGGGTGTGGTAATGCTCCAAACCCAATTTTGATCCTTTCACGCCACTGCAGTGACACAGAAGTCTTCGAGCGTCAGTTCTAGCATACTCTTCAACTCTTCCCATGACCAAGGCTCCCATGTTCAGAATAGGAGACAGCTGCTAGCAAGCTGGCAGAGAATTGACACAGGGTGACTGCAGTGTCTGCTCTGCCCCGCAGAAAAGTATCATTTTCAGTCCAACCAAAAACATTGAATCAGGCTGTTATCAATGAAAAATACAATGGTGTGTGACATCAAGTAAAATAATGGCACAAGTCCTTGGATTGCACTACTGCGTCTGCTTAAAACAGCAAACGTAGAAGCTATGAATCCAGCAATAAGGACAGGACTGTAATTCTACGAAGGCCAGGTGAAGGGCAGGTTATGGACAACAAGGAGCAATCCAATTTGGTTACACTAGCTAAGGTAAAATTTACAATGGCTATCAATCCTCATTCTTTAAGGCATAAACTGAGCACCATCTGGGGGCAGAAAGAAATTTCCCTCTGTGGTACACTATAACACAATTGGCTGCGTGTATTTCTTCCTCTGAATCATCACATATTGGTTACTGTCAGAGACAGGATACAAGATTGTACGGATCACTGGTCTGTTCCAGAGCAGCAGTTTCCATGTTGTTCATTTTCTTCACAGTCCTTACAGATTACAATAATGTTATTAATACTGCAGCAGTCATTTTCCCAATATACAGTAATAGTTTCTCTAATTCTGAAACAAACACCGATAGCAACTTAAATGATTTCAACAACTAATCAAAAGCACTAGTCTACATTTTTATGGGGTCTGAGTGATTTACTAGTTCTGTTTTGGAAAACAAATCTCACAATCTAATTACTTGTGTTTTTAAATTACACATCAAGCATATTATCTAGCATTCAATTTAACAATAGCAATAGTATGAAGAAAAAGCACCAATGATGTTTCAAAAAGTAATTTAGAATTCAGCTTTGAATTTATTTTAAAGATGTAAGTATTGTCTTCCTGACTGAGATTTATTAACACTCCCCTTTTCCATTATCTGAACACCTCACTTGCCCTAAAGCACATCTGTAAAGACAGTGAGAGACTGCATGCGTTTTCTATATCCATAAATTACAGATGTTGCTCTGAGCTACTCATCTATCAAGACAATTTTCCATAAGAGTAAGACCAACCTGCAAAGTATCCGTCTAATAGAGAATATGGAAAATAATTAGTAAGAGCACACAGTCTGCAGACCTAATTTGTTTTACTGGGACATTCTCTAGCCAAAGCTTTATAATAGGGTGTGACAGAACACAGGGAAGCAATTCAAAGCCCAAACAACACTTCTGGGTATCAAAACAAAGACCTTGATGCATCAGTAACATGCTGTTGTGTACACACACTGCTATAACAAACTCAGTAAAGAGGATATGGATAATTTCATGACACCTTCTGTGTTGAATAACTTATGCTAGTTCATATTTTCCAACTAATAACATTATGTCATATATTTTACAGGTTAGCACATCTGTTATACCTTGCCTACATACATCATAATTATATTCAGTTCCATGAACACACGATGTGCATCTATGGAAGAACTAAGACGACCTGTATCTAACATAATATGTGATTATCCTAAAGCTGAAGTGTATAGAATAAAAGGCAAATTGAGAAGAACATGCAAGCAGCAGTTTTACAAAGAAAGATTCTACCATCACAGAGCCCAGTTACTGTATCTTAACTTTTCCACTTCCATAGGCAACTGAAAAATGAATAAATGCTGAGAAAGCAGGTAAGAAGATTAAGAACACAGAGCCTTTTCTAGGTTGCATAAAATACAGAACATGACTTAACTGAACAAAAAGAGGGAAAACAGTACTTGTGGGAGATAAAAGACAGGCACACACTTTAACACTTAATGCCAATTATGTGCTTATCCTAAACAGAATACTGTATTACTACCTTCAGAGCTGGGTGAAAGAAAAAGACAGAGATTTCATGTATAAAAAAATGTCCCTTCTTCACTGCAATCTGCATTTCAGAAATAATAAAATACCCTGGGTTCCCCTTGGGTTCTCTCTTGTACAATCTCTGCAAAAGCCATTGTTTCCCTTTGTTTTGTAAAGCATTTTTGTAAAGATGAAACGACAGGTTTCTAAACCTGCGAGAAAACCTGTTGGTTTTCTTTTCCTCCTCACCAAAACAGAAATCTTTGGTGGAAAGAAGAGCACTTCAATTATGTTCTGACTTACGCAAATAGAACAGAAAATGATACGGGTGCAGCTGTAACACATGATACAACAATACTTTAGGCTTGATTTCCCACAGTCAAATGAAGAATGTCTTATGAAACAAGGGAAGGAAAAGGAAACACATTGGAGTAGAAGAGATTAACAGCCACTTTTCACAAAATCATTGCCAGCTAGAAAACAAGTGTTTTATATCAACGCAGCCCCAAGGAGCCTACCTAAAATTTGTCGACCACCCACACTGCACCCAGTAGGCAAGACTTTCAAAACCGGGTGTCTGTCAGACATACCTGCATGTAGGTACTTAGTAAGTGCCCTGATTTTCCTAAATGCTGAGTACCTAGTTATCTTCTGCAGGTTAAACCAACAACTGCTGGGTACCCAGCAGAAAAAAAGATTGCACTTATTTGGAAGCCTAACTTTTAAACCTCACTTTCAAAAAATGATCTTGGTTTGTATCATTACACTTAAAGAACTGAAAGAGTGCAACTCTTAATAGGCTGCAAGAATACCTGCTGAAAAGAGACAGGCACTGCCTCTGTTTCAAGCATGAGCACATTTTTCCCACGACAGTGTTCCTAGCCCTTGTGCACATGGGGAACAAGAGACCAGAGCTAGAATCATACCTAATTTTCTGGAAATCAGTGCCAATAAGATACAGGGCACACTCCCCAAATAAGCACTTTACAGGTTTAATGGTGCAACTGGCTGACTTTAAGCCTTCTATTTAAAACATCACTGTTTCTCACACAGATGAACCACTGCTCTTTACACTTCCAATATCATCAGCCTAAAAAGAGGAAAGAGACTGACCACTACACTTTTTCATCATAACAACACAACCTTTTGCTTGATGGTGCAAATAGAAAAAACTCAAACTTTCTTTTCCTTTTTTTTTTTTTTTTTTTTTTGCATAGCAAGTAGATTTCACAAGAAGGTTAGTAATGAAACCCTAACAAAACATTTACAGGATTAAAGTCAAAACCTGGAAAGGCAGTAAATCATCTACTGTAAACACAAAGAAATTGAGGGCAGTTTAAGTGAGGCAATATCTTTGATCCATTGTCTCTCATCACCAGTGAAATCTGAGAAAACACACAGAAATATGTTGTGTGCATCCTCAGGAAACTGAAATACAGTTAATTAAGAAACAGAATTTTGCCTTTTGATCCTTCTAATAATTCTCCCTCTTTCTCACTGATGTACACAGAGCGATAAGAGAATGAGGGGTTTAGGTCACTGTTGCTAAAGGCATTGTTTTCTACAACCTTTCCCTCCCACGGTGCTATGGAGAGCTTGCAGCTCTTGTCTGTCCTCACTACATATTATCCTTCGCATACACACACTGATACTTACAAATAAGGAATGTGGTTGACCTGGCAACAGGATGTTCATTTCCTAATTTATCCACCATTTCTTTTAATAACATTAGTCTCGGCTAAGTAGAGAACAGTTCTAGCGTTACACGATTTTGCATGTGTCTAGTTATACCAAGTACAAACAGCAATCCCCAAACCACTCCATGTTGTGAGATACACTTCACTATCAAGAATGTGTTTCTACCAAACAGGAAAGTAGACCATCATAATCAAAACCTTTTATCTAACTTTTATAATTCAGTATTACCTTAGGATGTTTTTTCCCCAGAATCAGAAGGGTTGAAAATTATGCCCTGCAAAGAAGCTTCTGGGCAGGCAGCGGTCTTGTGAGAGGAAGGGAAAAAAAGGGCAATTGAACTAGGGAAAACAAGAGACCTGTCCAGGATGGACCGATGCCTGAGAAATCTCTGATCAATGGAAAGGCCCAAAGACACTGACGTGATAGTGATATATGTAAGGGGAGACCTTATCCCATCTCTCCCAGCCCCAAAAAATAAGAGGAACATTGGTATCTGAAGTCTTGATTTGGGATGTCTAACCTGAGGCAAATTTACAAGGCCTTGATTTTTCAGAGGACGATCCGCATCATCTGAAATGTAAGCCTGTATTTAACAAAGCTCCTGAAAAACACAGCTAAACAGGAAGGTGTGCTCATGTTCCCATTCCCATCATCCCATGATGAATATTTTGCTCATATTCTCTATCTGTTCCTCTAACATTTTTGTACAACTCTAATGATCCAATTTGAATTTGCCATACGATTCAATGGTCTCTGTGAGAAAGACAGCATCAAGATGCAGTTAGTTGTATCTTAAGCAGTCTGCGCCACATCTTGAGCTTAATTTCTCCAAATAAGCGGCACTATAGATAAGCTCTGATCACTATCACAAGTGCCACCCTGCTCACAAGACATTCAAACCTTTCCAGCGTATCTCTGCAAGATTTTGTAGGCAAAACCACAATACACAGTGCAACTCTCCTCTTCTTAATAAAGACAACTGCAACCCCCAAGGCTGTTTGTGCAAGCTACCATTGTGGGTGCGTAATGGTTACCTACATAATAGTGCAGCACCAGCATCTAACTTTGTACAAAATAAGAGGATTCAGTCCTTTCTGACACGAAGTACTTAACAATGAGAATAACCATTTTATTCTGTTTGATTACTCCCCCCCCAACTCTTTCCAGCTAAATCAGTCTGTCAAGTGTATTTTCAACATACATTGCAAAGCAGTGTAAAATCCAACAACATATATTCCTTTAAATTGAGATTTTGCATCACCAGGTTCTTGCAAAAGTAGCGTATTAAAAGACAGTTAATTTGAAGGAATTGTTTGCCAGTAAAAGCTGGAACACAGCCAGAAAGCTACAGTATACAAGGATTTTAATGCCTATGAAATGTTTGGTATTCTGTGCTGAAATTAGTTAACAGACTAATTTTTCTTCTCTAGGGGGCTACACTCGAAAACCTGAAGTGTGAGATCTGAGTGTAGGAGTATGCTTGTCCACACCTGAAGCCATTTGCCCACCACACAGTTTGAGCAGCACTGCACTGTTTAGGAGCACTGAGGAATAGTGTGCCTGTAAGTCAGGATTTTAAGTAGTATCAGCAGCATACTGTGATGAACGTGCACCACATCAGTTCACACTCCTGCCTGCCTCTAGACTGCAGCGTCTGTTCTCACAGATAATGATTGAATTTGATGGCTATATTCTCCAGAGCCTCCTCCCTCCAGCACTGCTTCACACCTGAACAAACCCAAGTGCAAAATGCTTCCACTCCGATTTGGTAGCAGTTAGACTACCGTCTTTACAGGGTATAAACAATATGCAAGACAGCAAAAGCTCAAGCTCTGTGCATGGCGACTCAGTAGTTACATAGCAACTACATAAAAACATCTTCAATTTTTGCATTAGCAACATTACTTTTACTACAGTATCTACCAGACTACCCACTGGCTCCCTTGCTAGATAGAACTTTCCAAATAAGGCATGACGCTGGCAATAAGTAAGTCTATGTATCATTAAAAAAAAAAAAATCTTGAAATAGCTACTATGCATATTTGGTAACTCCTTAGCAACATTTATCAACAGAAATCACCTATAAGAATTCATCCAAAATGTTCACAGTACACAGAAATTGTACTGTGTGAGCGAGGGAAATTAATTCACATGTGCTTCTATCTGATTCACCTTCCTCTGTATGTCGTCAGGAAAATCAAAGGACAATGATTTCCATAGGCTCCAGCTGAGTATCACGATACTCTTGAACCACTGCTGCAGTTTCTGACAACAGAAACTTCTCACTTTTTCCCATGACTGCCCCAGGCAATTCTCTGCTGCGCTCTGGAATCCCTGCTCCTGGCCAGCAGCAGCTCCTGCTGAATGCAGACCACCAACTACAGAAACGTGGTTGCCCGGGTCAGGAAGAAGTCCTTCCAAAATGTTAGCATTTAGCAATGGACTGTTCAGAGTTAGCTAACTATCATAGCAGAAGATATTTTGTCAATCACTAGCTGGTTGCAGCTAACCACATAATCCTTTAGTATTATCTGTCCTTAAAAAAAAATTTCTTTAAACAAGGTAGCCATCACTATCTGTAAATTTACTATTTTAGCATGGCACTTCTTTCATGGCTTTTCTACTTAGAGAAAGATTTTTATAGAATTTCTTGGGGGACAGGGAGAGTACTGACTGTGCAGCTGTTCCCCAAAGGTTCATAAATGGTCTCCATCCCTCCTATAATCTCTACATTCAAGATGCGGGATTGAATAGTGTTTGGGGTAAGAGTCTCTTTAGCCCTTAGCCCTAAAGATGGTCTTTTTAATAGCCATAAAATCTACAGAGGGAATAGATGAACTAAAAGGTTTAATGGCTGGCTTGCATTTTACTGTGTTCCACAGGGACCAGATGGTTTTACATCCTATATCTACACTTTTGCTGAAGGTGGTTTAGAATTTCCATTTCAGTCAATGCATAGTTTTTATCAGTGCTCTTCCCAAAACCACATCCATTTTATGGGGAAACTAGATTATATAAACTTGATTTCAAGATGTTAAATCATTGTCTGGGAGGGGCAAGACTCTATGAAGTTACACAGATTATTCTGTAGCATCAGTAACAAACTACTATGTAATCCTCAGTATCGTTTCCTATTCAAAATTTTTTTTCAAATAAACCACATTTTATAGAGAGGTTGGGACTGGAGGTTTAGGGCAGCTTTGTGCAACTTTGTTGGGCAGCTTTGTTAGGGAAATTAACACCTTGTTGCTTTCTTTGTGCAGTGTTGGATTTGAAATCTCTTTAGAGGGGCAGTTTGGAAGGATAGTCATTGTTTAATTAGTACTCTTCTCAATTAGCATCTGGAGTTAAAGATCCACAAGTAGGTATATATCCAAGAAATTCTCAGAAGAATTACCTACCAGTAGCTGAATATGCAGACGTTCAGAAAATCGTTCATCTTCCCTCACTTCAGCTTCTTCAGAGATTTTCTTCCTTTAAATTAGCAAATACAAATGCAAAGTAAGCAGGACTGTATGCTCTTTTTCTACTTCCATGCTCAAAGAGTACAACCCAGAGGCAGCTTTTCCAGTTCCTAAACTCAGCACATGCACACCTAAGAACATACGCAGGTAAGGTATGCTCTGAAACCAACAGTAATATCATTAACCACAAAAGGTCAATATGATCCTACTTAGGCATGCATACAGCTGGTCTGGGTATCAAACTGTTAAGGACCAACAGCTGCTCAGAACCCTGGAAAAATCAGGATCTTGCATACAGATTTGGAAGCTGAAGCTTAGGTATCAATTCAACTATGTGGAGACTTTCACAGCTTCTAAGGAAACCACCCTCCCTAGCAGACTATGATGCACGTCTTGTTTAGTCAGCCCACAACTACTACGTGATGAAAGAGCATACAGACAACAAACATTTAGTAGGGAGACTTGGGTAGAAAAAAGAAATCCTGCCTGCCACTCACCAATTACTAGCTGTTTTGAACCATTACTTCAAGGAATTTAAAGGACTCCATTAGCTTGATTCTTTAGAGACTTTAGGCAAAACTAAGTCAAACCACTACACTAAAAATTACAGGTCACTTATTCTTATTTGCTAGTGCTTTACAACAAATTCCTTTTTTCCTAATAACTGCAATGCAAAGGTTTGCTTATGGAGAGCTGTTTCTACCCACGAGAAAAGCAAGCTGTTCCATATAGGTTACCATACTGTTGGGAGGAGCAATATAGCTCCAGCTCCTGCTTCACCTCACCTCTGGCAATGATAGCTATGCTGGTAACTGCTCCTGCCCTACTGAGCAAGGAAGGGGCTGGAGTATGTAGGCAGCGTTACCTGGAGAGGGAAGGAAGGGTAGCTCATCAGTGCTTCTCCTCTCCCTAGAGCAGTAATGGCTTTCCTGTCCTGGCCTTCAACCTCGGAGCAGAGAATCACAACTTTGCCTTCACTTCTGAGATGCCTTAAGCCAGCTCTGTGTATGAATACCTGAAAGCAAGACAAGGTAAGCATAATAAAATAATTGATTTTTATATGCCATTAATGTATATGAGCACACAAACAGACCAACAATTTCTAGTTGAAAATCCTCTATGGCAGAGTCAAACTCATTGTTAAGCTGAGAGAAGCCATGATGAAGAATCTTTCTCTTTAATTCATAACAAGCCTGAAGAACAAAGTCATCCAACATCCAGGGAAACATCACCTCCCACATTCTTAGCACAATGAGTTTATGTCAGTTTTAAGTAATTTTATTTTCTGGGAAAAGAATTCCATTTGTATTATGCCAAAGACAACGGAAGGCCACAGGTATTCCTCAAGAAGGCTGGTTCTTTGCCTTCTGAAATGAGTCAATAAGAAACCCGTCAGAAAACCAAGGAGAGTTGACTGAGTGGGGATACACACTGCAAGCTGTGTTTGCACCGTCACATATCTTCTACCTGTTTAGATGTAAATTCAGTATTCCAGGTCCCAGACCACTTGCTGCCTAAGGAAATAACGTTAAATCATGAGTGAGCACAGGAAGGCTGGGGAGGGGAGAAGGGGAATGCCAATTGCACAGCTCTTACACTAATCCTTATCAGACCATTCTCAGGGCAGAATACCTGTTCTCTCTTGCTTTCTTAGCTTGAGGTAAGGTGCCTTTACTGGGAGTTAGCTGTGGATAAGAGGGAAATAATGATAAGAGAACAAATAATATAAAATGCTGGAGAACCAGCTGGTGGGGGAACCCAGTCTACTCTTGTATTCAGCAAACAGGAAGATTTTTCCCCTCCTACTCACACAAACTCCCCTCCCCAAACAACCCTCCATGGCAGCTGTCTAATTAGCAATGCTGGCACTGGTGTGGGAGCATGAGCTGCCTCTGAGTTCAGCTCTGCCCCGTGGCAGAAGCATGCTTTATCACTAATGCACCAGTTTGCTGCTGATCATGGAATAGAAATAGATTTAATCCGGGTACATATGTATGTTTTTGTTAAACTCATTTTCCATGTACTGAATATCCCTGCAACTAGGGTAGAGTAGGAAAAAACAAAGATGGTTTCATGGAAGAAAGAGCTTTTCATTTCAGCTATTGTGTTTAGTAGAAACAAAAACATCTATGAAAGACCACTGTTGCAGGTCTACACAAAGAGCCTCATACCTAAACATCAAAAATAATGAACAGGAGTAAAACTGGTAACGTGTAATATTGTAATGCAACTAGGAAACGGTAACGATTGCATATGTATTCTCACAGAACAAAAACATTAGCATGCCAAAAACATACACAATATTTCAGCAATCACAATCAAGCAGGATCAGAGCCCCAAAGAATCTACACTCTAACAAGAAGCACGTATTTACAAATATATCATTAAACCAAATATTCAACCTGCATGTGAGAGGTGTCACCCAAGCAAGCTTAGTTATGTTTTTCTTTCATTCTGGAATTTCTGCTTGCTGAGAAAAAAACTGGTACCCCAAGCCACAATTCCTGTTCTTCCCCTCTATTTCCATTCACACCCACCCACTTCAGCTCCTGCCCCTTTTTTTGTATCCCATCCATCTTTCTTGTTCCTCCCTCTGCCCTCCCATACCCTTGGCCCTGTTCAATCTCAGCTCTGCTTGCCCTCACCCCGCCTGCTATCTCTTCTCCCATGCACTAGTCACCAGTCCCCCCTCCTCTGCCTCTGCTCCTCCAAAGACCCTCGCCTAGTTTCTCTTCCACCAATACCCTGCCACTTCCCTTTCCAGCTCCTGCCCCTCCCTCCTTCCTCTCCCCAATTCCCCAGGTCCCTCCTGGGGTTCCTGCACCCAACCTCCCCCCTTCCGCATGCAGTCATGCCAACTTTCCTGCAGGCTGCAATGGCAAGAGCTCTGAGAAGACAAGGAGAAAATCAGTCCTGGCACCGCACGCTGCTGCAACGGGAAAAGATTAAACACAGAGAGCAACCAGCTCAGACCCCAAAGCCCTAAGATAAAGCGTATTCAGTTGAGCGGGCATCAAAAATGCCCAAAGGGACAAAACATGCTGTGTGGACACAGAATCTTCAGAGCCCTAGAGCAATATGCACAAACATATTCAGGCTTACAGCTTCTACCTACATGTCTACTTCCGTGCCCCCCAAATCTACAGCTCGTCAGAAGACTGAATACCTTTGTGAATCTTGAACTTAGCCATTAGGTTCTGATAAGTCTGCCTGCTCTGCGAGCTAGCTTAGATTTTCAGAGGCTCACAAGTTGACCAAAAATGGAGAACTTAACATAGCTAAACATAGACTTGGATGGATGCCCTGACAAATTTCAAGTCTCTGCTTGAAAACAGACTAGAGCTTCAAAAGCAAAACAGGTATGCATTTATTTCAAGATAGGCAAAACATCTCTACTCCTTAAACTCGTTCTCAGAAATGGACAAACTTTAAACTCTCCCACAATGCAGCCTGAGGCAGATGCTTGGCTTGAAGAAGTTCACTCCAAATACTTATAATTTGAAAAGTTGTACACAATTTAAAATGAGGTCTCTGTAACAGAAAGCACGAGATCTCACTACCTTCGTTCATAATTAGCACATACACACTCAGCTTTTTAATTGCTTTTTCGACATTCTTGTCATTACAGCTACTGTAAACATCACCCTTAAAAATTTAGCCATCGTTTTATGTCAGCACTCTTTTGTTCTGCTGGGGGAGCACAGGCCAGCCTACTAGGATCTTTAAACAGATTCGATGACCAGCTTTGCAAGAAGGCACAGACTGTGATTCATATCAAAGATTCTCTGTATTTCTCCTCCATGTTTCTTCAAAATATTTGAAAAGGGTTATTCCGAAGACTGTATCACCAAGATGAAGCTGGTGAAGATGTCTGTATGTGGGCAAATGTTGCAAGCCACTTGAAACAGAAGAAATTAAACAAGGGTATGTTTCCTCCTTGTTCAATGTTCCTGTGACCACTCATTTAGAGAATTCTTGGCTCCCCACTGATGTTAGTATGATTTGATGGTGCTCAAAACAGTGCACAATTGGCTTCTGCATTTCAAAACTGAACCTGATTATTTTGCCTGTCTCCTCTTCTGAGGGACAAACTTCAGAGAAAAGATGTAAAAACAATTTAAGAAGTTATCTGCGTATGTCACATACTGACCTTTATCATCCAGGACTCCACAGAGCAGGAATTCCACATCAAGAATTACTGAAATTGTGAGGTTTTTCACCAACATTTGACAAGGCTTCTTTGATGGAAAAGGCATGTTACACTAAGCCCAAATTTCCACCAATGTTTATCTGAATGTAAAAAAGTATTAAATCTATCTTAGATTTCCTTGCAAACAAGCAAAAAAAAAAGTTGGCAGGCCTGCTGCTGCTTCCAACCAGTCCTCCAGGACATTCATGTTATTATTATTATTAACAGTAATTTCCCCTGACTATCAGTCAAACTTGCTGTGCAAGGCAAAGCTGAACTGCCACACAACTTTTTGCTGATGGGCTCTGCCAGACATTCTCAAGAACAATATTGGAATATTTTTAAAGCTGTTACAACCTGGCCTATATTCTTCCCCTTCAACAATGTCAGCATAAATCTCAAAAATTGTGATTCGACCTCTGAAACAAGTTGATGGCTTTACCAGAACAGAAAAGATACTTAAAAATGGGTTCTATAGATCAATACATCCATTAGAATGGGTCACCTGAACCTATTCATAACTCTCTGTTGTGAGGGATGTCACAACCTTAAGTAGCCTAAGACCAAACAAAAATGACCAAAGAGTCACCTCATTATCTTTCTGAGGTAGTCTCTGTTCGAAAAATATAGGATATTTCAGCAACCTCTACAGTTCTGTGAAGGTTATGAAGATTCTGTGAAAGTAGTGCAAATAAAAAAATAAATGAATAAAACATTTCCAGTAACATGGAATTCTCTTTACTCAAACTTTCCTTAGTCAAACTTTTAAAAAATAGGTTATAAAGTCTGCTAATTATAGAGTACTGAACCTCATTCAGTCAATCACAGCACTGGATCCCCTCAGAATAAACACTACCACTACTGATAAATGTACAATATTCTTCTTAATACCATTTAGCTCCTTATATGAGCAAGGGCATAATTAAGGTGCTTGATGCTGATCTATGCAGAATACTCATGTTTAAAGGAGCCACTGTCAATATTTCACATTGCTGGATGAAGCGTAACGAACACTAATGAAGAGCTTTGTCATGGTCTTCTAAGGAAGTCTAATAGCCTGGGAATCCTGACACTGAACACATTAGTTCATTCAAATCTCATTTCCCAGTCCTTCACCTGCAACTACCCATCTTTGATTCTAGTAAGAAAAATTAATCTATTTTTTTCTCTATCAAATATATCACTCTACTCTCAGGAATCTGTTGCATGAACCCAGACTCACCATACACTCACGAGTACCTATCCAGAAGAAGCAAAGCAAAACAGACAACATGCAGTATCATACTTTTACAATGCTGTAAGGAAACAGGACATTAAACTTACATATTCTCATTTGTTCAACACAAGAACTTTACATCCAACTATTATGTTTTCACACTCCGTACTATAGTTATATGTGCTTCTGTGATGCCATAATCCTCTTCTCTTTAGGAAGCTCCAGGAAACACACTTGTTGATTCACACCAGAGCAGAACATTATTAAATAAAACTAGTATTCATAAGTATGTGAATGTGCAACAAAAAGCAAGTAAAGTGGATCCCAAAAGAGCATCTTACTTATTTTTTCATCTGTATTTTTGCTGAGATTATTCAAAATGCATCCCAGTTACAAGAGATCTCACAACACAGCTATTACACTTGTGCAGGGATGCCATTCGAATTAGGTAATAAAACCTACAGAGTAGTAAGATTTTAATTCTCAGTATTTGGTATTGCACAAAGACTTTAAAATCACTTTTTATGATATTTAATGAGACGAACAGAATAACCCCAATAAATATACAAAACGGGTTTCTCTTAGTAGCTCTGTCCTACTACTAAAGCTTTTACTCTAATAGCAGTGCTATTCTCTACCACCCCTGTAGCAGATTGCAGAGTTTTCTCCCGTCTTTGTAGCATGGCTAATAAGTCCTGGGTTAGAGCAGCTTAGACCTCAGGCTACTAGTATGTTGAAATCAATTATGCAAAGCCCATTCATTTTGATACAATGTACTAAACTGCTGCTGTCACTGCAGTAGAATGGCTGCTCAGATTGGTTTCTGGGATTTCTCCCCCCCTCTTCTTTTTTATCATTACAATGTCTTCATCCATTGCCAAAGTTGCCATTCTTTGTCAAATATACTGCCTCCTACCTAGGATGCAATGTTCACTTCAAGATTAAACAAAACCAGCTTGAAATTCCAGTACCAATGAAAGCTGAAAACATGAATTCTGTGTATAGCATGAGTTTTACATGCAGTGAGATTAAGAACCTAATTCATTCAGTATATCAAATCACTAATTTGGTTACAAATGACTATTCCAAGGTTAAAGAAAGAAAATTCTCTAAAAGCGTAAGAGCTGCACAAATTAAGAAGCCCTTCTCTAACCTTTTTTTTTTAAATGGATAGCCAATGTGTGTATTAACAAGATACCGTGAAATAATTATTTGCTTTAAATTTAGGATGTAGGTGGATACCTTACAGTTCTTAAAAGTCAAAGTAGCATTAGCTATCTCAGACTTCTTGTAAAATTTACTTTATTTTTATAACATATTCATCCATTTCAATGGCAATCATAATTCTTATATGAAATTATTTATCATAATAGAACGAGGAACAATGGTAAAAAAAAAGGATTATTAAAACACACTCAAGAGACATTGTGATTATATACGTGAGGTTTCTTAAGACACCTAAACCAATCCATTAATTCAAAGGCACTTGAAATGGGTGGACTTCTCAAGGAGCTTTTCAACTTGTAACACCGGTAGGAAAGCTTTTTCTTTTTTTAAAAAAGTGAACATTTCCCTTCTGTTTAGTATGCCGAGTCAGCTCAACAAAGGGTCAGACAGGAACCAGAAAGGAGGAGGGGGCAGGACTACTCTTTTGGCAGCAGCAAGCCGTTTCATTGGCACAGCCAACTCATGCAACCTCACATCCTACCTTACTAAAGGATGTAAAAAACAACGTGAAAATATACTAATGCCACTGAAAATCATGAACTTACCATGTATGATTCAACATTACATCTTACTCAGAAAATAACAGCCCTTAAAATCGTATTTGAGCCCATAAATGAAGTAAAAAGTTAGTAGCAAAAGAATCACAAGTGGCTCACATGTTGCCAGGGAGATAAATTCAGAAAGAAACAGGAAACAATGCTTCAGTCTATAAATGTGAGGTACTAATGTGGAAGGAGGGGCATAACTTTCAACTTGCAGATCCCGAGCTTATACAAAAGACCCCAAACAAAGGACACACAAGAACTCCTCAGGAGGGCTGCTGAAAACAAAGTATCAGTACTTCACCACAAAACTGAGAATGTATTTCCAGGTACGTTATTTATGACAGCAAAGCCAATTTTAAAAGAATCTGACTTCCCTCACCCCTTCTTCATCTGCCTTCCTTCACCTCTCCATGCACAGGCTGTTGTTTCCTGCAAGGTGCCAACGCGACTGCTTGAGGTATAGCTGTAAGGCATATCACAGAAATGCCCCAGACTAAAAAAGACAAAAACCCCTTCTAATTAAACTCAATAACTGTGACATAAATACTTTCCAATAGTAAGAATGATACAGCACTTGAATACAGAACAGGGAAATGCTTCATGCTTCACATAATGAAAGGCTGTAAAGTTACAGAGCAATTTCTCCCTAAATATACAGGCCTGAGTCTCAAAGACTACGCCTCCTGGACAGATGAGCACGCAGCCTAATTATTCTGATCCTAACTTACCCCTTCACAAGAGAGTTTGTGAACAAATAGAAAACATGCAAGCTATCTGTAAAAGAAACACCTGGTGACCAGTCACACCTTTAGCTTGGACACTATCAATTACATACCATCCTCAAACTTCTGTGAAGTTTCGGAAATAAAGAAGGTGCAATAGGCCACCAGAGAGCTATGTCCACTGTAAACATTGCAGGAATGTAAACACAGTGCAGCGTAAATGCTGCGGGTGTTGGCTGAATGCTCATTTTCTGCTCTGCTGCTGTGGGACTAGCTTACCAGTGCTTGCAAAACTTGTTCCTTTCCTATCTCCCAGCCTCCCCCAAACCCTTTCAATTCAATCTTAAACTGCAATGATCATTAAAAACAATGAGTATGTCTGGCGCAAGTAAACGTGCCTTGACTATCAATGATTCATTAAGTACCTGGCACTGGATCCATAATATGGGATTCTGACATGGAAAGAAAAGCTTTAGAGCTCATTGAAAAGTACGAGCTTTACATATAAAAGAGTTAAAAGGTGCATCTTTGTCTAACAAATAAGATAAGGCTAAGTCCTTTGTGACGATGTTGATAGCTTCATCCTCTGTATAAGCTAATTTTCCTATTTCGATACCACCTTTTCCAAATCACAGATAAATTAAGTCAACTTTAGCTAATGTGGTAATGATTTGTAGTGAGTGGCAGAAATTCCCCCATAATTATGCATGAATTGATGTGTGATTTCCTAATGAGCTTAAGTGAAGAAATCATCATTTTGTGATAAATGCTTTATTTCTTAAAATGCTCGTAACACATTTCTAATAAATTTAATCAAGCAACTCGCACTCATGTAACATTTACAATTATTAAGTGTGCAGTCTTTTACATTGCCTTATAGCTTTGGCTGATTGCTGTGTGTGAAAGTTTAGCATTTCATAAACATGGTTATAACAACCATTATGTTATTTTTGCTCAGAACCATGAATTATTTCAGTTTTAAGTTAATTTACATTCTGTACAAGTTTTGTGCCTCAAAGGCAAAATTCTTTTGCCGTTTACATATGGATGTACACATTAGGAAATGAAATCAATTGCTTCTACCTTTCAGGACACACCTCGTCCTTCAACACATCATGTGAGGGACAGCAAAGTCTCACTATAGAAAGGCTTATTACTGGATTCCCAATTTAAAAGAACTTCCAGAGTATAACTGCTTCATCCCTCTGAAACATCCTTGATCAGTCATCCTCAGTCCTTCCTACTCTCCTGGCTGAAAACCAGTACAACATTCAATTTGGTAGCAGAGCTGAATTTCTGTGGGAGCTGGGGAGGAAGAAAGCTTTCTAAAATGACCTGAAGGCATCTTATCCTATGGTTTCTTTACTAAGAATTTTAGCTCAGATCTTTCCTTCTATAGAAGCTGCTATAGGGAATGGATGACCTAGGGGAGTCACAGATCTAGAGACTTCTGTGAGTTGCCCCATCTTTAAAGACTGGAAATCAGATACTTCCTACACTTCCACACATTTAGGTGCTGGAATTTATCTATCCCAAGAGTACCATGTGGGTTAGCAACTTCCTAAAAGGAGGTCTGCCTGACCAAGGGGAGCCTCCAGCTCTGCTGTGCTTCCTCCCACTCTCTTCACCAATCCCTTCTTAGAGCTTCAGAAGAAAAAGGTAAAAAAGGAAACCTGTCTTGGCATTCCAAATCTGTAAGAAATTTTTGTTTGATTTCTCACTACAAATAAAAACCTTGTATAAAAAGAATATTAAACTCAAGATGTTGAAGCTGGCCAATTTTAAATGCTCAGTCAATATTAAATGGTACCAGTAGTAAATTTCAAACTCCAAAATTCCTTATACAGTGCTGTCCCTAGAGCTAGAAAAGATCATTCAAAGAACTACACATTAGCACCTCAAAAGACAAGAAGAGATCTTACATGTATCAAATACATACAAATGTTTATTTTGATGCTAGGGTGGACTGGAGCCATTTAAATTTGACTTAACATGAAGAATAGAGTCTAAAAATAAACCCATACTGCTATCTCAAGAAGAAAAAGAAAGAGGCTTGGAGTAACTACGTGAGCACCTGAGTTCCGTGGAACACACCATTAATGCATAATTATCACTGAATAAATTGATTTTGGTTTGAACTTAGTAACTTATCAGTGAACCCAAGTTCCAATGATCTACATTCAAAAGGATTTTATTACATGCTCAATTCCCTTAGGATATCTAGAAGAATTGTAGCACAAGTATATCTTAGCAAATCTCTCTCTTAAGAGCCTCTATATTACAGCTGTTAATAAATCCATCTAGATGATAATCTTCCTTCCTATCTTCCCACCTGTTCCCACATGAGGTCAAAAAGGTGAGTGACAGTGACAAACTGAAATCCTCTTCCCTGAGCAGGTATTCATTCCTCCCTGATCCTCACAGGCATTCTTCAAGTTTTTTCCCCCCACTCTGGCATAAAGTTGAATCACAGGAGAAGTCAGAATCAAGCTTTGGATTCCTCTGTCCTGCCAACTCGTTCTTGCCAAATTCTATCCTCCCATAGCCAGAATATGTTTCACAGCCTAATTCAGATCTTTAATCATCCTCCTTCAAATATCCAAACTCCTTCTCATCTAAGTTACACTCCCTGACTGTGTATTTGTCAAAGTTTTTGTGTTACAATCAATAACAATGCCAAAGATTAAAAAAAAGATACATTGATCACGTAGGCTGGGATTTTCGAAGGAGGAAGATACTGAACTGCCATTGGATTCCAACAGCAGTTGGGCTTCTATTTGTTTTACATGCCTCTGAATATCTCGGGTCTAATATATCAAAGATACAGTGTGGGAAAGACAGAGCAAAAAAAGTTTTGAAAAATGTAGGAGAAGTAGTTCTCTTCAGAAGAAGGGTAAGTAATTATTAGTTGACTTAAAGGCTCAGGCTTCAGGAAAACCAAACATCCCCTGACTTTCTTCACTTTAAGGCTCAGTGCATAGTCTCCTTAATTCCACTGCTTGCTTACAACAAAATACTAGCTTTTTGGTATAAAAGTTAACAAAGCTTCAACTTATTGAACCTCAAATGTCAAAATTTGCATTATTTTTCTGCAGCTGTGTGTGCTATTCCAACTGGCTCACACTTAAATGTTACTAAAAAAGCCCATCAAAAAGCAAGCAATATATGCACTATTTTATTAAAAGCTGTTTGAAATCTCACTTTTCTGTTGTAAAATTATTCTAAATAAAGTTGTGTAAAATAAATAAATACTGCATTTGTATGTATGCAAAGGACAGAACATTGCCATTTGCTTTTTCAAGTAAGTACATTAAACATTCAATATTTCTCACTTAAAATAAAAACCACACACTATCCTTACACCTTTTGTTACACAGGCTAAGCCAGAGGCTCTCTCTTAAAAACGTTGCATTTCATTCCTCTCTTCAAAAAGGCCCAGTATTTAGAACTGTTTAAATAGTATTTTTCTTCATCAGGTTTTTTATTTTATATGGGTCTGGAGGTAGTATTTCTCCAATTTTGTATCCTGTATATGGGATCAGTTACGACATTAGTGACCATTCCATATTTCAGCATAAAAGCCATTTTAAAAGGCAAAATACCATAAAATCATCAGGAGATTGTAATATTAGCGTTGTGTTTTCTCAGTCTAAACTCACATCCTGTAGTAAAAAGAAAACATTGCATTCATATGATCAGGATCTCAGGTTAATTTATCAATAATATTTTATAATTTTATCTGGCCATCTACGTTTTATGAATGTTATTTGCAATTTCCACTGAGCTGTAAAAATAATGAACAATATAAATTCCATTTTTTATGTTCCCCCGAAACACTGAATAGTCAAACCTAAGCCATAACATCACTAAAATGCACAAAGAAAAATGCACAATCAGACCATTTTTAGAGAAAGACTGTTGAGCTCCACACTTTTTCATTAACATAGATTAGTTTTATAAAATGAAAACAAAATATGTTGTTCCTCCTTTCTATAAATATACTGGATTCTAAACTGATACGTGTACACAATCTGTCAGGCAGTAAGAGACAGTTATATATATTGTTTATTGTTTACCTAATAACACAGGCTAACTAATTTAGGAATAGTACTATTCATGATGGCCACATTTCACTTGAGTAAAAATCCTTGCAAATTTTGCCAAAATAAGGAGACCAAATCTAGGAGTGCTGCAGCTATGAAGTGTTTTCTAATTGACTGGCATGCACCATAGCTGCGGTGAACACCCATATGAGCAGGTATAAGCCAGAGACATCACAGCATACAGCTACTCTTTACAGCTCCAGCTAAAGAGAGTGTTTCAGTATATACATAAATCAAATAAATTCTCAAATACCTTTCAAAACAGGGACCTCTGTCATCAACTGTATTGTCTGTGATGACACATTCAATTTCAACTGTAAAAGAGGACAAATAGATTAATACTAAAATACTACAGCAGTAGGCACGACATAAAAGCATAAATGTTTTAATACGTTAGCATTACCTGTGGCACTGAGTACTTTTATTGTAACTGATGAATTTCACTTTACGGCATCAACAGGAGGCATGGAATGGATGGGATGGACAGAAAACAGGTACATTATCCCCAAAATTGTTTCCAAGAGTAAGCTGAGATTCTTTGGATGAGTTAGTGGAGACTCATACTATATAAGTCACGTTCTTGAAAAGTTAGTGGTATTAAATGAATAGTAAATAGAACACTTTACCCCAAAAAGTTACAATCCCACTCCAGCGTTTGCCAACACATGATATGTAGTTATTGGAACACATTGAAGATTAATGAGCCCACTGAAATGTACCCACACCCCCTGTTTCAGTGCCACTTGGAGTCAAAATTATGGCATTAACTCACAGGCTCTGCATCCCAGGAACCGGTAAGCAGTGCCAAAGAATCCTTGTTAAGTTATAATTACAAGATTTCTGTTTTGCCAGCCACTTCAGGGGCAGATGCATGTAATCTCAAGATGCCAACTCTTTAGTATTAGATGGAAACAGGACAGGATCGTTAATTAAACCTAGTTAAATAAAATTTCAAATATTTTCTACAAACTGCTCTCATTTTCCAGTGCACCATAGCTACAGTCTGCCCCACGAGCCTACATGGTTTTGTAATTAAAATTTTATAGAAAAAGGGGAAATATATTTCTAAGAAAATATACTTCAGCATACAAAAAAAAAATAAAACAAAGATATGTTAGAGTAGGTGCAGTCCAGCATCAGATGAAGTGTGGTTTAGCTAGTTTTTTAAACTTAGTCCTGTTTTTGCCACATTACTTTCTTTACATGATTCTATGAAATTTTAAATAAATTCAGAATTATAAAGGGAATAACTTCCCTGCCTCATGCAGTAGTAGAAAGAAGGCTGATTGCAGTAACTTCCATTTTCTTACATACAATAAAACCCTTGAGACATTCCTATTAATAATCACTGACAAATGCAAAGAAAAAATAAAATAAAGACCTGAATAAAGTTTTAGGAAGAAGGGGGACTTAACAGTTGTGGAGTTCATCTGGGTATGACACAGGTTGCTGCAGACATAAAGCCATTGAAAGTCCTTGCTTCAGGGTTCTGGAATATAAAATATTCATGGTGTATAATTTTGCATAATTTGTTTAGCTACTGAAGCATAATTTAGTTCCTTGGTGCACAGGTACAAAGAAAAGAATGAAGGAAAGAACAAAATATTCTACCAAAACTAACGTTTTTTTACTATTCTGTTGTGTGTGGTGTATGACATCCACATGCATACAAACTAGTCTTTAGACATTAGAGATAAACAGATATGTATAGTTATCAATACCAAAGCACCTTTAATGTGTTCGGTGTTAGGTTCTCATGCTTTTGTTCAATTGCTGAAGATATTAACTTCCCCCCAGCCACATGCTGTACTCTCAGAAATATATCTGAGTTGGGCATAGTCAAGCTCCAGATTCAGAAAGCGTCTTCTGCTATATTCACCAGTTCTAGGCTAGTTTGTACTTGCTCAAACGCTCTGTATACAAAAAAACCCCACAACTACAAAGAATCCAAGAAATGTTGTGGATAGGATATTCAAAGCTATTGGTATTTCAAGCTGATTTCCCTTCCATTGAGCTAAATCTAATCTGAAATGAACTCAGCAAGTTCAGAACACAAAGCCACACACTCTACCCTAGATTTGCAAAATCAAACCGAGATCCAGGGTCGCCCACAACAAATCCACATCCTTTTTTCTGACATTCACTCTGCATCAAAGTCCCAGTGACTAGATTCAAAAGAACAACACAAAATAACAAGGGCTCATTCCTTTTTAACCTCTCTTGTTAGTTTTCACACTTTTACTCAGTTGCATAATAAAAACGATTGCAAGATAGCATTGAAAGAAAGGGATGAGACTTCAAGAGCTCAGACTTAAAAATACAACATACAAGAGACAGGGAAGGGGAAGAGTGGCAACAAGATAATGAGAGTCCATGATAATTCTTTTTTACTGAATTTGTGTGTTATGCTTACAGTCTGTCATCTGATGTTTTTAAATTTCATTATATGAAATTTTAATAGAATAGATCATTAACAAGCGTAACTTTTTTCATACACAGAGACAAAAAGATTACTGACAATATTGCTGTGAATCAAATTTCATTAGGAAACACCTAAATAAACATACATAGATATATAGGTATCAGAAGGAATTTTAAGATAAGTATTTTGGGAGATTGTTTTTCCATTGTTTTTCCATATTTATTGTTACAATATTTTTACAACCATCTCTAAACCATAATAGACTTTATACTTTTAAATAACAGCTACATCTCACTTCTTTCTCCTCTTACGCAAAACACATTTCACAGGGAGTTTAGCCCAAGCAAGAGCTTTTGGAATACGACACACTACCAAATACAATGTACAAATGAAACTACAAACATTAACATGCATTATATCTTAGGGAAGAAGTCTTAAAAGTTAATAAGGGAGTTAGGCTCTCCGTTTCCCTCAAAAACTAGACCAAACTGAGTATTTAACTACATTTAGAACTTTTCAGATATCCCATCTTAGTTCTTATGAAACTCACATGGAGAAATATAGATAGACAGACAGACAGGTAGATAGATGTATTGCTCTGCTCTTTCACTTTAGCCACTGAAGCCACGGAGAGCTGCTCATTTCCTGTCACAGTACAACAGAGCACAACACTGAGGAAAAATAAGGATGAAAATCATCACGAAACAGGCTACACACACCTGATTTTGAAAGATACTTTCTTGAATTCTGATGCCTTTTTATATGGGAAGTGACTTCTCTATATGTATTTGCAATCTAAGTTTCCTCATGTAAAAACCATGCCAGCTTCATTATGCCATTAGTCCATTATGCCAGCTTCAACATAAGCAGTACGTCTTAATGTGGAAGGCCTGATAAGGAGAAAAAAATTACCAATAACTGAAAGATGTTATGACCTTACTGGAATGTACAAAACTGTAAAACAGGAAACCATCTATTCAGCGCAACCCCAAATGACTAGGACGTGAGGAAATGGCCTCAAGTTGCGCCAAGGGAGGTTTAGGTTGGACATTAGGAGAAATTTCTTTCCTGAAAGAGTGGTCAGGCCTTGGACCAGGCTGCCCAGGGAAGTGGTTGAGTGACCATCCCTGGAAGTATTTAGAAGACGTGTAGATGAGGTGCTTAGGGACATGGTGTAGTGGGCATGGTGGTGTTGGGTTGATGGTTGGACTCGATGATCTTAGAGGTCTTTTCCAACCTTAATGATTCTATGATTCTATGACTTTCTGACCTGCTATCGCCAGAAGGAACATAATCTTCTTGTGCAAAATTACTTTCCTATCATTTTTTAATTCACATAAAATTCAACAAGTATGTAAAGCAGATAGGGAGGGAAGACAGAAGGAGAGTAAACTCACAATAGAAATTCCTGTAAACTGCAAATTTTCTTCAAAGTCCCTAAACAGCAGATCAAACTTGACCATTTCCAAGTTAACTGCCTATCAGTTCTGCCTTTGTATCTCAAGAAGCTGTGGGAGCAAGAATTACCTGAGCTTGGTCAACCAGCAGCAGCATATGTATTGCCTGCATTTACCATCTGTTTGTGAAAGAACAGAGTGATAGTATATAACGTAACAGTTATTTAAAGCCCTTTGGAAAATCAAGTCACGACTGCTGAGCGTTTCTATACCTCAGGCTATATGAAGACAAATTAAGTGCTGATTCTGAACTCCACCATTTTGTTTTATTTCACAACGATGGGCAGGCTGGGAGTTACCCAAGACAACGAACGTAGCCATAACCCTTCTTCATGGTAAACATATAATTTCCCCAGTGATCCAGTAAGCAATAACAAAAAGTTATGTGTAGTACATATAGTGTTTATATTCCCCTGGGTTTAATATGGCTCACAGTAAAATTGATTTTCTGGAATCTTGCAATAAACCTCATCAAAGTAAATGAAACCCACGCTGGCTTTTTATAAAGTGATTGGATTCAGGGTGATAAATTAACCCTCACCGTCAGAGAGGCTCCCAATAATGCACTTGCTCGATTAAACTCCTCCAGACCCTGTTTAGATTTTAATTTTTCTATAGGACTTCTTTAACTCTCTCAAAGCTTCCAACATAATGCTTGCAGAAGGGAAAGCAGCTGAAAACCATACTTTTTCTTCTCAGACTAAACAGATTAACCAGATTTATATTTGCTGAGCACTTGCTTGACACTATTCTCTAACCTATACAAAAAACCCACTGGTAGCTATTCATATCCTGTGGGAGTGAGGAGGAGGAAAAAATTACTTTCTGCTTATTAAGAGTTCCTAATCAAACACCAGGAACTGAGAGGGATTTAAAAATTCTGAACTTTTGTACACATGTGAAATCAACATTTGTAAGAGATGCTAGAGCAAAATCCTGGCTCACAACAGGCTTTCCCACACAATCCATTCCCAACAGATGAGTCTCACCTGAAACGACCACCTAGACTTGCCAGGGTAGATTATTCCTAATTTTTTGCCAGTCTTTGGACATTCCAGTTTTTCCACTGTTCACCTCCCATTTCAGCAAGAGGCAAAATGTGTAAAAAAAAAAAAAAATTCAAAGTGACCTTCCCTAACATTCCTCAACAGCCCCTAGTGACTTTCTTGAATAAAAAAGTGTATGATGTCTATTCATACATACCTTGCAGTATGTATGAAAACTATTTTTGTTGCCATATTTATTCCTGGTTAAATGAAAAAAATTATTCATTTAACCAGGAGTAAAACCTCTGAGATTTTTTTCTCATTTCCCAGCCTGTCTAGGGAAAAGAGGTTGCAGTAAACAATCATGCCCTATTTTATTCCTGCTTAAATGAATTATCATAATAATAATTACTAGCAAAAACATCTGGTTTCTGCTCAGCACAGACGGCAAATTCTTTAACACATTGCTTGCATTTCCCCTTCTTCTTAGTCTCCAGGCTGAGGGTCTCAGGCTTTTTTTAGACCAGTATACATGCCAACCTCACAGCATGCCTGATAGTACAGATTTATGGAGAGACTGCTGATGACCATAAAATGTTTCCTCTGTTTTTTCTGCCTCTGGAAAATTATGCCTTTGTAATAATATCTTCTCTTTAGAGCATTTCCCTGCTTTTTATACAGATGACATTTGCATGTAAACAAGTTCTTGCTGTTTTTTTTCACTACTAAAGAACAGCCAGGAAAAGTAATGTTCCCTTTGACATCATATTGGCCTGTTATTGTAGAATGATCCTAATGTCACTATTTAAGGTTTTGAATTAGAAAATGGGGCCATCCAACAGAAGCAATTTAACTTTCAATTTAATTAATATTTCCACTGTAACAGAAGATTGTTATTTTGTGGAAAAGAGAAAGAAGAATTACAAATCAACTCATTTATCATGTGAACCTTTGAACAGTACTGATACTTAAGCACACTAACAGCATCATCTTTTGCATTTCCATAATGCCTTTTATCAGAAGCATTATCTGCATTAGTGGCTGCTTGAGTTGCTCTGACTCCACTGATCAACGCTGGAACGGAAAGGAAAGCTCAAACTCAGCAGCAGCCATGGTCCAGGCAGCCCAGAAGTATGAAATAGTTGGGGGCGGAGAGGGGACAACATGAAGTCAAATACTGCCCGCTGTCATGATCTCTGCACATTTTTCCTCAAGGTACAAGGGGATGTAAGGCCCTCAAGAGTCGCACTAGGTTTTAAGGGGTGATATGTATGAAGAAGCCTAGTCAGGGCCCAAAAAAGGTTAAGAAACCACCAGACAAGAAAGAGCTTAACATACCACTTTAGAGCCATGAGGTTTAAAAAACAAGTCTTATAACTTTGGGGAGCCATTCAGCATCTCTGGCCACTCGCGCTACGGAAAGCTTTTCAAAGGGAGCAGGAAACTCTTGTGGGGGGACAGGCATTTACTTTCACAGTGCGGCTGCAGTCCAGTTTGTTATGAACAAACCTTACATGCAGAACAGCCTTCTCCAAAAGAGTCTGCGTGGCAGTCTCCAGCATTTCACCTTCATTTAACAGGCCACATTTCTCACCTTTCATCCTCTTCAACCCCTTGGCCTGGGGAGGTGCCCTTTCCCCAGCAGAGCAGGTGGGTAGGGTCCCCACCGCCCGCCTATGGCCCCCGCTGTGCACACAGCAATGGGGAGGGCATGCAGATGACTTTGCCCCTAGTGTGTTAAAAGGCCCCCACGCTGCTCACAGCTGTCTCCGGGCTGCTCTGCACTATGTCTGTATCGGTAGACAGCGTGTATCAACTGTAAAGCTGCCCTGAGCTCCCTCAGTACTACAAGGGTATGTCAGGTCACCCCAATCTCACTTCCTTGCCAGAGTGACTCCTATGCCAGAAGTACAAAGGAGATTTGCCAGAGCGTGGCTTGTAAACAGCTTATTAATATCAAGCAATTTTGGATCCCAAAGTGTTTGAAAAAGTAAATAAATATTAGTCTCCTTTCACAAATGGAAACCAGAAGCACCGAGACATTCAATAACACATACGGAGCCAGGAGCAGAGTTCGGGGACCTGAACTTCGCTGTCTGACCATTCCCGCAACGGTCCTCTTTATGTTCTTTTAAAGAATTTACGTTAATACAGGCCATTGGTCTGCTGTCTTATTCTTGCTGAGCTCGGTGATGTAAATATTTGGTTTGGGCTCCCAGCAATCTGAGCTAGAAGAAAACCTGCCCTGCAGTCTGCATGGTGTCACTCCCAGGATATGGCTTAGCTCTATACCCACTGATATAATCAGTATCATCTGTTTTATGTCCCTGTTTGAATCACAAATGGTTCACCTTTCTTTCATCTAAATTTATCTCAACTGCCCATGATATGTAATATTTCAAAGTTAATCATTTTAAGCTCAAGTTCATAAAATCACTCTTACATGAAAGAAGCAATTAAAATCAAGCGTGTATTCACTTAATAATAAAAGGCCTATACTAACACAAGGGTCAATATATTTAAATGCTTTCAGCAAATGACTATAAATCTTATTACAACATTTTACAGTCTTATGTCTTCTTTATAACCTCTTTGTGAACTTTCAAGGTTATTTCCTTGAAAAATTTTTCAAATTTTGAAACATTGAAAAGCTATCTTCAACTTGCCATTAAGCATTTAAGAAACAAACAACCCCAAACCCTTCAAATAAAACACAAAATATTGTCAGCATTCTACCACATAAGAACATTTTTAAACACATGAAGGAAATATGAGAACTCTTATCCATTATTTCTATGGATACATAGATTCTATAGAATATATTTACAGCTTACAATATATGATCAAGAAAATAAGTTTTTGTGACATTGTATTTGATGAGAATCTTTACCTAGAGAATAACCTAGGCTCCTGAGTACGAGTTAGCTGATCAGTATCTAACTGAAGTTTTGCATTAATAGAAAGAATACAACAAGATTTTTCTATAAAAAATTATGCTAAGCATATGAAAATTGTAATTTTTTGAGCCATGATTCATTTGGTTATATTCTGTTTTAAGACCCTAATCTGCAGGCCATACAAATAACCTAATGGGTTCAACTACTTATGCGAGTGAAGGCTGCAGTAGGAAATTATCTCTTCTAAGAAGACAAAAAACCAAATGGAAATAGAGTCTTCATGATCCTAAAAGAGGAATTAATCAGAGCCAAACAGAAGTTTTGGTGGGAAACAACTTAGGACTCATACTTGCCAGTACCTACCCCAGGTTGCTTTCACTTTCCAAAGGAAATGAAAAAAACACATATTTTTAATTGCTGTTATGGAATATATCCATTTTACTAGGTTATCTTTCGCACAGACAGGACAGAGAGTCCTCTGTTGAGTGGTTTGATTTTTCTACTGTATTTCATAGTTACAATTTCAGTGGCACTGTCTTTAAAAAAAAGCTGTAATTTTATAACATTCCCAGACACCTCAAAAATCCATTTCAGTGACTAAGCTTTGGGGCCAAAACCTGTATTTAGGCAGATATGCCAATAACTCATATAACATTAGGTACATTTGAGGGTGTATTCATCAGTGCTTACATCTGGTCCATTCACCATCCCACATTATTGCATGGAGTGGAGTGTGCATGTAAAAGCAAGTGCTTCCTCGCTGCAGTCTGCTCACTTCATAGTAGGGTAATTTCTACAGAAAATCTTCATAGAGATTGACAGGGAACAGAGAGAAGGAGATCAGGGAAGGCAACTGCCCTACTGTGATTCCCCCCAGAATCCATGCAAGAAAAGCAAAACCAACCAAACAAAAGGTCCTTCTGGATATATATGTAGATAGTGGTATGCACAGGCTAACAATAACTTCAGCTACATTTCTCTTGCACTCCTCTAGCAAGGATTGCAGGGACTACTATGGGAAAAACTAGGAGCTTTGTGAATCACAGCTTCTGGGAGAGCTGGAATCAGCTGCAGGATCAGTGCGGTATAGCAGCAGACATTTCATCTCTACAAGGGACACAACAGAAGTGTAATACTACGAAACTTACAAAGACCTTCACTTCCTCGTTCCAATCCCATGATGAAGTTAGATTCAAATGGTAGACATAATTATCTAATAATAACGGACACTACTTTTACATCAAATCATCAATAAAAACATGAAAGATGGAGGCCAAAGATGAGCCAAGCCCAGCTGACCCAAAACAAGATTACTCTGATTCTAACTGGCTGTCTGTAAATAACAATTCTTGAACCTCCACATTTTCTAATAATGCATTTTTGTACACAAAGCATTTTCTTCCACACTGGCATCGCCAAAACACTCAGCATTGCTGGAAATCAAACTGCTTCTATTTATATGCCTAAGCATCGATTTGGGAGCCTATTTTAAGCATCTCAGTCTGAAAAGATTTCCATTTTCTCCATAATAAAGGGGTGTGAGCAGCATTAGTGTGCTGTCAAAATGTATGACTTGAGTAGGCATGTGAGCCCCAGTAAAACTCTATCCAGATGCCCACTCACCCTCTCTCTATCTTCCCCTCTCCCTCAAAAGTTTTTCTAGTTTCATGTGAAGCATTTAACATTTACTGTAAGACAGTCCAGAAGAGAAAGGTCAGGAGTGGAGGGACTGTCTCCTTCTCATAAGCAATGGTGAGCCAGGCTGAGCTCGGGGGTGCAGCCTGGTGGTTTCACTATCTCTATAGTCAGACATGGGCTGCCCCTTCCCATAGAGCTCAGGCTTCCCGGTTACATAGCAAGGAAAGGAGCCGACTGCTCTGAGGAGCTGGGCTATGCAGGAAAGGGTGCTTCTTTCAGGTACAATGACGAGGTAGCTAAGGCGATAGCCCTGAAGGCCAATAGCAAGTAAAAGCTTTAAGAAGCCTTGGCCAGAGTACATCCAGTGAGGATATCAAGTGCAACATTTAGGGAAGAGTTACGAAAGAGGAAAATCAAGCATATACATTGTTAAACGTAGGAGGGTTTGGAATAATTAGAGATGGCAACACAAGAATGTGGGGTAGGTCAGATAATGGAAAGGCCGGTATGGGTGAAGCGGGATAGAGGTGGGGTAAGATGGCACAGCTGACTGGCTAATAGAGCAATGGACTTCTAACTGGACTATAATGGAGGAAGGTTTCTCAAACTAGAAGGTAGGTAGGTTGAAGGTGACCTCAGCTTCACTGGGAGGTAGAGGGAACATCTTTTTAAAAACAAAGAATAGTAACAGGTTCAGGAGGGGTAGAGTTCCACCAGTGAAAAAAAAGACAGTCTCCTGTCCTCAGACAGGGGTGAGATAGAAAACCTGCCTGCAGGAGGGCCTTTGGTTCGCCCGCCAAAGGAAAAGGCAGCTGTGGGAATGCAGAACGAGCCCAGGGATGCAACATGGCATCATCAATCTGTGGCAGGAAGAACCATACCCATCTGGCAGCAATGGTGCTGGCAAATCCAAGGAGCAAAAGTCAGAGCTTACTCGTTACCGAACTCGCAGCAGCACTCCCAAGCACCTGTGACTGCAACATGGGGCTGGTTCTTACCTACAGAGCAAGTAGCTAGCAGAAACATTAATCACACTGAAGAATATCTGTATTCATTAGGAACCTTATATTATCACTAGGTAACATGCACAGGCTCAAAAGGGCCTCCTCCTGATCTGATTACAACGTGGAACAAGGTTTTTACTGATGATATAAAAGTATGGCTTTATTGTTCAGAGCAGGGATTCTTCTTGGGATTCTCCCATCCTTTCAAAGAGAGTTGGTGGTACAAAGGGACAAGAAAATTGACTTAAGTGTCTTGCCAGGACAGGTCTAGGTGGACTGGGAAAACGGCGTTGCCTAATCAAGAAATTCAAAGATCAAATCTGCTGAATTAGTTTTTGAAATTAGTTGTAAGGCTAATTCTAAAAACAATTCACCAGTTATTTTGACAGAAGTCTGCCTGATTACTTTATCTCCTAGGGAAGGCATCTGTACTTGAAACATGTGACATATTAACTTTGAATTAGAAAATATCTCTAAATAGATAAATAAAACACAAATCTCCTCCCTGCAATTGCTCTGACAGAGATTCCAGCAACTTTTCTCAAATGCCTGCAGCAGGGAAGATACAAACTCTTCCTTCTCCCCTGCTCTTTCTTCCATCATAATTTCAGCAGCTCCGATCCAGGCCTTTTGCTCCAGGTAAGCTAATGAACTGGACGTCAGATTGTCCTACTTGGCATTCACTGTCCCAACTCATCACCCAATAAATCCTTCCTTTAGACCTGAATTTCTGGTAATCTTGGCAAGAAACTTTATCTTGCCCGTGCCTCATTTCCTCCAATGCAAACCTACTACTTCATTGTTTTCTCCTCCTCAGTTTTTCCTCTTTACCCCTTATTCCTGTGCCCCCAGAGGGTACCTACCCCTCCACTCATCTAAACTCTTCTGCCTCCTACTTATACAAATTTTCCCACAATGACTTTCCCACACCCATCAAATTAGCCTAGCCCTCACTGTCCTTTTTAACTCAGTTTTCTGTCCTGGCCTACAGTTGCCCAGCTGCTCCGCTCCTCTAAACCTGCCTCATTCCCAAATATACAATCCTCCTCTTTCCCTGCATATTTTCCTGCTGTCAGAGTAGGTCTCCATCTCCTGACACTATGTGGAAGTCTCTTTACCGGGAGGGTAGCAAAGATCCAGATAAGGGTCAAATAAATGGCAGTGACCCCTCCCCTGAATGCAAATACTCAAAGGAAACTGTGCCCAGCTTGATGCAGTACAGCCTAGCAAAATGTTAAGAGGAAATAGTAGATGCCCTCAACAGAAAACATTTCCACATTGCTCTTGATTATGTCTAGTACAGAAAGAGGGTAACAACAAACAATATCTCGTACCATGAGATTCATTATAATGTCAAAAGAGCTGGCATTTCTGGGACAATGGATGTATTAGTGTGAAACATCTTGCTATACAAAAGAGGAAGTGAGTTTCCAGAGTTTAAATGCAGGAGGTCTTCTGCATTTTTAATAAACCGAAAAATACAGAGGTCAGGGTTTTTTCCTTTTCACTGTGGGATTATAGACTTGAGTCTCTAAGAATGAGAATATCTTCTGGAAAGTACTAAGTCCCTTATCTGTCATCTTGGGAATTGACATAAACTGCCATTGAATTCATCTGTGTCTTCTAGAACACGCTGAGGACCATCACAGGATCACACCTAGTGGTAAAAGGTCTAGATAAAAATAAACACATACAAAATACTGCATCTACCTGAATCTCCTGACTCGCTTTAACAAATTCATAGCCGTATGGTTCCAGATGAAGAAGTAGAGATATTAGTTTTCTTATTAATTTTTCTATTGCAGAAAATGTGGAAGACTGAAGATTGTAACTTATCTGAAGATAGGGGATGGGAGGAGGGGGAGAGTAGAAGGATAACGTACCAATGAAATGTTGACAGTTTTCTGTTTTTTTGCCAATTGTTGCTAAAATGACAGACGGTGATGTTTATGAAATGTATAATTCAAAGCAAATTTGCCTAGATAACCAAGTTAAAGATGCTTTATCTTTCCTAACAAACATTATGCAGCAATCTACAAAACGCAAAGTACATAAGACAAACTGAAAATGCAAGAAAATAACTCTTTTCTTTTCCCCTAAGTCAACAAATTTTCTGAGCCCAAATAAAGTTCTTGGCTTTCTCTCAAATCTTCACAGCTAATCAATAGTTCAGTCATACGATGAAAAATGATGTATCCATATTCTTCACAATTGACATTTGCTAACTGTCTCCAAGGTCGCATTGATTGCCAGTTGTTCAGTTTACCCAACTTCTGGTTTGAGCCAAATAATATGATCTTTGTTTCATTAATATTTAATAGTAATTTAGATTGTGCCAGATGATCTTAAAGCTCATTTAAATCAGCTTGAAGATAATATTAAGCTTTCTTCTAGTATAATCTATTACCATAAATGATTGTGTCCTCTGCATATAAATGGTGAGTTGAATATGATAATGAAGTGCAAAGATTATCAATATAGAATGACAAATGCGTCTGACTTAAAATAAATCCTTCAGGGACCCATTTATTCTGTTTTCAGTAGTATAAGATGCATTGTTTCACTTCAAGCATTCTACAGAAAACATAAAGGATTTGGATCATGAGATACAATAGTTATCCTGTGTGAGAAGAGAAAATAAAAATTCCAAATTGTAGAACTCTCTTTTTTCAAGTGTGGCAATTACAGATCTGTACAGATCTGTACAAATTATATTTTTTGTACAACAGGCCTCGATTAATTATTAGAGTTTTTTAAAGAGTGCTTACACTGAAGACTGTTTTTATTTAGACCGGGTTTAGTTTGTATTTGTTTTTCACTAGCTGGTCATTTAAATTAGTTCATTTCAATTATCGCTAAATGCCATGCCCATTGAAGAAAAGTACCCGAATGTAGTTAATGGTATGACACCCAAAGCTGCTTCCTCTATAAAAATGACAGCTGGGAGGGCTGCAGGGAAACCCTGCTTGGCAATAAGGCTGCATTTAAAAGAATTAAATTGTCAAATTCTCTAGGCTCATGGGTTTAATTAAAGTCAGTGGACAATTTCAGGGACAAAAGAAACAATTACAGCAGTGAGAAATACTAATAAATACATTAGAAATGGTTAAAAACAGTTGAAAAGAAAGTAAGTGCACTTACTGGCAGATTTTGTCTAAGGAAATTACATAAAACAGCCATGACACGGCATTGTGGAAAACACGGTGAGGTGACAGAGACTACTGGAACTCAGCACTTGCTGAGAATTGGGAGAACAGGCACACCAGATCCACGAGGCCTCTCTTTTGCTTTCCATTCAAAATCTTCCCACTCAAAATCTCAGGTGTTTTGATATCACAGAGACCTTAAAATTTGTAAAATTTTACATATCTGAACTTATCATTTAGCTTGAGTGCAGGTACATATGGAAAAAGATCCAGGGTTATTTTGGTCTCCTAGGATCTCAGCTCAGAACTTCTTAGCTTTTGGTCTGGCAGATTCATCTGTTACAATAAACTGGTCACAAATAAATCTGGACTAGAAAATGGAAGGGTGTTATTTATTCAAGAATGACATTCTGGAAAAGCCTTGTAAAGGTGGTCACGGGAGCAAGAAATGTAGGAAGCAAGACATACTTACAGAAAGGATTGTAAATTAAATTAAAAGAAGTCCTAAAATGAGGAAATTAATTCTGTGATGTGATTCCTAGGGAATCCAGTCCTCAAGCATATGCAAAGAGTTTTGAGAGCCACCTGGATTGCTGGGTGTCTGCACTACACTTGCATTAACTTCATGGCTCAAGACTCTAACTTGTGTGGACCAGAAAGGAATTTTCTTTTCCTTCCTTAATCTATCATTTGGCTTCTGGAAATGGGATGGCACAAAAACTAGGATGTAAACAGAATACAGCTCTGTTCCTAGTGACGTAAAATTCTCAGATGAATGGTGCCCTGCTCACACACAAAGGATTAAGCCATTCATCAGATTTAGGATCAGGAGGACATCTGTCCTCCAAGTCAGATTAGCAGGGATCAGAGGGGTTTTATTTGCCCCAACAGTAATTTAGGGCATGATCAGCTTCTTAAGATCACAGAGGAGTTAATTTTATAAATATTTTGCTAGCACACAGACCTGGAAGACTAGTAATGTCCTCCACTCTCCTGCTTTCTGCATGTGACGTATTACAGGCGCAGCTTTTAGACTTCTGCTACAATCTTAAATTTGTCTTATGTGTTGAGAATTATGATATCTGGTGACATAGGATGATCTATGGATTCTTCTGAACTAGTATCTACTGTATGGTTGTCTGCCAGAGCAAAAAAGAGAGAATTCAGTTGCTCAGATGCTGCCTGCTGGTCCTGCATTCCTACTCATCTACACATATATACATCAAGAGCAGTGTGCTCATATACACTCTTTGGTATATGATAGGCTTCTAAAACAGCAGGTCCCAACTGTGATTTGCAAGGCCGTATCATGTGCTCTGCAGCTGATTCACAAAACCTATAGAACAATAACATTTACCAGTTTGTCAGTTCTATGTGGTTACACTGGTGTTCATAAGAATGAGAGCTGACAGTGGTCCACAGGTTCAAAGTTTGGGAAGTACTAATACTCATAGTTTTTACCTTGGTACGTCAAAGATACCCTCCTCATAAGGAGTAATCGCATGTGCACTCTGAAGATGCGCACTTGCACAGCTTCAGCCTTCACCCCTCAAGTATCCCTGGCAGGCTGGGACACCTTTATTAACATGCCCCGTATCTCATAGCTTGGGTGAGTGGTATAGGTATTTCCTTAGGTATAGGTATAGCCCTTAGCCTAGTGGCTTTACTCCAGGATAGGTGTCAAATCACCATATTCCTTCCATAGACTCTGTACCCCATCTACCAACTCATTCCTTTGTGACTGGAACTTGCTTCTTCTGGTGACAGATAAATTCTTAAACATAGGGGCAAGAACCAAAGGATTCACTGTCAAGAAATTAATTACACTATTCAGCAGTTACTGAGGTCCTAAGTCTACTAATCTTAAATAAGAGCTCAGCAGAGTGGGCTGTCATGTCATAAGCACACTTAACGTCAGCTACATATGCACACACATAGAGTAGCATTCTTGTAGAGGGCAATTTCATCCCCATAATTGTAATTGTAATTGTAAATACTTGTAATTCCTTCATAGGATCACGAATGAATCTGAAGAGACCCTGAATGTGTTCTCATCTTTGTGTTTATCTATTTCTGAGATCTCAAAACACTTCTGTGGATTGACAGTGATTCCCCTGCTATAAGTGTTGTGAAAGACAGCTGTAAACCTCTCCTAAGTACCTAGCCAAAGCTGCGTCGTACAGTATGCCAGAGCTGAGAGCACACCATGGTACGAGGTATTTGAGAGCCACTTGTATTAAGCCACATTGCCCTGCAGAGATTCTGAGCAGTGCCATTATCTGTAGGTGAGCTGTTGCTCTTGGTTTATGCCTGTTGTTTTTAACATGCACAGCACTCATATCAGCTAAGTGCAGAGATGTCCAAGATACAGGAAATAACAGCAAGCCACCTTATAAATCAGACCCTACAGGAAAACTTCCCACACATACACCCCATGAATTATAAGACTATTTACATGTCAACAGTAACACTATTGTATAATAGAATCATAGAATGGTTTGGGTTGGAAGGGACGTTTAAAGGTCACCTAGTCCAACCCCCCTGCCATGGGCAGGGACATCTTCAACTAGATCAGGTTGCTCAGAGCCCCATCCAACCTGACCTTGAATGTTCCCAGGGATGGGGCATCTACCACCTCCCTGGGCAACCTGTTCCAGTGTTTCACCACCCTCACTGTAAAAAATTTCTTCCTTATATCTAGTCTGAATCTCCCCTCTTTTAGTTTAAAACCATTCCCCCTTGTCCTGTCGCAACAGGCCCTGCTAAAAACTTTGCCGCCGTGTTTCTTATAAACCCTATTTAAGTACTGAAAGGCTGCAATAAGGTGTCCCCGAAGCCTTCTCTTCTCCAGGCTGAATAACCCCAGCTCTCTCAGCCTTTCCTCATAGGAGAGGCGTTCCATCCCCCTGATCATTTTTGTGGCCTTCGTCTGGACCCGCTCCAACAGGTCCATGTCTTTCTTGTGCTGAGGACTCCAGAGCTGGACACAGTACTCCAGGTGGGGTCTCACCAGAGTGGAGTAGAGGGGCAGAATCATCTCCCTCGACCTGCTGGCCACGCTTCTTTTGATGCAGCCCAGGATATGGTTGGCCTTCTCGGCTGCAAGCCCACATTGCCGGCTCATGTCCAGCTTTTCGTCCACCAGTACCCCCAAGTCCTTCTTGGCAGGGCTGCTCTCAATCCCTTCATCCCCCAGCCTGTATTGATACCGGGGGTTGCCCCGACCCAGGCGCAGGACCTTACACTTGCCTTGTTGAACCTCATAATGTTCACACGGGCCCACTTCTCGAGCTCGTCCAGGTCCCTCTGGATGGCATCCTGTCCCTCAGGCGTATCGACCGCACCACTCAGCTTGGTGTCATCTGCAAACTTGATGAGGGTGCACTCGATCTTACTATGTCATTGATGAAGATATTAAACAGTACTGGTCCCAATACGGACCCCTGAGGGACTCTACTCGTCACCGACCTCCATCTGGACATTGAGCCGTTGATAATAGATACAACAGCATGAGCACAGACAGGTTTTCCTTTTTGTAGAGGAGAAAAAAGAAATGGTACACAATCCAATGCAGAGAGATGGTTTTTGAGTCTATATTACATTTTCTGTACCCCAACTGTTTTTCATGAAAAATCCAAATGCAGCTCAACTTCAACTGGAGTGCAAAGCAGTGTGAAAAATATGAATCATTATAGAAGTATTTTTATAATGTAGAGCTATTTATTCTTTGATTTAGATTTAGAATTAGTGATTGATTTTTAGTCTTTTTAGCATTTACAGTTAATTCAGGTTTTTCCATTAAGAATCAGCTAGGATACCAATGATAACTTTGAGGGAAAAAAGTCACCAAAACGAACAATTACAATTTGTTTAAGCTCACTGTGTAAAAGATTTTGATGGTATAAACTGCAGAAAGGTCAAACCTTGAATTAGTAAATTTATCTTTCAAATAAAAAAAGCCCTCACTCCTGAAATTATAATATTAACTCTTAAAAGGGGAAAGAAAGTGAGAGTTTCTTTTGTAGGTTTCAAGTTCAAATCCAGACTACCTGCGTAGATATTAAAATTGTTGTCATCTCATGGATATCTTGTGTGTCCCCTACATTAGTTCTGTATCACCACTTCAAACTCACCACAGTCCTTTGCACTAAATGACAGGATGTACAGGAAACAAAAACCCATATGGGTCCTGAAAGGCTACACTACTTCTGTTATGCGCCGAAGACAGGACTGTTCCTCTTCTGGCAGTTGGTAAGCATGTCTCCGCCATACAGTTAATCCAGGCACTCATTCAAGCACCTGTAATCCACAAAGATAACCCGCTCACCTGAGTTATAAGCAATTTCTAAGCCCAGATGGCTTTTACAGGTTAGACCTTAGTGTCAGCTATAACTCAGACTCAAAGAGGAGTAACACACAATGAGAATGAAAGGGGAGCTGGAGAAGGTGAGGAGGGGAAATCACTTTAGTGTCTCTGGTCTTCCTGTCTTAGGGAATGAGGAGATGAACAAATGTACCTTTTTTCTGCATACGAGACAGATTTCTATCAGATAGGTATGAAGAGAAGAGCAACTTTTTCTAACTGCCATCACCATCACATCCAACTGTGAAAGTTGAGAAGGATGATTTTAGCAGTTGTGTTTTCTGTTGCTCAGAAACCTATGACAATGAAATCAGGAGGTCAGAGAAAATAGGATTTCATTAATCAAGGAGAGCAAAGAGAAGGGCTTGAACAAAAATTGCAGCTGTCTGGACAGAATGAAAAGCCTGATTCTCATGGTAGTGGGCTGGAGACACATTAAAATTTAGAACCAGTCTATGTGGCAAGGACAGGAAAAAGGAAGAGCTAGAGGCGATTTGCAGGCTAAAAAAGCTTCAGTGACAAAAGGTTAGGGATACTGGGACAGTCTATTAATTTGCCCATCAATGTACAGCTTCTATTGGATGCTCTGAATATATTTTGTACTTTGATAGTCGGCAAGCCAGTGTGGATTAGAACTACTTTGTGGTGGAAAACTTGACCATGGTGGAGAGGGCAAAGCTGGGCCATCAGCTGAAACAGCCTTACTGTAACAGGCCACAGGTGATGACCAGCTTTAGTCACTGACCTCTAATGACTGCCTGCCATTACTCTCCTGAAGAGTCAGATACCACAAAATTTCAGAAAGATAAGAAAAAGATATAAATTGGTTTAAAAGAAAGTCTGTACAACAAAGGGCTTGACACCTACAGGGGTAACAGACTCAGCAAAGAGCAATGGAGGCAGGACATTCTGGCTTCTCTGAAAACACCGGCCAGAACTCAAAAGATCTTCAAGAATGGGAAGGATTTCAAGGGAGGGAATTTTGTTCAGGTGAGTGTTATTACTCATATGTCAGCAATTCTCACATACTCTCTCTGAGTGACACAGATCTATTTGTCCTGCACCTAACTAAGCAGAGCTGAATAGAAAGCAGACAGTCGTCAGTGCCCCTTTCCCTCCTCTTCCCAGAAGAGAGCGCTTGCGGAGGTGAAACTAGAGATGGTGCTTGGATGCTGCCAAAGCTCGCTTTTAGTTTAGAAGCAAAGAGGTTCAGCTGGGGCTGGGCCTAATGCAGCTGAGAAAGAAAAAGGGACAAAGGACTGGTGAAAAAGCACCTACGAATTTTCAATTTACTAACCTACTCTCACTGCTAGAAAAGCAAGGGTTTATCTTGCCAAACAGTAACATGAAAGACAGGCTGTAAGTGGCTGCTAAATGAAATGCAGATAATATCATTGCAAGTAGGCAAAATGTGTTCTTGTATCTCCATTAACTTGCTCCATTCCAAATTGCCTACAACAGGTGGCAGAATCTGGATGCAATATATTTTGTACCTTGCAACAGCTGTGAACAGGGTACACACTGAAATGGTAAAGAGACATTACTTGTCGCAACTGTCTCACATGATCAAGAGCAGTTCCAGAATTCAAAATATTTCCTTGTTCTGAAGTTAAATTGGGCCACTGTGATATTCATTCTGCAATTTAATACTCAAAGGCTTTGCGACACAGATAGATAGACAGAACGAAACGGGATTAGAAACCTGCAACATTTTTCACATTTTGATAGGTTTTATATGATATTAGCACAAGACCAGGTAAAGTCGCTTTTTAATAATTGTATTACAGACTTCATGGGCCAGTTCTTCAGATAGTGGAAGCTTGTGTGATTCTGTTGACTTTAGCTACGATGATTTACATTAGTTGACAATCTCTCTATATACACACCCTATGTAGTTCCATATTTACAGCTTCATCCAAACCAAATTATAATGACCAAATTGGAAATCTAGCTAAAATGTCTGTTAACTGACTTTCAAAGCAGAAGCCAAAGCAGCTGAGTAACACCAGGTTAGAGTATCTAAAACTACAGCTTTTTGTAAATAATCAGGGGAAACCAAAGGGAAAAAGTGGTTGAGTGAATGAATGATATAATCAGTGAGCTTCATTTAGAGATCCTGCATAGAAACATCCCTTTTTATGCAACTTGAATATAATATATATGTTTTCTCAGATTAATACTGAAGGCTACCCACAGAAATACACCAGTTCCTTATCGCCATCGGGAAACAATGAAACATACATGGTTTCTGAGAGAAGACCGTAAATACACATTACAGTAACTCCCTTCTTTGTCTATATAAAGCTCTTCCAAACGCAAGGACCCAGAAACAGAAGAGCTTGGGGGTTTTGTGTGGTGGTGCTTTTTTTTTTTAAAAAAATAAGCATTCTAAAGCTGTTTTTCATTATTGGCAATGAAATTGTAATAATCGATACATACTTTCAAGAATATAAAGTTAATTTTAAATATGGAACTATGTGTATATATAACACAGTTTATCTGCCTTCTAAATTACAAATAAGTCTGGGCAATAGTCCTAGTACCCATTAATGTTAAATATAACAACTGTTTTCAGAGATTAAACATCCTACCAACTTGATGAATGTTATACATTTATTATATTGTGTGTATATAACATGCATCATATCGTGTTCTGTGCATAAAAGATCAATGGATGCTTCTATTTTAAACAACATTTTGAAGGCGATTATAATTCATATTTTAATTAAATCCACCTTAAGTCGGAAATGTTTATTCACTGCCCAGAAATCAATCTTTTAAAAAAAATTTCTGTGGATTCAAGTTTTGCTTCTACCACCATTTATTTTCCTACTTCAGCCTAATATTAAAATAAATAGATTTTTAAAAGCCCTACAGGCAAAAATAAATGTACAGATACATCAACATTTTTGTATACATAGCTCCCATCTGTACATACATTTATTATTTCTTCATTGATACAGCATTTTTACCTTTCAAAAAGATACTTTATAGCTTTTCCTCATGAAAAAATGAGTAAAAAGTAAAGGGCATCACTGAAATTTAGTCCTGTCAGCTGTAACGCAGTGACAGACAGACAGAGAATCAGTGGCAAGGACACTGAACAAGAAAAGACTATGGGACAAATTGTGGCCACATGGTCTTCATGAAACTCAACTCTCATAATTTTGAAGCATACTCCCTGAAATTGGAAGAAAAGCAAAGAGTACGTTACAGAACTGCCAGTAACATCTGTTGGTTATGTCTCCATTTTATTTAAAGAACGTGCTTGTTAGCACAGTTTGCCTTTCCGTGGCCTACTTTGTCCAGGTAGCTTTAGACTTCCAGCATACGTTAGCCTACTGTACTCTCCTGTCAGTACAGAAAGCAGTCAAGTCTGGATTTCAGGAGAGTCTGGAGTTGTTACAACCTCTAATGTCTACCGAAATAGCCAGGGCTATTCAGTTGAAGCTACTGAGCTTCAACTCATAGCCTGTAGACCACACACAGTCCACAATGGGCACGTGCCTGGCCCACTGCTAATAGCATTTCAGTCTGACACACAACTGGTGGCTGTCTTTGAGCAGGATCTATTTTCTTCTCTTCACTGTGGAGGGATGCAAGTACAGCAATTCTGACACCACTGTCTTGTTATGCCCCTGTTAGCATCTGGACCTGGCTTCTGACCTACTCACAAAAACCTTGCTCGAGTACCCTCTCCTGGGGAGAAGAGTCCATGTTCTCCCAGTTACCGCAATGCGCGTTCACAGTCTAAACAAGAAGACCCACAATACAACTGTGAGAGAATAACATCATGCGCATTTTCAGCTTGCAATAAAAGTGGAAACAGAATGGTGGTAATGACAGATAACAGGCCACAGATTATTTGTTTTGATCCCATGTACTTCTGCTTTATTTCCAATACAGTCCAGTTAACAAGCCACTTGAAGAGTCTTGATGTGCAAATGGCCTTAAACGCCAGTACTTGCTCTTTTCCAGACTAATCAAGCTCCTCACTGATATGCTCCCATCACCTCTGCAGCGAAACAGGAGTAATTTCAGAATCAGTGAAACAGCACTTTGAAGAGACCTTCAAAGTAGCCTTGTTGATTTACTGGTTGGACTCAGATCTCAAGGCTCCTCCATTTTGTTAGCTTTTCCTCAAAATACTTCTGTTGCATTCACTGAATTATTTCATTTATGTGTTTATGATAAACTATTAAAACATCAAAGAAAAAGTACAGAGGTTCCATTAAAATGACACATCAGATTCAATCAATACCTACGAATAACCTCCAACATTTTATCAATAGCGCACCATCAGCTTTGCACCAGGCTACCATTCAAAAAAATCTTAACGGCATCCAGACATTCACAAATCCCACATACTAGCATGGGATTGGACCACATTAACTTTGCTTACAGGTCATCGGATCAGCTCTGTCTATTTTGTACTGCAGTTGCAGTAAATAGCTCCCCAGACATCCAGCCTTTCCCTGTGGAGGGAGACAGGACTGCCCTCTCCACCACACTGCTTGCAACAAGAGCTTCACCACAGCAGGGTGTTCTGGGAGGCATTCTGCAGAGTTGCTGTGGGCACCACAGCTGTGTCATCAGGATGGTGGAGCAGACTCGCAATCCTCATTTAGGGCCCCATCCCTTTCACACATCCCGTGTATATAAGTTACCAAGAAATGAGTAATACACACCTCTTCTCATACCAGCAGTACAGAGTTCTCAGGGTCAGTTCCTTGAGCCTACGTATTTTTCGAGTATAACCTAAAGGTACTGAAGGCCTATTAGCCCATAAAAGGCTGAAAGCTAGCTACCCTAGAAGGAGACCATGCTTAGCATCTTGTACCTTCAGAACCCCTGTGCCTCAGTTCTTCAGCCATAAAATGAGGATAAAAGTTATTTCCCTAACTCACGGGAATGTGAAAATCAAAACTGCTAGGTATCCTACTTAAAAGGTAACAGAGAAAATAAACATTCTCTAGAGTACTGCATGAAAAAATAATCTTGCCAAATAAAATGTTTTGGTTTAGCGCTCCCTGGCTACTCACAAATTAAGCATTCGCTGAGAAAAGTGTAAAAGGTATAAAGGTCAAGAAACCCAAAGTTCTGACAGGCCCAATAATATTTACTTCACCCTTCCACTACCCTAGCTGGGCAGCCCCCTTAGGGCACTGCTTGATCTTATATACGGTAAAACATGTGCTGCAGGACAGTGGGTGGAATTATGGATTAGAGTATCAGCTTCTGAATTCTCTGTTGCTAATGGCTTTAAATCTGAACTTTATTGTTAGATTGTGTTATGGTGGGACTTTCTGTGTCTAATTTCTGAACCATTACGCACACCTATTTCTTCTAAAACTGCCAGGTAACTTGGTTCACTTGTGGAACTGAAACGTAACCTTTAATTTTACAGCCTATACTTTAGAAAATTATGCGTTTGAGCGGCTGAAACTTTTGGAAGGTGGGAGTGGTACACCAACCACATAAGAAGTGGAAAGCCACAAGAGAATTCTTTGTGCTGTGAATAATGAGTCAGGAATACAGTTATGGAAAGCACATAGCCAGCTCTTTCATCAATGTGCAGACTCTTTCCTAAAGCTATTCTCATCTTCTGCAGCCACCGGTAAAATGCACAGACATAACCTCAGATCCAGTATAAACAAATGAAATATAAATGTCAGTATGGTTGTAGCTACCTCCCCTAGAGCTAATTTTGCCACAGGATTAGACTGAATGTAAATAATAGGGAAAGTACAGCACTTTGAAAGAAACATGTCAATTTAAATTAAATAGGGCTTCTCATTTTATCTTACAAACCACGATCTAAGTAAGATTCTCTGGCTTTCTGCCAAGCAACTGGAAAACAGGCACTGAAGACCAATGAGTATTTGCCTTTTGTGACACTTGAAAATCTTTGGATTAATTCACAGCCCACTATTTGCAACCCAACTCAACAACAGCCCACTGCTGAGCTCTCGTTGCCTGTTCCTTTGGTGTCTGGTATACCTCGCTAAACAGAGCATCCCCAGAAGCAAATCTCCCTGAGAGCAAGGTCACATAGGCAAGTAGATACAGGATGACTGCCAGCCTCCTACGCACTAGGGATACTTTATACAGCCTGTGTAAGTATGTATATAGACACTCTCTCCCTCCCCAAACACCACACCCTGGAACAGCTGAAAGAACAGGCCTTAACTCTGCTGTAACTTGTCCGGCATGTTCGGTTTTGTAGCCTCCGTTTGATTCAGACAAGGTTTAGTTCCAATTAAACCTGCCGCAGTTGGTTTGCTTCCTTAGACAAGTAAAAATTTATTGAAGCACACTCATCAGTGCTTTCTAAAACTTCAAAGAAGACCTCAACTGAGCAGGACAAGTCTACACAGCTATAAGTATTATTACATGTGTGTGGTGGTGCTAGATTGTTTTAACTCACAGAAAACATTGTTCTTAATAGTATGGCTTCCCCAAGATTAGCTTAAGCACTTTTCTCCTTTAAAAATCTGGGCTAAATTACAAGATCCCATATAGATGTCCTTCTAGGTTTGGGTCTCAGCTCTTCAGGAATTTTGATTTGTGATTCTTGAAATACTATTTAGCCTGATCCTACACTTTTTTACAAAATCTTTGCTGGGAAATATACACACAGAGAGAGTTTTCTAAATGGACTGTTTTAATTCTATCGCTATATACTGAACATAATACTGTGCACAAATATAGTTTTGGGGGAAATGAGATTACAGATGGACATCTTGGGCGCATGGATTGGTCTAGCTTGCTTTGACCCACTGATTACAGCCCAAGCACACCTCAACCCTTTTTACAGGGTTATAGTCTCTGAACAGGGGCTTCTACAGCATCAGATGGAATAAGAGTGTTGTGGTAATTTCTAAAGTAATTGTTTTATAAAGTATTTAATAAATAGTAATAATATTTATATTTAAATATTTAATGTTTCAAAGGACACGATATCCATCTGATCAGTACATGCTTTGACATTTTACATGGCATTACTAGGAACGTTTTCTCAGTACATGTAAACCAAGATTAGAGCTTTTTCATTACAATATTCATATTGAAGCCTATGACAGTGTGCTGGTTTTGGCTGGGATAGAGTTAATTTTCTTCATAGCAGCTAGTATGGGGCTATGTTTTGTTATCAAACAACACACTACAGGAAAGTGACATCTCTGACATCGGTAATATTGAGCCATCAGCATCAGCAGAGCAGTATCTTTCTTGTTTGATACATTTAAGGCACGAGTACGACAATTATACAAAGAGATACGCACAACAACAAAAAGGCTTACTGGAAGCACCAGAGTGAGACTGTGGTTGATAAGACCCACGAGGCTGAAGGAACTGCTGGTGCTGGGCGTGAGTCTGCAGTACCCGTCTTTCTTCTCTCAGTGTGGGGCAGCACTGGACACTATGGCATGAGTGAACGCAGACCTGTCCAGCAGGCCATAATAAAATAAGGAGTGAGATCAAATCAAAGCAGAAATGCAGACATTTTATCTGATTCCCCTAAGCACTTGATTGTTAAAGCTGCTGTGATTGCAGCATTTGACCCACTAACTGTCCTGAAATCAAATATGGTGATACATTCTGGAAAGTCAAGGTTTACACGCACATCTCAGACACTTTTCAGAGACATTTAGTTCAAGTAAACTGCCACGGAATAAGCACAATTACATTTCCTCCTACACTATCCTGCAACTCAGTCACATTCGGGTTTAAACTTTTGACTCATTCAATTTTTATGCTGGTTGTTCATTTTATAATCCAGTTGTTATATGTTTCACTTTCATTACTTATTTTCTTTTGCAATCATCCTAGGATAGGGACTAATTATTTTAATAGCTCTCATTACAATATGCTGGTGCATTTGCTTTTCCTTTTTAAATGGAGTTATGTTTATACAACCTCTTTTTTTTTCTTCTCACTAAACCACAGGAGAAATGGCAAACTCCGTTACGGTTATAGAAATAAACAGTGCTTTTAGCAAACTTTTCAATAACAAATCAGGGAAAGGGGAATGAGCATGATGAAAGGGTTGGAAAGACTCATGCCCAAGGAATTAAAAGGATACAAAATACTGCAATATCACTGCATCTAACTACACTTCACTGAAAAGGTTTTAAAGTTAACAAAAAAAAAAAGGTCCTGAAAACAGGACCACTCTGCAAATAACTTTATCAAATATATAAGCCTGAGAAGGACATGTGGGCACAACTTACAACAGCAGCAAATGGTAAAGCCAAAATAAAATAACCCCTGTGTGTATGCATACACATCTGCATATGTAATCATCTAAATTTCTCATCTCCAAGGTGAGAAATTTTGATGAGCAAATAGATTTTTCCCTTACCCACATCTTTGCTGCTTGTACAACCCTGACTATAAATAGTCCCTTCTGCAAACGACTTCTCAAGCTTTGGGAAGAGGAGGAGGGTCTTGAAAAGGGGAAGGAAGTTCCTTTAGAAAATAATCAAGAGACAAAGATAGATGTCCAGATACTTGGACATAACAGGTATTTACACTGCTGGCTGACCTTCCAGACCTGGTCTGTCACGCATATCCATTTGCCGATACGTGTGCCTACATCTGTCACACACACACGTTTCATTCAGAGAATGTGTGCTGGAGAGTACAAACGTTCTGAGGTTCCCCTGTCCAAAAAACCGTATTTGCTCACTCTGTTAAAAGCAAACAAACCAACCCAACACAGACTCAGAGAGGAATGCAGAGTGGTAGGGACCTCTGAAAGTCTCTGGTCAACCCCCTGCTCAAAGCAGGGCTACCTTAAAAGCTGGATCAAGTGGCACAGGACCTCTTCCCGTGAAGTCTTGAACGTCTCCAGAGATGGAGATTCTGCAGCCTCCGTCGGGACAGCCTGACCCAGGGATTAACCACCCTCACTGGGAAACGTTTTTCCTAATACCCAGAGAACTCTGTCCTTGCTACTTGTTGGCTCCTGTCCTTTTGCTGTATGCACCTCTGAGAAGAGTCTGCCTTGGCCTTCTCTGTGGCCCCTGGGGGTTATTTGAAGAGAACAATTCCATGCCCTCAGTCTGCTCTTTTCCATGCTCACCCACCTTTGTGGCCCTGCTCTAGACTTTCTCCAGGGTGTCAGTATTGCTCTTGTTCTGGCGGGCCCCAAACTGGACACACAGCACTCCAGATGAAGCTTCCCAAGCTGCTGAGCTTGAGTAATAGTCCTTCCCCTGTACTTGGCAGCTACGCTCTTGCTCAGGACGTGGTCGGCCTTCAGCACTGCAAGGCCACACTCCTGACTCGTGCTCTCCTTCTTGCCCACTGGGACCCAGCCCCTTCTCAGTGGGGCTGCCGCTGGCCTGCCAGCCCCAGGCTGTGCCTTGAGCTTCCCGAGGTTCCTGGGAGGCCATCCCTCCAGCTTGCCAGGGGCCTTCTGAATGACAGGGGAGGACCCATGACAGGAGTCCCTCTGAAGGACTGTGACTTTCCGGCATCTCAAAAGCTCCCTCCAAGTTGGTGTCACCCAAGAACCTCCTGAGGGTACACTTTGTCCCATTGAATAGGTTGTTGCTGAAGATGTTAAGTAGTGCTAGCCCCACAAGTGATTTAGGAGGTACAAGTCTCATAATGAGCTTGCAGCCAAAGTATTAACCACTGGCCTTTTGAGCCTGATAGTTCAGCCATTTTTTTGCCCATTTTGTAATTCTATCCATTTTAGTCTGTATTTCCTCAAGTTGACTCTGGGGATACTACACAAGACAGTATTGAAAGCCTTGCTAAAATAAATCCACTCACTGCTCTCCCCTCATTCACAGAGCCCGTCATTTCAACACAGAAGGCACTCAGGTTGATCACCTACAATTTGCCCTTCAAAATCTGCGTTGGCTGTTCCCAATCCCCTTCTCATCCTTCGCATGCCTGGAAAGGGTACCCATGAGAATTTGCTCCATAATTTTCAGGGCTCAAGAGACATAAGGCTGTCCAACCTGTAGTTTGCCACATGTTCCTTTATGTCTTTTTTGAAAATGGGTGTACCGTTTCCTTTCTTCCAGTCCAGAGAAACCTCCCCTGATTTCCATGATCTCTCAGAGACAAGAATTCAGCTTTACAGTGACATTTGCCAGCTTCATCAGCATCCTTAGATGCAACCTGCCTTATCTGATAGACTTTATACATCCAACTTACTTACATAGTCCCTAACTTAGTCCTCTTCTACCACGGATAGAAAGTCTGCTCCCAAAAATCTCTGTTGCTAGGCACGGAGATCTGGGCAGCCTATACATACTTAGCTGCTGTAAATACTCACACAAACACAGACACCGCATCCAGAGAACTCAATCAAATGGCAACTATATATATAAACCTGCCTACTTGTCAGTGGTAGCAAACCAGATAATTAAATACAGCAAGAGACATAATTAAAACTGCTTACAGTACACGAGAGGACTTTGTCAGCACGAGGATACTGGCCTAAAAGAGCACTGTTTATTTGAGAACAGAAAGATAGGCCCACAACTCATCTAATCCCAGAGGACTTTATACTTAGCTACTAATAAATGCAACGTGGTATTCATAGAGAGCTACGCTGATAGTGAATGCGTGCAATGAGCTCAATGTCCAGTCAGTGCATCTCATGCTGAGAAAACGAAACCAGATTTGGACATTTGCCAGTTCAAATTTCAGTTTGAATTCTGTGCCTTTTTTCTTGTTTTCCAAACTCTGTCACCCTGCGTGTATGCTGTGTTTGAAGCATGTTGACACTCTCTGCCTTGATGCAGCTGGCACCCCAGATCAATTACTGGACGCCCAACTCGAAAACACTTGAAAGGAAAACCACAGGGCAGACGATATGGTTGGCTCTCAAGCCTGCTGGATATTGGCTGACCCAGCATAGCTTCATCACAGTGGAGTTCCTTTATTTTGTATCTCTTCTCTGAAAACCATGCAGATTTCCAAATATCCTGTGTACTAATTCAATTTTCCAGTGGCTATCACAACATTGACATGGTAATTAAAAAACATCATTTCCTAAGATGCAATCTGAACTTCAAAAGCAGCCTTTTTTTGGTTCCTCTAATTTAGTCCGATCCTCTTCCAATTCCTTTTGATCTTCCTCTGCAAAGATGCCCAAAGTAGCACTATTGCAGGTTGGTGATTCTGATCAGTAACCAATAAGACTATCAGCACTCAGACTTTATTTGGCTTTTGTTTTAGTTCCTCAAGATCCAGTTTGGATTAATGCCCACCCCACTGCATATTCAGATAGATTAAAAGGGACTCCCAGGTTTGTACAGCTTAGTCAAAAAAGCAAGTGATCACCACTCACGGCGGAAGTGACTGTTCTATTGAAGATGAGGCTTCCAGCACCGATTACGCAAACAAACCCGGTGGCAGTCGGACAACTCGTGCCAACAGCAGTCAGCGAGCTTAGGCTGCTGCTATCACTTACATGCTGCATCTCTGAAACGGATGTGCAAAGTAAAGCCCTGCTTTCCACCACTAAAGGGGGCAGACTCCCATACTCCCAACAAGTAAAGGCAGCGATATCCCGCTGTATCGCGACACTAAGCATACCAGTGCTGACAGCAGTTCTGAAGCAAGCTCTCCCTCTTTCTCTGCTCCCCAGACAGCACCTTTTTAGATGTGCCAAGGTACACTAAAGCCGTGTGCCTGAAGCTTGATGTCAGTTGCCAGTATTAATGAAGCCATTAAGGGTTTTAATTTTAGAGAGTGCTTTATGGTTTTGATATCTGCTCAGCTTCTAATCAGGTAAATCTAATGTCAGAAGAACCAAAAAAGATTCTCTCTCTCACTGTTCATTTTGTCTGCATATGGTCATGAAGGTAGTTTTATCTTTATTTAAATACTAATAAAAAGAGACAGTTCCACATTATGAGTATCTCCTCATACTTCATGCATAGCCAACATTTTTACATATTCATAGCCAACTTGAAGGCAAACAGAAGGACCTGGTTACTAGCATTTTTCATTAAGAGGAGACTGAGCATTCTTCTCCCCTTAGCATTAAGTTTTGTCATGATTTAAAGGACACTGAGTTAAAGAAAGATGAACCGCTTGTCACTACTGTGTGTTCAATGAAATTACCATTTATGCATCAGGAAAAAAACCCACTTGTTATATTGAAACACCTAACGACATTTTCCATTAATATTCAGTCCTTTGTTCTCACTTCTCCCCACTTCTGGCAGCAATTCCCCATGACCACTGCGTAAGGTTTCATTAGGTTACTTATCCTTGAGAAGCACTTTCATTTGCCATAGAAATGACTGGAAGGATAACTTAGTTGCTCAGTAGTGGGCTCTTCTCTCCCTCCCCCTCCCTCCTCCTTTCATTTAATTTAAGGAAAACAATAAGAGAGACTTAACTCCGCTTCTTCCCCTCTCTTTCAGATATGATGAAAATAAGATAAAAACCCTCTGTCAGGTCTGTCACTAAAATTTCAGTTTATTTATTATGAAATAACATGGTTTTCCCAAGGGAGCAAGCTATTCAGCTTCTGCTGTCATCATCATATATGAAAACGGAGGGAGAATTGCCTACTTTTGATTAACAAATTCTTTTGTGCCAATAAATGTGAAAATTTCAGGTAAGATTTTTCTTGTATATTATTCAGGAGAACAATTTGTAAACAACCTACTGACTGGCTTATTTTTCTCCTATACGAACCTCTGTGCTCTACCGCCAGTACTGCTAAGAATATTTCTGGGAGAGACAATAAAGAATCCTGACAACTATTTGGACATCTCTTCTCTCCTTCCGCCCCCCATCTCTTCTTTTTTCCTGTTCCTGCCTAAAAGATGTCCCCTTTCCCTTGGCTGTATTTTATTTTCTGCTTTTTGTTTCCTTATCTGCCCCCTATTCTTTATTCCCCTCCCCGACAAGAGCTTGTGGGCCTTCCTCCCTCCCTCTCTCACTGTGAATGCCATTACCCTAGGGATATCAGGAAAATTTCCAGATGTAAACAAAAACATAAATCCCTTTGCTTCTCTGCTCCTGCTTTCTTGTCTTCTGTATTTCCCTCCCCTCCCCGCTCCCCCCATAAGTAGTTTTGTACATTTAGTCACCTGCAGAGATTGAGGGTGGAAGACATGAAATCAGAAGCAAACAAAACCTCTGCTTGCTTTAGCTTAGTCATTAATAGCACCATTAGCTTATTGAACTCCAGGATATATCATGTCACAGTTCATGATTCAGGGTCTCTCAATTGCTCTTGCATTGTTTATATCTTGAGTCAGAGTCTTTCAGGTAATTTAGGCTTAATCATTCTTCTGCAACAACAGTCTTATGGGTACCATTTAATCAAATCTCAGTCATGCTGCGAGACATCTAGAGGTTTCAGAGGAATCACCAAATACTGACTTAGCATTTATTTACTCGTGGGAGTAAAATTGTTATTTATGCTTCAGCTTGGTGAAAATACTAAATCACAAGGAAGCTGAGTGACTTGAGGTATCTGTATCTGTTTTGGGAACAGGGAGCTCAACCAGATAGCAGAAACACAGGAATGAGGAAAGAATCCTGACCTCAAACAGCAGCCATGAACAACCACTTGGAGTTAGGGCACACAATTTGCTTGGCTTTCTTCTGTGACCGGACCAATGCAGAGAGAAAACCAAGAAAGTACTAGCCATTAAACCTGTAAACAACTGAAAAAAACCCTTATTCCAACGTGTTGCTACAGCACCTGTCATCTGAATGTTTTTGAGAAGTATTTTGCAACATGGACGTATTTATTCTTATTCTCCCCCCTTCCTCTCTAATTGGGGTGAGAGAAGAAGAGGTCATCCACAAGCAGGAAGACAAGTCAGCACAGCCACGTGATTTGTACAATACCATAATTCCATAAGCAAAGAGTAAAAACCTCAATAGCCTGATCTTGAGTTTGTGCTTGATCCACAAGTCTACCTACTTCAGTCTTGCAAAGTCATCAAAGCAAAATATCGGGGGAATGGGCTAAGAGCCCATGCTGCAGGGAAGAACTGTGCCCTTTATTTCAGATTTGTTTTTCAAGACTTAAGAATATTAAGGGAGGTTCCAATCATTTAGTACAAATGTTTTTTTTTGGAGATTTTTTTTTTAAAAAAACCACACACACACTCTTAATGCTTTGTTGTAGGAAACATTACATTTAAGCACTGGTTGGCAAGGAAACCAGCCTCTAACGTGTTGCCTGCCAATTCAGTCACACAGTCAACACAGTTATACATATATCCTCTATAGCCCAAAAGAATAAATCTGAAGAAAATCTAATCTTCCATTGTTGTTATTTATGAAAATGCTACTTACGCATTTTTGATCTGCTTTTGATTGGATGGAGGAGTATCAGATATGACCTGGCTCTGCCTTTAATGCTCCTGGCAGTACTCAGAAATTTATTTAATTTAGATGACAATTAGTAATTTTCCAAAGCTAATTTATATCACTGACTCAAACTTTTTAAAAGGTTGGTCAAACCCTCTTCCACCACAGTGTCACATGGCTGACAACTTCTAGAGAAGTAATATTTAGCAAACAACATCCTTTTTCATACTTTTTACATCCTACAGTGGGATGAGAAGCTTGTTCCTGTGAAAGAAACTTTCTCAGATCTTGTAGAACAAAATGTTATGCTTCTAGATCACATGCAACCTACAGATGGCTAAGCAATTTAATTCATTAGTATCTCCAAATTTCTGTAAAGCATAGAATACTTTCAACTTTCAGATTATGGTTGGGGAAAGCAATGAAAAAATAATTGAGCTTCACAAAGTACTTGCAGCAAAACAAGGAACAGAACTAATACCTCAAAGGTAACAGCTCTGCATCTGGATCCTACAAGTACCCTTCCCCAAAGAGTCTCCGTGCTCCTGACCCTGGTGTTAGCAAGTGCGTGGAATAGTTTACCCAGCATGTTATCCGCTAGGAGACAACTCCCTCTTGACTTTTCAGAGAATCCTGTGGGCAGCTGAGTGTTTCCTGCCCAACACTATTGCAGGGGCCTTGGGAGCTTGTCATCAGCTGTCTGTCCTGGGACCTTCCCTTGTACCCTTTGAATTACAAGTACAACGTTCATCTGGTTTGCTTTCAAACCTTGTATGACAGACATACATATCTGTATCACCCACTTCCTCTCCCTAGTGTCTTACTCCTGCAGGTAAGCCTCGGGTCTGTTTGCCAACTGTAGAGGGCTCAGCATCCTGGGATACCAGACTGTATTGAATGTTCTCTCCCACTGTCCATCAAAGATATGAATTGACAACTCCTCACAAATAAAGCGACTAAAGCATGCTGATGGCACAACTCTGTTTTCCAGTATTTGTTGCTTTTCACCTAAGGCGTATCTGCCTGGAGTCTGTCAGGTTGTAGCTGCTGTTCAAAAGCTGCTGCATTTTTTTCTGTTCTCATACAGCCCCGCCTTGCCCATGGACCTGGTCAAGTTGGTTGTCCACAACAATAGCCAGGAGAAGTTCAACAGGTGAGGATGCTACCTCTAAGCAGGATTTCTTTGGGCTGGGTCTCTGGGCTCCTTTAAAAAGTAGAGGAAACTGTTAGGGAGGGTGTCTGCTCGGTGTACTCTCTAGATGCCTTTGTTCTGCTGCTGTGCACTACAAGTTGTTCTTAGTTTCATGTTCTTTGTGTCCTGGAATGAATGAAAACAAGCCTGCAAGTGCCTTTTATTACCCCTAGTTTAATTGGCCTTATCCTCAGTTTCACTTGCAGGTAGCTGACAACCACACATACCAAGTTTTTCCTAAAACGTACATCTTCACATTTTTCTGGCAATCTCCACTGCATTTTTGAAAAATACCTGTTTCTATCTCCAGTGACAGAACTAAGAGAGCAGCACTTCCCAAACAGCAATATCAGCACGATGGAGTTTTCCAAAATAAGGTTTGCCACATTTGCTTTGACCATGTCTTACTGTTTAAAAAGAGCACGTTTACCATTATTTGAAGGGATGGAATGAAGTGCTTTTGAAGTAATTGGTGTGTGCAAGAAATAAAAAATGCCATTTAGGAAACAGACAGGGCACTACTTGTTTACACATCTGTTCAGAAACAAGCTTACCCTTGCTCATTCACACCACCAACCTTGACCCATTGCTTAGCAGTGCAGTTGAGCATAAGGAATTCAGCTACCTGACCAGCACGTTACTAACCATGAAAACATTTATGGCAGTGCCTGCCACTTTTGTTGGGCAACAGGTAACAACAGCAAGTAACCAGCGCTCTCAATTGCTACCTTAACTGTCATAGTGGTGGCTTAAATTTATATGTTTTAATTACATAAGGTTTCAAGCAACACTGAAAAGTCTCATAACCATGAGCTATGAATGAGCTGTACACGTATCTATTTAGTGATACTTTATGGCAAGTATATTAAAAAAGATACTCTTCAGCTGTTTATTGCTTTGAATTAATAAAATTCATATTTGTTCTAAGATTCTAGATGTTCTTGGAAACCTGTAATCCAGCTTTAGAAACTGTAATGGTTTGAAAAATGAGGTTATAGGTTGATTTGTCACAATGCCAGAGACAACCGGGCCCATTAAAATCATGCCCATACATGTCAAAGACAAGAATGAGTTGAGTGAGATGCTGAAACATTGCAAACAAAGTGAGAGTGTGCTATGCTCTGACTACCATTAGAGAAATGAAACCCTTCTTTCAGAAGACAATGGCACTAATAGGAGAGAGGCTGTGGAGAGACAGGCATATCTGAGAAAAGTTTCTGAATGCTAAGGATAGTAAAGTAAGGAATAGGTTGCCTAAACTGTTCTTAAATGCCTACACTATTATGCTATTTCCATAGGCAAATGTCTTTCAAGAATACTTAGATAAAGCTGATCCTGTTATGGAGCAGAGAAAAAAAAAAAATCTGGCCATCTCCAACTTTTCCTGGGGGAAGTTCCAGTGTAACCACCATCAGCTCCTTGCCAGTTTGCTCTGCCTGCCTCATTGACTTCTTATCCCCTGCTCTGCCTGCCTCCATTATTTCTACCTTCTCTCTGAGTTCATGCATCCTCAGCCTCATGTCCAACCTGCAGACCCTGTCTCTCTGTGTCGTCTTGAAACTCTGCAGCTACCTCCTCACAGCAGTGCCTTAGAATTAAGGTAGGACTATGAGGGGGAAAAAAAAAAAAGTTAGAGTTGATGCTGAGGACTCCTTGGTATGGAAGAGATACCCTGCTGCTTCAATTTGGTTTTTCTCAGACTTCTGTCCCTTTGCTATCTCCTGGTAGCACTGCCTTGCTCTGACAGTACAGTCGTGGGTACACAGCCTAAGCTAACAAGGCAGGAAGAGCCTTTTACTTTGTGCTCTGTTGCATATCTCGGCTTTAATATCAGTGCTCCTCAACTAGGAAGAACCGATGGGCTAGGCAATCTTTCAATAACCCTTCCAGCCATATTTCCATTATTCTGTTCTCCTGTGATTTACTAACAACAAGCTTGATTCATGACAACTGAAACAAAGACTGAAAGGAAGGAAAAATAAGTGGGGGGAAAAATTAAAAAGAGGAAGAGGAGAAAAATCTTTATTATAAAGAAATACAGTGGCCCAAACATTCAAACATGACTGTTGCAAGTTTGCCTAGAATCCTGAATTTTGTCAGTGCTGAGTACTTTCATCTGCCATAAATTGTTACCCTGGTACTTGCAAGTCCCATCACTGAATTAACTGCTCTGGAAAGTAAGACCTATTTTTTCCTTCCAGTGCCTGAAGTGACTGATGTGGATGCAGGTGTTTAATTTTAGGCACACAGACTTGAAAAATACAAGTGATTAGTTCCAGGATTAGTTCCCAGATAGATTTACTATAGCTAGACAAAAACCACAATCCATCTGCTTTACGTTTTACAAGGAAAGTAGACAGGTAAGATAAAGCTGGTTTAGTGAACTACTGAAGAGCCCTCACTCTGCAAAAACAGCAGATTCTGGAACTTCTCCCAGGTAACAGCCATCTTGGCCTTAAATAACATAGATCCGCTCTGGTCTTACATACTAACATGAGGCACTTTTTATCATTTAAGTATCATGTATCTACTCTCACATGTGTATGAGAGCCTGGGCACAATTAGGAAAAGCTGCAACCACTGGATTCCCATTGAGCAAAACTGTGGCTCCAGCCCCCTGTCCTTGATTGCTTAATAGGAAGGGGAGTGGTTGCCATTACTTTGGACCATACACCAGATCTGTGCTACTAGAATACTTTCTCCTAAAAACCTTATCCCAGCCTCAGATTTAAGAGCTTCTTTCATCCCCTCTTGTTCAAAAAATCTGACACATGCAGATCCTCCCTTCTAAAAACAGGCTTCAAATGCTTTGAGGCACAGATTAACATGGCAAAGTCAACAAGTGTGGTGCATCTTGCACACTGCAGTGCTATATTAATAATAAATATAATAATAATAAATAATAAATATAAATGTGATATATTTATCACATCCCCACAGTAGGGAAAACTCTGACAGATCAAGCAGCCCTGAAGCATCTGAGTGTGAAACCACCTGAACCTCTTCATGACAGTGAGATTCCCTAGGGACTTGTCCAATTTAGGAAAAAGTTACCAGTTTGGAATAGAAAATAACCTTTTTATTCAGACATAACTGTATGCTCTACTGCAGGATGTCCGGCCTGTGTGCTCAGCAAATGAAAGGTGGAGCCCTGGTGCATTTGCCTGTGCCCCATAGGAGAACGTTATGACTGAAGAAACTCCTCTTGTGGAGCTCCTGTCACTGACCAGCTGGTCCCAAAGTGCAAGCAGAGGCTCTGGATGGCGTTAAATGCCAACTAGGAAAGCTTAGGAGTCTATTTTATAGTGGTGTTTTTCAGGAAAAAACCCAACAATGGTCATGATGAGAAAATAGCAATGACATGGGGAAGAAGCATGTTTAACTCTTAACTTTGAAGGGAACATTTTTTTAACCCTCTTGAAGTATGCTTGCTTTTTCCATCTGGTTTAATAAAACTGATTGCAGAGAACTAATTTCTGCTAGGTAAATAGCAACTGGTACATCAATTTCCTGTCAGCAGCTGCAGTTTCAACAGTTTCAGTCTTTCATTCAAATGTGTGAATGCTTTGCTTAAATTGCACATTTCTCATTTAGTGTGCCTTGAAAATATGTACCGTCACTCACTCAATCTCTGAGAAGAGTTTGGCTGTGCTGTGGTTTGCATAAAGCAGCACTAGAGAGGATCATTCAAGCAGATAAGAGGAGACATTAGAACACACGCAGGTAGAGTTTGGGAGAATTAAAAAAACCCTCTGCCTACAATTCTGTGTAGCAAATGAGGCATCCAAAAGCATAAGTTCTAAATCAGCTCACCAAATCCATCTGATTTCTCTCAAAGGTTAAAGGCTAACTACTTGTGTTAAAAAATAAATTATCACATAGGCTCAAGGAGCGTAAAACGATAAAATGTGACTTTTAAAAAAAGTCCAATTTGGAAGTCTTAAACATAGTAATGAATTAATCCAAACCTTCAGAAAATTCTACCTTGCTGGCCAATTCCTGTAAGTAATCTTTCTTTTTGTCTCTGACTTCTCCATTATATTGACAGGAAGAAATTAGGATGTCATTTACTTAACCTCGCCAAGATTTCTCATTAGTAATTCCAGTGGTGACATTTCTCCTCCCCTCCAGCCTCGGAGCCGTGTGATTTATGTGTGTTCCCACCACTGGCTGCTCTGGAGATTCCAGATCTCCTCATGTACCATGCTGACACTTTGCAGTCAGCCCTTAGCGGAGCCAAAGAACAAGTTACAAGAGAAAATGCCTCTTGGATAGAACTAGGACGTTTCAAAAATTCCCAACTAAGAGTTTGTTTTGGTTTTTGTTTGTTTGTTTTTTTCCCCACTAGAAAATGTCAGTTTGCTGAAATTTCATCTTTTTAAAGTAGTACTCAATTTTGGAAAAATATGCACATTCCACTACAAATAGTTCTGTTTTGAAAACAGTTATTCAAAATTAAGTCAAATTTAAAATTTCATTAACATTTTTGTTAGAATTAAACTAGTTATTCCATAATGACACTGTTTTGGGAAGGCATTTCACAAACTTTTTTTTCCCCAAATTCTTCATTTTTGCTTTGAGACAAGACAGACTTTAAAGACATGAAACTTCCTACAAAATGGAAAATCTAGTTTTTGCACTTTCAGAACAAAGCTAGTTATTAAAAAGATGGGTTATTTGCCTGCCCTTTTTCTTCTTTGATGTGTACTGTCTATATGTGTGTATTCACATTATGGACGCACCACAGTGCAAACTCTGGAAGCCGAAGACTTTTTTACCCTAGCAGTATTAATAGCTTATCTGAAGCCATGTTTCATTAAGCATGGACTTTGTGATTCTATAAAAGGGAGTAGCAGTTAAGAAGTGAACATATAATTAGACATATCACCATGACAAAAACCCCCAGTGCACATCTTTTTCCTTCAAGTGTTCTTCTACATGCACATTTATACTGTGTCTGATTTCAAGAAGTACCCCAGCATTTACCTACAGGATGGCAGAGTTCCTAGGAAGAAAAAAGACTGAAGATCTGACAATCTGACCTCCCAGAAGCAGCATCACTGCAAAGTTTCAGCAAAAGCACTGCATGTAATAGAAGTGTGAGCAGAGCTCACATGGGAGCTATGGGTGCATTCTGCAAGGATGCCATCAGTGATGCTTCAGTTCTAGCTGAGTGAGCAGGATGCTCCTTCACAGCTATCTCATAACGCCTTTTCACACAATCGGTCATTCAGGGGGAAACCCTCCATGTTGGAACAGATGGTTCCTTAACCAGTTGGCAACAAACTCAAAAATACGAGTCTTCCTAAAGCATCTTGCACTGCTAGTACGAACCAGACAAAGCACACCTCATGGTTCAAGCATGCAAAGCAGTCATAGATGGAGATGTGCAGCTCAGAAAACAAATGAAAACACAGGCAGATTAGTGGTTTCACTTAGGAGAAACTGACACTACATTTAGTAAGAATTCAGAATTATTTCTGAGTCTGATTTTGTCCTTACAAAAGGTTTAAGAGAATGCACGATTAGTGCCTCAATTATGTTCACTTTCCCAGCTATCCAGAAAGATGTTTTCACAAAAAAGGAAAATGTTTCTACAGATTCAAAGGTTCTTCCCACTAACAACATTAATGCCAAGTTCAATATCATTGCAGAAGCACATGGGATGAGGGGAAAGGGGAAGGCTAACTAAGGCATTCAAAATCCTGTCAGTAGTACGTAGGAATACATTTTTAAAAATCTATTTAGGGGTATTGGGCAGAAATAGTTGCCAATTAGTTACCAAACTAATAGAGAAACCTATTTTTTTGCAGATTAAATTAGTAATTCAGAACTACCCATGGATTGACTGCACCATTCTGTAAAACTCGATTGCTTAGCCACATTGCTTTGTCTTTCTAGGATTGTTAACTGCTGCTAACAATAGAGACAATAAGCCTTAAAAAAACCCTAACATATTCTAACCTGGGAGTCAACAAACATCTATGCAGGGAAATGAAAAAAACCATGAGGTCTAAATGATAAAAGCTAGACATTTTCTCTGTCCTCTCTGTACGGAGAGTTTCATTTGTCTGTGGCAATAGGAAGGACCTTAGGAAAAGGTAAAGTTCCTTTTTCTTCCTGAATTATGATCTTTGCTACTTCTGCTATGGCAGACTGGGACTGCAGTGCCTTGTCATTCTCGGACAGTTCAGTGGCATTAATCTCACTAGGAAGAAATCCTGGAAAGACTGCAACAATTGTGCCCATTAGAAGAGAAAAATCTTCCATTGCGATAAATACAATATTGGTAGTCAACTGGAAAAGCAGAAAGAAGATACTAATGCTTACCAAACTCATACTGGCAGGCTTTTTTCCAGTGAGGCTATGTATTACTAACATTGTGTTGCAGGACACAGCAAAGGATTTAACTTCAACAAAAGCTATTTTAATAACAGTAATTTGGTGTACAGGTGCCCAAGTAGCCCCAAGAATGAACTGAAAAATCAGATTAATCTTTTTAACTACCAAAATTAAAAACCCTGAAAAACTTATTTTTTCCATAATATTCTTCCTTTGTATGGAACAAAGAACTGCTGAATATATAGAAGTGTGGAGAGGGAAAGGGTCAGGGTTTTTAATTTTCCAAAATTCCTGACTGAGAAGTATTAACACAGTGTATGTAAAGATCTATGAAAGACTGGACTGAACCACTCTTAAGAAAAATAAAATGTGGGTATGAGTCTGCCGACAGACAAATTCTGGCAGCTGTCACAAACCTAGGTAAAGCTCTTGTAATACCTTCACAGCTGACATCACTACATACATCTTGTTGCACGTAACGTGCCCAAATCATAAAGCAAAAAGCTATACTGTCAACAAAGCATTCCTTTCCTCTAAAATGACATGCCACTATTAGCATCAATGCTGCTAGCTTTGAATGATGTGTTACCTACTGTTCTAGCTACTGAGCAGAGAGAAAAATGGGAGAGAGAAAAGGATCCCTACAGTTCTGAATCGATCCTATAGTCTACCCTGGCACACAGAAGGCAAATCTTTTCAGACTTGAAAATTGATAGGGGTCCTTTAGTCTTTACTTTCAACCTGAGCATCTGGTCCCTTGGGCTGATTTAGAGACTGAGGTGCTCATGTCTTCTGGAGACAGTTGCATTAGTAAATGTCTCTTCAGAATTAAGAATGACTCCTTCCAGATCAGGCTGTGTCTTTCTAACTCTTCTGTCACGTGCTGTTGGCAGGAACAAAGGACTGATTCAAAACCTAGGTGCCCTTAATAAAATTACAGAACAAAACTAGCTTGAACACACACCAGAAATCAGAGGGGAAAAAAACCCCACCTGCTCTGGGCACTTCAACAGGCAATTCTCTCATGCTACAACACTAAGTTAGAGTGTCAAACATAACTAATCGTTACAGACATTTATTTCTGAAACACAGCACTGCTTAGGAAAAGAGAAACAGCGAGTCTAGAGTACACTAAAACTAAAGCCTGTTTTCTTAAGTTCTTAGAACAATGGTCTTTTGATTTATTTTCTCCACCTACCTTTCTACTAAACCATTTAGTGGAAAAATATCCTTTTCTATTTCTCACTTCTTTCTTTGTGGCGCACCCAGTCCTGGCTTGCATTCACCAGTTAAAGAGTTCCATTGGCCAATGATACCCATCAGCAGCTCTTGCTTGTAGGGGAAATTACCTGTCTTCTACGACAGAGTCTCATTCTAGCTTCAGGCCATAAAATGACATGCCGTTTCTGCACTCTTTCCTCCAACCATAACATTGCCTTTCATATCATCCAGTCATGTGGTTGCCCAGCACAGAAGTCGCTTTTGTAGCTCTTCTCCTACCGCTCATGAAAAGCCAGTTCCCTTTGCAGCAAAAGATCTCATATTCAGCTGTAAGGGTAACCCGAGAGCCCTCTATAATCTCTCACCAGCATCCCAGATTCAGGATGTCAACTCTCACTGAACCATGAAGGCAGCTTAATAGCAAACTAGATTCTGCAAAAAATTGTTTGCATAAAAAGCCCACCAAAAGTAATGGACTGCTTTTCCTCTACAATGTATTTCTCACACAGGATGCAGTAAGTACTGTTCTGTTGCTTTATACCCACATAAAATATTTCATGTGAAGTTCAGGCACAGTAATTAGGAAAAATGATGTAAACTAGTCTCTTTCTCCAATTACCTACGCAAATTACCCTTCAATTTCATTAGCGGTTACAGTAGAGAAAATTACTTCTGATTCTTAGGTCAAAGGACTACAACCACGACGAGCAATACAAGGGGGGCTATGAAGAAGAAGTGTCTATTCCCAAGAGACAATTTTTAAGCCCTATTTGTAATACAATGAGGTTATAAATAAACTAGCAAAAACCCCCATGAATTTAAATGTATGTGAATAAGTATTTTGCTTCTCCTTTGGCAAAAGAACTCTCAAGAAAAAAAGAAAGGCCCCGTAACAGTCAAACATTCACAGACAGAAAGCAGTAGCTTGTGCAACAGGTCACATTCTGAGTTTCCTAGTTTTCAGGCCTCCAGAAAGATTGCTTTCTCTTTGCCAGCAGGTCCCTTGATATGCTTGTCATGCATTTAAAGCTATTTATGGTTGGGTATATAATCCTGTCTAAACTGATTTAAAAAAAAAAAAATTAAATCAATCCACCAGCATATAATCATAGAATGGTTTGGGTTGGAAGGGACCTTAAAGATCATCTAGTTCCAACCCCCCTGCCATGGGCAGGGACACCTTCCATTAGACCAGGTTGCTCAAAGCCCCATCCAACATGGTCTTGAACACTTCCAGGGATGGGGCATCCACAACTTCTCTGGGCAACCTGTTCCAGTGCCTCACCACCCTCATAGTGAAGAATTTCTTCCTTATATCTAATCTAAATCTACCCTTTTTCTGTTTAAAGCCATTACCGCTTGTCCTGTTGCAACAGGCCCTGCTAAAAAGTTTGTTGCTATCTTTCTTATAAGCCCTCTTTAAGTTCTAAAAGGCTGCAATAAGGTCTCCCCGAAGCCTTCTCTTCTCCAGGCTGAAAAACCCCAACTCTCTCAGCCTGTCTTCATAGGAGAGATGCTCCAGCCCTCTGATCATCTTGGTGGTCTTCCTCTGGACTCGCTCCAACAGGTCCATGTCTGTCTTATGTTGGGGGGCCCAGAGCTGAACGCAGTACTCCATGTGGGGTCTCACGAGAGTGGAGTAGAGGGGGAGAATCACCTCCCTCGACCTGCCGGTCATGCTTCTTTTGATGCAGCCCAGCATACAGTTGGCTTTCTAGGCTGCAAGTGCACATTGCTGGGTCATGCTGAGCTTCTCATCCATCAACACCCCCAAGTCCTTCTCCTCAGGGCTGCTCTCAATCCATTCTCCGCCCAGCCTGTATCAGTGCTTCGGGTTGCGTTGGCCTTGTTGAACTTCATGAGGTTCGCATGGGCCCACCTCCCAAGACTGTCAAGGTCCCTCTGGATGGCATCCTTTCCCTCCAGTGTGTCAACCGCACCACACAGCTTGGTGTCGTCAGCAAACTTGCTGAGGGTGCACTCAATCTCACTGTTCATGTTGCTGACAAAGATGTTAAACAGCACTGGTCCCAATACTGTCCCCTGAGGAACACCACTCGTCACTAGTCTCCACTTGGACATTGAGCCGTTGACCGCAACTTTTTGAGTGCTACCATCCAGCCAATTCCTTATCCACCAAGGGGTCCATCCGTCAAATCCATGTCTCTCCATTTTAGAGACAAGGATGTTGTGCAGGACAGTGTCAAATGCTTTGCACAAGTCCAGGTAGATTACGTCAGTTGCTCTTCCTTTATCCACCACCGCTGTAACCCTGTCGTAGAAGGCCACCAGATTTGTCAGGCACAATTTGCCCTTAGTGAAGCCATGTTGGCTGTCACCAATCACCTCCTTATTTTCCATGTGCCTTAGCATAGTTTCCAGGAGGATCTGTTCCATGATCTTCCCAGGCACAGAGGTGAGACTGACTGGCCTGTAGTTCCCCAGGTCTTCCTTTTTTCCCTTTTTAAAAATGGGGGTTATGTTTCCCCTTTTCCGGTCAGCGGAAACTTCACCGGACTGCCACGACTTCTCAAGTATGATGGATAGTGGCTTAGCAACTTTATCCACCAGTTCCCTCAGGACCTGCGGATGCATCTCATCAGGTCCCATAGACTTGTGCACCTTCAGGTTCCTTAGACGGCCTCAAACCTGATCTCCTACAGTGGGCCGTTCTTCATTCTTCCAGTCCCTGCCTTTGCCTTCTGCGACTTGGGCGGTGTGGCTTGAGCACTTGCTGGTGAAGACTGAGGCAAAAAAGTCGTTGAGTATCTACTATATTAAAAAACACGTACACATTAGGAAACACTTCTGGAACACCAAACCTACCCATTAACAATCTTAGCTGGGGAAAAAAGGCTAGGGTAGAATCCCAGACAAGTTCTCTTTCTCTCTCTCTTATTTTTTTGAGTGAGAGAATTTAACAAGCAACCGTTTTCCAGCAGTTGACCGTGAAATGGATCATGTTTTATTTATTCTGCACAAATGGCAAATCACAGCAAAGTGTAGCCTTGGGATTAATCAGTGGGCTTTTATCACTGGGGCACCAGTTGGGCTTTGGTTCCTCTCAGAGTGCCTACAAATCACTCTGATTAGATGCCTGCCTGAGACATTCATCATTTAACTTTGCTGGCCTCAGGCATAATAACTGGAAGACTGTATAAAGGGGATGAGCTTCCACAGAGTGGGTCACTAAGGCTTGATATAAAGGGTGAAAATTAGTGTGTCTGAGAGAAGGTTAGTGAATAACAGTCAGCTATGCTGTGAAAATCTAATCTAGAAAAGAGAGAGTTACAGAGCCTTGAAACACTGAACTGCCTTGATTCCCGGATAAAGGTCTGGCACTTTTACAGCTGAGTGCTGGTGGTAATGCTGGCGGTCATACAAGTTGCAGCTTTCCCACCTCTACTCAGTAGAAGAAAAGGAGCTACTACGGAGAAGAATCAAAAGCCAACACAAACATAATTGATATTGGTTAAGATTATTTGTAATTGATGTCATGATGTCAGCTCTCTTCTAGATGGCAGGCAGGAGCACCTGGCCTAATGAATCTACCCTGAAGACGTTCAAGCAACGTCAGCGATATGTCAGGGATCTGGTCTTTCTAGAAATGTTGGCAGAGGAGGACCTTAATATTTAGCCTTCCTGAAAAGAAGATGTGTATTTTCTGGTCCCATTAAAATGTGCCCAAATTTGGCCCAATTCAAACACACGAAACACCCAATTTTAGATATGCTGAAGCTCTTACTAAGGAATTTAGTTTTTTCTACATTCCATTTACACTGCACAGCTCCCCCTCCACTGATGCTAACATGGCAGGTTCAAATCTGAGTTGTTTTATTTTCCAGTTCCCAAATCCAGATGCTTCTCTACACTACCTGCACAATAGGTGTCCCCGCTGTGGTGCTGTATGGCTCTCCATTATGACTCTCCACACAGAATAAAGGTTTGCTGCTACTGTCAGGGAAAGCAATACTAGTTGCAGTCTGATAGTAACTGCATCAACACAAAATAACAAAGGTTGTAAATCTAGCACTGAGCTTTGGATTCAAACGCTACGTAGCATGTCGTGTGTTGTAATGGTTCATTAAAATAGTATTTATTTAATTATTTGGAAAGTGCTTCATTTGCTTTGTACATAAATTTGCAAAGTCCATTTCTGGCATTTAGGATTCCTGTGTTCCTGACTTTGCTGCATATGTTTTCCCTGCTTACACATACAGTTCCTATACTGTCCATGGATTAAAAAAATATTTTGAGCTTAGTCTGGGTATGAGGTATATATAAATGTAAACCATTTTCATTTGGAAATGTAAGTATTACAGCAATATTACTTATTACCTGCTGCATGAACATGATGGATGTGTTTTCTCTTGCCTTTACACATTATCCATTTGATTTCTTTAGCCTCTTGTCAATACCCATATTCACAGCAGCTCCTCCTGTTCAGTGAGCAGAAAGGAAAAGTATTTTTCTTTGAAGCGGATGTGAACACTGCTCAATGAATCATTCAGCAAGTACTACTGCAGCTCAGTCATCCTACAGGCCATATTAGACCTAGGATCCTTGAATCTATAACCAAAATGAGCCTTAGTGTAGAGCGTCTTCTGTAGTTAAGATAAGCAGTAGCTTGCAAAGTATTAGGGGAAAATCCTATACTCTGATCTGAGGTATATTATAATAGGATCTACTTAATATTCAACAGAGCACTTTCAACACGCTTTCATTTTAAATACAGTTAAATGCATTGCAATCTCATATTTATCTCCCTGGAGAGCCTGAGAACATTTTCTCCATTGTACTGCAAATGGAAAAGAACACTCCAGCGTCTTGGCACATTCCTTTGGAGATTTTCAGTGCTTTAAATCAAAGCACCAAAACAAGAGTTTATTGTAGCAACCCAGAGGGAAGCATCATCTCCAATATCCTGATTCTTTGCAGCTGCTCATTCAGCATGGATGCAACCTGGTTATTAACAGTAACAAAGCTATCAAATGGGGACTTCCTTTGGAAGAAAGACCATCTATATGTCCGCCCTGCATATTCTTTACATGTAAGAGGTATCCATAAAAATTTGGGGGAATTTATATCCAGATGCATACCTACTCATGTATTCTCATCCTTTATAGGTACAAAGTTTTCATTATAGGAAATAAAATGTGTAAGGTGAAAAAGGCCATCAAGTTGAAGAGTCAAGAGTTCAGAATAGTCAATAACAGAAGTCTTAATTCAGCTCCACTGTACAGAGAGGTTATGACATTGTTATTAATTATATGCATACAATTTTTCAGCTAGATTCCTGTCTCATTCAGTGCTCAGGATAGACAGAGCTCAGAGAGCGAATTATTATAACCTCTTGGTTATGCTCACTCAAATTTTGGCCCTTAGCCTTATTAACTACACAACAGACTTTCTTATGCTGACTATAGAGTTGCTAATTTTCTCCTGGTTGTTTCTACAGTATTCCCCCCGATCACCTCAGCTATTCCAGTCAATTTTGTTACTGTTCCCATTTTTCGAACAAGGGAACCAAGGTATAGTGGAAGTGGAAAACACAGGAATTCATGGCCTAAATTGAAACACAAGATTTGATTTATCAGATTATACAGCCTTTTAAAGCACTTTGTATTTCAAAGCAAAGCTCCACTAGACATCAGCTGTTGTTGTGAGAGCTCAGCACTTTTACAGCACTGAGTTAGGTTTGTAAAAAATAAGACCTACAATAAGTGACTACTTATCAAAATTTAAGAAACTTTTCCAGGTTATTTTGTGGCAGATGCAGGAATGGACTACAAGGGATAAGACATTTATTTGCTTTATCCATGACACCATTCTTCTACCGAACCCCTCATCCTTTCACCACACACCTTCTCATTTCTGCAACGATGAACTATACAACTTCCATTCCACGTACTTAATGAGGCTGGAGCCTTTTGGAGGAAAAAAGTATGTAATAAAATAGTGCACTAGAGTGTTTATGCACATGAATATCAATTTAAGATTGCAGAGAAAACGGACCGCAGTACTACTTAACTTTTGACTGCCTAACTTTTGCAACATTAGCATTGTTTTAATATATGAAATTACATTTAAGAGTGCCTTGGCTTTTAATATAAATTTCTTTAGGCAGAACAATACATAATAGTGAGAGCTCTAGATATAGTTTAGTACAAGCTTCTGCCTCTTGAATTAATGAAGCCACAGAGGTAGCAGGCCATTATTTCTCAGGAGGAACAAGTAGTAAGGGTGTTTGGAACACAGACCTTCAAAGTAGTTTTCATAGCCGTTTGCCAGTAGTAGAGGATATTAAAATTAAGAATTCTTCAGCATTTTCCAAATTCCTCAAGTTTTAGGGGAAATATGCTCTTGAGTATTATTTCCTTCTATACTTTTTAGTCTTTCTTTCACACTTGGTATGATTCCCAGTATGTGCAAGGAGCGATTGCAGGAGAAGTTCTGATCAATCAGTGTAATCCTGGGGCTGCACATACTCAAGGACCTTAGGGGCAGACTGAACTTATGCTAATTTCAGCTTGAGTGGTGCAAGTTTCACAAAACTAAAAACGCTAGAATACAGATTTTCCTACAGAAAACATAGTCACAGATTTTGCCAGCAGTACTACCTGTAACAGATTAAACATATTACCCAACCTACAAAAATTAAGAAATCAAATTTAGGAAAACAGAGAGGCGTGTTTTGATGTACCCCAAACTTAGTTACTTTGGGATTTCATCAAAGGTGACATGAGGTGCCTTTGCTTTCCATCCAAATGATTTCATTCTGTTTCTGAAGTAACAGTGCATCTTATACCTTAGAAGAAAACCTAGGTAGCAATAATGAAGCACCTTGCAGAAGAAATTTTAAAAGAGAGAGAGAGAGAGAGAGAGAAAGCAAGCAAGGCTCGTCCATACTTCTGATAATACATCCCAATCAGAATCAATCCAAAACTTCTGCGGTTTATTCACTGCTGTTCATGATAGATTTATCAAGGGTATAGACATTCTTAACTCTTGTAAACAAATGACTCTTCAGGTACATAGCTAAGCTGCATGAAAAATATGGATGGTGCCAATAACTGTGGTACTCAGAAAAACATACTGTTAGATTATCACAACTTAACTGAAATCAGAACAAACAGGATATATGATAGGTTATTAGAACATAATTCAAATGCTTCTATTCAGGAATGCATACAACTTCACATAATGAGACGCATGCATTTTCTAATAAAACCATACATCTCACACAGAAAACAATTCACCTCTACTTCCACGTACATAAAACATCCATCTCAACAGCTGGAGAATGCTGCCAGGCAGCAATGTGGGCCATAAGGAGCTTAGCAGTTGCATTCCTTTCCTGCCTCTCCCCTGCAAATACTCTTGGACCCAGTTAAGCAAAGGAAAACAGAGGCAGATTGTAAGACAAGCCATGGGGCAGCAAGTTATTCCTGATGTAGAAGTATGTCTTTAACAAATGGAAAATAGTGGTATGATACTCGATACAATTTTATTTTCCTTTCTAAGTTATGGAAGCATCCAGAGTAGGATTTAAAAAAATCACAAGCATGTGATACTAGCCCTCATCCCCAACTGACAGCAATGGGGAAATTAACCATTCCACTCAAAGGCACTACGATACTCTGCCATGCATTAACATGTTCCTTGAAACCTGTATTCTGCAGATATGTGTATTTTGGATGGGGACACAATCCCAAACTCAGCAGGAGCACTGTTTCTTGTGGTGGCGAAATATAGTCCACCAGGCCTCCTACTGAGGCAAAAGCTTCTTCCTGACTTACGGTATCTTGCTCCTCTGTGTGAGGGCTGTTCCCATCCCACACCAGTTTGCTCCACAGCACCCCCAGGAATCGGCTGAAGCAGGAAGGGCTGCCCTGCCCAGAGCAGCTATCAGTACAAGCTGCTCCTGCCCCAGTACAAGCGAGCGGCTCCCACGGCTCCTGCAGGCACTTGGAGAGCCACCTCCTGTCAGGGAACAGTGGTGGAACGAAGCTTTTCATGATAAAAGAGCAGTGGCCTGGTGTACAGCCTCCCATGCCCCACTTCAAACACTACTTACAGCCAAGTTCAGCTGGTCTTGAATCTCATTCTCTCTCCAGATGGTCATTAGTGCCCACACATTGGTCTCAAGCCATAAGGCAGCATGTTCACAGGAAGGCCTGTAGTGAGATGTTAGCAGTTGAAAAGAAGCAGAGCCAATCATTGCAGAAGGAGCAGACAGCTGAGAGAACAGCATGAAGCTGTGCTCCATGGTCTGAGCAGTGCTGCCTGTACAATTAAGCAGCTTCCAACAAATCTGACCTCTGTTCAACTGACTGCAGAAAGCAGACAAAAAGTATCCTCCCCAGGAATGACTGCTCTGTTCTGCTACAACAATGCAGAAATTGGCTCTACCTTGGGGGTTGTTCCAGCACTGAAACCTGTTCACCTTTATAAAGCGCAGCAGAAGACTTCACAGTAGTTTTTACTCAAAATCTAACCCAAATGGCAACGTGATTATTAATAGAATGACCCTCCATGGATAAATATAATGTGTAAAAAGAACTGATCATGGTCAGGATGCTGGACTGGCATGGACAAGGCTAAGGAGTAAGTGAAGTATTATCACTGTTGCTAAATAGTCTGTGTTGGTATCACAAGAAAGGCAGACAGAGATGTAGGTTTAAACACAAAGGTTTATAAGTACTCTGATCACACCCCAAAGGACTTCATGCATCTCCCGCAAACACTATTTTCATTTCAACATTTAGCAATTCCATTCTTCAGGTGGAATATAGTTGACATAATGATACTGTTCACAACATTCCTTATGAGTCCAATTAATTTTAAATTAAGTTCAAAGCCAAAACCTTGAATTCAACCTATAACTCAATAGAAGTGGCATTAAGAGAGAAATTAATAAAGCATGGGATTTTGGCAGGTTGCATCATGGAAAAGGTGGTGCACGGCATTTTGGACTTACCATATCTTCTGTAAACTTTGAAGGCCCTGGTCATGAATATGAAAATTACCATTACTAAACTTCAATTAAAAAAACAAAAAAAAGGAAATGCAATTTGTAGCAAAGACCATTTCTCACAAAAAAGAAGCTAAAACCCAATAAATACAGGTAAAGATAGTTTAAAATATTGTCTTCAGATTGGAAGTGAAAATGTTGTAAATGCTACATGCAAGTGCCGAGTGACTTCCTTTCTCCACAGTTATCATCTTATCTTTTCTGGAATTCATTGTCAGTCTGTTTTTCTTCAGCTAAGTGCTGATCTCAAGTGTTACGGGTGACTAACTGTACCTGCTGTCTGGATATAAAAACAAGTTATCTTTTGTCCATCATCGCCATTTTAGTCCACATTGCTTCAAAACTTTCACTCGTGGCGTGACAAAGAATCAGGAGAGAAAAGAGAAGAGACAGATGATGGTGGCTGTGAAGGCAGACGATAGGCGAAAACTCAGAAAAAATAATGGAGCTATGTTACCCTATCAAGACATTAAAAAGCCACAAGACATGAAGGTCCACCCAAATGTAAAAACCAAAACAAAGCATGGAAATATTACGAAGGACAGAGAAAGAGGAAAAGCGTGACTAATCAAAAAGGCACAAAGAAGGGCCCAAAAGAAATTCTAGTAAAACAAAGTGGTTTAATTCCATATTTAAATTCCTGAATCAGAGGCAATTTTGAGAACTGGTGAAGTAAGTAAATCAATACTGTAAGCACTTCGTGCCTTTGATTATCAGGACATTTTTAACTATGCACATAATTTTAGACTATCGTCTGTCTCTGTTTAAACAAATAGGACTGGATTCCCATCTGTGTTCAAAGTTTGTTCAGGTCTGGCAGTTACACAGGTAAAAAATGAAACTTCCTAATGTCTATACCTCCTATACTATACTTCATATGCCCTTTCCCCAGAAAACAAGACAGAGCTGCTGATAAGCCCTGCCTCCCAATGTCAGGTATATCTGAAGTTGTCTGGTATTCTATTTAAGGACTCCATCAGCAAACAGCCCCATGCCACCCGCCATCAGTCACTGGAAAGCAGTTTACAGAGCAAGGATGGCTTAGAAATTTTAAAAAGGACTAGAATATTTTGCAACCTTTGAAGTATGTTATGCCACAATTTAATCTAATATTCTTGCTGTACTTTGTATCTAAGAAAAGACAAGTGTCTCAAATAAGGTTCACTTACTCTGGGAAGCCTCTGATGGGGCTATAAGCTGACTGGTAACCACTGAATATACAGCTCCTTATACAACGCATTCTGTTCAGTATATGGTACATACAGTATGATTCAACAGAAGCTGTGCTCACTCCAGTATGCAGTATCTGTTTCTATGGATTCAGATTCCAGTTTGTGCAGAGTTCATTTCAAAATACAATTTGTGCTCTTCTGAATAAACAGGTTTGAATTAGGTCCCTAACTCAACCTTTATAAATTCAACCATAGCATATAATAGGATTATTTACCACTTATATAAAGTGACAAGTGTCTGCTACACAAGTATTTGGGGAATTATACAGTTTGAATGCCTTCAGTTAAAAGCCAGCTTCCAGCCTCCATATTTTTATAAGATCAAAGCTAGTATTCTCTGTTTAGCCCCCATTCAGAAAGAAGGTATCAAATCTCAGCCGGAGTTTTTCTGCATTCAGACTTTAACAGCCACTGATTATCTCCTATCACAGGGGATATCCCCTTCACCTGCTGGAAGCTGTTTGGAAAAATCCTCCTGTAGCTTTCTTTCCCCTTGCCTTCCTCAAAGCACCGTGTAGGATACCAACATAACCCCCAACCCAGAAGGGAGCTCAGGCCAAGGCTCCCCCATAACCTCTGATTCTTACGGATGTGATGGAGCCCCCCCAAAAATTAACAGAGCGTGACTCTGTACTGGTTTCTTCAAGGATTCTCTGCACATACAAATCAAAGAGGAGAAGCAGGTAAAGTATGACCCTGTGTTTGCCTCTAAATTACTACCCTTTTCTCCCCATAAATTCCAGAGACACAGTACTCCTGTTGGAGGGACTAACGGAGGATGGGGAGGAGGGCAGGTGGTGGAAGGAAACATCTTTTTATCTCCAAACTCCATGCAGAAGAGGCTTATCTTTCTTTCTTGTACAAGGGTAAGGAGAGATGGTAGTATTCAATGCCTATAGCATGTAAATTTTACTCAGACAAATCTCTTGTAACACAGGTCGGGAATGATCCCCGAGGCCACTGAGACTAGATTCCCACAATCGCAGACAATAGTACTACAGATGTCTTATTCACAACATCTGTTCCACACAGCACCATAAATCATGTCATTCGGTAAAAAAAGAAAAAAAAAATCACAGAAATTTAATGTGCCATAGGAAGAGAGTAGAAGAGACTAAGGTCCCTGAAATGGCACTGGATTATTTAGATAACACTGAGCAGATCTGAAAAGGCTCATGACTCATATTACAGAGCACTGCAAAAATCAAACCAATCAGCCAAAAAAACTAAACCAAACCAAAAAATCCACAAAAGCCAAAACAAAAAACCAGCCGTACCATTCTCAGAGCAAATTTCCTGCTGAGTCTGAGTAAGACAACGACAGTCTAAACAAAAGCACACTAACCAGGTACTTGACAATTCGGTGTCATGAGCAGCACCCATATACCCCTATTTTAGCTCCGCTCTAGTTGCAACCAGTCTAGCTGATTCAAGGGACAACAAACAGAAAGGAAACAAAATAAGCCTCAAGACAGTCACCAACTGCAACAGCACTGTGCATCACTGGGCAAGAAGGGAAAGGGGCAGGAAAAGTCCCTCCTGATCCACAGAAAAATATCAGGAAGGCCTGGTGCATAGGAGTAATGCAGTGTAAGTCCTCAAAAAAACAGTTACCCAGACTCCTTTCAAGGAATACAACCTGTCTATCCAGGAAGATAACTTCTCTCTTTGGTAGATCCAAGGGAAAACAAACAAACAAAGTCAGATAACCAGGGACCCACAACAAACTGAATTTGTTGTGTCAGAAATGTTCTCTTCTGGTTATACACTTAAATTTCCATAAGATGATCGAGACCCATTTAAAACACTTGCCTTCACTGTACTATTCAGAAGGCCATTCTCAATTGGCTCCAAGTCATGCTTTTTCAATAGTTTGTAGGATTTTGTCCAGAATCATTGTAATAATTGTAATCATTTTAGATGTTTGTTGTGCTACTAAATATTTTATCAGTTTTAAATGCCTTGGAACTTGAAATCTGTCTCAAATCCATTTGCAAAAGCACAGGGAAATAATAAAATGGACTAGTACAAGTTAGACAAAATTAATTCCATCCTGGGGCTTTGGTAGCAAAGTAAACCAAAGATTACCAAATCTTCTGATGAAACTGTGTCATTACAGCTCCCTACACCTCCCATATTATTCCTGTAAAAAAATAAGTTCCTAAAAATTCCGTATGTACTTGTAGACAGAACAAAAAGTATTGATGTCACTTCATGTAGTCATTTTAGTACTGAATATAGCATATTGATTTTAATGTCTTGAAATATGTACAATAAATTGATTTTTTCTAACCATGCCTCACAGATACATAATATATACAACAGGTGTACAAATTAATGAAATGTCAGCTAAGGTCTGGTCCGTATGCAGTAAAAGTTGTGATAAATATCAAAATAATGGTACTCCTGCCTTCACATGTTGCATTAGGCAGATATGCAAAATATCTGTTTTGGTATAATTTGGTCCAGCATCAAAATGGGTTAAAATTAACCTATATTAATGCTGCTGGTGAAAAGATGAGCCTTTACTTCCCCTGCCTGCGTGATCCCACTGCCTCCCTACCGCTGGCAACAGCATGGTTACTTGGGCATGCCATCATCGGGATTCGAAAACTGAATGGGCTGAAAACCAGCTCAGAAGCAGGGGGTGAGGGGTGTGTGTGTGAAAATCTAACCCCAACCAATAACAAATTGATTAGCTTTTGATGAAATGAGCTTCCTGATCCAGCTGAGAACACAGGTGCTACTACCAGTACAGGTAGGGGAGCAGAAGACAACCATCTCTCAGTGGCCATGTGAACTTAGACTAGCTTAAACAGATCACAGAAACCAGGCTGTTACTCTGGTCTGTGGAAAGAAAACATTTATTGGTGTAAGCCGGACAATTTATAACACCGTTATGGAACTCAAGTCCTCTACCAATTTACCCACCACAAGAGTATGTAACATGTTTGATGAAACTTATACCAGGACAAAAAAGCTGTCTTAAGGTCAGGCTTTAATAATAATGACCCATTCCACTGTTAGCAGGAAGGACAAACTAGTATTTAGCACTTTACTTGCAAGACAGGTACTGCTTTGCACCATGAAAAGAGGTCTGGGCATCTCACAAGTGCATTAAGGACAAGATATAAACATTCAGGGGATTGGTCTTTCCACCCTGACCTTCCACCGCACAATCCTTTCTCATTTCATCATTAAAAACTGTCCTCATTTTCAAATGGCATGACTTTTGCATGTCAGATTACAGCCATATACCTACAAGGGTTGCTCTGACCATATTCTTTGCTGAAATACAATGCTAGCTTGCTCACTTTGAAGGTAATTCTGAGCATGATGGCAGCTGCGGCATCCACAAACGATTTGAGAAAGATTTAGAATATTACGGCCAAAGAAGCTTTTATTAACAATCTGCCTTTACATATTACTGGTAAACATTTCTCTAATTGTGATTATTGTTCATCTACCATGGAGTATTTCTTTTCAACAGCTTATTTAACATGGACAGCATTCTCTTTTGAGCTAAATTGGACAGACTAAATGAGCATTTCCTCCTTGCTTTCCCAATCCTGGCCTCTTTTAACCAATCACACCACATACCACATCCAGCCCTTTCCCTTACTTTTGTACTCCAAGGACACTTGTGTCATCCATTCTCTAACAGTTGCCCAAGTTTCAATATAAAATACATCCTAACAGGGTCACTGGACTTTTTCACTTCCATCAACCCCAGTGATCACCAAAGGTCCTTTGAGGAAGTGAGGTAGGAAACTCGGGTAAGAAGGTGGCTTCAGAGGTGGGAACTCAGAAGCCATACAGGATTGTGCTGGTGTGTGGCCAGCTTATTTCATTCATAGTCTGTTTCTCTCTTGCTTATTTTTGTGCTCCTGTCCACTAGATCCTCTCAGTACTAATGTAAAACATCTGGCCAACAGGTGAAACTACAGCTACCAGACAGTAAGAAGTTCCTTACACCTTCTTGGAAGCAGCTGATTCCAGTTACTGTCAAGGTGAAAGATGCAAAACTAGAAGGATGCAAGACCTGAAATAATATGACAGTTTCTATGTCCCATGAGCTGAGTATCCTCCATTTACCACCAGATTCCCAGTCTCCGCAAGTCAGCTTGTGAAAACACAGGAAGATCTTTCTCGCCTTACCTGAATTCCTTTCTTCACTAGCATCAGGGTTAGCATCTTGTTAAGAAAAAAGTGCTACTTTGATCACTTGGAACAGTAGAAGCTGCACTTACACTCTTATTTTCAGATTATTGTAGTATCATTTAATAAAAAAAAATTTCTTACTTCCTGTATGAAATCACGTCCATTAATCCAAGCTCTTGTAAAATGGTCTATATGTTTTGTGCTTAGATATCCCTTTCTTGCAAAAGGCATGGTAGCTGAGAATATATTAAACTAGTCATCATTAAACAACTAGGTATTTTAAAATAATAACTGTACATGGTAGTGTAAAATTACAAATGGTCAAAGACCCTGTGTTTTGGCCAGAAGGAAGGAAAATTATAAAAATGTTAATAGGAGTGAGATTTTTGAAGGCCACACTTGTAAAATAATCCCAGTGCAAAGAAAGGTGCAGAGTTAATATTCTTACCTAGTGTCCCATTCCCTCATCTCCCTGCTCCTTTAAGTACGTAAATCTGGGCCAATTTTTGAAAATAACTACTTTGTGGAGCTAGGCTCTTTTCCCTACTCTGCTCTTATTGCTTTTTAAAGGAAGCAAAATATACCTAAATTAACTTCTATTGCAACTCCAGCTGAGTCAGTGAAATTACACCAGGGATTAATTTGCCTAAGTGTGTCTGACCATATTCGGAACAGAGTTCTCTGGTCTGCTCAGATAAACTTTTGCAGGATTGTTTTTGGGTGTTTTGTTTGTTTTGGTTTCGGTGTTGGGTTTTTTGTTTGTTTTTGGGTTTGGTGGTTTTTTGGTGTTTTTTTTTTTTTTTTTTTTTTTTTTTTCTGTAAAACAGCATGTACATTTAGGTATCATGATCCATAGGCTGCTGGAACTGTCTAAATGTAAGGTAGAGCTAATTGGGCTGGGGATAGGATGCTCAATATAGTCTTCAGCTGCAGAACTCCCTTGGCTACAGAAATCAGAGCTCATTCACCAAGGGAAACACAAGGCCTTCCCTTTGCCAAAGCTTTTCTGCAGTGACGTTATATAACAGGTTGCCATCAATTTCCCCAAGATAAACAATAAGAAATATTCAGAACTTTAATTATTTAAACAAACAAGAAGCAAGCAATGATCCAAGTATGCCAACTGTGAAACACATGAGACAGATGAAGAACAGAGCTTTTCAGGTGGAGATCTGTCTATGGAAGCATTAGGAATACTTGCAATTCATAAACATGAAACCAGAATCCAGAAAGTATTAAAGAGCGGACATAATATGTGAAAGATTTTTGTTTGTTTGTTTGAAATACAGATTTTAACTTGCAAATTGTATCGACATGCAAGAAACAGCATTCCTATAGAAACCACCCAGGTGGATTATGTTAGTATTGTTGTCATATAGCACAGTGACAAAATGAGCAGTGATTCCCACAACTGCTGGCATATAGAAGAATTCCTAGCCTCAGGGCTGATGTGTTAAGTCCTTTCAATGCTAAGTGACAGTATAAGAGTTGCATACTCATATCCATTAGGATACAAATACTAGAAATGAATTAACTGATTTGAAAACATTTTTTGATGGTAGGAAACCAGCACAGTTGGACCCTGGAACTAAGGTCTGAAATTGCACATAGGAAGCTGAATGGTGATGACTATGCAAGAAGTCATAGGACAAGAAGGTTAAAAAAAAACAAAACAAAACACAAAGAAAAAAGAAAATCCACTGCCTAGACAGTTAGATGGCAACTTATGTGTCTCACAATCCTTCCCATAGTGCCATGTTCATAAAGTTTATTTTGCATTCTCACAACAGTTTCTTTCATTACATCTCCCTTCAAAATTAATTTCTTTAAAAAGACTTATGCATGAACTGTTCTTGTTAAACTGTTTGACACTCCAATTAAAACAGTATGAATAAAAGAACATTTTGTAACTCAAGGTGACTGAAATCCCAAATGACTGTGTGATCTTAAGTTCTGGTTCTTGCCTTTTTTTTTCTTTTTTTTTAAATCATCATTCTTTCTTTTCTGCAATCCCTTCTTGTTCTCTTTTAATTTAAAACCCAGTCTGCCAACCTTCTGTATGGTATCAATTGTCAGTAAGGTATTACTTGGTACAAATCAGAGTGTCAGATGAAGTCCTTCAAGAAAAAAATGCCTCTCTGTTTTGAGAAGAGCTCTACATACATATGGCCATGTAAGTGATAAGCATGCAGTATTAAAAAGAGGCACCTAGGACTATTTTGTTGGAACTTATCTGATTATCAGCTTTAAATCAAGAAATTCTCCCTTTCTGACACTATGCTCTAACAAATCCTATTCTGCACTCCCAATCCCATAATCCAGTGGACTGCATCACTTGCAGAGTAACTTTAATAGAAAGGATATAAAATTCAATCATGAGATGAATAAATTAGGACCTTTCACAATAGAGTGTGTGAGGAATAAATCCAGCAAGGATGTGTTGGGGCCAAAAGTACTCTCTCATTCTTTGAAAAGAAAGACATAATAAATGTTTACCTGAAGTAATAAAGATTATCTACCCAGCCCCTCAGATCTTCCAGAGTATCTCACGATAGAAGACACCTGTAAAGACTGAAGGGAGTTTCATACATAAGCACTATGTCACCAGAATGCTCTTCCTAGAATATTAATGAAATAAAATAATAAAATAAACCCAGACCCATATATACTGGTACAATTACAAATATATTTTAATGCTTATAGCAGGAATTAATTGCAATATGCTTTCCCTAATAAATTAATAACTGGCAGTCAGATTTTGCATTTAACCTGTTTCCATAGTTCAGCATGATGTGCTACCTATACGTGAGATTGTCATCTCTGTTTTCCTCCTCCTTATCGTGCAAACTATTCCTTCTTCCCTTTTCTGACTAATACTGCCATCCTATGACCACTCCCTTACTCTCCATAAATGCCTTCCTTCATCTGCCTTTAAAACTCTATGCCTCCTATACGGTCTCTAATTCCTGATTCCCATGCAGCATCTCCACCTACAGAAAGTGCAATCTCCTCTTGTTCCTCAGGTTCATCTTCTCTCTTCCTCTCCTTTTCAAGTATCAAACTCCACCCCATGCTAGGTACTTCTTCTTAGGCCATAACTCCTGGTCAGCTGTCACAACTTGGAGACCAGTTAAGCAGCTCAAGAAGCAACAACCTTCTAGAAAACAACCCAGAGTCGTGTCAGACAGCAGGGCTTAAAAAATACTGATAATGTCTATCAAGGCTTCTCTTCAAATCACCAGGCTTGCTAGGCCCCAGGCCACTCTAAGACAGACCATGATTCATCTTCGACCTTTGGAGTAGGTGTGGAGGAGGAAATCTTGGCAATTACAGCCCCAATGCTCCATTTGCAAGGCTGATTCAGGAATCAAAATGAAAAAGGGGGGGAAATGCATATGTTTTTTAAAAAGCTAGATTAATTCTTACTTTAATAGTTTGCAAAATGGCCTTCTTGGACTCCAAAGCCTGGCTCTGCACCAAACCATACAGTAATGAATACCAGAGGCTTAGAGTAAAAAAGTAAAACTGAGAAAGACAAGAGAATTCAAGCTCTGTGTAAGACTATTAACAGGTCTGAAAGTTAACATGTACACAGACACCAAAGAAAATCTACAAACAGAGTAAGAAATTACTTGTTAACCTTTACTCTGTCTGGATCTTATTTTTGTTCCTACCTTTCTGAAAGGTGGAGTCCGTGCTAGATGTCCATGATGAGGTCAGTTTGGGTGGGAAGGGAGAGACAGGTTATTGTCATCAACAAGAAATGCCATTGCAATGCCAGAACAGGTATAGTTGAGTATTCATTGTGCTAAAAGATACAGCTCCCTACATCTAGACAGACCATTACTGAAAATAATGACTTGATCTTTAAAAGGCAGGAAAACATTTAGAATGCATGGGCTTAATACTGGTAAGTTAAACTATCTTTGCTACCAAAAAGTGTGAGCAATGCAAGTGAAACATGCCTGCATGTGGAGTTTGTCCTGCCAATGGCTTGCCTGAGCCATGGTTCTCCTTACCTGGGACTATATACCCTCCATATACAATGGAAACAAGTTAGGTGTGGCATCAGTCATACAGTGTGACTATAAATATAGTAGAAACTCTGAGTCCATATAAACAGTAAGTACCTTAAAGTGAACTATTTAATATCAGAAAACTGAATTTTTTCATTTCACTGTTTCATTTTTTCCTCCTCAGTTAACAGAGAAGTCAGTTGTCATTTAAGGCTCCTCAAAGGAACATGAATAAATGCTGAAATGCTATGGCCTTCTGCCTGTTGCTAGGATTAACAGCAAAAGCAGCCACCAACTGCCTAGTAATTCAGGAAGAATTGCTGAAGGGTCAGTAAGGTACCAGAAATTTCAATCAAAGGCTAAACAAACTTGTCTCCTATCCCCAAACTCCTTCAAAAGTAAACACACTACTGCACTCACAATTTTCCTTCTGGGAAGACAATCAGAAAGACAACAAACCGCATATGTCAGATGTTACGCACATCACTTAGCATCCTCTGGAAAGCATTCAGAGAAACAATGGTGATAAGTACGGTATAAAAAAACCTATATAAATATTTTAAAAAAAAGCTAAGAAAGTAGTAGCAAAACCTTGCATGGAGGGGGATTTCTTGTGATTTATTTCTAGGAAGTTTAAAATCAGAACAGAAACAATAAATGATAAAACCAAATCAGATTAAAATGAAACTAGCATTTCCTAGGAAGGAAACCTGCTTTTTCTGAATCCCCTGGAGTTAGCCAGGTCACTCTTTAGTAAAGAGCAATTTCTGATAGAACTGCCTGTATTAATGCCTAAGCTCCTGAAAGAGATGCATTACTCTCAATCCTTTATATCTGTATAGGAATGATGAGACAGTGATTATTTGCAGGAAATTAATTCCATATACAGCAATAAACTGATTGGTACCAAGAAAGCTTTCCATAACATAAACATGTGCCTAGGTATGAGACAGCAAGCTTGAGACAGCAAGCATCAACCTAAATTAACCGAGCACACAAAAAGCCCCATTTTTGGTTGGGTTTCTTTGAAAGCATCTTCAGATTTCCCTAGAGAAAGGCTCTGCCTACAAGTGATGACCATGCATGATATGAAACTACTGGAATTCGTGGCATGTAGTTAAGTAAATTCACAGGATATTAAATAAATACATAAATAAGGAAAAAACAGAGAGAGGACACCACAATGTTAGCAAAGCCACATCTGTATGAAAGGTTCCATTCCCGATAAAACATCAAATCTAACAGAAATAAGCAGCTTCACTGGTGACTCTAAAAATTAGAGTGCAAGGGGAACTGATACTATGGCCTCAAAAGATCTTAAACGATATCTTACTGAAGTTACAGTAAGCTATCTTGTCTTTTTAAATAACTGTGATGGTAAATTTCAAAAGATCTGAAGCTAACTTTTCAAATCATAAGTAAATCTAGGAGTAACTATCAACATATATACATAAACTCAAAAAAAAACCCAAACACCAGGACATTCAATAGAAGTTAGTTTTACAGCTGTTTTGTAGGGATTCGAAGATAAACTGTAATTAAGAGATAGTGGGGTTTCTAGAAGATCCTAGTAGATGAGGCTTTGAAAATCTAACCGGGAGGGAATTAACTGATGAAAGAAAATTGAAAGATTATTAGCTAACAAATAATTAGTCATCAAGCAACATTCTCCCTGCAGATTTTCTTTTAAAACAGGTCAAACAAACAAACAAACAACAAAAACCCCGCAGAACTCTGCAACAGTTCCAAAGATGAAACAATTTTCCTCAGCTGAAATGTTTTATACAAAAAGATGAATTCATCCAATAGATGCACTGGGAGCTGTCATTGGGCAAACTCATCATTCAAAGCCTGTCAAACTGCAAAATATCAACAGGAGTACTGGGGGCAGGGGACATCCCAGAATCTATCCACGAAAAGCAAAGGTCCCATTAAAGGTCCACGGACCCTGGCCCAGCCAGCTCCTCCCACAGGGAAACCTGAGTAGGGTCAGAATGGAGGGAGGTGTTAGCAAAGGCCAGCTACACAGTGGCAGCTGCTCCTCAGAAACAACTGGATCCCGCTCAAGCAGGTTCTTGTAAGATGAACTGCCACTCAGAGACCTGCACCGATTCATGACTGGACCTGAGGCCAGGAAAATGGTACAAGGCATTATAACTCATGCATTACACCTCACTCCTGCATGAGGATTTAGCCTAGTGCTGGAGTAACGGTAAACTGATCCTGTTTACCCATACACAAGTAATAACTGTATCTGGCCATGCCAAAGGGACATACATATTTCCAAAACTTATGAACATAACCTAGCAAAAAGGTAAAAACTGCTCCTAGATTATGGTAAGAACCAGTAAGTCCAAATGGCTTTCATAAAGAGCTCTGTGCTGTACAAGGAAATTGGGGTACTAAATGCAAGTCAAATATAGGCATAAATTTCTTCTCCGTTTAGTCATCTCTCCCAATTTTACAATTGTGCTATTTTGAGTTTCCTGAATAAACACTCTTATTAGCTTTTACCTACCATCAGATGTGCAAGAATGGGTTCAAAGTAAAAGACAACAATTGATCATAATCATCTTATTGGCAAGGTGAACCCACAATCATGCTTCTGGTCTAGGTAGAGTCCAGTGCATCAGAAAGTTCATCCCAGAAATCCTGTTACCATAGCACTAAATCTAAAAACTACAGAGAAAAAGGTGGTACCCATTAAAGATCTTAGAGGAAACAGGGCCAGGAATTCCAATGGCTGATGACAGCCAGGTGGCTGAAAAGCTGTCTGGACCATTGGGCTCAAAGGCTATTGACCAATGGTTCAAAGTCCTACTGACGCAAATATAAGTGGCGTTCCTCATAAATCACTTCTGGGGTTGGTAGTACTTAACATCTTCAGCAACAAAGTGTCCCATTGCCCTCAGGAGGTTCTTGACACCAACTTGGAGGGAGCTTTTGACATGCCGGAAAGTCACAGTCCTTCAGAGGGACTCCTCTCATGGGTCCTCCCCTGTCATTCAGAAGGCCCCTGGCAAGCTGGAGGGATGGCCTCCCAGGAACCTCGGGAAGCTCAAGGCACAGCCTGGGGCTGGCAGGCCAGCAGCAGCCCCACTGAGAAGGGGCTGGGTCCCAGTGGGCAAGAAGGAGAGCACGAGTCAGGAGTGTGGCCTTGCAGTGCTGAAGGCCGACCACGTCCTGAGCAAGAGCGTAGCTGCCAAGTACAGGGGAAGGACTATTACTCAAGCTCAGCAGCTTGGGAAGCTTCATCTGGAGTGCTGTGTGTCCAGTTTGGGGCCCGCCAGAACAAGAGCAATACTGACACCCTGGAGAAAGTCTAGAGCAGGGCCACAAAGGTGGGTCAGCATGGAAAAGAGCAGACTGAGGGCATGGAATTGTTCTCTTCAAATAACCCCCAGGGGCCACAGAGAAGGCCAAGGCAGACTCTTCTCAGAGGTGCATACAGCAAAAGGACAGGAGCCAACAAGTAGCAAGGACAGAGTTCTCTGGGTATTAGGAAAAACGTTTCCCAGTGAGGGTGGTTAATCCCTGGGTCAGGCTGTCCCGACGGAGGCTGCAGAATCTCCATCTCTGGAGACGTTCAAGACTTCACGGGAAGAGGTCCTGTGCCACTTGATCCAGCTTTTAAGGTAGCCCTGCTTTGAGCAGGGGGTTGACCAGAGGCTTTCAGAGGTCCCTACCACTCTGCATTCCTCTCTGAGTCTGTGTTGGGTTGGTTTGTTTGCTTTTAACAGAGTGAGCAAATACGGTTTTTTGGACAGGGGAACCTCAGAACGTTTGTACTCTCCAGCACACATTCTCTGAATGAAACGTGTGTGTGTGACAGATGTAGGCACACGTATCGGCAAATGGATATGCGTGACAGACCAGGTCTGGAAGGTCAGCCAGCAGTGTAAATACCTGTTATGTCCAAGTATCTGGACATCTATCTTTGTCTCTTGATTATTTTCTAAAGGAACTTCCTTCCCCTTTTCAAGACCCTCCTCCTCTTCCCAAAGCTTGAGAAGTCGTTTGCAGAAGGGACTATTTATAGTCAGGGTTGTACAAGCAGCAAAGATGTGGGTAAGGGAAAAATCTATTTGCTCATCAAAATTTCTCACCTTGGAGATGAGAAATTTAGATGATTACATATGCAGATGTGTATGCATACACACAGGGGTTATTTTATTTTGGCTTTACCATTTGCTGCTGTTGTAAGTTGTGCCCACATGTCCTTCTCAGGCTTATATATTTGATAAAGTTATTTGCAGAGCGGTCCCATGACTAGAGACTTTCAGAGGTCCCTCCCAATACAATTTTTTTCCCCTCATCCTGTGTGACACAAATCCCACTTACAACACAAGGGAAAAAAACCTCCTCAGTCATAACAGGCACAGAAGCCAGTGATACAACTGCCAGGGCAAGATCCTAAACCAGTTCATAGCAGAGATAAGGTCTCGGGTAGAATGAAGAAAAGGAAGCCCTAGCACAGACAGCATTGATTCACTAGGACCTGCCAATGGAAATTCCAGAACAGTAAAGATGAATGGGCAAGTCCTTAGCTCTGACTTCTTGCAGCCAAAAAGGATCCAAAAGGCAGTGCTTCTCAAATCCCAGAAATCACAAGAATACATGAAAAACTACAACATTTACACTGCCAAGGCCTGAAGATGAAACAAGCCCCATCTACTACAACAGTATAGCGTTCTACAAGGATATATTAGAGTTTCTCCCTGTACAGCCTCAACTGCCAATGGCTGACTTTAGAAAAGTTCCCTAAATCCCTCTAATCCCACTTATCATTCTCATTCCCTTTGAGAAAATGAGCATGGATACAAGTCTGTTCAAGAACAACTTAGCAGAATATCAGACACTCTATACAATAACAAACAGCATCTCCCATTACACTGAGGCTCTATCCTTACATCTCATTAATGCCAAGGTAATAGCTGACAGAAACATTTTTTCCAGTTGGTAACATCCAAGAAGAAAGCCAGACAACGAAGGGGCTAATTTCACAACAAAACCCAGGCATGAACTTTATAGTTTACATGGATCAAGTTGCTGAAAGCTCCAGTTTACCATTTCAAACACATGATCTGGTCCAATGATTAAACCAGACTCGACAGCAGATGCTGAAAAAACACATCAGCCATGACACAAAAACCTAGACCAGCAGCTGCTGTCTGCCTTATTTAACTATGGGGATTGCTACCAATCTCCACATGCTTCTCCCTGGTCACATTTCTCTGTAACCACCAAGACAGAGACATCCTAAACCTGATAAAGTCTGACTATAACGATCAGTCCTCGACACCACACTATGTCCTAGATTTAATATAAAAGATAAAAGACACAGTGAGGCTGGCCCAAGAGAGCCTGCTAGGAACCAGTCTGGTTAGAGAAACATTAGCATGACAACATAGCGGCCTAATCGGGGGTTGAAGCATTGCTGTTATTTCATTCAGCAAAACTCTTTTCAAATATGATAGTTGAATAGCTGGGTTAAGTGCATTGCCTATGCTATGAACCTGACAAGAGGAACCAGCTGGAGCCTTGAACTGAAGCTCTTTATCATCACAAGTGAAAAATTCTGGATACCATGGGAGACAAACTGTCACAACAACAGAGGGACTAAGAAGTTCAGATGGTGAAAATCTTTGCAGGTGTCTTCTGGCTACAGTCCAGGAAGATCCATCTAATTCAGCATGGAAACTAAACTAAATCCACAAACTTACCTGGGAATCCATGCAGTGGGTACATTAGAAACTAAGGACTATAATTGAAAAAGAGAGGAAAACAACATTAGTAAGAAGATATAATTGAAAAACATCAAAGCCCCCCTCATATTGAATTGAGAGGACAATGTGATTCTGCAGTCATTTAAGGTATATGCACTCCAGGTGACAGTTCAGCAACTTTCCCATGCCACATGTTCAAAAGGGCCCAGGAAAGGTTCAATACATGAATAAACCAGATTTTATCATGACAGACTGATTTTTGACAGACTGATTTAACTTGTTTCTGGGCTCCAGGAATTAGACCGATTTTACCATTCTCAAGGCGTATGCAAGTTAAATAGGAAGTTATTTGAGCTACATGAAGCTTCAACCACTATTAAGAAGATTAATACACCCTTAATCTCAGATTCTGTATGTTGCTCTAAACTTCATGTCAAAATTTACAGTGAAGTCTAGAAGACTCACTTGGAAGAGCTGTCCACCATCCTGCAGTCATTCATAGCTTAGGTAAGACAACTCAAGACACACAAAATTTAACTTACATTTTGGGGAAAAGCCAAGTACCACACCACATCAATGAAGTTGCTTGCTTCTTTTATCAGCTCCCCTGGCCAATAGAGTTTTCAAAAGGCATTAACATTATGGGTACTTTTAAAAGTAGGGTTTTGAAAGTATTATTCAAGGAGATGAATCAGAAAAGCCATTGCATAGTCTACTGAAACATAGTCTACTAAGAGGAAAACCTGTTTTATTGTTAAAGTTCCCCCGACATACACACACTCCACCCCTGAGCAGTGACTGATTAAAAGGACTATGAATTGCCATGTTAGTATTTTCATTAAGACATTGAACAGAGACCAGCTCCTGCTGACATGGCTGTTTAAGACATAAAGATCTGCATGGGTTTGCAGAAATGGAAGTGAGCGCACTTTGGCATGTTTATGTGTCATGTCACAGCTCCAGACTCCACAGCAGTGATGCAACAGCACCTCAAAACCCACTATCATAGTGGCCCAGTGGTCCTGTGCTTGCTCCCACCTTAAGGTAGAGCCAAAAAGGCCAATAAGGGCACAACAGCAGTCCACAAGCAATAGCTGGGTTTAGACTTCCGGAGAGGGAAAAGCTGCCCTTCCAAATTTCTCTGGATGCTCTCCATAGTGTTGTCTCAGTCTTGGTGCTCGGATATGGAGCAAAAACAACATCAAGGGAAAACATGTGGGGAAAAAGAAACTTCCAGCTCATTGAACTTAAAGAAACACCTGGACTTGGAGCAGATCTCTCCAGTCACTCAGTAGATGTACGCCACCTTTGGTTTTAAGTTCTATGATATGATTATAAACACCTCAAATACTAACAAAGTATAATCAGAGTGCAAATCCTTTGCTGACTTCTGTCAGCTGGAAAACAAAGTCATACCTTAGAACAACAAATAGCAGAACTAATGAAGATGCACTCTAGACATTTCAAACAAAGCTGCTGTCTTTAATGGATCTTATAATAACTTTACAGAGAGTTACATTGATTATTTTTTTTTAATAGTGCCTGGAAAGGAAGAAAGATGTTTTATTTATTTTTCTTACGGGAAACTGTGTCCGGTGTATATTATAGTTTCAATTTCAAGTCAGCATTACAAAACAGGCTGCTACATCTCCATATGAATCAGCAATGAAGACAGTCATTGCTGCAAGAAGCTAAAGTCTGAGAAACAGCATTAAAATTGAAGAGAGGCTCCAACATTTTCAGTGCATGCTGGCAAAGTACACAGTAGTTGCCCAGCTGTGTTCTTTACAGGTTGTGTACATAAAGACAAAACCAAAATTATACAAAGGCCTTCCTTAAATTGATCAACTCACTCCATGAGAAGCAAATTCAGTAGAAAACAGCACTAAGATTACTGCTTACAGGAATAAGTTCAAGTCCCCAGAATTCGGATAAGGACCATGATGGGCATGCCTATAAAAGGATTTATATTAAAAAGGGATTTATATTTTGAAACAAGTTCCTAAAACATATTGAAGATTTTTTTTTTTTTAAATCCTTTGCAGAAGTCCCTACAAGTAGAATATTCTCACACTGTTGCTGAAACGTGTGAAAACAGAGATTGTTAAAAATCATACTAAACACATGTAATCAGCACTGGAGAATTAACTCTTGGGGTATTTTCCAAGCGCTTTACAAACCAGCACACTCCTCCTGCATGCCACTATTCTACAATCATTCTTGCTGCTATGATGACCAGCAACTGAAGACTCCATACTTCTATCAGCCCAAGAGCAGGTATTTCTTATATATGATTGACAATAACTTTTATATTCATTATTTCCCACATATTCTTGAATGTCTGAAGAAATTTAATTGCTGTCGATAGAAGGACCTTCTCTGTAGTATCCAGGGGTTTTCAACAGACAGGGAGGAAGTCCATAAAGTCACTTTTTACTCCCCTTCTCCACAACAGACTCTTAGGGTCAGGTTGTAGAATTGAGATGACTGCTCATCATGAAAAGAGGAGTAACCCTTGGTAGGGTACAGAGGACACAGCAGCTCCACGCCACTGAACAGATTAGAGAATGGCAGTTGCAGTCTGATCTTGTCTTTGGTCATCCTCATAATGTGTCTCTTTTTGTTGGGGGTAAAGGAAAGAGAAAAGGAGTGGAAACTTGCTCTTCAGGTACAAAGCACAGTACCAGTGATATTAGGTATGCTTGCAGTCCTATGCCACACTCTCAATCTCTTCTCCTTAATTTCCCTAAAGAAGTTGGACAAATTTGACACTTCAAACACAGAGCACATTGCTACATTGTCACTGTTAACTTTTAAAATGACCATCTATCTATATGCTTCCCTGATAGAAGTCAAAATAGTAAATAGAGTTAATTTCAGACAGCACCTGGAAAGATCGCCAGACAATTACATCCAGTCATGGGCAATTAACAAACAGTTACCTGAAACAGGCCTAGACTAGGGGAACACCACACTATTATGTTGCTTGGTGCAGTACTCACAGTACACAAACCCTTCCCCGTCTGATCTTTCGTAAGTTATCTGTCTGTATTTACATTACAGAAATGTGACTGGCAGACCAAGTGTGTGCTTTGGCATAATTTAACTTCAGGTTCCTCTCCTCAACAAAAACTCAGGCTAAGGGGCATGAATGTGGAAAGGTAAACAGAGAAAACATTGTTTGAATCAAATGTTTACAAAGCTTATCTACTTAGTTCAGGTATCTATAGGAAAGACCAACCTTCTAAAACACAGAATACCAAACACCTCCCGTTTAAAACCCCTTTCTGAAATCACACCATGCCATGACAGGAGAGTGTGATCAGCTATTCTAGGAGTTACCAGTCTGACGTATCCCACTGTACCTCAGCCATTAAAATCACGCAATTTTTTCTTTCATTGAGTTCATGCCATCCATTTGTTCACCTCAATTTAATGCCATAAGCAGAAGCCAGGAGAATGCTAAACTACTCAGAACTGTTTGTAAATTGAATATATACCTATTTACCAACAACCTCTGTTACATTTCCTATGCATCTTTCAATATTACAGGAGAATAACCTGCTAATACACTGCAGACTGAGTGCATGCAAAAAAGACAAAGAAAAATCCACAAGTGACATCTATGATCTATGTATGATTTCTCCCTGTGTAAAGCTAACAGAATCATAAGCTGCTATTGACACTGAGCCAGCTGAAAATGTGAACTGCAGCAAGGGACATAATGCAGATAAATGTCCCTTTTTTGTGCTTTAAAGAGCTCCATAGGCTCTTTCTCCTAAATCCTTTCATTGATTACACTGCCTAGTAGAATCCAGCATTTCTGCAGAGGCTAAATCTTCCTTGTCACATATTGAGCTTGCTTTCCCCTTCCCCAGCCCCATCAGCTTTAAGAGAGAGTGGTTATTCTGTTGCAGAATATGGAATCTACATACAAACACATGCTCTGGACTATAAACAAAATGACTATGGGCTACAAGTTGTACCTACACTTACACACACAGGAATTAGTTCAAACTTATCGTAATGCAAATATTCATTTTTATAAAGCAGTACATTGATTACAGTTACTTTTACCATCTCCTTCTAGAGCTAGATTTGCTGCTATTTTAAGGTCTAGTTGTACGATTACATCTCCTGACATAGTGAAATCATCATCATTTAGTCTTCTTTTAGGCATACACATTACAGGAAGGTACAGTATTTGCTAGGCTTCATTTGTATAAAATTATTGAGGTTTTTTGGCACAATAGTTTAGATAGAGTTTCTAAGAGCACAACAATATCATTGGGAGGAAATATTCCTCCACCCTCAAACTCATTTTTAAACGGAGACAAGTGCAATACCATGTACATATGCGTCCATATGCAGAGCCTTGCTCCGCGTTGCTCTCTGTTGTGGAAAGAAGCGATGACAACTTTTACAAGCAGAGATGGCTAGTCGAGATCCGAGCTGTGGACACTATAACACTCTCAGTTATAAACAGACTTCACTGAAGTGAATGCCAGTATTTCAGCTATTTCTGTGGCACAGGACTGACTTTCTCTGTGTGCACTGGAGCAGCAACTCTTCAGTGAAGAGCACAGTGATTTCTGGGGAACTGATTTGTTAAGTACTGCTGAAGAGAGATGTGGGTATGCAGTGCTCTGTTTTAACAGTCATTTGAAATAAGTATGAACAGACAGCATTACAAATCAGCTGGCTGTACCACAACTGAGGAATTATTCAGTGTGTTATAATTTCTGGAAAGTTGCATTTACTTCAGTGGATAGATAACTGCCCCAAAACAGAAAGAGGACATAAGAAGCAGGGAAAGGCGAGCCTCTGTAGCCTAGTGACTGTCTTGTCAATCGGGGTGGGGGACACGACACATTCTTTTAAAAGTATTTCAAGCAATTAAATCCTGTCCACTTTGGTGCCAACCAGTGCTTGCTCGTGTCAGCTCTTCTCTACTGCAGACGGCAGTACTCTTTAGCCTGCAAGTTTCCAGGTCACATGGTATTAAACTTAAAAATGCATTGGCACAAAGAAGCTAATAGATGTTGTCAACAATAGTGACACATCTATCTGAAATAATCCATCTTTTCATTTATTATAGCATATTCATTAGCAAATTCAAATCCAAATGATTTTTCAATGCGTCATGACACAAAACAGAGCTTATAAACCTACACATTTCTCAGTTAAGGAAAAATTATTCTCATCAGTGAGTTGCTTAGAAGTCTAATATCAACTGAAATAAGTACTGTCGTTTAACAGAAAAAGGAATTCAAGACATACAAATGAAAAAATCTTCAACCTTAAATAAAGAGAAGGTGTGCTTGTACTGTACAGCGTTCTGGGATCTGGATAGTACACACACACACCCGTTTGTGTTAGAGAGCCCACCGCACAAAGTTCAGTACGGTGCATCTAAATACCAGGTGGTTCCAACACAGTCCCTTTCTTGAGTAGCCATGGTTGAAACGCAGATTTATGTAAAGTTTTAATGTAAATCTTTTAATATCCATTCAATACTTCCTTCTTCTGTACTTTACATGCCCCTGGTGGTACAAGTAAATCTAGCTAAACCCATCTTCAGTTTTTTGGCGTTGTGAGGTCAGAGACTGTATGAATTCAGATCAATGATAAGCAATTGTTCTTGAAGTGAAGTGAAGCAAATCAATTTCAATAATTACAGCTCACAGAAGCCAGTAAATTCGCTCTGTCCCTTTTGAGTGCACTTGATAAAGTTTTACTTCTGTTTTCCCTTTAAAATAAATTGTTTTGATTATATGCATTTTCTTTTTTCCCTTTATTAAGTGAAATTGTAGCTATCTAAAAATCATTGCATCTTGAAACTAGAAAAACACAAGAGAGTGGATCCCTACCTCGGTATCCCATTGCTCTTCAGAACAATAAAAAATTACTTCTGTTTTGGTTCAGATGTTCAATAAATTAAATTAGCACTTTGTTGCACAAGAAGAGAGGCCACTGGACAGGGAGACTGTTTGCATATGCAGCTTGTTTGATTCCTAAAGCATTTCAAACGATTTCCTTGCCCAGGAGGACTAGGATGAAAACTAACTTTTTATAAAGATGTACATTTAACCTCAAAGTATTGTGGATGAGAAGTGTATGCAACAGTAAAAGCAGGAAAAAGAGTTTCCTACTTTTAACCTGAACAAGACAAAATCCCAGTGTCCAAAAAGTGACGTTATCATTTTTTTACTTACGTTATGAGTTTTGGTGCAATATTCGCAGGGACTTTTGTATCCCAGAACTCACTACTGGGCTGTAGTTTGGGGAAAGAATTCCTCCAGCAAATCCCAAAGGATGGAGGGAAAAATGGTAGCAAAATTGTGACTAAACAGAAAACACTGAACATTGCAAGAAGCATCACAAATATGTACAATTAGGTTTGTGTTCTTAATAAATTATGGCTGGCCATTAGCCTGCTTTGCTCAGTTCTATTTCTGTCCTCTCTCACTGCCATGCAGCTTTGGCTCTTTTCCTACCTTCTCCCCAAACTAATGCTGAATGCCAGTGATATTTGATAGCTGAATTGCAGTTCCCAAGGGCAGTCTGGATATAAATTCAGATCCAAAATCCAACCCAAAATAGTAAAAATCTTGCAGAAGTTTAACAGAAATAACTCTGGTTATTTCAGTCTCTCTCCTTTCTAACACCACTCTTCTCATCTTCTTGCAAATTTATTTATGTTTACCATTACTCCATTATTAACACCATCTTTTGTATAAGTCCCACACAATCCAGGTTCCTTACAGAAAAGCATCAGTCAGCATTTTCCGTACAACCTTTGGATTCTAAGTAGAATAAACACTGTTTGAGATTTTAGAGACAGGAAGGTCCTGAAGGTAAGGATGTTCAGAAACGCCACAGACAGGAGAAAAACAGGCCAAGATTTGTGCTTATTATTCAGTTAGTGAAGTTGCAACCTAGATTTCTATTCTAAAAAACAAAGTCCTCATAGTCCTTAAGAATCTCACTACAAACACTGCCTTCTTCCAAATCCAATGGACACAGGGAGAGTAAAAGGGGCTGAGAAAGGGAAACAGAATCACTCCCTTTAAGAAAGACCACCCCATGCAGGAAACCAGTAAGGATTTTCCTGCAGTAGCTTAGGGCATTTTTGTTATGTGTACATTTTCTTTGATTCATGTTTTCTAGATGGACGATACGCTATATGAGCAATGCCAGTGCTTTATTTGCCCAATATTGGGTCAAACAAATGTGCCTGTATGGAGTTTTTATTGAAAATGTCATTTAATTAAGATGTTTGCATGGCAGCACAAAGATACAAAGCTGACTAGAGTCTCATGGATACTACAGTTTATTCTGCCTTACTAACCAACCACAACGAGTAGATTAAGGAATGATTGTCATATAAGAATATGTTACTCTATTAATAACGTAACTGTCCAGCGCTATATTTCAAAATTGTTAAACAAATAGTTTAGCAAGTGCTATGCTCTTACAGACCCAGAAAATTACCTAGTTCATTCTGGTAGACCAGTTTACTTTTGAAATATCAAACAATTAGAAAAATTAGGATAGAAAAGATCAATTGGATCAAACAAGTTGATTACTTAGTAATTGGTAAAGGACTAAAGAATAGTTTCTTTTATTTGCCATTTTGAGCCTGGGCTGGACAATTCAATTATTTGGGTCGGTATATTACTTGTCCATCAAATAAATCTTTAAGGAATTTTTCCCATCATTAAATTTCCAGCTGCCATTTCTTAACCTTTTCCTCTCTATCATTGCAATTTTTCATATATGAAAGTAGTAAAGTCCATAATAACAGAACAAAGCTTTGCAGACTTATTTTTTCGGATGGCATTTTAGGTCATCATTTGAAGGCTATTTTCTACAAATACCTTGAACTCATGCACATAGCATCTCCCCTGATTTTAACTCATTCAAATTACTGAACTTTAAATGAGGAATGTGATCTGGGGTGGTCTAGCTTTTAACTGAAAAAGCATCACTTCTTTTTGAATGGAGACACTGCTCCCTGAACACAGAGTTACTTTGTTCTTAACATCTATTGCAAACAGAGTCCAGTACATACCCCATGACTGCGTACTGCACTGAACTAACCACTAGAAACAGGTAAGTTCCAGTCTAAAAATGGTATCACATTTTTCATTACCACTTTTCCAGAAGAGGAGGAGGATTAATTATGAATAGAATGCACTATAAACATGATGGCAAATCATTAAATCCTTGCTCAGTTTCTATTCAGGAAAAATGTTCAACTTTAGTAAGATTTCTGATCAAGTATGGACACAGTAAAATCCAAGTGAAACTTCCAAATTGAACTATGCACTGATTTTCATTTTGAAAAGTACTGAAAATATCAACCTTGCATCTCTCCAAGATGTCTGTCACTGTGCTGTCAACAACATTGATGTTCTGCAGAACCTAGAGTACAGTTAGTGATATTAAACCAAGCCCAAACTTTTTCAGGGAGCTCTCAGTTTAAGCAGAGAGATTGAGAACCTCAGAACACAGTAAGCAGCAGATTGCTATCCATGAACATTCCTGTAAAAGTTTTGATAACATTCCAGATATAAATGGGAAAAAAAAATTCTGCTTTATCTCATTCAGGTCATGTTAGTAGGTTAGTAATTTTGGATGGGAATCTTGAATGGTATCTCCCTATTTTGTGAGCAGAGGGATTACTTCTTTCATGCTGTACCTTTGAGGAATGCTTTATTCACTTGAAAAAGTAGTCTGGAAACAATATCTTGTCTAGTACTTTGCCCCTTGTCACGTTGCTTTAGAAGTAGAGGAGGAGAGCTGAAGCAGATAGGGTTAGCTTCCTAGTACATTTACTTTTGATTAAAGACAATATTATTCCATTCTATGTGGTAGGCGAAAAAATCTGTTTTATTAACAGTCTATGGTACCCTAATGAACTCTGGCAGAACACACAAGGAAAAGCAGGTCCCTACTGAGTTGTCTAGAGGAGCCAGAGGGAACCCAAGAAAAAACACGGGCAAGATATTAACAGGAGAGCTCAGGCAAAAACCTGACTACAAAGAAAAATGAAAAGCTTATTCTAAGGGGGAGAAGTTTTCCATTATTAATAATAATAGGACACTTTCAGTGTAGGTTTATCAAGCGTGCTTTTTCTGCACTGTTTATGAATCAGATACCATTGTCTATTACTATAAACATAGTATCACCAGTTAGTTTTGCCTAAGTAGCCCCCACTGGCTTGTTTAAACTGGAGCATTCCTTTTTAAAGACTCATTTCTTTTTTAGTTACTTTGCATGCAGTGTGAAACAGTGCACACTCTGCTAAAACATAGAGCCGCACAGGAGGAGGCCAACTGCATAGTAATTCTTGAAGAGACTGACAATAGCTAGAATTAAATTATGCTTTCATTTTTCTTATATGTTTCAATATACTTTGTCTTAATTGCATGTTTGCAACATCAGGGCTTGACACTGTACAGTTGGTATCTAGTAGAAGAGTGATTTGACTAGGAGAGTTAAATCTTCTAAATAAACTTATACGCACACAAATGTTTGGCAACAAATTAGATTTGCAAATAAGCAAACTTTACTGCATTCCCCACAGATGCATAATTTCTAAAAATGACCACCATAAATCACCGTGTCTCAGATATCCTTTCATTTATCTAGTGCTCCTACAAAAACACTAAAGAAAACCTACACTACACAAAACCTATCCTTTACATAAAAGCCAAATGAAGAGTTTAACACACGCAATCCACACAGAAACCTCAGAGCTGAGCTGAGACCTGCTGTTACTGTGCTGTGTTAAAGTCCTATCGTTGGCCTATAATGGGAGGGATACCACACACTGAAAGCAGCACCAGGATTTCTCTGAAGCCAGTGAAACTTCACCCACTTACAGCAGCTCTCAGTTTGGCTCACAAGGTTCCAGAATGCACCAAGGAGGTGACAGGAGCAAATCTTAAGTGCTGAAAGTAACATACTCATATATTCCTCAAGTAATTAGAAATTAGACTAAAACATTATTAAAAAAAAAGTGAGGAAGAACTCGCTGACACCAATTTGTCTTTGAAATACCTTTAGGTAATGTAAAAAGCTTCCCTTGATACTTCTATAAATTGTTGCTCTCACCCAGATCTCGGGAGGTGTTGGCTAGCCTCAGCTTCAAATAAACTGCAGAGGAAACACTTTGCACCTCCTCCCTGGATAAGTTCTCTTTGGGGTGGGTGTGCTAGGCAGTTTGGCAGAAAGTATTTGCTGTAATCAGACAAACACCTCAGGAGAAGCAGCTGAACACGTTTTCACTGAACTGCTGTACCCAGTTACATTTGTGCTTCTGCTAATAACAACCCCTACCAGGTTCAACCTTAAAGATCCGAGATGCAAAAGACAGCATGAATAATTCAGTGAGCACTGGGTCCCGAACCCACCCTTCCTTTCATAAAGAGAGAAGTAATGCACCTCAGGTATAAAGTTTTACTCTAGCAGGGCTTAATCTTTCTTTCTCTTTCAGTGCTTTGTTACTAAGTGCTGTGTAGGTGTGAAAAGCCTTATTACCATGTAATTTTGTTGGGATCAGACTTCCAACTACCTGCTTTGCTTCATATTCATATACACAGAACGATCAAAATCGGTTTTATTTCCTAACAATAGCCAATTTTGCTATAATTATTTTAAAATAGCAAATTTAAGGAACAGTGCCCTAGTTAATTCACACATGGCACCTATCCACACACGAATAAAATACCTTATTATTTATTACCTTTCCCATAATGAACTTTGCGATAAACAACTGAAAAACTAATTTGTTTTTTGACAATGCCGAACCTTTGAATAGAGAAAATCACAGAGTCGAACACAGAGTGCAGTCCTGTGTGGTAAGTGGTCTCCATAGCAACCAATAGATTTTATGCTAAGTCTGGCCTTTAAAAACATTTCACGTTTACCACCGAGAAAAAGATGGCCTTGATTTAAAAATGATACAACAAGTATCTTGAATGTGCATGCTTTCTCTTCTCTCTTGCAAATAAAATTAACAGATGTCCCTTTAACACTAAATCCTCTCAGCGCTGTGTGTCATCGTTGACGTATGTGTGGGCCTGCTTTAGGCTTGGAATTTTTTTTTTTTCCTTGCATATCATTGCAAGACATGAAGCCCTTTCCCCCCATTTCCCCCCCTTGTTTTTTCTCTATCCTGAACAAAAATAGAACATCAAGCTCTTATCTCAGTCAGTGATCATGGTGACAGTGAAAATATTATTGCATGCTTATCTACAGCAGTTTCAATCATACAAGTGTATAATAACTTGCAATAATTGAAGAAGTAGTAACTATAGCTGCAACGCCTGCTACAGCCTAATTTACTTTCACTCCACATTCAAGTAACTGAAGTCCCTAAAAGGGAATGTATTTTTTTAATAGAGATTGCAACTTAGGAATGTGTGTATGTAATTATTGACAACAATATGCTATGAAGAGTTGTATGATTACAATCATTAGCACTTAATGAGAATTTTGTTTGCAGCACTGGAATTTGAGTAACAGGACATAAGGGTAGATGGACAAAATTATAACTGAATTAATCATTATATTTTCAATTCTTGTTACCTGACAATATAGGGTACATGCTTTTAACATTTAATTCAAAGCAGAGCTTGCATGCTTAGGTTATTCATCTTGGCATGGGTGTGGGATGCCTGCTTTTGGTTGATTGGGAATGTAGCCTTGAGAGCTTTGGATGAGTAGGAGGGGAAGATACAGAGACAATCTGTTGCTATTCCTGTAAAGGTAATTTCAACATGCATTCAGTCATCATCATGACAGTAATAGCACTTCATACATAGCCTTTCACATCATCAAATGTTTGGTCTTTGTGTTCCATTCCATCTCAACTGCCGTATAAGCATCACTCTTTCACCAGGCTGAACGCTTCCTCCACAATTTTCTTTGTTCAAGGTATACTTTCCTTTCCCCGCAACTTAAGAAAGGTCCTCTGTTGAGCTTCAATGAAGAAGAGGGCATCAAACAGTCAAGTTCTGTTTGCCATGAAATAAGACAATGTAACAGAATTTGTTACCCTTTGTGTTCCTTTCTCCTGTGTGCTGTTGGACTTCAGTTTCTCCAAAGGCGATCATCAACGCAGCAACAAAAATTAGGAGCCCACACTGTGAAGCTAACAGGCAACAAAACAGAAGCTAAAAGCTTCTGTATGAAGAAGCATGTTCCCCAGTGCATCTCTAGGGAAGACAAAAGTTTGCCCCCTGCAGAAAATAAATGTGCTATGAACAAATCTAGCAAAGATACAGACAGCACAGCCGTAACAGGGCCAGAGAATTCTCAGGTACTATGGTAGGGAAAGGCAGAGTAAACACTGCCTGTCATTCGTTTTATTTCTTGCATCAGGATACACTAACCACATTGTACCACTGAGGGGACTAATGAATCACAGCAACGCGCTATGGTGTGTCAACGAAATCTCGCTTATGGTGAATGTTGTAGCATTAGTGTTATCATCATCACCACCGCCATCCCCTCCCATCTTTTTTTCTTCCACACAGATGGAGGAACACCATGCCAGAGTTATGATTAGCATAGTGTTGGAGTTATCAGAAACAACTGAGCAGTTCCTGACAGACCACTTTCCTTTTCTTTCTTAGAAGGGAAATCAGAAAGACATGTACTGCAACTACATTGCAAAAGGATGAAAGATGCAAGCGGAATGCTCTAAGGGAGGGTCCTATGTGTCAAAAGTTTCCCTTGATCTCTGATCTGTAGACACATCTCCACAGAACTAGTAACAACCATGGTGAGTGCTAAGCTCCCTGTAACAGCCCAAGCAGCATCACCATTTCCCTGGGAGCTGTGCTCTCACAGCCTGCCTTTGTGCCCTGCTCCGAAGGCAAAGAGCAAGAATCAACCAGTATTAATACCAAGGGATGCAGAAGTATTTCCAACAAGTTAACAGACAAACCTTGGGATACCACTGCAAAAAGACATCTTAACAGATGCAAAACAAAGGATAAAGATGATGGTACTGTATAGCATACCTCCCACACAGAATCTCTTTCCTTCATATACTCCTAGAAACTCATCTGTGTCATATTTTTTAAAAAAGTGCTTACTCTCCTATCATCACATATACTTTTAGCATCTCTTTGGATTGTACAGAAATTTCATTTTCCGCAGTTCTCCAATAGGAAAAGTTTCTCATGGCTAATTTTAAAACAGAAGAGAACTGCTGTGTTCTGAATGAAATATTTACTCTTGCTCTGTTTTATTTACAGCGCAAGAAGAGACATACATACCAATCTGAAGTCTTCCTCTAAAGTAGGGGTTTCTAATTCTGACTCATAGCTAATCTACTGAATAAGTCTGAAAGTATCTGTTTGGGGAAAGAGTGAAATGGTTAAAACACCAGAGACTTTCGCAAGGCAGCCACAATGACATTTTTTTTCTTGTTCCTAAATGGAGATGCAATGAGATCTTTTCTCAAGGCATGGCAGCATACTGATCATATTTGAAAGTGACAAACTTGTAATTTAATACCTGTCAAATATCCCAGCTTCCACAGTTAATTACAATATAATATTCACTGCCTTCAGAGAAAAAAATGTCAATATAAATTTGAATTGGGGGTGAGAGGGAGCAAAAGAGTAGGCCCAGCCACTAAACATCAAAACGCTATGTAGACAAGACTAAAGGTCCACCAGCTGTTGTCCAAAAAAAATAGTCACTCAGAACTATTTTTGATAAGTATTATAAAAGCTTATCAATGGAGCCAACTTAGAAGTTCTATTTTTTATGCCACTGCCTCTTCCAAACAGAGAGAATGTGGTTGTTCTAACAACGGTTGATCGTTTTACATAATGAAATATTCTTCACTTCTAGACTCTATTAACTTTTACATATAAACTGTTTTAATGTAAAAGTGTCAGGAATCTGAAAATAATGCCTAGTGACAGCTCTAGGATTAAGCTCTTCTCAGTTAGTTAGAATGGCTAACTTCGATTGTAAATTGCTTTTAAAGAGCAAAGCATATACTGTTAAGCCCTCCCGTGCCTCCTACAAACTGACACCAACAAGGCTTCTGGGACAAGTGTATGCTAGTAATTCATCTTAACTATTTGTCAGCAAAGCTGTCCCAATAGGATGTGTCTTTCATTTTGATTAAAGTGACCCTCTGAAAAGTGGTCCTCATAGAAAGTTGACAAGCAGAGGTAAATTTTGAACTGTCTGGCACTTCTAATTTTGTCTCTGGAAACTGAAAGTGCTGCTAAATATTCTTACATAACTACTCCCTCTGTTTGCCTCTCTCTGCTTAGCTTCCACATCATGAAAAACCTGTTTGTACCTCTTCGGTGATCAACAATAATAAATAGTCATCTTTGGTCCATGTGACGTTCTTTTTATTTTTTATTTTCTGCCTCCATAGCATGATTTCTACTATTACTTGAGTGTATCAGTAATTCAATACTGTAGTTAAATAAACTATTTTTTTTTAAAGGCATAGCCATGGATATGACAAACACTTCTCATGCCATCTTGAAGGTTTTAACCTTGTGATTTTTTTTTAAGGCATGAGCTGATGGGGTACATCATGTTGTCCTAATATTCAGATACATTACACTCTTTAATATTAGATTTTGACCATAACATGGTATTTCTTTAGGAACCTCATTTTTTATATGCCCTAGGACCTATCATCCTGAATTGGTAACATAAACAAAACTGACATTTACTGTAAGGATGTAAGATCACAGATTTGATATTAAAGTTGTCAATAGGGCCTTTCAGAAGTCTTTTAACTGAAATTTTCTCATTAGACCATAATACGTTTCACTTTATGATTCCTGTTACACATGAAATGCAATTTCAGTATTACTATTCTAGATGAAGTTGTGTGTACAATTAGAAAACATTGATAGTACCTTTGGGGGCTAGTATTATGTATCAGATAGACCAAAAGGTGCATCAAGGAAAGAGGCCTGGCTTGGAAAGGCAGCTGGGGAAAGGAAAAGTTGCCAGTAAGCTGTCGGTAGGAATACAATAACTGAGTAAGTAGTAACACTAGCTGGAAAAACTCTAAAAAAAACCAATTTCTCGCTTTTCAACTACCTCTCACAAATTAATATATTACAGAAAAAAAAAATAGGTTGTAATACTTCAGCTAGCTCAAATGAAAAAAAGGAACAAGATACACAAGTATTTTTGAGGGGCTTATGTAAACTTCTCCCTCCACAATTTTGGAAGGAGTAGTTGGTAATTTCACTCATGCTCTACTTAAAACAATGGGAGAGTTTGGGGATGCTCCAAGACAATGTGATATACTGCATAAATACATAACATGCATGTTTAGTCTGAACATACACATGCTGTATTCCCTTTTTTCCACCCTTCTAATCCCATACGTACACCCTGCCAGCATCAGCCTTAGAAATAAAAGTGATGAGACAAAACATTATCCCACAGATTTCAATTTACTGTCTTGGCACATGGACGCTAATGATTAAGGCGGCTTTGAACATTAATTCAATACTCGAGTGTGGAAATATGGGAGAGAAAGAGATGAAATAAGAAAGCTCAGGTACCAGCTATAGTAGGATTTGCCCTCCTAGATACATCAGTTAAAGCCAGCTTAATACATTTATCCCCGCCCTTCCCATTTCTGTGCTAAAAACTCGAGTTGTTCTTTCTAATGTGCAAGACAGTTCCTTGACCATCATTTCGTCTTTGAGTCAATTAGAGAGAAATAGTCCATGTGTATCAAACACAAAAAGTCCCAGATTCCCCAACTCTATATTAAATAATGACTTGTGATTCCCAGAATCAGGCTTAGTACACCTCAATCTTATACTACAATAGTAATATGTTATCACTCTTCCATAGTGTAGCTTTCCCTGGTAAAGAATTCGGCTCTCAGGCTGCAGTTCTACGTAACTATGCAGCATAAAATGGGATTACTGCCAGAAAGCAAAGGAAGAAATATTTCCTTTCCTCTCCTCCACCCTCACCTTGTTGTTCCAGCCTCCATTCTGCCCCTTTCCTTGTGGCCAGCCTTTCAGGATCTGAACTGAAATATGGAGAGAGAGAGAGAGAGAAGGAGGGGGGGAGGAGGGGAGGAGAAGGAGGAAAAAAAAAGGTTCTAAGGACAAACAAGGGTGTTCAGCACCTTTTAGTCAGAAATGTACCAATGAAGGGAAAAAGCTGGGAACACACAGCCAAGGTGAAAGGAAAAGTGGGACCACAACCTGCTATAGGAACACACACAAAACTGCACCAAGGAGAGAGTGAGCAATGAAGAATCAAGCAGAAAAGGGCATAAAACTTCCTTTTCTGTGTTTTTTTTTTAATAAAGGCAGCAGTCTGATATTAAGCTAGATTTTCATATCTGTTTGCACTCTTTCAGTTCTGAATGAGTGCTAGGATCAGATTTTGGATGAATACGTAGAGTGTTCAATGAAGTGTTCTACCCCTGCACAGGTTCTACTTACTTTGCCTGGCCTAGGATATCAAAACCCATCCTGAACACTGTGTGGTATGTTCCTTATCATAAATCACACCCAGACACTTGGAGCAGTAAATCAATACTGTTCCTATCTTCTGCGAAAGGAACAGGAGGCTTACATAACCCGCAGAGCAAAAGGGGAAACCTCCCAGCCTGCTCTAAACAGGACTCTCAACCACCAGACTCCCAATCCCTGCAAGTTTCTTCACCCAGTAGAAAAAAAAAAGTAATAAAAAAATGCTACTGCTACTGACACTTTCCCTCTGCACAGAAATTGATTGTGTTTGTGGTGTGTAACTGTCATAGCACCGGCATCAACATTCTTGTTCTTCAAATAAAAAGACAGGATGTAGAAAAAAGTAGACCACTGAAGGGGCAAGGCAGAAGCCAAGCGTGTTCTGCTCCAAAAGGCAAAAAAATGAAAATGAAAAAAATGAAATTCCACCTTCACAGATAAACTAAAAGTGCTTGTTCTGGGTGTCACACAATCACTCTGCAGAAGTAAAAAATCTACAGGGAATAGGCAAAGCAGCAGGATTGACATTCTCTGAAGTACCCAGTCCTCCAGGAATCTTGCCAGTGAGTTAAATAGAATTGTGTGAATTTGTTTTTCATAAGCTTAAAATAAAAAAGAAAAGAAAAAAAACCACCCCAGGTGATATTTAGCGACACTGTGGCATTTTTCAATTTAATTTCAATTTCATCAAATTGCTTAGGGGGAAAAAGCACCTTAAAAAAAAATAAAAGCCCAACTGTTTTGACAACATTTTTCTAAATGCATTCTTTATTATGATTCTGATTGACTTATTTTGAATTTTTCTTCACTTTTATTAAAGATGACCTTCAAATATTAAAAATTCGTCAAAGGATTAGTAAAACAATTTAGTAAAGGGCTCATTTAACCCCCCAAATAAGTGAGTTTATTTAATCTCTTAGGCAATTTTGAAATCAGTCATCATTATCCCAGCTCCAGCACTGACAGACTGACATAACTTTTTTTTTACCTTTCTACCGCAGAACAGCTAGGAACATTAATCTCTGAATTGTGTTAGTAAGAAGGTGGTTGGTCCCCAGAAAGTACAGAAACAAAAATGTCCTTTACATTTGGGAGGCTGAATCCTAGGAGAAATATTAGCTCTGAGAGCATAGCATGTGAGGGCAGAAACAATTCATGTTTACTTCAGAACAAAGCATGTAAAGTACTAAGAGGACAGGAAAACCATTTCATCAAATAAAATGAGCCACACTGGAGTTCGGAAATCAGTTTTCTGGTTTTGGCTCTACCATTCATGCACCCTGGGAATTTGGGCAAGTTCTTTGAATTTCTGTTTGCTTCCATTTTCCTCCATTTTTTAAAAAAAGATGATCCTTCCTTGGCAAAACAATTCAAGACGTACAGATCAAAAAAATCTGTAACAGCTATTAGAAGATTTTTTGCATTTTGCCTAAGATCCAGAGTCTTAAAACCTTCTGTAATTCACAGTTCAGTGAGTTATCCTGAAACTTAAGAGTCTTTGGATAAAAACATTTGCATTTAGATACATTTAACCTTACATTAAAACCAAAAGATGAATAATACTTTAATGCTCCTGTCATATTTATTAGCTCTGCTCAAGGTAAGCAAAAGCTCTTGGGAACAGCTGTGCCAGACATTCTTCCCCTTCCCCCATTCACTATTTTTTCCCTTCTTAAACTGCAGGAGTTCAGTTCTAGCACTATTTTTTCATACTAGGTTTTTTTTCCCTCCTGGCACAAAAATCAGAATGCAGCAAAGATATAAGGGATGAAGGATAAAAGAAATAAGACTGACTACTAAATTAACGGTATACAGAGTGAAAGAGAGACAAAACTGGTTGTTCAGAGATACATTCTGACCTATTCTGCCATGAGCTTCTACATCATTTTAACCCAAAGATTCTCTCCCAGAGCTCAGGCTAATTATTGCTTCTATTTGTGTTCACAGAATCACAGAATCATTTAGGTTGGAAGGGACCTCTCGAGAGCACCTAATCCAACCCAACTGCTCAAGCAGGGTCAGCTAAAGTAGGTTGCTCAGGAAGTGTCCAGACGAGTTCTGAATATCAAGGCGGCTGGCGACTCCACAATCCCTCTGGGCAATCTGTTCCAGTGTTTGACCACCTGTACAATAGAAAGGTGTTTTCTTGTGCCCATTGCCACTCGTCCTATCACTGGGCACCGTTCAGAAGAGTCTGGCTCCCTCATCTGTATTCCCTCCCATTGAGATATTTATATACCTCAATGAGATCCCCCCAAGCCTTCTGTTCCCCAGGCTAAACACTTCCGGCTTTCTCAGGCTCTCCTCATAGTAGAGATGCTCCAGTCCCTTAATCACCTTCACGATTCTTGCTGGACTCACTCTAGTAAGTCTGTATTTTTCTTGTATTGGGAAGCGTAGAACTGGACACAGCACTCCAGGTTTGGCCTCACCAGTGCTGAGTAGAGAGGAAGGATCACCTCCCTTGACCTGCTGGCAAGAGTCTTCCTAACACAGCCCAGGATGCTGTTGGCCTTCTTTGCCCCACAGGTGCATTGCTGGCTGTCAGGCTGCCATCTATCAGGACTCCAAGGTCCTTCTCTGCAGAGCTGCTTTCCAGCTAGTCAGCCCCCAGCATGTACTGGTGCCTGGGGTTGTTCCTCCTCAGATGTAGGACTTAGCATTTCCCTTTACTGAACTTCACAAGATTCTTTCAGCCCATTTCACCAGCCTGTTGAGGTTCATCTGAATGACAGCACAACCACCTGATGTATCAACCCCTCCTCCCAGTTTTGTATAATCCGCTAATTTGGAAAGGGTGCAATTTGTCCCATCATCCCAACCAGCTCTTCCCTGTTTGTAAGTATCAGGTCCAGCAGAGCACGCTTCCTGGTTGGCTTCTCAATCAACCGTGTCAGGAAATTGTCATCAATGCACACCACAAATCTCCTAGGTTGCTTGTGCCCTGCTGTGTTGTCCCTCCAGCAGCTATTAGGGGATCTAAAGTCCCCTATGAGGACTAGGGCCTGTGAATATGAGGATTCTTCCATGTTTTCGAAGAAGGCCTCAACTACTTCCTCCCAATCAGGAGGGCTATAGCAGATATCTGCTATGACAACACCCGTGTTGGTCTGCCTGCTAATCTTGACCCATAAACTATTGGCTGATTCCTGACACATCCCAAAGCAGAACTCCATGCATTCCAGCTGCTCTCTCACATTAAGGGCAACTCCTCCTTCTCGCCTTTTCCGACTGTCTTTCCTAAGGAGCCTATATCCATGTATTGCAGCACTCCGGTTGTATGAGCTATCCCAGCATGTCCCAATGAGGTCATAGTCCTGTAACCACACACAGACTTCTAACTCCTCCTGTTCCCCATGCTGTGTTTTTTAGTGTAGAGGCATTTCAGAAAGGCACCCAAGCATGCAAATTCTCCAGGACGAGCATGAGAGCTTACCCCAGAAGGTTGTTCCACAGACATTTTCTTTACATGCCTATGTTTGAAGTGATTGCATTTCAGCCTGTTTTCTTTTCTTGCTATGTCTCTTCTGTTCCCATCACCCCAGGCCCTTAGCTTGCCTGCCCCATCCACAACTTCCTCACTTGTTTGCTGAGGAATCTCTCCCTCCCCTATCATTTCTAGGGTCTGATGGTACATAAAGCATGTCTGGTAGTTTCATGGACATAAATATCAAAGGGACAACCATCCTGGAGTTGCCTCTGGAGTTAAGAAGAGAGATGAGGAACCAAAATTTTACAGTGCATGAATTATAATACTGTGCAAGCAAATGGATAATGCTACCCCATCACTGTGGCACACTAATGGCAACATTTGTACAAGCGATTCCACCAGCTCCAGGAATCCATGAGAGAGAGCTTCAGTCTGAGCCCAATGCTGCAGTATTATACCAGTTATCACTACTAAACTCTTTCTGCAGTAGTGAAACCAACTGTTTTGGGCGATATCAACATCCGGACAAATCTTTCTTTTAGGAATTGCACCTTGTTCACTGACGCAGCAAATGAGAATACTTGGAACTGCAACCCACTTTCCCCTGCTGCTGAATATCCACGTACAGGATATTGGTGATGCATCTCTCTCCATTCCTGCTGGTGCAGACACGAGCTGTACAGATAATTGTCAGAAGCTTGACGGCAAGCTTACATATCTTTAAAAAGCTATCTCATAAAAGGCATTGAGAAACAATCTATAGAGAATACATAGGCACACAGGTTAACTTTATTTCCCTTCGCAGGTCTCAGAAAATATTCTAAGAAAAACAGTCTGCTTGTTCCGTAATATTTAACTGAATTGGTGCAAAAGCTTTATGTATATCAATACAACAAAAGGGAAGGAAAGACACAGTAAAAGAAACAAAATTATGAGATTATACAACACTGACTCATTGGTGGGCAACAGCTCTATTTAGGAAAAGAGGGTAGAAGTACAGAAGAGAAACATTATGAAGAGAGGGAGAAGGGGACTCAAAATGAAAAAAAACTGTGGTGGCAGACAGAGGAATGGAGCATGTCACCAGCATAGGAAAGGAGCGAGGACAACTTAGCAGCAGCACAGGCTGTCTTCTGTGGCTGTGATCTGCCCAGATCTTACTCATTTACCTTCCAAAATATCTTTTCTATAGTTCAGTGATGACAGTTGCAGAGTACTGCTAAGACGACATCTACACCAAAATACCTGATTACTTTTTTTTTTTTGGAGAAATGCAGTTCTGAGAGATTTTCCCCCTAGTAGATGATGACAGCATACCCCTTTTTAAATGGAGCATTGCCTGCCTGTAGCATAAGTATTCCTCATTCCTTCCTCATTTTTCCCTCTCTTTTCACTATTAGAGATGCTCAGAGTTTCATAGCATGAAACCCATTGGCAAAGCGATTTTTCTGGGGTCCCATTCCTGACTGCACAGAACATACAAACCTCCACTGAAAATTTTTCTGACCATCAGCTACAGTACTAACATCCATTACGACTAATTTGTATGTTTGTATCAGTACTATGATCAAGGTTAAACTAGCCCGTAGTCTTACTACTGTTATTGCCAATCCAGACAGGAGTCTGGAGTACTATCTTCCATCACAGAAGTACATCTGCCTCTAATCTATTACCAGAAATGACTAATAATTGAATGCTTAACACTTTCTATCAAGATGTGTTATTGAACGCTGATCACCCTCCCTACCTCCTTCCCACCATCTCCCTTGATGGAAGGTATATCTTCCTCAGATCTGTTGGCACAATTGTACCTTGAGTCACTTCTTAACATAGCTGTTCCAGAATTATTTGGGTTAGCTTGTACGTACCGTAAGAGAGATTTTCTATTGTGAATCATTTTGACAGACTAACATTAGAGAACATTTACCTGTTCAGCCACGGAAGCCGATCAGACAAGGCTGAATCTTCTTAACCTGCCCTGAATTCAGTAAGAACATCATGTCTAGCTGCAGTCTCACTAGCACCAGTAACTTTCTACATGAACTCATCCTTGCCACCTGCAAGACAAGATGAAAAAAAGACTTTTCTAGCAGGTATTTTTGTATGATGGACAATGTAGGCATTTAACTTCTGCATCCCTGTTAAAGGCCCGCGCTCCCAATGAAACCAATAGGGCTCGCATAAGAGAATTGAAGAACCATTCTCTGTATAGTGAGCCTAACTTCAGCACCTGATTTGCATATCTAGACTTAGTATGAGTACTCACCATAATAGATATATTTTAGCAGCAGCATGATTTCACCATTAGTCTAAAGATGAAGACAGTAACTGTTGGTGTATTGGGTGTACACGGCAAGGTGTTGGAAATGGGGTGGGGCTGCAGGGGTAGTCTCTGTGAGAAGAAACCGGGGGCTGCCCCATGCCTGACACAGCTGGTTCCAGATGGCTCTGCAACAGACCCACCACAGGACACAGCTGAGCCCATCAACCAAGCTGGTGGTACCTCTTGTGAAAACATATAAAAGAAAGGGCAAAAATGCCAGACAAGCAGAGGAATAAGGGGGGGGGGGGGGAGGGGAAGAGGGAAAAAAGTGTGAGAAAACAGCAGTATGAACACCAATGTCAGAGGAAGAAGGAGGAGGAGGAGATCCAGTTGCTAGAGTAGATATTCCCCTGCAGTCAGTGTAAGAGAATACATTGGAGTAGATACCTACACTGCAGCCTGTGGAGGACCCCATGCCAGAGCAGGTAGATATCTCCCTCGAGGAACCTGCAGCACATGGAGAGCCCACACTGGAGCAGGCTCCTGGCAGGAACTGTAGCTCATGAAGGACCCACACCAGAGCAGGGGAAAAGTGAGAGGAGGAAGGAGTGGCAGAGAAGAACTGTTATGGACTGACTGCAACCCCCCCCATTCTCCCTCCCTTGCACCAGGGTGGGGGTGGGGGGGAACTGTTCTTTTAATTTTTGTCTTTGTTTCTCACTATCCAAATCTATTTTAATTGGCAATAAATTAAAGCAATCTTCCCCAAGTCGAGTCTGCTTTGCCTTTGATGGCAACTGGTAAGTGAACTTTCTGTCTTTATCTCGACCCATGAGTATTTCCATCCTATTTTCTCCCCCTCTTCTGCTGAGGAGGGGGACAGAGAGCGTCTGGGTGGGCAGCTGGCCAAGGCCAACCTACCACTGAACCGAGACTGTAATGGAAAACATGATGACGATGAAGATGATACCAGAGTTTGTAACTCATACCAACAAAACAAAACATCTGCCATAGAGCTTAACCTTGACTGTATGCATTCAAAGCTATTAAGAAGCATAAACAACATTTTTCATTGCAACTGTGCTGCAGATCTACCGTTTCATACAGCAGAGTTCAGAGCTTGCTCTTTAGTGGGAATATTTGTTTGGATAGCCTCATGAACCCCATCTCAGTGGAAAGCAATTTTGAAAACTCTCATTTGAAGGAAATCTATTCCTGGAAAAATCTTAAGGTTCACTTCTCTTCTGGTCAAAGAAGCCAAAAGCTTAAAAGTCATCAACATGACTAAGACCCACTCTGAAGTATGAAATCTTTTTCAGCGAAGAATTTATATTCAAAAAAATTATATTCAAAAGTCTCTGCTGCAATGGTAAGTGCAAAGAAAACAAAACATGTCAGCCTTGGCTGTTACGTAATAAATATCTGTTCTGCTCTCAGTTACGCTGCCTTAAAACCAGACTAATCCAATGGACCAGCAATGTTTCCCAGCACGTACTGGTACCACAAGGATGGGAGGGAAGAGCAAAAAGAAATGCAAAGAGATGGCCAAGCAATATCATATGACTTAATGCCAAGTCTGTCCTTCCTGCACTGAATAACATTAAGAGATGATAATTTTTATGTCAGCTAACAGAAATCTAACTACACAAATTGTATTAGCCAGTTTTGCTAGTACAGAGTTCATTACAGAGTTTTTTAACATACACAATGGAAGACTTTGAAGCTCCTTTATTCTATAGGAAGCCGCTCTGCCAGTGGCTATATGAGGGAAACCTTTCCTGAGTATTCCAGAATGAGATATTCCAAGCTTGCCAGTCCCAAATTTACCTATTATTTATTCAAGAATAAATTTCAAGAGGAAAGCAAGACACAAAAAAAAACCCCAAAAAACAAACAAACAAAAAACTCAAAACAAAACACCTACACACCACCAAACCACAACCCCAACCCAAATCTATAAAATGATCAGAAAAACCCTAACGTTACTACCCCCTCCCATGTCCTTTTTAAGAGGATGAAGCATATATGACATTTACTATTGCTTCCTTGAAATTTAATGTAGTTATACATTTTGAGTTGCATCAACCTTGATTTCAAGAGGGATGATGTCAGGATTTCTTTTCATATTTTGAATTCTACATGTAGCCATCTCTGTGAAGCCAACTAACACAAAACGGACTTTCAGGGAAGAGAGCTCAATCTCATGCTTAGAAAAATCTTTGAGGTTCACCCAGTATTTTGCAGCACAGCATTCTGTTTTACATCTGAGACCTAATATATTAGAAGGACGCAAAAAAACCCATTCAGATCTTATAAGCAATCTCCTTCTCTTGAGCAGAAAATGTTTTTTCATGGTATTCACCTACCCTGAAAGGTTTACCTTTGCAGATGTTAAAATGCAGGGAAAAGAAGGGTGGCTCCCTTTCTTCCTTACACACACACAAAATCATCTATTCCTTCCCTCTGTTCCCTGAAGGGCGTGAATAAGAAAAAAGTCCAATAATAGTAAAGAGCAGAATCTATTGAAGAGATCTAATGAGAATGAAGAGACTGCTAAGAGGGTCAAAGGTTATGTGCAGAGCAACCCTTAAAAAGAACAGGTATTAAAATCTTCAGATATTAATCCAACCTGTGACCGTAGTCACCAGTTAAAATATCAAAAGGTATTGCAAATATTAACCACCAGACATTTTAGAACAGTTCAAACAGCCTGTGCAAGTCTAATTAAATCTGCCCCCAAATCTGTCACCCAGTACAGAAAAATAAGATGGGAAAATTCATCATGACTGAAAACTAAGAGGTAGGTGGGATGAGAATACTGACACTGGCATTTATTATGGAAAAGGATTATTATAATCAGCCCCAGCAAACAATCATCTCAATCTGTATAGGGATGAGCTTTTCATTTTCAGTACGTTAAACTTTTAATGCCAAGGAACACTCTAGCCTGAAAAGTATTTCGTGCCTATTTTGTTTCAAGTAGTTCCACCAGGCAAATGGGTGTATTCGCACTCTAGCACACAGCTTGGTTCTAGTTGTTTTTTGTTTTGTTATTCTCCTTGTGTAGAGCAAAGGTTTTAAGCTATTTTTAAAAAAGAAAGGAGCAGTAACAAAGAGTTAGTTATCTTGAACAGAAGAAATCAAACACCTTTGTTTATTTAAAGTTACATGTTACTGTTCCTAATCTAGGCAAGGTATACAACTTTTCAGTTTCTTTACTCATGATTCGTTCTAAGAAAGATTATTAAAAGCAAGAACATTACCTGCATAATTAGACACCAGTGTATTAAATTGGGCCACAGTCAGGAGTTTTCAGAATTCAGAGCAGTAATGCCAGCCAAAAGTACCTGCTGTAATAGTATGCCACTGCACTCAGCCACAATCTGATTAGCAAGACTCCAACATAAGCAGAATACTTAAACGATATTACAGAAAGCACCACAATCCTACACAGTTCACACAGATACTGTAGGAATACTGACCTTCAGAAACAGCAAGAAAGAAAGAAGCAAGTTATGCTATCCTTCCTCTCAACCAACGTTCCTATATATATGTATATAGTTGGGTTTTTTTTAAAATTTATCTCTTCTCTTACATAGCTATTTTCATGCTAGCTTTGCAGTACTGGAATACTGTTGATATAATATTCAGTGCACCTCTGATCTGCTTAATGTCTGACACAATTTTCCAAGATTACCTCATTTTGGATATACTAGGTATTTCAGTCTTGGCTTTGCTCATCTCTAACGTAAAATAATAATAATGTGTGCCTTTCCATTTGGGAGTATGAAGATGTTAGCACCTATACTTCACCATTCAGAGGTCATGAAGATGCAAAAAATAATATAATGAATGACTGAAACTGGATGAGTTGCTCCAAAAGGCTGTAAAAGTTAGAACGAATGCGTTACAGAATGAATTTTACAACAAAGCCAGATTTCAAACTATAACATTTCGTCTTGAAACTTGTATTTCTCCGATGTGAGAAAACTATTCAAAAAATTACTCTTCTAAAAATATGATATATTTAAAAAAACAAAAAACCAACCAAGAACACACTGGCACTTAAATATTTTTCCTTGTAAATCCTAGCCCTGTTCAATTTCCAAATGAGTAGCATTTTTGTGTCATTGGTTTCAATAACAGCAGTAGGCCATTACGCTAAAAGAAAATGCCTGGGGTTTTCATACTGACCTGCATCACTTATCTTCCTTGCATATGGTTATGAGTTGTTCTGGCCTAGAATACCTTTTTTAAAAGATGAACATTTTTTAAATAGAAAAAAAAAAAAAAATTATATACATATACACACACACAGAATTAAATCTCTCCAAATGCAAGTTACTGTCTTTCCCATTAAATTTATTTGATTACTAGGAAAACTTAGATCCAACAAGATGTAAAAGAGATGAAAAGCAACATTAGCTGATGTGTATCAAATCCAATCCACTTTTATCAAGCAGCTCTAAAAAGTTATTAGTGCTACGCTGTGGAAAGAATACAGGGTGCTTCCATAACATGCTTCCATTTTTCATTGACACAGTTCATGCCTTTACACAGTGTTATAACATTCTCCAGGCATAGGTGAAGCAAATATTGGGATGGTTAGATTTTTTTTAGACAGAATGTAATTCAAGCAGTGACAGCAATTTAGTATTGACTGCCTTCTAACTGAACTTAGTCACTTCATTACTAAAATAAAAGTGCTACTATGCTTTAAAAAAAAAAAAAAGAAAAATACATACTTTTCACAAGAGAGTGTGAAAAATCTTAACAAGACTGGCTCTTTTAACAAGATTTAAAAATGTGACCCTGCACAGAAAATTCATTTAAATTAAGATATAAGATATAACAATTCTGAAGCTGCCATTGCTTCATACAAGAGCCAACTATCCTAGGGAAGGGATCTTTTGGATTATCTAATACAGTCTCTGAGCCAAGCATCAGGGAGTCCACATAATATTTCCCATACTACTATATTTTCGTGTCTGCTGAGCTATTGCCATAGTACCTCATTAGATAAACTCTGCTACCACCTGATCGTACATAACATCAAAACGTTTTTCCTAATTGCTAAGGTGAATTTGATCTCTTAACTTCAACCAATCATTCCTCACTGTATTTTTAGTATCAGCTTTAACACCCGTTTCTCCTTCATTATATTTTCCCCTTCTAATTGTTTTTATGCAGACATATGGGTCCCTCCTAAAGAAAACTGAAGGAGCACTTCCAAATTTCAGCCAGAGTTGAGACACGATGCAGTCTCACCTCCTGGCCTAGCAGGAAGCAGAGTTGGTAGGGACATAAACTTGTATAAGGTTAGCTGCAGGTGGGTATGTATCCCACTGTCTTCATCTGTGCTCCTCATTAAAACTCCTGCCAGTTACATCAGCCAGCAGTTCTGCTAAACTCTGGCCGAAAAATACATGTGGGGATCCCTAAGAAAATTTTAAGAGAGTATTGATTCTACTGCAGGAATTCACTATGTCACTTAATGCAGATATTCCTTGCAGCATACCCCCTTACAAACTTTTCCCACTGTTTTGCTCCTTTCTGCACCATAGGAGCATAAAAGCTCTGACTGAGGCTGTGCCAGATGATGCAACATCTATCACAGAAAAGGTAGAAAATTACATGACTGTTTACAGCCCAAGACAGCCCAAGCAAAGATTTAAACAGTCCATGGAGTTGCATCTCATGGGCAGCTCTTCAATCTAAACCCAGAAGGTTGCAGTTGTTGGCACAAACTCCACTGCACACCTATCAGCTAGTAGGTCTTATATCCCAGTATTCATGAAGCAACTACAGTGTCCTGCACGAGGCATGGCACTCTGCTGCCTTTGCAGCAGTCCTAGCAGTGGCTCATGTCATAAAAACGCCTCTGCTGGTACATAAAATAATACCTCATTCTGACTGTACTTTCATAGGTTTCTATGTGCATTATATCAAAATATACTAAATGTCTTGTGCTTATTGCCAGACCTACACATTAAGCCTAGGATTTGAAAGTCAAGGCATGTTAATTGTAATAATAAGGTGCTTTAAGCAGGGGCTAGCTGTCACCCGGAAACCTGACTGCATTCAGCAGCAACCCTGGTAAGCCCCATAAATATTCAGCTGATCATCAGAGGACAGGACACTGAACACACCCCAGGAAAGTACTAGTGAACACCCATGCAAATTTTATAGTTACTTTACTTCTACATTCTCTCTAAATATTGTAGAGACTCAGTTACCCTACCATTTAATGAACTCTGCACCTGAAGAATTTACTGTGCTATAGGGAATGGTATCTACACAAACACATGATCATGTCAATCAGCATCTAACATATGCCATACCACAACATTCCAGCATTGTAATAATTACTTCAAATAATTATTTGACCATATCAACTAACAGTTTCAAGCTGTTAATAAACTTTAATTAACAAAAAACTGGAGTCATCCTATTTCAGGCAACATGGTCTAAAAGGTCAAGTAGAAAGGTTTCCTTTTCCTTTTTTTTTTTTAGTTTAAATGTAAGGAAGGAAATTGTTTACCAAATTAAAAAAAAATCAGTAGCTACTGAAATAGTGGCATTTTCTATGGACGAGTAACATTTTTTTATGGTGACAGATAAACACATACAAGATTAATTTACTATGCTACTTGGTAATATATGGAAATTGAATTAATCTGTTGTAATTGGTCTTTCACTTTACCATATATTTAGCTGCCCTATTCATTTGTAAGCTGATGAAATATTATCCAAACATCGAATGCTGCTTTGGTGGATGTTTTGGCTAAATAGCTAAGGATACTGTAGCACAGAATCATATCATATACCCTGTTTACTACAGCCCAAAGACAAAATTACTGGTCCTGGTATTTCAGTTATCTGGAATTCCTGTGCTCAGAAATTTTCCCATGGCTGTTTCTAACACAGAGAGATTTAAAAGACAGTCTTTAGCAAGTTAACCATACATTACTCTGCACTTCACTACCCCAAGTCTTAGACTTTGGCACAAGAGATTAAAGTATCTCCACACCATCACTGCAAAGATGAAACCTGAAGGGAAATGCAAGAATCAAAACTACACATGAATTTGAGAAAATACAAGTTCTTCACTTACTTGCTGAGTATTTAGTTGGCTGTCTATATCTCCAATCATGTTATTTAAGAACAGTTGTTAATGGTCATCCACACAGGGACGCGGTACTTTAATGCAGAATTTGCAGTATGCAGGGAGGCAGAGTTTGCAGAAAATTAATAAGAATTAACTGAAGAAGTGAATGCAAAGTGTGTTTTTTCAAAATAACTTTAAACTATTGTGTGGACTTTCTCATTCAGAAATAAAAGTGCTTTAATTTACGTCCAAATTTCAGCCAAATTCTGAGGAAAGTGGGCATATTAATTTATTAGAAGTTTATTATAACAACAGCACCATCACACTTAGGTAATTTGCATCAGCTATCCTAAGCAAATTAATGTAGTTGAGACCAAAGATTCGTGTTCTTCTTTCACTTGTTTCACTTAACACAGTTATGTTATTATTCAAGTTCTCACAAACTCATACACAAATACATTAAGTGCTGTGCTGAAAGTTACACATTACAGGCAGAGGTAAAAGCATGTTCTGAGACACTTCAGACAGATTAGTATCAATTCTCCTTCATAATCATACTGAAATCAAGAATTAGTCTTAGCAATGGAAGATAGCACTTCTATAACATTTTCTACCTCACGTGCTTTTATTATGGATCAGCTGTGGTCTGCGATCTTTCAGAAGTATTTCACACATGCAACGTACCTCACTTTTTTAAGGAGCTATGTGGGTATTAATATTGAGGCCAGCCACAGAAAAATGCAAACTGGGTACATACTTCACCCTGTGTGTCAAGCCAATCTACAATAAGCAAAGTCAGCAAAACAACAGTGTCATTAGATTTAAATTGTCTATATTCTATAATTTCACACTTAGTTACCCCTTCTAAAATAAAGAGTCTTACATAGAAGGAAACAGTCTTAGCTGTGAATATATCTTACACATCGATTTTGAAAACTAACAATGGCATATTTTGAATCATAATTTCTAAAAGCAGGGCCGAACAAGAGGTCAGAATTCATCAATATAAAGAATTTGCAATATATGCATTCAAATCAGAAATGGCAAGAAAATCAGAAATAGTTAAGGATGTAAAGACACAGCATCAATACCGTTGCCCACGAAGTAACTGTGAATGCAACATCTATTCAGTTCAAACCTTAGTTAACTTTTTTTTTTTAAGGCATCCTGACAGAGAACTTAAGACAGAATTTGAAATGTGATGATAAGGCAGCTTTGTGGATAATTATAGGAAATATCTTCCAACCATAAGAGACACTCCGGAAGAAAGCAGAAAGGCGCTTGCGTAGAAATGAACAAGTGACAAGACAGACTAGCAGCACCAACCAACAGATGCCTCAAAACCAAATTAAATACGGCAGATAGGGAAGCGGATAGCCCTGAAGGTCTCGAAAGTGACAACTAACTTGTATGCAATGGAATGTAGTTGGGAGAGGAAATCAGGAAAAGGATTCAAGAAGTTGGCTCTACCAAGAAAATAAAGCGTCACTTTTCAAGGAATTACTATTTCAGCTGTACAAAATTCCGTAACAGTATCACGTAGTTTTTTCCCCTCCACACATCTCTCTTCTTTAAGAGGCTTAGAAAAGGGAGATAGTCATGAGTCACTCACTTTCTTTATTGCACTCAAACCTTTATGATCTAAAAGAGACATAAATGGAGGAAGGCGTAAAGTAAAGAATTCTCTTCCTGCCTCTAAAAACAGCAGTTAGGACACTTCAACAGTTCAATGAGATGCAGCCTCCAAAATGCACTTCCACACTCTCCTGGCTTGAGAGGATATGGGGTTTTTTTTTTTTAAAAAAAAAAAAAGTTGGAAAACTTAGACATTAAATCCTCTAAAGTTCTGTAGTGGCTGAAAGTCAAGACAACAGCAATAGCCATTGCTTTCACACCTGTAGCACTTCTATTGCAACAAGAACAACATTACAGCAGAAAATGTCTGTGTTGAGTTGCAGTGTGGTTCTACATGAGCAAGGAACCTAAAGTAAACACGTGGCAAAGATCTCCTTACAAAAGAAATGCTGTAAGATGAGACCTTAGCCATTACAATGTTACCCAAATTCCAACTAAGTTACAGTCTAAGCCTACAGTGGGACAGTATCTAGCACTCCACACCTACACCAAGTAATTACACTTAAGTAGTCAATTAGCTTAGTTAGTTCTTGGGGAAAGTTTGGGATTGTTTTTTTTTGTTTTTGGGATTTTGGATTTTGGTTTTGTGTTTGTTTTTTTTCTCCTTTACATAATTTTATATTGATTGAAACTACTATTTTAATTAGTTGTCATTACTATTTTTGTATTTTGTTTTCCTTGAGATCAGGATCTGACGCAAGAAATACTTGAGGTACCAACAGCAGACACAATCCTTATCCAGATGAATGGGCACAGGGCATGGAATACATCTGCCAACACATCACGGGACATGGCAGTTTGTGCCCACTTCCCAAGAAATTAATGTCTGAGGAAGAACATTTAAAAGCTAAAAAACCCACCACTACACTCTGCATCCCACAGCTGCAAAGAGATGCATTGCTGAGATTACCTCTGGGTTTTCCTGCCAAGAAATTCTGGACACAAATTACTTAAGAACTTTCAAAGGATTGGCAGAGAGAATCTATTTTGTCCTGGTCTTATTTTTTCTTAACAACCATATTTTACATTATTACCCTTCGAAAATGGTCTAGCAGCAATGCCTCCAGATGGGAACATTAATTAATACCCTTTTTTTGTTTATCAGTAGAACATTCTTATGTTATATTAATGCCAGAAGATTTCAGGACAAAATATATTTACAAGGAATTAATTATCCCCTAAGTATACAGAAAAAATTAAGAGGTACCAAGAGTTTCAGTACTGCCAGCCTGGTGAAAACCAATGGTCACAATATTCTCGCTTGCTTATCAACTATCAAGGAAGCACGCTCAGCAATAGCCTTTTCCTCATATAATGATAGCTTCTAGTTTCCTCTGTTTCTTAATGTGACCAATGTGAAAGTACCTATGCTGGAGTCTGAATTGCTTTGCTTCAAAGCTGACAAAAGATCTGGAAGCTTACTGTTCCTAAAATTTTGCCAGAAGTTTTTTGGCATAGATGGGCTGGACAAGACATGACTGATCAATCATCATTACTGCTAAGTAAAGAAAAAGGGCTAACTTCATTTTAAAATTAATTCTAAATTTCATCTCTCTTTACTGGACTTCCAAACTCTTGAATCTCTTTATGGTTTGGAGTGGGTTTTTTATTATTTTACTTTCATGATGCTTCATTTTACTCCAAACTTTCGAGAAGGAGAGGATTAAAAAAAAACCCACCAAAAATACTTTGAAACTTTGGAAAAATATAGGTTCAAATAAACGTGCAATTATTAACCCACAAAACAAACGTGTATTCAGAGTTTTGCTGTGCTGATCACTAACCACTTTAACAGTGTAACCAGGACACTTGGAAGTGAAAAGACCAAAAGGAAGAAATGAGTCTTTTGGAAAGTATTTATCTTTCAGGGTCTATAGCTAGTTAAAAGCTTAGGGAATAATCCCAAACACCTGAGATAGCACTAAACCACCCTCTGGAACAGCCTCCTTCCCTTAACACTGATTATGGATGCTTATAGAGTGGGATAGATGAATAATCCCAACTGTGCCTGTTCTTACATAAGTAATTCCTAAGCCACAGGCATTTTGAGATTGACAATCATTTCCCTATTTCTATATTGAAGATATTCTTCTATGAATAAAATAACTTGGATTTAATGAGAGAGTCTAAATTCACCTTCTATCTATGTGGAAATTATTATCTTCAAACACACATAATAAGCCAGAACTAAACACAGAGAGATTGACTTACGCTTTGTTGACACTCTCTTTCTTTTATCACTCAAGACGAAGATAAATGCATGTTCATCTTTGTGTGTTTCTTTGCACAGTTTTTTGCTATTTCTGCACTGTTCTGAAATGCACACTATGAGTTTCAAATCTCTTTGCTGTCTCCATTTTCAAGTCTTGGCAGTTAGGAATATATGAATTACCAAATACTACATAACCACCGAATGCTTTGGGTCCAGATTCTTGGACACATTCCAGCTGCTTTGCATTTTTGTAACTTGCAACTCCTGATATCTGGCCCCCTGGAATTTCCTCTTTTGTAAGGAGAATCTTTCAGTGGTAGAAAATTACTGTTGGCAAGAGACACCTAGGGTTGTGCATATAAGGGATTTTCCTTTTCACAGCCAGTGTGGAAAAATACATAAAGTAGATATCTACATATTTCATTCTTGTAGATTCCAGCTGGATCCCACTGAGCACTTGTTTCTGCAAAGCAGAACAATGTGGGTGCCTCCACTGACTCTAAATACCTTACTGCCTCGGGATAGAGCATTTTCCAGAGCAGTAAGAGATACAAACTCCCTCAAGACAGATGAAAGAACTGAACTTGTTTTCTTGCTGGGTGTTTTATCCACTGCATACGCAAAGGGCAGCATTGTCATTGGGCACTTTCTCCAAAGACTGTCCAATGAAACTGTCGACGGATAAAATAAACAGTCCACCCTGAATGTACTATTAGCTGTACTAACAAGTTAGGAACATGAGAAACTGCTATAGCTTCCTCATATCAAAGAGAAAGTAGTATGCATGCAAAGATAACCCTGACCTAAGGATACCCTAACATGATAATAACATGACAAATGGCAGAAATGAGCAACATGATATAATAACAGAACAGGGGTACCAGCTTAACAGAATTGTTAACCATGGCAGAAATCACCTGGGCAATGATATCCCAAATACCAAACAAAGGTGTAAAAATCAGCAAAATCAGGACCAATGGGGAAAGAGTAACTGTTTAGTTTGGAGGGGACGAAAGTGGTAAAGAAAAAGAATTTGCAAGGGGAAAAGTGGGAGAAATTACTATAAAAGATAGCAAAATCATTCAGTCAGAATTGACCAGAGTAACTGTCAAGCACTCATGTGGTTGATCACCACAGTTTGCACAGGTCAATAAAACTGCTGCTTCCATCATGCCTGCCTCTGACTTACTTGCAGAGTCACAAGCAGACAGAGATATTTTCCCCGGCATCGGTGAGGGAATACTTGGAGCACTCTACTTAATATCAGCTTGGAAACACCTCAACTTTTCCTCTCTTACAGAAAATATCTGCAAATTTGACAAATCTAGGTCAAATTCACCATGTTGCAACAATTTCAAACCATATTTTTAGCAAACTTAGTGTTCAACAAAAATAAGAAATTAACTACTCTACATACACTAGTCCTTTTATAATTCTCAGTGCATGAAGCCTTCTACAGAAAAGGTATAAGCTTTGTTACATAGGAAGTTTGCTACATTCCATAAAAAGAGAGCTACTTATGATGAGGGAGAGGATTGCCAATTACATGCTTAGCAGCAGGCCTGTCACAGACAACAGAACTGTTCTCAAAATATTGACACCAAATCCATCTCAAAAGGAAACATTTCCTACTAGGATAAGCACTCAGAAAAACCCAGGGACTAATCTAAACGTGACTATAACATTCTGAACATCCAAGATTCACAAAAAGCAGGCTTTTAAATCTCAACTTGCTCTCCCATATGACCTTTTCAGGTTTCTTGGCTGGAAAAAACCTTTAGTCTGAATGATTTGATCTTCACTGATTTTAGACCCTTCTGATTTTAGATAACTGTAATTCTTCCATTTTCTTCCAGGAAGGTAATTTCCAGTTCTATGCACACTTTAGGCACTTTAAAGCTTACATGAGCCTAAGTCAACACAATCAGCAAAAGGACCACCCACAGCTATTTGCAACCCCTCCCTATAGAGCTGCCTCTCTTCTGGCACACGCATTCAGTGAGCAGGATCTGGGAGCTGTCCTGAAGTAACGTAAACAACTTAGGATATTTGTCAGGTTAGTTTTTAAATCCAGATCAACTCCCAGATCTCATCCATTGCATAGCCCCACAAATATTTGTTTATGCACAGAGAAGGGCCTGTATGGGGCTCCTTCAAGAGCAGTGCCAGTTTCTGTCAACTTTTAGGGTATGAGAACCCAAGAATCAAGAACTGCCCTAACTGCAAGACACTTAAAAAACCCCAAACAAACAAACAAACCAAAAAACCCAACAACATACAGACAACAAAGAACCCAAAAACCCACTTAAAAACCAGAATTATTCTCAAGAGATTTGAAACCTACTTCTACAGATTAAAGAGGTTTGGACTAGTGATGCTTGGACAAAATACTGAACTGCTTAGTCTGCAATTAGCTCTTCATTCAAAAAACCTTTTTTGGCTCTGAATTACCAAGAAGGCAACAATGGCATGTTTGCATCAATTCATTGTTGATAACTTTGGATTAAGGTAGTTGAATTTACTCCATTGTAAGGCTGAAATAATCGTAACTAGGACAAACAGAAGCTCTCCTTGCCTACCTTAAAGGTTTGCATTAGTATAGCTATTATCAATGGCTTTATATTAGTACAGCTATACCAAACACCAAAGCCCAAGTAAAGTGATGTTCAAGATGCACACCTAAACTTGAACTGAAATCTGTTTTCTCTGTTAATCAAAGGCTTTTCAGGCATTCCTACTTCTATTGCATCTAGGGATCTTTAAGACCTGATTTTCAAAGGTTTGATACTTACAGTTTTACAAGGAAAAGGTGGACAGACTTCAGAGGAGAAAACCAACTCTTGGAAACTCATTTTCTTCACACTCTTATTTAAGAATACTTTTTAATACCACTATATTTAAAATTTAAAAAAAATAAAGGCTTGGTTACATAATCAAACCAGAGGCTAAGCATCTTCTCAGCAAAGACAAAGAAATTTTAATACATAACCTAGTCCTGTATTTCATATAACTTAACCATATAATGTACAAAACCAAACTCTCACAAAAAATAAATTGGTACAGCAGAATAAAACCTCCAATGGTTCTTAAATGCTTTTATATTTTCCACCGTATCGTGGAGAATATCAGATGGAGAGACCATAAATGGCAGATTTAAGTTTATATAAACTTGTTCCAAAAGCCACAGATGAACTCTTGTCGTGGTTTAACCCCAGCCAGCGAATAAACCCCACGCAGCCGCTCGCTCACCCCCGCCTCCGGTGGGATGGGGGAGAGAATCGGGAGGGCACAAGTAGGAAAACTCGTGGGTTGAGATAAAAACAGTTTAATAATTGAAATAAAATGAAGTAGAACAGTAATAATAACGAGAACAACAACAACAGAATATACAAAGCAGACGATGCACAATACAACTGCTCACCGACTGCGTGTCACGAACGGGGGGCGAGCCCCCCCCACCTGGTTTTTATACTGAGCATGATGTCACATGGTATAGAATACCCCATTGGCCAGCTGGGTCCACCACCCCGGCTGTGCTCCCCCTCCCCAGTGCAAGCATCACCCAGCAACAGGCAAAGCATCAATGGGCCGTCAAAGCTCCTTTCACACTGAACCCAAAACACAGCACACACCCCAAGCTACTGGGAAGAAAGTTAACTCTGTCCCAGCCGGAACCAGGACAATATCCACCCCTTATTCTATACCATCTACATCATGCCCAGGTCTCACATTTTCCCATACATTCCAATTAGTCACCGCTACTTTTCCTGCCTTTTGATATATACACACACAGAGATATCATTCCCTAAGTTCATGGGCCATCCCTCTAAAATGTCCGTTGAGTTCATTTAGTCCATGACTTCGGGTTCCATCTGTTGTAACAGTCTTTCAGGGCAGGAGAGGTGGTGTGTGGTGTAGGACTCTTGCATGCGGAGGCCAGTTCTGGGCGCTCGTCCGGTTCTATCATCGTTGCACCTTGCTCAGTTTCATCGGAGTTCATTCTACATTAATCTGGGTGATTCTTACTATAATACTGTTAACATGGCATATGGTAACCATAGAAGTGATGACATACAGTACTATGTAATAACTAACATCGTACAATTCAGTTCATTGGCTATTTTCACCCAAAATTAAATCCCCTTGAGGTACACACTGGACTTCCCCATCCTTTCGCATCACCCACCAAGTGCAGCCAGGTCCTTGAGCAAAAGCAATCCCACAGATGGGTTTTCCCTTGCCAGAGGCAGGAGTAAGCCAGACTGTCTTCCCCAGCATATTTTTCATATGCACGACAGGGACTTTATCCCCCTCTACAGTACGTAAGGGTTTGGATTGGGCAGGGCCAGCTCGAGTGACAGATCCCCTAGTGTTGACTAACCAGGTGGTTTTTGCTAAATGTGTGTCACAATGCTTGAATGTCCCACCACCCATTGCCCCCAGTGTAGTCTTTAACAGCCCGTTGTATCGTTCAATTTTTCCGGAGGCTGGTGCATGGTAGGGGATGTGATAGACCCACTCAATGCCGTGCTCTTTGGCCCAGGTGCCTATGAGGGTGTTTTGGAAATGACTCCCGTTGTCTGACCCAATTCTTTCTGGGGTGCCATGTTGCCATAGGACTTGCTTTTCAAGGCCCAGGATGGTATTCCAGGCGGTGGCATGGGGCACAGGATGTTTCCAGCCATCCTGTGGTTACTTCCACCATGGTGAGCACATAGTGCTTGCCTTGTCGGGTTTGTGGGAGTGTGATATAATCAATCTGCCAGGCCTCCCCATATTTATACTTCAACCATCGTCCTCCACACCAGGAGGCTTTACTCGCTTGGCTTGCTTGAATTGCAGCACATGTTTCACATTCATAGATAACCTGTGCAATAGTGTCCACCCCTCGATCGTGAGCCCATCTATATGTTGCATCTCTTCCTTGATGGCCTGAAGTGTCATGGGCCCACCGAGCTATAAATAATTCACCTTTATGTTGCCAGTCCAGATCTACCTGAGCCACTTTGATCTTGGCAGCCTGATCCACCTGCTGGTTGTTTTGGTGTTCTTCAGTGGCCTGACTCTTGGGTACATGAGCATCTACGTGACATACTTTTACAACCAAGTTCTCTACCCGGGCAGCAACATCTTGCCACAGTGCGGCAGCCCAGATGGGTTTACCTCTGCGCTGCCAGTTGTTCTGCTTCCACTGCTGCAACCAGCCCCACAGGGCATTTGCCACCACCCATGAGTCAGTATAGAGATAAAGTACTGGCCATTTTTCTCATTCAGCAATATTCAAGGCCAGCTGGATGGCTTTCATCTCTGCAAACTGGCTCAATTCACCTTCTCCTTCAGCAGTTTCTGCGACCTGGCGTATAGGACTCCATACCGCAGCCTTCCATCTCCGATGTTTTCCCACAAGGCGACAGGACCCATCAGTGAACAGGGCATATTGCTTCTCGTTTTCTGGCTGTTTGTTATATGGTGGGGCCTCTTCAGCACGTGTCACCTCCTCCTCTGGGGATATTCCAAAATCTTTGCCTTCTGGCCAGTTCGTGATCACCTCCAAGATTCCTGGGCGACTGGGGTTTCCTATTCGGACCCGTTGTGTGATCAGTGCGACCCACTTATTCCACGTAGCATCGGTTGCATGATGTGTAGAGGGGACGCTCCCTTTGAACATCCAGCCCAGCACCGGCAGTCGGGGTGCCAGGAGGAGCTGTGCTTCAGTACCAACCACTTCCGAAGCAGCTTGAACCCCTTCATATGCTGCCAATATCTCCTTCTCAGTTGGAGGGTAGCGGGCCTCGGATCCTCTGTATCCCCGACTCTGGAACCCTAAGGGTCGACCTCGAGTCTCCCCTGGTGCCTTCTGCCAGAGGCTCCAGGTAGGGCCATTCTCCCCGGCTGCGGTGTAGAGGACATTCTTCACATCTTGTCCTGCCCGGACTGGCCCAAGGGCTACTGCCTGAACTATCTCCTGTTTAATTTGTTCAAAGGCTTGTTGTTGCTCAGGGCCCCATTTGAAGTCGTTCTTCTTCCTGGTCACTTGACAGAGAGGGCTTACGATCTGACTGTAATTTGGAATATGCATTCTCCAAAAACCTACAACGCCTAAGAAAGCTTGTGTTTCCTTTTTACTAGTTGGTGGGGACATGACTGTTATTTTAGTGATCACATCCATTGGGATCTGACAACGCCCATCTTGCCATTTTATTCCTAAAAACTGGATCTCCTGTGCAGGTCCCTTGACCTTACTTTGTTTTATGGCAAAACCGGCCTTCAGAAGGATTTGGACTATTCTCTTCCCTTTCTCAAAAACCTTCTGCTGTGTTGCCCCACACAATGATGTCATCAATGTATTGCAGGTGTTCTGGAGCCTCACCCTGTTCCAGTGCGGTGTGGATCAGTCCATGGCAAATGGTAGGGCTGTGTTTCCACCCCTGGGGCAGTCGGTTCCAGGTGTACTGGACACCCCTCCAAGTGAAAGCAAACTGTGGCCTGCACTCCGCCACCAAAGGGATTGAGAAGAACGCATTAGCAATATCAGTTGTGGCGTACCACTTGGCTGCCTTTGACTCCAGTTCGTATTGAAGTTCCAGCATGTCCGGCACGGCAGCACTCAGTGGTGGCATGACTTCGTTCAGGACACGGTAGTCTACTGTTAGTCTCCACTCTCCATTGGACTTTCGCACTGGCCATATGGGACTGTTACAGGGTGAGCGAGTCTTGCTGATCACTCCTTGGCTCTCCAGTCGATGAATCAGCTCATGGATGGGGATCAGGGAGTCTCGGTTGGTGTGGTATTGCCTCCGGTGCATTGTTGTGGTAGCGATTGGTACCTGTTGTTCTTGGACCCTCAACAACCCCACAACAGAAGGGTCCTCTGAGAGACCAGGCAAGGTGGACAGCTGTTTAATTTCCTCCATCTCCAGGGCAGCTATACCAAAAGCCCACCGGTACCCGTTTGGGTCCTTAAAATACCCTCTCCTGAGGTAGTCTATGCCAAGGACGCATGGAGCCTCTGGGCCAGTCACAATGGGGTGCTTTTGCCACTCGCTTCTGGCCTCCAATACAGTTAACTCTTGTGATCCCCCTGTCACTCCAGAAATACAAATGGGTTCTGCCCCTTTATAGCCTGATGGCATCAGGGTACACTGTGCACCGGTGTCTATGAGAGCCTTATACTCCTGTGGATCTGATGGGCCAGGCCATCAAATCCACACAGTCCAGTAAACCCGGTTGTCCCTTTCCTCCACCTGGCTGGAGGCAGGGCCCCTCTAGTCCTGGTCATCATATTCGCTATCCACTTCTTGTAAGTATGAATCAGAAGTCCCTTTGTTAAGGTCGGAAGTGGAATCAGCCCTTCTAGTCTGTCTGGGGAACTGCTCACTGGAGACTGGGGTAGCAGTTTTCCTGGAAGAACCCCCTTTTGTGGCTGTTTTTCCTTGCAACTCATGTACCCGTGCCTGTAGGACTGAGGTAGGTTTTCCATCCCACTGCCTCATGTCCTCTCCGTGGTCACGCAGGTAAAACCACAGGGTGCCCGGGGTGTGTACCCACGGTGTCTCTTCTCTTGAGCAGAGGGACGCTTGCTCCTAATGGCTGAGACCCTGGCCCGTGCAGGTGGGGAGTAGGACATATCCTCTTGGAGTTGCTGGAACTCTTGAGACAGTTTCTCCACAGCAGAGACACAGGCTCGTAGGGAGGAAGAGAGACTTTCTTCATATTGCCGGAGTTGGCCAGCCAGTTCATCCACTGTTTGTTCCTCTCCATCTCTCCAGGTCATTATTGCCAATGAGTTTGCATGTGACGCTGGTGCGCTCCGTACAAACTTCCGCCACGTGGGTCGGGTGCATTTGACTTCATCTATGTCTTTGGGTAACTGCTCGTTGTTCAAGTCATCATAAATCACTTCCAGCACGGCTAATTCCCTCAGGTACTGGATACCTCTCTCCATGGTGGTCCACTTGCCTGGGTGGCATATAACAACTTCCTTGAAGGGATACCTTTCCTTCACGCCTGACAGGAGTCGCCTCCAGAGGCTGAGGACTTGTGCCCCTTTTCCAATCACTTTGTCAATGCCCCTTTCCCTAGAAAGCTGCTTGGCTTCCCCACCCTCTAATTCCAGGCTACTGGCCCCGTTATCCCAGTATCAGAGCAGCCAGGTGACAATCTGCTCACCTGGACGACAACTGAAATCTTTTCGCATATCTCGCAGCTCACTCAGGGATAGGGATCGGGTGGGCACCATCTCATTTACAGGTTCTGCCTCCTCCTCCTCCTGTTCTCGTGATGGCCCTGGTTCATCTTCATCCCTTACTAAACGAGCTGATTTTCTTGTGCATTTTCTTTTTTGTATGGGGGCAACTGATACCGACATGGGTTGGTTCTCTGTCACAGGGGGCAGAATAGCTGCCGTGCCTGCCGTGGGGGGTGGGGTAGCCACAGGGCCTGTTGCTTTGTCATCAGCTGCAGAGACATTTCCTTCCCCTTGGGGGTTCTGAGTGGTGTTGAACAGGGCTCGGGAGGCATGGGCCAGGCCCCAGCACATTGCAGTGATTATGTGCGTCTCTAGAATTGCCAGGGTGACAGCATACTTTTTCCAAATATTCTACTAATTTTTCAGGATTCTGCACTTGTTCAGGGGTGAATTTCCAGAACACTGGGGGTGCCCACTGTCCTAGGCATTTGCCCATGCCATCCTACTCACCCTGCCACTCATAACTATCCAGCCTTGGCGCAGATCTCTGGATGACATTCTTAAATTGCTTACTAACCTTGGATAAAACCAAAACAATATTCCCAAGGAGTACCAATAGAATTATCTTAACTACCCAGGGATGTTCAAGGTACTGGCAAGTTATTTTAACAAAGGAGACGACATCATAGAGGAAGGTAGCGAGGGTGCCATTCTCTATTTCCTCCATAAAAAATCTCTCAGAGGAAAAGGTATAATTGCTAATGGTCTCCATGAGGTGGTACCCGAAATACAGTAACGGCTTCATTACGAATCCCAAATACCAAATAACCCCCAATGCCTGCGTTTTAGTAACAAACCTCCCAGGCAAAACATCACTAATCACTGCAGAGCACAGCAGACTACAAAATCCAACTCCAAACTTTAATGGGTACAGTAAAAACAAGAGCATGGTGCAGAACAAATTAATATGTTAACAGATATAAATTCCTTAATACGCTCTAATTGATCTGTTGTTATCTCAACCCTTCGCTGGCCCACGTTGGGTGCCAAAAAGGATTGTCATGGTTTAACCCCAGCCAGCAAATAAACCCCACGCAGCCGCTCGCTCACCCTCACCTCCGGTGGGATGGGGGAGAGAATCGGGAGGGCACAAGTAGGAAAACTCGTGGTTGAGATAAAAACAGTTTAATAATTGAAATAAAACGAAGTAGAACAGTAATAACAACAATGAGAACAACAACAATAACAGAATATACAAAGCAGACGATGCACAATACAACTGCTCACCGACTGCGTGTCACGAACGGGGGGCGAGCCCCCCCCACCTGGTTTTTATACTGAGCATGATGTCACATGGTATAGAATACCCCATTGGCCAGCTGGGTCCACCACCCTGGCTGTGCTCCCCCTCCCCAGTGCAAGCATCACCCAGCAACAGCCAAAGCATCAATGGGCCGTCAAAGCTCCTTTCACACCAAACCCAAAACACAGCACACAACCCAAGCTACTGGGAAGAAAGTTAACTCTGTCCCAGCCAGAACCAGGACAACTCTGTTCTAACTTACCACAGAGGAACTGAAGGCCTTGCCATTGGGATTTGTATCAGGAAATACCGAGAGCACGCACAAGAATCTCCCACGACACTTCTCTCTGGAAAAAGTGTTTCCTTATCTATCAATGTGTCTTAATGGTAGGCAAAAAATTAATAAAGTTTAATTTAGTTTGCACAAGCAATTCCAGAAATCTCTTTCCAAACGTGTGGGGAAAGTTCCCTGATCTAGCCAGGCTTTGTGCAGCTCTTGCCATAAATCACAGCAGACCTGTGACCACTCTTACCTACATACAGATGATACATATATGTTGAACATGCTACATGGATCCTTGGCTTTTTTTCTCTTTCAGTTGCTAGATACCATGTAGAAGAACACTTATTTGAAAAAGAAATCCTTGGTCTTCAGATCCAGAGGTTTCATGGCTTCTTCCTCAGAGAAAAAAAGGTCTGTCTCTCCCAAACAGAAATAATGGTAGCATTGCTCAGAGAAGGAGATGCCAACAGAGCAAAGACTTAAAATGAAAAGGACAATTACTCAAGAGTGTAAAGGGAGGCAAGTGAAATGTTCCAGTCAAGTCCCGAGGGAGGATTTGGGGTAGTCTGAATGTTACACATCTTAGTACTCCGAATCCATGGCTGACTCCAGCACATTCAGAAGAGTAGCCGCTCTTGCCACCATGCAAAATACACAAACAAATCCAGGCATTTTCATGCTCTACCACTACACCAGCAAAAGCTCACATTATATGACTCCTTAAGGTAACATTAAAAATACCCAAATCCCTAAAATGCAATACTCCTTCTGTACTGCTATACCACAATTAAACAAAGCTTATTCAACTGAATTTCTATAACAAACTACCGTTACAGAAACAGATGCTACTTCATACACAGTGAAAAGGTTTTTCACAATACCCTTAAGTAAGGCACCATCTCTTCTAAGGTAACAATGGCATTGTGCATTTGAACAGTGCAATGTCTAATTTTCGGTCAAAAGTGGTTATTAAATCTCTATTTTCAACCAAATACAACTTTTCACTGGTCTTTAGAATTTATTTCTAGGTACTAACCTAAAGGAAGAAAACTGTTTCCCACTCAAAGCAAATGCTGCAGCCTTTTACTAGCGCTAACAGATGTTCTGCTGAAGAATGTCAGCCATGACTCAGACTCGCTTCCTCCAAACAGGAGATCTTAAGCTTTGGCATTTGGGAAGCCCTGCAGGCATTAAGCTGTAAGTTTTCTCCTCCCACCCTTGCTTCTCTGTGTTTTAAAGTGAAAAAATAATATTCTCCTATCAGCAGCAGCAGCAGCTTTCAGATGGAGCTGGGCCTTTAAGAAAAAGATCAACTAAGACACACAATAAGGAAAAAAAAAAAAGAAGAAAGAAACAGGAGCTGCCAGAAAAGAAACCACAAGCTAGACAGCATTGTTTCTCTGCTAATATTTAAACTCTGTTACAGCTATACAAAGGAAAGTAACAAGGAACCTGCAAGAATTACAGTACCAGTAAACTCACAGAAGTCATTGTTCATTGCGGGAGCCTCACAGCCAGCTCCAGTCTTCTCAGCAAGGCACTGCCAGATCCCTCATGCTGAGCTGAACGGAATTTCCATATTTTATAAGACCTAAGAGTGGAAAGCGAGCTATAATATTTATTTGCCCTTTAAACAACACACACATGCACAAAAGAACAGGTTACACGTACACAGAAACGAGCGAGTGTCAGGATGCGTGCCAGCTACACCTTTCCCGTCAGAAGCTAAACAGGGAAAGGCACTTTAAGAACCTGCCTAGAAAAGAACAAGAGTCCATCTTCGGTCCCAGCGCCCAAGTAGAGATAAGACAACCAGTAATTCTAACTACTTGCTTGACGTAAATCACATAAAAAGACAGCTGATTAGATCTAGCCAAAATTTAGGCATCCTGCTGATGTAGAAATAAATAAAGAAGAGCCATTTTCCACAGGTTCAGGGTGCTGCTACTGCAGGGAGGCTGGGCTCAGCCCAGCTGACAGCGTTGCTCCATGCCATTACAGAGACTTTTTTAACTGGAGCTCTGAAATTTAGGACAATGCATATAGTTGTGTCAGCTCTCTTTATTAAGGTCCTTGCAGATATTTGTTTGACACTATGTATTTTCACTAGATCAAAGCATCTTATATGTATGTTAGGCAAAGTAAAGAGCATGCTGTACTTTCCTCCCTTCTCTCAAAGTTTGAAACAAAGCATTAAGAACCAAGGTATGAGCCATTTATCTGTCAAAGGATGATTAAGAGCCTCTGGTAAATAAAGATCAAGGATAGTTAGGGGCCTCTGGCAAAACTGATGGTGCAGTCTGTCCCCATCCAGCTTTAAAAAGGATTGACATAGAGGCCCTTACTGCTATTACAAAACAGATTTTTTCTGAAAGTTTAAATTTATTCCCTTTAAGATCCATAAAGTTCAGTACCTGTTCTTCCTGTCTATAGTAACTTCTGTTTTTTCCTTTCTCAGATCTTCTGTAATATTTGAATTAAAATGTCTGTAATGGCTGTTCAGTAGTAGGCTACTAGCTGATATTAATAACGATACTGCTACTCTGAAATGTTGCGTTCCTGTTATTAACAAAAAAAACCAAACAAAACAACAAAAAGCCACAAACAACTGAATGAAATAATTTACACTTCTCCCTGCCTGCTTATGTTTGCAGCCTGATCAAAACTCAGATTCATAGTTTGAAGGTGTTTAAGAGCTGATGTATGAATCCAGCTCTATGGATATGGATAAGTAAAAGCTGATCATAAAGAAAGGAGTTGATCACGGGGAAACAAACAAACAAAAAAGCCCATCAACTTTAATTTCTACTGAACATTTGGATTACACTAGAAAAGAAACACTACAGAAATGTCTCTAGAGACTGCAGTTTGGGGACTCTCCATTATAGCCTGGGATGCTTTAACAGATGACAATGCCAGACTGACTAGAAATTAACCAGCTGAACATTTTGCTGACAGAAAATGTGATTAGTGAAAAGTGAAATAGGTTGTAATTGACAAATTTTTTTTTTCTAAGAAAAAAACCCCAGAAAACAGGGAAAAGGGTTTTGTTTCAGGCTTTGTTTTAACATAGAAAACAAGAGATTTATGCCTAAAGTATTAAGAATAAAACATTTTTATTAACTCCAAAAGGTAGTTTAAGAATTGCATTCACCGGAAAGATTTTTTTTATTTTTTTAATTCCTTTTCAGGATAGAAAAAACATGTGTTTTGATTATAAGGAAAAAAATCATTTCTTCCCATGTGACTACATCTCCCATAAACTAACACAGTATCCTCACCTGTTCCTCATCTCTTAGGGGATGCTTGTGGGAATTCCAGGATTCGCTGCCTCTTAAGAGGTGTAGCTGTGGTCCACTGAGGAGGATGGAAGCATAAGAACTTCCAATCCTGACAAGACTCCAAGGAGTGTATCTCAGATCTAAGATTCCAATACTTCAGTGTACACTTTTAATTGGGGGGGGGGGAGGGGGGGGGGAGGGGGCGTGGAATCCACCAGTATCCAGACATTTTTTGAAATATCTTACTTCATCATTTTTACTTTACTGAAAAATAGGGATTTTTCCCTATAGGCAATTTCAGCCAGACCTAATTTCTTTATACAGAGCCAAGCACAAAATACAGATCTCCATGTAACTACATTTGGACAATTCTCCATTCCAATACAGGAAAGTCACCTTCGTTCGAAAGCATTATAGTCATTGCTGCTTAACAAAAGGATTAAGAACCACTCAGTTAACTAGTCTGTATCAAAGTCATGACCAGCAGTGATCCTCAGCGCAGCAAAGTGGTGCATAAACCTGGTTATTCCATGCTAGGGGAGGAGAAAATTTAATTCCATTAATTAATTCCATTAAAGCTGATGGTAGTGTTCACTGCTAACATTACTAAAACATCTACCACTGCCTCTCACTTCAGATGTTTTCTCTCTTTTAGCACGTCTAGTAGGAATTGTGTCTCAAAGTACACTGAATGTTTGTCATTGACCAAGGCTTCTTTTTTGGAAGTGTATCATACAAATGACTATATATTGCAATAAACTTTGGCTCTGAGCAACTATTGTCTCTACCTTTGACTCACTGAAGCTCATTCAAAACTTCCTAAAAGCCGCTGAATGACAATTTCAGTCTGAATGAGGTACCCACATCTGAGTAGGAGCTTGCAAATAAAGAGCAGAACTGCACCAAAATCAAGTAGCAATACAAACCACACAGCAACATTATGCTTTACACAGATGCAATCTTTACTGGTTCAGCTAGTGATGACCTGAATTTTCATATTATTTCTTAAGGAGAGGCTCTCTATTTGTTTGAATTTCTTCCTCCTCTGTTTTTGGTTGTTTTGGTTTTTTTTCCCATCTATCCCATTCTTGGTTTTCTTTTTATCTCTAGTCTAGAGTAGTATTCAGCAGAAGAATCACTAAATACATTTGGGAAGCTACATTTAAAAAACTGCTCTGCAAAATCCATGATGGAGCCAGACATCGTCTTTACGGCCAAAGCCTTGGAAATAAAATTTTGGCATGAATTACAGAATACCCAAGTACATGGAGTGGACTCTCTGCATCATAATTCAAATTATTCATATTCTAATGCACTGTAAACTAGTATGAAAACTAATTTACAGCACAGATAAAGGTCATGCAACTATGGAGAAAATAGAAGCAAATGGACATTTCATTTGTTCTCAAAGAGAATAAAACTGTTTGCACAATGTGGACTGTTCTTCAGAGATCTTTAAGGTAAATATATTTTTATCAAACAGGTAAATACAGCAAAAAATGAAAATCAAGTCTATTGTCTTATCAGCTTTAAATGGTTTTCATTTTTAATATCTACCTTTCAGACCTTATGAACCCTTATTTACCAATAGCATAATGTTCAGAAATGCCCTTTTTTTTTTTTTTTTTTTAAATGTGCTACTCAGTGCCAAAATTACAAAGCTTTTTAGGTATCTAAAAATACAATCAGGCACCTATGTGTAGATTTTCAATTCCTGTCTTAAAAACAAAAAATGTCACTTCTCAACACTTGGAATAAAACAAAAACAAGTGACTGGCAGGAACCTGTTCAATAAAAGATTATTCTAGTTTGTAGATAACAGACAGCAAAGCACCTTTCTTGGAGCTGCTGGCAGGCAGCTAGGCTCTAGAGGAGAGTGGAGATTAAGATAGAGTGGAGATAAAGACAGAAGCCACCACAGTGGTTTCTATTTGCTCTACATGGCTCCTTAGGCAGCATGCGAGTTTCTTTGCATTGCCTTTCAGAGATGCCTTCTTCCTCCCTGTTCCCTGCACCCTTTTTAGGTGACTTAAGCACCTCCTTTTAAATTCTGGATATTGTTTCCCATGCCAGATGTCTGAAAATTAGGCCCTGCAGAACATAATTCAGAAGCTCTTATTCAAACAATTCATATTTTGTAAAAACACCCTTTTAACTGGCAGCAGAGGAGCTACATTTAGAAAGATGGAGAGGAAGAGAGGAAAGCTATTCAATAACAAAACAGGCAGTACGTTTCAACGTTTTGTACAGTAGAAGCGACGCATCTTTCTTCATCTACAAAAAGAACCAAGTCGATGATTTAGCTGTTTGTCCAGAGGCAAAAATGATTAAAACATTGAACTGGACATTCTTTGAGCAAAGTGATGGAAGAGAGCAAAGTTCATGTAGAGAGCATATATATTTATTATGACTCAGCCAAGTTCCAAAAAGGGCACGTAGCAACGTAGACAAGCTACCATTGTCAAACAATGAAGAATTTCTACAAGTCCTTTGGTAATTCAACAAAACAAAACAAAAACACCTTAGGACAGCTAAAATACTCTCTCAGTAAATGTTGAGGGTTCACTTTACACCTCTGAGATGCCATTTTGTTGAATCAAATAAACCTTAAGTCTCAGAGGTGAACTGAAATTTCAGAACAAGTGCACATGCCTGGGACACTCTTAGATTTAAAAGGTTTTAAAGTGATTTAGAACATCACAAATGCCTATATGTAGTAATGTTGCAGTGTCCAAACAAACTGAGCTTGAGAGGAAGTGAATCACAGGTTTTTTATAACATGTTCAGAAGCCTCTCAAAACATCAGAAGTATACATAAAATTCAATTGACATTAACTCCTCTTAGAAAATAGGGCTATACAACTGCAGCGAGATCCATCTCCTAATCAAGTAATCTAGTTATTGCCACAATGACTCCATTCATCCCGAGATAAGAAATCATACTGGAACGGAAAGCCATGCCGCTTTAATTTGTTTCCTGCCTGCAGGCTGAGGTCCTGCACACACACACAGTCCCACTGACCTCTCTTGAGCCAAGGCTTGTGGACCATTTTCTGGTGACTGCACTTCATAGCTTTCAAGTTACTGTGTTCAATGTAACATAAAAGAGGATGTTCCTGCTTAGTTCAAATTTAATACACTAATAGTGTTCTGCTTTTGTAAAATTTAGAAGCATATAAACAACAAATCATTAGAGTGACAACTACCAAATTTCTATGTTTACAGAAAACTGGCAGTTCATAAATATTAAAGTATGCCGTTAGCAATGAAGTACAACATATAGATGCTATTTTTCCTAAAGATAGGGATACAGTAACCATCACTGAAATAATTCATTATTTATAGACCTTTGAATTTTAGAGCCATATGACCGCACTACAATTTTTCCATTAAAATTCAAAAAAGTATGTGTTTGTTATCCCTTTGATGAATGTGCTAAAGGCAATGGAAACAGTAACCATTACTGACAGATTTCCTAATGATATAGTGGTATTTGCCACTTAATCATCAATACAGTTTTTTAAATGAGCCCTCATATTGCCAAACAACTATCCTGTAGTTTCATTAAAGCTAAAACGTAGGAATCCGGTCACAACTGGAGATTGCAATCATGCATCTATAATTTGCATCACGGAAGTGTTACAGTGGGGAGATACACACTCCAAGGCAAGCTTCCCTTAGGGCTCATTACAGGAAACTTCTAACGCCTCCAGAGTTAGAAAGGAACACAATCAAATTTGATATCTAGTCAAACCATGTCTTGAAAGTATTGTGACAGCTCCCAGAGTCCTTCAGCTAATTTGCAGTCCGAATCTTTTCCCTTTCAATCTCAGTGGATACTACCCACCTTCGTTTTTCCTCAAAATAATTTCCTTCTTGTAATGCTATCAGTCAGAAAGATCCTGACAGTAAAATATGAATCGACTAATAACAAAATTACCAAAAGTAGCCAAGCAAGCTATACAGAAGAACCAAACTGGAAAACTAAGAATATTTTCTGTAGTCAATCTCCCCTTGCTATACTAAGTTTGGATGTTATAACAACAGCAACGTGGCTATCCTGGAGACTATTTTCTATCCAAATTGTAGATGATTCTGATACGAGTTTTTTTAAAGGAGGAAGCTTGGGAGGAAAAAGTTCTTCTGTCAAGGCTTGTTCAAACAAGAATTTTCCATCTTACCTCAAAAACGACCTCTCTGTCAACCCCCCAAGTAAAGTTTTCTTGAAAGATTTAATGAAGTTGTAGAGATCAGGACTAACTACAAGACTGGAAAAGACATACTTATTGGCAGGTAAATTACACTAAGATTACTCTATGAAGCTTAAGCTGACTTCTCAAAAGCTTCCAGATTAAAATTTCTCTCCTGTTAGGTACTCTTCTTTCCCTCTTGCTGCTGCACACACAGGAACCTTGGAGAATTTTAACAAGTTGTGTCTACATTATCCTGTTACAGTGCCCAGGTATGTCTTTCAAAGTCCCAAACTGCTGCTTGCCCTTGCTGTGCTGGCCTTGAACCTCACTCAGGGCATCATAAAAGTTGCCTTGTTGGAATATTGCAGAGGAGAAAAAGAAACTCAGGACTGTCTAGTATGTATCCTCAATCAACCTGGATTCCTTAACACGTACTTCCCATTATCCTCAAGCCTCACTGTCCCCCCACTCTCATACGTGGCACCCCTCTTCAAATACACACACTTGGCTGACCTGATGTTGTCACACCAGGAACAAAGTGACAAGGAAGTCCACCACATCACATAAGAAACCTGCTCCAGATTCAGTGGGTTACACATGCACTCCTTACTGGAGCTAGAGCTTGCCTCATTTCTACAGTGAAGAATGTGACCCACTTAAGTAATCTGGCCACAGTGCCCAGTTCCACATCCTCCTACTCACCAGCTTTCACACATGGCAACCCTCAGAGCTGGAGCTCTTGATCCAGCGCTGTTAGCCAAGGGCTAATGTTACTGCCACGACTGCCGAACAATCCAAGCCTGCCCAGCAACCAGCAGCATCCCACAGATGGTTTGCTGGGTGAGGGTTTGTAACTACAAGACTCTTGAATGAATTGGTTCACTGAAGTTTGTGTCTCAGAATGGAAGTTGTTCATAGTCTCTGCTGCATGGAAAGCAGAAGCTTGCACAGAGAGAACTGAAGAGGCTGTCACATCTGCTTTGTTCTCGGTCACATGTGGCATCCAGGAAACTCCTCCACTACACGGAATGTGTACATGTTATATGGCTTCCACTGCACTAACAGTACTCTTATTTCCCCACAGACACCAGGAGAAGACTGCAGAGAAAGGGACCTCTTTCAGGCTAAATAACAGGGAATCTTCCCTCCGTATGCAATTAGGATGAAGACAAAAGGATAGCATCAGCATACTGTTACTATACTGTATTTTCACCTAGGTTTTTTGTTTGTTTTGTTTTAATAAAAGTATCAGTAATGTTCTCCTAATAAGAAAAATCAATTTGCTTCTGGCAAACAAATATGCCAGCAACAAAGGTGAAAATTTTCAACACATAGAAGATACTGCTTATAGAGAAAACCCTTTGTGTCAAATATATGAAGTGTGGGCATCTTCAGAAGTGCTTACAATGTTCTTATCAAACCATCAAACCTTGTCAAAACTTGCACAGTTTCAGATTTTACAATAACTTTGAATCCCAGTCTGGGTTGTCAAAATTTTTTAACCCAGTTGTGAGAGAATCTATGCTTTGTAAAAACCTAAGCTGATTTTTTTTTTTTTAAGTTAGAGTTGAATGCCAAATTCAATATATGTGATTCTAAAAAAAGCTATAAATGCTTTAAAAATGCCAGAGAATTCATAACAGGAATCTAGAAGCAAAATCAGCAACTTGTGGTATGTTCAAAGGTTGCATTTTGGGGAATTTCTCTAGTGAAATCTCTGAAATACTGGATTATTTGAACCTATTACAGACACATATCACATGAACAAAAGCATTTTTTAGTGGAGTTCTTTCATAACTCAAATTTCTGAGTGGTTATGAAACAATCGAGAAAGATTTAATCTTTGCTGTTTCTAGCTTCTTTCCAAAGATTACCAAAGTAAGGAGAACTCATCTGAGGATGTACCAGCTTCCACTAGATCAACTGCTCTGTATTAATTTCCCAAAGCAGTGTTGTTTTCTAGTACAGAGACTTGAGTTATTCTATCACATTAGCTTCAGTAGGATGTACTGTCCAGAGAACTAGAGAGAAGGGCAGAAGAAGAGACAAAGCTAATGTAGTACTTTCTCCACATCATCTTCTTTCATGTAATTTCCTCAGATTCACATAGGCCTCAGGAGATCACTTTCAGGGAGCACATTTCTTGATCTTTCTAAAGGAAAGAGGAAAGGGGTAAAAAGGCCTGTGTCGTAAGTATTTGTATGCAATTCTGCTAAAGACAACTGGTGAAGTTCTTTTATTTCTGCATAGGAGAAAATGATGTCCTTCAATAGCAAGCATGGAAAATTCTGTCAGAATTTGGATTTGTGCTGAACTGCAGCCAATATAAGGAAGATTTACATGCACAAAAGGCAACTGTTAGCCACTCTAAGAAAGTATAGTGGCAGTTGGTAGTATAAAAGTTCCAACAAGAACACTTCAGAGCATGTTATCATTTAAATATCTCAAAGGAATTTCCAGAATCAAAAGCAAGATGAACCTGCAGAATGTGCCCAGGAGACTGCGGTCAGTTAATGAAATCAAGAAGAGCCTCCTAATTACACTGCAGGATGAACCTGGCAGCCTGAACATCCCTGTGGGGGGTGGGGTGGGGAAATAAATGGTGCAACACAAGCATTTCTCCACTTTGCTTGGAGAGAAATATTCAAGATATTGAGTTATATCCATAGCATGTAAAATGCATTATAACAGGGAAACATTATTTTAACAAGAGAGGTTGTTATTTTTGTATAACTTATCCTTTCCAACTGTTCAGATCAGCTGATTAAATCATAGGTCTGTTTCCTCTAAATCAGATGCAAAGACAAAACACGAGGACTGCAGTTGAGTTTTTTCTTAGCTCTGTGTCACCTGCTTTTAGGATCTCACAATATATTGCAGTACACAATATACTGCACAACATATTTGCAGCACAAAACTGTTTAATCACCCACAATCTGATGTAACACTGACACAAGCCGAAATAGCATATACCATACTAGATTTACTTCTCCCCTCCCTTATTTCTTGCAGATGTAGGCTTGAGGAAAGTAAGTTTCAAAGTCTTGCTCCTCAGCTGAGCTTTCTTAAGTTCAAGAGGACTCAGAACAAGGATATCTGTCCTGAAGTCACCTCCGATTTATTTAGTTTGAAATTTCTGCCAAATAACTGGTTTCTTCCTCAATCTCTGCACACCAACTAAAAACAAACAAATAAAAAAAATTGAGTCTTGCAAATTCCTTACCGAATCTCACAATAAATTGTTGTAAGAGCAGACCTACAAAACCTCTGAAGCCAGAGATCAGTTAATGTCAGTACAGACAGAAGTAGCAAGGTGTCCTACAACATTTAGGTTTAAATTGAAGATGATGACTATCCCCAGCTCAAGGCGGCATACTCACAGAAAGTAGTTAAGCCCTAGATCACATTGCACAGGGACATGAGAAGCCTTCATTCTTAGAAATATTCAAAACTTTACTGAACAAGGCCCTTCGCAACCTGATCCAGCCTTTACATTGGCCCTGCATTGAGTAGGTTTGACCATTTGACCTCCAGAGGTGCCTGGATCTGAATGTTTCTATGATATATATTGCTCAATGCACAAACCTCCACTAAGTACATGTGCAAGCCTGGATGACTACAGATGCATTCACACACACTAGTTCTATTCCCTGTAATGCTTTAGTGTGTTAAGAGCCTTGCCAGGTACTCTATAGTTGGCAGCTAGCAACAAACCACAACATACAAAGAATATTTTTGAGATTTTGGAGAAGCCACAGGATAACCTATAACTACATCTAATAGTGATTGTATGAGCCTTGCTAATCCTTTACCTCTGCAGAGTCAGAACAATTTAGAACGCTTGTTGTCAACCCTGATTTCAGAGAAGAACCTTCACTGTCTATAGGAAAAACTGCATTTATGATGTATCCATTCAAAATCAGAGTTCAAGAGACAGCCTGAGGATCTCCTAGCTATTTACCAGCTAGCTACCTTTTCCTGATTCATCATGTTGTTGCAACAGAGCTTCCCTGACTGTGGACCAAATCTGGTCTAGGCAAGCTGCAGATTCTTTGCTTTTCTCAACACCAAGCCTGAATTCTGCACCATAATCCCAAAACACCGTATGGAATAAAAGAAACATGGTTTGCAAGTCAGCCCTAAGGAGGGAAGAAATCCATAACTTTAGATTCAGATTTTTACAGAACTTGTGTAAATTGCTGTCAGTTAATGAGGCTGAGCTGGTCTAAATCAGATGAGAAGAATCTGGTCCTGAGAGTCTCATTTTCAAAATGTAATGTACTTGTGCTGGTTTTGGCTGGGATAGAGTTAATTTTCTTCATAGTAGATAGCATGGGGCTATGGTTTGGATTTGTGCTGGAAACTGTTGATAACACAGGGATGTTTTAGTTACTGCTGAGCAGTGCTTACAGAGAGTCAAGGCCTTCTCTGCTTCTCACCCCACCCCACCAGCGAGGAGGCTGGGGCTGCACAAGAAGTTGGGAGGGGACACAGCTGGGATAGCTGACCCCAACTGACCAAAGGGATATTCCATACCATATGATGTCATGCTCAACATATAAAGCTGGGGGAAGAAGAAGGAAGGAGGATGTTTGGAGTGATGGCGTTTGTCTTCCCAAGTAACCGTTACACGTGATGGAGCCCTGCTTTCCTGGAGATGGCTGATCACCTGCCGGTCGATGGGAAGTAGTGAATGAATTTTTTGTTTGGCTTTGCTTGTGTGTGCGGCTTTTGCTTTACCTATTAAACTGTCTATCTCAACCCACGAGTTTTCTCACTTTTACCCTTCCGATTCTCTCCCCCATCCCACCGGGGGAGGGGCGGGGGGGGATTGAGCGAGCGGCTGTGTGATGCTTAGTTGCCAGCAAGGATTAAACCACGACAGTACCATGTATTTATCAGAGCAGGACTCCATTTTGTTAATGTTTGTTTATTCTGTTGCCCCAGCATTTGGCAAACTGTTTTCATGTCCAAGACATTTAGTGTTATTGCTTGTTAGGGTGTACGTAGAGCTGTAAGAGAGCTTAGAGCTTGATTCATAAAACTAGTTACACGTGTTCTGTAATTTTGTCATGGATCTCTTACACAGCAGTCAGGCTGCAGGCTGAACGCTTGATTCAAAGAAAGGAACAGCTGCATTACATGAAAAGATTGTAAAATGCTGGACAGGTGCTGGGAAACTGCAGCTCCACACAGAGTTACGGCCTTGGGAAAACACCCCCATTTGGCCACTGATAGATTTAATCACATTGTCTCTGATTACCTCTTTTTCCTCTAAAGATCTGCCCTAATTGATCATTCTCTATATTTCTTAAGACTGAAAGGACCTCTTGTGAAAGACCCAAAGGTCAATCCTTAAACCACAACTTTCTCAAGTCCTCTAATCCGAAAACCTGCTACACAAAGGTCTGTCAGCATGGAGGCTCTTTGATTCCATACCACCTCAGATGTCCACCTCCTACGTCATATGGGCCTACTTTATTTATTCTCATAGTGACTTCCTTAGTTTGTGGCTACCTTTGGAAGCATACTCTCCCTCACCTCTGGGGGAAGATGCTAGAGATATCTTGCTTTTCCTAAGCATTTACCAGCATCTAATGAATGGTATCTGTATCCCCTACTCTGTGTCAGGTGCCCATACAGAATCCCAAACTCAGAAGACAGCTAACTACTAGGTTATAAAGTGAGGGAAGGGGCTTAGAAGGCACTAGCTACTCATTCTTCCCAAACACATGGAGATCAATGAGGTATTCTACTGGAATTTAGAATACTCTTAAAAAAGAAAATGCTACCTATGTACCCATAGCCCATTTTGTCAGCTTCTTGCATCAGCTATTCATGCCTTCTCCCCTTACATAATTCTTCCATCCATATTAATTTTTTTAAAAGTCTACTGAGACTATTATACTGAAAAAAGGAGAATCATCTTATAATCTAAGACATATAAGTTGCTATGTTTTTGGAAACTGAGTAGAATTCATTAGAGACATACATTTACCACTAGCTTCTGATCTTCCTGCAATTGCCTGTTCTTCAGAACACCATAATGAGAGTTCTAATAAAAACTGGTTCCTATATGCTGAAGCATTAACTCTTGTGAAATGGAAATCCCCTTATCTAAAATAAGATGAATAGAGTGTAGGACATCACGAATTACCTTTGGTAGAAAAAGCCTCTTGCAAAAATATAAGGCAACTAAGACGCTTGCTATAGCGTCTGCTATAATTTTTTATGAATGGACTTATTCTATTGGGTTCATTTTCTTTTCCCCATTTTCTTTTATAGCATAAAGCCCAATCCAATAGCGAAATGACACATCTCCTGCAGGACTCAATGTCCTTCAGCTTCCCTTAAAACAAACAAGGATCAAGGGGGTCCAGTACCTCTTAGAGCTCACTCTCACATGATGAGTCCCATATATATTGTCAGCATCATATGATGATTGTATGGAACATCAAGAAGTTAAAACAAGAGATAAGTCTGAATGAAAACCTAATGTCAGATTTCTGTCAAGTCTGGATACAAGTCCAAATTTTTTAAATTTTGATACCCTTACAATTAATCTAAACAAATCCTCAGTAAATTCGTAGTATTTCAAAATTGTTACAGATGGTCAGTGATTGAGGGGGCAACCTGATGTCCATATAATGCACTTTTTATTTTCAGAGGACAGTCAGGGCTTTCTGATGTTAAACAGGACATGCAAAACTGAGGCACGCAAAAAAATACTAGTCAGTTTTGGCTATTTTTTTCTGGAACTCAGGAAAGAACTTCAAAATCCAGAAATTTAGTTGTGCAATTGTACAACATTATTAAAAACCAGTGAAGAAAAGGAAACTGGATACATGCATGCAGCAAACTTAACAGTAAATGCAAGAAGTGTTTGACACAGAAAACTGCATGCTCCCTCAGCCCTTGTGAATGAGGGTAGTTTATAGTCTGCTTTGTAGCACAAATATCTAGTGAGTATATCATCTCTTTAGAGTTCAAACTTATGGGTGTTTAGAAACATAATTTTCAAAGTCACATTGCTTTATGACTGTTCATATGTCTAAAGACTAATTAACTGTGACAAGCTGACCATTAGGAAAAAGCATTCATACACATGACAAGATGACAGATGTTTTAACACAAATACAATGCCATCCTAAAAAAAAAAAAAAAAAAAAGAAAGAAAGAAAAATATCTGGCAGGTTTACGTTTCAATTAATTAGAAACATTTTAGAATACAGTAAATCATTTTCAAACCAATGAACCCTGTTAAACTAGGAATACAGTATTCCTTATTTTAAACAGTCATTCTACTCTCAAAATCAAGTGATTTAATAAGAAGGTATTACTTCTGTGCACTGCAATCTGTTCCCTTTCTCTATTCAGCCTTTACTGACTGAAGTAAGGGTTTATTACTTTTACTTTCATTCACCTAGAAAAATGAGAGACAATAGGAAAGCAAGAACATAGGATTTCATTTCAAATATTTTTGCACATAAAATAATCCCCAACCTTATAATCCTTAATTCTAATGACACACAAAATTGAGCTCATATTTCTAACTTAGAGCATAAAACCTGGAATATTTGAGAGAAAAAAAACCTAGGAAACTACACCCCATATTTCCATTGCTTTTGTATCCTTCATACCAAGAAAATGAAGGCTTTCAATAGTATTCACCTACCATGTCTTATTCTACTATATTAGAGAACTTTTGCAAACGTGACTTATCCCAAATTCTGGTCTATTCTGAAAGCCTGAGAGCTTTCAGCACAGTCTGGTGGGCATGTGTTTAAGCTGCCTCTCACGTGACTATCAGAGCTTGGCATCTATGCTAGCATTAGCCCAGCTCATGCTATAAATTTCAGTAGCCTTCTAAGGCAACATTATGGCACCCAGCAATTACTGTAAGCAAGCCATAGTTGCATCTTTTCTTTAAACACAGCAGCTAAGCTCATGTCCAGAAACTACAAGAATGACTGCAAAAATGTCATGCGAACCTTAGGCAACTTTACACTGTTGTAAAGATGCATGGGGAGAACTATTTTATGGCTAGTACTGCTAAACATGTACTACAAAATTGTTATCTGGAGTACATTCTCCTAGGGTTTTGGTCTGGGTTTTTTTTTTGTGGTGTTTTTGCCTTTTTTTTTTTAAAAAAAGATTAAATGTTTTTGTGGGCAATGAAATTGCAGTGTTCCAACATGAAAAAATCATCCTCACCTTTTGCCTGGTCAAGGAAAATAAAATATAACAATTAATTTTCATTTGTTGAAACTCATTAAGAGAGAGTCCCAGCTCTGGTCTGTTATCATACATCAGAACATAATCTGAATCTAACAAAACTAACTTCCAGATTAGTATTTATCCACAATCATCCAAAGACACAGAGTCCTTGGACATACAAGCATTCTGTCAAAATTCTAGTCACAAGTTTGTATCACTAAAATCAAATTTTGTAAAACTCCCCTTTTTGCAACTCTTCTTACTCAATAAGAGCTCATACCAACCATACGAGTGCAAAAAAAGAGCTGGGGTGGGCACACCATTTCTCTTACCATCCTTGCACCATAGCAGGATATAGATTAAATTTCAGTACAACCTAATGGAATTTTTCTTTTTACAAACACCCCTGAGATGCGATCCCAGCATCGTCTCCCTTATGGGCCAATGTGCAAACCACAGAGCAGGAGAGAATATTCTGCACTGTGTGAAGACTGGCACAGTAGAATGATTCTCATAGGTTACTGGTGATCAAGAAGATTAATTCTTCATATTGAGTTGTTGCATAGAGATTACCCTAAACCACAGGAAACACTTTTTCTTAATTAATCTACCCCAAATTCCCGTTTTGTTCAATGCAGTAGCTCCTGCTTTTTCCCCACTAAGGTTAGACTCGACCATAAAAAGTTCATATCCATAGGCATATTACTCAAAGTCTGGGATGTTTTTTCGGGTCTTAAGCCTGTATCTAAAATACATAGGAAAAAAAAGATACAGCTTATCCAGTGTGAGTTTGTCCTGTGATACTTAATACTGCCATTTTAATCCTTCTGAAAAATCTTACTTATTTTAGGGTCTGGAAAAGCCAACTGTAAAAATCAATGTGTAGTGGTATTATTGCCATCTACAATTTTGTTCGTTCCTTAAATATATGTTCCTTCTGTGGAGTCTGGCATCCATGTAATAAGCAGGGACTACGTAAGTACTATGCAACAGAAAGTATCACCAATAATATATAGTAATAACGAGAGTAACAACTACTTATATAGGCTTAAACAATCTTTAAAAACCCTGTTTGCATTGTGTAGTAGTTCCAAACAGTGTAAAGCTAAGGTAACTTGACAGCTTCTCCACACTGCAGCGGAGCTGTGCTGAGACTCTGAAGTTCTCTTGGAGGGAGAAATATATGCAGAAGCAGAGTATAAAAGGAACATAAGCAGGATATAAGGACAGCTACCCTGGAATATTTATTATCATTAGCAGTTAGTTATGCGACTTTTCTGAATCGCGTGTTTCCTCCAGATCATCATGTTTAATAGCACCCAACAGAATGTCCTTCCTAAAATTGTCTCAACCTTTTTTAACCTTTGTATAGCTTTTCTGAATTTTAAAATTTTCTCTGACAATTGATGAAATCTAAAAAATTAACTACTCATTGCATGAAAAAAGGACTTCCTTTTGTTTAAGTGTTCAATCTGAAAATTTTCTAATTTGTGTGCTATGGGAAATAGTGAGTGATCTTTCCCTAGCAACTTTTTCTCTTCTTTTCAGAATTTTACAGTTCTGTATCATATTCTCTTGGGTTGACTCTTTTCTAGGCAGAGCAGCCTTAATCTCTTCAGTCTCTGCTCGTGTAAAAACTATTCCATATACCTCTTCATCTACTCTAGTTCTACTGCATGTTTTTCAGAGTTAAGTATAGATAAGTACACTTTTACTTCATCCCCTTTCCAGCTCATTCATAAATATGTTAAATGGCAAAATCCCAGAATCAAAGTGCTACAAGGAAGATTCTAACAGTTACCTCTCTCCGTTATGAAAGCTGACTACTTCTACCTCAACTTCATTTCCTGTCTTTAAGTAACTATTCATCCACAGGAAGACTTTCCACTTACTTCATCAAGCTTAATTTCTTCAAGAGCTGTTTATAAGGGCTCTTTTCAAAAGACATTTGAAGAAACTCAGCATACTGTACTAAGCAGATCACACACATTCATGCTCATTGACACAATTCAAAAACTCTAGAAAAAAAAAATCTAGTAGAATGGTGAGGTATGGATTTTCTTCAAGATGGGGGGGGGGGGGGGGATAAAAATCCCTTTTATAAGCATGTTTAATCCATGTTTATAAAACAGAATTGAAATTACTTTTTTCTACTAATGTGCCCAGAGTAGAAGTCAGATCTGGTTTGTTTTTTCCTACAGATCTTTAAAAATGTGCATAAATTTTCATTTCTAAATTCTGAGGCCATTGTAACTAAGATTTCTCCTCTTAGCTCAGTAATTTTATAACTGAGAGCGCTCTTAAAACTCTCGAGTAGATAGCTTTCAACTCTTGAGATCTGTAAATATTAATTTTACCTTTTTTAATTAATAAAATTATACATTACGGCTAAAATCTCTCTCAATGACAGTTCTATAGGAGTAGTTCCTTAGACCTGCCTCCTGTAAGCAAAAGTTCCAGTGTGAGAACATACCTATACTGTCCTGATCACTGAAGTGAATGGTAATGCACCTCAACCTAGCTAGAGTCACTGGAATGAAAATAACATCATGCTGTATCTTAGATTAAAACAGACTACACTTTAGCATCCTATTACTTATTGATTTGCAGTTTGTTCTTTTTGATCCAAATACCAGAATATTTAGATTTTCTGTAGGATTTTTTGGACATAGACAGGTTTGGGGTTTTTTTTTGGGGGGGGGGGGGTAGGTGGGGGTGGTGATGTTTGCATTTTTGGTTGGGGGGGTTGCTGGGGGTGTTGGTGTTTTGTTTTTGTTTTTTTCAGAGAGCATATTGTATACCTATGAGGCAAGCAAAATGACAAGAAGAATAATGTAACCACATCTTCTGTTCTCAGTTACAGTTGTGCAGTTTCAGTATAATATTAACTCCAGTGGAGTTTCTCTAAATTTTCATTGGTATTATTAAGACCAAAGTGTAGTAGCACTAAAATAAATAATAAAAAGAAAAAAAGAAACATAGTCATACAATGAATTCCAAACACTACATATCCTAATAAATTTATCTTTGTATTAAGATGATAGTCATACCTTTAAAAATCAAAAGGCCAGAACTACCTCATACCCTATCTACCTATCCATACATAAAAATTAATCTGGGCATTGCTTTAAAATCAAAATACTTCTGCTTAATCCTATAGCTAAAGTCACAATAACTCTATAGATTGGTCATTATGTGTCCGTGTTCAAAAGTGTACCCGACTGAAGCCCTACACAATCAGGCTGGTAGAGCTGTGTAGGACTAACATGGAATTCCTGCACCACTACCCCATTTCAGCCATTACACAGCTGAAGATTTCAGTTACAATTCATTCTATTTTGCACAGAACCAGGGATAAGGAGGAAATAAGGTCTTGCATAGAACCTAATTCTTGAATGACCAATATAAATAAAAGTTATAAACCCAATAGTAGTTGCAGGCATTCTCCTTCCTGAGACCAGAACTTCGGCTATGGCAAGAATGTAAGGATAATCTATGAAGCATACGAGACACTTTCTTCTTCCTCTCATCTTTTGCATTGCAAGCAGTGCTAGCAGAGTACTGTGCCCTCAGAGCATTATTATTTCAATACTCCTTTTAAATCACTGCAGTTATACATCTACTACACAGAGCTCCACATAAACACTCAGCTGTTGCCTTTGCATAGACTTTGCACTAGGAACAAAATCCTTTGCTAGGAATTATATTAAGGCACATCTGAAATTAATGTCAGCATTCAAAAGAGGTTGTTATACAAATTTCTGAATTGCTGCATTGAAAAACTGCATCTTTGTGCCTGTTTTTTTCCATTACTGTTTATATTTTATAATTCTACCAATTAGATGTACTAAAAAAAGTTGTAATTTAAAATCCAATTGCTTAAATTCATTTGCATGAGCAGTTGAATGATCTCTCAAAATTCTGGAGTCAGAGGTAACCAAGTTTAGGTATTTTTCAGGCAAATTGGCAGGGGATTAATTACATTTCAAACATTTTTATTTGCTTGTTTTGAACCTAGATAATCTTTTGTTCTTTTCAGTTGATTTGCCTTCTAGCATTTACAAATTGAAAAACAGAGATCAACATCATCAGCATTCTTTGTACCTCACCTATATATTAATACACTTTCCTTACTGTGAGTACAGAATTTTTATATACATCTTAAGGAGGATTATAAATATAGTAGCATATGATATTTCTGCAAGAGTTTTATCAGAGGTAGAAGTGAATAAGTGGGAGTGAACATGAATTTGTTTTTTTATTGCACAACATCTTTGGCAATTAATTTTTTTTCCTCCTAGATTTTATTACAGAAATAGGTAATAGGTCAGATCCACGTTCTACTGTGGCAAAAGCAAGTTTTTCCACTAATATCAATAGGAATTAAAGTGTTGAATTTTGTATAACAACAGTTTATTAAAGATCCTTGCTTATAAACATCCTTTTAAAGTGTTCCTTATGCTCAAGTTTAGGACTGATTTTATCTTTTCATTTATTTATTAAAAAACAAACAAACTTCTGTGGCTTTTCTAGTTTGGAACATTTGGAACTTTCTGTCAAATCAGTACCCCAAACTAATTTTCCTGCACTAGCTCTAAATACTGTACTCTGACCACTGCACCTATCGTGAGCACACAGCAACAGGACAGCCAGAAGGACAGCAGAAATTTACACACCCCCTACTCCTATTTGGTTAAGAAATGTAGCTAACTCTGCTTTTCCAGAGTTGTTTGTGCCTCTCAGCCTCAGGGGATAAAATATTTTCTTGCTCTCCTCAGAAACTGAAACAAATCCTCAACACTACAGCACTGTTTGAACTTCATGACGCTTCTTGCTTCTCAGGAGTTTTTTCCTGCGTATATGCAACAGAGAAAAGCTCTTCCCCCTCCTTTCTCCAACGAGTCAGATATTACAAGGCAATTCTGAACAACTCTTCATATTGTATAGCTAAGCTTTTTAGCAAAAGGAAAAGAATAAGCAGCTCACAAAATAAAATCTATAAGGCTAGTGTCTCACTGACTTGATTTAAAACTAAATAGTCACAATGGCTCTCACTGCTGAACGTTTTTCGACAATAGCGTATATATGCATATAAATTTGGACAAGTCAGAAATTAATACACAAAGAATACTGAACTGGAATATCTGGAAAAATAAACTACATGCAGTATGTGTTCTGAATACTTCATCACAATATAAACACAAGGCTGAAATAAAGACAATGGTCCTCAGAAGTTTTCCCTACAGACCAGTAATTTGTCAGCACAAATGAGATTAGTGCTCAGTGGATGCTGAGTTTGAGATCTGTCATTCTCCAATGGGCAAAACAGACAAGGTTAATTCTTGCGATCTGATCCTGCACATAAGCACTCTATGCTCCCTCTGCAATATACTGCCTTAACCAATAGTGTTTATGACCATGTCTGTCATTTGTTTCTGAGCCCGAATCTTTTAATTTTGGAGCTAAAGGAATCATCTCTGCCTGCAATATCTGAGGCACATATATTTCAATGCTGTAAATACCAAAATTTACTGCTAAAATTACTCCAATGTCTGTGAAGATAAACCCTTCCTGGAAGTGGCTGGCTCCATGAAGGAACCAAAGGATGGAGTTAAGGAGGACATCTGCAAAGTAACTCAATCCGAGCATTCAGCCTGAAGCCTTCCAACCACTAGTAAGGTTGCTAAGCACAGGGGATATACTGATGTGACAGGTACAGTCCATAAAACATCATTCCTTATACCAACATTTATAGCATTTAGTATTCACCATGCCAGTGCTATACAACTCTTATGTGTTTATTAGAGACAAAAAGTGGATGTTACATCACAGACAAAAAAGGATGTCTTTCATAACCACAAGAGGAGTCAGTTTTTCAGAAGATATTTACAGGACCCCTTTTTCTGTAGCATGTGAGAATTCTAAAAAATATTAACTAATATTTCAGCATGTTCCCCAAGGAACTGGAGCGCCAGCAAAATAAGCAACTCTCCTCTCCTTCACCCTTTACACCAAGAAAAATCACGATAGACAAAATTCACACGAGAATTCTCTCAGTCAGGTACTAAAACAACTCTCCTGAATCTCAGCCCAACATCTTAATTGAAACATTGTCCTTACAGATTCAGTAATTCCTGAAAAAAAGATGGTCCTTTACCACATGGCCTTCTCTTTACCAAGCAGATAAAAAGCAAAACAGACCTCGTTGCTATTGTCAGAAATAGCAGCTCCTCCCCGTCATTAACAGGAGGTGCAGGTACAAAAAAATAAGAACATGGCAAAGAAATAACTCCAGGTCACAAATTCTAATGCCTTCTCTAACTGATCAAGAGTGAAAAGGGGTTAAAAGGAAAACTAGTATTGTACAAAGTCAGGATACTTTGTACTCTGAGCTCTTCTAGTATACTTGTGGCTACAGACATTAAACTAAGAGTATTTTCCATTGCTGATAGTGCCCTTTTCTAGTGCTATTCAAATCCTTTAAGTTTTCATAGTTTGGCTAATCCTATTTCTTTTTAAATCACACTAAGCCCTTCTATGTGTCTTATGAATATTGAAAAGAATGAACATATACCTTGCAAAGACAGCAGAATAAGTTCCTCTCACATGAGGAGAAATGAGCTGGCTAAAATCCATCAGAGTTACATTTACCTTCGGTACGCAGCAGTGAAAGACATGGTTAAAGGTTTGGGCAGCCTCCAAAATACTTTCCAACTCCATTACTACAGCTCTTGGTTATGCTAGCTCCCATCAACTGCCTAGGCAATAAACATTGAACTACACCATTTTTCCAGTGTTTTGACATCAAACATAATAATTCCTTTACCAGCCAGAACATAAACCTTTCAAATGCCGTTGCTGCCAAAAACTAAAAAAAAATTATAAAACACAAAACACTTGTGGATGTGTTAACAGGCTTCAATTGAAGACAGTGTTGCTTGCACTGCCATACTATGCCAAAGCCATACACTGCTACAAGCTGAATATCTCTAATTCATTATTTTTACATGTAACGGAGCTTTTGTGAACAGCAAACACCTGGGTATACTGCATTCCATATTGCAAGTTAACTTTTAAAATTACATTCAAATGAACTTACAGTTATGTTCAAGGACTTGTGTAAGGTAGTTCATTAATAGCTCTGAAATCCTTTGTTCAGCAACAAGACAGTTCAGCTGCTATCCAGAGTGACATACTAACATTTTTGAACCCTAATCTATATGGACTGTGTTCACAGATGCATCAGCCTGTGACCAATTCATTTTTGGCAATTCTGCTGAGGCTGAAAACAAGGACAGCAATTAGTGCCAGTTTGGATGATAAGTTTTTCTAGTGCAGACGCTTCTTCACCAAGAAATGGACTGGTATCACCAATCCATTCCACAGTGACCAATTAAGTCAATATATTTCATCTACTAACAAATTAATTTATGGCCACTACAAAGACTGAATTTAATTGAGAAGCCTAAAAATAAAGATAAAGATAGCCATACTTGTTTTCCAAACTCCTGATCTCTCAAAGCTACTGCTTTTCAGACACAGTCTTTATTTTTGCTAGGGCAAGTAGTACCTGTTGTTATTGACATAAGCGACTGAACCCTATTAGTTTTTTCCCCACATACAGCTCTCTCTTGAACCTCCTCAAGTCTGAAGCTTCACCTGCTGAAAAATGCTGGTTTTGTGTATCCACAACTCGAGTGCATAGCCCAACCTGCTATTAACTTTTCAAACACTGTGGAAAACCAATTTTCCTAGACATTATTTTTCCCTCCCAGACCATAAACCTCTTTTTTTTTGAGCCACGTAATGGATACGTTTCTCACAGCTCTATTGAAACCAATGTAATTTTTATACCTTTCAAGATTATAAACCTCTCCCTTTTGTACCACAAATCATCACAGAAAAGTTTAGTATGATATGCTGGGACAGGCCTATACTATTATCTCCTAAATCAGTAGCACTGTAGCTTTCACTGTGTAGTGCTATGCCTGCTAAGTTCCAATGATGACAGTAAAATGAGTCCTACCAAAAGGATGCTCTGTGTGTCCCCCAGAAGAAACATCATTAACATTGCACTGACTAATGCAAAAACATCAGTGTTTTATTAATAATTGCTGGTATCAAAAAAACCCACAATCTTTTCTTTTTTGTTTGTGTGTGCTTATTTATGTTGTTTATTGTAATTATTGTATGGGAAGACATATTAGTTGAGAAACCAGCATTTGCAGCCACACTTCAAGTCACCATTTCTTCAATTTTAGAGATTCTGATTCTCAAAATTACAGACAAAAATACTACGAATTGTAACATGGATAGTAGTTCTCTATGGGCCCAACTCCTCTTAGACTGAAATAAATTTATTAATACAAAGGAAATTAAATCTTCAGAAAGCTTGAACTGGATCATCTAAGTCTATTCCTGTGCATTTAATTAAACAGAAAGTTAAAACATCCAGCACCTTGTGTAAGACATTCCATCTTTATCCTGAAGGGTCAAACATTTATTTGTAAACTGAAACTAAATATCTCCTGGGTAGAAACACTGGTTAGGTGTATGTACTACAAACAAGCTTCTAAAGAAGTGAGGTCCAGTTATATATGGAATGAACTGAATTTAGACTAGCTAGAATGAAGACTATCTGAAAAGACCGCCACCAACAGATATAGTGGCGACTGAGATTCAGACAACATACACCAAAGCAAGCAATTTTATAACTTACACACATGATCAATGGAACAGAGATTAAATTGGAATCAGCTTATTGAATAATTGCCTTCACCATCCTTCACCATCAGCATGTTCGGAAAACACTCATGATTTCAGAGTTCCTAGGAGGAACTATATGGGGGGTGATTTATAAACACCAGTCATAGAATAAGTTTTGTTTGCCTGGACATTATTTGTCTAGAAGTTGCAGTATCAGATCCTCTCCCCCTCCCCCCAAGAAAAGGAATAGGGAGGTGACAAATTAAGTAGGGAAATAAACCAATGTGGTAATTAATATCACATTTATTGTTCATTTATGGTCTGATACTCAGCATTGGGCTTTCACTGTAGATAACACAAAATCTGTGTCCTTTCTAAGCTCAGGTTGTACAGTCACATTTTCTTCTCTTTTGCCAAACTTTACTATTTTAATAGACTCCTGCAACGAGAGGAAGCCCTACCCACTAAAGAAGTGAAGAGTAGGGTGTTATCTATATTTTAAGTATACAGCATGCTATGTGTTTCAGTTTTACTTCCTTGTTATTAAATTGCTAGTCTAGAATAATGTGGGACAAAACAAATAAAACAGAAGTAAGGCATTTCTTCGAAGCAGAAATCTGCACAAGAGGAAGATACCAAAAGCTGGGCCAACAGTTGAGGAGATGTTTTTCTCCGAGCCAGGCAGAGTTACACTACTGCCTTGAAAAAGCTCAGACATACTGAGAAAAAGGAAGGGGAAAGAGTGATAAGCATATGGGTCTTCACAGACTGACGACTGAAAGCCCCAATAGTCCCTTTGGGTTTCTCCCACATCCATAGGTGAAGGTTTCTGCTAAGGATTGAGAGAGAGATTAAGGCAAAGGTAAGTCAAAAAATGCTGATAGTAATCATAAATAGGGGTTAAATAATAACAGCCTGTATACCCTCAAGTGAATAAATAATACTTGCTTTGAAAAAGTTTCAGTCACTCTAATCAGCTACCAGTCTCAGCATCCCAAAGGAGAAGGGTGTAGAACTGCCTGCCACTTTCATTAGCACAACAGGCCAAACTGGAGGGCTATTCTCTATGCCTAAATTTAGCCCAAGAGGAATTGCATTGTTTCACCTAGAGAGATAAGATGCTAGCTAACCTGTCACCTGAAGGATGCAATTAAGAGAAGGTGAAGAGGGAAGGGCACTGCCGTGTCACTGTGACCACAACCTATATTAGCCTGCCGATCCAACCTAGAGCACACTGAAGTAGAGGGCTCCTTTTTGAGAAAAACACAGCTCGGTGTTAGAAAGAGTCCTCTTAGGGAACTGAGGGGAGAGACCACAGGTGGGATATGGACCCAAACTTGTGATGTAATCATATAGCTAAAATAACACATTCCTAAACCAGCTAAACTTTAAACTTCTTCCTCGTTTCAAGGCCTTCAGTAACTAACCCACGTCACAGTGGTGAAAACAAACAAAACCAATACTACCGTGTGTCAATCTGAAATTCAGAGATGGAAGGAGAAAACAACAACAACAAACCAAAAAAAAAACCAACCCAGGAAGAAAGGAATTTGTTCTAGAGATTATGATGCACTGCCAGTCTAATCTTTCTTTAATCTGAAAATTACTTCATCTAATAACATAAAAATGCAGAACATTTAATTTTTTACAAGTTGTTATGAAGAAAGTGATATTTACTTTTTTTTTTTTTACTTTCAAATATACATATTAGCTTAAGAGTGGTCTACACATTAAACAATAAAAAAAAGTTGAGAATGAAGTTTTGAAACACCGTAAGCTCCATTCAATTATTTGAAAAAGTTTCTGCATTCAGGATGAATTATTTGCAAACATTTTATGATACTGACAGGCAGGCATAACTCCACTATGAGTATACAGTATACACTACGTCCAGGTATCGCCTTTTTCAGCGGCTTTTCAACAGTAGCAATGTTGCAAACTTTATCTCACCTATACAAACCAAGTCTGACACACCTTCACTTGCCTATAAAAGCACTTTTATTACCCCAGAATAAGTGAGAGATTTAAACCACATCTGGCAAAAGCCACTAAACAATGCTTCTCCCATTTAAAGCAGCAGATGGTGATACCATAGATGAGAACACATTTGGCAGGACAAAGAGTCATCTGTCCAGCTAGTGAAGCCACACCATTAGTGGCTAGCAAAATTCAGTTTGATTGTGTGAAATTAAATCAAAACAACTAATGCTGGGGAATGGTTTGACTGCTGGACTTAATGAATATATGATGGCAATTCTGCCAAAAATTCTCAACAGTATCCTATAACCCTTCCTTTTCTTCAAGATACTGCTCTTCCTTTTGCAGATTTGTAAACGATAGGCTCGGATGTTCATTCCTGTCCTTCTATTTCCATTGCAGTAACTTATAAAGGCCCCATTTTACAAGACCAACTTTGTTCTATACTGGCACCATGCTTGTATTAAGCTTCACTGTGCAATTATTTCTGTAATCTACTGCCAGTACTGTCATCATGCCTGGGGCTGCTATAATATACAAACCTTCATATGAGAGAGATTCAAGGCACCATGAAATCAACAGAAGAGTTTCCTTATTGGACAGTATAGCATGATCAAGCGAGAGTAATGGAAATAAGTCCATAGCTCTAGAGGTATGCAGTATGTTACATATTGCCTTTGAGTAAGCTGTATTTAATTCCATGTAAAAATAATTACTGTCGTAAACAACAATTGTCATTTAAAAGTAAAATTCAAACTTACCCTGTTTGCACTCTAACCCATCTTCTCTATATTAAAGAGGAAGCACAATTGTCAGTGAGATTATTTGAAGTTGTGTGAAAGTTATGAGCATCGTATCTTCAAACTTATGTAAAACTAAACATAAACCTTCTGAAATCAGCAGTGTTATTTACATGGAAGCTTACCCCAAGAACCTCTCTCTTAACAGCACCATGCCTCTGATTGCCTGTTGTCTCCCTCTCTTCCCTGCCTCTGCAACTAACTCCCTTAGCTTCCCCTGAATCACTCCCTCTAATCCAATAGTTTATCTGCCTGATACTTTCTCTCTGGATTGCTTGAAAATGAAGGTGTGACAATACAGTACTTATAAGAAGTATTCTTAAGCACAGCTCTCATTTAATAAACAGCAACACAGCTCTCGTTAAACAAAGAGAAAATCTTTTTCATTGTAACATGGACAGCTTAAAGTCCAAGCCCATTCCTGAAATGCAAAGTATGACCAAGTAATTACAAATTCCCAGACATTAATACAAATCTGAAACTAGAAAAACTGGATAATGTCCTGTCTAGAAAAGACTACCGCTGAAGGATTTACTTTTTATAGCCATTACGTGACTAATACCACAATGGTAGGCTAGACTGCTGCTATTCCTTGTCAAAATCTCCTCGGCATACTTCATGAAGAAAGAATGTGAGAACACTTTGCAATGCTGTTATGATTACTGCACATGCCTCAGTTTTCCTACTTTTATGGTAGCATGTCTAAGACAAATGACTGAGTCAAAATTCTTATATTAAAATTAAGATAAACGTGGAAATCTGCATGTCCTATTTGATGTGATATGCAATCAATCCTTAGGAACAGAATGAAACTCTCCCACTCATAAAACATACCTTGGCAGTGAATGAAACATTTCCCTCTTCCCACATATATACATACACAACTGGACATTAACTGTGAAAATCATGAACACTCTCTGCAACAAGGATCAAAGGAACCGTGTGAAGAAAAATGCAGAAGATGGAATTTAAGATATTCTTCATGAATTTCAGAGAGAAATCCATCACCCTCTTTCTGAAAGCACTTTACTTGGGCACTCAGAACAAACTACTTTGACCTTCTATGATCCAGAACAGTAACTGTCGGTTTGGTTTTCGAAAAATGCTTTGTCTAGCTTGAACTCATCGCTAGCTGTCTGACCTTCCTTAAAAAGCAGTCGCCACACACCCACTATTGATATCTACATCATCTGAAATGGAGACAAGCAAGGGTACTGGCCTACAGACCCAGTCTCACAGCCAGAGCAGCTAGCATAATAGAGCGCTCCTAAGAAGATGTGCCAACATTCCGTTCAAGAAATATTTGGAAAGGCTATATAAAAGACAGAAAATCCTCAGCAGAAATCTGGAACTCCTGGGTGGTCATATAATGACAAAACCTGAATCAGAGACCAAATCAAGTGGAGCTGAAGGTTTGGCTTAACTTGATTCATCAGGTTTCCAAATCATATCTTTCTTCTGTTTCATCTTACACTGCAGAATCTCAAAGTACACAGCTGGTTTAAAATACACACAGCCAAATAATCAAACTACTAATCCATTGTTTATTTCTGCCTTCCAAAAACTGAAAAATAACTTAATTGTACAGTCTAACAAGCTCCATGATTTACTTGCTGGGCAGTTCATTATTTCATATAGATGTCTTTTCTGTTTTGTTCAGAGCGCATAAAAGATGCATAAGCCCTCGGTGCCTATATGCATTCATTAGATAACATAATACCAATCAGCCTTCTCATGAGCAACTAGAAACCTAGCTGGATTTCAGGGTTACAGCTAAATGAGAAATCAATACAGTTCAATAGCATATTTTGCAAGACAAGTGCTGCTTCTACTCCCGCTCCCATGTATCTAGCTTAATGCAAAGATATACTACCCAAGTGGAGAATGTCTCACCTAAAGTTGCAGCAGAGAACATGCTGTACAAGCAGGCTAAAATGTCAACCCAGTCAGGTATTTGATTGCATGTACTTGAGAGAAAGACAGAGTTCAATTTCCTACGCAGCAAACAAGATATTCTTGAGAAACTTGAATATGCGCTCAAGTATCAGTTACCAAAGATATCATAGCTTATTAAAATGAATCACAGTTCTACAATTTTAAACAGGAAGATTCAAAATTTTAAAGCCAAAACCAGTATTGTATGGTGTAGTTCTTGAAGAAATATTTCTGTAAAATAGCACAGCTAGAAATAGAACTATATACATTATATATAAGGATGACATTGATCAAAGCTTGTTTCTGCACAAAAGGGTTTGTCAGATGGAAGAGGATCACAGTGGTGTAAGCTATTGGTTTTAGTTAGTTTATCTTTAGAAAAGATACTCTTTTCTTTAATCTATACTATCAATATGATGAGCTCGTCTTGAGATTCAGTGTGTAATGTACCGGGGAACCCACAAAATTAACCCACGTGCCATCTCCAGCGTGTGATGAAAGGCCTTTCTCACCGTTTCCGCAATTCCAGCATAGGCAGCTACCTCTTGCTACTCTGTGCTGAGTGAGAGTATCTCAGGCTGGAGTAATGAGGAAAACACTCATCTCGGTACTGAAATCACAGCATGTAAATTAGGAGGTTTTCCAACCTTAACAGAGGACAGCATGAAGGGGACAGACTGGTTTTATTATAAGCCATATTCTCTCCAGAGTTACAAGACTGTTACAAAACAAAAGGCCTTCAAAAATACCTTCTATTTGTGGTTTGTCTAAAGTTATTTTTTAATGTCGCCTCCTCATCCATAGCATGTGTAACAATTATGGTACTGGAACCCTCACAGCTATAAACTGAGTAATACAATTTTTGACTCGTGTTGCATCTTGACATAAATCCCAACAGAGATGACAGCACATGCATTTCTATGAAGTGTATATATCCATTCATAGTTTTTCCCCAAAAAACTTAACTGCAGCCTCTTTGTGATGATGTAATACATGTGTTGGTCCCAGTTCAACAGTAACATATGCTTAAGCCAAACCCATATAAATTCTGCACTCATCAATAATGTTTTGTATCCTCAGCCATCATCTTCACTTCAGTCAGCTGGGCAACATCAACACTGCCACTTCCCCTGCCTTTCCCAGCTCCTGGTGTGAAATCATGCTTCCCCCTTGCATTCTGCCCCATACAGGCTTTTCATACAGTTTTCAAATACTCATCTTACTTTTCTAAGACTGGCAAAAGGCAATTTCAGGGGGTCTTTTACTCTCCTGGGGTTTTCATGGAGGGAGCTTCATCAAGGTACTTCCTTTTTCACAGGTTACTGTTACATGTCTGGGAAAGAGTGAGGAGCTGAGGGACAGACCTGTTTTTTACCCCGGAAGGATGCGGAGAGGAGAATTCAAATTTTCAGACTTGCTAAATTGTTCCTGCTCTAGTATGACAGAAGTTCTTGAAGTTTCAGAGAAGAAAATCAAAGAACAGTGCTGGCTTTCTTAAGTAGCTGGGATGAACGATTTCTCTTTCCCAATGGGCAGCCAGGTAGGGAATGTAAGCTCCCACAACCTCAGGCCCCTGCAAAAATACTACATTGAAGGCTGTAATGACATTAATAAACTGGGACACCTCACTGAGCTCCCCTTGAAAGCAAGAAAATAGGTAGCGAACTTAACAAATTAAGATCCCAAATGATAAAGACTGATCAACCCACTTGCTCAGAAAAGCTCTAGTAGGCACGAGTTTAAGAACATCTAAACTTTAATGCCCTTTTTTATGATATACCATAAGAGTGAAGAATATAACTCCAGCCTAATAAACCAGTTGGCTTTTTTACTGAGTTTTTTTTGTTTCTGAAGCCACTCACTTCCTCAAAGAGCTAACACTGAGCACTTCATTCAGAAAGAGATGCACACAGGCACGCAAGCAATACGAGTGTTGCGCCACACTGAAGGTTAAGAGCTTCATTATTCCAAATTCAGACTCCTCCTCATACAGGGTCACAAACAAAGGCTCTGCAGTTTATCACCAGGCAATGTTCAGCACTTGGTGTCTAATGCCTTGAACACTTTAAGAAATCTATAACAAGGTGGAAAAAGGAGACGACCGATGGAGGTCATCTTCAGTCACAAAACATCTTCATGTTGTAAAAACATATCTGGAACCTGCATTTGCATAATGACTCAGAAAGTTGTGTCCAGTCTCTAGAACTGCTTTGCCCCAACTGTAACAGATCTGAGTGGAATTTTTAAGCTGCTAGCAATCTTGGGATGGAATTTGATTTGGAAAACTTTGGGGGGGGGGAGGGTTTGGCAGTGGGTTTGGTTTTGGTGGGGGTTTTTTTCAGTTTTCTTCTAACAGTAAACCTTTTTCTTTAATATAGAATACTGAAGGCAAATAAAGATATTAATGATATATAATCAAATCCTATCTACACATGAAATAATTAGTTGTCTTCAAACTTCGTTGATTTACTTTCCATGTTCTTTTAAAGCTATTTGACTGTGACCCTAGGGCAAATAACAATGGAAAGCTAGCCAGTAAGAAAATGCTTTCAGTGTCTTACTTAGTATCACAGTCAAGAAATAGCTACACTGGCATCCTTGCCAACTAGGTTCATATGTCAACTGCGACTGGGATTATTTGGAAGCAACAGCCCAAAGTCTTAATAAGGACTGCAAATTAGTGGATCCTTATTCCTCATTTCAAAAATACTTTGGACTAGAGTATGAAAGATGAAATGAAATAGAATTTGGGAAATACCACTGCTATATGGGCTTGGAGCAATATAGCATCTACTTAGATTTAACAGACAGTTTTCTTTAAAGGGTTTGATCTGAAAACCGTACACAAAAATCCTTAGTACTTATTTCAGTTGTAGTGGCATTTCTATATGAAGAGTGAAAACGACAAGATCTGTCTTGCAGCTTCAGCTCCCCTTCCCAGCTCCAGCATACATAGGTAGCTCTCTTCATGAAGAAATACAGAGGTGCAGGTTCCCTTTTTGGACCTGTTTACAAGAACATGTATATCTATACATGTAAGCTCTTCCACAATGTTCTCAAAAGGCTGTTTGAGAGACAGAACACATTAATTCAACACCAAACCAAGCTCATGTGTGGCCAGCTCTGACAATGAGAAGAGCAAACCCAAGTCCTGCACTTCGGCCACAACAACCCCAGGCAACGCTACAGGCTTGGGGAAGAGTGGCTGGAAAGCTGCCCAGAGGAAAAGGACCTGGGGGTGCTGATTGACAGCCGGCTGAACATGAGCCGGCAGTGTGCCCAGGTGGCCAAGAAGGCCAACGGCATCCTGGCCTGTATCAGGAATAGTGTGGCCAGCAGGAGCAGGGAGGTGATCGTGCCCCTGTACTCGGCACTGGTGAGGCCGCACCTCGAATACTGTGTTCAGTTTTGGGCCCCTCACTACAAGAAGGACATGGAGGTGCTGGAGCGTGTCCAGAGGAGGGCAACGAAGCTGGTGAAGGGCCTGGAGCACAAGTCTTATGAGGAGCGGCTGAGGGAACTGGGGTTGTTTAGCCTGGAGAAGAGGAGGTTGAGGGGAGACCTCATCGCGCTCTACAACTACCTGAAAGGAGGTTGTAGCGAGGTGGGTGTTAGGTCTCTTCTGCCAAGTAACTAGCGATAGGACAAGAGGAAATGGCCTCAAGTTGCACCAAGGGAGGTTTAGATTGAACATTAGGAGAAATTTCTTTACTGCAAGAGTGGTCAGGCCTTGGAACAGGCTGCCCAGGGAAGTGGTGGAGTCACCATCCCTGGAGGTATTTAAAAGACGTGTAGATGAGGCCCTTAGGAACATGGTGTAGAGGGCATGGTGGTGTTAGGTTGACGGTTGGACACGATGATCTTAGAGGTCTTTTCCAACCTGTATGATTCTATGATTCTATAAGTCTGTTTGTATCTTACACCTATCCCAGTGGATGGTAGAGGAAGGATTAGAAGAAATGCTCTGCCAGCTCCCCTAGCCAGCATCTCCCATCTCAATTCACTGCTTTCCTTCTGTCCTTTACAGGATCAAAAAGATGCTATTTCAGATTTGAGTTCTTATTAACAAAAGATATGTGTATCTTTCTTTTGATCTCTTTGGATTTTAACTTTCAGTTCCTGTCCTCCCACACATCCCATTTCTGCATGGTGAAACCACGCCAATTCCACTGCAGAAGACTTGCACTCCTACAGACCAGAAGCTAGACATGCACATCATCAAGGTTAAAATACTTGAGCTGAAGTGATCTTACTACCACTAACACAAATACAGTAGTCCAAATCAGATTTACTAAAATTGTGAGAATGAACAGAAAACAGTGCCACCCCACTATGGAAAATGAGAATGAATGCTCCGGGACAAAACCCAGCAAGGGCACCCTTGTAAACTAATGGTGTTACGGTACAACATATTGAAAGAGTAGCACAGAAAACCAAATACTCTACACAGTTGAAACACATGCAAAATATTCCAACTGAATTTGTCTCAGTATTTAAAGATCAAAGATAAAATTATTTCAGACAGGATGCTTCTTTTCCAAACAACATGCTTAAGACTGTAAAAAAAAAATATGCCAGTTTCAATTAAGATTTTGGCACTGGCTTTTGAACATTGCAAGTTTGTTACTTTTATGTAAAGCAAAATAAAATTATATTCTCAATGGACTCCAGCAAATTAAATTAAAATATTTCCAGCAGCTAACTTGAAAAGGGGTATCATTAAAGTGCTGCATTCGGTCTTATCTGTAGTTACCACTTAAACTTCCAGTCACGACACATTCATTCAAAACAAAATAGCAGATTGTAATGTGGGCTGATATCTGAAGGCATTTCATGAGCATATTCATGCTGAAGTCTAAATTTTACATGATCACTGGAGAGATTACCTTTGAACTAGTTACAAAAATGTTTTCATTTCTTTGTTCTGTCTCTGAATTAGCATGTGGCATTGGAAAATTTAGTATGATTTCTTTCCATTTACTTCCCTTGACTAGTTAGCTAAAATAAGATGCAACGTAAAACTGGAGATCATTTTCCCTTCTAATAGGAATGGGGGCAGAGGCAGGAAAAAGATCATTCAACTATTCAAATTACATAGCTTTTACATTTACTGTCCAAAAATCCCAGGTTAGGGACATGACAAGTACATCCATTCTTTTTCTGTTGCATCAGGACTATGATTTTCCTCTGTTTGTAACCAGTAGCACTGAAGCTTCAATATGTTGTTAAATGAAAAAATTGCTTTGACACTTGTTACTACATCTTAAGCTAGAAAATGAGTGTGGTTCTTAATCAGAACAGACAAAAGTACTGTACTGTTTGATGAAAATTACAATTTGTAACTGGCTCTGTGTAAACCATTCTAACCTAATGCCAAGTCCTTGATGATAAGTGCTGCTAGGAAACATTATTGGGCAGCTCGATGCATGCAGACGGTTAATTATGACTTCAGTGGAGAACAGTTCATGAGATTATGTACACTTACAACACAATTAACTCTTGTTTATAATTTCTTACATATCTGCAATGTTAGCGTATGTGTGGAGCACAGATACTTTGCATATAATTTTAACTTTTCTGTTCAGAGGGGTCCAAATCTATAAGGATTTGTATGCCTTTTCTTTTTAATAGGAAAAAAGGGACTAAATCACAATCAGTTTACAACCAAGCTTTGTCTCTGCTGCTTGCTTTTATGATTCCATATATAAAAATTAGCTAGATTTGTGCCTACCATAGCCACCTGCTGAAATTTCAACACCAAAATAAGATCTATAATTGGATACACAAAAACAGAAGCCCTGAAATTACAGCACAACAGGCCCAAAATTTTCAGCAGGCATAGTGGAATTCTGCAGCAGTATTTATATGTGGCTGTCAGCAGTTGTACACCCACAGAATCTACTATTAGCAGTAAAAAAAGGCCAAGAAAAAAGAAATCCCTCATACACAGCCTCCTACTTTTAGCAGCTCTAACTTTCTTCACACTTGCAGGAGCATTTTCCTGTTCCCTCCCCTGCTCCAAAAGGAGCGTATGGGCCCCATGCTGTACAGAAGAAATGCGCAGGCCACCGCCATCTTTTCCATGGCATGTTTAGGAATCTAGATAAAGGGGAGATAAGAACATTTAATTCTTCAAGGCTTCCTCAAAATAGGGCTGAAAAATACTGTCTTACAGACTGAAAACATAATTTTTAGTTAATTTATTTTTTAAATAGAATCCACTTACATTTATTAGCATCTCATATACTTCTGCGATTATTAAAATCCGTACACAAGGCACAGGTAGAGAATGTTCTAGTCTCTTCTTCATGCATATCCTTAGTTTGTAGTTTTATTCACAACTTAATACCTTAGCATTTCATTTTTTACTCTCCCACTGCAGCACCCCAACAAAGCTCCTTGTACAGAGGAGCATGGCGATGGCATGTCATGGCATACTGGAGACACATCCAAACCTCAGGCATGTTCTAGATCTTCTCCAGCACTGTTCCAGGTGGCCTCAAGAGTACAAGAGCAAACTTTAAAAACCTCCAACATATATTGGGGATCTGGTCCAAGACCTCAGAACAAACTTCATCCCCAATGTTGATGCTGAGCAGAGAATTGAGACCGAAACATCTAGAAAACACTATGTTGACCATGAAGAGCTCTAATATGACCCAGAAGAGAAAGACAAATCTACTGCAGGCTCTCTTGAATTTAAACGCCTAACAGGAAACATCATGTATAGATGATTTTTTTTTTTAAGTATTCTTTTTGTACGCTTTTCAAGAAAGAGACACAAGTTTTCCTTGTTTGCTTTTCACCTTAGAAACTTCAGGAGTCAGAGACATTTATTTGTTCTGCCGAACGTAATTGGCAATGGATCCTATCATGAACGCTCACACTTTACTTGCAGAGATGGGCCAGAAATACATTAGCTGCAGAGCTGCTGGCTTCAACCGATGGACAGCAACTGTGTCCACAGCCCAGGGCCCCCACAGGAGTTTCCTGCTTACCTAGAGTATAACCTCCTTTTCTGATGGCTGCTTTTCCTCAGGAGACAGAGAAATCAGCCAGAACTGTTGACAGGGCAAGGTAGAACTGGTAGAATTATTAATATTATTGATGCTCTCCTTTCTGCCTGTCCAGTCAAGGAGGTGTTGACTGGGGAGCTGCTCACACCATTGCAACAAGGACTGATAATAGCTCTGACCCACAGAAAATATACAATGCTCTCGGGTTTTTGCTTCTTGCTCTCCTTGGCATCCGAGAGAAGCAATTGCCTATAGTTCCATATGCAATTTACAATAATACAAGGAACATACAAGATCAAGGAAGACCAGTAAAATTGAAAGGGGACTGTGAAAATAAAGTTAGTGAACAGAGGCAGGGAAAGAGAATTACAACTTCAGAAGCCAAATGAAGCTGCAAGATGCATATGGCAAGGCAGCATATCATATAATGTCCTATCACTTAGTGATAGGCAGTCCAAGACGGCTCCTATAATAAGCATCAAAAGCACGTCACAGTGTAAACCTGAAAAAGTCATAGAATCATAGAATCATTAAGGTTGGAAAAGACCTCTAAGATTATCGGGTCCAACCGTCAACCCAACACCACCATGCCCACTAAACCATGTCCCTAAGCACCACATCTAGACGTCTTTTAAATACCTCCAGGGATGGTGACTCTACCACTTCCCACACTGGGCAGCCTGTTCCAAGGCTTGACCACTCTTTCAGTAAAGAAATTTTTCCTAATGTCCAATCTAAACCTCCCTTGGCGCAACTTGAGGCTATTTCCTCTCGTCCTATCGCTCGTTACTTGGGAGAAGAGACCAACACCCACCTCGCTACAACCTCCTTTCAGGTAGTTGTAGAGCACGATAAGGTCTCCCCTCAGCCTCCTCTTCTCCAGACTAAATAGTCCCAGTTCCCTCAGCTGCTCCTCACAAGAGTTGTTCTCCAGACCCTTCACCAGCTTCGTTGCCCTTCTCTGGACACGCTCCAGCACCTCAATGTCCTTCTTGTAGTGAGGGGCCCAAAACTGAACACAGGATTCGAGGTGCGGCCTCACCAGTGCCGAGTACAGGGGCACGACCACCTCCCTACTCCTGCTGGTCACATTATTTCTGATACAGGCCAGGATGCCATTGGCCTTCTTGGCCACCTGGGCACACTGCCGGCTCATGTTCAGCCGGCTGTCAACCAGCACCCCCAGGTCCTTTTCCTCTGGGCAGCTTTCCAGCCACTCTTCCCCAAGCCTGTAGCGTTGCCTGGGGTTGTTGTGGCCGAAGTGCAGGACCCGGCACTTGGCCTTGTTGAACCTCATACAATTGGCCTCGGCCCATCGATCCAGCCTGTCCAGGTCCCTCTGCAGAGCCTTCCTACCCTCGAGCAGATCAACACTCCCACCCAACTTGGTGTCATCTGCAAACTTACTAAGGGTGCACTTGATCCCCTCATCCAGATCATTGATAAAGATATTGAACAGGACCAGACCCAATACTGAGCCCTGGGGAACACCGCTCGTGACCGGCCGCCAACTGGATTTAACTCCGTTCACCACAACTCTCTGGGCTCAGCCGTCCAACCAGTTTTTTACCCAGCGAAGAGTGCACCTGTCTAAGCCGTGAGCCGCCAGCTTCTCTAGGAGAATGCTGTGGAGACAGCGTCAAAGGCTTTACTGAAGTCCAGTAACACTAGCTGTCCTGGTTCTGGCTGGGACAGAGTTAACTTTCTTCCCAAGTAGCTTGGGGTGTGTGCTGTGTTTTGGGTTTAGTATGACAGGAGCACTGATGGCCCATTGATGCTTTGGTTGCTGCTGGGTAGTGCTTGCACTGGGAACTTTTTTCGGCCTCCCATGCCCTGCCAAGTGCAGGAGAAGCTGTGAGGGAGGGAACATAGCCAGGGCGGTTGACCCAGCTGGCCAACAGGGTATTCTATATCATGTGACATCATGCTCAGTATAAAAAACGGGGGGGGGGGGGGGGGGGGAAGGGAGGGAAGGGGGAGGGGCTCACCCCCATTCGCAACACGCAGTCAGTGGTCAGTGAGCAGTTACATTGTGCATCACCTGCTTTGTATATTCTGTTATTGTTGCTGTTATCATTGTTATTATTACTGTTCTACTTAGTTTTATTTCCATTATTAAACTGTTTTTATCTCAACCCACAAGTTTTTCTACTTGTGCCCTCCCGATTCTCTCCCCCATCCTACTGGGGAGGGGGCGGGGGTGAGCAAGCGGCTGCATGGTGTTTAGTTGCTGGCTGGGGTTAAACCACGATAGTCCTTTTTGGCGCCCAACGTGGGGCACGAAGGGTTGAGATAACAACAGATTAACTAGAGCGTATTAAGGAATTTATACCTGTTAACAGTTGCTGGTCACAATATTAATTCATCTGTTCTCAATATTAATTTATCTGATCTGCACCATGCTCTTGTTTTTACTGTACCTGTTAAAGATTGATGTTGGGTTTTGTAGTCTGCTGTGCTCTGCAGTGATAAGTGATGTTTTGCCTGGGAGATTTGTTATTAAAACACTGATATTGGGCGTTATTTGGTATTCAGGATTCGTAATGAAGCCGTTACTGTATTTCGGGTACCACCTCATGGAGACCATTAGCAATTATACCTTTTCCTCTGAGAGATTTTTTATGGAGGAAATAGAGAATGGCACCCTCGCTACCTTCCTCTATGATGTCGTCTCCTTTGTTAAAATAACTTGCCAGTACCTCGAACATCCCTGGGTAGCTAAGGTGCTCCTTGGGAACATTGTTTCAGTTTTGTCCAAGGTTAATAAGCAATTTAAGAATGTCATCCAGAGATCTGCGCCAAGGCTGGATAGTGGCAGGGTGAGTGGGATAGCACGGGCAAGCGCCTAGGACGGTGGGCACCCCCAGTGTTTGGAACTTCAACCCCGAACAAGTGCAGAACCCTGAAAAATTAGTAAAATATTTGGAAAAAGTATGCTGTCACCCTGGCAATTCTAGAGACGCACATAATCACTGCAATGTGCTGGGGCCTGGCCCATGCCTCCCGAGCCCTGTTTAACACCACTCAGAACCCCCAAGGGGAAGGAAATGTCTCTGCAGCTGATGACAAAGCAACAGGCCCTGTGGCTACCCCACCCCCCACGGCAGGCACGGCAGCTATTCTGCCCCCTGTGACAGAGAACCAACCCATGTCGGTATCACTTGCCCCCATACAAAAAAGAAAATGCACAAGAAAATCAGCTCGTTTAGTAAGGGATGAAGATGAACCAGGGCCATCACGAGAACAGGAGGAGGAGGAGGCAGAACCTGTAAATGAGATGGTGATCACCCGACCCCTATCCTTGGGTGAGCTGCGAGATATGCGAAAAGATTTCAGTCGTCGTCCAGGTGAGCAGATTGTCACCTGGCTGCTCTGATGCTGGGATAAGTAGCCTGGAATTAGAGGGTAGGGAAGCCAAGCAGCTGGGATCCCTTTCTAGGGAAGAGGGCATTGACAAAGTGATTGGAAAAGGGGCACAAGTCCTCAGCCTCTGGAGGTGACTCCTGCCAGGTGTGAAGAAAAGGTATCCCTTCAAGGAAGTTGTTATATGCCACCCAGGCAAGTGGACCACCATGGAGAGAGGTATCCAGTACCTGAGGGAATTAGCTGTGCTTGAAGTGATTTATGATGACCTGGACAACAAGCAGTTACCCAAAGACCCAGATGAAGTCAAATGCACCCGACCCATGTGGCAGAAGTTTGTACGGAGCGCAGCAACATTACGTGCAAACTCACTGGCAGTAATGACCTGGAAAGATGGAGAGGAACAAACAGTGGATGAACTGGCTGGCCAACTCTGGCAATATGAAGAAAGTGCCTCTTCCTCCCTACGGGCCTGTGTCTCTGCTGTGGAGAAACTGTCTCAAGAGTTCCAGCAACTCCAAGAGGATATGTCCTGCTCCCCATCTGGATGGACCAGTATCTCAGCCATTAGGAGTAAGTGTCCCCTGCTCAAGATATTGTGGGTACACATCCCGGAGCACCCTGTAGTTTTACCTGCGTGACCACGGAGGGGACATGAGGCAGTGGGACGGAAAACCTACCTCAGTCCTACAGGCACGGGTACATGAGTTGCAAGGAAAAACAGCCACAAAAGGGGGTTCTTCCAGGAAAACTGCTACCCCAGTCTCCAGTGAGCAGTTCCCCAGACAGACTAGAAGGGCTGATTCCACTTCCGACCTTAACAAAGGGACTTCTGATTCATACTTACAAGAAGTGGATAGCGAATATGATGACCAGGACTAGAGGGGCCCTGCCTCCAGCCAGGTGGAGGAAAGGGACAACCGGGTTTACTGGACTGTGTGGATTTGATGGCCTGGCCCATCAGATCCACAGGAGTATAAGGCTCTCGTAGACACCGGTGCACAGTGTACCCTGATGCCATCAGGCTATAAAGGGGCAGAACCCATTTGTATTTCTGGAGTGACAGGGGGATCACAAGAGTTAACTGTATTGGAGGTCGGGAGTGAGTGGCAAAAGCACCCCATTGTGACTGGCCCAGAGGCTCCATGCGTCCTTGGCATAGACTACCTCAGGAGAGGGTATTTTAAGGACCCAAACGGGTACCGGTGGGCTTTTGGTATAGCTGCCCTGGAGATGGAGGAAATTAAACAGCTGTCCACCTTGACTGGCCTCTCAGAGGACCCTTCTGTTGTGGGGTTGCTGAGGGTCCAAGAACAACAGGTGCCGATCGCTACTGCAACAGTGCACCGGTTGCAATATCGCTCCAACCGAGACTCCCTGATCCCCATCCATGAGCTGATTCATCGACTGGAGAGCCAAGGAGTGATCAGCAAGACTCGCTCACCCTGTAACAGTCCCATATGGCCAGTGCGAAAGTCCAATGGAGAGTGGAGACTAACAGTAGACTACCGTGTCCTGAACGAAGTCATGCCACCACTGAGTGCTGCCGTGCCGGACATGCTGGAACTTCAATACGAACTGGAGTCAAAGGCAGCCAAGTGGTACGCCACAACTGATATTGCTAATGCGTTCTTCTCAATCCCTTTGGTGGCGGAGTGCAGGCCACAGTTTGCTTTCACTTGGAGGGGTGTCCAGTACACCTGGAACCGACTGCCCCAGGGGTGGAAACACAGCCCTACCATTTGCCATGGACTGATCCACACCGCACTGGAACAGGGTGAGGCTCCAGAACACCTGCAATACATTGATGACATCATTGTGTGGGGCAACACAGCAGAAGGTTTTTGAGAAAGGGAAGAGAATAGTCCAAATCCTTCTGAAGGCCGGTTTTGCCATAAAACAAAGTAAGGTCAAGGGACCTGCACAGGAGATCCAGTTTTTAGGAATAAAATGGCAAGATGGGCGTTGTCAGATCCCAATGGATGTGATCACTAAAATAACAGTCATGTCTCCACCAACTAGCAAAAAGGAAACACAAGCTTTCTTAGGCGTTGTGGGGTTTTAGAGAATGCATATTCCAAATTACAGTCAGATCGTAAGCCCTCTCTATCACTTGACCAGGAAGAACAACAACTTCAAATGGGGCCCTGAGCAACAACAAGCCTTTGAACAAATTAAACAGGAGATAGTTCAGGCAGTTGGGCCAGTCCGGGCAGGACAAGATGTAAAGAATGTCCTCTACACCGCAGCTGGGGAGAATGGCCCTACCTGGAGCCTCTGGCAGAAAGCACCAGGGGAGACTTGAGATTGACCCCTGGGGTTTTGGAGTCAGGGATACGGAGGATCCGAGGCCCGCTACCCTCCAACTGAGAAGGAGATATTGGCAGCATATGAAGGGGTTCAAGCTGCTTCGGAAGTGGTTGGTACTGAAGCACAGCTCCTCCTGGCACCCCGACTGCCGGTGCTGGGCTGGATGTTCAAAGGGAGCGTCCCCTCTACACATCATGCAACCGATGCTACGTGGAGTAAGTGGGTTGCGCTGATCACACAACGGGCCCGAGTAGGAAACCCCAGTCGCCCAGGAATCTTGGAAGTGATCACGAACTGGCCAGAAGGCAAAGGTTTTGGAATATCCCCAGAGGAGGAGGTGACACGTGCTGAAGAAGCCCCACCATATAACAAACAGCCAGAAAACGAGAAGCAATATGCCCTGTTCACTGATGGGTCCTGTCGCCTTGTGGGAAAACATCGGAGATGGAAGGCTGCTGTATACAACAAGCTGCAGAACCTGCTGAAGGAGAACGTGAATCGAGCCAGTTTGCAGAGATGAAAGCCATCCAGCTGGCCTTGGATATTGCTGAACGAGAAAAATGGCCAGTACTTTATACTGACTCATGGATGGTGGCAAATGCCCTGTGGGGGTGGTTGCAGCAGTGGAAGCAGAACAACTGGCAGCGCAGAGGTAAACCCATCTGGGCTGCCGCATTGTGGCAAAATATTGCTGCCTGGGTAGAGAACTTGGTTGTAAAAGTACATCACATAGATGCTCACATACCCAAGAGTCGGGCCACTGAAGAACATCAAAACAACCAGCAGATGGACCAGGCTGCTAAGATTGAAGTGGCTCAGGTGGATCTGGACTGGCAACATAAGGGTGAACCGTTTATAGCTCGGTGGGCCCATGACACTTCAGGCCATCAAGGAAGAGGTGCAACATATAGATGGGCTCGTGATCAAGGGGTGGACTTGACCATGTACACTATTGCACAGGTTATCCATGAATGTGAAACATGCGCTACAATCAAGCAAGCCAAGCGAGTAAAGCCTCGCTGCTATGGAGAACGATGGCTGAAATATAAATATGAGGAGGCAGATTGATTATATCACACTCCCACAAACCCGACAAGGCAAGCACTATGTGCTCACCATGGTGGAAGTAACCACAGGATGGCTGGAAACATCCTGTGCCCCATGCCACCGCCTGGAATACCATCCTGGGCCTTGAAAAGCAAGTCCTATGGCAACATGGCACCCCAGAAAGAATTGGGTCAGACAATGGGAGTCATTTCCAAAACACCCTCATAGGCACCTGGGCCAAAGAGCACGGCATTGAGTGGGTCTATCACATCCCCTACCATGCACCAGCCTCCGGAAAAATTGAACGATACAACGGGCTGTTAAAGACTACACTGGGGGCAATGGGTGGTGGGACATTCAAGCATTGTGACACACATTTAGCAAAAACCACCTGGTTAGTCAACACTAGGGGATCTGTCACTCAAGCTGGCCCTGCCCAGTCAGAACGCTTACGTACTGTAGAGGGGATAAAGTCCGTATAGTGCACATAAGAAATATGCTGGGGAAGACAGTCTGGGTCTGGGCAAGTGAAAACTCATTCATGGGATTGCTTTTGCTCGAGGACCTGGCTGCACTTGGTGGGTAATGCAAAAGGATGGGGAAGTCCAATGTGTTCTTCAAGGGGATTCGATTTTGGGTGAAAATAGCCAATGAACTGAATTGTATGATGTTAATTACTATATAATACTGTATGTCCTCATTTCTATGGTTACTATATGTCATATCAACGGTATTGCAGTGAGAATCACCCAGATTAATGAAGAATGAACTCTGATGAAACCGAGCAAAGTGCAATGATGATAGAACCGGACGACCACCGCTATAATGGAACCAGAACTGGCCTCAGCATGCAACAATCCAACACCACACACCATCTCTCCTGCCCTGAAAGACTGTTATGACAGATGGAGCCTAAAGTCATGGACTAAATGAACTCAATGGACATTTTAGAGGAATGGCCTATAGACTAAGGGAATGATATCTGTGTGTATATATCAAAAGGCAGGAAAAGTGGTGATAATTAATTGGAATGTATTGGAAAATGTGAGACCTGGGCATGATGTAGATGGCATAGAATAAGGGGTAGATATTGTCCTGGTTCCGGCTGGGACAGAGTTAACTTTCTTCCCAGTAGCTTGGGGTGTGTGCTGTGTTTTGGGTTTGGATGAGAGGAGTGTTGATGGCCCATTGATGCTTTGGTTGTTGCTGGGTGGTGCTTGCACTGGGGACTTTTTTCAGCCTCCCATGCTCTGCCAAATGCAGGGGAAGCTGTGGGGGAGGGAACATAGCCAGGGCGGTTGACCCAGCTGGCCAATGGGGTATTCTATACCATGTGACATCATGCGCAGTATAAAACCCGGAGAGGGGGGGGAGAGGAGGACGGGGGGGGCTCACCCCCTGTTCGCGACACATGGTCGGTCAGCAGTTGCATTGTGCATCGCCTGCTTTGTGTATTCTGATGTTGTTGTTGTTATCATTGTTATTATTACTGTTCTACTTCATCTTATTTCCATTATTAAACTGTTTTTATCTCAACCTGCGAGTTTTTCTACTTGCGCCCTCCGATTCTCTCCCCCATCCTACCGGGGGGTGTGTGGGTGTGGATGTATGTAAGCGAGCAGCTGCGTGGTCTTTAAGTGCTGGCTGGGGTTAGACCATAACACTAGCTAACACAAAAACACACTAGCTAACTTGGGAGAAGCTGGGAGTTCAAAAATGGAGGAAGCTTCATGATATATTGTTAGCATACATAACAAGCCAGTAAGTGTTCTGCCTTTGAATATGGGGGACTGACAACACTATCATTAACATGTACTTGTGAGTCTTTCAGAGTGGTGTGGTATTGAACATCACTTAACTTGGGATTTGTAACATAGCAGGTGTGCTCTAGCACAGGCAAGTGCTATTAGGAGTTTCAGTACGCCTGCTTGAGACCCAGATAAGAGACTATCTACTTAATACATTACATGCTTCTGGAGAATCTGATCCTCTGCTTCATGAACCTGCTTTCTGAATGCTGTAATACTTCCCTCACATCTCAAGTTGGACCAGATATAGAAAAGTCAACTCTAATAAGCTCATCAAACTACTGTTTTGGTGTGTGTTTTGTTTGGGTTGTTGTTTTGGTTTTTTCCCCTTCACTTAGTAGCATTTAATAGGTTTCTCAAAAATCTTCAGCCATGGTAGCTTTTCTATTACTTATATGGAAGCTTAAGCCTCTAACGCATTTCCTCACCTTTGTATCAGTCAGATGGCACAGCAACTGTCAGTTACTGCAGCTTACAAGAAGTACATTTTAAGCTATAGTAACTGTCTGAATAATTTATGAATCCTAATATCTTAGCAGTAGCAATCCAACTTTAAAAATTACTTTTTTTTCATTTCTAGGCAAACCAGAGTATTATCATGCCCATGTATCAAAAATCGTATATTAGCTTATAGATTTACCACATTGCATCTTTGTTCTTTCTCTCATTTTGGACCTCATTGGACCCATTCCATGTCAGCATTGCTCACTATGCACAGCTTATTGAGTAAGGTAAATTTGCTACCAGCACATTTTCCATTGCACACATTCCCATCTTTGGCCCACCTCTTCTGCCTCTCCTTCTACCCTCCAAACTTACAAAACACTCCTGTCTCATTCCCCACCAGTCTGCCCACCATGACATTTGTGCTTCCCAGCCCCCTGTTAGAACTCCTCCTTTCCCTCTCTCAGTGACATGTCTGTTCAGTCCCCAACTTGTTCTAGCTGCCTCATTTGCCTTTGCCCTGCTGCAGAAGACCATTTAGCCCAGGATCCTGTCCCCAAGAGTGACATTAGGGGATGCTATTTAGAAAAAAGAAGCAAGCCTGACACTGCCTGCAATCCATTCCTCTAATATTCCCCCAGCATCAGAAAGTGTTGTATCAGAGATGCTAGAGGATACATCCCTGTCTAATCCTTCAGTATCCATTTATTGACCTGTTGTACGTGATTTAATCTAATCCCTTTCAAACCTGCTGAAATTGTCTACTTCTACAAGCTCCTTACAGCATGTTCCAGAAGTTCACTGCCTGCTGTGTAAAATACCAGGGCTTTATATAGTGCCAAGATGCTGCCCTCTGTTATAATGTCCCACATTTTGCTGGTTCTTTTGGCTGCTGCTACTGCACATTCAGCCCACAATTTCAGAAATCTCTCAACTGACACCGAGATACTCCTCTTGTGCTGCAATTGCTTGTTCCGAGCTTGGCATTGTGTGGGTATGGTTTAGATTATTTTTACTTAGATGCATCATATCACTTATCTATCCTTAAGCTTCATCTGCCATCTTTCCCCCTCATCCCCGCGCAGAGCTTTATAAGGTCCTGCTGGAGTTCCTCACCATTAGCACACCACGTTTGACTACTGAAATAAGCTTAGCAACTGCACTCTTGGAGATTTCAATGTTTATCTCCTTCTCTGACTCACTGATGGTAATTCCTGAGGATCCCTCTCTTGACTGTTTTTCAACCCAAGAAATGACTGACTACTATTACACTTAGACTCCACCATTTGCTTCTTCACCTTTAATTGACTTGCAGTCCACAAAATAGCCTTTTTCTCAACTCTGCAGTAACTTAGTTTCTTTAATCGTTGTTGTAAAACCTTCACATGAGTCTTTGCTGTTCCTTCCATTCTGGAAGAGGGGGGTGGGAAGACACTACAGAATTTTTTTCTCCTCTTCTAGACGGACCATGGCACTCAGATTTCCTTTGCACGCCTCTCACTCAACTTCCTTGAGCAAGTGAAGCACAGAGCAGCAAAGCGACCAACCTGTTGCTTCCAAATGAATAGCGAGATTAACAAGGGCAGGAAACTGAACTACTCAGATACTTGCCCTTGCCTGCACCTGAGGAAATATTACTATGCTGTTAGAAGATGCTGTCATCTTTTCCCATAGCAACTTTGATCATTGGCTCTATTTCAGGCAGTACAAATGGGACAGGCAGACAAACCGAAACATTTATTCTCACCATAACTGAAACCTCTTCTCCTATTATAAAACTTGCATCAGCCATCACCAAAAAAACCAAAAACCACTCATAAGATCAGGCAACACTACATATGGATAATATCAACCCCACCTTGTGAGGGCACATATGACAATCACATATGGTTCAAGGAGTCCTGACAAAAAGTTTTGTTCTTTCAGGAAGAAATTTTCAGGAAGTCTAGCCATGCAGACACAGCTCTGCATCACATGCAATGAAACTGAATGCTGTAGTGCCTTGTGGGGAAAAAGACCCATAGAAGCAGGACAGGAAGGAAGCAATTGGGTCAGCATTTCCAGTAGGTGGAAATTTGTTAATTTGAAGGAGCAGCAAACATGGGGTTTTTCCACAGTCCTGTACCTATAGAGTCAAATCCTATCTGACCCCTTTTCTGAGAGGAATGATCTGGCTTTGTCAGGAAGAAGTGCATGTCATCAAGACAAATATATTTCTTTATTACACGAGTTCCTGTAAAAGAGACCTTTCCTTTAAGCTCAGAGGGAATCATACTATGCTCACGTTGTTGTTTGCCTTTTGATCTACTAAAGAAAAATTACAGGTAAAATATCCACTGAATGTATCTGAATATTCTTGGCAGTGTTGTTAGGGAGATGATGAAATGGCAGAATTCTTTGTAAAACTTATGCTTGAAGAAAAAAAAAAAAAGCGTGAACAACAGTGTTTACTCCCTTAATGAAATTGTGGCAGAGCCTTGAGAAGAGCGATTCTTTACTTCAGTGGCTGTCTCTTATCAGCTGCTTCATCTGTTTGCTTTGTTTGTCTGTTAGCCTCAATTGTGATGTGCACTTGCTGCTTGAATGGCAAGATGACCTCAGCTATGGGCAGTGAAAAAAAGTCAGGAGTTTATAATGCCTCGTTCTCTTTCTGAAATGCCAGCTTCAATTTGCCTAGAGCCAGTGGTTCAAATACATACAGCACATAATTACTCTTTAAAGAGTTAAAGTGTTATGGTTGAGAGACAAGGAAAAGAATGCCTTTAAAAGGGGGAGGGAGCTATTCCTGTGAAACAGTCACTGCTTTTAGTTCCTACTGGGAAATAATAAAAATTTCACCTCTCCATAACTGGCATCGCTTAAAGATGCGGACACCGAGCACCTTGTAATCCAAGTCTTACTTCTTTAGTCCACCAGATATTCAGGCATGCAGTATCCCCAGCTCACCTCATTATGTACAGCCACTATAGCACCTGAAACTGCCTGTCACACCACTGTTATACCACATCTCATTTCCTTTAACTCTTTTTTTTTTTTTTAAATAACTGTAATAAGGCTCATTTGGGTGAGTAGTGGTTTGTACTCCAACAGTTAAATGAAATTTAAGATTGTAACAAAACCTACAGTGCATCAGAGCTGGCATTCATAACAAACACTGTTTAACAGGAACGTTATTATTAATGGGGAAAATGGTTCTGAAAATAAACTCCTACGTATGTTTAATGTCTTCTTTCCTTTATTTTTATTCTATGCAGCAGGAAGGATTTAGAAAAACAACACAACCCAAAACATGAAAGAGAACTTGATGCCCTGTAATAACTAACTATATGTAAAATTGCTTTTAAAAGAAAAAAAAAAATCGGTTCAAGAGTTCTTCAATCTACTGTATATCAATAAATAAAACATGACAAAACTATTCATTCAGAAGGAATCTTAAATTAAATTTCAATCTAATAAAGGCCATTTGTCTTCTCGATGACTCATATTCAGGAATGAAGAAAACATAATGTAAATTCTCTTCATCATGACCCCTTTTTCATTTCTTAATTGCTGATGTATATCAGATTATTGAATTTTACAAAATTATGAGAAGATTTGGTGAGTGCTTCACTGCAAACTTTCATTATTTTTAAAAAATTATCACATTTGAATATGCTCAAGTTTCAAATAAAGTTGAAGTATTTCTTTAATTAAGCCATTTTAGCTCTTAAAGTTAACTGAAAGACACCTGTGCAGCCTGATGTAGGCTGTGTTTTCATTCTTTGTCCCATAAAATTCCAATGCCGTGCCTACAGGTCACCCCAGAAACTACAGATTGCTCTTTTATAGAATGAGGCAGATATGCAGGGGTATGGAATACCACATTGCTTTTAAGAGGAGATGCACATCCAGACCATGAGCCTTGATCCCTAGCTCTCCCATACACAAGTGAAGCGTGAGCTTCTTGGACTTGGGACTGGCAATACTTTCTTTGGCTGTAAATCAACACAGAAGGCAGAATCCGCTTCATGTACCCATTGCTAATCATAAGGAACCCAACATGGCTAAGATGCTAAAACCTCAGAAACTTGCTGCATTAACAGGAATGTCAGGCATTTCTATTGCACATTATTGCTTTCTGTTTACATGAGAAAAATGGGACTTGTTTGGACATCCTGTTTACAGTCTGCAAAAACCCACAGCCATCCTTTTGAAACTAACATCTGGTAAGAACGGTTAACTTTTCTGCTGTTCAACCCGAAAGTGCCGTTATGTGAAAAACTGCAATATACTGGGTAGAGAGTTTAAATTATGTTTTTCATGGTAAGTAAAAGGAAAAAGCAAACAACTAATGTGACAGTACAAAACGCCAGGCATCATTCAACCTCCTCAAACCTGCTGAGACAACATTTAAAAGCCAAAAATCTATATTTAGGTCTATGTGACAATAACTTCTGTCCTGTAAATCCATGATTTATTACTCCAGGGATGGAGTGCATTTTGGCAAGGGAATTCCCCCAGTCAGTAAGTACCTCTTAAAAAATGGGCAGTACCAGTCAAGAGTGAACACCGAGGGTGGGAGGGGTGTGAGAGAGACAGTTGTTCTAGTCAGACATATCAACTCAATTTCAGTTGAGCCTCACCTGCAATTTACAGCTACTCTTCTTTATCAAAAGTCTTCAAAGAGGTAAGCACGATAAATGTGCTTTCCCTTCCCCATTATATAAATAAGTGGATTAAAAAAAAAAAGCCTTTTTTGCACTAGCAAGTGGTTAGAATTAATGGTAGAAACACCTCACCAAAGACTGTATTATCACAAAAGAAAAGCAACACACGTATCAGAGATATTATCATGAAGTTTGACAATTATTTTGTGCTACTCTTGACAAGACCTAAAGCTCATTTCCACAGTTCATGCCAGCATGATACACATACACCTAGATATGCATGCCAATTTTAAACAGTGTGTATGCATGTTGATACATATTCATGTACTCATATATTCACACACTCTAAAACACATACACACACACACTATATACAAGAAAACCATGAGGGATCAACAGAGGAAACTTCATACAGTCATTTGCTATGGCATGGAGACTACCATGTTGAAGACTATCAATTAGTTGCAGTGTGAATTTTTTTTTTTTTTTAAAAAAAAAAAACAGGCTATTTTAACACAAAAACTTCTGAAATTACTCATTTTTACCAGAACATAACATTTTGGCAGAATAGCTTATGATCCCTGGGGAATCTGGACAAGCTATATCTATATGAAGGTTTGCCAATACAATTGCTTTTCAGCAGTGATCCTGAGATAAGTAGGGAGGCAACTATTTTCTGCAGTGAAATACCAGACTGAAAAGCCCATTCCGTGCAGAGTACCACACAAGCCAGAAAGGCTCCTTATGAGTGCAATATTCAGATTCCACACTAAATACGGTAAAAACAGAACCAAAAAATGATAAAAGTAAGTTGAAGATATATATTATGGGCTTTGACTTTTTAAAAAAGCCTCAGGTCAGTCTTTGGGTTATAGGATGGGAGGTTTGGTTTGGGTTTTTTGTGTGTAGGCACAGTTTTTGATGCGCAGCAAATATTTTGGGCATATTAGGATATTAATTACTTAATTTGTGAGGTATCTTAATGCTACATAAGGTGTCTTCAGTTAATTTAACTTGCAAAACTGCCAAGTGCAGTTAGGCCTATCACAAAATTAATTTTCAAAGTCAAATCAATAATGAACTATGGATAAAATTACACATTCATCAATATGAAAGTTAACCTACTTGACATTTTATTCCATAAACAGATAGTTGGCATGTCCCTTTCCTATGAATATTGACAAGGCAGAGGGAAAATACTGTTACAAGATTTCATGGTTAATACTGTGACAGATGATTTTGACCGATAAATCAAGTTCTAGACATGATATCTACCGTTTTTTTTCTACCTGCTTTCTACCACATCCTGTGACATGTCACATCTTTCTGCCTCAGTGTCCCCAGAAGGGAAATACCCACTTGCCTCACAAAGTACTGTGAAACTGAATCAGTTTATAAGCTTCATATAATCTAGACAGTATCAATATAAGTGGAAAACATTCAGCACCTTGCAATACGTGGTAGTGCCTTGCAGAATCAAGCCTAACTGTACAGCTCTTTGAAGATCAAATACGTGGTGACCAAATGTAGTCTATTTGAAGGCAAAGTTTACCTTTAAAACTTAAAAGAGAACTGTTACATATACTTATTAATATTAGTCAAATCATCACCTATGCCACTGGTTTACGGAATAGCAATCATGATAAGATCTCCACATTTTCAAATGGTACTAAAATTAGAATCGGAGCAAATAATAAAGAATAATACAATCAGATTCCAAAGGATTTGGATCATTTAGGTAATTAGGCCAGCAGATGGCAAATGCAGTTCAGTGTAGAAAAATGTAAAATAATTGGTCTGGGAATATGTGCTAAATGGAACAATCACATAGCACGATTATTAAGAAAAAGTGCTATTTGTGGGGAAAAAATTAAACCATTCAGAGAGAGAGAGAAAAATGAAAAAAAAATTTAAAAGGAAATGGTAAAAGGCCTTTATTAGAACATACAAGGTATAATGTGAATTATTTTTACAATCAAGAGATCCAGCCAGAAAATGATTTAATTAGGTAACAGGACCAACTAGCGTGAAAGTGCAAGTGTAAGCAGAAGCATTCAACACCTTACAGGATCTGTTTGGCATCATGTAGTATCAAATCTGAAGTCAGTAAAGTTTTTTGAAGATCAAGTACACTAGAATATAATGAAAGCCTTTTGAAGTTTAAAGCCACAAACAAGAACAAGCCTAGATTAAGCAAGAAACACTAACCTACCTGATTAATAGTCAGTATCTCAATGAAGTAGCAACTTAGGGGACTTCTCAGTCTCCCCCCATTGGAGTGGTTGGGTTTTATATATGACACCAAAAGTGCAAGTTCCTCACCTAAACTAGGCAGACCAAGGATTCTAAACACAGTTCTAAACACAGTTATAATGACTACACTATCAGCTGTGTTAGAGCGAGTTTCCCAATTCTGTTCTAAAGCAAAGGTCCCTTTCCTAATACAAATTTCTTGGCAATTTAATTTTTGTTAAAAAAATTTTGTTAAAACTTGGAAAATTCACAACCAGATGCACTAGTTATATACATCACGGATCACCACGGCACAAAAATAATTCATGAAGAAATAAAACCTTGGTTCTAAGCACCATGTTGCCCAAAAAAAGATATAATACAACAAACAATGACAGCAACAGAGAGTAGAGTAATCAGATCTGGGATGCAGCTATGTAAAAACATTGCAGGGTTGTCAGTTCTGGTACAAACTAGTTCTCTTAAAAATTAATATAATACAAATGCGAAGACGAAAGGCTAAACTAAAAAGAAAGATTTGTGGAACATTGACAAATAGGTACTGCTACACTTAAAGGATGTTATTATATACGACCACTGACATTTTAGGACAATGAAAGTTATGAGGAAAAGTACAGGCAGTGATGACCCATCTTCACTGGAAAAGATGACATGGAGATGTGACAAAATAGAGATTTTTCATAACTACTGTCTGTTGTTAGTTATTTTTCACACTAGTAAGAGGCAAAATCTGCAATTAAAAAAAAGTCAATCCTGTTTGTGCCATCAGACCTATTCAGAGGTCCACACAATTGGAGCAGGATTCAAGTCCAAAACTTAAAAGTTACAGAATAGGAATCAAAATAGGAAAACAGCAGAAGGGCTATAAAAAGCAGACAGGTGGGATTAAGATATCAATAAATATTAAAAAGCACATTCCTAATCCTAAACCATCATTAGTTCTTGTAATAAACCAGCAAAGTTCTTCCCTTACACCATTAATTTCCTTTTTCATCTTAACCGGCTAACTTTTATTTTGTGCTGGAGCTATCATATAAAAGTGCTTTGAGTGCTTTTCTCTGATTGCACTGGCAGAGTTATATGAACCATTACCTATCATTACCTTTATTTCAAACCTGTCAGTTCTTCCTCTTTGTAGCCAACAAACTGTAAGAAGGGAAAAAATGCAGTCTCTATCACGGAATAAAACCACCCATACAAAAATGAGCTGAAAGGAGCATGTGAACAAAGGAGAAGGGAGGGTGAAGAAATGGAGAGATAAGAGACTTGATAAAGCTGTGCTCTCTCTCTTCAAAGGACATTCTACTCTCCTGCTATTTAAAATAAATAAATAAATAAACCCCACAACACTAACACACAATGCATGCTGGAGCCGGCTTCTGCCCGTGACTCTCCTTTCTTCTGCCACACCTTGTACTTAAAATACCTCAAAAATTCCACAAATACTATGCAAATGAAAATAATATTGATACCACTGTCTCACGCATGGAAAAATGTACATAAATGGAGCTTGAGTACATGAGAGAAGATGCGCTTCCCTCAAAGCTGCGTGTATCTTATGAGGTGCTTTTCAGTAAATCCTTCATGAGCCACACAACGAGCTGTGAGCAATTGATGTTAATTAAATGGCCCCCTCTAACTATAGCGCTGCCAGTGACATGTTAATGACCTCAAAACGCACTTGGGTTTGAAACTTGCGTGCCAGGCTGCCTTACCTCTGTAAAGCTGTGGCATGCTCCAGCTGCTACTGCACATGTATGGAATGTCATTACCATTTGCAGTAACGTGCACCGTTCGCCAAACACTGAGGGAAAGTAACCATTATACAAGAGCACTGCAGATACAGCTCAGAGACTAAAGCATGCCAGTAAGCTTTGATTTGCCTGCTTGAAACACCCAGAGAAGCTACATGCAATTGCAAAGTGATGGCGTACTGACAGGCAGACCATCATGAAGGCAGCCAAGTTAATGCAGCAGAAACACTTATCACACTCAATGCCCTGGGTTAGTAGCAAGTCTGCCTCTTAACATCTCAAAAATAAATAAGGAAATGAAAAAATAAATAAAAATCCTAAGTAAAGAGTCAAATCCCCCCCTCCCCCAATGTAACACCATGGAGCTAATGCCAGGAACTATGGTGTCCTACTCTCAGTAAGTACTTTATTAGGAGGCAAAGGAATACAAATAGTTATCCCTGTACTCTGGAAGTATAATGGAAGCCACTGGAAATGACCAGAGGAAATAATGTAATGAAGTCACAAACAGACAGCTGAATTCATAGTCATTCCTAATTTAGCCATTATCTACAGACTAAACTGCAAATATTCATCTCTCGTATGAACACAAGATAAAGAAATCTAACAGAGGGACAGAATGACATGTAAGTATCTTTTGAAAGCAAAAGCCTCTGGAAAATACTAGATATTCAATCAAATTGAATTAACTGACAAAAAATGCTGAAGTTTAGTAGAGTGTCTGACAACGTTTATCTTCACAGCTATCCAAAAAAAGATGGAAGTATCTGGGATGTGTGTTAAAGAATGAAGCCAGAGCATCTGCCATGGCAAGCATGTTATTGGGCAGCTGGAAGAAACTAAAGGGCTGGTTCAAGGAATCTATCAAAGAAATAAACAGACGGAAAACTGATGGGACTTAACAACAAAGGATGTGCAAACAGTGGCAGAACACACACAGGGATTGCTAAGCCCAGCTGATATCCCAAAGGTCATTTGATGGCACAGAAAGGATTCAGATTCAGAAGTAGATTTCCCATCTTGTTTTGAAAATATACCCATGCTCTATAGACCACACATATGCTCCTCCTGGGCTGTGATTTACTAATACCTCAAAACAACACAACCTAATCTGTACACATACAGATCATATTTTTCCTCAAGGTTATTTTTTGCTTCTAGGACCTCTTCTCTCCTTCCATCATACAAGAGAGATCTAGTGCAGTTAAAACACAAGATTTCAAATCAGTTTAGACTTGTGATTTTGGTGGGGTTAGGGACAGGTAAAGATATTCCCATTGCTTTTCCAAGATCTAGCTAATGGCAGAGTCAAGAATGCTAAGATGTGGGGAGCTTTCTGTGACTGTGATAGAGAGAAGTTCAAAGAAAAGCTGTTCCAAGAGCACATATGGTGCAAGAAAAAATCTGAAGAATAAAGTAGTAGCTTAAAGCAGAGAAAGTTATGATGATGGCAGTATAAATTTCTTGCAGCTAATATGCAGCTTGTCACAGCCCCTAAAAATTGCAGGTTAGTAAGTGTGAAAACTGTAATAATGACATCATGCATTCCAGCCAAAACAGAATTCACATTTGAATTTTATTTTCATTTCAATCCATGAATACATTCACTGAAGGCTACAGATTCTGAGTACAAAAGACCAGATAAGTTCAGGTATTTTTATTTAAAAAGAAAAAAAATAAATTCTATTTCGGTGCTTGGATCCAAAAGCAATCAGTGAGAGACGAAAACACACACCCACTCAGAGACATGAGGAAAAGACCTTGGAGAAAAAAAAGAGAATGGAGAAAGAGGAGAGAGGGAGAAAAGCAATCCCAAAAGGAGGAAGAAGTCTGCAAATCGCACTGCAATGACAACATTGTAATTTGTTCATATTAGGCTTTGACACGTGTGAAATTCTGAACACAGCTAGAGCAAAATGCAGCCTGCTACAAAAAACGGAAATCTTTAATTTCCACACAGAAAGGTCCAAATATAGCAAACATATCAAGCTATTGTCTGCTGCATTACATACAGTCAGAATATATCAAGTCTTCTTATTATTACCGTTATTTCTTTTGAATTACAATTGCACCCATAGTCCAGGAGATAATTTCCAGAGATTCCATCAGTGCTTCAGAGGATTCGGAATCTAAACCGGCAAACAGCATACACAGGAGGAATGGGAGAATATTAAAGCATATCCTTTCAAACAGCAAGTGTTGGCTTCTTCCACCAGCAATCTATCTAGCCAAAAAATAAGACCTATCTAGTACAAGACTTGCATTATCCCAGGCTTGGTGAAAATCTATCATCTATTCATAAATGGCCCCCTTTAAAGAACTGCATATGGGGGAAATGAGAACTGACTCAAATTCTAATAAGGCCCTACTGAGTAGGTTTGCATGGTCATGAAACTGAAGCATCTGATAGACACATATCTAACGTTCTGAGCTTAAAGGAGAGCATGAGACTAGTCATCAACTGAGGAATACGCTTTCCAGAAATGCTCTGTTTCATAGGGTTCCACTAAGTGGCACATCTGCAGCTGCAATACACACTTGCACTTTCTCTTGTAGTCTGCAAAATGGGATAATGCTGGCTGACAGCAATCAAATTGACTAGCTGTTTTTGGCACTTGGGCTCATACAGAAGCAGAGATGTTAAAATGCTGCCTTGCAATTAAAAGAGAAAGCCCAAAATGTGATGGGAGCAAGTAAATTGTACAAGTGTTTCTTTCAGTACATGCCATTTGAAAAGCACGCACTAAGTCTTTCCAACAATTTGACCTGTTTGAAGACAGTGTTGTAGCAAAGTTCCTAATGAGACCAGGGAGCACAAGTAGTGCACATGATGCTTCTCTACAATTCCTGTGAATTTACAGCTGGATTGCTAGGTGAGAAAAACATCAGTCAGATAGACTTAACCTTCTCTTCTGCAGACTCCATTCTCTGGGAGGTTTGCAAACACAGTATGCAAAGAAGTGGCTTATGGATGGAAAAGAAAGCCATAGTCATAAATATTGTCCCATGTAGTTAGCGTTACCATGGTGCCTGTGCAACTCAGGCCATTCTCTTAAGCACTGTATGAACAAAGATGAAGAAGGAAAAAAAAGTCCACCACCACAACTTGAATAAGAGACAGCAGATGGCAAAAGGGGAAAATACAAGGAAACAATGGGATAACATTGGTCAGTATGAAGAATAGTGGTCTCAGCATAACACAGCTGCTTACCTGGTGGTAAACTTCTGTAGGCACCACAAATAAAGAAACTTTTTAGAAGGGCTTTGAAGGAGAATAGTTTGCTGCTCTGTGCCTGTTTATGAAATAAGTCACAGCATTAAAAAAAAAAAAAAGTAGTGTTAAAAGTTTTTAAGTGGATTATGGTGATTGGCAACTGAAGGCAGAAATAAACGTTATAATAATGCAGGATATGTTATAGGTGGGCGAGAATAAAGAGTCTTGAAAACAAAAGACAAACATCTTACATTTAATGTGACAGGTTAGATGGAGCTAGTTGATGAAGTCAAGGAAAGAAGTGACAAAGGTCAAACAGAGATCTGAAGAAATTATCTTTAGAGCAGCAATTATCATTGACACAAGTGGGTCAAAACTGCATTGCCAAGGCTAGGAGAAAGGTTGCTGCATAATCAAGGGATACAAGAGAAAGGTATGAGGACGGCTGGGAGGGAAGACTAAGGCTTCTGTTTCAGCCATATTGAGCTTCAGCAGGTGCACAGACAGGCCCAAGGAGATAGCAGACAGGCCAAGATTTTAGTTTCATCAGGGAAGCTGTAGAATTCTGTATCTTGTCAGCATCCAGAAGGTATATGCATGTCTATTCAGAAATCAGATCTTCAAAAGATGAGATTCTGAAAGACAGAGAACTAGAAAGAGTGAAGCTTTTGGAGATTATGGAGATGAATTAGGATGCTTTTGAGAGGACAGGATGAAGGTTCAGGAAGTAAAAAAAAAAAAAAACTCAGCTCATATGACATACTACGTAAAAGCCATGACAACACACTTGGCAAAAGGAATGTCAGTTGTTGATCCTCATTATTTCTGTGTCTGTGTGAGCCTTACTATTACTCTGCATGCATGTGTGCATGTCCATTAAAAACCAGAGAGAAAGTAGAACCTCAACTAACAGACTGCTAACTCTTAACTGACAAGGGAATCTAGTAAGCACCGCAAGGAAAATGCAAGAGCCTCACCAAACCAAACCAAACCCTACAGATAATGCACTCTGCTTGTCAATATTCAAACTATGTTTTCTAAATAGATTAGCAAAGAAAAACAAAGGAAAAAAAGTCTCAAGTGTCACTTGCCAGTTTCCTGCATCCTAGATCTCTTATGAGCTTTATGCCAAGACATTTTCTGGTGGATTGATTCCTCCAGTCAAAAGAAATAAATCTATGCTTACCCTAAAGGACCTCACTATCATATTTACTATCGTCCATCATCACTTCTCTCAAATATTCTTGAAAACTACAAGGTTGAATGGAAATGCCAGAAGTATATTGAGATCTTTTGATCCATATGAATCCTGATAAGCACTCCTCTACTTCTAACACGCTCACCTAAGGAGTGTCACAAAGTCCACTCCTTTCCCATACCTTGTTGAAAAACTGTGTTAAACTCTCCTGAAAAAAATTGTCTTTTATGCTAAAGATAGCAACATGATATAACTTATAAGGTTTTACCAACCTGCAGACAGGTTCAGTCTTTTCGACCAACTGTTTTCAATTTTTCTAAATGAGTGATGAAATTCATCACACAGATAAAGAGAAGGGGGAGAGATACAAGACACAGAAATAACGGAAAAAACGTGTTCTTCTAAAGAAGTCCTTAAACTACTGAGTATTGTCGGATAATTAAGATTTCTCAATTTCATGGGCTTTGCATCTCAAACCCTATAGAATCAAGCAATGGACAATACAGAAGCTGCTGAAGACATGGTATCTTTTTTCCCCCCCTTCATCTTCACAGGCTGACTTTGCTCCCAGATCTTTGCATGTATTGGAATAGTCTTGGAAGGAGAGGTGTAGTCAACAAGGGAAGAGTGACAGATTATGACTACTTACAGGAGCAAAGTTTTTTCAGGTCCACAGGACCAGACAGAACCTGGAGCCCTGAAGGGGCTGAAAGTGTCAGCCAATCTGACAGTAACATCATTACAAAAATTCATGGCGATCAGCTCACTGATTAAGAGGGAAAAAAAAAAAAAAGAAAAAAGTGTGAAAAGTGTGTTATACTGGTCTCTCCTCCTGGAGAAGAACCCAAAGAACAATCTCAGCTGAAGCCCTGGAAATCATAGAGCACACCCTCTTTGAATACATTTCCAAACACACACAAAACAAGAAGGTAATCAGGAAAAGTCAGCACTGAATTATTAAGAGTAAGCCATACTTAGCCAATCTATAGACTAGCAAGCTGGAGGAGGAGAGAGTGGTGGATATAATCTAATCTCTCTATATTTTAGTATGTTTTTTGGAAGATTTACGGGCTGGGATAACAGATTGTTAGGTAGGCTGAAAATAGGCTAGGCTGCTGGGCTCAAAGAGTACTGTTGAGTACTGACTGTTCAATGGTTGGCAGCCAAAAGTGAGAAACATATGCCAGGGATTGATACTGAGGTCCATATTGTTCAACAACAGTTGAGTAATAACAATAAGAATCCAGAATAGTGTGAAGTTTTGCACCTGGGGTGGAATAAACCCATGCACTTATGTATGCTAGGAAGCAGCTGGGTAAGTTTCAGCCCTGTTGAAAAGAATCTGTGAGATATAGCCGTCACCAAGCTGAACATGAGCTACAAATGTTCACTCATAATGACCAAGGCAAACTGAATACTTGACTGTATCAGCAGAAGCATGGCCAGCAAATCAAGGGGAGTTATTATCCCCCTCTACTGGGTGCTGGTAAAGCATCAGTAATCTGTGCCCACTTCCAGGTGGATATGGAGAATTTGAGAGCATCCAGAGGAGGATCACCAAGATGGTCATGGCCTAAAGAACATGATCTGTAAGGAGCAATTGAGGGAGCTGGGCTTCTGTAGCTCAATGAAGAGGCTAAGGGTTGCTAGAAGGGATACAAAGCTAACGGAGCCACATTCTTCTTGACAGTAGCAGATGATGTAATAAACTGTCTTGACCACAATCTGCAGCTTTGGAGGTTCCAACTGGACATCAGGAAAAGCACATTGCAAGTTTGTGTCCTAGAGCTGCTTAATTTACGCCAAAGAATCAACACATTCCCTGGTCAACCCACCTTGCGTCCAAAGTGCAGACAGCTAATGCTGAACTTTGGCCTGTTGAATCTAAGGTAAAATATCTCCAACTGAAATACCAAGAAATTAAAAAACAAAAACACACCCCCAAAAAACTGTAAGCTCCATATGCATAAGGCCTCCAAAACCCTGTACTGACTTACCCTGAAAACGTTTTTGTGTAGGGAATAATAGGAAACAGGAGTAGAGACTGAAGTATAGAGTGTGTCTCCCTTTCTAGATAGCTAGTATCCTGTGAAGTTGCCACAAAAAGGACTTTTCAAGCCTGAGCTGTCATTGCATAATGTTTCAAAGCCATACTCTTCGTTGTGTGCTTCCCTTCCAGCCCAGATCTGTAAGTTTCCCACTTACGGAAGGAAAGTATTTGTAGCTACTCTGTACGCCTGCAGTAAAACTGTTGACATCTAAACGCTCATGTAAATAGGTGCATATTTTAGTTCTTTCTCCCATCGGCATAATAAGTATTATTAAGACTAGGGCAGGCAGCAGATTTTTAAAAGGCTTTAGTTATATCAATGGTAAGTTTGAATGGATTTTTAGTCTGCTGTAGTAAGGCAGTAAAATATAATAGCCTCTTAACTGACACATTGTTATCAGTCTTATTATGGCTTTCTTCATGCCTGTCAGTGGATTATGGTAATTTTTTTAGTCACGGGTCTAATCAAAGTAGAAGACTCTGAACTACTGACAGCTCAAGAGAGATATAACTGCTTACATACTGTCATGAAATTCTAACACCGGCAGAAACTTCAGCATCTCTCTTGCCCAACTCTCCTCCTAGTAAAACAAAGCAACTTTTAGAATAACAGGTTCCTTTTCCACGTCAAACAAAGGAACAAAGAAACAAAGTTCAATGCTTTCCCTCAAATTAATACAGCGTTCAGAACAAGAAACTTTGTTCTTCTAGGCAGCTGGTGTGGTGCAGTTTAGAAATGGTTTTGTGATCACTACTGTAAATATCTCATCTTAGTATCTACCTGTCCAAAACACCTCCTCTGCTTATTTCTGAGGATCTGGTCACATCAAACCATTACACTGCATAGCAAAAAGTCCTAAGTAAAGTTGAAATACCATTTTCTCATTCAAGCAAGCAAGCTGCATTTACTTCATTCTTCACCAAGGAATAGCTTTGTGCAAGCATTAAACAGTGGGTTTGAAGGGGAACAGCCAGGACTGTAAATACATGCAGGGTGTGCAGTGTGTATGAGCAAGCATACATTACATGCAATGGATATAATCACACTGCAGTTGTTGGATTGTGTCATACGTGGGAGGATTTCTGTTTTCCTCAAGGTTTGTGGGTTTCTACTAAAGTAGATACAAGTATACAGAAGATCCCAGCATTAAAAACCTTACAGAGCATAAACATTTTGTGTTCCAAAACCAGTAGTTCCAGTGTAATTTGTACTGAACTTGAGGGGGACAGATTAAAAACCGTGAAAGCTGAATTTGTGCATAGAGCTAGAGCGTAGAGAAAACACTGCATGAAGGCAGTTCACATCAGCTCTCCGATAGAAGAAAGAAAGTAGAGGAGCTTCCGCTTTCCATTATCTTCAGGCCTACCCCATGTGCCAGCTGCAGTGATGGCCAAGGTATCTATTATAAACATCACTGCAATCAGCAACATATTTCACATTGGCTACTGAAGAACAAGATGGTACTAGCTAGTGCTTTATCACAGCTGATGTAAGCTTGAAACGCTCACCTAGAAGTAAAACGACTGACTGAAGAATATATGCCCGAGATCCCATCTACTAGACTGTCTACTGAACATTAAATTTAATAAATGGCAAAAAAAGACAAACCAACCAACCAAAAAACCCAGACAGCAGACAGGTGGCACATATTATCTCACCAGCATTCATCACCACTGATAGTACAAAAGAAAACGCGAACAAACGAAACAGCTATCCAGGAAAGTAACACGCCCTGCTGCCGAAGACAAGAACAGCAAGTTTTTGCTGAAGTTAGTAGGCATGTTGCTACAGCCTGGATTTCATTAATATGCTCTTTGCGTATAAAAATGCATTGTGAGTGTCCTGAAGCTTGATCTGATGGCGAGTGACATTTCTTTCTTTCTTTCTCGTGAACCTGTGAGACGTCAATACTGAGGCACAGGAACCACGCACTATGAAGGTGTCCGGGAAAGAACTTATTCACAAAATGTAGCCTTTCCCGAACTTGGCAGCATCAGTCTGAAAAGAGGCCTTTTACATTTAAGTATTTGCAAGTCTTCTGCTTCTCCTTCCCCCACTTCTTTCTTATTTTACATGAGTTATCGACTGCTAAAAAGGCTACGATCAAAAACAAGCTTGAGCAAGTAGGCTAAGGATTTAATCTTCACATAAAATAATGCAGACAGGTACTCAAGTTTAAGTGTTGCCTGACACTACATTTGCATTATCAGCAATGGTACAAACCATACCCAAAGAACATCTTTATAAAGAAAGGCAAAATATTAAAAAAAAAAAAAAATCCAAATTTGTTATCTATTGGGTGCAAGCTGAGAAGAGTTTCAGTTTTCAAAATCTGTTTAAGTTCCTAGCTATTTGAATGGCCATTGAATTATCAGTCAAGAACTCCACAGAGTTTCATGAGTCATAGTATTGGATCCAAAGCCAATCAACGTAAAGGTGAAATATTATTTTTTCATTGACTTTAAAGGGTTTTGGCTCAAGCCTATAGCAAAAGACATGAAATGAAGCATCGCAAAAACACTTGAAATAAGGTAAAACACTTCTTAAGATTAAAGACAAATTATTATACAATAAAGAATCTTCAGTACTTACTGCTCATCATTGTAGGATTTAATGCTATTTTCCATAGTTTCTATTCTGCAGTGAACTAAGGTTATCTGCAATAGAGATTTCTGTAAGATATTTCACCCCGTTTTTGCAAATCCTTAATCTTTTCCACCAGTTTTTGTTATAGATTTCAATCTCATCCATCCTTTTAACAGCATGCTAACTTCAGAAACTACTGAATCAAGCTTTAGCATAAACAAATCAAAATGTAACTTGAGGGGAGAAAGCAGTGGAATACGAAATATTTTCCAAATAAGAGTAATATGGAGTTAGCTTTTGTGACTGAAGGAAAGGCACTGCAAATAGTACAATGGGGTTCAAATTATATAGGTGAACAAATACCTTCTACTAAAATCCTTCCTTTTATAGGTCTCCGAATTTACTGTCCTCTCTGGACCCATCATATGTTTATCTCATTCACTATCTTGAGGCATATATTGGGGGAGGGGGGGGGGGGGGGGGGAGAAGGGCAGGCGAAAACTCTACTTCATTCAGTAACCAAGTTCTAACTGACCAGAACTATACAACATGAATTCTAACTAGTGTTAATGAAGCATCTTAAAAGTACAGTTTTCAATAGGTCAGCGATAGGCTCTGGGCAAATACTACGTCAGTTTGGGTTTTTTGGAGTGTAGGTTTTTTTGTTTGGTTGGTTTTGGTTTTTGGGGGTGGTTTTTTTTTGTTTTTTTTTTGTTTTTTAAATATTTTCCTTGTAAATAAGAAAACCTAGCCAAACTGGAAGAAATCTTTCTAAAGCTCATATCCATACCCATCTTTTATTTAACACTATAAAATTCCATCTCATTAACATATGATAGAAATACATTTATGTTACTGATACTACAGACTAGTAAGTGCCCAGCAGTGATGGGTGAGATATCAATAGAAGAAAGTATTGCTCTTCTAAATGAAAGCCATGGCAAATGCCAAAATTGCAAAATACTGAGATCTGGGATTACCAAGGATAATATAGTCATGTGCCTTGCTGTAACACACACTTCATGCAAGTTCTGCTCTGGCCACACTGTGCCCGTATCTTTTTAACTACACTTTTCAGCCTGGCACTTCAATGCATTATTTTACATGGACTTACGTATAATGGGATGCCAGCTTGACTGACAAGTAAGTACTGCCACTGCACAACAATGCAGTAAAATTAACACTTTGATTTTGCTTTCCCTATGAGGCATTCTCTACCTTCCTAGTGGTAGGCTTCCTGGAGGGGTACCTGCTAATTTAAGGTGCTGGAAGGTTTAGCTGATATATACATATACTTCTTGGTGATACTTCTCACTACCACAGCAAGGACAACTACTGATTGTGAAACTCATTCTAAACTGTGCCCTTTAAAGATAACTGGTCAAATGCTAACATCTCTTTCAAATTCCCTGGAATAGGAACTCATTTGTTCCTCTACTCTGCTACCGCCCTATAAGGTTCTGCTTGTAAAACTGGCACAGAATAGGCAATACGATTTATGCTGATTTTGGCCCAATAAAGGAATAAAAGCTAATAGAAGAACCTGAGGGGTGAAAGGTATACAAATTAAATATGGATTCTTGACATCAACTTTGACTAAAGTCTTCAGGGGATCCAGGATTTACTCTTAAGGGATTGAGGGTTGGGGGGGGGTTGTTTGTTTGTTTTGGGGTGTTGGGTAGAGTAGGGTGTTCTTTTTGTTTGTTTGTTCTGTTGTTCGTTTTTTTGGGTTAAGATTCAGTAACACAGATTGGTCAGCTGTGAAGGTCACCAGATAAGGACATGACACAGGAGTGTTTTTCTTCCTTCTGTGTTCCCTGTACAGTGCACCTAAAATAACAACATCATCATATGCTACTTAGTGGAATTGAATCAATTATATCAGATTGCTGTGTTGTGTTCAAATACATGAAGCCAAATAATGAGCATTTGGTTTATTGTTCACCCTTTTCAGGAAACTCAGTCTTGTGGGAAATTGACAATGAAAATAAAACACTATGTTATAGCCTGTGGAGAGTGCTTCTGTTCCAAAAACAACGATAAGTACCATCCTCTTTCATTCTGGAGGTATCCCCAACATAGGCTACTGCTGATTAGCAGGCAAATACAGTATGAGCCACCTGTATGCCACACAACAGATTTCTGAACAATATCACTTCTAAAGACCCAGAAGTATCAGGCCACAGATGGTGCTTTAAAAATCATCACTAGGGCAATTTATTGCGTCTCACCTCAACCTTTATTGTTGCAATTATGCAACAATATATGAAAAACAGTCACTGAATTTCACAATAGCTAAAGTTCTTTTTCACAAAATCCATGGGATCACAATAATAATAGTAAAACTAAATATTAATAATCCACATCAAAATCTCATGATCCTGCATCACCACCTCTATCTGGGGATCAGCTGAACAGTGAAAGTCAAAATGTCACACATCTTAGTCCCTATGGAGGTCTCAAAATAACAGCTTTTTAGTGACCAAGGATGCTGATGGAAATACCCAAGTTACTGAGAAAGCGCTTTAAGTTTTGGGCAGTTCCCAGATTCCTGTGACAACTGGCACCACTTCAGCCTTTCTTCTTCAGTTTTCTGTTGTTACTGTTGTTGTTTGCTTGTTTTTCTAAAGTAATTCCCTTCTTAGGGGCTTAAAGACTTGCTGCTCTTCTTTCTCTTTCTAAAATCGACCCTCTGAACAAACAAAGTCTATGTTATGCTATGACCTGGGAGGAGGTCATATTCTTTCCATGTAGTCAACCATACTTACTAGGTTGCACTGTGATTGTTTCTCAAGAACTTTGGGCAGAAGAGGTCTCACAATCTATTTATCATATGCAGTTCAAGTGCCCCAGCCAGATCGACAGAGCTTGCTTTCCTGCACAAACTCCAGTCCATTAGAGTCCTCTTTGCTAATCATTTCCATCTTTCTGTTGTTTTCCATACAAAGGATTGATTCTTTCTAAAAACAACTCTTTAAGCACATGCATATTCAAACATTCAAATCTACACACATATTTCAATCCTATAAGGGAACATTACGAAAATGAAATGGCAGAAAAATTAGCTAAAAAGACCCTCACATCCCTAAAATTCTATAGGCCTCTGAAATTCTAACAGGCAATTTTGGATCTGACAGGACAAACCATATTGTGGTTGCTCCATATTGTGGAAATTTTGCGATCATCACCTCTGTCTGCAAGACCATTGTAAGTTTGCAAAGACAGATTTTCAAAACAAGTCTCCTCTTCCAACTATTTCAGAGTAGGGAAAAGAAGAAAAAATACATTACTCAAAAAAGAAATCTTAATGTGCTACTGAGAAGTCAAATGGACTACAAAAGCACTAAATCCTAGAAAAATCTGACTCACCATCTAATTTTTTCAATTACCATCATAAAAATTATTTCCGTATTGCAGTCATTTCTCTTCCAGAGAAAGAGGTAGAACCTGCCTTCTCTCAAGCAGAACGATTAGACTGTTAAGCAAAACTACATAACTTCTAATAGTAATTGGAAAGTGTTCATATCACAAGTGCGTACACTTAGGCAGAGATAATTAACTACTCAAAGCACACAGTGGAGAGCAGCTTGCTAGGCACCAGTTGGAAGACTCTGGTGGTTACATTGGATCACAGATATGAATTAAATAATTTCATTTCTTTGTTTTAGCACCATACAATAAGAAAAGCAGATGTGCCATTTGTAGGCATAAATATAAGCTGAAAGGCAAGTGGAGTAACTCCGTTCAGCACAAGTAACACATCAGCTAAGCTATGGATTCACACCTGCGCATGACATTTTAGGAAAAACAGATCACATGGAGAGAGTTCAGAGAAGAGAGATCAGGGATCTAAAAAGAAAATTAGATATGGGGAAAGACAGACACAGGACTATTTATCTTTAAGAGACGAAATGGAAACGTACCAGTAAGAGTCTTACTGGATTATAAAGAACCACTGCAAAGAGGAAGGGATTCATTTGTTCTGCCCATCCACTGTGGACAGGACACAAAGTAGTCGTCTTAATCGCAGCAAAAAAGATTTGTGGTAAATATTAGGAAAAGTTTTGCATTAGTCAAGATAATGAAGGACTGAAATAAGTTGCTGTGAGGTAGGAAATGCCTACTGCTTGTGGTCCTTGAGAACAGGTTAGACAAACACCTGTCAGGAACACCACCAGAGTACAGGCCCAAACACAGATGACTTCTTGTGATCTAAGAGTATTTCCTGATTCTTTGCACACTCTCTTCCTTTTCAAAGTGTTTTGTAGCATGTAACTGTTACCCATTTTAGCCCATCTCCACTTTCTGGCCTAGGATAGTGCAAGTGTTCATTCACTCACTGAAAGTTTTTGCAAGCAGAACTGCCAGGTTCGAGGACTCAAAAACAATGCCCAGTATTAGCTGAAAGAAAATCTTATTGGATAAAAATCCTATAGAAAATACCTGAATTTGCAAGGAAAAAAAAGTAGGCTAAAGAATACAGTAATAACTTAGGAAGTACAAGCCACTGTAAGACTTCTTGAGGGCTGGTAAAGGCCTGAGAATATTCTTGCTAAACCAAAGCTACGCATTGCTGTGGCTGAGAAGCAATACATCAAAGTTGTCAACTTATCCAGTGTACTGTGCTTCACTTCTTTCAAAAAATTTAAAAAGCTATGTAAATTCTAGGAAGACATACACATCATCTTGCACCTGACACATACATGCACATACTAATTGTATTTAGGAACTGAAATAAAAGAAATTAAGAAAGAGAAATTTCAAAAGTGACAAAGCAAGAACACTGCAATATTTGCATGCCCTATCCTTCTCTCTGTTCATTTGTCAAATAAATCACAGCACACCAAACAGATAACCTGACTCCCTTCTCAAAGTGTTTAAGAATTTTTTCATCCTTTACACATGATTTAGCAATTCTGGTATTTATTTGTGGAAGAAGAAGGTGGTAGATAAGAGGGAGTTAATGCAAAAGGTTATTAATGGGTAGCACAGTAGCATGAATAAGCGTGGGGGCAGATGGGGCAAATACTTTAGTAATAAATAATAGAATTATTTGAAGCACACTGGCAAGAAGTCTCTGTGGGTCTTTCTCTTTATAAAAATAGCTGTTGCATCACTGCACTGATTAACCTCTTAGCTTTGTTGTATTATTTATCTTCCAGTAAGAACTGACAACCAACAAGATGCCTACAGGCTCCAGTAGGATGAATGTTACAAAATTTCATGCAACTATTCAGGACAAACATGGCAAGTTAATCAATATTATAGTTGGATTGCTACTTATGCTTATTTTATCTTAAAATCTTGCTACATTGTAAGCTTTATGTTTTAAAATATTTTAAGATATGTGTCCAGTTGAGTGAATAGTCCCTATTAGTATGAAATCTTGTGGGACTATTTGTGCAATCAACGAATTACCCAGGTTAGAAAAGACTGAAGGGTTTGACCCAAAATATTTTTTCCTCCATCCTTGAGATTAATTGTGGAATGATGTAACAATTCAACACAAACACTATTATCAGCATCTGGAACTTCGTCTACTTTTGTGAAGGATAAACAACATATTCATAAGGAGTAGTAATTTACATCTCAATCTCACTGAATTGAAAGGATGAGCGTGCCATTAGTTTCACATGCCTATGCCAAGGCATAGAATAAGTGAATAGCTTGTTCTACTGCTGGAGCAAATGTAGATGCAGCACAACAGGATGGCAAAACCATGACTGTATCTCAGCCAGCCCTCCTCACAGTCCAGCACGTCGGCACAAACCCACACTCTGCCGTGGCTTATGCCACTACACCAAAGCACGGACACATGCCTCATTCTCTGCTGCAGGAGAGATGGTGTTTATGTCTGGCATACAGGTGGAGAAAACAGCAGATACGGTAAAAGTTGCCTGCCCCCAAGACCTGGTAGCAGAGGTGACAATGCCTCTGTCGCCCTAGTAGAGACTCACTTGGTGACTATATTCAGATTGGGTCAGACTGTAAGAGGCCATTTACTTCCCTCTTGCATAAGAAGGGAAGAACAGGTAGGGCACTCACTTCCCCTTTCTTAAGGAACTTCCCTAAAGGCCTATATGTATACACATTTCAATAAACCACATTTCCTCTGCTGACTATATTTTCCCTCCATTTCCATTCCAACCTAGTCAAATGGGTTGTCAGCCACTGTTTGGCTAGCCCTGAATTGTCCTAATATGCAAGTTAGACTCCCCCCTCATTTAAATACCCTAGAGAGCAATTTTTCCTGCATTTAAATCATTGTACCACCCATTACATAGACAATGAATCCAGCCCCAAGTGTTTGCCTACACTAATGAATATATAACTAATGAAATGAAGATTAATTACGTACTAGTGCGGTGACATAAGATAGGAAGTAGAATGAGAGTACTAAATTTTACTAATGATGTATTTATGAAATATGTGAACAAACTCTGAAACTGAAGGTTAAAACATCTTTGAATCTAGACATCAAAGACAAATACGCAGCTCACTCATTGCCAGCATGCAAACACAATTACTGTATTACATCTGTAATAATTGCTGTGGTAAGTTAGTCGTCCAAGTAGGATGCAGCCCAAGCTGTAAGACATCAGGCGCTACATTCACCAGTTTACTACTAGGTAGTAGAGCTGGTGCAGCCCATTCATAAAATCCTCTACCCAATGAATAGACTTTCTGGACGGAATACCAGCCTAGGCTACATTCATTTTATATGGCTGTAATGACACTGTCCTCATTACACCAAGGTTTGATTTAAACTAGCATTGATGAAAGCCAAGCTTCAACTGCACCACAATTCTGTTTGCTGCCACTGATTACGGGAAGAAAACATTCAGCCACAGCTGCACTTTGCTAACATACAGGACTGCTGAGAAGCAACCTGACTTCCATTATAACTAAGAAGAGCATCAGGTTGGTTTTAAATTACATTTTAATGCAACAGTACTTAATCAGTTTTTCTGAAGTCCTGCATTGCCAATACTCGGTGGAACACTAATAATGCTTTATTTCTTCAGCCAAAACCTTACCACCTCTTCAGCTTTCTCACACCAACTTTGGGACAATCTGCTTAGGACTGCACTATCTGAATATGCTTTTCTACCTGGAAAATCCTCATACGTTTAATGTTCTTTCAAAGGCCCCGCAAAATATATTTCTTTTGCATCATTAATGCTATTGTCACTGAAATTCAGGCCATGAGAGCTCTATTTGTTTGCTGCTTTGCTGTCCTTGAAATGGAATTTAGGGAAGCTTTCTTGCCTCAGCTAAGGGTAATTATGCTAAAACAGGTGTGTGTTTGTATCATTGGTCATCGGTTATCACATTATCTGCACCAAAACAGAGGTCAACAGAGTGTACCCTGGAACACTGTGCTTTTTGCAGTTACTTTCTCACATATAAGCAAGAGGGAACAATGGGAACCTGAACCCAGACCTACTGTAACTGTGCTGAAAAATAGTAGAAACAATGCTGTAAAATCTGGGTGGAAGATTTATGTTACTATTATCCTCTAGATAATTCCACAGTTGGATATGAAAGCCAATATATAAAGTGATTTTCAGCTATCTCTTACAAAATTAATCTCAGAGAAATAGCCCAGCGGACAAATACTGAAGGTTAGATTTTTTTGGTTTAATAAGTAGGTAGATAAATAGCATTAGACAAGCCATGTTTAGGAAGCCTAGGTCAACAGCGCTGCTATGTGGGATGGACATAAACTCAGAAGCCTTAGGGGAGACAGGGTTTCGTGGCATCCTGAGCCACTTGGTAAGTTATAGTGGAGGGTCTTCTCCAGAATGCATCGCTTCTGAGAAACTCAAGCTACAGAGACGCTGGGAAAAAGAATCACTGCTGCTTACAGACTACATTGCTGGGTGGCACTAATGAAACTCGGTGATAATTCTGCTGGGCTCACCTACCAATCCTAGAAATCCAAGTCACATGCAAAACTTCCAATTATCTTTCCCAACATGTGCTCTTCTGGCCTGGCCTGCCACTTCTCTCATGTTAGTGACTTTGAGCCATGCAAGGGAAAGCTAGGCTTTTGCTGTGTTCAAACATGTGTCAACGTGAAAGTTGCAGAATAGATATGAAATTAATCCAAATACATATGTGGGATGATACAGCTTGATATCTAGATCCCTGTGTGAAACCTGCTGTGAAGATCCATTTATAGCTTAAGTTTCAAAACAGACAAAGGAATTGCAAGAACTCAGAAGTACTTAAGTCTTGACTGAAAAGAGCCATGGAGGCACCCGAGTCTGTGTGTAAGTGCCCATGTGAATTTAAGCAGAACAAAGCGGGGAGAGGGGTAGCTAAATGAATGTCTCCCTCAAGTTGGGGCAGTAGGCTTGCAAGAAGGAAAAAAAAAAAAGTACAAAAGGATTAGTTTATGTTTCCTGTCATGTCTGTGATGAACATGCTTCTCTCTCTCCTCAGAGGGATTTAGAACAGCAACCTATGAACTTCTGTGTCAGCAGTAAAGAACCATAAAGGTTCAGCTAGGGTCTGACCTGGTCCCATTACTACTAGAGACATTTCTGTGCAAGTGAAAAACTGCATAGATGACAGAAAGGAAACACTAGCTACCATCACTATCATATATCTTGTTGAATTCACCTCACTAATACCAGAGCAGATCATGTAAATTACCCGCCCAGGGCCTAGTAAGTTTGGTCCCTTGAGTTTTCAGTTTGGTATAATCACTGGCTTGATTAATCATGCGGCAGTTCCCTAATCCTGCCCTGCTCACTCAGAGGATAAGCACTGGATACAAATTTTTTTAAAGTGGTTTTTTTTTGTTGTTGTTGTTTTTTTGTGGTGGTTTTTTGGGGGGTTTTGGTTTTTTGTTGTTCATTTGGTTTTTTTGGAGTGGGTTTTTTTTGTTTGTTTTTTAAAGCTTCTAGAGGCCAAAGTCCATTTTTAATGCATATTATTAGTTCATTCCTAAAAACCAAACACCTGACTGATTGAAGCAGGTTACAGATGCCCTTGAACCTTTTGAATAATCACAGTATGCTCCTGACTTGGTTTATTTCCACTTTTATCAACAGCAGTGAATCAACAGCTTCTATTATTAACTGAAGATACCTAGTGCCAGCCTGGGATCTCAAAGATTGGATACTCCATACTCTCTTCATATTTACTTTATAACATTTCTAGAGAGTTAGTAGTTTTGTATCTTCTAATTCTATCCATTTTGATATTTGGTATTCCATTTAAAGTCCCAGTTTTGAGAGTCTGGTGGCTTCATGAGAAACCACACCCCTAAATTTGATTTTGTATTGTTAAATAAAAGTGAGTCTAAAGAAGAACTGAGAATATGAATCTTAACAGTTTAAAAAAAAATAGAAGCCAAGTAATTAAGAAATGAACACTTACTACTACTTAAAAAAAGAAGAGAAAAAGGGAAAAAAAAAAACCAAAACCTCACGCCCCTCTTGATTTAAGGCAGTCTTGTGATCTGGATTGGGGGGTTCAAACCCTCAACACTAAGAACTGCCCTTTCAATGAATTCACATCGTATGGATTTGGATTCATACTTAAATGTGTAATATAAATTCAAGCCTGAACATTTAAGTGAATACAGCCACACTGTGAAAAGATAAGCTATGAATGAATAGCTTAATTGGACACTTGCAAAATTAACTTGTCAAAAGTAATTACTCTATACATGATCCAACTAGAAATGTTTTATATCAACCACAATTTAAAATAGTATTTAAGCTATTCCTTGGCCTTTGAAAGATACATTCACAATGTGTTGCTTATTTACTATGCTACTACCATGCATTTGCAAATCTTTCAAGCATTCTTTGGTACAAAGAGTCAACAAATTCATTTTGTGTTCAATTCTGAAGAGGGTAGCAGATACACCCACTATATTTTGCACGCAACTTTTCTCATTCTTTCTTCTCTTTAAGTTAGAGTAAAATCATCCTGACTAAATGTATGTCTTTGCTTTCTGTGTACAACATTAAAAATGGATTTTAAAATGAAACAGCTGGAGACTGGGAGACATTTAGTGATTGGGAAAGATCAAGTAAACATGACCACAAGCAAGACTGTGTAATTCCAAGACATCAGAATTTGCACAGAAACTACCACGGAAGGTAGTTTACCCCTTTTCATTGAGGGTATAAGCTACTTTGCATTACCAAACACTATATACACATACTTACAATATAGTATGTCCAGACTTGCATATTCCAGAGTTGTAGTGCTCTTTTCCTTTGTGTTTTCCAATCACTGAGTGCCAGTAGTAATATTTGTTTTAATTTCTACCCATTTGTTTTGTGTGGTGTTTTTTCCAATTAATGCTTAATTCCACATTTCAGAACATTGTAAGAAAACAACAGATATGCTTTGGGGAAGAAGAGTCCAAGAGGAGGTTAAATCTCTCCCTCTCAGGACCTAAAAGAAATAGTAAGTTTTGCATGACTCGTATAGCAGTAATAAAATGCTCCCTGAACTATCTAGTTCCTATCTAGTACCATGAGATAGCAGATCATAATTGGAAAGAGAAAGTCTCTTGATACACAGATTTATTTCTTTCATCGATGCATAAGGCAGCTGCATATCTATTCAAAATAGCGTCTCACTGAATTTCCATCTCAGTTACACAGGAAGCAGTAATCCAAAGCGTGCTGTTGAGGCCAGGTACATCACATAGCCTTCCAATACAAAGTCACTACTGCATGCCTGGCCTAGCAGAAAGGTCCTTTTGTACATTCATTAAAAACATATGAATTGTCTAGCAACTTGTAGAGTATCACTTCTCCTCATACTGATACTACGCTGATGAAAAATGGCATCCTATGCAATCACTTACGTATTGCCTTAAGCTACACAGTAGCAGAAAAAGACAGAAGAGAGATCAAAAGTATTGTTAGAACAAAAGCCAGCAATGCATTCATATGCTGTTACCACTACTTAGAGCCACTACAGTGAGCATCAGGAGAGAGAAAAATACTACTAGTAGATAGAAAGCTGTGCTACCATACTATAAATGCTAATACTTTAGCATTAGGAAAGGAAAGAGGAAAGAGAAGAAGGGCAAAGCTAGAAAGGTTGGTCTCTAAAGTCTCTTAGGCAAAGGCATTATTGCAATTATCTAACACATGCTAACTCTTTTGGTTTTGCTTTAGCAGCAGTTTTGGTATCAATCCCAAACTCTTACTGAAGTCCCTGAGAGTTTTGTTTGAACAAGGCCTGTAGAAGCAGCCTTCTGACACAGTCAAAACATTCTGTGCTGCTGCTGGCTTGTACTGAATTCCTTGTATATGCTGCTATACTGGGCAAGGCAAGGAGGAAATACAAACTTCAAAGGTCATCCAATTTATTAAAACTTAATGAGCCATTTCCCCAATATGTGCAAAGCACACAACACCTCTTGCATTCTGGCTTCAGACTGCAATTTACTAATCAGTTACTGAAGCACCTCAGTTCCAAAGCAGTTACTGATTGATCAGTTAATAAAAGTTTCTACAGAGAGCATTTCACTTCCATAATTGGAAGTTTAAGGGGCAAATCTGAGATGATGTTAAAAAAAAAACAAAACAAAAACAAACAACCCAAACCAAAACCTGCAAAACAAAACCCCCCAAAACCCACCACTTAATTATTTTCCTTACCTTTAAAATAACAGTAAAAGAAGTATTCTACTATCAATGTATTTTATACACTGGCATACGGCTTTAATACAGCTGTTGTCCACAAGACTGCACAATTATTCGTACTTTTTCTGAGGAATAAATTGGAAAACAAATGCTCTGTGATATAATATGTACAAAACACCACTCCAAGAGTCTTTAATGGGGCCACGTTGTCCCATGAGCAACCAGGTCATAAGTTCAAAACAAAATAAAAAAGATTCTGGTCAGTCAGCAGCCTATGTGAAATAGGCTGCTGTTACTGGTGGGCAGCAGTTCACGCCAGTCAGCATGAACTGATGGTGCCACAGAAAGCCCAAGAACAGAATAAACTACACAAGATGAAACACTTGATTCAACTTTGGTAGCAGTCCTTTCCATTAGGACACTAGATACACAAGTAACAAAACAGTAAATACATTTGTGGCTGCTTCTGTGTGTTCTGCCCTGTTTTGTACCCAAAGGCACCCACTCTTCCAGGTTGTCACAATATGACTCTGTTTACAAGGTCTCAGTTAATGCCTGTGACTAACACACTAATTATCTTTACCAGGTCCATGGAGAAATCATAACCAGGATTCAAAAGCAATGAGCCTTTCTGAGTCTGCACGAACAAAACGAACAGCATCCCTCCGTCTAATCTACTAAATAGCGGTACTTACTTTCTTCTGTATTTCACTCGTCACTTTGATATGTGAGTATTTGGCATTTATACAGAAATAAGTATTATTTAAGTTGTGATATGGATGAATAATTTCAAGGGCACTGCCATTCTCTTTTCATTCTCAGGAGGAAGCAATGTTTACATTTTTTATTTCACTATAAGAAAAGTCACCAAACACATAGGTATGGCATAAATACAGTACAGAGAGGAAAAAAAACAAACACGCACCACAAATATTCTTGTCACTTATTAAAAAAAAGCAGAACATAAATCAGATTTTACTTCCAATGCCACAGGCACTGTGGGAAGATGAGGACAGCAGTGCAACTATATAAGTAATAAAAGTAAAAACAAAAAAAAAAGTTATGTCCTAGAGTAAAGACATTATATCCGGCAGGATAAGGGTTTCAACCCGTGTTCTTCAAGCCCATTTGGCTGATGCATAACATAAATGTATAGAAGTATACATTTGAAGGCAAGGAATATACAAACATTCCTTTTTTATAAGGAATAACCCCTTATAAATCAATCCTAAACAAGCAAAGCAGAAGTTTGTGTTGTTGCATAGAAAAAAGGTGAGACAGGGCTGTCTCACTTCAGGATCTGGAACCTTATTTTAAGTTTTTGAGCATTTATCTGCAGTATTCTCCTTTTCTCTTATTTAAATTTCTGCTGTGCTTTTAGTGCAGTAATTAATCACAAAGTTCCATCTGGTCAACAGTTTTAGTTCACATCCTTATTGCTTCAGACAATTAAAAACAATCCTTAGTGCTAAGAACAATAAAGGCAGCCCCTAGAAGCACTGTACTAAGGCTCTGGAGTATAATTTTCTTCTAAAATATAACCTCTTCAAATTGGCTTCAACCTACAAGTAATCTCATGTTTTAAAGAAAGCCCTCTCTGAAAAGCAGCACCTTGACAGAATTTAACACTTGAGACTATCTTTAGATTGTTTTTGATTAAAAAATTAATTTTAGACTAAATTAATGTCATTATTATAACTGGCTTACTCCAAGCATTATATTGCTTGACAACTCTTTCAAACAATTCCTTCACTTTATTCATGACAGAGAAGTCAATAATAATTGAAGGTTTTGTTGATTATTAATGCCATCTCTTAAGTCAGGGAAAACACTTTGAGGCGTATTCCTGATTTGACTGTTCAACTAACATTTTTCTTTTTTAACAAATTTAGCATAGATCTTTGTGTCTATTTTTTTCTGGGGCAGGGCTGTCAGCTGAAATCTTATAAATGAGTATATGAAACTGAAGCCGTAAACAATTTAAAAGGATACCAGAATGGACAATCTATACCTCAAGTGCAGTTTGGAAGGTATAGTTTGTCTAAAATCAAATATTTTCACAAGCATCAAGACCATGTCAGGCTACCTTCAGAAACAAAAGATTAGGAATTAGTCTTGTACTTTGCACAATAGCATTTAGTTACTTCTTTTATCTTGGGGTCATGGGACAAAGTTCTTGTTCGAGTACTGGTTATGTGAAACCATATGCTGCTGAAATCTTATATCCCTGACCTTATATATAAAGTCATAGACACCCTGCAATAAGAGTTGTGGCTCTTAATTTAGGAATTAACAGGCCTCAGACATAACACAGCACTTTGAAATTTCAGTTGAAAACTGTGAACAGAAGAAACAGAGTACACAAAAATGTAATACAAAAAGTAATAAAACACAGGAACAAATTAGTCTCACTTCTACATGCTTTTTCTCTACTCCATATACTAAAGAACGGGGAAGGATAAAGTGAAAACCAAAGGCTGGAAAGACACTTTAAAAGCTTTCTTGCTGATGTCAACACAATTAGAGAGAATATACTAGTAAATTTTAGATCAGCTGAAATATTATCAATCACTTTCTTCTGCATGCTCCATCACAGACAGTACACACGTGAGATTCATACAATAAGCTTACAGACTCTTCTCTAATCTAGACACTTTGGCCTAGTCTCTGCTGTTTCCAAATGTAGTTCCCATTACTTGAAAAGCACATTATAAAAGAAAACCACCACCACTAAAACATATTTCTTATAGACTGAACTATACTTAATATAAAACTAACGTGATTCCTGAATTACAACTCAAGCATTTAGAAAACATTTTCTATTATAACAAGTCCAAACCAAAAGGAGTGATCACCCTAGAAGTAAATTTCCAACTAAAAGAAATGAATCCCTAGGCAGCTGGAAATCATACCAAAGGTAGCATGGGCTCATAATGTGAATTTTCTAATAACTTAGTCAAGATACAACACCAATATGGCAGTGATATACCAGGAAAACCTCTTCTGCCTATAATAGCTGAACTTCACACTGGAAAAAGAAGAGTTTAATTTATTAAACAATAGGATTAGCAGTAGTACTCACCATAAGACAAAGTTAAGCGGTGGTGAACTCCCTCAAACAAACACTGCCTTTAGGGAATGGGCTGTAAGGCCCCAGCTACAGTAAGCCCAGTAACCACTTTGCTTCCAACTAACTCAGTGTCCTGAGGCACAAGAAGCATACTATCTACCAAAATGCTAGTTTTCAAGATTGCCAACACCTGATTCAAATCACAGGTGCAGTTACTTGCTCATTGCAACTCTCCTGGGCAAGACATGCCTTGTGAAAACCAGTACAGAAGAGCCATAGTGTAACCAAAGATACATGGCTGAACCAAAGATACAAGTTCTCTCCTACAACACAGCCTCTGAGGAATAGTGAATTCACCTTCTACAGTAATATCAGTATCTGTATGTTACTTTTATATTTCCATTACTGTTTATAGAAATTGCTTGTGCATACATATTTGTTGTGGCAGTTTTTTCTAGCCGAGTCTGGCCCTTATTTTCAACTCATGAGTAGTAACACTTTTATGAAATAAAATAAAATAGCACTACCTGTCTGTCAATAGAAATTGATACCATTTTGAACATAAACATACTTTGATACAAGACCTCTCAAACCATAAGGCCCTTCATATTACTCAATCTATCACTGCATACATGCGTGCACATGGTCAGCAGATCATACAAGGCAGCTCTATTAGCTCCCTAAATACTGTCCCCTGTGGTCAAGAGAAATAGCCTTTTCCTATCTGCAAGATCAGGTACATTTTTTTTCTATTTGCCATTTCCCATTATTGGTAGATAGACAAATTGAACCAATAGTCCAGGCTGAAAATCATTGCCCTTATTCGTTGAAAGTTGCAGAAAAAGAAGAAAATTTCTCTTTATACCTGTAGAGAAAAAAAGGCTTTCAAGGTACACAGGTGATCTTAGGGGCCTAAAAGTTTGAAAACATCCCTTACCATAGTTTGCTTCCAAACTTAACAATCCTCTTCATTACTCTTCCCTGCAGGGCAAAGTCTGATTATTTGATAGACAATGGATCTACTCTTCCAAAAGCCACAATGGATCTACGCTTCAAAATCTAACAGAGGTTCCTGCCTGTTCCTTATTTCACATGCTGAAATAAGACACTGCAGGCAGCTTGTGAGGTATCTAACAAACACCCCAGTCTGAATAACCCATTCCCTGCTACAGCAAAAGGAGATCTCACAGTCCACAAAAGGACGAAGCATGCGTGCTAAACATGGCTTGCAAGAAAGCAGAATTTAGAGCTCAGACCCTATAAACTGAAATTCAGAGGGATCTTCTTTCAAATAAATGGGACAAACTGCATGTTTATGGCTTAAATGAGATGCTGTTAGGTTTTTGTCCTCTACAATTTTCTCCGAGGCATTGGTTAAATTCCTACAGTAATAAGAAACTCAGAGTCAGAGCAAACTGTCCCCTGGGTCTACCCTCTCTAAGACAGAAGTCTACATAGTTAGTACTGAACTATCATTGTACAAATCTTTATGCAGTGCTGGAGATATTTTCCTATTCCAAGCCACAGCATGATCTATAAACACACTGCAAAGTAGAGGCTGCTGCCCAGGGTACATAAGGAACAAATATGTAGCCTTTCCTACCTCAAAGTAAGCTGCGGGGAAAGGCAATTATTCCCTGCTTGTCTGTGATTGATCAGCTTCCTGTATATGGATGTGTGAGCTTTCATTTATTACCTGCTTGGTCACTGGCACAGGGCTGCAAAGAAAAAGGTCTTTCTAATAGGATTTTTCCTGGGAAAGGAATTAAAATAGCATTGAGACTATTTAAATCACAAACAATGGCACTTTCCAATCCTCCTCTCTATGTAAGACAATACCCATAAAGCTAAAAATTCTAGGGGAATTGTTTGGGATGCAGAAAGTGGACTTCAGCCTCTTTGTGCTTTTAAATAATATGCGCAAAGGGCAGAATGTGCAATCAAGGCAGAGTAAGGCTTTAAGTAACATGATTTTAATATTCATAAGGTTTTAACTTCTTAGTGATTATTTATGAAATCTTCTATTACATCAGGGTAACAGGCTTAAAAGAAAGTAAAATGATCCAAAACTTAACATTTTTATACCAGTAAAAACATTTTAGAGCTATATTTAGAACCTATCCTCATAGCTGCATTTAAATGATCTGTCAATCCCTACAAAGTATCAAATAATTAAATCCAGAGTTCATGGAGGACAATTGTTAAAGGAATAAATCTGTTGCAGAAATAACAATCATATACTAAAGCTTCAGCCTGAAATGCACTCTTCATCACAATACATTGCATAGGCCCCCACTAAGTCCAAAAGACAATGGGGGTTTCCTCATATCAAAATTATCAAAAACTCTTACCTTTTCCATTGGCCTAAAGACTGCTATACAGGCTTTACATTAGGTTATCTCATACGTGAAGAGGTTCACCACAGGAAAGAAGGAAAAGTGTCGCTCCAATGTCCTTTCATTCTCCACAACATGTCCGAGATGGCCTGTGGCCAGTTCTTCTTTACTGGAAAGGAATTTTGTCTTTGTCACACTTTGATGTACAAGGGAGGGATATGCCACAAGAAAAGGAATGTGACAAACTAATTAAACTAAGCTATATTGTACAAGTAACTGTAGATCAGTATCTGCTGAAGGTATCTCTCAACTGGTTCTTCTTATAAAGAACCTCCCCTTAATTTCATTCATTTAAAATATATTAGAAAATTAGTGCTATGGAACAACCATTATAAAACATTTTCTTAGCTGGATAAATTATCTTCCACATGATTCTGAACCACTCAGCATCTCATATTTGAGCTTGGGAAGACAAGAGGGTGTAAAGGTTGCAAGATACCGTCAAGTGCTTATATGCACCACTGTCCTCTGCTGGAAGAAATCAGTCTTACTCATATGTTTGTGACTAATGAGCTTCTATTAGCAGTAGCTGACATAAAGCAAAGATGACATAAGCAACAGCTAATGTACCTTCCCGTTTAAGCTCCACAGGCCTGTGGCTTAGGACAGAAGGTTGTTAATTCTATTGTCTGTGCAATGTAGCTGCATAAACAGCGATTAGGATGTTTGCATATGCCCCGGACAGTGTTTTTTATTACCATGTATTTGTACAGCAGTAACACACCCAGGCCCTGCAGAGACTGGACCTTGCTGCTCTACATACATGGAATTAGGATCCAAGATTGCAACTGCATGATACCATATCATTTGATGTCCAAGATTTGCAAAATGCCATCTATAAAATAGCAGCAGGTTTTGTATCAGCGTGACACCAAAGGAAAACCATACACAACTCCTTTGAGGACCTGAGCCCAAGACATTTTAAACAACAGCTAAAAGAAGGACACAAATGCAGTCACTGTCTCTTGCTCCAGCATTTCTAGGACAAGCATTGATTTTCTCAGGATAGGCACAGGACCTGTAGACCCAAGTATCAAGGCCTCTTGAGACCCTCCTCAGATTGCAGTGTAGCTGCTTCCCACACTACCACTACCACATTTTTGGGTGCCTGGCGAAACACCTCTCTGAGAGGAGGTAAGCAGGAGAGCTGCATGTGAGGACTTGCACCCGCCTGGCAACAGGGCACCATTACAATGAGCCATGAAGCCAGGAAAGGCCTTTCTACAGCAAGGGTGAGGGACAAGGGCCCCATATTCACCACCAGCTGAGCAGAGCCAGTCTTCACTCAGCCCCTGGTGAAGGCGGGGAGGCGTGCACCTGCAGCTGGCTCCCCACCTCTTCCCTGAGGTGTAGAGACCCTTACGGGCCCTTATTTCACAGACCCTTCTCCTCGCCAGAGCCCCCTCCGCCACAACTCTCACCCGGCTCGCCCGCCCGCCGCTGCCGCCCTCCTGAGGTGGCGCGCGGGGGCACACCCCGACCCTCCCCCGAAGTGCCGGGCCGTGCGGGGAGGGCGGAGCCAAGGCGAGGGGCTTGGCGGGAGTTGTAGTCCGTCTCCCGCTCCGAACCCGCCGCTCCGCGCAGCCATCCCGCGCGCCGGACTACATTTCCCAGGGGGCGCTGCGGGAGCCCGCTCAGCAGCGAGCAAGGCAAAATGGCGGCGGCGGCGCGGGGGTACAGTGGGGTCTGGCGCCGGGCGTGGCAGCGGGCTGTCGCCTGTAACGCGAGAGGCGGGGCGGTGCTGGCGGGGAAGAGCGGGTACGGTGCCGGGCCGGCTTGGGGAGAGGGGCCGGTGGAGGTGGTTCTCCGCTGGGGCATCGCGCCCTCGGGGCGTAGCCGCAGGGTGGGGGCTAGGCCCGGTTTCGGTTCACCGGGCTTGTGCGCGAGACCAACGGCCGCGGGAGCTGGGCGGTGCCGGCGTGTCGGGTCCTGGAGGTGCAATTACGGTGTCACAAGCAGCTCGCAAGGTGGTAGTGGCAGGGCCTGCTTTAAATACCATCTTCTGAGCGGTGTAAGGCATCTACAGCTTGCTGATGGCTGGCAGCACCTTCTCAGCCCGCATTTATCTCGCACACCCCCAAAACTGCATTTGTCTTCGCAGTAGAGCTGTTGTCCTTTTGATACGTTTGGCTATGGTAAGATTTCCACACAATGCAAGCAAATTGGAAAGCGTTAGTATTCCCACGTTCGGAGTATAGACAGCAAGGGCTGCACCAATTTTGCTACGTATTTTTTGAAGCGTTATTCTGGTCCAAAGGAAGCTTTCTCCTCCAGTGGAGAAACGTGAAACTTTGACAGTGTGCCTGGAACGGAGCATTTTATTCTGCGTGCTGCGACTGAAAGTTAGGGCATGTACAAGCTTTCATATTCTTTGGTGAGATTCAGGTTTCTCTCTGCATAACTGATCACCTAAGTGAAGTTATGCAGACACCAGCAGAAGTATGCTGCTGATTCTTTAGAGACACAAGTAAACATAAACCATGAACAAACGTGGCAAGAAACTCCAGGTTTCCCATCAGTGTTGTTAGTAGGACTCGAGGACTGACTGATGCACATATCTTTTTATCTGAGTGTAAGCCAACACACTAATTAAGTGAAGCCTGATGTAATTTTTAATGCCATGATTTGGCAGGGATGCATTTCATAAGAATGTGGGAAACAATGAAATAAATTGGCCTCCAAAGTTAAAAAACAAGTTTTTTTTTCTAAACCTTGAGGTATTTTTATGAATGGTTGAAAATACCAAAGAAAATATTATGTTTCAGTAAAAGAAAATGTGTTAGCTCCTTTAAACATCTGAACCTTAATCCTTTATGAGAATAATCTTCCTAAAGCAGTGATATAAGTGGCACCTGCATCACTATTTTGGTGTTTGTAGGGATGTCCTCAGCTGTTGGAGGGCAGACAGAGAACTAAAATCTTGGCAATGTATTATGTTCACCTTTGGAAGGAACACTGTACTTGATATATTTGTTTGATGTTTTTCCATAGCTCGCTTATCTCCTATAGCTATCTGGGTACTTACACTGCTGAAGTATTCTGCCATAGAAATGTGATTTCATCACTGAAATATTATTTGTGCCACTTCATTTGTACAAGGCCAGATAATTACTTACAGAAACTGTCAAGCAATTCATACTGTAAAGGTGACCTTTTTCTCTTGTCCATATAAAGGTTATGAATGTGAGAATTGCAATTACTTTTTAGATGATATGGAGAAGCTTTATTCTGTGGAGTGTGTTCAGAGAGCAGTAGCTCTCTAGTTGAAATTATGATTTCTCTATTACCGGATTACTAATGTTTATGCTAATATGCTACTAACTGCTCAGGAGAGCCACCTTTCCCAGCATGCAAGTGGCTAGCTGAAAAAGAATATATAATTTATTATGCCACATGTGTGTTGGAGTTTTATCAAACTACCTAAGAAGTAATTGATATTTATGATGATTTTGTGATTTTCACGAGGTACCAAATTAGGGTTCATCCAGCATGCAAGTTTGCCTCATTAATTTCTCTAAGATTTATCATGTAGGGAAAAGTTAAAAGTTTCATTTACATTTATTTTTTACGGCATTGTTTTCTGTATATAATGAAGACTTTGCCATACAGTCCCCTCCGTATATATTGTCAATTAGTTTCAGTTCTCCAGTATTGCAGCACAACTTTTGCCATTACACTGTAGATGTATTTGCAACATCATTTACAGTTTTTTTACAATTACAATTTAATTTTTGTTAAAAGAATAAATGAAAAGTTCTTAATTCTTGTATTATTAGATGTTTATGGGGTTTATATTTAAATTGTATTTCCCTTCTCCTCTTTCCTTTTTAGGCTTGCTCCATGGGTACCAGTTGTGGGTCTGGAAATTCATGCACAGATCAGTTCCAACTCAAAACTTTTCTCTGGTTCCCAAGTCCAGTTTGCAGCACCTCCTAACTCTTTGGTATCTTTCTTTGATGCTTCTTTACCAGGAACTTTACCAGTAAGTTATGCTTCAACTTAATTTATATCAGGATTAATGTCAGACAACTTTGAGTATGTTTCTAATATTCTGTTCTTCCCAAGATTTGGCTATAGAACTACTTTTACATATTTTTCTATTTTCTGGTTGTTTGGTAACATGAGATGCCTGGTACTGTTTCTTTTCAGTTTACTCACTCCGTAGTTATCACTACAGATACTTGATATTCTCTGCAAAGGAAAAAAATAAGAATTGTCTCTTCAATGTATTGAATGAATCACGGTATTTCTCTGATGCCAGAGTGGGTGTATTTGGTTAGTATGCCACACAGGAAATTCCTTAAATATGAGAGATACTTAAAATCCTGAGAGAGAAGAACATCTTAGATTTCCGAGTGGCCATTTGATGTTACTTTGCCATATGTTTGTTTACATAGCTGTCATTTGCCGTTTGGAATGACTCACTATGGAGGTACTTTTCTTCCTAGTAGAAAGTCTCTGATTTACGAAAGTGTCAACTATTCCTATTTCCAGGGCAAAACAATTATTTTTAAAAAAAAAAAAAAAGGAATCTCACTTAGCAATGAGATTTATTAGTGACAACGTAATAAATTTTTGAAGTCACAGCTTAATTATAACTTTGTGATGGCTATGACAGTACTGCTGTCTGTCAGAGTAGAATTCTCTGGGAATCTAACAAGTTCAATATAAAAATAATAGTTTAAAAAGTATAACATAAGCTCTTACTATACAGTGAAAATAAATATTGAATAGAGTTAGCATTGCCTCATGCAACAAGCATGCAGAGACTGTAATGGGGTCAAATTATTTAGTGCAAAAGTGTTTCACTGAGTATATTTATTAGAGTGGAGGTTTGAATTCCAGTTGCAGATATATTTTTTTAATCTATTGGAAGCTTTTCATCACCATAATACCTTAAATAATAGCCTTAAATAATATTCTGAAATTGAGAATTAACTTACAGCTGGATTTCTAGGGTCTTGATATATGCTGTGTGCTCCTTAAAATGAGAAATGAGTTGATATATTCATTCTGTATTTTCAAAGGTATTGAAACCTAAGGAAGTGACTTTTAGATGCTGATAAAATTTGGTCTTCACTCTGGTCTCCGTGGCAATTCAGGGCTGAGTTTCAGATCTAACTATATGGAAATTTTGAACACTTTCCAGAGAGAATGGGAATCTTATGCAATCGTTTGGTTTTAGAAGAATCTGGTTAGACTTAAACACGCAAAATTAGTTCCTTTCATTTGGCGGCAGGGCTAGGTTAGGGAGTTAATAGTCACAAAATTTAAAAAGGTTCAAGATTTTTATTTTATACCTTCTACTTAACGTTCTGTTAATGCACACAAATCCTGGTAAATTGTCTAATGCTTATCTTCAGTCAGGTAGAAAAACTGTTCTTGAATGAACAAAAACGAGTATTTATGAAGAGTATCATTTTATGTATGTTACTATTTATCTGGGGCTTTTTTTTGGCTTTTTCCTCTGTTAAAGTGCTTTACAAATAAAGCTTGGTATGACCTTTGTGAGAAGACCCCAGTACATATGGGCTTTGGCGGAGAATATAACTGCACCTGAGAGGCAAAAAATGGGATGGTTAGGTTAATTTAAAAGTAGTGATGCTATGTTAGCTTCTACCAGCTGCTTTTATCGATACAAAGAGAAGAGAGATTTTTCTCACTGTAGTACTGGTGAAAATAGAGTTGAAAGTGAATGTTACAAAATACATGTTCTTGCATGTTAGAATGTGATACAAAATCCAGTCAGTAGTCATAGCTTTATTTTCCCGTTGTATTTGCTGCACAGGAATTAATGTTAGAGACCGATTGTTCTGGAATCAAACAGTTGGGCTTATTTTCTTGAAATAATTATATGTGTGTGTATATGGCAATAGTATCTGAAGTAGAATTGGATTTTGGTGAATTTTGAAAGAGGGAAGGTAGTTTTTGAAAATTTCCAAGTATTTGTGGGGGGAAAAGAAAACACAACAAAGCAACATTTTAACAAATATTAAGATTATTGCCTGATAAGTCTGTTTAGAAGGTAAATATTTGGCCTTTCCTTTTGACTCTGTTTTGTTGAGAAACGAAAAAAATAGGAGCAAAGTTTTCATATAGTAGTTGTGCTGTCTGTAGCTGAGAATAACTGCTGTTATAAACTGAGAACTATAGGGGCAGTTTTCAATGTCACAGGGGTTTAAATTTACTGTGGGACCATGAGATGGTTGTGATAGACAACCATGCTAGTATTTGCTGCTTCATGAGACCAGAAAGAATGGTGCTAAAGGGAGCTTTTCTGGTTGCTATACATTTCTGGCTCACTAATGAGTGTGGGCATGAGCCTTTGCTGCGCTCTGTACAGGAGAGGGGAAACTAGAAGAATGTGCTTAGCCCTCCTCCATATTTTCTCTTTATATTTTCTTCCTATACTGTAATACAGCTTATTTTATGCTTTTTTGCAAGTAGACCTTAGGAGGACCATCACAGTGTTAGTGTCATGGCCATTTCATTATGCTGCTCTCATAATGTGCCTCTGAGAGACAGCTACAGGCAAGAACAGCTATGCAGGTGCACTCCTGTTTGGCATGAGACAGAAAAAGTGATGTGGCAAAGCTTTGATTAAAAAAGTAGATTTAAAAGTAGTGAGGCTGGACAGCGCATCCCATGCTACTCTGCACACTTTTTGTGCCCTGCGGTGATGAAGCCCCTCACCACTAGACCAGATAGCATCTTACTCAAATTACTGTAAGGATCTCCTTTCTTTGGGACTACATGACTACATACATTACATTTCATGTAATGAAATGTGCAAAGGCCTGTTTTTTTTATCTGGTGAATGGACTTGGCAATGATGTTAGCTTGGTGTCTTTAAAGCACCTGTTATAAAGGAAGTTTTATGCTACACGTGGTAGCATATAGTGCGTCATTCCTCCAGATTGATGTAAAATTCTTCTGAGGATCATAAAGGTGGTTGCACTCCCAGTCTGATTTGTCTTCTTTGAAAATTCTGAGAATCTTTATAAAGGTTTATAAAGATAAGACTGGGCTCACAGACGGAGAATGATTGAGGTGGCTGACTAAAGGTTAATTATAGCTCAGCCACAGGAATAAGATGGTAGATCTAGTAGCTAAAGGCTGAAACCTTTTTGTCTGTGCTTACAGTCTTTGTTGCTAATCACATGAAAAGATGCACATTTTATGTTTGTCTCCTGCATGACTAAAGTGAAAGCCTGATCCTATTTCTTTGTCTGCAAGAGTACTAATAATCTAGTATTAACATAACCAAGGCTTAAATTAATAAGATTTGAATGAATGTTAGCCCTACAGTCTTAAGTATTTCGAAATTTTTGATACCTTCTCATGCATTTGAATTTCATTCTCTTCACAGTGTGAACAGCATCTGTTTTATCTTTTCTTAAGATAGAGTTTTTGGAAACACTTAGTAATGATCAAGCTCTCTTTCTAATGAAGAAAAGATAAATACCTTCTTACCTCAAGAAACAGAGTAAGATCTGTGTTGAACATTGCTGTAGAATATCATGTGAGATGCATGATTTTACCTGAATATACAATTTTTTCCTGCTCCACTGGACATCCTTCAGGGCTTGACAACTCACTCATTGCTGCTATCCTGTACTGAGATTTTCATACCTTCTTGTTTTAAACTCTTTTAGTTTTCCCTCTGTAAATAGTGTTAGAAGGAAGCATTTGGGTCCTACTGTATCTTCTCTCACCTGTATAATGACAGTCGGGCAACCAGATATGCCTTTTCATGGAAGCAAGCAGGGCTAGAACAGCTATTAGCCCTTTTTCCTTCTGGTATTGCACCATTGGCAACTTAAACTCCAAACTCTGACTTCTCCAAAGCTGAGGAATGTCACTGCAACACTGTGCAGTACCAGAGAGCGCATGTATCGTGCTGTTTTGCCTTCCCCACCCTACAGTGCTGCGCTGTTGAGATGGCTGCCCAGGGACGTGACAGGGTTAATACCCAGTTTGGGGCTGTAGAGAGTGCTTTAGTTCCCCTTCCTATATTGGCACTGCATCCATTCTTGGCAGTGGCAGATACCCAGTGTTTTTCCAGATGTCTTGGGTGATAGATTATCGAACTTTATATACAGAATTTACCTGATGCATTTGCTTTCAAAGGCACCGAGAGGTTTGTGTGAGATTCTGGTGGATCTGTCTGTCAGCTATACATACTGGAACAGAAACGGCATTTGAGACCAGAATTTATACTTTACAGCTTTAAACTAGATTTTTTGATATCCTGTGCCTGTTAAATCTGGTAATTGCAACAGCTGCTTTACCAACTTGTGATTTCAGTTTTGTTTTGACATTCCTGTTGGCATGCATATGAATTTACTCCTTTCTTGTACTACTTCGCTTTAAAAAAAATGCTGCTTCTTAGCTTGACTTTTGATAATTACATTTTTAATTGCATGTACCTTTCTTGGGGTACATGGACAATCTTCTGATCTTTGTATACATGTTGGTTTAGCTTCCATTATATAAATTTTCTTCTTTTCTTTGAAAACCATGTGATGCCTAGGTTGTATCCATGAGCTCTCCTCTAAAAATAAATTAGTGGCAGTACCTGAAGGAAAAAGTGAGTTCATGTTTGTTTTAAACCATTTGCTTATGTCGCGGTTCACTTTAACTGCTTGTTACTTCTTTCAATAAAACTGTAATAATTGTACTTAGGGGAATTAGGAGATATTTTTTTAGAAATTGATGGTACCTTTCTCTTGCAGTCCTTTCTTTCCTGATAATATTTGGGTTTGTGACATGCATTGTATCATCAGTGGTTAACAGTCTTTTGTTGCTCACACAGTCCCAGTTTGCTGGACTTGCAGTCCCAGTAAGCCTCTAAAAAGAAAATCCCACATAATTTAGAAAAAAACTAGGGGAGTGAAATAGGCTTTCAAACCATTGCTCCCTGAGAATGCCTTTGCAGTTCATAGACCCTTAAATTTCTGAGTGCATGATGGATTAAAGCCTGCCTGCGTAATTTCAAGCTGTTAATCAGTTCAATGCTGTTGTACTGGTCACAAGAGGTCTTTGAAAGATGAGGGAGGCCTGCTTCAGGTGACTTTCAGGGCTGGGTTGTGGTGGGGGTTGTTCCTCATTCTATTTCTTTCTCTTTTGTAGGGTCATTCACAGACCCAGGGTTACCTGTGGAACTAATCTCCTTCACTGGGATCTGAGAAGTGTTATGCTTCCTCAGTTACTGCAGTTGCTTAGCTCAACTTTATTTCATACTTAACTATAAATGCCGTTTTTCTGGAGTCGCCGCTGCTTTTGTGCTTTGAAGTATTTGGTAACATTTGTTGCTCTTCTCTCAAGCTTTGAAGGAGTCCCCTGTAAGGTTTTCTCTTGATTTTTGCTATGTCTTCTTTGTGAGAAGTTCTGACACTCATTCTGGATGTTTTAATCTTTTTGTCAAGGCTAACAATTCCTGTAGGGCTCTGTCTCCTTAGCACCTCAGTAACTGTGCTACCTATTGAGCTCTCTCTTTTTGTTGTTGGTTTTCCTGTTCATCCTTAACAGGTCCCTCTGGCTCATGTAAACTTGCCAGTTAGAACAGCATTGAGTTGATAAAACATCTTGCTATCACCTATTTCAGTAGATCCTTCAATGCATCAGTGATATTATCTGTGTATTTTCTCTTATCTCCTTTTGTGTTGGTTTTTCTTATTGCTTTACCTTTTGCTTTATACAGAGATTTTTCTACTTCTTAGTGGGGAGCAGGAGTTTGCAGTATCTTGTTCCCTTTCTTTCACACAGTTCTGTTAGTGCAGAAAGTATCCTTGATACTTTTGGACAGCACAACCATTACATGATAACTAGACAGATTGATGTCCCCTCTTTCTGGATTCAGTCTGAAATTGCTGCTGAAACGCACATTAGCTTTTTGCAGTAGTTTTTCTCAGTGGGCTGGGAATTTCTTTATTTTAAGTTCGAACCATGAGTGGATTTTTTGGGACAAATTTCTATTGCTTCTGTTATCAGTCACTGTATATGCTCTGGCATCCTTAAGTGTTTGATTTAATTTTCTCTCAGTATGTAGACAAACAGTCTGGTTCCAGGTGACTCCCTTTGAGGAAATCCAATGTAGGATATTGTATATATGTGTATGAAAGCAGTGCTCTGTTAAGCGAAAGTTTCTGTAACAACCATGGTTCTACCAATTTCTTAGCATTTTAACTTTGCAAACTGACATCTTGTTTCTTTGTTCTTCTTAAGAATTTTTCGTCGAAGAGTATTTAGGAAACATTGTCCGACAGTAATGACAGATAATTGTAGACTGGATCTTTGTTCTGTTCATGGTTAGCTGTCTCGTGTGTAATGTTGCGTAACTGTCAGGTTTATGTATTTTGTTTGAAACTTATCTTGGTGCAATTAGGCTATAATTGGTTCCTGGGGTAAAATTAATTTCTTTCTTTCTATAATGTCTCTGATTATCAGCCAGCTTGCCACCTTAAATATATTATGACTATGTATTTGATTTTGAGAAGATTATGTAAGCTTCTGCAACTGGTGTTTATTAGTTACATGTGCAGATTTTGCTACTGCAACTATTGTTTTCTGTACAGAAACACTAGTTTTGCAATTTCACTGCTAAGTTCAGCCAAATTTGCCTCAAGAAATTTTAGGTTTGTAGAGGTTTTTGCGAATATATTAGCAAGCACATGAAGAGGAAATTAGCAATTGAGTCTCTTCTCCCCACTGATCTCACCTTTATTCAGGCTGCTGCTATTCAGATATTTGTGACACTTTATACTCAGTTTGGGATGTTTGATGAAATGGGGAGAAGACGGGGGAATCATTGAGGAGAGAGTGTTGAGGTCACTGCTTAGGTAAAACAAACTAGGGCAATTATTTTTAGGAAATTAGTCTTCGTTGGTTCTGCTGTTCCAGAACAACTTCGTTAAAAACAAAGAATTTTAGTTTGCTTTTTTAATAGCTTTTTGCAAGACTTGTTGCATTATGTCGCCTATTGTTTTCCTGAATTAGTATATTCTTGTCTCTATGTGTGGTAGACCACTTCTGGTTTACTCTCAATTTGTATGTTGTGCTCTTTTAAGAGATCTGGGTCAGTCTGGAGGGAAAGATAGCTACCTCTTTGGGGAGAAAATAAGCGTGTTTCAGGAGGCGGCAAATGGAGGAAAAATGAATAAGGGAGTCAGAGCAAAGGGCTGGGAGTTTTTAGTGTGTGTTTAGTGTGGGCTCTCAGACACACAAGGATTGCAAGAAGGAGCAGAGGGCAGATAGCCAAGACTTAGAAATGATAGAAAATGGCAGTCAATGTGTATCAAAGGTCAGAATTTGTTACAACTCAGAAAAACACAGAGCTGTCCCTCACCAAGCCTACAAGCGAAGCACCATCTGCAAGGATAAACAGGGCAGGTGTTGGTTTATAAACTCTATTCTGTCTAAGTGCTCTGAATTTTCTCTATTTAACAGGCAACCTAGGTTATATTGAAGAAGGCAGATGTTACTCATGTTTAAAAGCCTTTTTTAGCCTTTTTTGTGGAGCTCAGTGTAGGAAGAAAGGTCTGAGAAGGTCCACCTCAAAGCTCTGGTTGACTTTGGATTTGATCACATTCTGTAACTTAGGTTTTAGCCATTGCTCAGTTCCCTACCTCCAGAAGCAGTGAAGTGTTTTCACTGGATCTTCCTGTATTTAACTTGTTCTGGATCAGATAGCATTAGCGATGGTTTAAATTTCCATTGGCACAAGAGAGGGAGCATCCTTATGACAGGTCAAAAAACCCCATGTGGCAGACACAAAAGACTGTACTGTCAACAGGGCGGGCATGGTTTTTAGGGAGATACTGGACTTCTTGATGGGAACACCATAGAAACACAGTGTTTGATTATGGATATCATAAACCGTTTATCGCCATTGCGTTGTTCTGTCTTCCTGTGGGTTCTCCTGCTTGGAATTGGTTCTGCATGGTAGAAGTTTATTTGATTTTAGCCACTGATGATGGGATCTGAGACACGAAGATTGCTGTTTTGGGCCAATGCCACTGGATTGGCCGGTTCCCTACCACTTGAGAAAATAGGTTTATTCCATTGAGACCATTGAACGCTTTGCCCACGCAGTGGTCTGAATGATTTTTTTCCTTCTGTGTTTTTTTTTTTTAGCAACCCATGTCTCAAAGGGCTGAGAAACGTAGAAGTCGGTCAGTATTTAAATAGCTTTGTGTCTCGTGATATCTCTCCGTTTTTCTTACTCCCGGGGTCAACATTTCTCCATACTGCTGCTGAATTTTTCTGGTCATCACTGACACTGGACGATGCTTCCTTCAATTCTAAGCCTTGTGATGGGAGCCCTCAGACTAGCTCTTCAGGTTCGAGGGAGTGGGCCCTCTTATTCTTTGACTACACATAAAGTAACATGTTTGGGAGCTGGGTACTTCTTAAAATGTCGGAGTTGCCTGGTTTTAAGATATGACTTGAATGAGTGCGTGCTGCATCACCAGAAGCCAACTTTGTCACCAAGCAAGGTTAGGAATAATAGTAAGTTTTGTATAGCAGCATATGTCTTTGGTGTCAGACTGGAGAAAGATAAAGTTACAGAAGATATTAAGGTATATTTAATGCCCCTCCCCCCAATCTTCCTTTGCTGCTTCAGCTTCTCAGTTGCCATTTTGTTCTCTTTTCTTAAGCTGGAATCTCCTTCTATTAATCTAAGATCTTGATTTAAAATGTCTGGTGCTTCTTCCCCTACTCTCTTGCCCCTTTCCTTAGGGATAAGAACATAATGCTCATATTAGGGCAGGAAATATGCTGTGAAGTAGATGCTGGACTGAAATGCAGAAGACCCTAAACTGAAGCTGGCCTTCTTTTTAAATTTCCCCCGCAGTTAGAGACCTCAGTTTTTGGAACATGTGGGCTCTTTGCAGACCAAACAAATGACAAGACTTAGGTTGGCTTGGTTTTTAAATTTTTACTGTATGCTTAGAGGGATGAGGTCTGATTGTAGACCTATTGAAATAAATGGATCATTTGGGAAATGGTTAGCTCTTCGTTTATTTTAATGTACATTCTGTACATGCACAGCTACAAGATAGTTACGCCCTTCTGTGTGTGTGGGAGGATGCCAAGGAAGAACGCTGCGTTGAAGTACTCATCTGCAGTGTCAGACTGAACAATCGCAATTACATTTGGACTAAGTAGATATAAGAGTAGTTTATTTTGAAGTTTAACTTATGATTGCACTTCCAAGAACCATATATTGGAGCAAGTTGGTACTTCTATCACAGCAAGAATAGTAAGACTGAATATATCCATTAGTGGAAGCAAATAAAAATCAGAGTGATACGAAATGGGAGTACTGGGAAATATGATTAGATATAACTGTTGAGGTTTCTAAAGATTACTGCCTGGTCTACAGAGAGCTGGCTAAGTACATTGCACTACTTCCTTCTTCCAGCTGTTATTTTGAATGAAAAGGAGCTAAAATTAAATGTTTCTTAGATAAACAGTCCTGTAGTTAATCTCATTAATGCTGATTTCTTCATGATTTTAAGTAGGAATGAAGGTCTTAAGATAGCCAATTAATATGAAATCTACTTTATTAAAATGTATGACCTAGAATAAAAAACTTTTAAAATTTCCGAGGAATTATTTTGTTTTTACTGTGTTTAGTACAAAGAATACTTTGTTCCATAACTTAGGCTTCCTGGGTGCCACTGTCATAGCAAAGATTACTTTTTTTTTTAAAAGTAGCAAAAATAAACTTCTTCCAGGAGAGAGATCTAGATGTTTCTTCCCCCCCCCCCCATTTATCTTATATAATACTCATTAGCAAAACAAGAAGCTGCATACCTACTCTCTTTAAAATGTAGAAATGATAATTTACTAAATTAGAAACATATATCTTCACCTAAAAGGGGGCCAACTTTCTTTAATGTATTAATAGAAGGAGTAAACCTGCTGTTAAAGAAAAAACTGTTAAAAAATTGCTTTTGGTGGGAATTTATGCCGTTGAAGGTATTGTGTATAGTTTTGTATAGTTATTGAATAGTCTTGTATTTAAAACCAAGGTCTTGACTAAACTGACCTTGCAAATAAAGACGATACATTTGTAAAAGGAATCTTTCCACTTGTGAGCTAGATGTAAAGAATAGACAAGTATCAGAAAAAGACAGAACTTGGTTGGATTGTTCTTTCATTCCTTTAGCACTTCGTTACCATGGTGCTCTAGCAGGATAGTGGAGCGACAAGGGAAATAGTGCTGGTGTTGTGATGCCATTGTTAAGGTTTTTCATGACTTTCCAATACAAACAATTTACATTTCCTTTTGTGATAGGTCTCTAGGAATTTCTTTAAATAAATACCTAGGAGAGACGCTTCAATTTTAGAAAATCAGAAATATTTAAGACGGCTTTTTAGGCTCTTGTGTTTTGTCCGAAGCTATTGCAGGAACTACATAGCTTTCTTTCAAGGCCAGTACTTTGCTAACATACCAGACTGGCAGCTTGTCTGTTCAAGCCAGTAATTTAAATCTTTGGTGCTAGTCAAAGCTGTCAACTTAATAACAGCTTACTGCATAAACAAGCTTGGGGGACTTATTCTAGGTCATTAGTATGGGAAGTTTCACATACTGAATTGATGTTTATCACTGCAGATTATTTGAAAAACTAGGCTTGTTTGAAGGAAAAGTAGTAGTTTGCTTAAACAGCTCTGCTTTATGTGCACAGCCTTGATCACTGGAATGGGTAGTAGTAGTCACTTCAGAAATGGAGCAATATTAAACAGATAAGTTTGGATTTTTGAGGAAGTAGAGGGTCATCTGGTGTTTTTTTTTTTTTTTAAAAAAAGTCAAACAGGGCTGAGGAAGCAAATTGGCATGTTAGACATCTCAGTAGGCCATAGTGGGAAAGATCTGCTTTGCAATGCCTTCTATGACCACGGAGGTCGATAAAGAAGTAGCACAGGAAGTGGCACTAGTGCATGAGTAATGGTGCATATACAATGATTTGGCTAGTATGACCCAGTACACTGGGGACACATACACAGTCATCTAAAGGCTTAGTAATATACATAGAAAATAATCAGTACTTCACATTTTTATGCCATTTTTTCCCCAGAGCCACCAAAATGGTTCATCAGCAGTAGTGCAAAAGCTTCTCACTGGTGTAAGTAGCATGTCTGGGGGAATTATTTCCTTCACCTCAAAACAATGTTATCCCTTAGGGCGATGAGTAAGATACACTCTACCTTGTTTGAAGCAAAAATTGAAGAGCAAGTGGTCAAAGGCAGTAGTTGTAGTGTAATCATTAGCTAAACTCCACCTGCGTTTGAAGAATGCGCTATGAGGCTCTGACTGACTGTGACTCGGGAGTTGGGTTTTGTCTTACTCTACGATTACAATCAGTCACAACTCCTGCACCATCAGGAAACACAGCAAGACACCGGTTCACTACTTTGGTGCAGTGGTGTTTTAAGTCTACCCAGTCCTTATGGAGCCTTAATGTTTCTGGTGACCAGCTGTTAAAGGGCTGACTGGCATGGTTCTCCCTAATTTGTAAAGCTGGACAGGATCATGCCATAAGGCTTTAGTAGAAAGAAATTTTGCCTGTGTATTTAGAAATATTATATTTTAAACATTGAACAATTTGACTAACACAAGCTTCCTTAAACAGTAAAAAAAAAAAAAGTACCTGTATTGTCTGGAAGCATTTAATTGTTGAAAACAGGAGCATCTACTATATAATGAACTGCAGCTATGATACTAAAATAAATTAGTATTTTGCAGTTACCAATTTTACTTTAGATTACGGTCAGGACCAATTGCGTTAGTTTTGCTGCAGATCAGTATTTCAAAGGGAAATTGTTGTCCCTTTTTTCTGATTTAAAATTTGCTTTATGTATCTTTTAAATTTTTTCATAAATAAAATATGCCCAAACAGATGTTGTGTTCTAATTAGCCATATATAGCTACACTAAAGATCTGAAAGTTCCCTCGTTAAATGTCTTAAATATTTAATTTCCTGTCTGTATAAGCAATTTTAAGTTTCTGTTACATGAAGAGTTTCTCATATTTTCTCTTATTATTTTGATTTTTGAAATATTAGACGAGTAAAGCCAAGAGATTCTTTTTCCAACTGAAGACATGGGATGATGGGAAATGTACAGCTGCTTAATCTGTTTTCAGAAATCAGGCTGGGGAATATAAAAAGTACATACTGTCAGAAACATAGAAGAAAACATTATTTAAGCCTTTTATGTTCTGGTCAAGGCAGATGAAGTCATGTAGATTCTTTTACATAATGTGCCCCTTTAATGGTCCTGCTGGAAATTGACTTCTTGGCAGCTGTACAGTGCAGAATAAGATGGATAAAGTTCTGTTCCTGTTTCAAAATACTGTAAGTGTGAGCATCTCAGAGTTGTACTAAGACAAATTCAGTCTTTTTTTCTTTTCAATTTTATCCGTTTGATGTTAGTTAAACCAACTGTTAAATTAATAAGAGCACATTTGAAAAAAACCATAACTTTGAAACATTGCTTGTTAGTCCTTTTCGGAGTGGAATTTTCTTTCTCCTGTGGATCCTGACCCTGCTGAGGAGATAGAAGGGTGTAGCACTGAGTGGTGGGTCCATGGTGAGAAACCACATTTAACTCCGTTATTTCTTCATGCAGGCCTTGCTGGGTCTTCAGATAACGTGGCATTCTGCAAGAACCTTAATCCCATGGGTTATCTGGGTGCTGGAAATGATGTATATTTGTAGCCATGGGATCAGTTGATGTCTCTTTGGTTCTGTTTTAGCAAAGCATGTAAGCATGCTTAATGTCATCTTGGTTAAGAAAAGCATTGAAATCTATGTGTAGATACTCATGAATTCACTGTGGTTCTGTGGTTACAGATGTTCTGAAGTGTTCTACTGAAATGGCACTGCAGTCCCTAATGCAAATCTTCTGTGTTTCCAGTTCTCAGTATGAGTTGACAGCTGGTTACAAGTCAATTATCATTTGCTATGATTTGTCTTTTGAATCTTCAAGGGTGCAAGAGTACTGGGATGTTTGCGAAGGTAGCAAGCCAGAACAGAGCACACCTCCTTATGTGGCATAACAAAACGACTGAATGAATGGCTTGTTTTTTCATCTTAAAGCTTTGCAGATTTGTAGCTACCGTGACTTTAATGATGAATAAGAACTACCCACACAAGGCAAGAGATATAATGGTGGCTGAAGGCAAGCAAAATTGAATATATGCTCCAAATAAGGCGATGTGTGGGAGACACATTTGTTACCTGCTGAGTATCTTGAGCAAAACCATGTGTCATGTTCCCTTAGGTTCTCAACAGGAGATGTGTAGAAGCAGCAGTGATGACAGGCCTGGCACTCAACTGCAGCATAAACAAGAAGTCCTTGTTTGACAGAAAACACTATTTCTATGCAGATCTGCCTGTAAGTATGCAGTATAGCTGGTCCCTTTATGGCTGTAGGAAAGGACAAGTCTGGAGTACGGGTGGCAACAGAGGATGGTGAAGAGATGCTTTTTCTGTTTTCAGTCAGTGTTCTGCTCACCCCAATAGGATGCTGTGCTGTGCCCTGATGAATAGGCAGCCGGACTCTGGTGCTCACTGATTGAATGATTGCTCTGATTGCTGACTCCTTGCTTAGCTGCACGATTCCAGTAGCTTAATGTAATTGAATTGGGAGCTTTGCCCCTCAAGTTCTCCATTCCTGGTGTTTAGTACTAATTGTCTGTTAGGGTAAAAGCAGTCTGATAATAGTCCTTCATTTAAAGTGAATGTATAACAAACACAGGTTCCAGTGGTGTAAAAATAATAGCGGGGTTTTTTGTGTGTGCTGAGGGACCTAAAAATATTTAATTTCCCTTTAAAACTTTCTCAGTCAGTAGTTCTAATAAATGAAAAAAAAAAAAACTGAGAAACTGAGTCTTTGCGGTATGGTTTGTTGGTAGCTTTCATATTTGGTAGAAGGTGTCACTGGAAGTCAAATGCATTTTGCCGCACTTGATATAGGTGTAGAAATATTGAAATCATTTAAGAACTTGACTTCTGTCATTGCAACAGGATGGTTGAGCCTTTTTTTTAATTCTAATGAAATTAAACCTTTCTAATTTTAAACATTTTTTTTTCTGTCAGCTTATTTGTTCTGAATGTTCAGTTTAACGCTATCCTATCAAAGGGAGGACACTAGTTTTACTTACTCTGATTTTGGGGTGAAGATCTGATGACTGCATTAAAAGAAAAAAATCTGTTTTTATTTTATCTGAGAAGGATCAGGCATGTTAGCTTATCTTCTTTTTAGGTGAGGTGTCCCGGACATCCAGAGGAGCAGAGTGGGAGATTTCTCAGGTCCCAGATTAATGTGGAGAGGTGCTGTATTATTAACGAAACTTTCTTTCCCACTCTTTTGTTCAAGCATTGGAAATATTTTGAAGTTACACAAAACATATTCAAATACAATTGCTTCCCACCTTAGAAAGAGAATTATGTTATAGTTGTCCACTGAGACCTGGATCTCAGAAGAGATTTCTATTCTGTTTTCTTCTGTGTTGGGAACTTGTGGCTCTTCTGTGAAGTTGATGTAATTAACTGATTTGGTTTCTGGGGATAACTTTCCTAATATTTGTGAGCCATTAAGAGGCCCTTTTGTTGGAGACCCTGTAGTAAGCTACTGGGAACGTGAAACACAAACTTACCAGTTTGAATTGCCAATACTTTTTTTTTTTACTTGTAAAACTATCTTAAAGCGCATTTCCAGAGCTGAAAGAGAAAAAAGTAAAATAGCGGGAAATAAACATGACTTTTAGAATACCTTTACACATCATAATGAAACAGCAAAAACATCACAGACTTGTTTGCAAGCCACTTTGGTGTTCTGCTGTTAAACTGAAAACAGTCTCTCATATTCTTGTGATGTCTGCTGCTGTTGGTCTACTGCATGGAAGCTATATGGAAGAATGTTGTCATAGGAAAGAAACTACATCCATGTGTTTAGAGGAGAAGAGCGAGGTGGAAGAAGGTGTGTACAGCGCCAAGTGGGCTGCCGTTGTCTGCAGACATGAGTTACAGTATCCTCTGGTCAGATAAGCATGGAAGTTTGGTCAAGGAGATGCTGACACATTTTATTAGCTTGAAATGTGTAATTCTGGCTTTCTACTGGCTGCCTTCTGCAGTTTAAGCACTGACAATAAACTGCCCAACCTGCATTTCATAGTGAAACAGTCTAGTCAGGAACCCTGTAATAAGATGCAGAGTTGAGGCTAATGAGCTGTATAGAACAGATAAAATAAATCCAGCTCTTAGGGTCATTTGACAAGGGGATTATTGTTACTCCTGAAAATGGGGCTTTGGATGGGAAATGGGATTCTTGTTATTTATTGTCACTCACTATTTCAGGCTTTAAAAAAATCATTTTAATGAGAAGTTTTAGGAGATGGGAAGAGCTGTGTCATTAGCATAGGCTGCATAGAGTCAGTTATTTTATTTTTCTTATAGTGATTATGGCTAGAAGGTCATGCACTTCATTGCATATATAAATTGAGCTGTTCACAGGGCCAGACCATTGTTCTCCATTCCAATGCACTGTCACCATCTCTACATTTTAGAGTAAGCTTGTTCTTCCTGCAAAATATGCAAATGCTCTTCCCAATTCATTAAAATTGGGCAGGCTTTTTTTTAATTCTCACCACTGGAGGCATGAGCAGGCAAGGAAAGAGGAAGAGATGGGGACCCTACCTCAACAGGGTAACTTCTATATTTTTACATCATTGGGATATTCCAATACCTTGTCACTGGCAGCCCCTTCTCTGGCTAGCAGTTTGCCCTTTGAGTGGAGTCCCAGGCATGAGGTGGCATTTATCAGCTGTGTGCCTTATGGGGGGTTGCAGTGTCTGTCTTTTAAATTGCTACATTAATGAAATTGAGCTTTCTCATTTTCTTGATTTCCACACCCCCCCTTCCCTCTCCATCTCCTCCCCTGTAATGAGTAAAGTTCTGAACAGGCGGAGACGGATATTCAGCCTGATGGGAGGATGAGTGATAGTCCCAGCTTGGGGATCGAGGTACGGTAACTGGCTTCAGACAAGATTTAGCATGACCACGGAACACAGGCGTGGAAGAACCTCTTGTAGTCCATTTCCTGCCCTAAGGGCAGTATCAGGGAAATTTATGTCATCCTTGACAAGTGGTTGTGCAGTTGATTATTGATTGTTTCGGCATTTAGTATAGTATCTTATACTTGCCTGTATTGAGGAGTGCTCTTATTTTTTCCAGACGTCCAGCTTCTCACAGTTATGTTGAATTCTAGACCCATCTTCTAGCTTGCTTCCTTTCCAGCTAAGCAAAATAATTTCTGAATTTATGTGTGCATGTGTTCTATCCTCTTATATAGGTCACTGTGGAAGATGTTGCATTTTCAGTTTTATTCTTAGTCTATAATATTTGCACTTGGCTGTGCTGCTACTTTCTGAAAAGTGAATGTTTTATTTGAATATAAAGCTAATTTTGTTGACAGGCTGGCTATCAAATCACTCAGCAAAGAGTTCCTATTGCGGTGAATGGAAGTCTGTCATACAGTCTCTGCATAGACAACAAAATGAGCCAGATGGTGACCAAAACTGTGAGGATTAAACAAATTCAGTTGGAGCAAGACAGTGGAAAGAGTCTCCATGATGACACAAGGAGCCAGACTCTCGTTGACTTGAATAGGGCTGGTAGGCTTGGATTGTTTTCCTATTTTTCTCCTCCTTTCTGTCTAAGATGAGTCTTTAAAGGTAAATGGGTGACAGGGAACAGGTGAAAAATAAAACCAGCCTGATGTCTCTCTCCTTGAAAATAAAAATTCATCAAAATGACTGTTACACTTGAAGCAAGGGAATACTTGAATTTTTTAATGGCCAGTGGACCTTTCCCATTGCTGTTCGTTGATGGCAATTGGCAATAGCAAGTTAGAAATCTGTTGGCTCCAGTTTGCTCAAAACTGTATGTGTCAGTCACAGACAGCCACTCAGCTATTTAAGCTCTTGCCGCTATTTGCATTGTTGTTAAAAAACAAAAACCAAAAACAAACAAAAAAACCTGCAGACCTAGTGAATCAGGTTTTTGTATAGAAGGAGCAGCTGTTGGAATTTGTCAGTGCATGAGTCAGACATTTCTTTTAATTATTAGCTTTGAAAAAAATGTAGATTTTCTCTTTAAACCTTGAAATTGTAAACGGAATGAACCAAATTAGCACACAACATGGGCAGCAACCTGGACGGCCCAGCCTAACCGGGACGCAGTGCTCCGGTGTCCACTGAAGTTAAGAGCTGTGCTCATATTCTTTGAAAGCTGAATCCTGAAGCTAAAAAACTAAACTACATCTGTTCACAGTTCTGTCTGTTCCAAAATTAGTTTAAGATAAATAAATTTGAGTCTGGAATCAGATTGGCTTTAAATGGGAGTTCTCCCAGAGAAAGGCAGAAGAGGAATGCGTCCTTGTGATCTGCATGTCATCAAAGGGTGGAGGATTGTCTGCCGTTTGTCCGTTTCTTTAAAAAAATAGGAGGAAAAGGTTTTCATGGCATTCTGCAACCAGGTCCATAGTGACAGTTACTAAATAATACATGGGGGTTTATTTTTTTTTAAAAAAAGCGCTTTCATGTGTTTAGCCAGTTGCACTCTAATACGCCGAGATCAAAAGCTATTGTTGAAAATCTCCTGTCTCTTTCCCTGGTAGGAGTCGGCCTCATGGAGGTTGTCATGGAGCCTGATATGTGCTGTGGGGAAGAGGCAGCTGCAGCAGTCAGAGAGCTTCAGCTCATTCTTCAGACTCTTGGGAGCAGCCAGGCAGTCATGGCAGGTACAGGAGGGGGAAGGGCACGTTCCCTTGTCACCAGTAATTCTCTGCATTTCCAGGAGTTTTGCAGCTTCTGGTTATTTTGCTCTGTGATTGCTTATAACGCATAGTCTTTTCTAGCTGTTGTTTTTACAATCCTCAGAGCCTGTCCTAATGTCTGCCATGCTTCAGGTGTCCTTATGGGCCTGCCTTTGTCTGCAGAGCTTTGCAGTGCTAGATTTTATATGGCCTCACACAATAATTTTACAGGATAAACCTAGGCAGGAAGAAATGTCCCCAGGGTTCTTGTGGTGTTTCTCCCTGTCTGTCCTCATCTTGCTTGCACAGCACTGCAGCACAGAAGATCTGTAGTAAGGATTAGTTGTAGAATATGGAAGTTATGGGTCAAAGTAGTGTGAGCATGGATCATCTTGTAAGTTGCGTGTCAAGTCTCAGCTAGTCATAAAATGGATGTAGGCGGTAAACTTGTGCTGATGTCATGGGTGAGATGGAGTAAACGACAGCGCATAGCAGATATGGGTGCCGGGGTTAATTTAAGAACCAATGAGATTACGGCTTTTACCCTACTTGATCATTTCACACACTCACTCTGTCCCTCCCTCCCCTCCAGCATTATGTTCACTAGGTCTCAAATTCTCTTCCCACTAGGGAGATCACTGCTGGTCTGGGGAGGTGGGCCAGAAAATTGTGTTTGTTCGTGCTGTGCAGCAGTCTTGCAGATACCAGTCTCAGATGTTAGAGGCCAGGGTACCTAGGCATCCCCTGACATTTGTCTCCATGTATCTCGCTGATCTTTGGAATCCTGGATCCCCTCCAGGATCTCTCTAGCCAAGATTGCTACTATCTTTCTAAGACCACTTCCTCTTTTGGGAACACCTGCTTTTGGCATCAGCTTTTCTTTCTGGAACCCTAAGGCCCCAATTTTCGCAATAGGTGATGTGCAGAAGCACAGCGTGTGATCAACCTCCTAACTGATCATTCTGTCTCATGTCTCTTTTAATTGGAGGATTCAGGTCATGCCATTTTTGCTCAGTCCTAATGTTATCAAAATTCCAACCAGCCCGTGGTTACAGCTAGCAAATAGCAGGCTTCTGCTTGAGACTTTAAAAATATATTTTTGGGCATTCATCCCCTTCACACATACACCAAATTATCAGCTGTCTATTAGTGTTCACAATGTAAGCTATATTTTTGCCTGTGGCAGTTGTCCTCACTGTTCTGGCAACAAATTCAGGCCATAGTATAAGTGGATGCATCTCCTAGAGAACTGAGTCAGAGTGGTGCATGTATCACCCAGTAAATGGGATCCAGTAAATATTTGCTAGTGATGCAAATCTGATTTAATATAGGGGGAAGTAATAATTGCTAGACATTATATATGTCTCTGAATCTTTTCTCACACTAGTGTTACACATGTCAAATGGGGAACAGTTAATATTAAGCAGCCAGTTTGCATGCTTCTTCAAAGGGCTTTGCAGATATACATATATACCATCATTTATCACTACTGAATTTGGCCCTAAGATTGTGTCGTGGTTTAACCTGGCAGGCAGCCAAATACCACGCAGCCGCTCACTCACTCCCCCTGCCCCCCCAGTGGGACGGGGAGAGAATCGGAAGGGTAAGAGTGAGAAAAACTCGTGGGTTGAGATAAAGACAGTTTAATAGAACAGAAAAGGGAAAATAATGATAATAAATAATGATAGAATATACAAAATGAGTGATGCACAATGCAATTGCTCACCACCCGCGCTGACCGATAACCAAGTAGCGATCGGTACTTCCTGGATCACGCCTACCCTTCATATACTGAGCATGACGTCACATGGTATGGAATACCCCATTAGCCAGCTGGGCTGGCTGTCCTGATTATGTTCCCTCCCATCTCGTGTACCTAGCTCAGTCAGTAGGCACGGGAGCTGTCCTTGGACTAGGAGGGCACTTAGCAACAACTGAAAACATCAGTGTGTTATCAACATTCTTCTGGTACTAAATCCAAAACACAGCACTAAGAAGAAATTTAACCCTATCCCAGCCGAAACCAGGACAGATTGGCATTGGAATTGCACTATGATATCTTTTATTGCAGTGAGATTTCTGACTTTAAGGAGAATTCCAGTGTTGGGAATATTTTTCCTCCAGTATAGTTGGCTTTAAAAGTATTTGGATTTTTTTTCCAAGGTGGTGTTTTTAAGGGCTTTCTACTGTGGTTTTCCCTTATCATAATTACTTGCTTTCAAATAAGGGCTTTACGTTCTCATATTTTACCTTCATTCTACCTGTGCGTTCAGTAAAGACAAGTGCCCAGTTTTATGAGGTGTTATTTCGTTAACAACAAGCAGATGAAAAGATGATTTCATTGCCAAGTGAAAGGAAAAGAAGCTAGGCTTAAACTGGGCTTACAGGAAAAAAGCTTTTTTAAGAACATTTGGGGCCTGGCTTTCTTTTCACTTATGCCTGATTAACTTTATTGTCTTGTCACATTGACACCTACATCCAAGTAGAAGCAGGTCATGTCTCAAAATGAAGCAAGGGCAGGACAAGACTATTCCTCTTTTGGAACAAGTACTCATTTCACCCCAAAGAGGGAGCACATGCAAAACACTTCTCTTGAAAGAGATGTTGGGTCATTCCAGCACCTTTGTCCTTCATTTGCATGTCTGGCAAGACTCTATGAAGACAGAGGAAATTAGTGCGCTATCATCCAGCCTACTTTTACACAGTGTACCAAGGCCTCTCTAGTCAATTTACATCTATTGACCGGAATGGATTCTGAAGCTGTAGACGTCTTCACAGGTTTAACTCTGAGCTATTTTGTGCTCTGTTTAATAATGCCATTGTATCTAAACAGTGAGTGTTTGTTTCTTTTTATCTGTGTTTGAAATTAAAAAAAAAAAAACCCGAAGAGGAAGGCTACAGATGTTCACTGTGCAATGTGGGAAAAATGATGTTTCTTTTTAATACAACCTCTCCTCTTTGTTTATTCCCACCAGTTGAATAACTGTGGCAAGCCTTTTCTTCTCAGAAGGGATGTCTTTAGAGGGACAAAACTTAGAAAGATACAATTAGGAGTTACTTGTGGTTGAGTCATTAAAGATCTCTAAGGACATTATTCTGTTTTGGACTAAAAGCGCAGGATGCTTTTATATATAACTTTGTATTCAGTTTCAGTTTTTGGCAGCTGGGGAAATTTGGGGTGGGGAGGGGAGATTGCAGTTTCTGGAAGGAGAGGAAGAAAATTACAAAAAAATCCACTACTTCTCACATTTTGTCCTTGAGTTGTAAATTTCCAAGAACACCTTAGTAAATCTGTTCAACATAATTGTAAGTTCTTGTGTTCCATGCTAGGGTAGTATATATCCATCAAATTGTAATTCCAAAAGGTATTTTTATGCTGCTTTTAGAGGAATGGAAGCTCACAATCCACCACTTTAAATTGCTTGTCTAATTCTGCCCTTTATTCAAGAGCTGTGAATCAGAAGCTTTTTTCACTATATGGCTTAAAGGATCTGTGCTGCACTGCACCATGCAGTTTTCTCTGAGAGGAATTATGAGTAATAATTTTTTTTTAAAAGTAGTATTCTCAGAAAATTTTGAATGATTGGAGGAATCGCAAACAGAACGCTATGATGAGGTGGTTGTTACTCCTTTCTGAACATACGGAAGTCTACTATTAATGCTCTGCACATAACATGCAGTTTATTAATGCATGCCAAGGTTTTTACTCTAGTTTACAGGGCAGACAATTCTGTTGACGAAGTTTCCTTTTACAGAGGGTCAGCTGAGAGTGGATGCCAATGTTTCTGTGCATCACCCTGGAGAACATTATGGAGTGAGGACTGAAGTGAAGAATATCAATAGCATACGATTCCTGGCAAAAGCAGTAGGTAAATGATGGTTGCTTCATTACAGGAGCATTGTAGATATTTTATGTGGTCTGACATGAAATATGTCAAGCTCCTGAATGCAGTAATTGGCCTTAAATGCCCTGACTAGCATCCTCTGGGTGTCCCATCCATGCAGCTTGCCCATGGGTCCAAAAGTCCCATTTAACCTTAGGCTGAGGCCTTCAGACTTCGTCTGGGCTACATCACAGGTGTGCCAGTTTTCAATCCTGGCTCCTGATGGACCTTGGACCTGTTCTGTAGTCTTGTTCCCAGTCCTGTCTCTGGACTTACCTCCTGCTGCTTCTGATTGAACTCCCTGGATGGACCCTGGACCCAACTCATCCCCTCACCTTGACTGAGACTGTCAGTGGACCCTGTTAATAGCACATGCCTCTGCCCATGCTGTTCAGACTAGTGGGACTGCACCAGACAGTAAGGGCACTGCCTGTGCTGTGGTCACCCTCAGCTCCTGGCTTATCCCTCCTTGTGGAGCAGCCCTGCTCTTGCTGCTTCCTGACAGAATAAATCTTAGTATGGGGTGGTGTGGGGATAGCAGCCGTGTAAGTCTGCAGTTTTCTTGCAGAGGTAGCCCTCTGCCTGCAAGAAGAATAAAGGAAATGTTTCAATGCCTAGCATGTTTAGCACTGAAATATGTTAGAGTAGCTCTGTGTCCTCCAATGTAGATGATTGCTTTCCACTGAGTAGGTAGGTGGCGTGTATGAAGTTCAGATGCAGCTTGAGTATGAGCAAGAAAGGATGATTATTACATCTCCAAAAGAAAACTCAACTGGGTGATTGGAAGGTCACTGGGAATGTATGGCTTGGCTGCCGAGCCTGGGAGAAAATGTTTTCTATTTAAAGGGAATGAAAGAAGATGAGGAAAACACACAAAGAAAGAAACAGTGCTGGAGAGAGAGACAGTGATTGATAATTCTGCCTGTAACTACTGCTGTTGATTTCATTAAGGTTAAAACAACAAACTATTCCATTATTGCATAGCAGTGAAAAATGAAATAGTGGAGTGTACAAAAGCTAATAGTGCAGTATAACAAGCTTACTCTTTTTTTTTTGTTTCTATCAGACTATGAAATAGAGAGGCAAATTGAAGAACTTGAAAATGGAGGAACAATTCTGAATGAAACAAGAGCCTTTGATTCCAAGCTTGGGTGAGTTTTTATTTTGGAGGAACATCAGGAATAGCAGCGTTAGAGTGCCACGGATACCTAGTGACATGATCAGGAGAGGTAACATGGTATTGCTCAGCTTCTGTCTTCTAAAGCTAATGTTCTCAAGCATAGTCTCCTCATAGGTAGTAATTTATTCTTAAAGTTGAGGCTTTTTCACAACAGATTGTGTGCTACATCAAGCAGTGTCTGTGTGGAAATGACTGCCCTCTTACATACACACATTTTCTGAAATAACTTTAAGAAGCTGTCCTGATCTTCATGAGGCAAAGTTTTTGTTTTGTGTTTTTGACATAAAACTAATTCTGTGGTGTACCTCTTACCACATCTTATTTGTTTTCTTTTTATTTTAGGTGCACTGTACCAATGAGAGACAAAGAAGGAAAACAGGATTATCGGTATTTTTTTTTAATAAAGTTAACATTTCAAGAATTGAGAATTTATTTCATTTCTTAAGTGTGGTTAGTGTACTGAGCATGTAAAGTTAGTCAGTATAGTGAGTACATATTGGAAGTTTACCTTCCACTGGAAGGGGAAGAGACCTATCAAAATCAGTGCTAGTCTGAATAGTTCAGATCTAGAACTGTGTCTCATCTCTGCTAAAACCCATAGACCTTTCCCAAAAACTAAGCAGGAGTACCTTAGCTCAAAGTGGGTAAGTTGAAGGTTTACTTTGTGGCCAGTACAAGTGTATTCTTAAGAATGCCTGACATAAAATGTAAGAATATTCTGAGTTAAGCATTGCTCCCGCTTTAAGTAAATACTGAGGGAAATGATTTTCAGACAGCAGGCCCTGCTTCTCTATGCTTAAATCTACGCAAATTCTACCACTGATCTTACTAGAGCAGAGCAAGGATTTTGAAAACAACCCACAGACTTTAAATTTAAATCTGCTTTTTAAATTATTGTTTGTAGAAATGCAGCAGAAAAGGCAGTGATCATTTTATGAGTTCCTTATTATGGTAGGGGCTGGCACGAGGATTATTTAACAAGACTAATTCAAACAAATGCAAAAGAAAATTCATTAAAACCTAGGCAAAACTGGTGAGTCTACGATATTTCAAATAAAGACCAGAAAGATTATTACTAGTACTAACATTATTATCAGTATTAAATGGTGTTTTTCAGACTTTTTGTAACTTAGTGCTGCACATTGTACATTAAACTTAGAATCTACGTTTAGGCAGATTTGAAATAAAAATTATTGTAGTAAATGTAGAGGGTGCCCAATGTCCTTTATTCTGATATTTTTGAACCCTTCATTTGATCATGTAAGAGTGAGTTTTCTGCTTCAATTGCAGTTACTCGAGTGGTTTGAATTGGCCTTCTCTTTAAGGGAGCCTTTTGTTCTGTGATGGCACCCTGCTGAGCACAGTAACTTTGCTTTTAGCACAGCATGAGATTTCATCAAGATTTTTGAAGTTAGTCTGGAAAAGGTTGCAACCTGCCCAGATCATTCCTGGCAGTTGGCTGTCAATCTGTGTTTTTCCCTGCCAGTCTGCTCCCGTTTTGTCCAGATCCACAGTTCCTGCTTGATACCAAAAGGAATGGGTTGTTTCCATATCTATTATTGTTGTTGTTATTTATTATTATTATTTTGGGTGCAGAAGTGTTTTAATTACCCCTTTTCTATCACTGACTCTTTGACAATCCGTGGCAAATACTCAAAGAAAGAAAACACGGGGCTGATCTCTTATTACTTAACAGTGATATACTAAGTCATGAATTCTTAATATTTTGTTTGGTTGAAATAGTAATACAGCTTCCAGGTAAGCATAAACTTGTGATATAAATTTTATTTCTTGTTGTTTAGCTTCTGACTGAAAATAGTCATTTTCACTAGGTTCATGCCAGAGCCAAACCTTCCTCCATTGATTCTGTATGATGCTAAATCTTTGCCGGCTAATATGAACCATCAGCAAGTGGTAAATATTGATTGGATTCATGAGAGACTTCCTGACCTCCCCAGTGTGAAGAGAGCAAAGCTCGTTGAACAGTATGGGATTCTTCCTGAGCACAGCTTCACCTTACTGGTAGGTCTATTGATCAAGTGCTGAAATAAGCCTAGAAACTTCAAAGTTGCACAGTTTTTGAAAAGATTTACAAATGTCATATTAACCAGCTGTCAGTTCTCATGGATGTTTTTTAGTTGGAAATATGTCCAATGCATGCTTTGTACCTTGGAGCCATATACACAGAAGGGTGGGGAAAAAGAAACCATACACGTTGTGCCTAGAAGAAGCATTCTGCATGCAAGGTGCAGTCAAATAACTATTATTTAATATTGATCTTGTCTGTCTACACATGGATGCACCCGTAACTGACTGCAGCAAATGTACAACTTCCTGCTGACAAATCCTTGTCTGCAAGTGCCTGCTCTTCTTGTCTTCGGTTCTGGTACAAGGCTGGGCACATTGTCAGTATTTAACAAATTAATAGATGTGTTTTCCTGACTGCAGAAGCAAAACCAAAGTTTAAATCTTTCGGGTTCACATGCCCCAGTTGATCTGGCCTCCATATTATTTTGAAATAAACCAGACTTATTCTTAGGTAAATACACAAAATAGCTGTACAGTATCAACTTTGACCTCGCAATGCAATTTACCAGGGTTAGGTTCAGAAGAGGGGATGAGAAAGAAAAGGATGTGGCAAATATGGATATAAATAAGGAAATGACAGCAAAATCTCGTAAATTATTCTAAAGGACTTTGAGCTTCTTAAATACAAGCTGCATCATCTCTGTTTGCCAATGATAATGCTGTGTGGGGGCTAGTATACCCACCCAAGATTAGACATTTCACATAGCCAGTTAAGCTAGGACAGTATTCTGCTATGGTTACCTCTGTGATTAGTGGAGACAGAAGGAAAAGTAAGAGAGTAAGATTCAGAGCAGAACCATAAGTACTTTAAATTGTCCTCTGGAGGAGTTCCTTTCCTTTAACTATAAATGGAGGGAGAGCAGTGCACCTAACTTAACTACCTAATATCCTTCCTTTGTATGTCTGTAATTTAATTCACTTGTACAATAGCTGGTTCTACAGAAAAAAAAAATTGTTCTTTCTTCTGAAGAAAGCTGTTAGGAAAACTGCTCTTGTGGTGGTGTGCCATTTTAGTGAGTTGCAGATCTTCTACTGTTTGGTGGGCAGGTGAGTCGTAAGTCTCATCAAAGTAATGAGGCTGCAGTGATATCATCAAGAGGTGTCAGTAGTATCCTACCTTTCTATTTCGTTTTATAAGCTGGAAAATGTGATTTCGCAACCAGTATTCCTGTCCATGTATGCATTTTTTCACATCAACGTATTTCTCACATATTAAAATAAACCGAGCTCAGAAGGACAGGTAGGTCCTGAACTCTTCTTTCTGACTTTTTTTATTCTTCTCCCCCTCTGTGGTGGGTTGACCCCTGCCAGCTGCTAAGCACCACAGCTGCTCGCTCATTCCCCACTGCGGGGGGACAGCGGAGAGCATAGGAAGAGCAAATGTGAGGAAACTCATGGTTTGAGATAAAGACACTTAAATAATTTAAGGAAAGAGGAAGGGAAAAACCCAAAAGTGATGCAAATGCAATCACTCACCACGTTCCACAAGCAGATTGATGTGCAGCTAGTTTCCGACCAATGACTACCTCCCGAAAAATTCCCTTGCCTCAGTTTTTCTTGTTGAGCATGGTGTTGTATGACATGGAATATTCCCTTGGTCAATTTGGGTTAGCTGCCCAGGTTGTGTCACCGCCCAGCTTCGTGCCCACCCTCAGCCTACTTGCTGTGGGGGGCAGAGTGGGGAAAAAGAGAAAGCCGTGATGCTGGGCAAGTCTTGCTCAGCAGTAGCCAGAACGCCGATGTGTTGACAGCACTGCTTATTCACAAATCCAAAACACAGCACCCTACAGGCTGCTCTTAAGAAAATAAACTCCATCCCAGCAAGACCCAGTACACCCACTCCTTTCACTTGGCATCAACCCACTTCTTGCGTGTTTCAATTTTGCTCATATTGATGGCTTCTGCTGTGTGGTTTCTGTCATCTCTATCGACTAGCCCTATGTATTTGCCTCATCAACTGCCCTTTCTTTCCAGTTGTTCTCTGAAATCCACTATTGCCTTTGCTTTTCCCCTTTTAACTTTTTTTTCTTTTTTGCAACGTGTAAGACAATTAATGAGCTCGAAGCTGAAATTTGGGATTCAGCTTGTAATAAGATAATGCATCCATTTGAATGCATGAAGTGAATGTGTTCTTCATTGCGGGTCTTCTTTTATTGTGCATTAGAATGTCAGCATGTATACTCTCCATAAAAGTTGCTTGCCTGTTCACTGGGAGACTAGTTAACCTTAATTCATCTGAAAACGGTATGTCCATTGCTGTGTTAAGCTTACATCAAAAGTTGCAGAAGATTGCTGATAGGGCCAGATGCACAAATCTAATGAGCATTCTTTTAGGTTAGAGCGCCCAGGAGTGCTCATTAAATAAATGGCAGTGGTAGAGGGATGACTCTAAAATGCAAAATCTCTGTTCTGCGCCAACTTGTTAGAGAAAACATTATGCGCCAAAGTTATAATAAAACAATACCATATTTCAGCATGCAAGTTAGTTTCTGAGTTTACTTCACGAGCTCTGTTCTCATATACAATAGCTACCTGTATGTACTGCAGTACTGAGAATCTGAGACTCTTGCTTTGCCTAATTACAAGATGTACTGAAATGTAAGGAGACCCTTACCTATTAATATCTTTATATTTGAAATTTCGTAAGTATAAACTGCTACATTTTTGACAGTTTTGTATAAATGGCAAAAATAAATGAAGTTTCTGATTTTCTTCATGCAGAACCCTTCTTACTCGTAAAGATACTATTCTTTGAGCCGCATAGACTCCATGGTATTTGGGTACTCAATTTCTGCATGCAATTTCTACTTTGCTGTGTAAACTGGTAGGCTGGCAAATACTTCAGTCAAGAAGGATCTCTGACAACTTTGCCAGTTATGGTATTATAGTATTTTTGTCTTACTTCCTATTGAGTCAAAAAAATAATATGTATTGGCATAGACATTAATGTGACGTTTTGTTTTCAGAAAGCATGCTGAAGTCCAGGGAGGTCCAACTGAAAAATAGATCAGTTGTCACAGTACAGCGTTACTAAAAAACAGTCTGATCACTTCCTTTCTCATCTGAATTCCAAGTCTTCCTGTACATTTACTGCTCCCCTGCTTACTCAGATAAAAGCGGCGGTTCCACTTGGGCTTTGGCTTATTGCTTTGGTGGAATAATTTCATTGGTGAATCCTTTGAATAGTCAAAAGTGGGATGCTGTAGAAGTTGTTTTTGACCATTTTGTTTATGACATGCCATCCTCATACACGTTGGTGCGCAGGTGACTTCATGCTTATTTTTAGAATTTAAATCATTTTATAAGAAACTGTAGGAAAAAGTTTGAACTTTCTTTGACTGCTCTGCTTGTCTGCTTTAATAGGCTAGATTTTCTGTTTTTTTTTCCCTGACAATCTTGCACATTTTTGCAGCAGTTGTTACCTCACAGTTGGTTATTGTGGGAACTGTGATGGTGAAAATGGGAATAAGAAAGCAGAAAATGACATTTTATTTGTTAACATTGATGTAGTTTTCTTCTTTGGTTCTTTGGGAAACATTATTGGTCTTTAAAAGCATAAGTTTGCATTACAGACCCAATGTCCCTAAAGATTGTACCTGTGGTAATTTGTAAAACAATGTATTGTTTTAGACTTGTTTAAAAAGCACCTGGAATCACTCCACCACTAGTTTTTTTGACATCTCAGTACAGTTAAATGGTTGTTTTAAACTATGTTTAAGAAAGAAATTTGCACCTGGTTGAAATACTGGTATGTCAGATTTCATGCCAGTGAGACTCTAATGAATAAGTTACAGTGTATTTGGTGTGTAATGGGAGCACCAAGTGGGCCTGGATCACAGACATGGTGCTGCAATTCCAGATTTCTGGTTTTCCTTCTATGAAGATTAAAATATGTTATTCAGAATTAAGTGAGAACAGTCAGTGTTCCTGTAAACCAGCTCGTTAGAGCGTGCAGTGGTTTTCAGCTCAGATCTATTGCAAGGGACAGGTGTGTGTGTGTTAGTAGTTGGAGTGAATTTGGCATGAAGAAAGTTGACCAAAATGCAGAATAAATTAAAGTCAAGTTCAAGTAGTACAGTATCTAGAAATTGAAGCTAATCAAGTTATGCCTGCATTTTTTTAATATGGCAAGAAAATAAGGAAAATGTTTCATTTCTGTCAGTCATTTTGATGTTTTGACATCCTGTCGTATTCATTTCAGTCCAGCATTGCTGGGTTTTCCTACTTTTTGGCTACAGAAAATGACAGTCACTTTAAAAAACCTAAAATGAAATGCAAAGGAATTTTAGGGAATATGTCTGGTTTTATGTGCACAAGTACTGGGTATGGGGTTCAGTACCTGGTAGCATACATAAGTCTTCTGTCTGAGTATTCCTGGGCTTTTCTCTTCTTGCTGCCTGGAAATCATCTGATTAAAATGTGAAGCCTGGGTGTGTTTGTCCTTGATTTTCAAACGTCTGGCAGCAGGGTCGGAGCTGTAGCTCCAGCCAGGTTGTTGGTATCCAGAAGTCTGAATGTGCCCGCTGCTAGAGATACGCTTTCCAGCCTATACATGATGAAAGTGTTGGACATGCTGCATCTGACTTGTCTAGCCTGCATTCAGACGTATGGTATCCGCAGGCACTGTTTTCGTGTGCATAATGTTGGAGCTAGACCTACTCTGCCTGGAGTGTTTGTAAAACCTTCTGCAGCATGTGTAAAGAACCCAGCATTTATATGTGCTCACTTTTTCCTACCTAAATTGGACAGGTGTTTTTGTGGAAAGGAACCTGCTGTTTAAATAATCAGTGTTTGTTTGTGCTAATGAATCCTGAGGTGAATTAGAAAGAGTACAGTATTTAGTAATGCATCATTTTAGTATTTCCACTTCACACACACACAGTTTTTGATCAAGTTTACTGTAGTTCGGTAATCATGTCATTCCTTTTACTGTTTTTTTTAAGCCAAATTTGTTCCTCTAGTCTATTTAGCCTTAGATTTTACATTATTTGATTACAAAGTAACCGCTAGTTAAATTTGTAAGAACACTGGAGAAGGAAATTATGTCTGTGTGTATTAGATAAATAGGGGGAGTTACAAGATTTACCTTGGTTCACAGAAGACCTCAGTGGCTTTCCTAGGCTGAGAACTTGGTTTCTTTGCTCACAGTCTCAAGGTAAAGGGGATGGGTCTGGTTTTTGTCACACCAGTTTTACAGCACATCAACCATTAATCTAAGTACATTTTGTTCTGTTTCACAGAACAGAGAGCAGTAGTCTGCAGTCTTCTCAAAAGCCATACATCATTACCAATGAAAAATGTGGTATCTAGAGCTGTTGGAAGTTTGTGTTGTGAAAGTTTTGAGGAGGAAAGTCTAAAATTCTGTATTGCTGTGGTGACAAATTGCCTTTAAAACAAGGGCAAGTGGGACTGTTTTGACAGGATGTGTTTGAGTGGAAAAGTCAGGCCTTGGTTTAGTGTGTACCTGCACTCTTTTTGCTCAGAACTGTTTAGAGAGATCTGGCTGCAGTCAGTATGTGCTTGGAAAATGTTTTTGCTGTGATGATAGTATACTTAGAATAGCTCCTTGGCTGTCTCTAAACTGTTACCTCTCACAGCGTCTGAGACCTGGCTTGTCCTCCTGTGCATTTATGCCACACACTGCAGAAGTCCAGTGGCACTCTGGATTTGGATTCCGTCTTGAAAAGGAGCTGCCACTTAGTATCCCTTCAGCCTTCAGTAGACCTAATGAGTTCTGTGCTACAGTTAAAGATCCATCAATGCCTTGATGACAAACAGCACAGCGTTCAACAGACTGTGCAGTATCTGTTCTTCTAAAAACAATCTCAGATTTCACTTAGGCTATAAATTGAATCCCCTAGTGTCATACCTTCTGAGCATTTAGGGTGCTGTGGAAAAGCTTACATAGCTTCTCTGAAAAAACTAGAAAAATAAAACCTTGCTTATTACAGTGTGACCTTTCCATATTATTGAAGGGCGAATGCAAGCTAAACTTACTCCTTCAACCCAAAATAAATAGAAGTGATTGCAAGATCAAGAACTATCTGTAGACAGTTTCAAGAAAAATCTCTTCTTGGTAAGAGGTAGCACAACAGCCTGTTAGATGGAGCATTATATTTTCTAGCATTATACATATTTAAAACACATGAGGAGATGGGAAAGCTTCTCCCCAAATGTTAATTTTAGGGAGGAGTTAAGAAAAAAAGATCATTTCTTTATTTGAAGTTCTGTTGAAACAGCCAGGCTGGCAGATAAGCTGTACCTATTCTAGACGTAACATAGTTTGTTTGCAGTTATATTAATAAAATTACTCCGAAGTCTTGTGACTTTACAATGAATTCACAGAAACAAGTTTACTTTAGGATTGAGTATTTATACTCCGAATGTAATTGTATAGTTAAACATGTTGGCACTCTGGTATCTTTTTGATGCATTTAACTTTTCTTAAACAGAATGAAGACGGATTAACAGAATTCTTTGAAAATGTGGTAAAACAGACCCAGATGAAGCCAAAGAAAGTGATCGGCTGGATTCTAAATGACCTGCTCAGTTATTTGAAACAACATTCCCTTACAGTAGAGGAAAGGTCAGGCTTCTTGATTACTACAGTGGTGAAACAAAAGTGATCCTTTTCTCATGTACCATGAATAGTATCGTGTCACTCCATTGCTCGCTTTTGCTTTAGTTATTATCTGTGAAGTTTGTTAGGCTAGGCAGTACTACGTAGGTCTTGACGCTGTCGTGCTGCATGAAGTTAACCAAATATCTTGCAGAGAAGAGGACCACATAGTTAAGAGTAGTAATCAGAGTCTTCCTTCTTTGGAATATGAAGATGGTAAAGCGTAATCAGGCAATCAATACCAAAGTTGAATATAGTGTATCATGAGGAAAAATACTAGCTTGTCATGCTAAACTGTGTGATCTTTAGGCAAGCAACAGTGGCCTAGATATATTACTTCACCTTATTCTCTGAGGTAACTTCTGCCCCCTTTTTCCCTAGCCCAGTCAGTTCTGTTCTCTTGGCTGACCTTCTGAACCTTCTAGAAAAAAAAGAAATTTCTTCTACAGCAGCAAAGCAGGTAAGTACCTTTTTGATTTTACCTACTGTACTTTGAATCTGTGGCTGCTTACTTCATTCGTGTAGCAATTTTGTAATCAGTTAGTGTGTACCAGTACATCAGTTGCTTTAAAAGGAAATTATTTGGAATGTTGATGAAGGATAAATTTTGTATCTATTATGTACATAGAATAGATGAAAATGCCTCGTGTGTATATAATCTTACAGATACATCTGCATATTCAGTGTTAGAAGGGGGCACAAGCCAAACAGTAGATTTAAGCAATGTCAACTGAAGTTCTGCTTCTCAACAGACTGGGCACTAGATCTCAATTTCACAGTTCAAGTCAGACCTAAGTGAAAGGTCAGTGGGAGTTAATCCATGACTTGCAGTTAAGCTGAGAGTATCTACTAGGTACTAAGGGACAGTAAGGTCTAAGTTCCCAAGCATTAGCGTGTGGAAAAGGATATAATTCACCTGAGTGTAGTCACAAAAAGAGTTCTGCTTTGGTGTACCCCTGAGTCAAAAGTGGAGAGGTCTGGCCTTTCTTTTATCCTTGCTTCTTTGAGCAAGTGCTATCATGGACCTCTCAAGTGATTACTGATGGTAAAGCTAGCTTTCCTCTCCTTTTAAATATCATCTTGTTTAGGACAGTCTGAAAAATCAGCTCTTGATGATCTGTATCTAAAATTGTGAACTGCTTATGATGGGTACAGTGACTGTTTTGTCTATAGACAAAATTTGGAGGTTTTTTGTGATAGGGAATAATCTGTCATTCACCTTAAATTGTTGCTGGCTCATTTATGTGCAATGCATTGTCTTTTCAGATTAATTATTATCCTCTAGGCAAGTACATTAGATGACTCCTTCTTCTCAGATGTCCATCAGTGAAACTGTTAATGCAGATATTCTGCTTTCAAGCTTTTAACACTCTGAAATACACAGGGCGGATTTCCATCTTTCTACCACATAGTGATTTAATCCAAGTACAACTTTGGAATAGTATTGAAGTCAGTTCACTTTTTTTTTTTTGTGTGATTATAAGCCAAGTTTAACTGTTGCAAATGTGGCTCTTTACCCTACTTGGAGACACTTAAACTTCCTGGTTTGTTGTTTTCTTTTTTGGAGATGCTTGGGCTTCTTAATTAAGTTGGTCTTGTTGTTGGTCTGCTTCTGTGAATAGCCAGCTGCATATAACAGGCGTCATAAATAAGGATTTAAGTGCCTGACTTCAGGCATGTGATTTGGAAATTTTGCATTGGAAAAGTAAAAGCTTCAAAAAGGAGATAAAGTATTAATAGGAAAAACATTGGAATGCAGCACAGTCCTGTGCCTGCGGGGTTATGGCACACCCATCAGTTTGGTGTTTGCATTTGAAAGGAAGCTTAAGAACTCCAGTCTTAACACTCGGCTTCCTTGTGGAGGTAGAGACAGGGTACTAATGCTCTTCTAGGGGAGTTTCTTGCCTTATGATATATTTGTGTGCCAGCACTTCTGACAAGTTATGAAATGTCAAGAATTTCAGAGATGCTTTTCTTGTTTAATTACCAACTCCATGTAATGTGCATGTTGTCCTCGGTGTTCCGAAATTGGACACAGAGGAATAACAGTACTGTTTGCCCTCACTGAGTGATGCTATCAAACTGCAGAAACCTTGCCACATTTAGAAAAGTATTTTGGTTGCCTGGATGTCGGAAGAAAAACAAATGTTTATAACAATTCTCAGCAGTAGGCAGAGATACTGGATGGCCCGAGGGCAGAAAAGGCTATATATACACAACAGCAGATGGATTGCAGCACTTGGGGTGGGGGAGAATGAACTGCAGTGGTAGAGACAGATCCAACGAGAAAGGATGGAAGGGTTCGATGGGGTGAGCGCGCAGACATGCATACACATACGTGCTCGCTGCAGGAAGCTGTTAACAGTTTAAATTTTTTAAGAGGTTTTGTGTTTGCTCTCTGCTGTATAAGGCACTAAACACAGGCAGATAAAAGCTGTGAGCGCTGATTATAGACACAGAACATGGTATGGTAGGATGCATATGCCAAGGAAAGGGCACTGTGTGCTTACATAATTACCACTTAGGTAATTACAGAGCTCACGCCCAACTTGCCATCAAATATAGCATCCTACTCCAGAGGTCTCCGAAGCAGTTTCAGACTGGCGTGCCTGTGCACAGGGGAGCAGCTTCCAGCTCTGCTGGTGTGCGGGGCTGTGGGGTGAGCGTGTCCTGGATCAGGGGACCTGCGCAGGCACGTGCCATGGCCCACCCCAGAGGCACCGTTTTGAAGCCCACAGTGGGAGCTGCCGGTGCTGGTCACCCAGGGCTGAAACCAGTCTGATGGGGAGTATGCCCGAGCTGGGGCCTCGGTCCTCGTTTGCAGGGCTGGCAGTGAGTACATCTCTGGCATAAGGGGCCTGCCCTTGAGTTACGGCATTGTGGGAGGAGGCTGGTTCCTGGGCCAGGGAAGCAGAAATTTGTCCCTGCTGCTGAGCGCCATGCTGGAGCAACTCCGCGTGGACACCCTTGTCACGCGTTCATCGGGGATCTGTAGCAGGGTATGGAGCGGAGCAGACCCCAGGTCTTGTTTGCTTCTGCAGTTGCATCGGTCACCCACATAGGAATAACTAAAACAGACCCACTTGGCACCCCGACTTTAAAGGAAATGAGTACAGCACACAAACCTAAACAGAACCATCTGCTTTGACAATTACGGGTATACCATCTGGAGGACTGGACCCAGCCTGCCCCTCACTTTTGTCAGAGGCTGAGGGACAACTGCCAGACATGGAGGCTTCCATCACTGGAAGGGAGAGATGCCCACAGGACTGACTCGAGTGGTACTGCCTGCTGCTTCCTTCCCACCCTTGGCAGCAAATCACTGCAGATAGGGTTTCCAGTTGGAGCGTTCTCAGGCACAGCAGTGAGCTGGCACGTTCACCAGTTGCAAAATGTTTGATGTGATGCCCGTGGCAGCCAGACGTGTAAGTCCTGATTAATTCATCTTGACCAATGGTTTGCTGCTATGCCTGTGTAGGTAGAGACCACAGAACATCATTAAAATCTAATCACGCTCAGGCAAGAATCAATAGTAGAAACTACTGAGATTTCAGTAATGGAAATGGGGCCTGAGATTCTCGTTTTGGCTCTGGAGACTTCATAATTTGATCCTCCTGTTCTGGTGCAGGCAGTTTGTGTAAATGAGTTGAAATCATTTTTTAAACTGCTTTCTTTAGATTCGTACTCCTTGCCAAGTGGAGAAACACATTTTTAAAAGTGCCTCTTTGACAGGTCTTGGCCACATCTCTTTCTGCTTTCCTACATACCTGTAAACAAGCAAGGGCCTTGATAACATTGTTGCTCTACTAGCTAAGTGGAGATGCTTGTTACCAAATTGAAAAGTACACATGGTGCAGATGTCACAGGGAAAATCTGGTGCCTTCAAAGTTTCTAATGGGCAAGCTTTTCTCAGTGCCAGGAGACGTTTGGCATAGGAATAGCAGGGAATCAGAGCTGGATGTCTGACTGTCAAGCTGTCCTGCCCCTGATCTAAGTCAGCCTGATGTATGAGTTGCTCCTGGGTAACTCTGCCATGGTCGGCTGCTTAGATTTTGTTTGTTGCAGATTTCCCCCTCCTGCAGCCCATGGCATCCTGCTTGAATACAAACCAGTCCTAAAAATCACATCTGCCTTTTTCCAGGAGAGCGATATGGCTTATTCATTATCCAGCCCCTGATTTGTGCAGCGCTTCAGACTCTCCAGGGTGTTTTGCTATGGGCTGTGCTGTGTGAAGAGGACAGGGCTCCCTCTGAGGGGTGATGTACCGTCCCGGTGCCTCGGGAGGCCTCGAGGACAGAAAGCTTCTGGCCCGGTCCCTCAGGGAAGGAGCGGGTGGGGGCTGCCTGGGGTAGCAATGGAGTGCAGCAAAAAAAAGGCAAGCGGCTGCAGACAGGTTGAAGCTCTGTTGGATGTATTTCTTTCTAGGGGTATTCCAGGTAGCACTGGCATGATGGTTTTTAAATACTGCACTAGAAGGAAGATCTTGTAGAAGGCATCATATACTGCACTGATTTATTTAGATATAAACAGCTGAAAGCTTTACTTATAGCGGTTGTAACTCTGGCTGCTTATCAGTAACTTTAATATTGTGATCTGCCTTTAACCCTCTTACAGGGAAAAAACAAGATGTAGCTGCCACAATACAGCTGCGTCTCATTACCCTCTCTCAAGGTCTCCAGCAGAGTGATAAGATCCCATAAAAAGCTTTGGGGTACTGCTGGCAAACAAATCTCCTCTTGCAGGAATTGTGTTGATGCATGGTTCTTAAATACCTGTTGTGGCTACAAAATTGTTTAACTGCAGGTCTTTTGTACCAGAAAATTCTTTATGCTGATGAAAATTGCTGGGGTAGTTAAGATACCATCCCACGTGCTTCATTTTTCCTAAGTTGTCTTGCTGCCCTGCTAATTATTTAACATGCAGTTTGAATGTCCCTTCTCGTGTCCCCATCCCAGCCTTGTCTCCATCCCACAGTGAGTATTTAATGCTGAAATTTTGATGTGACATCCATTTCCATATTGGTACATAGCAATGGCCCAAACATACAATTATATTTTCAGCTCAGGATGGAGCACAGGCAGCTGTTTTCATACGGGTTTTCTTTCTCTCCTTCCACAGCTCTGAAACAAGAGCAAAGGGAATACAGAAAATGACTGCCCAAGGAAATTGGTTTTTTATAAATGTTCTTTTCTCTCAAGTTTATTCCAGGGCGATAGCCCTGCTACAGCGTAGGAAAACACACTAGCATTAACAAGTGATTATTCCGGAGGCCTGGGTTCGCCCGCATTCCAGTACTTGGAGGTGATGCATAGGTGGGCTGGAGCTGCTGCATTCATTCCGCTCAGCACTATTTGTCTTCTGCTTTGTCATACGTATCCTTATTACAGCTTGCTGATGAGGACTGGTAATGGGATGAGTTACCTGGCATTGGACTTGGTACAATAGTCAGCTAATCGTCAGTTCCTAGGCAGAGACATTTCTCATGGAAATGCATCTTCTTACTGCTCTCAGGCAGTTCTTCTGAATAATGTGAGACGAGCGCGAGTACTGCCTGAGGAGCAGCCTTGCAGTCAGCGACAGCCTCTGCCCTGGTGCCCCCCTCTCCCAGCGAGGGGGCGGTGGCTCAGTGCAGCGAGGTAGACGGGGGCTGCGCTCGGCAAACTTCTTTGAACAGGTGCCGTCACTGGCAGTAGCGGGCAGCTGCCGGTAGTGCGGTAGGCTGCAGAGCACCAGTTGCGAACCATTAACCTGCTCTCATGCAGTGAGTGAAAATGCTTGTTTCAGGATGCAGAAAAGGAGGGAGGGTACAAGAGCTCTTTCAGCAAGGCATAGGGTTAAATCTTAGGTTTGCTCACGTTTAGACAATCTGCTCTTGCTTTAACTAAAATCTGGCTTCTTGGATCAGTAACTGAAATACTGCATGTAAACGACATTGATATGTCAAGACACTGACCTTCGCTATTCATTGTGATTTTCAGGTGCTTGCGGAATTGTGGAAGGGAGAAGGGAAGACTCCTCTTGAAATTGTTAAAGAAAAGAAACTTGAACTGATACAGGATCAAAAAGAGCTTGAACAGATCTGCCAGGCGGTGATTGATGGACAGGAAAATGAGGTGATTATGATGGTGCTGGGAAGCTTGTGCACTATGGCAGTCTGTGGCACTAAAAAGGGGGTTAAAATGGCCTTTTTTTTTTTTCTCCTTTTGATTGGCATTTGAGCTCTAGAGACAGTATAGGAGCATTAAAGCTGCTGCTCAGATATTATAAGGCTTTTCTTCTCCTTTCTTATTTTACTAAGTGTTTTTGTGGAAATTGAAGCATACCCAAAATGATCAGCAGAAGAAATTATCAGTCTGGCTAATGTGCTAAGTCATTCTGAGAGACCATAAAAATTTAATGCAGAAATCCCCAAAACTGTGGGGCTCTTTCCCTCTTCGGCTATACTGCCATTAACCTGACCTGGCCACAGAACTCTGATTTTTATGTCATCTGTTGTGATATTAGGGCAACACTGTTAAACTGTTCTGAAGCCGGAGATTGAAGTTAACCTCCAGCAAGGCATGTATTAGTTATGGAGTTAGAGACTCTATTAGAGGCTGGCAAGGCAAAAATTTTACTTGCATCTGTCTCTTCGCCATGTCCCTGTCTCCCTCCACTGCCACAGAGATGAGTCTAGCTGCCTTTCCTGCCTGACAATGTCTGTGGGGTGGGGAGGAGCCGGACCCCCGTGGCAGCGGCATCCAGAGCTGCTGTCCGCCCTGCTGTTCTGCTGCTGGGCTGTGGCAGCAGCGCAAATGCTGCAGCAGGAAAGACGGGGTTTTGGCTCTTCCCCATCTCCTTGGAAGGACACGCAGCAGCCTGCGTGGCTCATCGGTCTAACGAGGTCTGAGCCAGGAAAAAGGGAAAAAAACCCTTGTTGATCATGAAGGGGAGGAGTGGGAAGGGATCTTGACAGAGTCTAAAATCTGCTTTATAAAAAGCAAAATGAAAACAAGTGCTTACATGTTCTCTGGAGCGAAAATGTAGAAGCAGAAGTGAATAGCTTACTTCTAATATAAACATTGTCTAGATACATTTGCCATTTGGAAAAAACCATTAACATCTTTTGAGAACAATACCACCCACCCCAGATCTCATTGGGGGATGCTAACAGCTCTGCAAGAGCTTTTGATAAAGAAAATGAGCTTGCAGTAGGTCGGTGTGACCTCCATCAGACTGACTCATTTGCAGAGCCTGATAAAAGTGCTGCTGTATTTTCAGACTGGTACTGAAGCGCAAGTGTGGATAGAAAGAACATTAGAGCTGATTGGGAAGTGCAGAAGCCGAAGGTCCATAATACACTCCCATTTCAATAATAATGCTTTCTCTGAGAATGTAATTCCTCTCTGTTTTCCACTGTTCTAGTCAAGCCAAATGCAGCAGAATGGCCTCACTTCCCTACTTTTTCTAGGTGATCTTTCGCCAAGGCAAAAGCTGCCTTGAAGGCCTGTAATTCATTGCTTTAAATTGCTGCGAGAGCTTACCTTACAAAATAGTTAGCTGAGTACTTGACAGGGTGAAAAAAAAAAGTATGCCTTGCTTTTTGACAGTAGATTTCTTTAAAATGAACTAACTTACAAACAGTTGCTCAAGCCAACACTGAGCACTTTATGAAAATGCAGTATCTGGATTGTACTGTATTCTGCCCCATATAGGTAATTTCTAGCAGATCAGGAGTAATGAGTCCTTTCCATATTGTGACATTACAGAGAAGATTTTAGACTGCCAATAATTCGGATACTGTAATGAGTAGCAATATTTGCATTTGTGCTTGGTATTGGCACAGTGGCCGATTCATATGTTCTCAATCCTTCCCTTAATATCTGTAAATATGACATCCTGTTTAATTGAAGCTATCGTGTTTTGCCCAGTAACTCTGACAATGTAGAGAATGTCTTCCCTGCCACACAAACAATGTGAAGGCCAGAAGCTTGTCTTTAAGCAGTAGCATCTCCTTTAGAAATGCCCAGAAGTTAAAATGCTTTTTTCAGTGTCTTTACTTAACTTTTAAATATGGCCCTTGCTATTTTGCAGGTGATTGTGCATCAAACACTAGATATCTGATAGGAGGTCATACTTCTGATCAGTTAATTAATGGCTATATTGCAAAGGATTCCTTGCTTAAAGGAAATAGCATGCTGTTACAAAAACACCTACGTCTGCACTTGAAGGACCTCACAAATACTAACAAATAGATTGTGATTCAATGCAAATTACTTGTTGTAACTGAACAGTATATTGAGTAAAAAGGTAGATCCTATTAGCAAAAAGAAGACAGTCTCATTTTGTGGACCCTTTTCCAGGAAGTCGCTGATTCAAGTTGCAGACACTGTTAAAATCCAAAAGTGTTTTCTGACTTTTTCAATAAGAGGAGATCTTTCTATTAGTTGTAAGGCCCTGCTGCTGTAGGGACTTGCTGTTGTCTCATGGGAGCAGAGCAGGAGCTTATTGCAAAGCTGAAGGCAGTTTTTATAAATAACACCTTAGCCCAAAATATAGTATTCTACCACAGTGGTCAAAGGACAAAAATATTCATACCTTGGCTATGAATGAGTGAAAATGTCCAGGTTTACTCTAACAGTGGTGTCTGTTGATTTTTTTTCTTTAAAGGTTATGGCGATAAAAGCAGGAAATCGAAAAGTTCTAAATAAGTTAATTGGCCTGGTTCAAAGAGAAACACAAGGACGATCCAATCCTGTTCTGGTGAAGCAATTATTAGAGAAGAAGCTGTCAGAGTAGCCGAAAGAGAAAACCGCCCACGTGTGTCTACAGAAGACATGTGCTTCGTTCTGTCTGGTTCACTGCAAATGAACTTTGGTGCCTCCTTGTGTGTCATCAGGATTGTTGGTTATACTTCAAGTGGCATGACGACCTAGCCTTCCCCAGATGCATCAGCCAAAGGCAGATGAGCAAAAGTATAGCAGGAGGTGATACAGCCATTTGCATCTCCCTCGCTTCGGTGTGGCATTCGGAAATGTGATTTCCACGCAGCCATGGGAAACAAGTTCCCAGAGGTGCCTGTGAGTATGCAGAGAGCGGAAGCTGTAGTGCTTAGTTTTGTAATAAAGCAAGTATAAACTCAGCTTTTCTAGCTGCTTTTTTGTGAGAAGGGAAAGTCATAGATCTTGAATGCAAAATCTGGTGGTGCACACTAGTAACTCACTGTAAATTAGTGTGAGCACACTAGTAACAATGATTAAAAGACCTAGCAGTAATTGAGAAGACCACGTGTGCCTCCGTGCCTAGCAGATGGGGAAAAAAAGTCCACTGCTATCATTTTTCCTGTTTTCTGAGGGATAGGGAAAAGATGAAGTCACTAGCCGCTTAAGTGCGTGCCTGAGGCTAGTGCCACAAACAGGTGTAAGTGCCTACATCTAAGAATGAGCGTCAGGTTGTTTGCTTGCCTTCTCCTTGTTGTGTGCCCAAACATCTGCTTTGCCTACTAGCAGCTCCTTCCGTTCTGAAGAGTGCCTAACGCATGCATGCCTGAGCCCTTTTGAGGCTCACATCCCATTTTTTTTGGCCTGTGAGGTTCAGCATAGCAGACGTGGTTCTGCTGGCACTGCACGACCTTCACAGGAACAAGTATTGCCTTTCTCTTATGCGGTAGCTAAGTAAAGGGACTGTTTGCTCCAGTTTGATTTTTCTCTGCTGATGAGAACTTGTCCCTGCGTTAGAAATGCTCCAAGCCCAGGGCTGCATGCTTCTCTGGCACGTGACTTTCTGCACCACGTTGTGGAAGGAATTGAACATGCAGTTGCCTTACCAAAACTTAGCAGGATTCAGCTGGATTCCAGGGTCTGTTCCACTGTTTAATCCTAAGGAGTGTTTTATGCTGGTTTTTTTTAATACCTTCCATTTTTCACCTTCTAACTTTAAGTACCCACTGAAATCCAGGGTCCTAGAGTTAACTTCCCAGTCCCAACCCACTTTAGCTGATTAAACCATTAACAGGAAATGCAACTAGAGGCAGCCTATCAAATTTACATTTGCTAGGGGAAGAAATCCCATTTAGTACCAGGGGTTTGAAGTTCCTAAATCGCTTCTGGAGGCTGCTAAGCCATACATTTTAAAGACCACATTTACCTCAGAGATATGCCTTCAGAATTGTTCTTTAGGATCTGCCTGCAGGGCAGACCTTGTCACAGGAGTGCAGCAGGTATGGCCCTGGGACTTCAGTCACCTTTTGCAAATATGGTGCTTGCAACACTAGTTCAAACTAGGTTGATGGCGGTTCATTCTCATGACTAGTAGTGCTAGTGTATGTCTCGAGGAGGACATTTCTGTACAAACTGGCTCACGGTTCAAGTGTGAATTCTTAATTAGAAGGAAAAAACCCCCATGGTGTTCAAATACATTTAATGAATAAAACGTATACCCATTATTCACATAAAAATAACTTCAAAATTCAAAAGTCATACAGCTGACAAAAAGCAGTAACATAGTTGCAATCAAAAACTGTGACCCTCCCCGCCCAAACCTCCAAAACCAACAAAACCCCAAACCAACCCCTCCAGGATTTTTCATGTAACCTTCACACAAAAGCTTTTACTATCACTTTTCACGTCATGAGCAAAAAGTACCATTTTTCCTTACGGTGGTGTGAGTTTTCAGGTAAGTGTTCAGTCAATAAAGGTTTAAATTATACAGCAAACTTTAAATTTTGGAATTCTGTTCAACTCTTGCCATGGCAGCAAGAAATGAAAAGGCACAAAGGCTTCTGCATGAAATCTTGAATCTTAATTTAAAGGTGCTCCCTCAGTTTAGAAAAACATGATTGTTTCCAAAAAGTGGTCCTCCAAGGTTAACGCCTCTTGTTGCACAGCTTGATGCTGCTGTGCTGAGTTTCCCCTCTGCTGTAGTGGGTGCCTCTTAAAAAAGAGAAAAGCAAAACAGCGATGTATTTGGAAGAAGAGTAATAATTAAGCTGTATTTAGAAGAGGGAAGGATCTCCACTACTGTAGCATGCCTACTGCTGGTAAATGTCTTTTTAATGGCTACTTCTTCTTAGCCACTCTCTTCCTACGTAATTACACTTTGCTAATATGGTACAAAATCTGTTAAAAATCATAAGCCAAATTCTATACAAGTACAGCGTTAGATCTTTAAATGGATTTACTGTAAATCTCAATCTATTTTCACCTCCACCTGCTAGACACAATGGATAACCAGAAAGGTTAAAAAGGGATAATTGTAATATTCTTACCCTTCCAGGGAAGGGAAAGAGCAGCTATAGTCTGTAAATTTTGCACTGTATTATGAAACGGTCACTTCTAAAATTTTTAAAGAAATGTTTTGCAGACACACACAAAATGTAAATTTCTTTCTGATAGAAAAAAGCTGTTTGAGTCAAATGAGATCAAGATGATGAATCTTTTTAACATTTGTGGAGAGACCAGCTACCAACTTTGAAGCAGTAGTAGCTGGCAGTGCTAGGACTGAGAGACGAGAAGGCTCAGCAGGGCCAGCAATGTTAAGTGCTCCCACTATGGCAGCCTGCATTAAGGAAGGGGCTCATCAGTCACCTTACACCATTGTGATCGAACCAATAGAACCAGAACACCGGATCCTTTTTTTGCCTGCCAAGGGCCTGATACAGCAGCCTGAGTACAACCACCACCACTCTCTGTGTCCAAAATGGAGCTAAAGGCAAATTCTAAATACTCCACAAGTGAACTCTGTACTGCGCAAAACACTTTGGTTTATATTTGTATAGCAGTAGTAGATGGAGCACATTAAAAGACAGAAGCAGCAGCCTCAAGGAATTTAATATCTGCTATTGTAAAGACAAATAAAAAAAGCCCCATAGGACACATGGATCCGCAAGATAAAAGGCAGAGCCTGACTATGAAGTGTTCGATGTCAGAACATTTTGCAGACCAGGAGGCTTTTTTCAGTGGGGTTGTATGGAGGCTAGGAGCTCAAGAATTGAGATTGAGGCTTTGACCCCAACTTGCAAGTCTTATTCAGCTACAGTACTGATTGCAGATGCCATCTGTGCAACAGCATTAGGCGGGGTGAATTAAGGACAGTTTCGTGCAGATTTTCGGCAGTAACCATCCATGAACAGAGAGCCAAGGAAAATGCTTGCAAATTAAAAGCTGACACGAGACACTGTCACGACAATCTCACGTACTCGTTGCTGGAAGTCCGTTAGGAGGTCACTTCTGATGGTGGAGAAATGATACTTGCTATCCTGTATAGCTGGAGTATCCCATATCCGAGGTTGCAGAGGAGGAGAAGAAAGTTGTCGAAAAAGATGCTGGCAATGCTGAAGTAGTGAAGAAAGAATTTCTAGTGCTCAGCCTTGGCTGCAGAGTTTAATTTTAACTGTGTTAAAAATAGAAGCATATGATAGGAACCTTACCTAAAAAATTTACAGCTAGAGTATTCACGCTGTGATTTCACTGTGGCCCCTTTCCACTCCACTTCTGCGGTGTGGTGTAATATTTTCATTTCTGTTCTGAGCACCCCTCTACCTACACACTTTCACAACCACTGACTTCAGCAGCACCTTTCAGCGACTTATGGCCTTGTGTGAATGCTCGACATGCAGAGTGTGTGGTTTTTTTCACATAAAGAAAAACAAATGGGGTTTTCACTCAAACTGTGTGAGGAAGATGGAGTACCATGCTGGTGGTCTTTTTGCCCTTGTTGTCTGCATCTTCCTCGCAGTGCTATTTACAAATACTCCAAAGTTCATTGGATTCTGCTTCACATAATGGCCGTATAAAGCCAAGTTACAGCAGACATGAGGTCAAGATTCATCTTAGAAACTTAACCTGCATTGGGTTGGCTGTTGAGTGCAAGTTGTCCCTGTACCCAGGTAATATATATAGAGAGGGAATTCTATGGCTAAACAGTGTGAGGAAGGCAATAAAATACAAAATCCCAAGTTGTCATGACCTGTGATTTGCTGCACCTTTTTCTGCCCATTGCGATGACAACTTTAAACTCCACATAGAAGAGCCCTGGGCTAAGCCAGATCAGTAATTAGGGAACACAAAACCTCTTCTGACTGTGCTCCAACACACACCTGTCACGAATGAGTGGTTTAGAGGCCGCTTAAACACCCCACATCAGGCTGTACAGCCTGAATTTTAACTGCAATAAAACAAACCTACAGCAATGCTCAGGTGCTGCCATGAGGGAAAGAAGATGCAAAAGAAGGTAGAGTTTAGTGAGCAATGCAACTGTGCATGGTCCCAGCGAGTACTGCCCGAGTCCTCCCTCTAGGACTGTCCTAGTCCCAGACCCTGAAGATCTCCCATAGGATGTACAGGCATTTCACAATTGCCTGCAGCATTTGCTGACCAGTTGTACATATAGATGACTTTGCTGTCCCTCCCCTTTATCTGTGCCTGTGAGGTCCAACTCATGACCCTGCAAATGATTCCAGCTGCTGGCTTTTCCCCCAAAAAAAGACTGGTGACAGTTGTGCCAGGCCCCACGTTACATACAGGGGCACATAGAGGGGCAGCCAGTTATTTCATGCCACATCCATTGCCTTGTCATCGCAGCCTTTGGAGAAAGGCCTAAGAGCTGGATTCAGTCCTTGGAGCTGCAGAGGTTGTACTACCATGAGCTAATCCTACAAGAACGCTTCAAGGCCAACAGTTTCACTGTAGGGAACGCTCCCTCCATGCACAGGTATTTTGTGTAAGCACGAAGGAAAGGTTCTCCTGACATAACAGTCGCATCGGCCACAGCTTTAATCATCTAAGGCATTTAGACCCACTAAGCAGGCATAACTGTCAATAAGTTACATTTTACTTTCTCGTTTCTAAAGCTTGAGGGGCCGTATTTTCAGACTGGTCTTAGAGGCTGCTAGGTTTTTCACACTGAAGCTCAGACTGATGTTACGGGACAGGAGTTTTATGACAGACACTGGTCAGAGTTGCCAACACCAAGCTGCGCTTGGACACCGAGAGACACGAGTCCTTGGCTCAAGCTGCAGCAAGGGATACCGAGACCCGGAGCCGCTCCCTCTCCTTTGAGGACGAGATGGCATTTCGTCTGAGCTCTGGCCAAACTGACACAGCAGCACTGAGCTGGACACAGTTTAGTTGTCTGGGATTTGACTCCTCCATGTTATTTTTTGGTCTATATCCAAGCTAGTTATTTTTAAAGTAGACTACAATAAAATGCAGCTGCTGTGGAATTGGCTTTGTCAGAAATGTAAGTTTGCAGGTATTTAAGTCCACAATATGTAATTGTATGCGGGCGGTTTGCCGAAGCCCAAGAGAAAGTTACTTGGTTGAGAAATGCAGCCTTTGCACAAAAGTTTCATCAGGGCTTTTAGCCCAGAGACTTCAGTCTTAATTTAATCCAGCTGCCACACAAGAGCCATTATAATCAATGAACAAAAAGAAGATTTGCACAGTCAGCAGCAAAACGCCACTTCAAGTACCTACATATTTGAGAATCCAAGAAATGCTCCTATTCATAAATAAGAGGCTTCCAACTGAGCATATAACAAATAAAGTACATTGATGCTGGGCCACAACGTGTTTAGAAAAGCTGGGGGCCCCTAAAAAATAGAGTACATTTAGTCAGAGCTGGGCTTTCACCGCCAACAAAATCACTGAGATAGCGTTGCATTCTGCGGCTGGCTGCGGTCTGACAGCTGGCACCACCGTCATATTATCTGAATACCTATTTATGCAGGTCTGACACCACCTCAACGAGCAATTTTTACCCTCCTTCGCACAGTTCTGGCCCAAAACATTATATAGCAGTGCTGCCCACTTGGACAGTTACCATAGGATGTTGTCATATTCATTTTTCAAGTTTGCTATGAGCTTTTTCTTTCTGATCCCTGGTAAACCAGAGCAACACAAATGTAAATTCTTACTGCATTTCACACAGAGGCAAGTGCCCCCTGCTAATCTGCGGTGTTTTACCTTTGGTTTGCTCATTAATGTAAGCAGCCTGAGTGTCACGTACCTTCCATTTCTGCTGATAATGCTCAAAAGGTGCAAGGAAGAACATACTGTAATTATCTAAATCGGATCTGGACACAGCAGCAACATTACTGTACTGTGCCACAGCTATCTGAGTTAAAAGAAAAGGAAGAGGGAAATCCCAGTATTCTTCTCATAACCGCGGATGCAGTTTAAATGTTACAAATGTAATAGGAGCTGTCATAAAAACTGCAGGCATGACATAGCAATTTCAGTAAATACAGCACAGTAAATTGCTTATTAAATCAAGCTGCCCTCAAACAGGAGCTGTGGCTACAAATTCAAATGATACAATGACATAATTTAACTGCACCAAATCACACCGCTCCCATCCTTTTCTTCCCAATCCTGAGATTTTAGAGCTTCTTAGAGGAGCCAAAAAACCTTCCTGAAGCACGAAACCTTCTGTGAGGCATAAGCAGAGTGCACAAAAGGGTCGTGAATGCGTACGTGCTGTGTTAGATGGTATATATACTTCTCTTGGTAAATAGAACTTAACCTCTTGAACTTAAGCCCTTGGACTCTGCGGGATGCAGTAAGTTTGTTTGCAAATGTTTTTCTCTGAAGGAGTGAACAGACCACTTGGGCATTACGCCCAGGCCAAAGAACAATTAGAATGGCGCTGGTGGTAGAAACGCTGTTCAGGCTTACTGCCTATCCAGTCCTGTTCCCATTCTAAAGCATGGCCCCTGCCGATGTCCGAGGTCCACCCCAATCACACCACGTTTTCTCCCACTCTAGGAAATTTACCAATCTTACTAAAAAGATCAAATCGCATCTGAAAGACAAATGCACCAAGCGGGTATGGCAGCACACCACCACTGAATTCATCAGACTTTTTACAAAGTGACAAACCCCAATGAAAGAGGAAATGAGTAACTTGTGAACTGGATGCTCTGAAGGATGTATCTGGGTGTGCTGGTGGGAGGGACAGCGCCTGCCCTCTACTGGGAATTTTCTCATCTCCATGGAATACAGCTGAGAACAGAAGCTCTCAGTTCTGTTCTTCCAAACCAAGGTCAGAAGTTACCAGGACAAAAAAGGCAGTGCTTCTTTCACATCCGAAACTGAAACACCAACAACTTGATCCCATTTGAAATCCCATATTTTTCTTTAGAGCACACATGGAAAAGATCAAATTTAAGAAAAATGCCTAAATACAATAATGAAAAGGCAGTAAGTAGGGCCAACAACACAGCACATAAATTGCAACTGACTGTACATGTCCAAAGATCAGCACATGCAAAAGGTAATGCTGTTTTGAATGAAAGTTGCCAAGTGCGTTAGCCCAATTAATACAAGCCGTGTGTGTGTGTGCGCGTGTGTGCTGAGACTAACCCACAGGGCATCCAAAAATAGTCAAAAGAGAATGACTACAACTGCTTTAAGACAAAGTGTTCACTCTATAGGTAGGTTGCAAAAAAAAACAGGTTGAAATTGCCAGAAAGATTCCTTGCTACAGCAGAACAGCTTAAAAACACACTCAAAGGCTACATCACTGGAAATGTGGCATTCACAGTTTGAAACATCTAGCAAGAGGCCGGAACTTAACTTTGGTACCACTGAGCCACCACCTGCATGTTTTGGAATAGATCTGCCAACCCCAAGACACTTCATTTGTGACTGACACAATGCACCGAAGAGGGGCTGCTCTAGTCACCCTCACGCGTGAGGGTGGGGAAATCCAAACCATAGAGCACTTCCTTACTCTTGGAAAGACCAGCTGTGTCTTCCGGGGGCCGACCAGCTGGACCACAGCTTGGACCATAGGCATAAGGTTTTTTTTGGAAAAAGATGTATCATCAGTGAGAGACGGGATAACACGTTACCTAACTGGAGGGAAGCAGCTTATTAAACAAGGATTTGGCTGAAGAACTTATGCACATAAAGGTGATTAATCTCAAAAGATCAAAATTTTCAAGCTAAATGACAGGTTCTGCATTTTGAAGACAGGAAGGTGCAATTCCTGCCAATATTTTTTTTTGCTGGGTGCTGGACATTATGCTAATATCACAACTAAGACATAGCAGCAAGTCTGATCCCACTCAGGAACCAAGTTACACATATCATTGCCATCTTTACAGTCCTGAGCCAGGGTCACTGCACTCGTCCACCTCTTCCTTTTGGGGACCTGATAGATTCCCCATTTACAAGGGGATGCTGCGCACAAACACAGTTCTGGCCTTCCAGCAAGAAGTCTTCCACACGACTCCAGATTTCAAAGGCTGAATTTATCCTACTGGATGCAGAGCATAAGTTCTGCTACAGCTTATGAGGTAAATCCTCCCCTTCCTCAAATTTACAGATGCTTTTTTGAGCAGTCCACGTTTTAAAATCCCCATGTAGCTTAATAGACCTGCTGAGATGAAACTGCCGTGACTTCGTGCATTTGTTGAAAACACCAGTTAAAATTAACAATCTCAAAAGAAATCCCTTCTACCCAGCAAATAAAGATTCTTATTTTAGAATAAAAACAAGGGAAGGGAGTGTTCACATAGTAACCTTACTGCCTTGAGCACTGGTCTGCAGAATTCTTTGTTAAAAAAAAAAAATTCTTTTTCATTCCTTTTTAAAAAGTCCTTCAGAAAAAGGATTGGATTGCTTCTGCAATTTAGCACTCGTTTCTGAACCACTAAAAGTTAGCTGATCACACTCATTTGGTACTTTTTCTTTTGCTCACATGAAGTTCCTGCCAGAGGAGGTGAGGAGCCGAGCAAGCACTGACCCTGCATCCGCAATGCTAACACACTTTCCACACACAACACTACTGAACCCCTTCAGGTCAGGCCTGCGAGTACAGCATGGAAGACAGCACGACTGGTAATACTGGGAGCGGGAGCAGGGGAGTCGGGAAAGAACCCACCACGTCCTAGGACCAGGTTAAAAAAAATAAAGATGATCTTAATTTGCTCATTGCCCATTTACAACAACAATGCAGGGAAAAAAAGAAAAAGAAAGAGCTCTCTCAAACCTGGATAACTAAGATTTAAGAAAAAACCCACAGCCTCGGCTTCAGCTTCCAAGGAAGCTTGTGAGGTGAAACAGGGCCATGTGGAGGTCAGTAGGTGATTTACAGGATGTTGATGCAACGGTGCCTAAAAAAAAAAGCAAGTGAGAAGTGAGAGGAAACCAGAAAGTCAGCTAGGAAGCAGCATGACCCCCAGCCATCGCGGAAGTGAAGACTATACAGCAAACAAGTGAAGGTGGACCCAGAGAAGTTCTTGAGGTGATTTTGTTAGAGGTACACTTTGGGATCTTTTTTTCCTTGGAATAGCCTACACAATGTCTGACATTGTCCTAGTCTGACACAATGAATGACACAATCACAGCTTGTAGATTAAAGGTACAACTTTTCAGAAGCATCTAAAGGATTTAGGAGCTTAAATTGCACAGCAAATTCCACAGGAATTTGACCTGTAATTAATTAGACTCTTCTGGAGTGTCTTTGTGGTTTTTTTTTTTTTTAAAGTGTTCTTTTCCCTTGCAATCTCTGAGAAAGCGTGTTTCAAAATCAGGATGTGATTAATTGGAGCGTTACAGAATTACAATGAGCAGGAGAACTAATGTATGCAAGTGTTATTTCTGATTTCTGTTTCTTCAGATTTCCTGGAGTCACTGTTAGTTTCTTCCCTGGACAAAGGGGTTTAAGGCTTTCTTGAACTAAGCCCCTCTTTATGTAGCCAGCTACAGCACAATTATGCTACTAAGATAAGACGAAATGCAGTGGTGATGCAGCAATTCATCATGTTTGGGTTCTTCTAATGAAGCCCATTACTCACAGAAGAGAATTTTCTCAAGCAGTTAGTCACCAGCAGACAGATTTCCCTGTTACTTCTTCCTTTTCTACAGCTGGTGAATAGTCTGGTCCTCCCCTCACCATCCCAAAAGTGCAATATTAGGAAAAGTCAACACCTAAATTAAAAGTAAACAAACAGTATTTAACTTTCCCTTAACCAAAAAAATTAACAATAAAACAGAACAGCTTTCAGGAGCAAGCCAACCTTTTTCATTTAAAAAAAAAAAAAAAAAAAAGACAAAAACAGCCTGCTGTCCTTTTAATACTACTGAAAGATATTGAATACCTTTCTTTAGCTTATTAAAAGAAGCATAAAAACCAAACTACATACTAATTACAGCTTGCATAGAAACATTTTGTTTTGTACTTTGTGCAAATCTTACTAAATAAGGCATGCTTGAGAGTTTAGGTAGCAATGCAGTAGTTATCAAAGAATGCTGAGAAACTGCAAGGAAAATTCCAGGCAGCCTGCAATCCACATCCACTTACACAGTTCATTTGACTTCAAAGACCAACAGCTGATAGCTGCAGATCTGTCTGCAACATAAGGCAATATGGTATGTGTAGGGTCCAGCACCTGCTTTCAGCTAGTCATGGGTTTAATACACATAAGATCACTTGAATTCAAAAAACCTGAGCTGCTAGTTAAAAAGAGGGCTTCAGAAGTGGATTGGTAAGAACCCTGTTTCAGGGAAAAGGAAGGGAAAGGGGGGAAGAGGACAAAGACATGAAGAAGCACAACCCTTCGCATAAAGGGGTTTTGTGCAGATTTTGCATGTATTTTTATACCCTGAACTGTCTCTGTGAGGCAATGTTTTTACAAACAAACTGTTTTCTAACAAGTTATCCAGAAGAGTATTTCTGGAACAGAAAAAGCTAAAACATTTGCCTCTCTTAGCCAACCTACAAGTGTCTATTGCAGAAATTCAACAGGAATCAGTGACACTAAAGAAGGGTGGCTGCGTAAAGAGGAGGAGGTGAAGTAGGAAGCTGCAGTAAGAGCAGTATCAGAAATCTCTCAAATAAGTTATGTAGCACAGAGGGAAATTATAAGACCTAATAGAAGGTAATGTGGAATAACATTTTGCCTCGTTCTTCCCCCTCCAAATCAAGTATTTTCAGGAAATATTGAAGTAGACCTTCTTTTGTAAGCAGCTTTGCATTGAAAAATCTGTTTAAACTCCAAAAGCTTTTTTAAAACACATTTAAAAAACCCACTAATAATAATCCTCAAAATCCCCCAGTATTTTGTAACATAAAATAGAATGTTCCTGGGCAAGAGCTGCCAGCTCCTTCAGGAACTCCGGGAAAAGGGCAGCTGCGAGTATGGCATTCCTCACGTGCGCGGGAAGGCCAGGATGAGCCAGGCCTTTCTTTCCCTTCTGTCCCAGGAAAGGCTGGAGTACAGCCGGGTAAGCTTCAGAGAGGTTCCTTCCTTTCCCTGCGTTGCTGCTGTGCTGGACATTACCTAAAGCCAGGAAGAGAGGAGAGGAGAGGAGAAGAAAGAAAAAGAAAAGAAAAGGAAAAAAAAAAAAAAGACTCAGTATATTAAGCACACACAGTATTGGTACAGTGTCCAAGCCCAGTTTATAAGGATTGTGTTTAGAGCTGTAGTTTGCAGTACCCAGACCGTGCAGGGAGATACTCCACTAATCCAACATTTTAAAGTTTTACATGGCCTGATTCTATTGCATTTTTTATTAGCTATCTTTCCCCAGGTTGTAAATTATTCAGTTCCAGCTCTGATGAGAGAAATATGTGGGCAGAAGAGGAGTCAAGGGAAAGAGTAATATGGATTTACCTTATGAAATAGCAGATAATATCTACCCATCTAGACCCAGCATGGTTGTCTCAATCTAAATGATACTGTGCTCTAGCCCTCCCCAGATCAAAATATCGTTTGGACTCTACTTCTCTCTCTCTTTCTCTACTCTCATCATGTAAACGGGTTTCAGGCTGAGCTATCACATCACCATGGGAGTTTGAAGTAACGTAGAAACTAAGGGGAAAAACATTTGAAAATTTGATTTTTCTACAGCTGTAGGCCCCACTAACTACACTTACCTTTAACTCCCTGTAAAGCAATTAAACATTAAAAAAAGAGCAAGCGAAAACCACCGTGTGCTCTGCTATATGATCTCTGCTGCCAGAGTTCAGAGGATCAGGGCTCAAGCATCAGAACGCATGGAATTATTGTGACAGCAGCACTTAAATTTCAATCAATTGCTTCTTGTTTCAACCTGAAGCAGAACTGCACTTTAATTAGTTGATAATTAATTTAGTGAAACTAAAAAGGTGATAAAATTCAACACTGATGGAAATAAATACTTTACAAAGAAAAATTAACCTGCAGAACTCACTGCCACAAGATGTCATTGAGGCCAGAAGCAGAGACAGACAAAATCCTGTCTAACTTACACGTGGATGTTCTCATGAGCTGTATAAGTCAGTCATTAAAAAAAAAAAAAAGGACTGTCATATTAACTCACATACTGCAGATAAGGCAAACGCTACATTGCTGCATTAAGAAGAGGTTTCCCTTGAAGTGTATGCAGTTTATGTTAAAACAACTCAGTCTCAGGTTACACCACCATTTTTCTGAAACCTCTCCAAGTAGCTAATGCGAGGACCCGTAGATGAATGCCTCACCTGACGCAGCAGAGCAATCCCTCTGTTCAACAGCTTTGCGCTTTTGTTCCTTTCCTGTAGTTCTCCTAAGGCACTGTGGAATTACTGTATGCTTCCAAATCTCGAAAGAAATTTCCATCTTAATCATCTAACAGAGTTGTACTTCTCTGGAGTTTCAAAAAACCTTTCCAACTCCAGACTTATCAATCATTCATATTGTTATTCTACAAATTTTTATCTGCTAGAGACAGAGTACAGGAATTTCAGTTCTGTGGAAAATTCTGACTGTGGGAGGAAAAACAACTTAAATTATGAATTACAATGAAAAGATGAAGTTTTGAGCTTCCCTTAAAGATTTTTTTTTTAGATTTTCTAACATCAAAATGTTTCATAATTAATATTTTAAGTTTTTTAAATAGTTTAGCCAGTATAACCAGAATGCTAGTGTATTGTCAAAGCTTTTCTTTTTTTTTTTTAAACTCTTCCCTTCAAAAAGCATCAAAATTGATACATTTCCCTAAAAACATTTTCATTTAGATTTAACTGCTTATTGAAAAAAGAAAAGAAAAAAGCACAGAAAGCTAGTCTAGGGACAAGAGATTTGATTTTTTTCTTTGACCAGGATTGTCCACTTCTTTCTAGGGTCAGGATGCAAACTGATACACACAACTGAGAAATTATGAAAATGAGTACTCTGGAGATATTGTTACCAACGCACTGAAAGAGGGCAGCATTTCATATGGGATCTACGTCATGACAGGTCTACCAGAACCCAAGCTACTGTGTAAGGGAACCACATACTACTGCAAGCAGAAAATAACAAATCGTCCATTTCTGCTCAAACACCTTCAGAGACCATCACCTTCAAGAGAAAGGAAATGCTCTGGAATATGTCAGTTTTACATTTGCGCTCCCCACTGAGTCTGGCTGCCACTTTTCAGATGTGAATTCTGTAGGAGGCCAGTTATGCTCAGACCTGTAGAGAAAACTTTGGGGTTATTCCCCACTTCCGTCTGGGGAAAAAACCCTCAGAGAGAGCAGCTAATTTGCATGACACCCAAAGGTGGCATTCAAGCTAATGCAAAGAAATCCTGCGGGAGTTCCTCTTTTTTTTTTTTTTTTTCCATTTACCATTATTGTAGCAGTTCCTACCTTGCGCTTCTTAATCAATATAATGAACTCCTGTGGGTTGATGGACTACTGAGCCAACTTGCCCCAAGGATTACAGTTTGATTACTTGCATCACCAGTCTTCTGGGGAACCAAGTCTGTAGTTATCCAGGCATTTATTTACTCTCCATCTGTTTGTCAAGAGGTGCCGCCTTTGCAGGAGTTGCCACAACACAGAATAAAATGTACCAACAGGGTGACTAAGCAGCCTTGTTTCAAATTCCTAAATAATGACCAGCATGAGTCAACCTGGCAAATTCTGAAGCCCACAGAAGAAAACTGACATAAAATAGGAAGTATAAATAAATGCCATTGGGAATGCATTATATAAAAGTTCTTATTGCCAGCACCTGAAAAAAAGGACACTAAATGTTGCCTCCTAATCTCATCTCCCACATGCTAGCTACAATACCATCTAATTGTAAGGCTTTCTAATCTATGGCACCAGAATGTAGTGCCTAAAACGCTACCAATGTTTGCAATACACAGCTCCTTTACAGCAGGCACCTTCCACAGACCAATTCTTCAAGAAGCAGCCTTAGCAAGATGATAATTTTACAGACTAGATGTACTCCAAACCTTAGAAATACGTACCGTGCTGACTAGAAACTAGGTAACTTATTATTCAGAGCCTCGAAAAATGAAAACACAATTAAAATGGCATATAAAAAGTCCCGCTTTCCATACCTGTGGAAATCCAAGAAACATATCAACATCTTCACAGAGGTATGGGCAGAGTGGGTGATTATTAATGACTCCCAATGATGAGTAAGCACACACCTGTAAATGCAGCCTCTCTTGAACCCGGTTGCTGAGTCAGCTCTTAATCACTGTGGTCACTGCTTTCACCAAATTCGACACATTCTCATCACATGGGAAGTTGGCTTTTAAGGGAAACCTGCACCCAACATTGCCTGCTCAGCAGCAAGCTAAGAACAAGCACGGCCCCAGGGCACGGCCCCAGCTCTACCAGTTGCCTGGCTGCATCTGGGAAGTTTTCAGTTAGAACACAAGATTCTTCATCTTGGTTTTTTTTACTAGTTTCCCCCATGGCAGTGTAAATACTGGTAACTATCAAGAGAGGTGTAGTGTGCACTGTGCTTAAGAAGCAGCAGATGTTACAGAAGTCCCCTGAAAAGCTGGCTTGTTGGGATGATACCTGTTTAACTCCCCACAGCTCTCGAAGTGTCCTGACTTTTACACTCACCCATCCACCCCCTTTTTTTTTGTTGTTTTGTTTTGTTTTTCATTCAAGAAAGCACATTCAAAGTTTTCTAGCTAATATCTATCTTCTTCAGTAGTAGCCCAAACCATGATATGAAGCTTTATTCAATTGTTGCAGAAACCAATTCATTCTGGACTTCTGTCCTCCCTAACATTTATCAAAAAAGAACCAATGACTAGCTGAAGGTCAGGCTAAAAATAAAACGAAATCATGCACATATGCCATCTCACCTCATGCCTTGAAAGCAAGTTTGTTTACAGCCAACTGACAGCAAGCCAAGAGCTGATTTTGTTACTCCTTTAAACAGCCATTTTCTGTAGCAAATAAAAGCTTCTAAAGAGCAAAGAATATCCAGCTAAATCCATATACCGTGGCCTGCTGAGCATCATCAGTTTAAAGTCAGAAGGGTACATCTGGTTAATGATATTCACAACGCACCACACCTACTTTTAATCATGCTGTAGAAAACGAGAGAGGTAACTCGTGAGTCATTCCACCCAGCACTCCTCCGAGTGTGGTTAACATTTACCTTTGGTTAGCAATTCTTCCGCAGCATCAGACATGTCCACACGAAAAAGCAAGTACTGTTGGGCTTCCAGGAGAAGACCTGGGAAGTCTTTTTCAATGGAAGCAAAATGTTCAATTTTATTTTTCACAGATGCCAGCACCTGCCAAAACAACAGTAACAATTACTTCTTCCTCCCTTGCTCCCAGTGCAGCCACAGACTGAATACTCAGGCTTTCTCTAGCTGCATTAAAATAGAGTTACAACAAAAGTTATGGTCATACAGAATTTCCAGTTCTTTGCACAAATGTAATTAAAACATCAAAATGAGATGAGAGGCTCTCAGACAGGTGGGAAAGCAACAGGTGGAACTGAAAAGAACTAACGTAAGGTTTAACGAGACACCAAAAATACTGTTCCAATAGGCACGACTAATGCTTGTGGTCAAATACCTGATAAAGTGACCGCACACTAGGCTGGAACACCATGTTGGTGTTGAGCAGAAAGGAGCGAAGAAGAGGCTGTGGATAACTTGCCAGCTGAGTAATAATCCCAATAAGCATTAAATTTACATGCAAGGAATTCTCCAGCATGTTCTCCAGCTTTGACAACACTACACTGATGAATGGTCCTGCAAGAAAAGAAGAAGGAACCAATGCTTTTGTTTTCACAGAAGAAAAATCCTAAGATCTAGGAAATAGCCATTTAAAAGGAATTTTGACCAGCAAAACCAACCAAATCAGACCTCCCACACGCTAATTAAAGCCAGCAGGGAGAAAAACCAAACTGTATCTGAGCAGACAAAACAGACTTAACAGAGGTGTTAAAAGCTTTCATGAGTAGAAGCACTTTTGCTAGCTAGCCAATGAGTTTACATTAATGCCATATTTAAATGCATAACTATTCTACTTTACATGTGCCAATAAGGATTTAGCCTAATATGTTCTGGTCCACTGTTCTATAGTCCTTGAAGTTAATCAGAATGGTACCATTAGTTTCAATGCAAACAGAATCTGCCCTTTTTACACTTGTGCCTAATTTCTATGCAAGGACCGGGCAAAGTAAATTATAGCTAGCTTTCTTGTTTTATCAAAAAACTGGGGTGTTCTAAAGAAAATATGAAAATGCTACTCTAAACAAGAAAATCAAGACTTGTGATAGTTCACATCACAAGAAAAGGCATTTTTAGTACTGCAAACAGTCGCACAAAACAGGGAAGACATTAAAATAGATTTATAAGAAAAATTATTGGTAGATGTAGGCTTTATCATATAAATGTCACCAATAAATAATAGCTTTAGTTTGTGTATTCATGCTACAGGTTAACCACTGAAATACAGAAGCATTTACCATGAAAGTACATAAACCTGTAGTGTTCAAGCTTAAGAAACCTTTGCAAGAATGAGCATGACTTTAACCAAATAATACATATCATTAGATGCTACAGCCGGTGAGATGCTTGAGGCAGTCTGTAAGAGTGACCTAATCACAAGTAAAGTCTTAGAAACATCCCTTGTCCCACACCCAGCCTCACCACACTATTCTGGCTGCATAAAAGCTAGGGAAACCACACAGAAGAATCCCTGGGTGACGCAGTGACAGCATTGCTAACTTTGAACACCCCACCCTAGTCCCCGGCACAAGATGCATGCCACAGGCATTTCTAGGTTCAAGCAAGTAGCCATAATCCAACCCCATTCCAGCTCCTTTCAGCTAGCAAATGGCTGCCATTCGAGCTACCTGGGCATAGTTTAGCCCAAGTTTAATACGCCTGCTGTAAACGATGGCAGAGGCTAAAGCAATTCTGGGCCAGCGCAACAGTAAGGATCAAATCAGAAGTGCCTACATTGCCACTTCACCTAATAGAGCTAAAGGTTGAAGTCTATCATGTTTTATAGTGACCATGAGTACAAAGCAAGCACCCCCTCAAGACTCATCTATCATGGCTAATGCCAGCACAGCTCCACTCACAAGAGGAAACGTAGGAGGGCCAGTGTTGACAAGGCTTTATGTGGCTGCTACCTTTCAACCACCATGTCAGCCATCAAAGTGAAGGTTGTGTCCTGGTTTTGGCTGGGGTAGAGTTAATTTTCTTTCTAGTAGCTGGTACAGTGCTGTGTTTTGGATTTAGGATGAGAATAATGTTGATAACACACTGATGTTTTCGTTATTACTGAGCAGTGCTTACACAGAGTCAAGGTCTTCTCTGCTTCTCACCCCACCCCACCAGCGAGGAGGCTGGGGCTGCACAAGAAGTTGGGAGGGGACACAGCCGGGACAGCTGACCCCAGCTGACCAAAGGGGTATTCCATACCATATGACATCATGCTCGGTATATAAACTAGAGGAAAAGCTGACTGGGGGTCCACTGCTTGGGAACTGGCTGGGCATTGGTCAGCAGATGGTGGGCAATTGCATCGTGCATCACTTGTTTTGTACATTCTTTTATCATTAATATTATTTTCCCTTTCTTTTCTGTCCTATTAAATTGTCTCAACCCATAAGTTTTACCTTTTTTTTTTTGATTTTCTTCCCCATCCCACTGCGGGGGAATGAGCGAATGGCTGTGTGGTGTTTAGCTGCCTGCTGATTTAAACCATAACAGTCGGTATCACATCCTGCAGGAATTCCCCCCTGCCTGGGTACCCAACGGAGCAGCCCCAAAACCTTTTGCTGAGGTAACAGTTTCTCCTGTCCCACACAACCTACTGCTTCCCCTCTCATGTTCATGGAGAAATTTTCACAGAGCTCCTGAGGACCACAGTGCAGTGGGAGCTCTACTGTATCAAGAGGGATGGCAGGAGAAGGAGTTCAGATATATCACTGTTTCTGTCCTCTAGGTCAGACTTCAAAGCTGAAAAGGTAAAGCTGAAGCTAGTACTTGTAACAAAAGTGCTGTATGCCACTGCAAGAGAGGTTACCAAGATATATTAAAAAATTTCTCGGTGGTAGAGTGACTTTTTCCCCCCAAGAAATTATTGGAATGAGAATCAGAGGAACTAAGCAGAGTTTACAAGCTTTGTAAGAAACAGGGTAAACAGATGAGAAGTCAAAAAATTATTCCTTTCCTGACTGTGCATCTCTATGTGGCCTGAAGTCAAGCACTGATTTGGGGCCGTGGGAGGAGAAGAATCTAAATTCCTGTTCCTGACCACCACATTCTTTCTTGCTCAGGGGAAAATAGGGATGATGGCATTTAATGCTTTTAAACTGGACATAGACACCAATAGAACATTTTCTTCATAGATCCGTAGGCCTGAAGAGAGCACCTTTGCACTGCTGACGCTTACTGGTTGTAGGAACCTCTGTCTGGTTATTCAATTCTGCAGAGAGAAGCCTGGTTATTCGATTCTGCAGAGAGAAGCCCCATCCCATGACAGCATCCCAAAACAGTGAAAGCAACCAAAAATCCTTGTCACACACATCTACAAACATAATATAGCATTCCAAATTAAATATATTGTTATATTTGAAAAACACTGCAATCTCAACATTTCTGAGGTATTGTTGTGAGCACCTCCTTACTTGCAATCACTAAGATCTCCATTAAATCAAGGTAAACAGCCTAAGAGTAAAATATGTTGTGGATGGGGAGCAAACAGCAAGGCTTTTTTTCTCTTCCCCCCCCCCCGTTTTACTCAGTTGTGGGTTTTTTGTGGGTGTTGGCAGCGGGTGGGGGGGTGGGGGTGCTGTTGGTTTTGGTGGGGTTTTTGAAAAGAAACAAATGAAGGGAGGGACTAGATGAAAAATGAGAGACAGGGACAACATTTTTGAGCTACAATTGACAGCAGATAAGGGGAAACAGAAAGGTTTGAATATGATTAGCTTCTGGTACAAGGAAATTGTCATCACAGCAAAAATAGCAAATTGATTGAAAGGTTGGATTTTTCAATTAATAAATGGTGCCAGGCATGCTGACCACAGCTAACCAGAAAGGGCTGCATTTCAATGGGCACAAATGAATGTTTTCCCCCTCCTTTCAAATGAACGAGAAGCCATCTTATAGAGGTTTTGTTTTGGATGAGGAAACCTAGCTACATTGTTATTTTTTATTATTTGCATTACTGTGGTACCTAGGAGACCTAATTAAAGCTCAGGGGCCTGCAGTGCAAGGAGCTGTATAAATACAGATCAAAAGCCCACTCTAACCTCCGGTAGCACTGTCATTCCTGAATGGCTTGGACAGTCTGCGGAGACCAAGCTTAAATTGCTGCCTGCCACAAGACAGAAAAGCATACCAACAGCGAGGGCAGACCTGACATTGGAGGAACAGGATGCCAAGGCAGAGCATGGAGGCAGGCACGTCCAGCCATGGCACCAGTGCTGCCACCTCGTGCTAAAATGTGAAATAGCAGAGAGGAAAAAAATGGCAACGTGATACCGCATCCATAGCATCAGAGATGATCAGAGAAAGCCACCAGAAACAAGTTATTTATCCGGGCTCTGTATATTAGAACAGTTACTCCAATCCCCTTTCGACTGCAAAAGCTTTCTCTAGAATGATGAAGCTCTCACATACAAACAACATAACCCCTGCTCAAGATTTTAAACCATTACAAAAAAAAAGCAGCCAAAAAACCCCCTGAGCAACCACCATTTGCTGTCACCACACCAACTGCTCTGCTCTACTTTCACGTTGGATCTCTCACTCTCCTTGGACCGGTCTCACCTATTTGGGCTATACCCTCTTTAGTGCCAGGACTGTTCCTTGCTCTATGCTTGTGCTGTGTGCCGCACAGTGTGATCTCATCTGGTCACCTTTAATCACCATGCCTTCCTGTGTTTGTTATGTAGGTAATTAACAGGACATTCTACCTGTAAATGGAGCACTCTGGTTCCTCGCAGCGTGCTTGGGAGAGACATCCTCCTTTGGTCCAAAGGGAGATGACATGCTCTCCGCAGAAGGGGTGTCTGCTGAGAAATTCTCAAAGTCCTCCTCCTCTTCCGCAGGAGAGGCAGGGTCAGGAGTATCCAACTTCTGCTCCTCCAAGCTTGCACTGTTTGGATCCAGTTCCTTAATAATTTTGTCATACTGTGCAATGAAATCCTCACTATCTGTGCTCAGCAGTCTTACACTTAAGTTACGATCTGTCTCCTGAGGAGAAAGCTTCAACTCTAAGTCTGGCTGTGGATCAATCTCAATCATTTTCTGGTTTATTTGTTCTTTCATTACACCTTGAGTCAAGCTTGAATTTCTCTTACTGTGCTCATCCAAGTCCATTTCCAGCTGGCTCTTTGCAAGAGGCCCATTGACTACAGTCTGGCTTTGGACCTCACGTTCTCTGGCTACATTTAAAGTTTTCTCCTTAGAGTTGTCATCATCTTGAGTATCCTTCTGGGCACATAACCTGTAAACCATAACATCATCCTGAAAGTCTGATTCCTCTATGTAAGATCCTTTGATGAGCATTATGGCATTTTTTTTCATTTCTTGAATGTGTTTTGGTGGCTCTGCAGGTGGTTGCATCTCTGCGCTTCCCAGATCATCATACGGTTGCGGTGAGCTCACATCAGAACCAGGAGAAATCCCTGTGTCATAGCTATCATCCCATTCTAGCTCCAACTGCATCTTCTCACCGAATGGAGTTACTTGAGAGGAGCTACACACACTAGGTGTCCTTTGCTGAAGCCGAAACATGGGGTGTTCTACATCTGTACTGTTCTCCTCAGCAAGCGTTTGGATAAAGGTGTCTGGATCAGGGTTTACTCCATCATACAAGGCAGACCAAACCTTACAATCTTTCAGACACTGGAGGATGGCTTCTTGAGCTTCCCCCAAGTACTGCAAGTAGCTGATGTCCACAGCTCTTCCATATTCCACAATGCAAGTAGATTCAGAAGAACGTCTACCAGAATCTGAAAGTAAAGAACATTACTCATATCATGACATAATAAAACAACCCAAAAGTTCTCTAGCAAGGGACTAAGACATGGCAGGTAGAGTCTTTAGTCCCAACCATCCAGTAAAGCAGGAAGATCAAATCACAAAGATTAAGAGATTTGCTCATAAACATACATAATTTGTTCCTACTGCCAAGACAGAGCTGTAACTCAAGATTTCCGAGAGACCAGCCTGCATTCAAACCTTAAAACAGCACTGTCCACTCTGAAGCAGCAAGAGTTGCAGTCATGTATCTGTACATCACTTCCATGAATGAACATTCAAGTCAGAGAGCTGTTAAAATAAGGTTTCAATAGACCTGGACACACGGAAGGAATTAAATAAGCTTTCCAGTCCAGGCTTGCCCAGTTTATTGTTGCCCACCACATTTCCTCCCCCGCCTATCGTTCCCCACCTCCACCCATGAGCTGCTACCAAATCAAACTTAGTTCATGATCTGGTCTTCCCCTGAGCACCAATTACCTTTAGTTTGTACTGCCTTTGTCCATAGAATATAATCTTTTCCCTGGCTTTCGAGTGTCAAGGTGATCCCAGTGGAGCAGCAGACTGGTGTCAGGGCAAGCAGTTTTGCAGCAGATACGGAGTAACAGTCTCTCTCTTTCACAGCCCACCGCTGGCTCAACATCATGTGGTTACAGGGGATCAGATACCTGAAACAGCAGTGTCTAGCATTACTTCATCGTCCTTTCATGTTAGAGAAAGCAACAATATACAAATTCCCTTCCCACCTTCCTGCCTTCTCCAAAATAAAAGAAACAGTAATAATAATCTTGAGAGGTTTAGAATATGGATCACTGACAAGAGCATGAAACCCTGACCCTTTATATTGTGAAGCTATGGTTTGATGAGAAACTGTCAAGATGAGTAGAGATAGGAGATCAGTTGCATCAGAACGGGGAAGTGAACAATCCTTCGCAGGTCAGAGCAAACTTGCTGTAAGTAGGGATGGAGGAAGTGTGGGATGGGCCAATGTCAAAGGCCAGCAGGGTGGTTTGGTCCCACTATGAATGAATTCTGTCTCAGAATCCTTAATTTATTTGTTTTCCTGGGAAATCCAGAGAGAGCCAGTTTACATGCACCAGGCAAGCAGCCAGCAAAAGGGAGGGAAGGGTCATCAAGGTGTTTTACTGCACTAGATCAAGACTGAGCTCTCAAGGCAGAAGAGGGAATAAGCTATGGGGAGTACAAGGAATAGAGGAAGCACAATTTTCTTTAGAGCACTTTTGTTCAACTTTTTAAGAGCATTTATTAAGAGCCTCAGTGTTAACTGGACTGATGTTTTGCCATTTAAAATGCAAACAAATTTTAAAGGATTCCCTAAACAAACAAAAAAATTAAATACAGCACTCTACTGCTGCTAGAGCGGCAACATACTTGAGTTCACAGAGTTCCTAAGAGCATTCCCAGGCACAACACCCAGAGCTATAAGGAATTTCACCTTAATGCTTATGGGTGGAGGGACAGACAGTATGTGAAATGTTCATGTGATCTATGGTGCTAAAAGCCCAATTTAATTACACCAATATTTCCAAATAAATAATCAATTCTCATCTAATACACACACCAAAATTATAAGTGAGTGTTCCGAAGCAATGCATAGAACCATCAGTTAAAAGCAAACATAATCAATGCATTTAGTACATTACATAACAATCTACCTACGACAGTTCAGGAACCTGCAGTATTCTCGGTGAGAGAGGAATCAAAGGGGTGGAAAAGAACAAGAAAGAAGGTGGAAGCTGCAAATGAGTATATAGCTCTGTATCACAGTGTATAATGCACTAGAGAAAAGATGCAGGAGAGAAGAATTATGCATTTAGAAGCAGGGAATAAGCAGTTTGGAGGTGATAAATATATTCTCAGCTTCTCTTCTCTCACTTTTATAGAAATAAATCACGAGAAAAATCTCTTGTTCCTGAAGATCACAGGATGTAAATCACACTTCTGCAGGTCTGGTAGACTTTTGTCAGGATCGTAAATATTCTTATCTCTGTAGTTGCTTGGATTTCTGCTCTCTTAGAGAACTCTCATCCAGCTCTGCATCCATAGGCAGAGACTGTATGTCCCAGAATTAGGATGAAGAGTGGAAAAAGAAGTTTGGGCTTTACCTTAAAACTAGCTGTAACATCACATCTTCACAATGCAAACCAATGAGCGTTCTGAACAGTGCCAAGGAGACCACACAGAGCTGGAAAATGATAAATGTTGTCAGTTTTTCATCTGGAAATTGTACTTTTGCAATCTTCCCTGCATACTACATTACAAAATGGCTCTGCCAGAACATCATGCTTTATAAGATACTGTTAGTATGATATTTCATTTTGTCAGCACCCCTATGGGATTTTTTTTTAAAGTTGTCTAGAGCCATACACATAACATGTTACATTTTAACAAAATACAATCCAGAATCTTCCTTCAAATAAGCTAATAAAAAAAAAAGCAGTAATGTACCAGTCTTTAATATTATTCAAATTTATTAATTTAATTTAATTCAGCATGAAGTAAACCCTGTAACTTCCAAGATAGTGTGTTAGTTTTTACCTCTGGCATAAAATTTGAACCAAATAAAAGTCTTTTCTGAAAGAAAAGTTATAAACCACCTCAAGTTTCTGTTGCTTTAAGTATAAAGAATGATTAGTGTTCTACACATTAAGAAGCTGAATGCTTCAATACCTATAGCTTAATGTACTGACATAGACCAGGACTAAACAAGTCATTTTTATCAGAATCTACTCCATATGAAGTGTTCACAATCCCTCCACTACAGGTCACTTGAACGGCTGGGAACCATAGCAAGGCGTGAAGATCCTTTCTGCTTGCCTTTTCGGCAAAGGTCTGATCGAATACACCCATAAATAGGAATTTCAGTAGTGACACTCAGCAGAGACAAAAATCATACCCATTCTGTGATAGGCATCCTACTTGCACACTGGCTTTAGGACAGACTAGAAACATGGATTTCGACAGGCTTTTTTGTCACTAATTAGACATAAAACACTTTCAAAGCTATCATACACTACATTTCTACCTGCCAGATGCTTGCTAGACCGCACAGTTATGTCCAACATGGTAGAAGCATGAGCTGTAAGCTTTCACTGGTTTTCATCATCTCCATGCTTGTTAATGCATATTTCTTTGGGCACATTCTCCTGCACAGCTCTTTCCTAGAAGCAGTATCTCACAGCTGGCTTAGACTCCAGGACCAGGCTGACTCTTGTGAGAATTATTTAGCATAAGTTGACCCTTTGCTAGCGTTTCAAGTTGGTGTTTAAATCTTGCCTCTCCCTATATTAATTACGTAAACTCAAATAATTAATATATGAAATTAATTGCACTTTTCAGTAGCTAACAAAAGAAACGGATTAAGACAAAATAAGGAAAAAGCTACTGATTTTTCTCTACCTCATTTTTTCAGTCACTGAACATCCTTTGTAATTCATTCATGATTAAATCCAGCATCCTGCCTGGGCATGGCTTCTCCTCCACACTATGAAATTTCCTCCTCTTCTCTGCAGTCACTTCCCTTACTCCTGCTGTTAAAACGCTCTGTTCTAGCTCTGCAGTAGGACATTGCTATGTTCCTCTTTCCAGCCCATGCTTTCTCAAGAATGTCAACTTAAAGACTTTTTGTTTCACCATTTCCAGTTTTCTCTTTCAGATGAGTGACTCAGCTCCCCTACAATATGATTAGCTACCCGTGGTGACCAAGACCAGATGAATGCATATATTTCTTGAAAAATATATATACATACATGTATTTTCCCTTACTTGGTAGCTGTATCTGTGCAAATGTTAAACAGCAAAGTTTAAGTAACCCTCACTCGATTGCCTTCCCTAGTTTGGTCATTGAACTAACACCCAGCGAAGAACAAGAGAAAGGGAAAAAGCAGACAGAAGAGAACCAGGGAACGCTCATGAGTTGGCTTGCAGTGAAGCAAAGTCGAGCTCAAACTCATTGCCCTGACACCACTTGTCCACTGCTTGTACTAGGAGCCAACAGCAAGGTGCTAGTTAGTCCGAGACCTCATGTCTACAGAAATAGATGGAGAAAGTAAAGGGGCAAGAGAAGAAGAAATAACCAGAACTGGAGTTCTTAATAGGAATAGGAGTTGAAGAGCTTCACAACAAGCTTTTGGAAGAAGCCAGATCCTTTCATGAAAGGTGTGTTTTAGCTGGGAGACCGAGGGAAATTCTCATTTCCTCTGTGAAATTTACTGAGAGCCAAGTCTAACTTTTCTTCATACTGTGAAAGTTCAGAAAAACTGCTACTGCCTTAAGTTTTCCTGTATTTAGGAAATTTCAGTTTATAGGGAAACATTTCTCATTTGTCTTTGCAACCATACTGCAAATCAGGAATCATCTGAATAAGTAAAGCTAGCCTATTTTTGAATTTTGAAAAAGAAAAGATTTAATATATGCTCAGGAGACAAAGCGCATAGTATTTTTACAAGTCCTTTTGGCCACCTGTCTGTACATAAGTTTAACCCTGTGAATAATTAATAAGTATTTTCATCAATAATAACGTATCCAGCTTTTGTGCTACGGAAACACAGAAGGCCTGCCGTTCTGGCTTTTGCACTTGGCCAAGCTATACTGCAGAAAACTCATTTAGCATCACGGAACCATTTTGGCTGAGATCCTGAGTTGCTCAGGGCTGCAGAATTCTTTACAATTCCCATCTCGTTTGCCTGTGGAACAGTAATTAATGATTAGCAGAGACAACAGCATTTGCATTTTTGTCGACAGAAGCTGTTTCCGTTTTCAGAGTTAATCCATCTTAGAGATGCAGTAACAGCAGCATATATCCGCATTTGCATGCACTCACATTTCAAAACAAATTTCAGATGAAGCTGCTGTCCCTAATACACAAATTTAATGCACATGCTGGTGTTCTGGCTTTTGTTGTACCTGCACTAAAACAATATTCTTTATTTCACCCATGAAGCTGTGCATCACACAAGATTCAGCCAAGACTGCCAGCCAAGCAAGGCTCAGAAGGGTAGTCCAGTGCAACAAGTAGTCATTTTCTCTGCCAGAAGATCCAGCTGTTAGCAAAGGTAACTACTGTCTCTGTCAGCTAGCTCTCCAGCCACTGTGGTGCATTGTGCCTAGGCTGAGAAGGAGCTCACTGTAAATTTGCGATAAACCTTACTACACAGGGGAGTGAAGGCAAAGAAAAGAAAGCAGCAATCCGATCACTTGAGCAAGAAAGTGCCTTCTTTTAATCAAAGAAGAAAGTAGGCAACATCACAGTTAAGCAAACATGCTACAACAATACAGACTTGATTCCTGAGAAATATATTGGCAATACTGCAGTTCGCAAATTGGATCAATTTGGAGACATCCTTATAGGGCTTCCATCATCTCCCACAGGGACTATTTGAAAATGCTTGTTGCTTGGCAAAACTCCAAAGATCAAAAATGCTCCTCACCACAAGTATATTTATAAGTCCCAGGGTGAGTTATCTATGGCAGCACTAATTCAGCAGTATCCAGAATAAAAATGCTTCCAAATTTACCTTTAGTCTTCTAACAGAATCCAGACTTCCAGAAGCCCTCATCTCCCGCTATCCCATTTCCTGTATGTGTGAAACCACCTCACGCATTTGTCAACTTGGTATAGTGGTAGCTAAATATCATCACACACACGCACAAAAAAAAAAAAATTGAAGGGGTGGAGAAATCACACATTTGGGTGGGGGGAGAAAATTCCTAGTTAAATATAGGGAATGAATATAGGGAATCTCCCATTTAAATATTTAACCTACATCCATGCTGAGTACCTGAACTTCCTTCCTGCGTGTCTTACCCGGAATGGTGTATTGATTCGGCTAGTAAGTGTATCTAGGATATGCACATTCTCATGTCGGTGCAGCAAAATAAAACGGAGGAAAATCTTGAGGAGAGCTGGCTCTGAAACACTACGCAAAAAGAGATCCAGATATGCAGTAGTAGTCATCACTTCTTCCACAGTCACCTACAAGCAAAAATAATGTAAATGCAAACATACTGCATACACAAAATATCCATCCATCCTCTGCAACTGTATACCTGGCAAACACTCTAAGCTCTCCATACATAACACTGACACAAAAACATTGATGTCTTTGCTTTTAAATTTGCAAAGAGCATGCTTCTGAATGACTCACAAGCATTTTGAACCCATTTCTTATCTGTCTCGCTTCCCCAGGAGAAAAAACCCTCCCCCAAACTGACACCCCAAATCTCACACATACTGAAATACCAAGAGCCAAATCATGCTAGAAGCTCCCCACCACCTTTCTGCCTGTGTCAGCTCTTTTGCATCACACTTCAGTCATCCTTCAGAAGCGTTTTCAGATGTTGTGAATATCTGCATCTACCACTTCATTAAAAAAAAAAGACAGAGCACAATCAAAGCACAGTACAAACTCATGGTTCTAGAGCTTTAAAGAAAAAATCCCCATAGCTATCCAGAATTTTGCCACAATTTTCGTTCTTTTTATTTTCCCACAGCACAATTCCTCATCTCACTCAATTTTTAAAAGGAGTATGTATATACATACATACACACACAAAAAAAACAAAATCCAAAATCTTCACCACTATTTGGATATCAAAATGCAATTCAAATATCCATGAGACATTTCCATACCATAACGGACACTGCTCTGCTTATGGCAATCCTTTGGAGCTTATCTATTCACAGTATGCACTGGCAAAGCACAGAAAATTCCAAAGGCCACCTCTGCACCATGCACTGCTGTTGCAAAGTCAGCTTTTTAAAAATAGTTACCCAGGAACCTAATAAGCTTAAGTGCACAAAGATAAACCCTTTAATACAAGAATCTGCCTATATGAAAGGAAGTATTAAACATCTTTTGTTTACCAAACTTAGCTGGATAAATGAAAAGACTGATTTTATTAAAAAAAAGAATCAAAGCTGTCACTTAAGAGCTAAGAGGATTTAGAAAATACTCAGAAGGGCAGCATTTACGTAACATGCTGTAAATATTAAAATCCCTGTTCCATTATGCTGCATGTTAGCCACGTACACAGTAATGTCATGCTGCAAATGTTCTCTTTAAAGCATTTAAGATCACAAGCTGCTTCTGGCTGGTTACACAGAACATAGGAATGCTGTATGCAGCCTGCAGACGTTACGGAGAGAGAGCACCAATGAGGAGAGCAGAGAGAAGCCCTAAAGTTAAGGTCATTGATTCACCCTCATTCTGAGGCTTTAATCTAATACTCAGTTACACCATCCTTAATACAGTGGCCTACTAGCTCATTTTGGCATTAGAAACAAAGCACCAGTGAAGTAGCAATAGTCGAATTTTTCACCAGGATGGGAAATAAGTTCACCTTCTTGGTTTATTGCAGTAAAGTTGGTCAAAATCAAGCATTAAAATATAACAGTGAAAGGAAAGGAATGAGGCACACTTTCACAGGATCTGTGAACTTTGTAAGGCTAAGTAAGCAACAGCTAGATATATTTTCTAGATCTGTAGTTGTATATTCAGTGCTATCAAAACCAGAAATGAGAACATATTTCTTTCACAAAATAATATCTATTAACATATACTCCAACTCAGAATACAGTTTATGAATTAATTGTTCCTCCTTCCCCCACAAGTGTCAAGTGGAAAAAAAAAATTGTTACTAGGTTAAGCACCCCAAAGTTACAAATTGCTAGAATTAGCACTGTGGCTACAGTCCCAACTCAAATTCTGTATTACTGTAAATGTGATAAAACAAATGTGCTTATGCACATACACACACTTTTCCATAGGACTACTGCCACATTTCAACCACCAAAAAACCTGCTCAGGAAATGAGCCAGGGTTGTGAAACAAAGGAAATTGTTTCTGGTCGCAGCCAAGATTCTTTTTTTTTTTTTTTTTTTTTTTTTCCCCAAGAGCCAAAAGGTGTGGGGACTTGTGGGGTAAAAAAGAATGGCTTTCCGATGAAAGCTGTTGACTGTTGCCCTGAGAACTGGCTTTTTTGTTTTGTTTTTTAATAGCAGCAAACTGTAAAAAGCAAAGCCCAAGAAATCCATCATGTGACATCATTATGATAGCATACAGTTCATCGAAGAGTTTAAATCCTCTGCCAAGGAAAGGCCAGACAGAAGTAATACATCGTTATGTCTCTGTGTCACTTCTCCTTCATCCTTTATGGGGAAAAGGAAGCACGTTCTCGGCCTGCAGGTTTCACAGATGTTCGCTGACAGCAGAGGAATGGGCCTATGTATGTGTATAACATACCGAAGCTGTAAATGAAAGCAAGAAAAGCCAGCAGATTCACAAGGGCAGTGACCTTTTTCTGAAACCGATGCTCTTTGGACAACTCATCCTACATTTGTATCAGTGAGAGAAACCCCTATGCTTTTCAGAGTGCATATCATGAATGAAACAAAGAGCAGAAGAAAGCCAGCTAGAGACTATTTTAGAAAATAAATGTTCTCTCCTGAGAGCATGTTCAGTGCTCCTAACAGCTTAGGGACTAGACAAAAAAAAGAAATCATGTTTACTGTAGCCAACACTTCACTGATACCACTAAACAAAGCTAGAAGCACCAACCAATGATTAATGAAGCCCAAATAGTTCACAAAGGAGTTCCTTATAACCTTGTTAAATGTTAATTGTTTGAATTGAGGTTTTCTGTGGAGGGTGCCATGTTCACTTAATTTTTAGTTCTTCTTGGGAAAGAAGTTGCTGAATCAGCTTAACCATTTTCTGAGAAAGAGGGAAGACGACTAAGTTTTGTCAAGATTTAAATGGATTTGTAAGAATCTTTTTTCATTTTTCAGTGGAAACGCACGGCCTTATCCAACACACTCCTTCAAACTTTCACAATAAATGAAGCTAGGATCTATTTCACAGCTCACTCTGCAACATTCAAAGCAGGCAGGTTATTGCTGTACAAGCGATTTTAATGCTATCATGTTCTAGAAGTTCCAGTGCTCTCTCAGTGCATCTTTGTGCACAAGTTGTCCATACAAACCAGCACAGAGATCATCCTTCTGCTTCCTCACAAGAGCAAATCAAACAAAAATATTGCTTTTCAGATTTGAAATGAAAGCTACATATGCAGCTTAGGAAAAAGATCAATTAATCTAGCAAGCAGACATCTGTGTTTTTACAATTATAGCTTATTTTGCCATCGTGCATTCTGGGTTTGCTTCTCCCTTTTACCATATCTGACAGTAAGTGTAATTTCTGAAGATTTGAGGCACCTAGAAAAGTATTCAAAAAAGTAATTTTAGCTCCATTAGGCTAATTTTCCTTTTGCTCAATGGGATACATTCGCCTGCTCTGAATGAGCCTCTAGAAAACTCACTTTTTTTGCAATTAAGTAGAGAAGGACGTTGGAAAAATCAGTTACACTAGGCAAAATCCAGCCTTGGCAAATACCCTTTTAACTCTCTAAACCTTTTCTACAGATCGCATTATACACAATACATCAAATGTTGAAAGTGAGACTTGCACAATTTGTGCAGTTATTACTGCAGATCTCTGTTTTCCAAGATACCAAAGCCACGCTATTAAGCTTCATTCACACTACCTGCTGGTTGTCTCTCCTTAAACTAATGTCTTGTGAGACAGATTTGGGGAAAGCAGGGAAATCCTTTCTAATAAATTCAAATCAGTACTTAGGTAAACAACAAAAGAACAAATGCTTCTAGAGAACAAAACATTTACTACCCATGTCAAGCACCTCCACTACAGTCAAATCCTGAGGCAGCTTACAAAAGCTTTATATCATTGCAAACATTGATTACAGTATAATTTGTCCAAGCAACTTTTAGCTAGCCCTCAGAATTGAAGTGAACATCTTTGAAAGGATGATAAAAAACAAGCCAAAACTTTCATACATCCACAAATCTGATATTTAATTTGAAAATTCTTCACCTTTGATAATTCAAGTATCAAGAAAAATACCATAACAAAGGGAGATGAATAAAATTAAGACATGGTAGTTTTCTAGAAAAGCCCTTTGCTAAGTGAGTAAATTTCAAGCTATATTTTTATAAAGATATTTCAGCAATATTAAAATCCACCACAGCCACAATTGCAAAAATAAAAACCCACCAGCAGCATCCCTTGCATTAGATCTTTCTACTAATGGTAAAGACTAGAGATATCTCTGCTCCCAAGATAAAATTGTAGGATTGAAAATGAAAAATGAGAAAAATCCATACCCATTGCATTAATCAGACCAGTATTCTACCATTTCTATTTTCATTATCCATAGTTGTAACAATTAAAAGTTGTTGGAATTTTTTTTCAGTATACATACAAATTTAAAGTGTCTATCTAAAGATATCATCCACATGTTTTTCTTTACAACAATCAGTTGTTACAGACATTTTTTCAGATGTAGTCTGCTACAAAAGGGACTACCTCAGATTCTTCATAGCCAGACAGATATTTGATTAGAGATTATTGAAAACAGAAAGCCACTTTTAGCCTTGTAATACCCTTCTCTAATTATATAATAATTTTTAGCAAACCTTTTCTCGCCTCCTCTGATGACTGATTAGATGGTGAGGCAGAACACTGTAAAGAGATCCAGCTTTTACAAGTCACTGTGCCAAGTAATAGCAAAGAGCCAGAAATTATTGTCATTGCGAGTTCGGTTTAATATATTACACTCACTGTGTTAGACCAATTGCACTGAATCTTTATTACTGGCTATTTTCCTTTAGGATCCACACAATATATTTTCTAATTTACAACTTCATGCCCTCTTACAGGAATATGGCTATCATGATTCCTCTTTTCCTTCACATTTCCCTTCCTCACAAGTATTTCATATTGCCTACGAAGAGACCATGAATGTTCTTATTAGAACTTATCCTCTAGATCCACAGGCTAAACCTGAATAAGCCCACTTCACTGACAAAAAACTCCAAACATTCCCACTTTCTTCTCCTTTCTATTCATTTTCAGCTTCTTGCCCCCTGCTTATACTGGCAGAAGGGTTCTCGCTTCATTTCACCGCACAGTGAATTGGCTCAGGGAACTGATTCAGGTTAAAACTATCCAGGAAATAAAGGTGAGTTTTAACCTCAATCAGTTTCCCATATGTCGCTGCTCTCTTTGCCCTGGCAAAGGAGAGCAGGGACAAGTGGAATCAGAGACAGAGGAAGTTTGAAGACTGGGGGAACCAGAAAACCAGAATTGCTTCCACTTTCCTCAGCTTTTGTTTATAAACTGGTTCAATTTATACCAGGCTAAAATTCAACTCAACTGCAGTGATTGATACAAAAAGTGAAAGGCACCTTTAACAGGTATCCACCCCGTAACTGGTAAAATTAAGTTTTGTAGCTATTGATGGGCTTCTCCAAAGCATGAGACTATTCAAAGTTTTCCAGTAACACTTGGTTTAGACCTTTTTACAGCAGCTGTCCAAACGCTTTTCAGTAAGGTGGAAGATGGTATTATTTCTAAATGGGAACTGACAGTCTTGTAGGATATTTTTAAAGATGCTCCTTCTAATCTGTACAGTATGATTTACAGGTCATTGCCCCCTAGCTGAGCTGTGTAATCATCAAGCAAGTATTATTGAATTATCACAGCAGCATACCGTGTTAGAGTTTTTTGTTTAGATGGGTTAGTGCGCAATAGAATTGAGGTCCATTGACAGAGCTTATTTGACAGGACCATGCCAGCGCTTCCACAGAGTGGTTCTGTTCACTTGGCCAACAGCAACATTTTACACTAAAAAGCTGGTACAATTTTCCATTATTGAGATTAAAACAAGCCTTCCAAGTAGAAAAAGAATTATATCGTAGTTAGCAATTAAATGCCATGTAGTATAACAATAAATGCTAAGACATTAAAAACTTGCTTTTATCATATAATTTGTCAAATTTTTAGCACCATCTTCAATAAATTGAAATAACACAAATTACATAAACACTCAAGATGTTCTGAATAGCTATCTTTGTCACCCAAATTCTCTGAATGCCAAATTAAAATTAAATCATCTCTTAGAGGAAAGAGATGTATATAATCAATCTGAGTTGTATCAGATTCCTAATTATCTAGTACATGGGTTTGACTGCAAAATATGTACATATTAAAGACCTTCTGAAAAGGATATCACTGAGCAGATTTCTACAAAAGTGCTGCAACTACCTAAAAGAATAAGGCAAATAAGCACTTTCTACTACCAAATATATAAAGACTAAACCAAGGCAATATGGCCTCTTGCAGAACCAGTAAAACTTAGACTTCGATAGTGTTATTCTGGATTCACCCTGGGATTTCAACTAGGTTTTAACTGAAGAGAAAATTAGCCTGATTTGATTACTTGGACCCTTGTACAATTTGGCCCTGGAAGACCTTATTTTTTTGATAGAGCTCCAAAAAGTTAGTTTTGAAAGTGAAGCAAGAAATAACCAATGAGATATGTCACAGAAATTTAATGGTATGGCTCTATGCCCGAGCAGAATTATACCTTTTCACAAGTATTTTTCTCCTAAGTACCAAAACCTAGGGAAGAACGTTCAGAATTGCATAATTCCAAGTTGTAACTGACATGCCACCAAAAAATACCAGACTTTAAATTAAAGAACAGATTCTGCCAGAGTGTCTTAATTTTCTTAAATCCCAGACACTTACACCAGAAAGAATAAAAGATGGTTTGGGCAAAAATTTAAATCATGGATTGTTATTACAAAAAGAAAACTACAAAATTAACTTTTTCTTCAGCTCCATATCTTTATGCAAAAAATATTTTATTCCTTCTGCTTTTAACTGAATTTGTACAGAAATAAGGAATTTGTCACCTTGCATAAAGACAACCCCCCCCAACAATGTCATTGAATCACTTTTTTCAATGTCTCAAGAAACTCAGATGTCAGAAGTAAGGGAGGTAACTCTTTTGTAAAAAGTACAATAAAATCCAGCCAAACAAAGGACAAGACAGGGCTATCCAGCACAGCCAGTTAATGCATATCTCTAGCTACATAATACAAATCTGGGCTCTGTCTACCCATTCAGCAATGTGCAGCTTCTGAGAAACGAACATATTTGTCAGTCGCTCAGTACACATGTAGGTGGGATAACCTACACAAACTGACAAGACTAGTACAGACCAGGTATAAATTAGGCTACAAGAACGTGCTATATTTAGGATACTTATCTTTGAGAAATGAAGCTAGGGAATCATAAACTTGAGAATGTTTGGGTTATTTAAGCACATTGCAGTTAATCTGCTACGTAAATAACCTTCACAGAGCTCACTGTGAAAAACAGGTTATTTCAAGCTAGCTAGCCAGCCCAATCAATTTGAAACTTCCTTAACTGGAAAAAAACTGCACTAGCAAATTCTTTTTTCAACTCCATACTAGCTTCCTGAGATAAAACCATAAAAATCACACCAAACAAAATACGTTGGTCTCCCCACCCCCTGACTTTTTCATAGAAACACATCTCTACCCTCAACACTCTTGTACTGTTTCATTCACACAGTGAACTGTGTACATAGTAAGTATGTATAAAGAGACAATCTGCAAAAATTACAAAAAGGCAGAGCTTACTACATAGTTCCATAAATGTTACAGACATTTCAAGATCACACATATACATATCTCAAAGCTTTGGACCACATACTGAAATTCTGAACTACTTTTACTGAAATTGGCCATGAGCCAGCAATGCGCCCTCATGACAAAGACGACCCACAGCCTCCTGGGCTACATTAAGAAGAGTATTGCTAGCAGATTGGTGGGGGGCATCCTTCCCCTTTACTCAGTACTGGTAAGGTGCACCTAGAGTGCTGAGATCCCCAGTACAAGAGATGCACTGACATAGTGGAGCAAGTCCAGCAAAGGCCCACAAAGATGATTATGGGATGGGAGCATCTATCATACGAGAAGAGGCTGAGAGAGCTGGGACTGTTCAACCTGGAGAAGAGAAGACTCAGGCAGGATCTTATCCATGTGTGCAATCAGCTGCTGGGAAGAAACATAGAAGATGGAGCCAAACTCTTCTCAGTTGTGCCCTGTGAAAGGACAAGAACCAATGGGCCACAAACTGAAATCCAGGAAATTCCAACTGGACATCAGGGAAAAAAAAGCAAAGACAACACAATTTTCTACTGTATGGTGGTCAAACACTGGAACAGTGTTGCCCAGAGAGGGTGCGCTGTCTCCAGCTTTGGAGATATTCAACATCCAACTGGACGTGTCCCTGAGCAACCTGCTCTAGCTGACCCTGCTCTGAGCAAGGGGGGTTCGACAGGATGATCTCCAGAGGTGCCTGCCAGCCTCAGCCGTTCTGTGATTCTGTGAAGAGAAAGGAGGAAGGAAGAGACTGGCCAGCACCTATCATCTACAATATAGGCTTAGCTTTAATCCAAAACTAAGTAACCCTCCTCGACCCAGACATTTTGCTCATATTTGAATACATCTGTTGCAAAAGCAAACTGATGTTGTTGTTACTCCACGAGGGATTAAAAGCTAATAAGACTGTTAGCTACACAATTTATCTAATAGTGCTTGTACAGCTGTTTGGCTTATTTTATTTCATATACTTGAATCAACTAAATTTGATTTGGTGATCAGACAGGAAGTCACATTAACATGATTTGTTTATGTTGCTGCTGCTGTTTTAAGCAGAAATCAAGTTCTATCACATTGAGAAAAGAAAAGATTGAAGACTTCTTTCCTAGATGTCTACATTCTTGACTGGAGCTGTCTTTGCAAAGACAATAAACGCAAGTCTGTGTCTTGCTGCAGAGCAATTTTTTCCTCAAACCATTACTTGTTGAAGAAAAACTAGAAAATGGTACAGAGAGAACAGGTCTGAAGTAGTATGCCTACCCAATGGTCATTCAAGAGCAGAGCCAGAAGCTCATCTCCCTTTGGATTTTTACATTAAGGTAGAACCATGGGTGCCAGATTGGAAGTGGGATGTTAAGGCTTGAATGCCACATGAGGTCTGGACTCCCTTCCTTCCTTCCATGTCTATCACCAAGAGTTATCAGAAGCAGCTGTTCCATACCGGTTAAATTCTAGACATAAGATTTATAGGAACACCTTCGGAAGATGTACCAATAATTATCATCTCTGCTTACTACCCCTCCCTTTAACCTTCCACAGATCTGTCTTCCTAATCAGGTATTTATACCATGCTCCATTACTCATTGTATTTGAGCTCATAAGCCAGAATGAGTCAGAACAACCAGAACGGAATGATTGGATAAAAACTAAAATCTTCAGCCACAAGTAGACTTTAGGATACCAAACCAACTTCATTGAGTTTAAAAGAAATAAATCAAGATCCATTTAGTATTGTGTTCAATGAAAGAACTTCTTTTTTAAAAACCACCACGGTGCATCTGGCCTTTCTCTTATTTTGGCCCTTCACAATTTTTTCTTAACCTAAAGGTTAATTACAACACTTAAGTCCCCAAATGGGTGATACAGTTTTCAAAGTCTACTCCTCAATTTAGCATGAATCTTTTCAATGGCAAATTTTTTTAATGTATGAAAGACCTGTTACAGCATAATCATTTGTCTTAGCACACAGACATCTGTCCCAAAAGCAAAGACGTAAAGTATTTGTTTTCTGTTAAATTAATGTGGGGCACAGCACAGAAAGACTGAAGAGCTCAAATGTGCCTCTATTTACTTGTTTCCTTTTGCTATGGAGTTTTGGTCTCTCATATGTGAGAGCCGTGTATCAGATCCACTAGATGGTGCAATCCATCTTCTCCATTAAATGCGTTTGAAGTTTATACACATAAGTAGTTAATTTTTAAAGAGGAAAAAGTCAAACTTAATGCTAATCAAGGGAAGGTTTGTTACTGGAAGAACAAAGCACCAAACAGAATGTAGGGGTTCAGGAAAGATCTAGGCTTGAAACTCACATATGTTAGCAGCCAACATCTCCATTTTCAAGAGAAATATGATTTCACCCAACTTCAGAGTGTATAAATGAGGTTCAAAAAAAATTTCCATGACATAAAAAAACTAATCAGAACAGCATGCTTTAAATGATTTAAGTAACATCAACAGGAAAATAATCAACCCAAATGGGGGTTAGCAGATTTACTGACCAATAAGAATGGCATTCAGCAGCATGGTAGTATTCAAAACAACTTAAAATTTGTCTTAAGTACTTCAGAGGTAAAAACAGTATCCACTAAGACCAGAATCCCACAGCTACATTCTGATATCTCCCTTGTTGCCCCTCACTATAAGAAGGACTTTGAGGTGCTGGAGCGTGTCCAGAGAAGGGCAACGAAGCTGGTGAAGGGCCTGGAGCACAAGTCTTATGAGGAGCGGCTGAGGGAACTGGGACTGTTTAGTCTGGAGAAGAGGAGGCTGAGGGGAGACCTCATCATGCTCTACAACTACCTGAAGGGAGGTTGTAGCGAGGTGGGTGTTCGTCTCTTCTCCCAAGTAACGAGCAATAGGACGAGAGGAAATGGCCTCAAGTTGCGCCAAGGGAGGTTTAGACTGGACATTAGGAGAAATTTCTTTACTGAAAGAGTGGTCAGGCCTTGGAACAGGTTGTCCAGGGAAGTGGTTGAGTCATCATCCCTGGAAGTATTTAAAAGACGTGTAGATGGGGCGCTTAGGGACAGGGTTTAGTGGGCATGGTGGTGTTAGGCTGACGGTTGGACTCGATCTTAGAGGTCTTTTCCAACCTTAATGATTCTATGATTCTATGATTCTAAGCCTGGTTAGCTTTTCACTTCTGATTCTAATTCCCAGTCTTGGTAAGGGATTAAGTCAAGATACAGAAATAGAAAAAATTACTGCCAGGTAAGGAGGTGAACTATCTCAATGACAGACTACAGCCTTGATCTGGATCGCAGCCAAATTTTATTTCAGCCCTCGCCAAGTTCCCAAATGTTTGAGGTCTGTTGAATCATTGAAGAAGATTCTATACTGCTTATTACTTTCTTGGGAAGTGACTACTTACCACGGAGAATTGTGTGCGCTGCCAAGACAAGTCCTAGACTAGAAAGCAGGGTACAGTATTTCATCGGCCTTTCAGAAAATGGAACAGGTGCAGTGCTTTCTGCTTGGCAGGCTCAGTAAAAATTAGTAGACCTTCAAAAAGTAATTTGTTAGTCCTCTCCTGGCAGTTTTTGGTGAATTTTTACTCACAGCAATTCCTACTTTTTCTCCTCAAACAAGGTGTTCTTTTTACAGAGCAATGAAGACTGTTAAGTGACGCATTCTGCAACAGTTGGAAATGTAGTTTTCTGCAGCCTAACAAATAAAAATAAAGTAATTCACCAACATCAGTGATGTATTTTGCAAAGAATTCAAAGAAAAATGGATTTTTTTTCTTCAAAGCAACATAAATTGCACCCTAAATTAATACCAAACTCCATTTCTTCTCCAGTTTATGAAAATAACTCTACCAATTGTGATAAGGAAGTACAAAACAATACCAACTTTGCTAAAATTAGCGTAATATTTCTTGACTGAACATTTTCCTTGTGGGCACTTTCCTTTTGGAAAATGTTCATTTGGAAAAAAAAATATCCTTATGGAAAAAATCTGCCATGATGAAATGTTGTTTAAAAGGTCACTGCTTTTCATAGAATCATAGAATCATTAAGATTGGAAAAGACCTTTAAGATCATCGAGTCTGACCGTCAACTCAACACCACCATGCCCACTAAACCATGTCCCTAAGCACCACATCTAGACGTCTTTTAAATACCTCCAAGGATGGTGACTCAACCACTTCCCTGGGCAGCCTGTTCCAAGGCTTGACCACTGTTTCAGTAAAGAAATTTTTCTTATGTCCAATCTAAACCTCCCTTGGCGCAACTTGAGGCCATTTCCTTTCGTCCTATCGCTAGTGACTTGGCAGAAGAGACCAACACCCACCTCACTACAACCTCCTTTCAGGTAGTTGTAGAGCACGATGAGGTCTCCCCTCAGCCTCCTCTTCTCCAGGCTAAACAGTCCCACAGTTTCCTCAGCCGCTCCTCATAAGACTTGTGCTCCAGACCCTTCATCAGCTTCGTTGCCCTTCTCTGGACACGCTCCAGCACCTCAATGTCCTTCTTGTAGTGAGGGGCCCAAAACTGAACACAGTATTTGAGGTGTGGCCTCACCAGTGCTGAGTACAGGGGCACGATTACTTCCCTACTCCTGCTGGCCACACTATTTCTGATACAGGCCAGGATGCTGTTGGCCTTCTTGGCCGCCTGAGCACACTGCCAGCTCATGTTCAGCCGGCTGTCAACCAGCACCCCCAGGTCCTTTTCCGCCGGGCAGGAATTTAAATTTTTTGATGATATGTCAGTCCAGCACAAGAAAAATATTTTGGTTCTTCATTTCACTTAAGAATTTTAAACATTTTCAGAAATACCTAAAACTTGCTTAATACTCTGTATAATGTAAATAGAAAGTATGGAATGAAAAGATGGAAAGTTAGCCTAGAAACTTACTCAATTATATGGAAGTCACTCCTGACAGTACATTTAATAGTATCTTTACACAGAGATCATCCATAATGCTTTTTCCTGTTATTATTTCGTGTCATGCTTGCATACACCACTGACCTTATGGAGCGCAGGAGCCATTACTGGCACCAAAAATCCATTGTAAATGTAATTCACAAGCTGGTTACGTATCAAGGGATGTGCCACCTAAGAGGGTGGGGGAGAGAAAGACACAGAACAGTTCCAGTGAGATTTAAAACAAGACGGGGCACAGACTACTATTCTCCACTACCAAACCCTGTTCCCATTTAACAAGACAGGTTCATTTGTCCTTCTCACCAGCATTTGCTATGATTCAGGTTCTTAGAGATTTTTCCTTCTTCAAAGAAATACATAAACTATGTTTAATTACAGTAAGCCTACCAAATTTAGAGATCAGGGCTTTTCAATCTTCCTGCAAGCTGACAAAGATGAATGGATGGACAGAAAAGTGTGTATACCCATGCATCAAAGGAAGATTTGAGATTCTAAATTTAGCTCCTGCAACCTTGTTAGGGTCACTTGAAGGTGGATTTGCCATTGTTAACTTGTCCTCTTACAAGAAAAAGCAGAACAGCTGCTTTCCTATCGTTCAAGAGCAGGTAAACCTAAGCACTCTCTAGCTAGGGGTAAGAACATACTGTTCATATGCCCTTCTCCCAACCACTGTAAAACAAACAGAAATGAAAACAAAACCTGCATTATTCATTCAATATGTTGCTTAGGAGCTTTAAAAAATGAACTGATATTAGAAGCCAAAAAATTTACTTTTATAATGAAGCATTCATTTTGTTTTCACAAAGAAAACATATTATAAATTCATACATTTAAAAGAAATTTGATAAAAGAAATTTGATAAAAAAAAAAAATTCCATTCAGAAGCATTCTAAGTTAATATATTCTGTTTGAAGTTCACATAGAGACTGGAATGTCACAGCCTACATGCGGCCACAAATACATTCTCCCACTTGCAATTCTTCCCAGACTTCCTTTAATTTGTAACCCTTACTTTGGAAAGGGGAAGAAAAAAGGTTGCCCTTCCTATGCTGTGATCTAGGGAAAAAGTAGTAAATGGCAAGAGGTCTTGGCTACACTGTCCCTTTTTAATCTCTGGCCAAAGTTTTTGGATCAACACAGAACAAGCCATACCACAAAAACCATTCCATGCACAGAGTAAAAATTCCTGCAGTAACTGAGCTTTCAATTCAGCTGAAGAAAGACTATAAAGACACAATCAAGCAGCGATCAGAAACTGCTCTTTCTGCATGTCAGCTGAGGATCCTTAACCATTTTGAGTTTATGTGAAAAGTGGTTTTAAAATAATATGCTCTTCTTTAATTTGTCTGCATTAATCTTTATATCAATTTCAAAAAAAAAAAAGGTATCAAATATGACCTCCTACAAATGTAGATCTGTAGAAAAATTCCGCTTCGACACCAAAATGAACATTGTCTCCTCTTCTCGTTTAAACATGCATGTTAAAAATCTTGTATATTAAGTTTAAAGAATGACAGTTACAATTATTTTTGCTTGTTCAATGCTTTAATAGTCAATCAGTTGCTTTACTGTATTTCACACGTCTCACTAAAACATATCTTTTATTTCACAGTAAATGTGAGTAAATTTTCAACCCTATTCAGCACATTTTTTCTAGTAACACATAAATCCACAGTTTCTGTAGAATTTATGTCATGTTTTACTAAAATATAGACAAGGGTTCTATAAGGTTTTCTAGCCTTAAAAAAAAAGACAACATTTTACGTTTAGATCAGAGAAAAAAAAAATTGTAAGGGATCAAAGCCAGAAAAAAAAATTGTAATCAAGAAATAATCAATTAAGAACAGAGATTCAGAACAGGCCAATCTAAAATGAATTTATATTTCTCGGAAGATACCTAAATTCTGCTTGGAAAGCTTTCTTTATGCACTACTCGCCAACAGGCAAAACAGACTATTTTCTTTTGTACGCTATTATGAGAGGTTAGAAAAACACTGAATGTTTTTCAGCACTTAAATATATAAAGACTACATTTTCCCACATGTAAAAACATGTAAACATTTAATACTTTTAGTATCAACAGTGGTATTAAAATGCAATAAACTTTATTCTTTTTTTTTTAAAGCAGAAAATCCTCCCTATTACATAATGAAATATCAAGCCGCCACACAACTCTACTGCTTTCATTTGAAACATAGAATCATAGAATAGTTTGGGTTGGAAGGGACCTTTAAAGGTCATCTAGTCCAATCCCCCTGCCATGGGCCGGGACATCTTCAACTAGATCAGGTCATGTGTCACCTGAAGACCAAAACCATATTAATTCATCCTTATAACCAGGACAAACAGCACAAACCATTCACTTTATAAGCAACTTATTTTAGTGTAAGTTAAAAAGCCCATGCCATTAATAGAAGTAAATAATTTACAAGCTTCTGCAGAGTACATAAACAATTACTACTTCAAAAGGACAGGCCAACTCTGCTCCATTACCTGTATCACAGCATTGCAAAATTCAAGGGAATTCATGAATTGTACAAGGGCTGGTGACAAGAGCCAGTCATCTTTCAGCAGACAGTGCCACTCTTCTCCTTTTTCTTCCAGTTTTGTAGGCAAAGATGAATAGAGGCCACTTAGTCCTGTTGCTAGCACCTGTATTTCAAAAACAGAAGAGAAGTAAGTTGACTTTCCAAACGTCCATCTGCTTGAATGGCAATGCCACAAATCGTTTCTCTTACTAGTTTTAGTAACATATGAGTGTTGAGATTAATTTCATTTCCTTTTAAGAGAGTCCTGTGGCAGAAAAACATGAATATTTTAAAGAGCCTTCCATATAATATCCTTATTCCAAGAGCTGGTATTTAGGAGAAAGTGATGGGAAAAAGCAGGTTGTCTTATAATTTTTTTTTAATGCGAGATTATAATTTCTTTTTAAATATTTGTAAAATCATTTCACACTTTCCTTCAGTCCTTTCCACAAGAAGCCATCACTGTCATATACCTACAGCTTGTCTTTCATTGGTGATTTGAATGTTACTGCTTACACATGCCTATATGAAGTGATTTCACTTGAAATATGTAACATTAGAAGTGGAGGGGGAAAGTGCTCCTATGAACAAAAATGAAAGTTCAGCCTCACATAGACCACAGATATATGCTGACTTTCATTCCTAGGCACTTGAACTCAGCTGAATCCACTTTAAAAAAAAAAAAGAAAATTCTAACTGTTCGTAATTTCTCATTTTCCTTTCGTATTTATTTGGAAGGGGGAAGGGAAGAGATATAAAAGCCTGAAATACATTATTGTATAGACATTGTCTCTGTGATATTAAGGCTCACAGATGATTTATGTAGACTACAACACTGAGGCACAAGATTGTATTTTTATTTACAATTTAAAAAGCTTATTTCCAAAAAGGTTTTTAAAATTTTACTGAGTATATCTAGAGTATTGGTAGTTTCAGACCAAGTTTTTAATTATTAAAGTTATTTGAAGCTGGAAACTTTCTAAATACTATTTACAACTCTTATCCTTCTGGCATGATTTTATACAACTTCAGGAAAATTTTTAAGATGATCCTCATTTTAATGGGATCATTAAGACTCAGTCTGATGGAAATCTTTTTAGTTTTCACCAGACCCTTGTAAGAATTTTTCCTCTTTTTACAAAGGGCTACTTGGCATCTAAAGAACTAGATAGTCAAAGCTCAGATGAAACACAACTGTTTTATCTATTAGAAAACAAACAGTTAACTATGTGCAGGTCAAAGACCAAGAGTTCACGGAAGGGGATTCAGGTTTCGATCATATGCAAGCGTAACAAATTATAATTGCTAACCCATGCAGTCAGACAAAGACTATCTTTCTGAATGCTTTCGATTCCTAATTCACATAATTTTGAAGATGGATTTATTCTGGCATACATAATTAAGCCAAATATTAAGGGGGTGGGGGAATACTGTGGAAAATTCACTTCTTTAGCACACTGTGCTACTTTTTTATATACATATATACAAAGATATATAAAGAAAGATGCTGGAGATATGTTAAAAAAACTAAGAAGCTAAAGCCATTGAACAAAGCTTTTTTGTACAATCACATTCTTCTATAACTTTGCTTCTTTGCTTTTTCTCTCTCTCACGGTAGAAGACCTCAAAGCAAAAAGTTAGGAAGATCTTACTGGGCTTATAGAACTATCTATACATAACCCCCACACACTTACACTTACAAACCCAGGCTTCAGATGATTCAAGGAAGGAAAAAATTCTGAAGAGAGAACTTGAGTTTCTTTTGTGTTGCAACCTGTTAATTAATGCACACTTAATTTTCCATTGTCTGCTTAAAATTTAATTGCTATTCATAAATGCATACTTACCCTCGCAGTAAACAATCTGATTTTCAGAGCTGTGTACTATGCACATCTCTCCTTCATATGGAAGTTTAGTCCTTAAGCACAAGAAACTGACCTTGAGCAAAACATACTACTCTCCACTAAAAGGAGCAGTGAACTCACAATCAGTCAGCGTCTTGAAGTGAGGAATTCTTTAGTTTGTCTGATTTACTGAAGTAAGAAGGGACAGATGTAGCTGCTAAAATCTGTAAAGTTTAAAAAGCTCTTATTTTTGCTATGATGTACAACACAAATGGCTCTATGTGAAGTTACAGTTTCTAATGCACTGAGACAGAGGGGAGCCACTGGAAGCAATTTCATCTCTTTAGGTAAAAAAAATTTGAAAATTTTCATAGAAATATATGGTATAAACAAGATTACCATTTGAAATTACTATCAGAACCCTTCACATTCTATAAGCAGGCATATAAAATAATGTACATATATAAACTATGTTACGGATTTTTAATCAGTAAAATGATAAACACTAATGAAAAAAAAAAATCTGAAAGGGAAAGAAATCAATGAGTTCACATGCCAGAAGGGCAAGATTGGTTTTATTTTTTATTTTATCCAGAGCAGTGTCCTTTTAAACTTCGCCCGACATTTGTCAAGTCAACCCTACCTGCTCATCTACTTTTACAAGCATCTCCAGCAGTTTCTTTCTTACCATCAAGTCATGAGTCTCTCTGCAAACCAGTCTCCTTGATTTATTTACTTTTTCTTGACTCACAGAAGACACTGACTGACTATGTGATTTGTAATCCCAGACACATTATATGATTAAAACGTGCTGTTAATATATAATCAATTGCTATCTGGCCAATTCCTTCCCTTTAATAATTCCCTTTCCTCCCACATCCATAGTCTTTCTATTTCTGTGCAGCCTCAACTTTTCAAGGACATTGCAGAGCCATACCTCCTCCTGCTTTAATACTTTCTTTCCTAAGCTGTGAGGTATTTACAAATACGAAGTTTTATGGAGAGACTTTGAGATGCTATCCTGCTCAAAATTCTTTAGAAACGTTGTTTTCTTATTATAATGCGGAACAGACAATATCTTCAATCAGATTCAGAAAACTTTCAGGTCAAAACATGATAAAAATGATACGGCAGAAGTAAAATCAGAAAACTTTGCCCAATAGTTTGTCTACACATTCTATGTTAAAACATTTGTTAGTGATGTATCTTACTGCAGTCTATCCCCTTCCTTCTTTATAGTTTACTCACCTACAGTTTTGAATACCATGGACAATCTAGTTCCAAAAAGCTGCTAACCAAAGCTAGCTCAAAAAATAGTATCAAGAAAGCCTTCAGGTTCACTTTGGCACAAATCTAACACTGATTTGGGTATATGAGGCAGCAGAGATTTATGGCCAGATCCCATCCCAGGGCACGTCTATACTATGCAATAAGGCACGGTAAAAAAACCCTTACATGCTACCAACCAAATCGGACCCAGAACCAGAGATAGAGCTCAAATCAGTGCCACCCAAATGCCACTCCTATCAGCACAGGACTGCGCTAGCTGTTTTGCAGAGTAGCTGAGGCCGCATCTGCACTGATTTGAGTGATATACAGCAATGCCACTAACACCTACAGAGCCTTCCACCAGAACAAAACCTGTTCCTTCAGCTCCTTACACTCAAAATTCAAAAAAATCACACTCAAATTCAAAAACGTTTTTGTGCTAGTGAGCTAATTCTATGGCATTGCATTAAAGTTTTATTATAGACTTAGACCAGTCTCATTACTGTTCAGAAAAGTCTGATTTTAGCACATTTTGACAAGAAGCCTTCCTAATTAGAATGATTGTCAATCATGACTCCCTGCTGTTAGAAGGTTAATATAGCTGGCTTTTATCTTCAGTGTAAAAAGGCTGCTTTTTTTTTTAATTAATTGGAGGATGTAATTATGGAAGTTATAGCATGGATCCAATAATGGTATCTGTCTCAGGGACAGTTTGAGAATCAAGTTCATATTCTTTAGCAGCATCTATTGAACAAGGTCAACTGGAGTCTCTCAGCACAAGAAATTCGATGCAATATTTACAACTGACAAGGAAAATAATTTAGAAGTTTTGCTTTGGAACTTGTAGGCCTCCTCCAGCCTCCAAACCTGGTTCTGCCGTACTGCTCAAAGGACATAGCAATCTCAGTGTAAATGGAAATCTATGGCTAGAATAGCTGTCACGCACTAATGCTTAAGGCAGGGATTCTAGTGTTCTCTGCCCTAAAGCTCTCTGCTTTAGTAGCTATGTAAAGCTCCCTTCCGCTTCATTTTTCCTGGCGTCTATTAAACAAAAAATGCAAGCTACGCAGAATATAAAAGAATCAGTCCAAAAACTGGCACAGAAGAGCAACTTTTCTACAGAATTATATTTGGTTTTGAACCCATCGATTGCAGATCTCAAACTGATTTTTGTGATAGGGCATGAAGAAGCAGATGTTGTCATGTCCATTCTGCTTTAGCTTTAAAACTGCAGTAGGGCAGCTTTGTTTGTTAAATTAGACTATTTATTTGTTTAACAACAAAGGTTTTCTATTATGTAGTAAAATTGATTTGCCAGATCTAACAACGCAACACTACTACCAAGTTTTGTAACAGAGTACAACATAGCAAGATGGCGGTTTGCCTGAAACAGCCATAGAAACGTCCAATTCTGTGACAAAGAGCAAGTCTCCCTTTTATCTTGCAAAAATATTACATTTCTATAACACTGACACTATTTTCACACTTATTCTTTGAACTGTTGAACTGATGTTTATAGTGTGGCAAGCACAGCCCGCCTAAGCTAGCACTGCCACCAGAAGCAACAGCCTCAGAACACCTTATTCCCATTTCTCACTCCCTTCACCCCCAGAATCTCACAGGGGCCTCACAGCGAGACAGAACAGGCTTCCCTCCCACCAAGTTCTGCTACAACTTCCATCAGTTTCCCAATTCAATTCACGTGTGACTGCAAAAACACTTGTGCTGGCCCAAAGGCACAAGACACTGGTATGGAAACATGGAGCAAGATGACATTTGGCAGTAGGGCTGGCTTAAACAGCATTATAATTTGTGAAATAGCTGTTAGCAGAAACAAATGTGTTACAACACATCTTTATCAAAAATGACAGAAAAGGATGAGAAAAATACAGGAGAGACAGTTAGTTTAGCATTGAAGATCAAGCAAACCAAGAACAACTTACTGGGCAAAAATAGGTGTTTTCTGCTATGTGGTTTGCAACAACATTGTTTTCTGCAGAGAGAGACATTATGAAAAGCAGCGCATCACGGGCCTGTTGGCCTACTGTTCCTTCGCGATGGATGAAGGGAATCAGCAGGGAAAATATGAGGAAATTGGCAGCTCCTTGGTCCTCGCTGGTGTGGAAAAACAGTTCTAAAATGGAGGGATCTTTGGCTATTATAGAACAGAGCTGATTCAAGAGGACAACCAACTCAGTTTCCACTGTTGGAGTGGCTGTTCCAGAGCAGGAACTCAGCAACATCATTAAAGGCTTCAGGATGGGCTTATGATGCAGCAAAGGCTGATGAGACTGGGATACTAGCATTTCATACATTTTGAGTTGCTCGATTTTTGTCTCATCGGTGAACTCTCGTCGTAGGCTCCAAAGAAAAAGCTTCTCCATGATGTTTTCTGAGACCACAAACTCCAGAATAGGCCCCATTGAGGCATCCTTTGCTTGTTCCTCAATTAATAAGAAAAGCATGTGCTCCACATAATTCTGAACAGTGCTGGCCTCATCAGGTGAAATTGCCCCATACTTTGCCTGAGTGTTTTTCAAAGGATCATGCTTCTCTAAGATTTTCAGAACCTAAAGAGATACAAATGCAGATCAGTTATTTGGATGTATTTTTAAAAAATATGCACTTACCCCTATAAGGAAAAAAACATCGAAATTCTTAATACAAAAACCCAAAACATTTTATGCTTTTAGTTTTTGTCTGTCAAGCTTTCTAAATTTAAGTTTCACAATTGGTATGTACGAGGCCAAAATGTAATGCTTTTGTTCACTTTTATAAGCTCTTAAATTTGCCACTTGTCCTATTGCTGAAAACTTGGGGTTCTCTGAAGTATGGATAAACTAGGTTCCCTTAGCCTTCAGAAACTGACTTTCAGTGATGTTTGCAGTAAGTTTCTTTGTCACAGAGGACTGAAATCAAAGGGCCTGCTCTTCAGTCAGAGTAACTGTGCTCAGGAGTATCAATATCATGAGATGTCTTGCAGAGTAAGAGTGTAAGAGTGGCAGAAGCCCAGAGACCTGATCTTTCCTTGCACATCTTATATGATACCAAATGGCCACTGATGCCCACAAATTCTTGCAACATTCAATATAGATTTAGGATTGAGTAAGAATTGTCATCCCAGCACTTCTACCCCTGGATTAAATTCTGTTCTGCATGCAATCTATGAAGCTCCTTGTCTGTGAAACAACCACTGTCTAGCTTTTTTGTGGAGGATAATTGCCACAAAACCACAAAGGAACAGCAGCTCCCCTAACATGACAGCATCACTAGAGTTAGGTGAGAAAAGGTAGCTCTTGAATGATGGCTCCTCTGACACTGGAAACATCTCAGAAACACCAGCATTCGTCTGGCTTGCTTCTCAGGGTAGCCGAAAAACAGCAAAAGCAGCAGCACAGAAATCAATTTTACATAAGCCATTAGTTATTCATATTACTGCAGCAAATAAGACCTTACATTATGGTGCTTGGAGCAAAACATCTTTGCCTAAAAGCAATTAGAATCCTGATGACATGCAAACAATTTTTAGAATATGCTGAAGTGCATAATCTACATCTATCCATAATAAACAACACTGCATACAGCTTTGCACCGTGCGTCTAATATACTTTACAAAAGCTAGGCAAGCCTTACCCAGCACAAGGAAAGGAAGCACAGAAGTTTGCAACAAGGTCCAAGTGACAGTGAATCACTAGGAAGGCCAGTAAGAAGATCTAGGCCTTCCAGAACATCTTACCGTGTCCTACCACTTCCCTTTTACATCCAAATCTGGAGTTCAAAGTGTAATTAGTAAAGGCTAACCATACCTTAAAAGGTCAATTACCTTTGTGTTTTAAAATGTTTCAATGTCATTTACTACATTCTGCATGAAAGACATTTGTTCCTGAGCAATTCAGGATTTTCCCAAAAGTAAGAATGAAGCAAATTCCTATTAATGCAGCCTACTTCAAATCAATAAAACTAATTAACGTTACCTGTGCCCAGTGTGTTCTAAATACTATCATGCATGTTTCTGGGTCAACACCCTGCAGGCTTGGAGCCTGCCGATTTTTGCTGATACTGGTTCCAGAGGACATTATAAATTTTCCAAAGGTCAAGCCAACTAGGCCATGCTGGATTTCTTCTGAAAATCCTGTTGTTAGCTACAGATGTTCAAGCATCATGTTCAGATTGATGTCATGTTTTGAGCTTTGGTATCCACAGAAATCTGTTTAAAAAAAAACAAAACACACATATACCTATGCACATCAAATTACAGTGTATAACAAAAAAGAACATACTGAAGAGAACATTAAAACCTTTTTTCTTTTAATTCAGTTTGAGGATGGAATTTTTAAAATCATGTTATATGGGACCATCTTCTCAAACTTTTCCTCATGATAATAGTTTCTAATGATCAAATTTTTAAGATCAGGGACTGAATTAAGGTGCTACTGAAATAAATAAGCATAACAGAAGCTCATGCAGTAAACATTTTATGCATATGTCACTACATTTTTAGTTTTTCATTATGACACTTTTGCCATCTGATCATGTCTCTTTTCAGAATTGCTTAGTAACTAATATTGCATAGGCTATACAGGTAAAACAAAGTACAGGCTATTTCTATATTTTTTAAAATAATATTTCCATAAATAGATATAATTACAAATACTTAAAGTTTTCTGTCAGAAAGCATATCATGAACAATTGAAAACATCTGTAGAACACCATATGCAAGTAGAAGGATGCATCTGTATCAATAGCAAAGTAACCAAAACCAAACGACATAAAAGATAAAACCTTCATGTATCTAAAGTCAAATAAATTGAGATGTCATATTAAAGGACTATGAGAATAAGACCAAACACTGAAACATGCTTTTCATTCATTATTTAATATCCTAGATATCTGAGTATTAAAGTAGTTGCACGCCTGCAGAGGAAAGTTAAAATGAAACAAAGACAGATATCTTCCAGATATTCGGGAGGCTTAAGAGAACATATTATTCCCTCAAGCACTAATATCTAAGTCACAGAGTTCCCCTTCTTTCTTTTTTTTTTTTCCCCTCCGTGAGCTTTACATTTTTATTCTCCTTTTTGCAAACCAACTAGGCTTTTACTTTAATTCAGTTTTGGGCCAAAGCAAAAAAAAAAGCTCCCCAAAACCCCAAACCCACACCAAAACAAAAACAAACAAACCAACCAACCAACCCAAACCAAACCTCCACAACACCAACATACAAAGAGTTTAGGAAGAAGACAAATGCACTACAAGTTCCAACTGCTCATGTAAATCATAGCAGATTTTTATTTTCATTAGAGACTGCATTTTGAAGTGCTCTCCTTTTCTCCAGTCTTCGTTAGGATCCCAGGGTCCCTGGACATTCATTGTCTTGGTGAAATACATGAGGAAGTTTTTGTACCAGAAGTTGCTACAGCCCATATAGCAATTCTTTGCCAGTATAGTAGGTATTTCTCTGCATATATCTTAAAAGATAAAAATCTTTTCTCTACAGTGGACATCTCACACAGTGGACAAGTGTGCTCTGCTCTTGAAACTGTTAGCACATCAAAGCATACAGCCTGTCTCAAAAGCAGCAGCAATTTTTGCCATTTTCAAAATGTCCAAAAATACACGGGGCACAATTTTAAGATTTCTGAAGCAAGCAAAAAGCAAAAGATGTTTATGCATTCCCTTGTATCTATATTTGTATATTCATACGCTCAAGATTCAACAAGATTCAACTGCATGATCAGGATCTCCCCTCTCCATCCCAGCCCTTGCTTCTTATAGCATGTAAGATGCATTTCCTATGCATTTTCTAAACACTCTCATGCAATACAATTAACACGATCTAGTTCATCCTTTTTGCAGATAAAACATTCCATGTGTGGAGAAGCCAGCATAAATCCTGGACGGCTTATCTGTTTGGGTAACTACTTCCAGAATGAAGCTGGCACTCCATACAAGCTACTCCCCAGATAACAAACCACCTGGAACCAGATGCACTGGACAGCATTGTGCAAAACCAGTGAGAATTAGCTCGTGAGAGCCAGCCAACGCTGGGAACAGAAGTAATCCCTTATAAAACATCATCAAAATCTCTCTACTGCTTGCCCCTCTACTCCACTCGCACTTCTCACCTGCCTATCTTTTCCATGCTCACACTGGCCTTACACTTTCAAGCACTCTCCTTTCCAACAGTTTGGTTCATATGCTCATTTACTTGAGGGCACCTACCAGTATACTGCTACTTCATAAACAGTCCTAGAAAAATGAATAGTACTATTTCTACATTACTGATATTCCTGCATGGGGGGGGGAGGGGGGGCGGGGAAGAAAAAAAATTAAAAAAAAAAAAAAAAAATCGGAGATCAAAGTAGCATGTGGATTTGAGAACCCAACTTCAGAGGCCTAGGATCTGGTATTTTTTTATCGTTACTGACTTAAGTAGGTACGACTATATGTTCAATGCACAGCTTCTGGTGACTTTTGCTTGCAGCTCTGAAAGCTCAACATTTCTACCAAAAACCACTCAGAAAACAAGATGCATGCTTAGAGACCATTTAGAAAAAGCCTGCTTTAAGTAGTTTGTCTAATACCATACCTAATAATCCAAAGGAATATTTAATTGACCTATTCTTCAGATCACCTGTCCACTTCCTGCCAGTTCCCTCTTTGTCAGCCCTCTCCTTCAAACAGAAATCTTCCCATTTCTGTAAAAGTTCAGCAGACTCCTCCAGGCAAGTGTCCTTCACTGCACAGCCCTGATTCACCCTTTGAGCAGATTTGTCCTGTGCATGAAGTGAAGCAAGCAGCTTTGGAAAAACTAATGTGATAGTGTAATTAAAGATGGTATCATAAGATGCAGCAAGAGAACTTAATTAACAAAGCAGAGGCAAGCTCAATTCTGGAATTTACGAGTTGCTTGACTTTGCAACTTAGGACTTGTTTCAATGTAGACTTTGCATGTTATTTAAGAACTTAAATAAAAGAAACTGATATTACACGTCTAGATATCACATGACAAATTCTACCAACAGTACAACAGTACGATACCAAGAGTAGAATCAGAAACTTCGGATCAGTCTCCACTATTTAAGCTAGTAAACAACAATAAGGGAGATGATGGCTTTCTTCAAGAATGCTGATTAAAAAAAAAAAAAAAATCAAAGATCAGTGATGTAAGACTCTTGAGATGCATGCAAAGCTCTAGGATGTACCCCACACAGGCAATCCAAAACTATTTAACCTGTCACCCTCTCTTCTCCTCTAATCTGTTCTAATTCTCCATTCTCCCTAGCCTTTGCAATTTTCTTCTTTCCTTACGCATCTTTCTATCCCAGCCTCAGACTCTATTCCACAAACTTCAAGACAGTACTCATCAGACCCTCCCCATCAGACCCTCCTTTAAATAACTACTTTTATCTTGTAGCTCTCTAAACATACTTTCTTGGGATAGAGGTTCCATACTGGTGCTTTGGTCATTACAGACGCCTGAATTATTGCCCTACTTTTCTGCAACTACTTTTCTGACCTGAAGTGAACAGAAATGGTACATCTCTCACCACACATTCAAAATACAGGAAGATGCCAAGAGATCCAGCGACAGAGCCACTGTTACATTTGTGTATGCAATAGAAAAGCTCACTTTCCACAGAAGTGCTACTTAGTTATTGACATTTATGTAAGAATTTACAACTACCACTATGTTACTGAACGCTCAAGTCCTGCCTCTGTTAACAGCTGCCTAAGCAGATGACTGCTACAGTCTGCACTTGTAGTATGGACATCTTTTCCTACACAAGGATATTCTAAGTCTCACCACCGTATATAAAGAACAGACATAGCCTTTGTGAAAAAAGCCTCCAAGACAAGCAGGTGTGTCCCCTCATCTCCTGCATGAAGTCCCCCAAGGTCTTATTTATCCAAGATAGCACTTAGGGACATGGTTTAGTGGTGGACTGGGCAGTGTTAGGTTTATGGTTGGACTCAACGATCTTAAAGGTCTTTTCCAACCTAAATCTATGATTCTATGATATTTAAGAGCTTCCTGCCATTTTCAAAATCTAACTTGGGCACACTCAAGTTATGACACTGGGAGTTCTCAGATAAATGGGACATTAACAACTGGCAGCATTTTGATTCAGATCAGATCTTTTTCAGAGTTTGATGACATCAGATCAGAACAGCAAGGGCTTTCAGTGTTGCCAACTCTAGAGATGTCTAGGAAAACTTTTAGGAAAGTTCCTCTGAGCTGCCTGGTCCATTTATGGTATTTGTTATTAGATGCACAAACACTACCCCATCGCTTGAAAAACATCTTTGGGAGTATGTGATTGACAAACACTGTAAAATAGCAAATTTGTCTACAGCATTTATGTATTCTAACTAAAAACTGCACCTAACAGTATACTGCACATACATACAATCACAAGATTAAAGCCATTTACATCTTTAGTGACAAAGAATCATGAAAAAGATCATTTGTCCCTTGGTGACAAACAATAACATCTCAGAAAAATTCAATCAAACAATTCATTCTGAATGTTCACTCCTACTGCACAAAGTCATCATAAACTGACTGTACAAAGCATCAAATGAAGAACAAAAATACCAAATTTAAATTATTAGCTGAAAACAACTTGCCTGCAGCAAACTTTAAGTTGACAAGGGCTAAGTTCACTTGCATGTAGCCCAGCTATCGGATAGGAAATCTAAGAGTAGTGAGAGAACACAGACATTATCCTCACAGCAGCAAATACTATGGCTTTTTAATCATCTCTAATTTAAAAGTAACAAGACAGCAACAAGCAGTCTGCAATGTGACATAATATTTCTAAGATCAAATCAATTCCCTTAAAGAAGCAAATATTTCCAGTTTGGAAAGCATCTTGGGATACTGGGATTTCCTTAGTAACACAAAACACTAATAGGTTGTGTAGGCTTCAAAGACTTTAAACTCTGTAATGCTGATTCAAAAAGCATAAAAAGCTTTTGACAACTTAAGTGGTCACGGAGTAGATCCTAAAAACAGCATACCTATTTAAAAAAGAAAAGTAATTGAATTGGAAGAGATACTATCTTTTAAGATACGTATCAATCTAAAGTTAGTATGTTCTAGTTATAGCAGTAGCAGAAAGAATATATTCATTATATTTGTGGTAAGCAGATTTTGTTACTAGATTAGTAGCTTTTCTTGATTATTTTGCAAGGCCAAGAGTGCCACAGTAACTGCAACAGCACATTATTCCCTGTGAAATAAAACTAACTCCAATTAAACAAGACAAATAACCTAACCATATTGAGTTCAAAGGTGAGAAAATAAATTAATTCATGGAGGAAGGGGTAGAAGTGAATTTAGGGGCCACTAAAGAACCAAAGTAACGGTTTATTTTAATCAGTTCATGGTTAAAATTTTACAATAATTTAGCCTTTCCTCTCTGCTAACTCCTGATCAAGGTATTACTCCACCATTTGATAGCTCTGACAAGTGCAAATACACCTCTCCTGCAGTCCATTCAAAATTCCAAAATTCTACTTCCAACAACCACTGCTCAGTTTAACAGTTTGACCCTGCCACACAAAACCAAAACCTTCTCAGCAGGTAAATCTTTCTGCAATTCAACCGTATCTTATCTATAAGTCATTTCACTCTGTTACAAGGGCAATTCCACTTACATATGCCTTCTAAAGCTATTTCAATTGCCTATACTGACAACACTTTTGTCTCTAATTCCTCCTCTCCTACACTAGGTACCTGCCCTTACCACCAAGGGTTTATACATTTAACAATCCTCACGTGGAACAAGAAGTACCACAAACATCACACACATGAGAAACTGACATTCAAAGAGACAAGTCACTATCTCCCCTAAGATCTTCCTATATTCTTTGTGTAACTGGCCAACAGCTTTTGAAATTAGGCAACTAATTTGCACTACATAAACTTTGTTGGTTTCGTATTAAATACCTTTCAATATGGACTTGGTTAGTTGGTTGGGGTTTTTTTCCTGCAAATCTGGTTGACTGTTGCATATACAAACATGCTAACAAGCACCTGTCTTCTCCCTAAGCAGCAACAGAGAAAGTTATACAGTCACATACATAGGTCTATAACCACGTCTGTGCAGTCTCTGGTAAGTGAATGAGAATGGGAGGCAGAGAGCGGAAAACTTTAGCACAATTCAACCTATTTCCAGTTTTAAAAAAAGCAGCAGTCCACAACTGCACTGAGTAGTGTTAGATTAATGATGACATTGAGACCCAGTCATTGGACTCGTGGAGGATGTCTGGTTTCAGTTTTCCTTCAGAAGACTGTAAATCATCAACCCTTTTTCCACAGCTGATTACAGGGCTGAACTCCCCAATCAACAGAAGTACTTATTTTACTGCAAAGTACACTGGAAGAACAGCCTAGCAGAGAATTCCTTGTGAAGTCCGCTCCCACTGGAGTGTCTCTTTTCAAAAGTTTCACTTTTGAATTTAAAAAAAGTAGCACAGAAGTTTGCAGGACTGGGGCTTCCCAGGCAATGCACAACATACAGACAAAAGATACACTGCCTAATACAGTAAGGTAGACACAAAATATGCTGCAAGGCTCTGCAATTTAATTATCAAAGTTGTCTTTGGTTGAAATGCTGAGATGCTATGTTCTCCAACAGTTCTCGAACACAAGTGTACCTCTTATCAGATACTGTTTGCTTTTGCTCCACCAGCCAAAGCTTTCCACCCTGTCAGTCCAGGTACACAAGAGACAATGGAGAGATGGGTAAGAAGCCTCAATGGCAGTGAAAGAAACAGCATATATAAAAACATTTTCATGGATCAGTGTGGCATAAAGGGGCTTGAAATTAGACAACTTCAAAGAAGCAGAGGGAAATTATACGGTTTTACGCATAGCTATGCAATCACGTCTCTGCAGTCCCTGATAAGTGGATGAGGGAGGGTACGAGAAAAATAAGTGGCAAATTTTAGCATGCCTCAACTTAGTTCCAGCTTAAAAGGGACCTTGTTCAGAGTTTGTTTATTTTTGATTTAAAAGAAAGCTGCCTGCATAAATTTGTCAGCTTTTCTTTAGGGACTATGATTAGGGAGAGGGTTTAAATTTTATTAACAAAAGTGTTTCAAAGGAAGACATCAATCCTTTCAAAGGAAAGAATTCATCCCACTTGTGGTAAGTTTTGCTACAAAAGCAAAGCCTTTGAAGAACAGTGTCATGGTTTAACCCCAGCCAGCAACTAAGCACCACAGAGCTGCACACTCACTCCCCCCTGGTGGGATGGGGGAGAGAATCGAAAGAATAAAAGTGAGAGAACTTGTGGGTTGAGATAAAGACAGTTTAATAGGTAAAGCAAAAGCCATGCACGCAAGCAAAGCAAAACAAGGAATTCATTCACCACTTCCCACTGGCAGGCAGGTGTTCAGCCACTTCCAGGAAAGCAGGGCTCTGTCACGTGTAACGGTTACTTGGGAAGACAAAACACCATCACTCCAAACATCCCCCCTTCCTTCTTCTTCCCCCAGCTTTATATGCTGAGCATGACATCATATGGTATGGAATATCCCTTTGGTCAGTTGGGGTCAGCTGTCCCGGCTGTGTCCCCTCCCAACTTCTTGTGCAGCCCCAGCCTCCTCGCTGGTGGGGTGGGGTGAGGAGCAGAAAAGGCCTTGACTCTGTGTAAGCACTGCCCAGCAGTAACTAAAACATCCCTGTGTTATCAACACTGCTTCCAGCACAAATCCAAACCATAGCCCTATGCTATCTACTATGAAGAAAATTAACTCTTGTGCCAAAACCAGCACAAACAGTCACATCCCCACCCTTAATGATCCTATACATTCACCACCAGAATGCAGAAGGATTACTGCTTGCTCACTGGAGAGCTGTAGGTCTGTGGCAGGCAACTGAGAAAACGTCAGTGGTTAAAAGCCACTGCATCAGAGGATCCTCTTTTTGGTTAAGTACTACTCACCTTCAGAAGCTCTACTAGCAAGAAAGCTGCAGCAGATTACTAGAGGAACAGTTTAAACTAGATTGACAATTATTCTCCTTCTTCATTTGTTCTTTCATGTTTCAATGCTGCAGTCCACCAATTTTCCCGTCCTTTGTCTACCTCAAGCAAACATTTCACATTTAGTCAGCTTTCTTCAATCTGTCTTTCCTACCCAGTATCTGCAATGACACTATGCCTTCCGTGTGTGAGTGGGAGAAGATATGTCTTACACTGATAAAGCTATCTGCTTAAAAGCCTAACAGAGAACAAGTCACCATGAATTGTAAAGCAATGTAGTTAATCAAAGTATCAATCTGTTCTCATCAAGCACAATTTAATCCAACCTGCTAACATGAAAGTAAAAACGTCTTGTGATTTGTCCCCACAGAGACTACCTAATAAGATCTATCTCATGAGAGAAACTACACGCAATATGTTTTATAATGAGACAAAAATCTTACTGTCCCATCTACAGTCAGACTGCTGCAGTTAAAAAACACAACTCATCTTTTGTCAAATCTCCGGGGATCTACACTACTCACATGTTTATTGTAGATTGACATCAGCCCAGTCAACTAATTGGGGTACCACTAACCTCTTCATGTGATCTACGTAATCCTATGGTATTATACGTTAGGGGATCCAGGTTACAGCATTAAATAAATACATGGTTCTCCAGACACATGAACGGGCAATTCCCCCACAGTAAGTACAGCAATAGGACAGGCAAGAGGCCCACCTGACCGCCCCAGTTCAACAGTGCTGCAATGGCATAAATGTGTAAGGGCAAGCAGTGGGATCAACTTACACTGGCAGCCTATGCACTGGGACACAGGCTAAGCCAAATCCCAAGCCTTCAGAGACTTCTGCTGCGTGGGTCAGCCAAAATGAAAGGTCAGAGAGGCAGAAAGGTCCAAAATGCATTGATGGGTTTAGGCTGAAGTTATACCCCGTGGGTCTAGGAAGGTATACAGCTAACCAGCAAAGATGATTCATTAAAGGGCATATTACCCTTTCTTTACCCTCAAGAAAACAGTAATTAAACAAAGCAGAATACTTGACAGAGACCTTGACCTCCTCAAGGAGGGCTCTATTTACTTGATACACCACAGGGCATGTTCATCTTCCACATGCATTTGCACATAGGCAATTTCACTGGAACTCAAGAGCATACAATCACTGAAGTTACTCTTGCAAAGTCCCAGGAGGAATGAACTACACGTTCATATCCCTAGGTCACAAATCTGAAGCTAGGGAGGGAAAAAACAACGTTGCAATTCTAGTGGTATGACATGTTTCTTTTAGAGAGAGATAAGGAATATAATAAACCTGTTTCTCTGTTGTATTCGATCTCCTTACATTTGGCCTACTTACTATTTGGCCTAAGAAAGGCAACAATTCAGTAACAATTAGTGGTTCAAAACACAGATTATGTTGGTTAAAAACTTAAGAATGAAATAGCAGCTAGGGTTCTTAAAATCCAAGATGGATATCTCTCTATTCTTAGTAGCACTCAGGCACAGCATGACTGAGGTATCTTGTCTGCTACTAGCAGAAAACTACTGCAAAAGGGATATTAAAACCTTCAACTAAACTGCAAAAAAAAATTAAAAATAGCAGCTCAGAAAAGTTAATTTCTACCTATATACTGAAGAAGGCAGATGTCATTGAAGTGAAATCAACTCAAAGGCTTTAACTTTGCTGGTTCATTCCCAAATCACCACCAAAATTGCTGACCCAAGAAAAGCATGTTTCCATAGAAAACCAAGTCATTAAAACATCTGAGGCCCATGGAACAAAGTGTTTGGTGTTGTACTGTGTGAGACAGGCATTACAAGCAAAAGAAAACTCAGTTTAAAACTTTGTACTGTGAATACGCTTTCATACCAAGTTTCAAAGAGAAAGAGAACAACCCCAAAGGGTATAGCACATGTCAGTGAATGAAAGCTACCTTCCATTCCTTGATTTATAAAGGAATTGCAGATATCAGCTGCTGTGTCCACACTAGTAATTTTGTTTTGTCATAATTGCAGTGAATTATAGGGAAAAAATAGTTGTTGCCAATCTCCCCATCTCTTCCGAGAATTTGTACAGGGTTTATTTCAAAATTTATCACTATCCGGGAGTGGGAGGGAGCAACACATCAGAAAGCAGACATTTAACAAAACCTACTTTATGTTCTGATTAAGCTAGTGGAAGAAAGAAATCAAAATGATCCATAAAATCTGCAACATCAATTTTGCTTTCCAAGATAATTCTGATATCTGTGTGACATACAAACTTGGCCCCCAACATGCTCATAATTTAGGAAAACCACATGCTTCTTGAAGTTCTGATGCTGAAGTGAATGGAACTTCTTTTCTTTTTTAAAGTTTTTTTTGAGAAAGGTAGAACAGTATCTATAACTAAAAGTATAAAATAAATTCATAGGAAATGATTAACTTGCCTATCTAGAAAACTTTTCTGACAGGAAGATGAATGAGACCAGCAAAGCAGTAGAAGACTCTATACTGTGAAGATTTAAAACTATTTTCAGAACACTAGCATACAGAATAGGAAATACTACCTTCCCAAGAGAAAGATGGTTTAGAAAAAAGTTACCAATATACCTGTAATTATCATATGTAGATTACAGAAAACAATATTAAGCTACGTATTTTATGGCTACAGCAATAATACGTAAGACAATTTTTCAAGTGATTTGTATAACATGTCAAACTAGTCATTATAATAAGCGTAAGAAGCCCAAGAATAATGTTCTCCAGTCTACAAAGTGACATTAAAGACGACATGTATGCTTTCAGCACTAATCCACAATAAAATGCAAATACACATATATTCTAAACATTCCACGTTTCATGATAAAGAAACCATAAACATGTTTTTTTTTTATTTCCAAACTCTCAGATGATTCTGCAGTTTAAATATAGTTTAAGCACAAGAATCAGTAGTAAAACACCATTAAGATTATCCTGATTACTTGATCAATAAACCAATAAACCAACAAACAAGCTTCCCCAGAGGATTGTCACCAATTCTTCACTGAGAAAAGAACTTCCACTTTGCAGATGGAATTCCTCTCTCTTGTCCATATGCACAGAAAAGGACAGAATATGCCATAAAATCAAAACTGTTAGGTATACAAAAGACATTGCATAGTTGTTAACATAATACTCTAGATGCACATTTATTTCTCCTCCCAGGGCTTCATTCACAATACAAAGTTGGGTTTTTTTCCCTGGAAAAACAATGGTTTTAAACTGCATATAAATTTAGGTAGCTATCTATCACACTATAGTAATTGACTATAGTAATCGACCAGATGACTTGAATCTCATTTATCTTTCTGTACATGATTAACTGAAACTACTCATTTTAGAGAGAATTACCATCCCAAGATACTTACCCACCAAGTCAACATTATTTCCTACACTCTGAAGTGATAACCTGTTAGTGATGTGATGAACTAATGAATGAAGGGAATGAGCAAAAGGATATCGTTACACAGCTTCAGGACAAATGTTTCATTGCACTGTTGGATGGCAGAAACCCGTCAAAAATTACTTCTCAAACCCAGTAAACTTAATGAGCTACTAAAACCTGAAAGGTCATTTTCATATCTCACCCTATGTACTGCATATCACCTGACATTAGGTAGGGGGTTATGATAAAATGTTATATTTAGTGGATTGACACTTTTGAATGTAAATGTACTTGTGTAGTCTTTTTTTTCTTCTTTTAAAAAATAAAAAGAAGAACAGAAAGAACAGAACACTGTGTGAACCAACATTGTTTGCATCAGACATTTGCAATTTAGCTTGGAGAAAGCTCCAGAAGCTAGTGAACTCCCTTTGTCCTAAATTATGTTCCAGGCTTGGCAAAGAGAAAAGCCCTTGCAAAATCCTTTTTCATTTCCTCTTTATGACTATCAATTACCAAATTGGGGAAAACCACTGAATAAACATTACTGTTTAAGATGAGACCCACAAATTGCTATAGCACACTGTTCACTGAAGAACAAGGATGAGGAAGAAGAAAAGAAAAGGAAAAAAAAGGCAAAACAAGCACTCCTTACAAAATCCTATCCTGTCCCTCCGGCTCCCCGTTCCCATAACACACAAAACCCCACATATTTGGTCTCAGATGAAACTGCACAGAAACGCTGTTCTCCCTCTCTCTTTCTATTCCAACTCAGAGCAGACAAGCAGAAGTTGAAGATTCATTTTATATTAGTTCCTATTGCAAAGTCAAGAACCTCAATAAAATAACACTTCCCCCATCTGTGAGCATAGATTCACGAAAAACCAACCTCTCCTCCCGCAGTGACACCCTTATTTAAAAATACTAGTACAGATTTGCAAGTTGAGTGGACTTTGACAGGCTTTCTATATGTATGTTGAATTTTTTGCTTTTAATACACATCGTAGTAAACAGCAAAATCCAAAGTGGATTGTTGGCATTTTCATTATGTTGAGTGCATAAAAAGCCAAATCAAAGAAAAATCCCCATATTATTGAATTTGTATTTCCTTTTCTATTTAGTTTCATTGCATTTTATACAGGTGGTAGATGTTTTTCCCTCTAAGCTTCTCCAGCTTTCCTAGGAATAAAATTGTGTCATGTAAACAGTGTTAAGTTGTCCATTATGCAGAGTAGAAATTAATACTTCATCTCTGATCTCATAACACAAGTGTACTCTACTACGAAAATGTATTACATTCTTACACCACCTAGTCTTCTGCAACTGGAAGCTGAATGACATTACAGCATTCTCCATTCTTGTGATTACCTTTGCCTGGATAAGACGACATATGAATGCACTGGCAAAAAAGAAACTTATATAGTCCATACAACACTTGTCTCAGACATGTTGCCAACATGTAAAAAAGAAACTGCTAAATAATCAAGGGAACAATTTAAAAAAAAAAAAAAAGATCCATGTAATCTGACACTTTCATAACAATTCTGTATAATTTTTTTTCAGTCTTGCCTTTGAACCTTTGGGAAAACATGAATAGAAATACAGGTGTCTTTTTAGTCCAGGGAGGAATGAAGATAAACTAGCAACTTTCATGCCCTAGAGGGTAAAAGACGGTAAATAATAGCCCTTTCCAAATTGCAAATGAAGACCATACATCTTATAAAGGGAGTGCTCTGAAAAACACGGAACCTCACAAATTTTGCAGGAGAACAGTATCTACTAAAAGCTGGGGTAAATATCAGAAGCTAGTAAAAATAAAATTTAATTACTATTTAAACTTTTTAACACTTGGAATGCTCAATACTGAAAGCCTAGTAAAGAAGACAGTTGGATGCCAGCCCTAGCAGGAATGCTTCTTGGTACAGATAACCGAAAGTCAAACCACAGCCTCTCCCATCTAATTTTGTAACACCTAAGGAGACTTCCACAGGCATGGGAAAGCACAGGTTCCACCCATCAATAGGTTGTTCTTATTCCTGCCTGAACACCTCCAAAAGCGGGGAGTGTCTTGTGTATGTCTCTGGGAACCCTGCTGCTTCTCACCTCTACTACCATCCTTCTGTCTGAGCTACAGAAGCTACAGCATACGAATACTTTTTTCTTTTTTTTAAAATAGTTGGGGTGTACTGTTATCTCCCATGACTGAAATCCAGCACCTCTCCTCTCCCATTTCCCCTTATCCCAAATTTTTCAATTCACCTTTACGATATCCTTGAAAACTGGCCATAGATGTGCTATCCAAAATTGCAAACTAAGCCTTATGCAGAGTGATGTGCGACATACCAATCCTCACAGAGCTCCAAAGGAGAAACACAAGCTGAAGGCAGGAACAGTTTGAAGAGGCATGAGAAAGTCTGACTATATGCACAGGCCTTGAACGTTAGTTAGTTGTAACGACAGCATGTTTGGAAGCAAGACCTCCAACTTTATTCCTGAGGACACGGTACTTGACACTGAATTACAAATTTATGATTTTTTTTTCCAACCTCTCATTTAAAAGGGGAAATAGGCTATGAAAATTAGAAAGCATACATCAAATCAATTTTTTTTGTTTTGATATATCAGTTATAAAAGTGCTTTAGTACATGCAAAACTATTACATCATTTAACAGTTATCCCTCTGCTGAAACAAAACTTACAGTATTTCTACTGTCACCAGATATATTGCCATCTCTGTACTCCGTTTTATGTTCTTCCATGTTTTTCTGTGTTTTATCTTCAAGTCCACCTCTCCCCACAGACACCATTTTACTTGCATCATAATTCATGCCATGGGCACTCCAATAATAAAGCACTTCAACACTGTTTCGGAATATGCCATCTCTCTGCTAGTCTGCATTCGGATATCCCTGCTGTTCTGAAGCATACTTGTACTCTAAAGAACATTAACCTCCAGTGCTGAGAGTCACAGAATGTCCCAGGAGGGCCTTCATTGACTTTATGGGAGAATTTGCATACACTCAAGCATCTGCACAGAAAAACTAACTGAAAATAAATGGTGTTATTAGTAAGTCACCACTAAGCCAAACATATATGACTAATGACAAATTAATGATGGATGGTAGAAAACGTCTCTTCAGGAGTGCTGGTACCAAAAGCGCATCCACCTGCAATTACACATACCACAACAATCAACCTAATTGGAAAGAACCAGTTCCCAAAGTTGACAACATTTGAAAATTCAAACCCGCTAGATTCAACATGTACAGATGGGGTTGCGGCAATGCCTCTCCATCCTCTAACTCAGCAGGACTGGGAGCCAAGTTCTGTGGTTTTCTCTGACAAGGCAAAAACTGAGTTTTCCCTGTGACAGTGTACCTATCTACCAACTTCACCATCAATAAGATCAATGCAAAAAATAAAACACAGTACTGTGATGGATGAGTACTACCATAGTAAACCTACCACCAGAAGCAGTCAATGGACTCTATGGACCCACAAGGGCTGTAGCTACTGCTATTAAAATACAGTGCTACAGCAGCTGTCCCATCTCACACCCCTCAGAGTACTACAAAGGGTTTTAAGTATCAATTTAACACGGGATGGTAAGAAAAGAGATTCACCTTGTACCTCCAGCAACCATTTAAACCACGGATTCTCTCATGATAGATCGTTTCAGAGATATCTCAAGTACTGTTTTAACATTGTTCTACAAAGAGGTGCAATCATTAAAGAACTCAACCTGAGAAGATTAGTGTAAATTTTTCAAAATAAAGACCACATGGAAGCAAACCTGAATCAAATCAACTTACAAGTGGAGTGATTGAGTTTTGTTGCCTCAGACACCAGAACCAACCATGTTCACTCACAATCACTGAATCTTATAAACATTTATTGGGAAACTTTCAAAGTGTGAAAGTTTCTGGATGGATTGAACAAGTTTCTTTGGACTCAGACAAAATTGTATGAGCAATTTGGTGGGAAAAAGTATTAAATGGACTTGCCAGAAGAATTCCCTCAAATCTGTTAAATTCCCTCTTACTTGCTCCAAATAGCATGCTTGGGACACAGTCATCATCACGAGCCACAGTGGTAACTGCCTACATGCAAGAGTTCAAGCCACGAGATTTAACGTTCTCCTCCAATTATCTTCCCTTTTATGTGAGCCTAAGGCAAATCACTCAGCTCAGTTTCTCCCATAAGATGAGAGCAACAGACTTTTGGAGAGCTCTGATTATTATTAAAGCAGCAAGTCATCATTATTCAGTTGACAGTCTGGCTATTCTAACTACCCAGAAAACTCTGAGTCCCTATGCACCACACTCAGACAACACACTTAGACTATGGCTCCCATCAAAAACTCCTACTTGGCAAAATGTTTCTAAGCCCAGGGCCTACAAGTAATGAATTCTCATCTTACCTTCATTTCTATATTTTGGCATTGCGCAGAAAAGATAAGACACAATCAAGGCCCTCTAAATGAAGAAAAAAAATACATTAAGAGTTTCAGAACACCAGTGGGAGGATTTCATGCAATGTATGGCTATTATTAGAGTGCTATTTTGCTTAGCAGATCAGAGGATATAATCAGCAGATGATACAGCCATGATTTGCGAAGCACAGCCTTATTAAATACTAATGAGATAAACGAGTTAAAATTTACATTTTGCTCCACTGATAAAGTTCATTGGCACACTTATCTCCAACACCATGGTTTGAATATTAAACCCACTTATTAATGTCTAGTAAAGCTAATTATAATGCTGAGTGGCATTAAAGTATAATAACCAAGCAGTATGTTAGAATCACATCCTTTAGCATTACTGTAGCTATGAAGTTAAGCATTCTGCATCTGGAAATAAACACCTGTTGAGCTGACGCTGTGAGAAAGCACTAGCCTTCTGCGCCTTTTTCCTGACCCTTCTGAAAGCCCAAAGCCATGTTCTAACAATGCAACAGGCAGATAAACATTGCTCGTTACTATGATTTCAATGGTGTCTGTCTGTCTTATCGCAGTAACAGTAAGGATTAAGTGACAAGTATTTTTGTATCTACAATGTATTACATTACACTTGGCATATACTCTCTAATCCTTAACAGAAAAAGCACTGAGGTACTGACAAAATTAACAACAAAAGCCTGGAGACCGTATTTGTTTGGTTTTACTTGCCTTTTTTACCATCTTCCGTCAAAACTACACGTTATTATAAAATACTCACCAATTACTGAAAAGGATACTGAAAATACAGTTTAGGCCTTACATTATCCTATATACTTTTATGCCACATCTATCTAATGTGGACAACGATCATTTTTAAAGATAATGTAAGAGGACAAGGGCCATAACATTCTTTCCATTTTAATCTCCGCAATGTATCTGTCCTGTGACAGCAATGGAAAGAAGACAAGATAGGGGATAATTAAGTGCCAGCTATTCGTGAATCAACACTAACCCGTGTCAGGACCCACATGTGCCAGTCCAAAAAGAGTTTCTGGTAAGCACAAGCTTAAGATGCACAGTTCCTCTAGGAGCTCCCCATCCCAACACAAGAGCGGCACCAGCTCTCCTTCCATGAGGAAAGGTACAGGACTGCACAGCAGCCATCATTACCTTTTCAAAGTAAAAATATACAAAGAGAATGACAACAAAAAGCATAAAACCACTATAGATAAAACAACTCCACTTCTTATTTGTAAGGTAATACTCAAAAGCAAATACTCATTATGCACATAAAAAAGGCATTGCAGAACTATCAGAATATTTTCTTCTGTGGGGAAAAGTGAAAAGGCACTTACAGTGTGACAATAAAAGAAACCAGCCGAGCAAATCACGTGTGAAGCATTAAATGCAACTGCTTTTTGGAACACGCTTTTGTTCCTTTCAATTTATGACCCGATTTAAACATTCAGCTTGTAATACAATCCATTCCACTTTCTTCAGCCCAGCTTTAAAATACAGGCATGCCATATTTCAGCAGTACAAACAAAGAAATGCAGTGGAGCTCAGAAACAGAAGATAAGATATATGGCTTGATGTGAAGCATTCCACTGCATCTCTGGTTATAGGAATCCACAGGTATACACTGGTATCCACAAGTCCATGCTGTAGCCAGGCACAAAAAAAAAAAATGACAGCAGTCCACTTCAGTGGCAGGTTCTAGTGACACAAAACCACCAAGTCAGATAAGCTCCACCGGACCCTTTCAGCTACTGGTAGCATGAATTATGTCAAAAGAACCCCCGGTGCTCTTCACATGGTTCCTATGCCACACATCAGGTCCTGAAACCAAACCTGGAAAGGAGTGCTTGTTGAGTGCTCAGAGGATCCCTCCCAACAATCTGTCTTGAAAATGGATATTTGTGACTTCGGAAAAGCAGAACCATCAAGCCTTTCCCGAAGGGAAAATCCTGCCAGCCTGATCCCACAGGAGTTCCTCTCTCTACACAGGTCTTCCCACAGAGGAGAAAGTGGCTCTGCAGTCTTTTTCCTTCAATACATTGCAGTAGATCTGGCTTTTCCCAAGCCATTTTATGAGTATGGTTTGTTTGCTAAAAGAATAATCAGAGAAGCTGCTCCAATTACTCTTTCAACTATGCTAATACTTAGGTATTAGGTATTCTGAATCAAAATGCTTCAATATTTCCCTGCATCTATAAACAACAGATGCATCTAAAGCATATTGTATTTTTGAAAGAGAGACAGCCAGCAGCACAGTATTCCCACAGGCAGCCTTGTCAGGAAAAGATGCAAGTGGTAAATAATTAATTTTCCAACGTTAACTTGAATTCCAGACTAGCATTTTTGAGCAACAGTGCCATGGAAAGGTAACTAACAACTCTAGTTTGTATTCCTGTCCAGTAAGGAGCTTTACCTTACATGCAAGCACTGACAGCACAAGTCTTATCATCTCAGAGATAGGAAAAATAAAGAACACTTATGCAAGTCCAGCAAAGACTCTTCTGTGAAATACGAAGAACTCATAAGTCTGTGCTCGGCTACTACTCTATTTTTTATTATTTCCTTTTTTGACAGTTAATGGGCCAAATACAGATAGGTGCTAAGCACTGATGACACACTACAGCACACAGAACCCTCCAGTACCATCTACCCTACAAATAATTGAAGACATTTTTCACTGCTTAGTATGCTTTTTTCTCCTGCATTACAGATGTTTGGCAGGAAGGTTGGGGACAATTCTAAACATGGCCGGGGGGAGCACATTCCAGCCAAATCTTCTTTTCAACATTGATCTTAAGTTTAGCAGTTTAACAAGTAAAGGTTTAAAACAGTACATAAAATGTTAGGAATAGTACTGGTGTACATTCAACGTTTGTTGTTTGAAGTGACTGAAGTTTTATATAGACTATCAACTGATGAATTGTGATGCCATCTCACACTTAGAAAAGGTGAATAATCTAATCCTTTTACCACTTCTATTTGTTGCCTCAAAAGTGCTGGCAGATCATAACGACAAATAATAGTTCATTCAATCAGGAATAAGCTAGCCTTTGAGACAAGACTTTATAGAAGGTAGTTTCTTTTCCCTGGAAATGGTCCACAAAAATGGACTAGAAAACCATCTACATAAACATTTAAGAAACAAGCTTCATTAAATTATTGCTTACGCATTAATTTTCTGACAAATGAGGAATTTCTTAAGTAATTCTGTACCTGGTGGTACCCATAAAGGGAAAGGAAGAGCATCTCATACTTAGCTTCATTTTCAAGCCATGGAACTAGATCTAATAGTCCAGGAATTTTTCTTCCAAGTCTAATTTTATTTCTTGTGCTTCTAGAACAGCCTTGACTCTGTGATCAAGAGCAAAATTGATGGACCTCAAGATCCTATTTCCTTTCATTTCAGTTGACTGAATTTTTAGGATCAGAGGATCAGTTATATATTTCTTTATAATATAGCTGCATTACAACCATGATAAAGAAATGGGAGAAATGTTCTACTCTGTTCATTACAATCAATAGATTATGTAGCTCAGTCAGAAAGCAGAAGGAATTATGAAAAAAGAAAGTAATCTTTAAACTATTAATATTTCCAGAACAACTTTTCTTTCAGATAGGCAGATTCCCACCTCCCAAACACAGCTAATAATGTCAGAAGTTCTGAGATTCATATGGTCAGAATGACTAATATTTACATTAAGCAAATGTATTGCCATAGTAACATAGACACCATAGAGCTATCTACCTGCCACAGCTCACTAAATTATTTAGCATGCCAATACTACTGTGACACTGTGTAAATGATCACATTCATTAAGAGCAGAGTATGTGCTGAAAAACTGAATGTTAGACAGCTGTATTTATTGCCATGAAAAAAAAACAATGGCACCAGTATTGAAAAGAAAAGCAGAGAAGCATAGAGGAAGGCTACAGCCCGTAGCAGAACAATGCACCTTGAACAGTTTCATTTAAAAAACATGTCTACATCCCCATCCCTGTGCAAAGCAGCACAAAATATAATCCCACTTATGGGACATAAGGCTGACCCGCTGTGGCCAGAACAAACTGAGATATTAGTTACTTCCCGCATTACATTTTTGGAATAATCATTAAATTCATTTAACATGCATCTTACGTTCCCAAAACAGTATTCTACATTGTGGAATTATAAGAGCTAGTGCACATGAAATATTCAGAAGTAACTATGACACACTCAGAAACCTGTAGTTCTTCAACAGTCACCACATTTACAGTTAGGAGAGAGGTGCAATATTCTGGTTGACGGTCTGCCACATCCTCCAAGTGGTAGATGATGGCAGGGATCTGAGTGGTTTGTGTAAGTCGCTATCCTCAACCTGAGTTACAGCAGTTTGGAAACATCAAGCATTTCCTGCACTATGGATATTTTCCCTTCGTCATGTGCAATGGCAGAATCAATGACAGGTCAAGAAAATGAAGGGACAGATCAGCTCAGCTCCTGCGACCAGATGGATTTCTTCCTAATTCTTGGCAGCTGTAGCCCCTTCTTTTGTGGGACACAAATCATGTTGTTTTCACATCTCTCTTTGAACTCAAAACAACCATGAGGAAACCTAAGAGTCATAGCACAAAAATCCAGGCACAAAACTAACCCAGCCTAGCTCTAACTCGTGTTCTCTCTGATCTTTTTAATTCCTCATATGCTCAATTTACAGAATTTCAATGCAAGAGAAAGTTTTAAATAATTTCTTCTACTAAATTTTTATGGAAAATAAGTCTGGCATACACCCTTCCCCTATTGTTATTCACCTGCATGGAAATGCCAGAAAGTCTTACTTAAAGACATTTTTATAGTACTAGCAATAATAAAATCTAACCTCAAAACAAGAGATTACCGTAACAGAGATTCATGTAGAATTTGATCTTGAGATACCAGCTTTGTAAAATATTGTGGTGTTTGATGTTTGTCTGCTCTCCAGAGAGACTACTGCTTAAATAACAAGGATCTGCTTTCCTTAAGCAAGTTATTTTAATTAAGAATTATTCAAGAACTGACTTGATCCTCCACTGGAGAATGTCAGGAAAGTATGGAGAACAGCACCATGGTTTGAAAGTAGTTTTAGAAAGTAGCCTCATGGGACCTACCGATAAAATCCATTCCACTCTCTACCAAGTATTTTAGATCTTCGGAATATATTCCATACCTGTAAGACAACGTGACACGCATAATTTATTGTTTTAACTCATTCAAACAATGAGTGACATTGCATATCTCACTGTCACATGAAAGAAATCCTCCCTAAATGCTCCACCTCTATAGACCTCCATCTTTCCCTCCATTCACCAGCTGAATCTTATTTCTGAGGTAAAACAGTCAAAGATATTCACACCAAAGTAATACTGAGACTTCCTCTTTGTCAGATAGAGGATTAAAACAAACAAACAAACAAAAAAACCCAAAAAACAACCAAAAAACCCACCACAACAAAAACCCACAAATTTTTCATTCCATTATCTTTAGAAGATGACACTAATAAAATCATCATTTTGAAACATGCTGTTGACAATCGGCTTCATTCTGCTTGTCGTCCAAAGATCCTCTCCTCTACTGGAATCTGCTACAGGAACCACTTCTAAAAATACACATTTTTTCAGTAGACAAAATAAACAACTCATGGAGTTATTTAGTGACTACTTGTACCCAAGAAGTAGACAGAACTATAGTTAATGGCATATCATAATGGACCAATCTGTGCTTACAGTTTTCCTGACCTCCTGACAATTCTTACAGCTGAGAACATAAGATTTGGCACTTTGAATTAACTAAAGCATCTTCCAATGCTAACTAGAACATCAGCATTACTGTTACTAGCAATTTTAGCCAAGCTTCTTGCTCTCCTAGATTTATTGCAGGAGCTTAATTTGCAAGATTGCCATAATCAGACAAGAGGTATCAAGGAGGTTGAATAATTTGAAGTATGAGAAATTAAAAAAAAAAAAAAAAGGCAAAACCAAACAAAAAACCCCCAACTCATAAGCTGACAGTTCTTTACTATGGAAACAATGCAAGCATTGGGTATCTTTACCCCTATGTTCTATCTGTTCCTTTGAAGCAGTACTATAGAAATGTCATATAGGATCAAAACAGAATTCTGAAAGCTATGCACACAGTACAACTACAGAAAGACAAAAGCATCCATAAAAAGCCATACTCAGCCATAACTATACAGACAGCTTCCCAGTATTCAGACTAGAGAGGGGTACCTCAAATACTGGTACTGGAGAGCACAGGTGTGGTGAAGAATGCCCAAAAGTTGACTGCTTACGGAAGTCAATTCATCTTCCAAAAGTATTAGGCAGTGAACCTGTTACACGGAGTCTCCACTCAGTATCCCACTTGAGATCATGAGTTTAACAGAATGTCTGCTGGTTTTAGAGAAATATCTTAGTCTGTGAAAGATGAATACTGCTGATAGGACTGTCAAAATATAAATTGATCAGATGAGAAGCAACTGACTAGTAGGCTAATTAGCAGCAAGGAATAGAATTATGCAAAACCTCCAAATTCCAGGCAGAGGTATCACTTACATTCACATGTTACAAATCACCTTGCTGATAAAGTGCAAGCTGGAAATAGGAAGTCATCTTCAAGTATTCAGCATCTTAAAGCACATTTGCAATGGAGCCAGTGGGGATATCTCCTCGGTTCACTGGAATAATACTCTGCACTAATACTTGAAATGTTTCTATGACAATTGAGCACCCGGCTAAAGTGGCTGAGATAAGCCTTTGACAATTCTAGATAAGAAACACTAAGCAATTAAGAGAGGTATCCAAACACTAACCTTAAATTCCACTTAGGTTGAATTTTCTCCTGCAGCTTCCATTTTTCAAGCTTATAACTGAAAGCACTAGAAAAGTCAGTCCTGCTACATAAACCACAATTAATTCTAAAGACAAAACCTGTAATTTTTTTTTAAGCCAACAGTGAGTAGATGAACTCAAAAGTAACAGTCCACAGGAATACTGGCTTAATTTTATTAGATTTGGCTCAGCACCACTACTACTGGATCCAAACTGTCTCCTGCAGAACAGCAACGCAAAACACTTTGCTCAAACAGGAGTGCTTTACAGATCAGATGTACCATTCCCAAAACAAATTCACGTTTTTGCATGGTGCTATATCATGCTATAACAAATCTTCTCAAAACCTAATATTAAGCAAGCTTTACATGATATCATCTTACGTCAGCAGAACGAGAACTAATTATGACCGCAGATGAAGCTGAGCTGACTTCAGGCAGAACAGATGCCTCTGTGCTGAGCCTCCCAGTGCTTCCTGTTCCAGGAACACATATCCAAGCTGGTTCTGTACAGTAACCGTTTATTAATTTTGATTCTGTGTCAGGCAAAACTGCTTGCACCATTACCAGAGACAAACGAACTTTGGAAACATTAAAGCCGGATTTTCTGTAGTGCTATGTCATGCCATGACAACTCCAACATACCTAAACTATTTTTGGATCTACAGCATGGTTAGCCCACAGTCCAGATAATCTGGTGACATATAATTGTGAGTTGACATTACACAGGTATGGTCAATATGGATTACAAAAATTTTGCACAGTATAAATTATATAATTATATAACCAGACATAAAGTATACTGCACAATAAGAAAGATTTCTTTTAGGCTTTACCAGTGATCAGATATAACTGCTGCTTGAACTCCCTTAGCCAGTACACAAAGTAGCAGGTTCAGAAGAAAAGCAAAGTATGAAATTTCAGTATCGCTTACCTTTAAAAGATGATTTTGCAGCAAAATGCTTTTATTGTGTAAAAGGTGACTCAAATCAGAATCTTTTTTTACTCTGTCTATACAATAAAATCTGACCCAACTATAAGGGTTTTTGCATCCAGGTTGTAAATAGACCTATCGCGCATCCTCAGGTAAATTAAGCTGGATAGCTAAAAACTCATATGTGTACCCAGTTTTAATTTCTGCATGACCAAATCTGTTCTGTATCAGCAAGGCAAATTTAAGCCTGCAGAGCGTTACTGGGTAGTCTTCTTTGTATATGCCTGCATGTGCACACCTGTGCCCACTGCAGCACATTTAGACGGCTCAGAGAGTATCCTGAGATTAAGAACAAAAAAGTCAAAATACACCATTTCTCTGGCTCAGTTAAATTTAAAAGTCAGACTAAAGCATGCATAGGAACTGAATGGCAGCTCTCCTGCAGTTTCACATATTAAGGTTAATAAGCAGCAAGTAGGCTAGCTGACAAGGACATAATCGGCATTAAAGGCAACAGCAGCACATCTAATTTCAAGTGCTACAGTCACTATCTCAAGGGTGTTTTGTTAACACTGAAGTATCAATGACTGTACAAATAGAATATTTTACATCAGTGTTTTTACTTTTAACATATTCAAGAATCCTGTCGTGCCTTTTGTTACTTTCTCATGCATTATTTTGATAGGAGACTTGGTCTCGCCCAGTGCGATGTGTCCTGGTCAGTTTAATGGCAACTTGATTCCTCTTTCTTAAAGCAGAATAGAAGAACCATAAAAGGTTCATTTTTATTATTATTTGTTACTATTGCCCTTCCTTCCAGGCTCCCCCTTCAAACCCAATTTTTCAAGGGACACACTTTAACACTGACTGCTTCAAAGCCCTGCAACCTGACAAGCCAACAACGAAAAAGCATCCACATGTTTAACACGGTCATCAAACTGATGTAGAACCTCCAGACTTGCAGAAGTGAACATGTTTAAATGCCTTGCTGGACCAAGGTCAACTCAGCACTTTGCAGGACTAAGCCCCAAAAGAGCAAGAAGTCTGGAAAGAAGAATCAAATCCAGGCCTTCCATATGGTATAAAAGAGCATTAACTGACACAAGGTTGGCCTATATTTGATCAAACTGTAATTTGTTTGGTTTTATCCACTGATGTATTGGCATGCCAAAGCAGGCTCAAAAAGGTTCTTGAACATGAGGAGCTCCAGAGACCTTTTGCTTAGTGGTTCGGAATCCAAAAGGTGAAGACATAGTCAGTGGGCAGAGAAGACCCCAAAACTCAAATATCTCTCATCCACATCTTAGTCCTCCAATCGCTTAATTTTAATGAAAGTACCAAAATCCTAGTTCTGCAGAGCATTTTGCCAAAGAACCAAATCACTTCAGACAAAACAGAGTTAAGAGCTGATACTGAGGTTTTTGTTTGTTTATGAGGTTTTGCAGTACCTCGCTAAATGCAACTTGCAAGAACATCCTAAGTGTTCAAATGACTCATCAAAACCCACAGGAAACAAGAAGAGCAAAGAATCTGTAGTTATAGCTGGGGAGTGGGAGCTTTTATTTTTACTAACCCAGAAAAACTTCTTCCACGTTCTGCTCTTCTTCTCAGCCAGGATGGGAACAGAGCCCTTTGTCAGGGTTAGCTTAGCCAGCAGCCTCTCACACTGGCAGCTGCTTTTATTCATAGCAGGGAGACTGAAGAGGTAGAGCAAAGCTTAGCGTTATTGGCTCAAGCCCAGGACTTTAAAAGGAATAAAGTATTTTCCCACTTTGCATACCACAACTCAAACAACTCCCCGGTGCAATGAACTGTGCCCTTTTCCCCTTCCATCCTGCCCCCACAATGAAAAAGTATCTTTGCCATGTTCTCTAACTGTCAGAAACTTGCAGTCCGGACCCACTAAACAGGATTAATGGAGATATACTCAGCACGTAGATGAGATCCTTTCTTTTAAGTCATGATTTATTTGTATCTATGCATTTCTCCCACTCTTTCAAAAGTACCTATAACAATGTTCAGGGCAATTTTCTTATAATTCCTGTACCTTTAGAATAATGTTTTTAATTGTTCAATTATTTGGTGTCAGCTGATCTCCCGCAGACAACCTGCCATGTTGCTGAAGGTGTTGTGTGAGTGATAAAAATAAAATGGGTAAAATCAAAAGAGGTGTATAAAGGAACAGACCAGGCAGAAGTAATCAAAGTTTTTTTCAGACCGCCCGTCCCTGCACCCATCCCACCCTCCCTACCCCCCAAAAAATATAAACCACAAACATTTTCTCATAGTAAGTACTTACATAGTGCAAAACGCCTATCAGCTTTCTTCTTTGCTAACCCTAGTCCTTAAAAGCTTTCTTTGTTTCATTAAAATAATTTTCTAATGAACTTAAATATCCAGAGAAGATGCATGATCCAGGGTAGGTCTGAAACAGGAGTAGCTTTTTGCTGCCATTTCATATTTCAAAGTGAAGTTGACTTTACCACTTACAATTATTAAAAAAAGTTTTAAGCTTTCAGCCTCACATTTTCTGATCACATTTACATAGAATTTCAATTTCTCTCTCCCAACATCAGAAAAGTAAAAATTATAATTATTGTTTTGTATCAAAATGCTCAATTTGGATGCCTGCTGTGCTCTCATTGACACTTTTCCCACAGGTGCTCCAGGCAGTGCAGAATTAAGATAGTGAAGTAGTTGCTACCATCCTTTTGCTTTTAGTTGTTGTCACTGCCCAATTAAAAAGAATTAGAAGTACAAAGCATGATCTTCCATGGCTGACAGAGGAAGAAGAGCCACAGAAATAAATGAGACAACAAAGCAAGAGGGAAGAAAAATTAGAGAGAAGCAGAGTGAAAAAGGATAGATGCAGATAAGCAAGGGCCACTTAACAGACTGGAGTCTGTCATCTCTTCCTCCAGTTCTGGTGTCATTCCTGCAGAACAGTGTTTGGTTTATCAGAACAGAGTAAATGGAGGGAGATGGAAACAGCAGAACTGAAGGAAACAAAACCAAGCATTTTTTTTTCCAGACAAAAAGGCATGGGAAGAAATAAAGAAGAACAATAGACGGAAAACAAAAGATAGATTTATATGATTTGCATTGATTAAAACACTAATCAGCCTCTTCTGTACTGTACAGCAGTGTTAAAAAACCCTACCACCACCACCACCCATGCACATACGTACCAGTACATACACAAGCCAATACACGTTGCTGTTAGGAGTCGAGCTGCTGCGTACTTAATACAGAGGCAGATTTGCTGAACAGATATTTCTAAATTCATGTTCAAACCCCACAAGTGCCATACCTAAAGCACATGAAGTCCTCAATATCTACATCTTGAACTTAAAAATGACAGTTTCAGATGCAGATATCTTGCTATTAAAAAAACCTGAACAATTACATATGCACTAAATAAACCTTATGCCATTTATTTCCTTGATACTTTACGTGCCAAAACATTAAAAAACCCATAATAAAAAACAAAAAAACCAAACAGACATGGGTCCACCTTACCATGCATTATTAAAATGCCAAGCACAGTAGGTTGTTAATTTTTCACTTGAATAACTGCATAACTTGGTTGGGGAATTATTCAGTTCTAAAAACTCTGTAGCCATTTCATTTCACCTTTCATTTCTATCATCCACAAATCAGAATCTTATATGCAGTTTAATAAAAAGTGCACAAGTCCTTGAATCCCAGATACAGATGGGATGTGCTATGAGCGATTTTTCTTACCACAACTGATAAAAAAGAAAAAAAGAAGAAAAAACACAAACAAAACCAAAACAGAGATGTTAGTATAAGCATAGCAAGTCAGAAGTTATTTTTTATCATACTGGAAACAAAATCTCTTCTTTCTATAAGCCCAAAATATATTTTAAATGTTTTTATCATGTCTCCATGCTATGCATCATGAAGATAGATGGTGATAGATGAATAGCAATAGAATGGTGATAGACTAAAAATAGTGACACTCAGGAGTACAAGAAGCTTTAAAGAGTACTTGGAGTGTAAACATAAGTGTATGACCAAAAAAAATTATCTATATGCCAACAGACAAACACAGCATATGCCCAGGGACAGATTCTTTTTCTGTGAACACCCTCCTGCTATGGAAGAGTCAGGGTAGGATGCTGAGTCAAACTTGTGGTACATAAGAAATTTAACCACAACAGATGCGCATTTACCTAACCACTGTTCTCCTGATTCACACAAAAGAGGTCTTTCAAAACTTCTTAACTTGTAGGCCTGTAATTGATGCCTGCTTAAACATTCTAGGAGATGGGAAATGTGCATACTGATCTCCTGTAAAAAGGGGGTGATTGGAAGATCACAGATTGGGCTACTCTTTGTATAAAATGCTAAACATCCATCTGGGCAGCAATTTGGAGGCACAGAAGCTGTCACCTGGTCACTTGCACAAATAACATCCTATCTTTGTATCCTCTACTCAGGCTGTGAGCATGCTGAGGGGAGGGAAGATTGTGGCATCATCACTTATTCCTGACTTAAGGTAAGTGGGAATCCCACTCACAGGGATCAGTAGTTCCAGCTACTCCCCCATAGATAATTTTAAGACAATTATTCTACATCATGAGATGCTTACTGCTTTTGCATACTACTGTAGCACTCTTTATTAAAAGGCTCAAGAAAGAGGTTATACCATATAGGTTTTAAAAAAAAAGATGTAAAAGAAAAATCACACAATACATAAATTCTGTAGTTTGAAAGGAGATGGGGTTTGGGGGGCCATGTCCTCCTCCAGAAGCATCCAGCACCGGGCTTGTCTCAATTAGATTCAAAGCCCATATTGTTTCATAATATTTAAGAACTTTTTTGGAAGCTGATGGTGACATGGTAAATGAAACATCCTGACACGTACAAGCTCAGTTGTCTTATTATTAGTAACATGCTAGTCAATACATTCTGAAAAAAACCAACACACTTTAAAAAATGTAGAACAGATGCACTTACATGACCTCCACAGTTTGCATTTTGGAAGACACAGATATAAGATACAGTACCCTATACCAGTTCAGGTGATTTTCTGGGGTACATACTTGTAGGATAATCATGCAAACAATCAAAAAATTTCCATTATAAAAGAAAAACCAAGGCATTCATAAAGCACATCAGTAACTCTGCTCAGGGTTTGTCAGGTTATTTTTTTGTTTGGTTTTTTTTTCCCCTTCCAGTTTCAGGAAAAGTGAGAAGTTCTGAACAGGGTCATTCATGATACTGATTCAGCTGCCGCCTTGCCTTTCAAAAGTGCCAGACCAGTTTTTCTCGTTTCTTTTAAGAAAGCAATGCAATGGGACAATAGCTTCATCTCTCGAATTAACTATTGTTGGGCACCCAGCTCTAGGCAATTGGCTTACTCTGTGCAAGCACTTTATTACTACCCTCCTACTTGTTTATATTTCTCAAAATGCAGCGTATTATTCTCTTCGACTGCAGTTGCTTCCCACATGTTCATTCATCTTAGTTTGTCTCACTGGATTTCTTCAACTCTGTATCATTAAACAGTCTGAATTTTTCTTTCCATCTGCATGCTAGGTTGACTTTCAGTGAAATTATGGTAGATTTACACCAATGAAAGGAAAACAGAATCCAGTCACACAGTCTTAAGATTTAAGAGACAACAAAGCTTTCTAGGCTATGAATTTTAATGCTCAAAGATTAGCTATTCATCTTAATCTCAATTTTATCCTTCTAGGACAAAACAGTTATTTAGAGAGTTCCTGATAGGGTTTTTACTAAAAGCATAGTTCCAAAAGATGGGATGAGCCAGTAGAACAGTTCATAGTTCCCAAGAGAACGAAGTCCTGTCCCTTGCCCCACATCCCTAGCACATTTATTTTGTGCATGGAAGTGCACTTGGTCACTCCTGAGCTGATTCAGTTCACCAAACTATCAGACACAAACCCAGGAGAAAAGAAAAAGGGACTGTTTCCTGTTCGGTTCACAAAGCAAGTCAGCCTAACAGCAGCTCTAACAAGAGTCAAAACGGAAGGGAGTAAGCCCACATCACTGCAAGCTGGGAACAGAGGGAGAAGCAAAGGCAGGCAGGAGTGCCGAGGGGGCAGAGAGGGAGCTGTGCAGCTTCCACCTTTGACAGAGACTACACCAGCTCTGCTGCTCCTGGAATTAGTCCCCAACTTTTATTACCATAGCTGTATATTTAGAGCCAGCAAGTGAAATTCTGAAGATTCACAGCCTTGTTACTGAGCCAGTAATTAATGATACGTTAGTTCTTCTGAAATAATGTTGCAAGAATTCAAACTTATTAGCAGTAAACATTTCAAAATGTTCAAAATGTCAGGAGACACTGGATCCCCGGTCTCACTTTATTCCGAACTGACCAAATCATAGAATCGTTCAGGTTGGAAAAAACCGTAAGATCATCGAGTCCAATTGTTAACCTAACCACCACTAAACCATGTCCCTAAGTGCCACATCTACACGTCTTTTAAATACCTCCAGGGATGGTGACTCAACCACTTCCCTGAGCAGCCTGGTCCAATGCTTGACAACCCTTTCGGTGAAGAAATTTTTCCTAATATCCATTCTAAACCTCCCCTGGCACAACTTGAGGCCATTTCCTCTCATCCTATCACTTGCTACTTGGGAGAAGAGGCTGACACCTACCTTGCTACAACCTCCTTTCAAATGCAAGAGGAATGCAAGAGAAATATTCCCTGGCCTGACAGCCACTGTGCCCCAGTAAGGGACACAAACTGATAAAGGAGATGTATGGAAATATAACCTAAAACATTAGCAGAAGTGGACAAAAACTCCATAATCAGACTGAACATGATCACTAGTTTCTTTTTGCAAATAAATTAATAAGAATTCCTTATTTTCTTAAAATAAACTTTTCACATCCTTTCCTCCCCTGGAACTGGAAGATTTCTGGTTTCTCAAAGATCGCTTTCCTGGTTTATTTCTCCAATATTAAACCTGCAACTCTGCATTTGGCAAATGGCCATTCCAAGTTGAACACAACCCTTGGAGGCCAGCAGATTCTTTTGCCTATCACCCACCCCAGCAACTAAGAGTAGGGCTGTGCCTCTCCCTACCTGGCCACAAAGAAAAGTAATAAAGGATACAGCAACTTCCTCATCTCTTCTATCCCATCCTCAAAGATCCTTGGTATGGAGGGAACCGATTCCAGAATGCATCTACCGTGACTCCAGTAAAAAGACTTTAGTTCCCACCTTAAAACACACTTTGCTGTGCAGTTGACACAGTTTTGAAAGGGAAAACAGACTGATAATGTTACAGCCTTAAAATAAGGGGAGAAGCAGGAAAGTAAGTTGTTCCTCTCAGGCATAATACTTTTTTGAACTACTCCTGGGGTGACACCTACCATTACCTTCCTTGATCACAGCAAAATAAAGTTTTTCTCTTGCCATTCATGAATAGCAGAAAGTTATGCTGAAGTTTCTAAGCTGTTTTCAGAACAGAAGTATTTCAATTACTTTGGCTTTTGAAAGTTTTTTCCCCACGTCGTGACCTTGGTAGGGCTTAGAACTGAAAGATTTCCTTGGTTATCAAGTACCCCCATCTGCTATCACAATTTATAATCCTTCATAAATTGATCAGGCTCCAGCTTTTTAATGTTCTCTTACATTCACTGAAGATACTATGGCATTTCCAAAGCAGTGAAATATCAGTCCACACATTTTTTTCCCCCAGTATCATATTGTAGCCTACTTACTCACTAGAATCACCCATAGAATCAGATAACTGTCAGAGTGTTTTATGAGTCTGGTTTTTAAATGAGAAGATAAGTAATTAGATCTTTAAACTGTACTGTAAGATAAATTTTAAAGTTACTGAATTCACATGTAAAAGCTTCATTACCACAGCCTCTTCAAAAGATTAATTTTTTCAGTTGTAGCTGGTCGCTCAAGGGTATACCTAAACAATTATTTCATGAGGCTAAAATGAAGGCTACTCTCCAGCACATCCTACAACAATAATACTCTGCTGCTGGTGTGTAGAAAGTGTATTTTGCATAGGCCACTTGAGAATCTACAACATTTTACAGATCAGCAATGTAATTTCAGCACACAGGGAGAACAAACTCTCAACTCAAGCAAAGTTCATTAGGACTTAAAAAACAATCAGCAAAACTAGGAATGATGAAATATCAACATCCTGAGATAGAGTTGTGGGGTTGGTTTTTTTTTAAATACTGTTGTTATATGCCTTCTCAGTATAACTGGGTAGCCATTAAGTATGAAGAACAGCTATGAAGTGAGAGAAATACTATGGAAGAAAATCATTATCAAGTGGTACTTACTAAGTTATTTTCCAGTATCCCTTTTTATATCCGAAGGATCCCAAACAGTCTCAGTAAGCAATCAGATTCTAATTGTACAATGATTAAACTGACAAACACCAACTGTTCTGCATTGAAACAAAATATTTATACATTTCTTGCACTTTAAGTTCAGAAGTTGGTAAAGTAAATCCCAGAGTAGTACCAGTCAAGTCAATGAGTTACAGTAATTTTACCTGTGAGAACATAGACTTTAGGACAAAGTTTCAATACTGTTTCTGGTTAGCCTCCTTCTGCAATAAGGTAGTCAAAGAATTCCCCATTAGCAAAAGATTCAACCAAAAAAGACATTCACATACAGTCACACACAGGCTCTCTGCCACAGCTAGAATGTAGTGAAAGACTTTCCCTTCCCCTTGAATGTAGTGTTCCTGCTAGAAGAGAGGCAAACAAATAATATGTTTCATAAAACTGTTTCCATGCAAACCAGTTTAAAGCTTCAAAACCTGGGACTGAAGTAGTCAGCTGGACACCTTTATAATACATGGAAATGGCCTACAACAAACCAGCCTGGATATAAGATGCACTGTTGCACTTTACTGGTAAGAAAAGGAAGCTTTAGAATTGAATGGACATAAAAAGAATATTACAATAAATCATTTTGCAAACTACATTCTAGTTCCAGCAACCAGTGCCCTTCAGGAATGTATCATATTTATCTGATCAATTCCACCTTCTCTGGGTTAAGATAAGCCATAGTTCATTTTAGTTAATAGAGCCACAAAAGTAGGATGAAACAAGTATTCTGCTTAGCTTGCATTTTGTAAACTTGAACATGCATGTGGCAATGGAATTAATTAATTTACTACCCAGTCTATTTCTTCACTTTGAACTTCAAGCACTGCCAGCAAATCTCATTTATCTAATCTGGGTAGTAAAAAAGTTTCTCCAAAATTCCTGCTCAATAATGTTATACTTATAGTGTCCAAGTCTTTGTTTTAAAAGACTTACAACAAAAATAACATTCAATGTAAATTTTACAACATTCAACTTAACATGAAACTAAGACCACAAACACTGCTTTAAAAAGCCCAACAGTACACTTGAAGTAGGTGATAGATTACTTTTTCATTAATCCAATTCTATTTCTAGCAAACCATAGTTTAAAAAAATTCTCAGGAATCCAGGGAGATAAATGACAATGTACATTCACAGCCCTGAAACATACACTAGGGCAGAGACACAGAGTCCTTTAAAAAAATTACAAGGAGTATATGATACATAACTTAAACACCTACAACTTTGATCCTGCATTCTCCTCCCTCTGGATATCTCCTCTTCCCATCTCTGTTCCTGCACCAGTGTTAATTTGTGACACAAACTATGGGACTCATTGGTACAGGCCACAGCAGGAACCAAAAATATACATTATTTTTAAAAGCAATTAATCAAATTCATGAAAGAAAAAAAAAAAACACCAAACTTACAGAACAGAAAGACTATTGCTTTTGATTAAATAAGCACGAGCTGCACATGGCCAGAGATACCGCCATACGCTTGGACTATGCACATACTCCGCCCTATGCAGCTGCCACTGGAAAACACCACTGTGCTGAGTTGATTTTTGACCGCAGCCAGTACAGATGCTCTTAAGCTCTGGTTTCAGTCGCAGGTGTCAGCGCAGCCGGTAGGATGGAACTCAAACCCAACCAACAGGAAAACATGCTGAATAGCATGCGAGGCCCTCTCTGGTTTTAAATCAAAGCAGCATTTCTGAGACATGGCCACTGGGAACCCCAGCTTTTGTGCTTGTGCAGCACAACTTCAACCAGGCTCCTGCCGCCTTCTCTCAAGGGCCATAAGCCCAGCATCTCCTGTTGTAAGGACAGTTCAACTTGAAAACCCTCACCGGTCCCCACTGCTCCATATACAACAAATGCATCGAACATCGTTATCTCCATTCCTTGTCTGATTAACAAGAAACTTGTCTGAGAACAGCTACAGAAAGGTTTCTCTGGTGTTTTTCTGTTCAGCCCAACAGATTCTCAGACTGCAGAAACAAAACCAAAACCTAATGAACGAGTTTACATTTAGCCTTCCAATTCAATCAATTCTTGCAGACCTATATATTAAAAGCTCTTACTCCTCTCTTTCATTTATTCCAAGTTTATATTTTGAAATAATAATGCACAATTTAAAACAATTTAATTAATCTACACTTGGAAAAATGGAATCAGCTTTAGCTGAAAACCTTCTTGTTTTAAAAAAAGAACAATGATACATGGGAAAACATCCTGTCAGCTGAGAATTTGACCCTTAGAGATTTTATTCTGCAGTTTTATTTTATATTAGCATGACTTTTTCCTTATAAGTTTGCTGCCATCAGAATGGTGTTTTTTCCTCCAGAATAAACATAAAAACACCATGTTGATAATGCTCACTTTTATTATGAAAATCATAATAACTTTTTTTGTTTGTTTGCTTTTTGGTTTTTTTAGGACTATCATAAAATCTCTTAATTTCTAACATTGAACTTACCAAATCTCCTTTATTCAGAATGGTCACAAATTCCCTGAGGTTTCATAGGACTGCTACCAAGCACAATTTACACTGATTTAGTACTAATGTGAAGCCAATTCTGGAAAGATACCTACTTACTATTTTTATTTCAATGGGACCAAAGTTGAGAAAAACAGCTGTCACTATTGAGAAAATTAGTCTCACTTTTCTATTTCATCATGACAGTGGCCTCTTCTATCAACCATTACACACTGCTAACTTCCCTGCACTGTGCTTAATTCTTCAGGGCAAAATATGCACTTATCTAATTAGACTCAAGACACAAGCAATGACAAATAAGTCAAGATGGTTGAACAAAACATTCTTTATGACACACCCTGAAACTTTTCAATGAATAGCCCACATTGTGTGATATATACGCAAGTTTTTCCTTGTTTGTCTTGAGCTGAGAAAGACCAAGTGTCTTATGCATTACTAAAGCAATGCATACAGCTTTATACTTCTCCAAACTGCCAGGCAGATGCCATCCTTTATGGACCTATCCCTCAGCATCATAGCGAGAGCAAATTTGTACACTAGTATATAGTGATGAAAGATTAGAAATAAAAACTATTTAAGTTATTTATATCATCTCATTGGCTCCTAAAGAAGGCCATGCCAAGTAGCCTGCCCAAGGAATCCTATGAAAGAGTAAAATCTAAATCCTGTAATAGCTCTTTTCTATTAATATTAACATTTTGTGAAGCTCAAGGCAATTTAAAAATTACCTACATCAGTAGAACAGGATCTTCCCCTATAATATTTATTTCAGATAACTGATAGTAACCAAGTTTTTACTGGATTGCTCCTAAGATCAAACTCACTGCTGAATGAAAAAGACACTTCCCCCCAACAAGTCTGAGTCTTCACAGTTTTTCTACTACTACTTTTTTTTTTTTTTTTTAAATCAGAACAAACTCAAAACCCTACAAACCTTTCACCAGAAAACAAAACAAAACCAAACCAAACACAAACAAAAAAAACACCACAGGAAGAATACAGCTGAAAGGAAGCATGATCCTAAGATCATGCATAAAAACTAAGTAATTTAAAAAAAGGGCTTTTATGCATTTTGTGTCTTTGTTCATCCTGAAATTTCAACAGAATCTAGGAAAGCTTTCCTTAGAGAAGTTTAATTGAAAACAAAAATATATGGGAACATACTTATTTCAAATGCATTAATATTTTCTGATAAAAAACATTATCAACTCTAGTTCCCAACTGGTATTAAAGCCTTAATCACAGATAAACTTAATAAACTTAAACTAGATACTCAAGCTCTTACATTAAGAAATTAGAATTTTTTTCATTACTATTGTTAGCTAAACCAAGGGGAATTCAAACTAGTATATATACTAGTATAACTGATGACTTGAACTAACATGGAGTAGGAACTAGTGGGAACTAGAGAAAGACTTCACATCATTGTGTTAGTTCATGTCACTTCCCACAAAATGACTGTAGTGCCTTTACATTAGCATAACTAGATTTTAAGCCAGGGACAGAAGAAACAACTAACTGAAAGTTGTACACCGCTATGAACAAAGTTACAGAATGAGACTGGACTATAGTTTAAACTAACAGTTGTTGTTCTTTTGTTTTCTATCAGGAAAAAGAAACAGACTTGCCTTTACTGCACAAGATATTACATTCTAACACTATAAACCATCTGAAGAACAATTTTTATTCAGCAACTGATTGAGAAATAGTCATTTTGGCAATCAAAGCTGCTTCCATACAGCCACAGAACCATGGATTAGCTGTAGCTCAGTACATGTAAAAGCAGATATTAAATTTTGGATATAGTGCCATCAGTCTTGGGAACATGTAGTTCTTCTGGACAAACACCCTGCTAGCTGAGCTTCTAGACAAGGCTTGACATTCAGAAACATTTAAATGATTTGCATTGAATAAAACAGGTTTACAACACTGTCAGAGCTGCCAATTAATTCCTTCAGACAGTGAAAACAGTAAGATATTAAATACTTAACTTGTCAAGCATCAGCATATCTACAGCCCCTCAGTTTCCTAAGGATACTTTGATATGATACTTTGGGAATTTGTACATTACAGAGAAACCAGATGCCTCCCTAACCATTACAGAGCAGCACAGGTTAATATGAGAAGAAGAATATCCTCGTTTCCAACTTGACAAAAGAAAAGTCTCCCGTTCACACGTCAGCATCAAGAACTGCAACAAACTGCATCAAGAAAGAGGTGGAAGAATGAATATGTAGCATTACAGGGGAGGATAACACCAGACATATGTACATGAAAGGATGCTTAAAGATGGTGTTCATTTTCATAAAGCAAGTGTTTGGAGTTTTAAAAATAACAAACAAGGCACAAGGGTTTCCAAATAGTTAATATTTAGTTAATATCTACCAGCTATTCCTATTTTTTCTAATCAGTTCCAAAGAAAAACCGGGTATACAAAAAACAGGAACTAGTGATTATTGTAAAGTATCATTTCATATTTGTTCCCCTTTCTAATGTTATTTGACTGGTATGAATGGCCTACCTGATGTAACCAATACAACTCTGGAAACCAAACATACTGTCAGATTTCAAGCTTGTCTGTACTAATCCAAGTCTCATTTCACACCCACACATCATGCTCCCTCCTACTAGCTAGCTTGGGCTTCTCTTATGCATACAACTTCCTTTGTCAATCTTGCAATTAACTTCCACATCTCCTCCCCAAATGATGCCAACTCTTCTGTGAAACATTCAAGCTATGAATACCACACCCCCCTTCATGCTCTTTCATCAGCCTCTTTTGCAACCTGAGAACAAGCTTCTCTTGGGAAGGCGACTCATAAGCGTTCAGCCCTTTTCACCTTGTAAAACAGCTTATTTAATAAAAAACTGCACATGTACAGTGTTGCACCAAGAACCAAAAGATACTCATGCTTGTAGATCAGGTCAGGGAAGAGATTTATCTGAATTTTCATCTGTCAGTTGACTAGTTCCACTGCAGAATAGGATAAAGTAAGATGATCCAATGACAAACCAAAGTCTAGGAGCCTCTACCCCTTATTCAGTTTTTGTGGCAAAAGTATTTCTAAAAGTTTCTGTACTCAATTTTTAAGTGCAGCCAGAGAAGATGAATCTTTCCTCCTTCAACCCTTTCTGTATCCTTGTCGTGGTTTAATCCTACAGTGCACCTGTTAGAGTCACAGGAAAAAAAGAAAACATACATTCTTCACATGACAGGCTTTTCAACTACTTCACATCCTATAGTCCAAATGACATGGAGATACTCTGAAACAAAAAAAGAGGAGTCTTGCCAACTTAAGAAAATCCTGGTGTACGCTCTTTTGGGTTCTCATCAGTGTGCCGCGGGTAATCTATCACCAACTTATAGGGTATGTAGGTCACATACTATTGTTCTCCAGAAGTTACAGGGCACTAAGAGACAGCTAAAGTGCATTTGATAATTGCTATATATTCATTTCACATGTAAGCAATTACGGTGGTTGCCACAGGAATATTATGCAACTGTCATCCTCTGTGGAGTATACTGTATAGGTGTGAACAAAAAGAGAACTGAAACAGGACACATTAACAGGATGCTCCAGAGCCCACGTTATCTAAATGCAGCTCAGTGCTACTAGAGCCGCTATCTGACATTTTAAATAAGACTGAAGTCTCAAGCCTGCTTTTCAGAGGGGAGGTGTCCATACCGCAAAAACCTACTGTGACACCCAGCATTCCAAATAGAGAGCTCATGGTTCAGCAAATAGACTTCTATTATGAATTACCTATTACACGAACATACACACACACACTTACTTTACCTGCAGTTAAAGCATGTCAACAGGTCAGCAAGGAAAATCTTGCTCTGGCAGCTGTTCCATTTGGTGGACAATTTAGATCTAAAGTTTCTTCAGCTGACACCTTTCAGCAGCATTCAGCTTTCTACTACAGACAAGGAAAGGCAGAGAAAGTAGAAAAGTAAAAATTATCATTCTCTATTAATAGAAAGTAACTGCCCAACCCTTGAATGAAATTTGGCAGTTTAACAACTCGGCGAAAAAAAACAAACCATCTCACAGAGAACAAGATGATAAAATCTCAAGTATACAAAGAAGCAGTAACAAAGTGTATTCCACAGCACGAGACAGGACTGCACAGACAAGATCAGAGCTTTCAGACCTTCCACCATTACCTTGGTGAGAAGTCCTTCAAAACACCGAGGCCATAATCAGCTATGAGCCCATACCACTGGAGAAGCAATCCACATTTCCCTCCCTTGCTGCCTTCTGTTCACTGCTGCAACCCAAAAACATTTGCATACATGCAGCACCCCAAAAACACTTGTGCATCACACACTGAATACGTTTGGGGCAATTACGAAACTGTTCTGGCTAAAAAGTAAGCACTGGGGAAAAAAAAAAAATAATAAAACACAAAAGTAGAAAAAAGTGATGTGACACTGAATGCTAAAGCTGGCTACGCTGCCAAAAAGCTAATTACAAAACTCAATTTTCAGACAGGAAATGCATCATAACAAGATCTTGCTAAACAAGCTAAACACATGCAAAGAAGAAGGAGAAACCCACACCTTTCTGTCAACACTGGAGTCATTTCTATTGAATTTATATTTGACATGTAACAAGGCCACACACATACAAAAAAATGCAAGTATGAAAAGAGTGTCTATTCATTTACACAGTGCTTAGCATTCAAAATTGATTTTACAGACATCTTGCTAACCTGTCTGGCAGAAATTCCTCCAGACTACACAAATTAATTCAAAATAGGGAGGCTGTCAGTTTTTCTCTCTTATAAGCAAGGAGGTAAAATTCTGAAATAGTTTTCAGCATGCTGAAAGGAATCATGCAAAACTTAAAAAGGTATATACATCAAGTAAGAAAATAATTATTTTGCATAAACATAATTTTTGGCCACGAACTCATAGTTTAAACCAGGCTCTTAAGCAGCTTTCCCATCAAAGTAGCATGAACAAAACCACCCAAAAATTAAGAGCTTATGGGAAGACACTATCAGTTTATAGATCACAAATATAACATGGTTTCAGTACAGGCTAGACTAGATGATCCAAGAGATCCCTTGCCGTCTTATGCTTCTGAATTTCAGGGAAGATTATACCAGGTTCCTCCACGGAGTTAACTAGAAATCTCATAACACTCTTTTAGCATCGTTTTTCCCCTCTATTAAAACAAAGATGTAGTTCTGAAAACTAGCCAATTTCCTCAAGTGAAATGATACCAGGGTGAATCTCTCTATCCCTCAGATCACCTCCAAAACATTTCCTGCCAGTGCCTTTAATGTAATTCTACTCCAGCCTGTGCCTTTAAATAACAGAAAATAAAATATATACCTAACCCCAACATGGAACCAGATTAATCCAGAAAATGTTATGAGCTAAGGGTTGGGGTTGTTTTTGCTAAAATACCCTTTAAATAGTATGTGGGATTTTTTTTTTTTAAATTCCACATGAATAAAAAGTTTGGTGGTTTTTTTTTTTTCCTTTGACCCCAGTTCAGAAAGGTATTACTTTGCATAGCTCACTAGAGAGAAAAATCCATGAGACCCATGACAACTTCTCTACATGCTTTTATCTGCCAACATTTTGTATGGCCTTTGTTACTACTAGCTGGCTTCCACAGCCTTCTTGAGGATGTGTGCAACATCACTGAAATAGTAAAATACTGTTCACAAAATGCTAGTTCACTAAACCATGATATTTTCAATATATTTTCTTATTACTCAAAATAATTCTGAGTGAGGGCTCTAGAGGAAGGAGATTTCTCCATAATTTGTAGTTAACACTAACTCCCCGCCTGTCTGCTTCATACATCCATTATGTCTGGTCATAAAAATAAGATTATAAGTTTGATTTGTTAAACACAGTCTTTCTATTTTTGTTTTGCTGTATCACTTATCTGTGTAAATTTATAAGTGGAGCCTATAATTCTGTTCTTGACCAAGCTGTCCTTTAGCTTAAATAATTATTTTCTCCCTTGGATTTATCTTCTTTAATTTGCAACATAGCTTAAAAACTACCGTCATACACATAAAAAAAGGTATAGTCTAAATGAAGTCCTCATGACTGAGATTTACAAGTTGATCAACCTGCCATTTTTCTTTCCTTTTAGCTACATGTGAAATAGTCCATCACAGGGAACAGAAAAGAGGAAGAGGGGAAAGGAAAAAAAAAAAAACAGTGAGGAGAAATAGCCTCTACCCATAGTCAGAACTAAAGTCTAGCACAGAAGGTAACCCCAAGCCTCTCTAGAAATCATTGTTTCCAGCAGATGTGGGAAAGAAGCATGCAAGAAGCACCCATGAAGGGGCCTCAAGTGATCAGAATTAAGGGGGGAGAGGGGGAATGAGCCTCTTAGCACATTTGTTTTAAGGATTCCAGTGTGCTTCAACCTGAAGGACATTTCTTACCTAAAATCACAAGCCTGAAACTGAAAATTGGTACAAGAGACTGAAACCATAGTCAATGAAGAACAGAATTATATGAGGAACAATCCCATTTCTGATCTGGCTAGTGCATGTTTTCCATTATATGCTTAATAAAATACTACACATATTTAAGAGTGGTGCCATATTATCCTAACATATTCAGTGTTTCAGCTTCAAAGTACTGCAAGACTGCAATGAATCTTTGTTACTACTACTGAGGCAATAAAGAAAAACACAAAGGTCTGTTCTTTTGTAGTCTACAAAAGCAGGATTTCTCTACGATATGCAGTTAATGTGCAGATTTAAAGAGAAGGCACTCAGAAGATGGAAAGATTCTCTGATCACACATATGTAAAAAATCTGGATCTGAAACCTTAACATCAAGCTATGGTAACTTTCCAGAACCTAAGTGCCTTTAGCTTCCCAACGCATTTAAAAACAAACAAACAAAACCAAAAAAAACACAAACACACACCTTAGGTTAGAGGGCAAAAGAAGACTCAAGTCTAGTATATGAAATCAAAAGAATTTGAATAATCTAAAGAAATTCCAATTTCCAAACAACTTTTTTTTTTCATTAAAAAAAATGTAATTAAATTAAAGAAGCACAGTTGTAATTAAACAGAGAGCTTCCTCTACTTGTGGCCCAGGAGAGTCATATTAATCACACAGTATTGCCAGCATGTACTTGTTACCAGCTCTCATTCACCTCCAGACAAAATTCAGTACTGCCAGGTAGAAAATAACACATCCTTATCTCCAGAGAGCACTGACACTTGGATCTCTTTCTAGGCACTGATAAACCATTACTGCCAAGCACAGTCTTGCCTTATGTAACATATTTTTGGAAGAACAAGTATTTTGCTTTTGCATCAAATACATAGCTCTGTAAAAGCAAGCAAGCAACACTACACACCAGGTAAAAAATGATACACATCTGGCATTCTGTATCCTAAAGTAGGGCAGCGGGGAGCAGAGGGAGAGAGAGAACACAAAAAGTTTGCCTTCTCATTTCTGAAAACTGAGACAAATGAGGAAAATATGAAATGGTAGAGGAACTGTTCAAAAAAAAATTGGAACCAGATACAAAAAAAAAAAAATTAAAATTATATGAGTATCAGAAAAAAAAAAATCTGCCTACATTGCTTGGATAGCCTGAAATTCTGTCCTAAAAATCAGTGTGATAAGGATATTTAAAAGTTTTAGAACATAAAACCAGTCAATTCATAGTAGTAACCTTCGTGAATTAAGATGCTCTATTTTATATCTTGATATCATCAATATCATGACAGCAGGCAGTTTTCAATGTTTCTTCAACCCACAGCAGAGCAGTCTGTCAAACCTTCTTTTAATAGGCAGGTTACAGGACATCCTCAGAATGGCAAAAGCCTTTTCAAGGATTTGTAAGTGAATAGCCAAGAGCTAGCCATCCTCTCTTACACAATTAATTTTGAGCTCAGGATTATACTGCATTTTATTTGAGATGAAAGTTGTCCTTAGAGACTATATTGCATCCCATGTATCATAACCTACACCACTACCCAGGCTAGATTATGAAAGATGCATAGCCTTGTGGTTTGGGAAATTTAAATTGCTTTCCTTATCTTTCCCCCTCATGTGAAAGTCCAAGAAAATAACCCCAGAAACCATAGTCCACAGATTTATGAATCAATACAAACACTCCTAGTAGCAATACATGCCATTTAAAATCTCACAAAAACAGCAGATGGACTTTAAAATATTAAAAGGGAAGTATGTTAAAAATTAGCTCTGTTTCATACATGCATGGTGGTCATTAAGAGAAAGAACACATCATAGAAGCAATACATCCTGGGAAACTTTCCTCTGTGAGTAAAAAAAAAAAGTCTCCTAAACTGTTAATTTTACATAAAATTGTGCCTATTTGCTTTTGATTTAAAGATCAGTTGACATTGCAGGACTTCCTCAAATCTTTGTTTTTCTTCTGCTATTCACAGCTTTGCCCAATAGCAGCCAACTGAAATTAAAACCTTTGTTTAATGTCACTGTTGTTATCCCTAGCATTCAGACAAGAAATCTCACACAGTGGAGAGCCATCTCTGTTTTGTGCTGTTACTGGGCAATTAATTAAAGGAAAAGAGTTGGTGCACCCAGATAAACACAATCTATAAGGGCAGCACAATAAAGGGTTGTTTACAACATACAGTGGATTACACAAAAGAGTTTGCCAAATTGTCACTAACACAAGCTGATTAAGTCTGCATGGCAGAGAGCAGACGTTAGCACAGGTCTGGAAGCAGTAAAACCACAGTGGTTTGGATGCAACACCATACAAATATGACTAAACTGCTTTTGAAGCTAATCTGGGCATCTTCACAGCACATTTCCTAGCCCTCCCTGTTCTAGGATTTGCTCCTGCAGAGCCAGTGTGGGTATAGGCATGCCCGCAGTCCTTTTTTTCATGTTGTTGTCTTATAACAGGGAGTTCTAGCTACTTTTCAACAGCCACAGCGATGTGAAGTTCTACATCTTGCTCAGCTACTCCATACAGGGAAAAAGAAAAAATAAAATAAAAAGAAAAAAGAAAAAGAGGCATAATGTTTTAATATTTTCTGAATCCTCCCTGTCAGATGAGATGTAAGAGTAGAGGTAGGGAGAAAAGGAATTCTCAGTACTGCGGTCTTCCTGGATTTTACAGATCGTGCTGCACCACAGTAACCATCTCCTATTTACCAGTCAAAGGATCAAAAATCACCTCAAAGTCATCTAGTCCTTCCTCCTGTGCCATGGTAATACCCATCACATTTCTGTCACAACTCACAGAGGCTTGCATCACCCATTCTTAAAATTATCACAACTTTTCCTGATACTATATACCAATGCAACAGTGTTTTACCAACCAAGGAAAGAAAACAGATCATTGTGAGAAACACGTATATTTCACATACTTAGACTAACCTTCACTCTCTCATTTCTCCACTACCTCTTTCTCTTCTTTGAAGCTAAAATAACAGCTACTGGTTCATTCAGTCATTCCTCCAGATAGTCTTACTGCTCCTCTCCAGACTCCCTCCAATGGGGTCATATTAGCTTCTTTTTTTCTTTTTTTTTTAAAATAAATTCCACCATCAAAACTGGACACTACCTCAACACCGATTAGAAAGATTACTTCATTTAACTTGCAGAATATACTTCTATACTCACATATGTGATGCAGTCACAGGACCCCACAGTAAGAACTAGAAAGATCCTAAACATTTACTGAGCAAGCCTCAGGAGGAAGCATTTGGTTCTTCTGGCCTTCTCCAATTGCTCCCATCAACCAGGAGGCAGGCCTTTAAAGAAGGCTTGCTGTGTTTGAATTAAGAAACTGGGCTGTGGGGCTCGTGCTTTTGCTATGCAAACCTCGGTCCCAACCTGAGAACCAGCCCTATTAAAAAAAAAAACCCTTTTCTAAGGGCAGAATTCAATCATTCTGTGACAATATCTTGGTATAGTATTCCCAAATTTTACAATTACATAACAGTGCTGACTCTTACTATTCTTGTCATCCACTATACTACCTAAATCCTTCATATATATAAAAAACAAAAAAAACCCCACCCCAAAACCAAAACACTTCTCTAGGAATGGACTCATGAGATAAACAATGTTTTTCAAACAGTTTAGCACTTACCCACAGTTAATTCCTCCAGACATTCTTTAACAAGAGTGAAGTTTTGACATTTTCTAACATAAAGAGTCAAGCTATCAGAGGTCAACGGCTCCTCTTCTGATTGCAGGGCCTGTTAGCATTTTGGAGAAAGAAATTGCATTAGTCTAACATGGTTTAATCTTAAAAATGAATTCATGTGGGCTACTGCTCATTTCTTTGTCATCTTTACTGCTTTAGGAAGGTTTAATTCCCAGGAAAATATACTGGAACAAATAATCAAAGTTAAACAACTGGGTCTACAACTGCTCATTTCCACTTCTCCCCCCAACACCTGTAAAGACAGACACTATAATCACTTTTCTCAGTCTCACAGTATTACATGCATCCTCCGTGAGTTAAGTAACTGCAGCAGCTCAGGGATTACATCAGCCAGCTCTTACCCTTTCAATAGTGTTTTTTAAACACTTCAAACTTAAACTTATCTAAGTGCTCTGTAACTCATTCCTCCCTCACACCAGCTTAGGATTTTAGCACTTGCCTTGAACACCATGTTCACCTCCTAGTCCCAGTCTCTTTTATTAAAGACCAGGTAAAAAAAAAAAAAAAAAAAAAGACCTCAGTCACTTTGCATTATCTGTCCAGGGTTCCAGTCTTCAAAGAGCAGCAAACCTTCCCCGTCTTTCTTTTTACTAACGTTATATTTCTATAATGATGTCTTGTTACTCTTTTTGAGTTGCCATTCTGAATGTTGCATTTTAATTATATGTGTTTGTGCTATATTTTTACACTTGTCCTTGGCAATCCAGCCTGGATTCCCTTTCCCTCTTTGTTGTGTTTGATGTTAAAGAGCTCACTAGTAGCCAAGCCAGCCTCTCACTACTTTTCATATTTTCCTCTGCGGAAGAATATTTTCAATTTCCTGAAGAAAAAATCTCTCTCCTAATTCTTTTTTTCGCTCTTAACACACAGAACTAGTGGATAAGATTAATCTTAACCAGACTTACCCAAAGTCTGCCTTTCGAAAAATCCATTGTTTTATTTTAACACAAGTCCTCCTTTCTCAGACTCTCATTTGCTCACTCTCGCACAAGTTACTTATCTTCTGGTTATAACAAAGCTTGGAAGAGCCTATCCTCTGCTTGCTTTCTTCATATTTAGTACCAGAAAAGCTTTACCAAGGTCCTCTAGGAACTTACTATGAACCTGCATCCCACCGTACTCACTAACCAACACACCTAGGTAATTAAAATCCTGTGATCTGAATGATTTCTGTTCTGTCCACAAACACCCTCATCCACAGTGTGTCCCTGATTTGCCAGCCTTCAGTCACCTCTACCAAGATAGTACCAATATTCTTTTCCTTTTTATTCACACAGACTTTTAGTAGAATTGTTTAGAATGGAAAAGTGTATTTATTCTGCCACCAACTGTTTTTTCAACTCCCTTATGCCACAGACCCTAATAATCCTGTTCTTGAATAAATAATATTTTTATCTCAGAATATCTGAATGTACTTTGCAATGATAACTGCTTAGATCACATTATGTCCTGTCACTGAGCCCAATGCTGAGTGCTCCTGAAAGTTGCTGTTGAGTTGATGCCTCTTTTAGACCTAAACTGCTGTTACTTTAAATGTTTGCCAAAAGTCCGTACGAATGTTACTACTAGTAATGGAATATGCCTTGCTGCCAATACCACAAAATTTTATCCCCCACACTTGCTGCTACTTTAAAATCAAACAGTAACTTTCCACCTATTGAATCATTGCACATGTACCTTCCAGGGTAATGATATAACGCACAGCAAGTACTGAATTTAAGCTATGCATAGTTTATCACTTCCTAAACTAATACAACATCCATGAAATGGGAGGCATTACTATCACTTTAGAATTCTAAATTGTCAAGAGGAAGAATCAGATAACATTTCATTAACCTTTAATTCATTTAACTTTTTAAAATGTATCTGCACACAAAGTAATTCAAATGCTGTTGAATTTCAGTGAAGGCTAATGGGAAAAGTTAATGCAAATAGAAGCCACAAATTCTGCTAACAATTTTCTTCCTTATAAGCAAAGACTAAAAGAAACATTAATACCTGGAAAAGTGTTCAGATAGCTTCTATATACACCAAAAGTCAAATAATTCAGTCATTTGAACTGAGCTGACTTGAATGTCCGCAGAACCAAGGTCTGTGTGCCCAGAACTTTTTCTACTCAGCTACAGAAATCGATCAAACGAAGAGCATTTACCACTTCCTTTGACCTTTGTCCTTAATGTTGGGTGGTGGATGCAATTTACCATTTCTGATTAACCCATTTTACTAACAAGCAAGCTGCTAAAAACAACACCATTAACAAAAGATATAACTTGCGAATAGCATGCATCATAAATGCAGTGTTTGCTAAACTGCCTTAGTTGTTTCTCTCTGAATACTTACTTTTTTTTTTTTCAACAATAAATGTTCTTGTGAAAAGAAGTAGTTTTCCAAGTCCAAGGACTCCACTGGCATCCAAGCAAAACAAACCTAGTTCTATCTAGCCTAAGGAAATTCTGCAAAACCATCTCAATACTACGGTGTGTTCTGCTGTATCAACACTAGCAAGTCAGGAACCCCTAAGCACGGGGCTCTTGTTGGCAAACATCACCACTGTAAAAATCATGCCAGCAAAATACTGCTGAAGGCAGATGTAACCACTGACATCCATAAAACTTCTGCGGTATCTGGCAGCCAGCTCATGCTAACGTCTCCCAGTGTTGTTCACATTGCTGGGACTAAAACATTAAGAACAGAAATCATTGTGAGGGCAAACCAGTTTCTGGCCTCCATGTTTATTTTCCTCCATTTAAATTTTTAATTTTTTTCACTTTTAAGAAAAGGTACTTCCACTTCATATGCTCCTCATCCTATGAAAATGTTTCAAGGAGCTGATAAAGAACTTTCTAATTGTTTACCTGAAACCACTCCAAGCAGGCAAGTATAATTAATCTTAACGCAAGTCAGCAATTTAGAAAGGAAATTATCCTGTTACACCTATTGCTGACTATGTGTTCTGTGCTTCCCTGTACTGAATGGCAAAATGGCCAATTAAAAAAAAAAAAAAAAGAAAAAGGCAAGACCACTTCAAAGTAACAGACTAGCTGAATCCACTACTTCTTTGAAACTTGGACTCACAAGTCCCAATATGACTGATATTCCCAATCCATGCCACAGACATTGCAAGGACATTTGGGTGGTTCGGTAACAACATCAGAGCAAAACAAGGAGCAATGCACCCTTTTTTGAAGGCATTAATATTTCACAGAAAAGTCTTTGGCCACTTGGCACCTGTCATAGCTGTACCTCGGTCAGGCACATAGGAGAGAGAACCCACCATAATTCTAAGTCACATGCAGAGAGGAACAGAGCCCTCATCTCCGAAACAAATCCACATCTCGCTGTGGTTAGGAGTATGTACTTCCTGCAAAGTCCAGCACTGAAAATAAAGGGAGTTTTTCACAAGGGGAGATAAGCTTTGGTCCTCCATAGGTTTCCTTACAGGAATACTGAATTTATGACACTGTACTAAAATATATTTATGGCATCGGCAAAGTGTAAAAGTGTCACAAAAGCACAAGGAGGAAACAGCACAGCTATGTTTAATAAAGCACATAGGTCCAGTGTAACAAGGTAACAAGCCACGGATGTTTCAACTTCAACTTGTAATTATAAAAGCAGCACCTCCCTACTCAGGCTCCCATCTTCCCTTACGTTCAAGATACATATGTTTACAGAAACACTACTCTCAATGTAATGCCAGTACAGTGGTGAAACAGCAAGCCAAATTATCTCTCCCTCTCAGGTTTGTTGCATTAGGGCAAGAGCCTGCCACATCAAAATGAGTTAACACAATTTAGTAAAAACCCACGCTACTTTTCGGACGTGGCTGCACAACAGCAATTTTTCATTTGTTGCTCTGTGATCTGTATGTCAAAAAACAAATATCTGAAAAATGTTTAGTTATTACAAACATATTAACTGTTAATTGTTAATAAAACTAACTCAAACCCACAGAATTCCGTTCCCTTCTGCTCAAGGGTACCTGAGGTTTTACAAAAAATTTTGTGAACGCAAGTCAGATTGATTCTTCAGCACTTCAACTCTTCAACCATCAGCACAGTGCAATAAAAACAGCCAACAGTTAAATGTAGGTTACAATTCAAAAGTTTACTGGCATATAGGTCTTGTCAATAGCTTAAAGGCTTTTTTTTTTTTTTTTTTTAACATACATTGGGAAATCCTTGAGCTGTGATCTCTTTCGCTGGCATCACTTTATCAGTTCCCCAGGCAAACTACACTACTACTAGGTTAGTCACTACCTTAGGTCTACTGATATAAAAATTTTCACAGAAATAAATCCTACCCTCCACAAATATACAATACAGGCAACTTATAAAAAATGAACTAGAATTAGAAGGATAAAGGGCACAAGTGACTTTCAGCAATGGTTATTTATGCAAAGAACGTAGCACATGTTTTTATTATCACACAGCTTTTTTGCCTTTTTTCTTTTTTTTTTAAACCAAACCAGACAAGTTCTTCTAAGGCATGCAACTGTTCCAATAAACAAAACTATGTCTGTGATACTATTTGGGGACTACGGTAAAGGTACAAGGGGAGAAAATGACATTTGACTATGCTTCTACAGTTAAACGGCAAAAATTACATAATAAGAATTTGCCTAATACTTTTAGCACTAATCTAGCTATGTATTTCCCCACACAGAAGCAGATTACATGTCCTCTACAATGCTAATTATGATTAGACCAGAATTAACTGTCATGGTCTATCGTCACTGTGCAGGTAGGCAATTCAGTATTACCTCACAACTTAAAGAAAAAAAAAAAAGAAAAAGTCATTGATTTCCCAATAACTTACTGCCCATGGGGAGCCACTACAGTTTGAAACAGAATAAATTTCAGGACAAATTCTGCAACTGCTATGAAACCGTGCTGCATTTAGTTCAGAGGTAATGCAAGTCAAAGCCCCAAGTACATCTTACACAAACTAACTCAGGATCTCATTCCTCCTTTTCAGGTGGCAGTTGATTTTGGAGGAAAAATACTGTTACATGTATATATGGAACTAAGGTTTTGGGCCTCCTGCATGCAGATAGCTATACTTGTGTCATGTTTCCAAACTTTCCTCTGTTAATTAAAGGTAATCCCACCAGATATCAGAGGTAACACGTTCTTAGATCGTGTCTTCGCGTGCCTTGAGCCTCTACCACTGTTGTCACCAGCTCTTACCTTACCTGCTCTGCTTTCATTCCACAGGGAATTGCCTCACCCGGACATGCCCTTCAGGATCACCTTTGACAAGAATTTTTTGGCCACATGTTTAAAATGGAAAGCATTCTTATCAACATCAATGAGTCATTTACTAAAAGATACCTACATATAATAATAGGAAGTCTTATGATCAATGCATAAGACAGAAAGTAAGGCAAGATGTGTTCCCAAAAGCTCCTCAGTCTTCATAACACTAACTAGCTGTGAATGCTTTACTACCATCACAGCACCTCCAAACTTAAGTTGACACTTCAAAATGTACTGGTGTGTGTGTATACGTATGACACAGGAGTAATTATTCCAGAACCACTTATTGCTGTATGTATTCACAAGTGCATTCAAAACCATTCTTTCAATTCATCCAGTCAGTCTTCAGACTTGATCCAGCCCTGACTGACCTACTCCCCCATGACACAGTGAAGTCCTAGCTCTACTTTCCAAATGGATGAATCCAATCAGAAAAAGGCACCATTTCTTGGACGCTGCCTGCATGAGTTTTTAAAGGTACAGCAATTCTTACAGAACAGCCATACCGGCAGCTACTTACAAGCCTTTTTTTGGCCACTATGCTGTACTGCAAAAAGGATTGAAATAAATTTAGAATTTCCAAACCACTAGTACCCCAGCTTTTGACCAGCGCAGGCATTTGTAGCCTCTTCTGGAAGCACCCTGAGGTTGCTTGTCTTGAGTCAACACTATCAGAGCATTAAAAGTGCATCCATAACATACCTATAGGCATCCACTGTTGTGTAATACATTACCTGAAACACACCCAAAAGCAGGACACAAAAAGCACCATTTTGCCAACAGCCTTCCTTGACGCCCTCCTTCTTGCGGGCTTTCTCCTGGCTCGTAGGTCAGTCTTACACTAAATAACTATCTGATTAGGCTGAGAAGAGACCACAAGTAAGCTAACAATGCCAAGTCAGCATGTTTGAGTAGGAGAGTCTTAGAGATTAAGTGCCTATAAACCAAAACATCGTTATAAAACTGTTACAAAAAAGGATGACCGGAACAAGAGGTCACAAAAGTCCTGTTCTCAGCAGCACATAACAAACACCACAAACATACCAACTACTCTAGACATGCCATAGAGCACGAAGAGAGAGAGAGAACATCTCTCTCAAATGTTTAAGAGAAACTACTAGTCACAATAACATTATACCAGGATGTGGAGACCTGCATTTTTTAAAACTCGAGTATGCAACTCAAACATTAGAGAACTAAACAAGATTTCCATAAGTCTAATTAAAATTTGAAAAGTCCTTGCAATGAAACCTTCTGCAAGCATCAAAAAGCAGCATTTGTATTCTAATAAATAAAGATATGCAAGGGTGGAACAGCAGCATTTGTAAATAAGTTCTTTTTAAAAAAGCCTTAAAACTTGATGTACATCAAAGTAATCTTGATAACCCTTCAATGAACAGTTTAACAGAGAAACTGATGCTTCAGATGGTAGTGAGAGTCTGTAAACCTGAAGACTTAAGTTTAACAGGCAACAATGCATCAGTATAATCTTTTGAAAAGAAAATACACATATAGATTTCTAAAACTCAGTTTCATGCCAGGATCAAATAAAACTATGTCAGCAGCAGTTTCTCCAATTTTGGTTCTCTTAGTTTCGGTTTCTATCAAGTTTTGTATCCCATTGGGGGGGGGGGGAGGGGAGGGGAGGAGAAACACAAAACAACCCTCACAGAGGATAATCCACTTTTTACCATCACCACCATATAGTTTAGACACAACATGGATACAATAAAGTTTAAAAAAAAAGAAGGAAAAGAGAAGCAAAAGATGTAAATGAAGGTATGTTTCTTCTGTGGGCTTTGGCAACATATTTTTCATCATTTTAATAGAATTCTCATTTTTCAAGGCACATCGTCAATCATCATGGCTCAATAAATAGATTAAAATAGCTGTTAGCAGAAGACAATTGAGAAAATTTGTCTTGATTGAGATGGATAACAGAAAAAGGTATCTGGATGTTCCATCAGCTTCGTAACTGCCACCCTCAGACCATTATCTCACTGGTACAATCTTGCCCTTTGCAATTACTTATACTTTACAAAGTAGATTGTAAGTTTTTCTGTCTTTTCCTTCTCCCTTTGACCTTCCATGTTCATTAAAGCAGAGCCAGAGAGGAAGAAACAAATTACAGCATTAAGTTCTAGTTCTTAGAATAGTTTCAGATCAGGCAGACTCTTCATACACAGCCCAGCAGAAGTAAGGCAATACGAATAATGTGAAAAACCTAATCTGACTTCACTCCATCAGGTATTACAAACCCTTCCAATCACCGTTTTTTCTTACAGGCTTTCTTCTAGAAATTATGATATAAAACCAGCACAGGCCAGAAACATAGGTCTCTGCATGACCTAACACTATTACCATATTAGTGTGTGAGAGATCTCTTTGAATAGACAGTTTATTATCACTCCCTCTTCTGTCTGAAAATAAAAACATAAAAGCATCATGCTTCACCACTAACGAGATGAGGCCCTGAATCCTTCTTACGGCTACGAGGAAGTACAAAAACACTGTTGTACAGATGAAAAATGCAACTATAAGCTTTTGCACAGCATTGGAGTTTCACATTGATCAACTGAAAACATCTAGGCAGAGAGAGGACACTGGCAGATTTTGAAGTCTTTCTCAGTACAACTAGAAGAAGCATGGCAGCATATAAAATAACACACTCATTTTTAGGCATTTTACTTCTTCTTATCATTGTATGACATGTGTTGATGATAATCAGAAAACCAATCACACACCCCAGGCAGGAGGAGGAAATCAGACTGAAATAAAAATCTCCAAATATTACCAGGTGTGCCTTGGCATTTTGCAGTTACAAGAAACCGTATGACGCAACCTGGCAAACTGTCCTATACTGGCAGGCTGGCCCTACGCACAACCTCCTAACAGACAGGGTGTATCTGCCTGCACCTACAGATTTATCCACATAGAGTAACTCAAAATCATGCCGAGTTACTACCACTAACCTTGGGTGACAGAACACATTCACATGACCTTGCTAATAGCTCCTCATTGCCTCAGAGATCACAGCAACACAGCAATCACTTTACCAGGACACACTGCCTTCTTCAGTTACCAGGGCCCTGAAGTTGCCGAGACCTTTACTCTCCTTTGGCATCCCAAGAAAATATCAAAATAGCCTTCAGTGATTTGGTGAGCGACACAATGAGCTTCCTGAAGGAAAAAACTAGCCTGTTAAAACAGAAGCCTGAACCCAAACTGACAACCCACGCACAGGGTCAGGCAGCTAACAGGCGTAAGCCGAAATACCTGGCACTACGTAAAGCGTCACACTTGTAAGGAAAAAGCCTTCTTTGAAATAAAAGCGCGCATCCCACGCTCTCACCTTGGCTCTCGCCTGCTGCCCCGCCTGAAGCCTGGGTCCTCTCCCAGAAGTTTGCGGCCAACGCTGCCCAGGTCGCCCTACAAACCAGCAGCGGAAAAGCCGAGCCAAAAAGATAAAGGGGATTAGGCAGGCATTACTTCTAGTGACCTATATACTCCCCTCGGCGGCCCTGAGGCAGACAGCAGCTGCCTGGCTGCGGGAGACACCGGCTCGCCGCCCCGCACCGCCGACGAAGCGAAACGGCGGCGAGACACCTCCTAAATTCGGCGCCCAGGCGCTGCCCAACCCCGGGCGTGAGGCGACCGCGCCCGGCACAGAGGCCCTGCCGCCAGGTTCAAGGCCCGTCCCCAACCGCTGCCACCCCCTCATGGCACCCGCCCCGGGGGGCCCAGCCCCTACCTGGCGCGGGCGGTGGCGGAAAGTTTCCCGGGGGCGGGCGGGGGGGGGTGGGGCGGCGAAGTGGGCTCCGCTCCCCCTCTGCCGAAGCAACCGGCTCCGGGAGGGAGGCGGCCGCCCAGGTAAGTCGCCGTCAGCGACGGGGCAGCCGGGGCCGGCGCTAATCCCTCAGGAGGGAGGGATCCCCCTCAAGCCCGCCCTCACCGAGCGACCCGGAGGCTCCGTCCCCTCAGGGCGGGCATCTTCCCACCCCCCCACTTCCCCTCACGGCGGTCGGCCCCAACTCAGCACCGGCCGCTGAGTTTGTGTAAGCTGGGGGACGGGCCGCTGAGTCAGAGAGGCGGGGAGGAGCCGCGACCTGGCGGGGTGAGGCCGGGCCCGCGGCGTCCTCTGGCGGGCGGCCGCTCTTGCCTCGGCGGGCGGAGAGGGCGAGCGCGGCCCGGGCCGCGCTCGCCCTCTCCGCCCACCGAGGCAAGAGCGGCCGCGGATGAGGGGATCGGTCGGTGCCGCCCTTTGAGGTAATAGTTGTGGTTATCAGGTGAGGAGGGTTCGGCCCGGGAAGAAACACTCTCCTGGAGGGAAAAAAAAAAAAAAAAAATTTAAACATCAATGTTTAAAAAAAAAAAATCTGTGGTGGATAGGCCCTGTATTTTAGAAGCGATGCCATAGGAGAAAGGTGGTCCCAGTTATGCGAGTCACTAGGTGGCACTGTTATACACCCCCCTTTTTAATTTTTAATTGTTATTATTACTAACTTTTATTTTTCTTTAGATGATACCGCGGCGTATGGGTGTTGTTCCCTCTCAGCAGAAAATGCCGGTGCTCCTTGGCGCGCGTTTCAAGTCCTCTTTCCTCGGTGAGCTGCACGCTGGGCTTTGGAGCCCGTTGTGGAGGGTTACAGGTGGGGAATCACCTGCCTGCCATTTGCCTGGACCCTCTCGGAGGGTTACTCACGTAGCCCTTAGTGAATAACTAAGAAAGCTTCCTACCATCAATTTCTCCTACATGGAAAACCTGCAAACCAGAAGTACCATTTTAAATCTAGCCCATATTACTTACAAATTAGAATTAGAGATAATTCCCTAATGGCACAAACTATATAGTTCCTATTTTTAAATACCTCACTATAACTGCGATAGACTGCTATAGTGAATAGTTAAGCATGGTTCGCTATGCTATTGTGTCGTCTTTTTTTTTTAAAATGGCTTCAAAGAAATTAATTAGACTGTCAGTGTACTGATTGTGATTTCACTAATGACTCAAAATAGGAATAGATGCTGGCCTATTAGGGTAACAGCTCATTTAAATAAATGTATAATATAATTTATGAAGTGTAATGGTGTTTGCTATGAGCTCAGGAAGCGTTCTGTCCAAATGCTCTATGTAATTAAAGAATAATTTACTAAGATTACTAACTAACAAGATCCACACAAACTAACTCACACCTAGGTATGCCAGAGTTAAGATTTCCCAACCCGGGACAAAACCATCATCTAAAAATCCAGTCAGAAATAAAACTGGTCTAACTTAAGTCAGGTTCCTCCACTTAGAAAGACTGGAAGAGTCATTGGTTCTTGTAAAATATCTTGACACACGTTGAAGCTAAATCTGAGCTTTCAGGGGGGTGGGGGAGCTGCCATTTCCAGCGACTATAATTCCTGCTTCTTATTCTGTTGTTTATTGTTTTCAGAACTGCAAGATGATATATTAGTTCCACAAAACTCTTTGTTGCAAATATTATGGTAGAAGTGCTCAGTAGAGCTACTAATGTCATCCCCCTTATAGTCTGAATCCAGAATCTGTTGCCTAGATGTCTGGGTGTGCATGGAGAGGTGTTTTCCAACATTAGATCTGGTATTTCTTACCATTCTTTCAGGAAGCAGTTACCATGTGCTGCTATAGAGCGTGGGTACGCAGGTGGGTGGCATTTGGTGGCTGCCTAGGATGGCAGAGCAGAAGCCCGCTTGGGAATTTGGTAAAATTGTTTAGAGGACTTTAGCAGAAACTGAGAGGATACTTCTGTTTGAATTGTTTGTTCTCAGAAGCATGGGAACCGTCAGCCAGCACACAGATGAAAGATGCCCTTTGTGTGAAACATCTCATCATAAGCAGATCATTAAGGAGTGAGCCTCTGAAGCAGTGCCTGTTAGGGATGCTGATATAATCTATTTCGCTTCTTTCTATTGCTGCTCTAAGCATTTTAAAAACACTCCATAATTATTTCTCCTGTGATAATTAGGCTGAATCTGAGATAGCTGTCCCTTTACATCCCTATCTCTTAATCATTAGATAAGCTGTTCTATCACAGAGAGTTAGAAGAGATGGAAGTGTAAAGATGGCTTATCACAAGCTCCCACTAATCCTCCTACTGGCCCTCTTTGTTCTGAAGGCACTCTTAGCTACTAAGAAATACTTCACCCAGGTATAGGAGTAAGAGGCATACCTCTTGAACCCAAGCACAACTGACTGACAGGAAAGTTGCAAGTACTGAAGGTAACACGAGATTTAACAAACAGCATTTGCCAGTCTTCAGTGTTGTGTCATCAGTACAATTGTGCAGTGCCTCTAATGAATTTTAAGCAATAATGACAACTAAGTTTGTATTTATGGTAGTTAGAGAATGTAACAACATGTATGCTCATACTTTTGGTCACCAGTTTCATTCCACAGAAAGCTCAGGCTTTCTAAAGAAATTCCAGAAAGTTTCTGCTTTCTGTGACCCAGGGGCATGCCTGCAGCATCAGAAAAAAATTTACTGTTGCAGATAAAAATGACCAAGAGTATCTACATATGTAAAACAGACAGCTTTTAGAACAGCTCTTTTACTGTAAATTTCTATACCATTTTTTTCATGTTACATATTTTAAAGGTGTATAAGCATTTGTCCATTAAGAAGTGTGTTCTATGCAAAGAATTTAACTACACTTTCCAATTACAAGTTGCAGGTGTACCACAAATAGAAAATCTGTAAGATTGAAATAGTTTCATTTAAAAAAACCAAGTCACTCTCAACAAACCAGAATGCTCACTATAAATTAAGTGACCCCTGAGCTACCCCATGTAAGTCAGATTTTTCTTAAATGTGATCTAGATATCACCTCAGTAAAACAAACCTATACTACATTTGCTTCTTAGCAAGAGATCTGATTTCCAGGGAAGGTGTTAGAGGATAAACATGTCCTGTTTAAGAATGAAGAGCAATACGGGAATATGTTCTGAGTCATGTTATATACCATGTCACAGCCTTTCTTCCATACTTTCTGTGAGCAATAGGAAAAAAGAAAATCCGCTTTAAATCTTCAAAAAGGTCCTTTAAGAATTTTTTCTATACATATCCTTAAACCTTCATACTAAGAAAGAAAAGCACTGTACTTTAAATGCTTATGAAAAATCATGGTTACTTCTACCTAAATCATATTTCATCTGAATGGTGTAAAACCATATTTATCCTTTAACGTTCAAAAATATCCCCAAGCTTTTTTGAGAAACGGTTTTGCAGATATTTTGCTTCAACGCACAAGTTACAATTTAGTACCATTCTAAAATCATTAGTATGTGAAAGATGAATGTTATATTTATGTGGATAGAATCCAGACACTTGGCTGGACTGGTAACTAATAAAAATATTTATACAGATTGGAAATTAATATGTTACCTGTAAGTGCTTAAGCAATACAATGAATACAAGAAACCTAAGGTTGCTAAGAAAAAGAGATAATGAATTCTGAACTGTCTGTACTTTGATGAACAGAAACAACTTAAAAGATTTCGTAACCTATCTTCACTGGTATTTGTTGATTTGCCTGTTTCAAGACAACTCTTTATACAAAAGAAAGTTTGTTAAAGAAGTTATATAATAGGATTTAGTTAAAATGACTTACCTTTGACCATTATAAATTAGTGATTTATCAGACAAACCAAAATAACTTCACTGCCCCTTTAACAAAATTATTTTTCCTTTTTAAAATCAGATTTTTTTATCTATGATGCATTGTAAGGGCCTGACATTAATTTGGAAAATAAGTTAATTCACTCTGCTCCAAAAGCCAGTCCACTCATAGTCTATAATTTCTCATATGCTGTGAAATGGCACAGGTCAGCACTGCTATCAAAAGAAGTAATCTTGCCTTCCTCCACCCATGCTGTCCCTCCCTACCCTTCCATCTTCCCTGATGCAGTCAAAGAAACCTATGCAGCTGTTTAATAAATGAGATCAGTTCTCTGATCCAGATTAAAATTACCCTCCCACCCCCTTTTTTATGGTTAACTTTAACATGGATCAGTTCTTTGATCTGGTTCACCTGCCACCACATAAATCTTTACCCTGGCACAGAGAGGGAGCAGCATGAGGGCAGGAATGAGCTGGTGCACCATAAATTAGCATAAAGAATATGTGAAGCTGAAAGTGTGATTCCAAAATGTCTCAACAGGTAGGCATCTAGAAACAATTGCGCTCTATCCTATTATGACGTTTTTTGCTTGAGAGTATGTGTCTAAAGCACATGCTATAATACATCCTCTGGATTATCTGAGAACTTGCCTTTGTCCTCTTCAGATACTCTCTTTTCCTCTTTATGCTTTGAAAACACAGTGCTGAACCCTGCACTTGTGTTGTAAATCCTTCAAGCTGTGTACTTGGGGAGGAGGAGGGCAACTGATAACTTTTTAAAAGAAAGAAAGAAAGAAAAAAAAGCCTCCCTTCTCACAGAAATTAGACAAAACCTCCTCCCTTCTCTGTAGGCGGTTACTCTTGCGGGGTAGTTGCAGGATAGAAAATTTTTCAGTCTCTCATAGATTTCTTTTGCCAGCAAAGATTTATGCCTTGGACCCTAGCAAACTGCTTACCTTAAGAATACAGCTGAAGGATATTTAACAAAAATATATCCCTAGAGGACCAGTAGCAGTAGACTTTTTAAAGGCTGAGTCCTCCTTTTCTAATTACGAATTATACTCCAAGGTCCAGGGGGAGATTTGGCCAAGAACTACATAACACATTTCTTAATGAGAATTAGGTTATCAGCGTTATTCTGCTTTTCTGGTTATACAGACTGTGATTATAGCGAATGTGGTTTTTAAGGAAACAGAGCCAAAGCTACTCTTCCATAACCTATAACCTGCACACATGTCACATCATAGTCAATAGTGGAAAAACATCCACATTTTCTATCCCTACCCCCTCAAAAGTCACCTCTGACAATCTGGAATTAATCGTTTAATTATCTCAGATTTTTAAAAAAACAGAACGTTGACAGTTCATCAATGGGGAAAATTTTAGTAGACCGCAATAGCGCTATTGAACACTGGCTCAGATCCAAGGCCTCCTCCCAGCTAATTACAACGCGATCTGTGTAAATTCCTTAGAGAAGCACTTGCTTATTAATAGCTACACAGTATTCTCCCTGTTTTCATAACATGCCCCCTAGTTTTCACCGTTATATTGCCCTCCGAAAGTCACACTTCCGTCTGCTTTCACTTCTGTCTGCTTTCATAAAACCTTCCAGTTTGTCCTCCTGATAAACCACGTTTTTGGTAGAGTCTCTAATCACCGAGCTACTGACAACGGGAAATAGGTTACCTGCGATACGGGAAAATCCTGCAGTATGTGTTGCACAAAGCCTATCTTCCAGATGTGAAATCAGACATACTGGAATTTTTTTTTTTTTTCCTGAACTAACATGAATTTGCACCTGCTGGAAATTGTTACTGAGGGAGGGAAAAAAGAAAATGTCATACTGTACACGCCCCCTGGTCTCTGCATAGTACTACTGTCCAGCTGCATGCCTGGGAAGATGCAGAGACAAAACAGGCAACGAAAGATCATATGAATCTGCATGCCTCTCTTGTACTACTTAAAATACAATGAAATATTATTAAGTAGCATTCTTGTGTGAGTGTATGAATACTGATTTCCTCTGTGAATGGACCAATACTAGACAGGAGATGAACCACTCCGCTACTAGGCAAAAAGTCTATAGTGAATCAGAGAGTAATTCTTGGTAGTGTTTTGTTCCTCTGCATGTGCTTTTTTGTTCCTTGCTTAGGTCTGGAATAAAGTGATTCTTCACCATTGTCAGATACTTTGTGAAGTTAGTAGGTGTTACTTTCTACAGAGAAAATAAGAGACAGAAATAAGACTTGCAAAAGAGGAGAGCTTCGCTTTGCATTTCTTGCACACGATGTACAGAAAAAGGTTTTTATTTCCTGGAAACTCAGTTGTTTTTAATGGTTTACATTGTAGCTTAACTTCTCTTCAGAGTTTATGGCTAACTGTTAAGAGTCGTAAGTATAAAGTGGTTAATTGAGAGAAGTTTTTACTTATTCTTTTGAAAAATTGTTTTTCATTTTTTGCCAATGATGATTTTATTTATGCCAAATAAATACTCAGTGTGAGAGAAAAGCTGGGCACCTATCTTTGTGTGAGATTAATTACTTCAAACTGTCAGAGTGGGCAGTTGGAGACTCTCAGAAAGAGACTGAGAACAGTCAGGACAAAACCTCTGGTATGATTTCCAGCAAAATCACAGACATAAGCCCCATGTTTTAAGGTACCTCCTTGTTCTGCAAGGTATTCGATGGGAAGTTTTACTGAAATCCTCAGTAATTTGCTGAATTAGAGGTCAATGACCGTTGGAGATTTGGGGTCAAATATCAGCATTAGTATGTGCCTAAATTCTTTGAAATAAAATCCTGTTGGGATTTTTTCAAAAGCATCTGGCAGGTGAGAAGTGCTCATAATCCTTTACATTTAAAAATCATTGGATAAAATGCATAGACAGCATTAGGATCAAAGACCAGGCTCCAAGTCTCTTTCTCTCCCTTTGACAGCTAGTTCCTAGCTGCCAGCTGGTACAATCATACTCCTCTTGCTTGCTCTTCCCAGGCTTGTGCTCTTTGCAGCATAGTACCCCAGCTTCAAAAGACTCCCTAGTTTCCCACTTTGTATAAATTGATGGGTTAGAAACATTGATGCAAGGAAGGAAAGGTGAGTTTGAATTTCTTTGGCTGAGTTAAAATTAATCCATGCTCTTTTATTTTGCAGGTAAATCATCTATTAATGAACTACTTATAGGGCCAACAGCAGCTCCTTAGCACAGGTGTTTTGAAGTTCTTTCTAAGAGCAGTTTCTAGATGCTGGGCGCTAACTAAATAAAAATCTTCATTTATAGCCCTAATTCATACAATGAATCTCTAGAGAGGACAGGATTGCAGTTACACTCTTCTGTATTGCATAGCCCTTTAGCTAGCTCTAAGCGGCTCCCTGCTCAGTGGAGACTTCTTGGATGGCCTTTGCAAAGGGCTTAGTTCTTCCCATGCACTCCATGAAGGACCTGTAATGCAGATATGAATATCACTCTAGCATCTAGTGCCACCACAGTGGGAAATCTGGCCATTAACTGTCTTGCTGAAGGCAAAATAGAGAACCAGAAATAGTCAGAATTATAATTCAAGGGAATTTGTCTTTCAGCTGCCTGTTTTAGGGTATTTCTTTTGAGTTGGTTTGCTTTTCCTATTTTTCCTTATATTTCTCTCCCCTAAATGAGATTCTGTAGTATTTTACCTGCATTAAGGGCAACTTGCATATGGTTGCCATCTACCTATACAAAGGAAAAGAAAACAATGTGTAGTTAGTATCCTAAATAGATTGGATTATATAATGAAATATTATTAATTTTGAACTTGGACTATTAAAGAAATATGGCCTAACTATATAACATGAGTTGTACACACTTGTCTCTGAGAAATCAGTTATAGTTTGTACACCCAAGAACTTCTATATTTACAGAATGTAAGCTGCCAGATACTAGTATCTTGAGACTCTTTATGATAAGAAGTTACTTGTTCAAGTTTGACACCCTTGTTTAAAAAAAGTATCATTTTTAGGGACTCCGTCCTTTAACATGTAGTCACTGGAAATTGTAATCCTGATAGAATTCAGTGGTTTTCATTTGTTGGCCCTGGCAGCTGTGCATTAGTAAAATAAATAAATTAAATAAACAGCAACATCTGTTCCAGTCACTAGAGGCTTATTGCTGGAGTTATCTGCATCGGATGGGAGGAAAAGCTCTAGTACCGGAGCTCGTCTTTCCAGAGCAGAGATTAGTGGAATCACTAGGAATAAATATGTAGACTTGTGTGACCTGTGGGAAATATCTCACCTGCCAAATGAGGACACTAACTGGTATTAAAGTCTGAAGTCCTCTAGCATCTATTCTGCATTATTCATATGAGTAGGAATCCCCTTATATTCAGACAGCTAATATGGTATCAGTCTGTATCTTATTAAAAAGAAAATCTGTGGTATAGTTGAGAAACCTAAGCCTGTAGGTTTTTTCTTTTAGTTCATTATTCTTGGCTCTAGGATACCTTACTCATATTCACGTATATGAATAGCATAAATTTATATACACATATAAATATACATATAATTCTTTGTGTGCATGTGTGTATGAGTGGGACTGGATAATATACATATGCCCTTACATGCTGTAGTCAAGGCACCTCCCCGTCTTGTTTTGATAAACTAAACAATAAATGCATCGGATAGCTGTGATGCACAGAAAGTAAGACAAGGTGATCTAATAATGCCTCAGGATTCAGACTCCACGAATCTCTCCATAAACCTGGGAGAGCAGTCACAAAGTAGGTATTCCTATGCAGGTATTCCTACCTGATAAGTTAATGAATGCTCTGTTACAATTTTTAAAAACGTGCAAAACAAATTCTTAATCAGCCAGACACATATAACTTGCCAACTCCATGAGAATCATCTGGGAAAGTAGTATAGAGCTGTAGGTAAAAAGAGGCAGAATGAACCAGAATGTTTCGCTTCCTTTATTGGAATCCAGAAAATGATGGAAGTTACTTATCAGCAAATGTAGCCAGAAATACATGCTAACAAATAAATATTAAAATTGGAAGGAAAACAAAATTGAAGTTTATAGACTTCTTCTGAAGATGATTGTGCTGCTGAAGTGCTATAGTTGTATAGTGCATGGTTGTTTCAATTGGCAAAATCAGATTTCTGTGAAACTATTTCTGTGCTGAGTCCTAAGCACTTAAGAAAAGAATTTATGGTAGTTAATGTGTTCTTAGCTGGAGCTGGAACTCAAAAGAGGGCTTCTTTTGACAGAAGGGAAGGTAACTTTTCACTTCTGGGAAGGTAACTAGTTCCGGGCCTTCTTCTGCTTCTTGTGCAGACACCTCTTTGGGTCTAATAGTAGTAATCAGAGACCCACAGAAACACAGAATCATTCAGGTTGGAAGGCATGCCTGGAGGCCACCTGGGCCAAGCCCCTACTCAGAGCAGGGCCAAATAAATCAGGTTGCTCAGGGCCTTTTCCAGTCCAACTTCAAATGTTTCCAAGGATGGAGATTCCACAATCTCTCTGGGCCCTTGTTCCAGTATTTGACCGACCTCATGGTAACAAAGTTGTTCCTGATACCTAGTGGGAATTTTCTCTGTTCTAACTTGTGCCCATTGCCTCTTGCCCTATCACTCTGCACCCTCAATAGAAGACGAGGGCACACTGCTGACTCACCTTCAACTTGTTGTCCAACAGGGCCTCCAGGTCCTTTTCTGCAGAGCTGCTTTCTACTTAGCTGGTTTCCAGCCTGCCCTGTTGCGTGAAGTTATTCCATACCTGATACAGGACTTTATGAGGTTCCCACCAGCCCATTTATCCAGGATGCAGAGGTCCTTCTGAACAGCAGCCCTGCCCTCCCGTGTAATAGCCATGCCCCACAGTTTGGTATCACTCATAACTAGCTGTGCGCGCAATCTATCCCGTCATCCAGGTCTTTATTAAAGCTATTAAACACTATTGGCCCTAGTATTCATCCCTGCCTCAAGGCGCTGCTAGTAAGTGATGGCTAGTTGGATTTTGTACCACTGATCACAGGTTCCTGGGCCCAGCGGTACAGCCAGTTGTAATGCCTGACTTCCTAGGAAACGCAGCTGTCAGGGCCTTTCAATGATTATTCCCTTAATTTTAGTCAGTAGAGTCTGTGGCATCATTATTCTTATAACATAAGCACTGGAGGGCTGTCAATGAAGTGATCTGGTGGGAGGTTTAAAGCAGCAAGTAAGCAGGAGGTAGTGGTAGTGTGAGGAATAGTAACTGAAGCCTAGGAAGAGGTGTCAGAATGCCTTGCTAGATCACTGATCATTGCAACATAGTGGTTGTAAGGCAACAGTTAAAATGTTTCAAAGGGGAGTAAATAAAATGGAGGACAAGTCCCACTGATTATAATTGATATTGAAAAAAGTACTCCTGGTGCTTTCTATGGCTCAGAAAGTTTCTGAACTGCTTGCTTATTGCTGTGGACAGAGGTTAATTAAGCTATTTTCATCCTCTTCCTGTAAGTATGTATTATTAGCTATTGCAGAAGATGGGCTATCAGGCTGGACAGACCCATCTGTGTGAGCCATTATAGAGTACTTGACTTCCATCTCTTTTCACATTAAAAACATGAAAGTATTCACAGGCCAAGTGGTAGTGAAGCAGAACTTGAAGGAAAGAAGATGTGGACTTTGTTTTGATATCCAGGAGGAATCTGAGAAGGTTGGAGGTTCCCACTTTCTTTTTCATCCTTTAGAAACGTCAATTTATTGCCAGCAGCAAGTGCGGAAGAGAAAGGAGCAGAATATGGACTATTTAGAATAATTGTTACAGGGAAGAATTATATTTACCAGTTCTCCCTACTTTAAGCACTGAATGTCAGCCAAGTAAGTCAGATGGATATTTGTGGGTAAAAGGGATATGTGGTAATTTGAAGGAACCTGAGTATGCCAGCAAAGACTTCTTCAACTTTGTGTGAGGGTGCTTTTCAGTTCTCAAATTATGTCTCAGTCTGATAGGTAATTTTCAGGCTTGCTGCAGTGAAAGTTGTTCACATGAAAGTATAGTGCAGCCTATATTTGATTACTAATTGATTGGCATTTATCTCTCCACTTTTTTCAATTTTGTATTACTTCTGATCTGCAAAGAACATCAGTAATATGTGGACATCACAGATACAGAAATCAGGAATTGCAGCATGAAGATATTTATTGTGTAATAACTAAATTTCATAATTGCAGCTATTTGAAGTAAAACAACAAACGGTTCATATAAAATAATTCTATTTTTAAGGATAATGAGCTACATAATTTAGTAGCACTGGGAACTAACTTCTTTAAAAGTTGCTGTGGCTAATGCTTTTTTCATACTCATTTCATGTTATTAAAACTCCACCAGCATTAATGGAGTTAATCCTGATTTTCATTTACATAAATGCAAAGAAAGCTCAGCCTCAGTGATATTTTACATACTGTTTCAAGTGTGCTTGAAACTGCTAAACCCACTTAATTCCACATAAAAATAAAGCTTAATGCAGAGAGATCTAATTGTTCTTATTTCACACATAAACCTCTATGGCGAACAACAGAACAACGATATGCTGTTCTTTGACATTTTAGATTTGCAATACTGCTTGAACATTCAGAGGCTTTTTGAGCTGTATTTTTATCAATGAAAAGTCTGTGAAGCCCCTTAACTAAAAATTAGCTTGTATTAATGTAATTCTGTCCACTAGCTTCCATACATGACAGAAGCACTAACGGCCTGTATCAAAGGGAAGAAAAAGCATTTGATTTTTAAGACGTAAATCAAGTCCTTCGTTTCTTACTCTTTGATCAGCTTTGCTTATGCAGGCATGTAATCTGACCCCGGTTGCCATCTAATTTTCAACCTCTTTCCTCTCCCTCCCCTTAGTATTGAACTTTTATCAAGGGCAGATTATTTTTTTTTCCCCAGGGACTAGTCATGCCTCATTCATTTTTCTCTCTAGTGGTTAGAAACCCTGTTGCAATGTTAAACCATTAGGAAATACCCACTTCTTGGAACATCAAGTACATCCTTTTTTTTGTTACTAGGCTGCCGCTCTATGGCCGTATGCATAAACTACAGTTTTAGTTCCATTGAAGTATTAGAGTTTCTGGGAATGTGTGATAGAACATCTGGGCTTCATGTTCTACAGCGAGAGAATGATCACCTTAGAGAGGACAACGGAAAAGACTACCATTTCACCTGTAGGTACCTACCAGCCTGATATCTTAAATACATTACAGACTATCTTTTTGATCCTTTATACTGTGCATGCTATATTACCCTAACATGTAATTTACCACTATGCTACTTGCCCTGGCTGTCTAAAATAATGCTATTTTGAATTGGATTTTCAAAGGGGAGAATATTCAGTCTTTTATGCCAGAAAGCAAAAGGATATGCTTTCAAAATACCCTGGCTAAGAAATCAAGTAGATGTTTAGACTGATACATGCCTGGTGTCCTTCATAAGGATGAAGTTTTGATGCTTTTGAATCTGTGCAATAATTAAGTCATGGAAGTGAATCAAAGTGTGTTTTAAATGTAGGAGCTTATTTATATGTAGCCATACACAGTGGTTTACAAATGGGTTAAAGGGGCATCTGTACTTTTATTAAGAATTTTTTAACTTATGCAAGGTTGGAATACAGCTGCCTAGTAAGTTATTATGTAAGTCACTATTTTCACATCTGCCTTCTGGTGTACCGTGAGCAAGCTGTAGCCTGTAAGCACTTCTGCTTGAGTTCTACAGTGTCAAGACCTCTCACAGCCAAAACTCATGGGGAAGAGGATGGGAATGGCACTGTATATATTTATAGTATTAGTCCTCATCCTTGGGCAATTTTGCATGTTTCCATTCAGAAAGTGGCATAAGAGCGAGCTTGAGATGTGTTCCTGCCTTCATTTTTAGCACACCCAAGCTAACAGGAAAACTCTAAATTTGATGGAGATCTAATTTCTCATAGATGTTAACTTCTAAAGAACACAGTTCCTGGTTGATGTACTGTCAGTGACCATCATTTACAATAAATACATAAAATATTGTAAGGGCTTCAAAATGATACTATTTTCTGTATAAACAATACCTACTGTTTGAAAGCAATATGAAAAATTAAAGTCCAAAGCAAAGGAAATCCATTCATTCAGGTGAATAAAAGAGGTCTTATTGGCCAGAGAAGCCCAGTAGCTTGAAAACAAGCTCAAAATTTTTAATACCTGTTTTCCTTTGAATATTCTCCTGTATGCACTCCTGGTTTGCTGGAGGACAGAGGGGAAGGAGGATTGTTAAAAATTAAACAGCTTGCTCTTACTAAAATAAAAATGCATCGTACAGTCACCATTGATTTAAACTAAAACAGGTGCTGACCTTTGGCCATGTTAGTAACATTGTTCCAGAGAATCTCTACAGCATTTTAATATTTTGTGTTAATGTAGATTAGTATTAGAACAAGGGACAAAACTTCTTAGAATAGTATTTTCCAGGGTGTTCAGCCGTAAGGCACCTTTGGTTTCTAAACAGAACCTGCTGTTAAAAGTGCTAATTAGTTCTGCCAAGAAGGTAACAGTACCTATGCCCTAATAAACCAAACTGTAATATATATTAGGAGGCTCTGAATGCCCCAGTTATATCCCCCATTTAGGAATATTACAAGTAAAATTTACTATAAGCAGGAGATTGAGAAAGAAAGGGAGATCATAAAACAGTATAAAGCAGCTCAGAAAGAATTTGGATGAGAAACAGTTTGGGTAGGGGAACTAAACCAGTATAAAAGGACATAAAAAATGACCTCATTTTCCAAAGTATTTCTACACCAGTCAGTGCAAGCAAGAGCAACATAAGAGGTGTGGCTTAAAACCATACGCTGAAGTTGCAAGTGACAATACTGAAATATAATAAAAGTATTTTTAAAGAACAGGGATGCTGACCGAATATCTAGAGGCCGGAATGCAAAAGAAAGTGAGGCTGCCTGAAACATGATGCAGGCAGCACAAGATCCTCCTCTGTAGCTTATTTGTTGTAGCAGAAGCACCAAGGTCCCCGAGTACTGGTTGGTGCCGCGTACAAACCTAGCAACTGCTGCAGTGCAGCAGTCTTTGACACCTAACACATGCAGCTGAAACACTCAAGTCTACCAATAAGGCTAAAGAGTGAGATTTAAAGCAGTAGACAGTGAGAAAACATCAACAAATTTTCTGTTGGGTAGCACTGTGTCAGGTATACGCACAAGTAAACTATGTATGCAGAGGCATACAGCTAGCAAAAGCTAGGTTAGCTGTAGTTTGCAAGAATTAATTTAACTATTGATTTAAGATGGTGAATTGAACTGCAAACCAGACTAGATCCTGTAACAGTCAACTCAGTTTTTGAACTGCTGTAATAAACTGAATTATTTCCTTCACATGGAGATACTAAAAATGTCCATCTTGTACAAAGTGTTGTATTTTTTTCCCATGTAACTTTTGTGTAACTTTGTTGCCATTTACCATTCTTTTTCTCCTGCATTCTTCCTAAATAGTTGGAAATGTCAGTGCACTGTATTCCAGATATGGCTGTAATAGGGCTGCAACAGGGCTGTATAGAAGATTATTTATGCTGCTGAATTCCAAATATGATCCATGGTTATTCTCCAAATGCCACTGTTTCTTTGTTTTTACAATGGCATCATATAACAGGCTTGTATTTAGTTGCGTACTTTTCACCTGTCTGGTCTGGCTCTGCTTCTGAGACAGTAGGTGTCCAAAACTGATATGTTTTTTTAAAACAAAATAACATGCCCTCAATGTTTTAGAAATGTAAAAACGTCTTAATACTACTGAGTGATCCTAATCCCGAGAAAGGGACCTTTTCTTCCTTATGCATTTGAATTATTCACAAAGGGAAAAGGCCTATAAAACCAAATCAACCTTAGTGTCAAGACATGGAAATATAAATAACTGCTTTTACTTTATCTTCCTTTCCTCTTGTTCTGTTTACTAGAAATTAGTCAGTCAAACAGATTCTGTGTATTTATGTTATCATAGTGCCCAGGTGATTTTGTTATATCCAGAATCCTGCCGTGCCAAAACAGAAAGTGCCTAGAGGACCCAAATGTAGTTTTCCCGGTTTTCCTGTCCCTTGCCTGTGGAGAAGAATTAAGAGGTGGCCTAATGAGTACCAGCTGATTCAAGAACAGAAACAGGTGAAGGGAATTGTGAGCAGACATGTGATCGTTGCCGGAAGGAAGATATAAGAGAGGTGCAATGAATGGAGAGAGGGATGGTAGGGCTGCCTTGTTATGATAAAGGCTGTGCATGTATGCCGCAACACTTGCCGCTAAAGACCTTGGGTAGCATCATTGAACTAGCAAGATCAGAGCCCTAGAGAGACAGAGGTAATTACCTGCTTCTGCCATCCCTGGCGAAATGCCATTTCACTTTTCTGTATTTCAGTTTCCACATGCATTGTATTTCCTTCCTCACCTTTTTTTTTTTTTTGGCATCATAGCTTTGTATTGTGTTGGGGTTTTTTCAGTGTAGGAACAGTGCATTTATACAGTACCCAACTCAAAAGGGCCAATCTGATTTGGAAGGTCTTTGTGTCGATATAATCACACTAATAAATTCTTTAACCCAGGTACTCTAGCTCATTTTATCACTTTATTTCACTAGATGTAGTTCCTCATAGTACTTCTTCCACAGTAATATTCTGTTTTAGTAGAGACAAGCAGACTAGAAGGACGGGGACATGTGCTACCAACCTTGCAAAACAGCGGAGGTCATGGTCAGATCCAATTAAGAACAAGGACCTAAGAGATACCGAAGTTAGTATCCCCTTCAGCTATCTAGTGCTCTGCCCTCTCTCACCGCAGATCAAGTTTTGCATTGAAATAATCTCCTGTCTTGATTTTACTGCTTTGTTTAATTATCTGTAGTGTTTATACTATTTCTTTTCATGTTACGTCTATTAAGCTACCATTTCTTTTCCTGTTGGCTTGACTGCAAAAGTCTTATCCTGAATATGCATGGGAATCTAGTACAACCTTCAGGCAGTGGTGAATCTCCAATACTGTTATTTATAAAAGATATTTTGTGAACACTATACACACAATAGTAAATTTATTGAAGTGTAAAGAGAAAAATTGCTCAATACAATGCAACACTTCAGGAACAGATTTTGGTATAGCTCTCAATCACACACAAACATGAAGTTATATTCTCTGTCATAAAAGAATTGAATGTGATAAATTTTGTGAGCAGTATATTAAATCTAAGGCTCAAAAAGCTAGCCACTTTCACAGTACCAGCTCCAGGAAGCTGGCTTGACTTCCCTTCAGTCTTATATTTAACAGATTGCCATGAAATTATGTGGGTGTTCTTTTCTTTCTCTTCAAAACACAGCTTTTTGAAACTTCACTCTTTAATATTTTCTGTTCACATCCTAATGGATAAATATTCACATCTCAGAATTTCCCACAGTTGGCAGAAATTGGCAGTACTGTTGTTTGTCAGAAGAGAGGCAAAGGACTGAAATGGAATGGCGTTATTGCCCCATAAATGTGATCTCATCAAATCAATCTGCAGGTCTGGAATATTCATAGTTCTTCCATTGGATTGCTTCAACACTGGATGTGTTTTGTGGATAATGTGAGGACTTGCATGCCTGATCCAAAACCAGCTGAAGTTGGCAGAAAGACTCCATGTTTTGATTGTAATTCTTTGGAGTATGCGTCCTCATCTACTCATACCGATTAAAATAGGCATACAGAAATACCTGTGCCAAGCTCCTGTTCCATCCTCACTGCCAGATTACAACACAGGGAAAGCACTCATATTTCTGCTGATTTTTTAAATGAGGAAACCCAATCCTGATGTAGAAAGGAGCCTGCCAAATTAAGTAAACAATGTAGCAGCTGAAAGACTACAGGAGAATTTTTACACTGCATGTCTAGAAACAGGAGGACTGAATTCACAGCCTTAGGAGAGGATAAGCAAGACTAGCTTTAAACTGTCTTTGCACTCCTCTGATTCTGGGTTGCTCGTCTGTCTGAACTGGCGTCCGACTGGTGCTGAACTTCTGGCTCTGACAGCTCCCGTTTGCCATGTTTTGCAAGAGGCCTTTGAATAAACAGCCTTTATATTCTTTATAGCTTTATATCAGAAACAACAAGGACTCCTCCAATTGCAGAACCCTCTAACTATCTTAATGGGCATAAAGTAGGTAGAGCACATGTGAAGACATTTAAAATGCACAAGAACTACTTCGCTTTTATTGAGATGCCCTAAGTAATTTCTATGAGGCTCACTTGCCAGGAAGCACAGTGCTGATACAGCTCTGTCACCACTGTTCCAAAAATAATGGGAGAAATGCAGAAGACACGACACCGGAGACTGTGGTGAAACCTATGCAAAACTTCCTTGCGATCAAAGTCTGGATCAGTGTGGACCATATGGGCTCATTATAAATGCGCTAGAATATTTATTATACAAAGAATAATTATATAAACGTAATTTTTTATTGTAGCCAACAAAAGAGTAATGTAACTGGGAGAAAAGTGAGGAATTAATCAAATGTGTAGTTGACGGCACAAACATGAGAACTGTGATATCAAATGTAAGGCCAGAATTTCTGTGAAATAACAAACATCTCAGTGTGTCTTTTCATTTCCTGGATTAAGGTATTAATGACTGGGAGGTGTGTGTGGCATTTAGAAGCCAGAAATAAACTAGAATGTCCTGACCCTCTCTTTTCTACTGCTACCCCTTGCTTCCTGGCTCTCTTGCTTCCACCTCCCTGTTCCTTAAAACAGCTTGTGATCATTAGTGATCATGTCACAGTCCTTCACCAATTAAAAGTCTTACAAGAGAGTCCCTTTAGATGGTTTCTGATTCTACCATTTCTCCTGATTCCTCACTAGCCTTTAATAACAGTGATACTTCTGGTAGCCTCAGAATTTCCTGCTTGAAATAAGCTTTCAAGTAGCATGTGTGTATTAGCCAGGCTGACTGAAGACAGAGGTAGTATGAGAACTGGGAGGCCTTTTAATGGATATTTTCAATATAAAAAGATTCATGTGACAGAACTCTGGAAACAAGACATTAGACAAATCAAAAATTAAGTCCAATGGGCATCATTTTTAAACATTTTTCTTGGTTCAGTAGAATCTGTTCAGTTTTCTTTCTCAGGAGTGCCGTGAACTTCTGTTTTTCCCATTTCTTCTTGGCTCACTGTATTCTGATATGACTTTGCACAGAAAAAGATTGCCTCTTGGAGAGTTCAGTTACACACGCTGTTTAAGTGATCCTGACAAGGATGAATGGTATTAAAAATTGTCCATCCCTTGAACGTGATTTGGATTGCACTGCAGAAATTACATGTCAATATTGGATAGAGCTGTATGGGGAATATACACAAGAAATATAGGGTTATATGTGGACATGATTTGTCATTCCCCTCTTGACACCACTCACTCTACATGCCTGTTCTTTATTTATAGGCAAGAAGCATGCTGACATTTCAATATTCCTTTAGCTCAACAGTTCAGAGTACAGTCACAGCAAGAAAAGCAACCATGTGTAACCATGAATAGCCTGAGATTCATTTCACTGTATTTTCCAAGAATTTAATTTTAAATTGAAAGGTAAGCCACAATGCTAATTTTACAGGAGTTTTAAAAAGGGGAGGTCAAATTTTAGGATTAAAAAAAAAAAAAGATGTCTGAGTAGCATTCATAAGATAATGAAGAGATTGGAAAATGCCATACAAAATTCCCTTTACATTTTAGTAGTAATTACAGGAGACCACAGATGTTGTCCTGTCATGCAACATTAGGCTTGCCAATGTGACGCCCATCTACAAGAAGGGCCGGAAGGAGGATCCAGGGAACTACAGGCCGGTCACCCTGACTTCGGTGCCGGGGAAGATCATGGAGCGGTTCGTTTTGAGGGCGCTCACGAGCCATGTCCGGGACAACCAGGGGATCAGGCCCAGCCAGCACGGGTTCATGGGAGGCAGGTCCTGCTTGACCAATCTGATCTCCTTCTATGACCAGGTGACCCACCTGGTGGATGAGGGAAAGGCTGTGGATGTGGTCTGCCTGGACTTCAGTAAAGCCTTTGACATTGTCTCCCACAGCATTCTCCTAGAGAAGTTGGCGGCTCACAGCCTAGACAGGTGCACTCTTCGCTGGGTAAAAAACTGGCTGGACGGCCGAGCCCAGAGAGTTGTGGTGAACGGAGTTAAATCCAGTTGGCGGCCGGTCACGAGCGGTGTTCCCCAGGGCTCAGTACTGGGGCCGGTCCTGTTCAATATCTTTATCAATGATCTGGACGAGGGGATCGAGTGCTCCCTCAGCAAGTTTGCAGATGACACCAAGCTGGGCGGGAGTGTTGATCTGCTGGAGGGTAGGAAGGCTCTGCAGAGGGACCTGGACAGGCTGGATCGATGGGCCGAGGCCAACTGTATGAGGTTCAACAAGGCAAAGTGCCGGGTCCTGCACTTTGGCCACAACAACCCCAGGCAACGCTACAGGCTTGGGGAAGAGTGGCTGGAAAGCTGCCCAGAGGAAAAGGACCTGGGGGTGCTGATTGACAGCCGGCTGAACATGAGCCGGCAGTGTGCTCAGGTGGCCAAGAAGGCCAACGGCATCCTGGCCTGTATCAGAAATAGTGTGGCCAGCAGGAGTAGGGAGGTGATGGTGCCCCTGTACTCGGCACTGGTGAGGCCGCACCTCGAATCCTGTGTTCAGTTTTGGGCCCCTCACTACAAGAAGGACATTGAGGTGCTGGAGTGTGTCCAGAGGAGGGCAATGAAGCTGGTGAAGGGCCTGGAGCACAAGACTTATGAGGAGCGGCTGAGGGAACTGGGACTGTTTAGTCTGGAGAAGAGGAGGTTGAGGGGAGACCTCATCGTGCTCTACAACTACCTGAAAGGAGGTTGTAGCGAGGTGGGTGTTGGTCTCTTCTGCCAAGTAACAAGTGATAGGGTGAGAGGAAATGGCCTCAAGTTGCGCCAAGGGAGGTTTAGATTGGACATTAGGAGAAATTTCTTTACTGAAAGAGTGGTCAAGCCTTGGAACAGGCTGCCCAGTGTGGGAAGTGGTAGAGTCACCATCCCTGGAGGTATTTAAAAGACGTGTAGATGAGGCGCTTAGGGACATGGTGTAGTGGGCATGGTGTGTTGGGTTGACGGTTGGACCCGATGATCTTAGAGGTCTTTTCCAACCTTAATGATTCTATGAATCTATAATGTTTTACTTTATGTAGTTCTGGGCTTTAATTGTATTACTAGGACCAAAAGTCAATCTTAGCTTATTTCTATGAATTGTGTCTTCGTTACTGACAGAAACAGGAATGAACATGTATACACAAACACATGCAAATGTGTGACACAAACACAAGTTGTGCTATTGTAATTAGAAGGATGAAAAAAGTGTATGAATTAAATTAGGCTTCAGTTAATTTCATTAACATGCCAGGGTACTGTGATCATCAGCACACTAGAAATATCTTAACAGATGATTTTCCATCTCTCATGCCCTCTTTGAATATAATTTTTGTCATACATATTAGTAAATCATGAAAATTTATAGTTGTCCCCTGAAAGTTTCGACCTGCTAATGATGCAGAATGAATACAATATTTCTGCTAGTAGAAAACTAAGAATGTCGAAGTATTTCAGAGTAAATAAGATGGAGGTTATATCTTGCAAATACAAGATATTTTGGTATTTTAAGTCAGCAAGAACCATTGCACTCAGGCAAAAATTCACTTCCTGAGGAGAACAGGAAGTGTAATTTAAGTGTTTTCATTCACTAAATCTGTTTTTAAACTCTCCAGAGAAAAATCAGGCCTGTAAATTTTCAGAAGTCTTGAAAAAATACCAAAAAAGAATCAGAATGGAAACATTCAAGCATGTCACTTTTCCAGTTGTTAATGCACCAGGTGTAATGTTAGCACATGTGAACCTGTCTAGCGCTAAGCAGTTACTTTTTTTTTTCAACAGGACATTTTTCAAGAAACAAAAGTCCTGTTAGACTCAGAAATCTCTGGTTCAGCCAACATTATGTCAATATTATTGGGCTTCGGTTGCTAACAACTTGCAAGCTGGAGAATTAATAACCAGACTTAAGTTGCCACCATTCACTAATGAGGCTGGAACGTGACCTGCACACCTAACCAGCCATGAATAAAAAAGAAAAAGCTCAAGGCTCATTTACTACAACTGTCAAACTAATGCATTTTCTTTAGTGCTAATCCAAAGAAGGATGAGCCCTAGTGCTGCAGCACTATATCAACATTCAGCCAGTGTAAGCACCGGAGTAAAACAAGAGACAATTTACTCCGCAAATTCTCAATATATGTTTTCCTTTTGCTATAAACATTTCTAACGTCTTGCCCTGGGACTCGATGATAAACTCATATTAATCCCCTTGGAAGGAAGAATTATTTCCTGTAATTGTGTGAGATAGGACCAAGGTTTTATCTGCATATTTTACATTCTCCATTTGCAAATTTTTGCATTCCTTTCTCAGTCCTAAATCATTGCTTTGCCAATAATAATTGTGTACGCCAGAGCTATTAACAGTAGAAAATTCCATGTGTTGCCGCACAGATGAAACGCAGAGAAGACAGTAACTCAAACCTACCTCCTTTATAAGCACCCCTCCAATCTGGGAAAAATGGGGGTGTACTGTAGATTTCATAGCTGAATTCTAGAACAAAAACTGTGTTTTAGTTGTATTTTCAATTAAATCAGAACATCTCACTTGTTTTTTCTCAGCTCGAAGGACGTCCAAAATTGTTGTCAGGATACAAATTCGGGGCATGACCACATCCATAGATTTTCAGAATATAAAGGCTGTGTTACAACCCTGAAGGTTTTGTGGAATAAAGTTGTCTCTGAGAGAGCTGCTTAGGGACTGATAGGTTGTTCCTGGTTCCAGCACAGTGCTGAACACACGGCTTTTGTGAAAGCATCCCAGAAACTGATTCTGACACTCTCTTCCTTATTTTCCACACCATTGAACTCTTACTGATCGGGAATTGAACACTGTAGATATCCTTTAAACAACTTCTGGCATTTAGACAGCATCGGGAGGAAGGGAGTTCACAGTGGATATAAAAGATTTATTTCTGTGAAGCAGTTCCCGAACTGATAAAGTTGACCTGAGAAAAGCATTTAGGCGATTTTGTCTATAAAGACAATTTAGTTAGTCAATGGGAACAACCAGAAAGAGTGTAGAAAGCACAGGTGAGTGTGTCTGGAATCCTTTTTGCCCTACTAATTCCTGGATGCCACTTCCTGTCCTTGGAAACAACGAAAACCCATGTAAATTGGAGCGAGGCCCTTTTTAGAGAGAGGAAGAATAGCCCATACCTCCTCCCATGGTGTAAAACCCCAGGAAATTCTACCCAGGCTTTTCTCTGCCTTTCATGTTTTCCACACTCCTAAAGCTTTCTGCTCAGCAGCCCCTTGAAGAATGTGGCATTTCCTTTGAGCTAATGAAATTGCAAAAAGCAGCTGTAAGATTTGGACTGAATGGGCTGTTTCTCCATGAGGAAAGAGTGCAATTTCTTTCTGGGTAAAGGAATTGTGAAGAATAAATAGTATGAGTAGCTGCAGTCTGAGGAAGGCAGAGGTTTGGGGCAGGCTAGAAGAGTTACAATATATGCACGTTGGGGAAGAGTAGGAGAGACTATGGTGACACAAAATGCTACAGAAAAGAAGATGTGAGGGAAGTCTAAAAAGGTTTGAAAATCATGCCTTAGGGAAAATCCGAGTTGCTTCAGTTTTCAGCTGAGAACTGTTGTGTACAGATCTTACTCAGAAGCTGTCTAGTGCAAAGCTCTGATGCAAGGTGCGAGTTTTCTGTGGGAAACTGTCCATCCAACTCAGGATTTTGCCAACAATATCTTGCAAAAACGCTGCGAAAACCTTGCAAAAACGTTCATCAGTCCAGACCTCACTGGGAGCTGCAGACATTTGGCAGACATTTGGTTTTCACTTACGTAACTAAAACAGAGGAAATTTGGTTACTGTAGTGCCATCACATTATAAACTTTAACTTTGTATTTTTTTAATCACATGAATCTTTTTCTTTTGAATGATGCAATCCTATGATTATGCTTGGTGAATATGGAAAAAATTCTGAACCCAGTGAATGTGCTTATGTATATGCAAAGTAATAACGAGGTAAAAAAATAGGACAAAGCCTCCGTTGTTGGACTATACTGCTAACAAAACTCAACATCAAGGAGTTTAGCAAGAGGTCATTCATACTAAAAACACCAGATTGCTTTGTAGTAACAATGTATGAATAACATGAAACTATTTCTGGGTGTCAGAAAAAGATAGTTATGCAGCTCAATTTTTCATCTATCTAAATAGTATAGGTATCTTCTTGATTACTCAGGAGTTGTCAGCTCAGAAACTACAGTTGTTTAAATAAATATGTATAACTGGAGTGCAGGACCCCTAAAAGCCTAGCAAAATAGATTCTTGCAAGCATGAGTGTGAAATACATAAACCCCCTAGCTGATGTCAAGGCTTAAGCCTCTTTAAAGCCAGTATGGAGGCCCTGATAATGAGGATGCTTGTCAACATCTATTCCTCTATTGACATTTGGTGGTTAGAGTAAGGGTTGTGGTATAAAATTCAAAAAGACAGGACTGATACTATCATGTAGGATTGTTTTTATTTTTCCCTTAATTGCTGCTGAGGTATGCAGGTCCTTCCTTCTCATCAGATAATTTGAAAAATAAATGTCTGAGAAACACTGCTGTATCTTGCATAACGTTTGGCTGGCTGGTTTAAAATAAGCAGGTGTCATCCAAAATTTGTCAAGGGTCCTAGCCAAGTACTCAATCAAAGCTATCAAACTGTTTTTCCATTCTTCAGCTTTTATAAAAAACAAATTGTTTTAAGAAGCTCTGTGTTGAATGTATGACTGGAAGATAATGTCTATAACAGATCAAAATAATTTTTTTAAAGTTGGAAACTCATAATATTCTATTTGTAATAGTCTATTTCGAAATTTTGAAAAACTTCCACACACATTAATGTAACTGGACTGTTACAACCTCTTTAATATTAAACTTTCCAGCACTGAACTCACAAATTAGTAATTATCATACAATTATTTAATTGCAGAATTATCCTATTGCTGAATATTAACGTGAACTGTGTCAATGTTCAGCACAAGAAAAACATGACAGAATGCCTGACTGCTCACAGGTGGTACCGTGGAAAACAAAACAAAACAAAACAAAAAACTAACAAAACCTGCAAATTTCTGTATTGAACTGTGAAGATTATCCACCTGCACATCATATATATTTCCAGTGAAAGGCAGTTTACATGCATTTCATGGCAGAAGAACAGAAGAAAACAAAATCAGAGCTACTCATATCTGTAACCAATTTCAGTACTGTGAGAAACTTCTAAATTTACTGCGATGGACAAATTTATGACCCCGCTTCACCCTTTGAAAATTCTTTAGGACTCTGCTGTCTTCCATAAGTTTCCCTTGTCAGCTCTTTGCACTGAAGTGCAAACTGTAGCAGAAAAGCTGGACTTTCATCCTGGGGCTAGCATTGTATATTCTTATGTATTAGACTCGAGTGTGTCCAATGTGATAATACTTCTTACATTATGCTGTTGCCAGCTCACTTAGCACAACATCAACACTGTCCACTGATAACTCTGTGGTTATAGAGTAAACATTAATACTTCAGGACTCAAACTACAAATCAATTTGGCCTTGACAGCCTCTCTTTCTAAGAAGCATTTACCTCTGAACCAGCCCTTTTCCCTTCTGTATTTCCTCACATTTTTTCTACTTCTTTTCCTTATTCTTTTTAATCATGAAGGTAGTAGAAACAGACATATTTATTATCCTGCGAGTGATAATACTAATAAAGGAGAAAAATACTGTTAAGAGATGTTTGTTAACAGGACAGGAGAGGAAAGGGTGCTTTTGGTCTATGGAAATGGCAAATGGCAAAAGTAACAAATTGTAAAACTAATTTAAAAACTAACAACTGTATGAATCTCCCTCTGAATAGGTTTTCCCCACTTGACTGCCAATTTTTGATCTTTTGAAATGACTGGATTTGCTGCTTTCGTGCAGACATCCTTCTCATTTTTTTGAAAGCAGTCTCAAAATCCCTAGTTTTGTGTGAAGGTAATTTCCCAGTGTTTCAATAGGAAAGGTCCTTATTCAAGGAAATCAATAATCTCCTGTTTTAGTCATCTTCACTCATCATAAAACCATCTACCTTTAGACTGTCATCATGCCGATATGCTGGGAGCCACAAGTAGTTGTAACAATGCAAGGGGAACCTGCACTTAGCTGGAGACATTTCAGGAAGCCTGCAGGCTGCTGATATGTCATTCTCCAACTACACTAAAACCCATTGGACCATCTGAACACAAATGGAGATCAAATTATCAGATCCTGGCCCTCAGCAATGTCAGCTTCCTATACTGGCTATATTGCCAATGTCATTCATCTATTGAACGAGACCCTTGTTATTTTTACTCAGAACAAAAATAATGTTGTCATGTCCAAAGGCTACATTTTCCCTTTTGAAAACACTCTTTTTCATCCTTCGCATTTTTTAAAAATCCTTTGTCTGCATTCTTTTATGGTCTGAGGCTCCTGTATCTTGGCCAAACACTGATACATTCATTGCAGGCTTCAGCTGCTTTGCAGAACCTGAATAGGGATTGAGGCTACACGGGCGACTTCAATTAAGCGGTTCTACAGAGCTGATATTTTTTGTTGAAAAACAGTGTCTTTTTGCAGGGCCAAACAAAGTGGCAATTCCAGGGATGCAAATCAGAACAAAATACTTAAAAAATAATAACTGCCAAGGCAACTAATTGTAAGCATTCAGCAGAGAGTACAAAGATACATTTACCCAGTTGTTTCCTTCTTTTACTCTACCATTGTGAAATTCCAAGTATGTACATTACAGCAAAGATGCATATGATAAAGTAGAATTTCAGTGAGAAATTTCCAGATTTTAACAACAAAATTGCAGACTTTTTGAGACAGTAAGTTTTGTTTTCTTGGAGAAGTGTAGCTATGAAAATATACAAAAGTCTTTTTATTCCTACGCACTTGTACACAGCAGAGATTCTCACTGAAGTACAAGAATGCAATTATTTTTCCTTCACCCTGCTTGTAAGACACAATTATATTGTACTTCATGAAGGGCTTTAGAGCAGCATATGCCACATGCTGATGTGTTCCTCTCAACTACCTGAGACTACAGCAAGTGCTCTGCTGCTTTTTTGTTTTTGTTTTTGTTTTTGTTTTTTATAAAACTTTTGCAACTTGCTTCTACATGTAGTTTTTCTTCCCCTTTTATTTCTTTTTCATAATTTCTATCAGTGTATTTGCTGAAAAGTTAAAAAAGGAACTTCGTTCCTTGAATTTATGGAGAGAATTTCCCACATGGCTTTAATTCCTGCTGCACTTGAAATGGTTGGGTCCAATTCATCGCCCTTCCTCTTTGTTTCCTTCTTCCCCTGGACCCGGCAACCCAGCAGAAGTTGTTTTGTGTGTGTGTTCCAATCTGAGCCAAATTATCGCAAATTACTCTGTCTGGCCTAGGCTATTATTAGACCAGCCAGCAACTGTGGCTCTTTTCATTATTTCAACAGCTGGTTTTGTTGCTTGTCTAAAGACCCAAAAGCACAGCTCTCTCCTCCCCCTAGAAACTGCCTACCTACCCAGAAAAAGGGCTGTGTCAGGATCTGTTCCAAGACTGCTAAGGTGAATCTGCTGTTGCTGAGCGCTCTGTCAGAGCCCCGTCTATCTCCTGCAGACTTGTTAAAGCCTACCTCCTTCCTAGGTACCTCCATTATTTACACACCTTTATCAGGTATCAAGCCAGTGATGTGTTGTTGCATTTGACAGAAAACCCTAAAGCTGTTGATCACTTGAAAATACCAACATAAGCTAGAAGTGAAGCACAGCTCACAGTCAGAGTATGGATGAGTGCATCTGGCAAGCACTCACTAGAAAAGAATTACTTGTAAGAACTGGAGCTCTACACATCCACCCTCTGTCTGTACTCCCTTAGAGTCCTTGCATATTAGCAGATTTTGCAGCTGAGAGAAGTGAAGAGTATGTAAACATACTGTCTTACACATTCCTATATATTACCCTACATACACTTGTTCTACAGGCATTTAAAACCTAAGAAACACCTCTAAGCTTGAATGCTTGTGCCATTTTTACACTGGCAGTGTGAGTACACCTACAGACAACATACCCTGAAGAATGCTACCTACTGGTAAGCAACCTCCTTTTGGAGGCAATGTGCATTATTGAATCTTTTTTGAAATAAATGTTTCAGAAATATGATTCAAGTATTTCATGCAATGCTGCCTTGCATTTTAATTTTGTTTAAATGCTGGGAATTTTTACTACTGTTTCCAGTGGTACTGACTGGAAACTGTTTCCAGTAGCGTTTCCAGTAGCATGTTGGTTATTACTACCTGAATCTGTATCCACATATGAATTGTATCATAGTTTGATCTCTTCCTTTCTGGTGAAATCGGTCCTTGATCAGTTCCAGGCATTTCTTGAACAGCTCCTCTAGCTCTAAAACTCAGTCCCTGTCCTGAATGCATTTCCTGCTGGCAGAGCTCGGTGTATGGCCAAGCGGATGCTTTAGAGACTTCATCACTTTATATAATTTAGGTATTGTGCTTTCATTTTTAAATAGGACTTTCCCTGTGAAGTCTAAGCAACTCCTTATGATTGTCAACATTAAATACTCATGATCCTTCCATACTGTATTATTTGAGATTTTGGGGAGTGTTTTCTTAGTCATAGCTGGAACTACTCTGTTCAGCATGTTTTTCTTAGGCCTAAGATCCCTCCAAATGTATTTTTCAGTTTTATGTGCTTGGAAGCCTCTGTGTTAATTTCATCAACAGCGACAAAAGAAGGTTTAATTCAATTTTCTGGGCTCTTTGAATTTGTATTATGTTTATGGTATGTAATATGGTATATTTCTAAACTAATACTATACACTACACATTCCAGGGAAAAAACCTCCTGTTAAGAAACAATGATTGTAAAGTCAAGCACTGAAACACTAAGAAATGCGTAGACAATCATTTGTATTCACGCATTATGATGCATTTTTCAGTTTTGTGATCACATATGTTTTTTTCAACCTGTGCGATCTGTTTTATTCAGTGTACAGAGTAGATGGTGCTTAGTGAGTCAGCACAGATATTGCTCAACATCAGGATTACTCAATGTTTTGTTGTTTCTTCCTGATCTAATTTGTGGCCACATACTTTATTTATTTACTGTCCCTTATTCACCTGCTCTGAAGCTGAATTTAACTTCCTTATACGCTTTTTTAGTGGTGCCTAATATGGAATTATCTGTAAAAACATTTATGGCTTGGTTTTACAGTAACCATATGACGTGAAGAAGCAATATAATTTAAATTTTAGACATGGGCAACTGAGGCCCAGAAAAAAAAATAATTAAAGCTAAAACTACACCTGACTTCTACGTGTCCAACTTGAAACATGGCCAGATTTTTCGTATCACTTCTGCGCTGGAAGCGTGTACCTCACCGTTTCCAGTGCGTCCGTAAGACCACTTCTCCTGAAGTGGTTTAAACCACCCCAATGAACCCCATGCCAAGAAATACATCCTCCTGGCCGCGAATTAGAGCCGGTCGCCGTTTGAATGCCTGCCTGCCCTCAGCCCCTACGCCGATGGGCCACCCAGGGCCCAGCTCGCCAGCGCCGGCCTGCTGCCCTACCCCGCCAGCACCCCCCGGCGCTCCTGGGGCGCCCGGCTTTCCGCCCCGCTCGCAGCACCTGCCCTTTTCACCTCCTTACCCTCGTCGCGAGGGGAGGAAGACCTCGGAGCCCCTCGCCGCAAGCCCCTTTTCCCCCTTAGAACGGGGCTGCTGGAGTTCATGAGCCTCCCGCTCGGTACCGGCGGTGACCTCCCTACGGAGACCGCCCCGGCCCGGCGTCGCCCCCCAGCCCGGCTCAGCCCCACGGGGCACCGCGAGGTGCCCACCGCGGCGGAGCGCTGCCCGGCGGCGGCCGCCAGGTACCTCCCCCCGCCGCTGCCTCCTCCGCCCCCTTTTGTGGCGGTGCCAGGCGGCCGCCGGGTTTCCTGCTGACGCCGGAGAGCCGCGGATGGGCAGGAAAGGCCGCCTCCGCCTCTCCTCCCGCCGGCTCCCGCCTGGCCCCCGCTCGCCCCGCCGGCAGGAGCGCGGAGCGCCCCGGGCTGAAAGCTCGCCGGGAGAAGCGGGGCGGAGAGGGCGCAGGTGCGAGTCAGGCCCGGGGATCACGGGGGCCGGGCGGCCGCGCTGAGAGGACGCGCCGGCCTCGCCCGGCAGGGGCGGGAAGGACCCCGGCCGCGGGCGGACATGGCAGCCCCCGCTTCTTGAATGCGTTCAGCCGCCCCCCCGCCGCCGATGGCCGAAGCCTGGAGGCTGGAGGAGGACGAGGAGGAGCTGCGGGAGCTCGGCAGGAGGCACCGGAGGGCCGCCCTGAGCTCGGCGGCAGGTGAGGGGCGGGGGCGCGGCGGGAGCGTGGCGTCGCTTGCTTTGGGCTAGCCCTGGCCCGGTCGCCGGGTCTGAATTCCTGTCAGGGGCTGGGCGGCGTTGGCGGAGCCGCCCCAGTGTGTGCCGTCCCAGCCGGCATCACCCGAGGTCGGGTCAGCTCAGGTGCATCTGAGCCGCGGGCTGGCGTGAGCCGCAAGCGTGCTCTCCTCCCCGGGGCTCAGCCCCAGAACCTGCTCCTTCTCCGAGCTAATGCTAACGTGGACACGCGCTGTCCACCAGAGACACGTCCAGACGCTTAAGGTGCCGTATCAGGAAATACAATACCGATTCTTCTTGAAAATACCAAGGTGGAGGAACATCTAGACATCCAAGTTGTCCACATGTAACCATTTCCATGTAGGTACGGACAGCAGGCCTTAGCAAACAGGAGGCAAGAATTGGTGTGTATGAGAAGGCACGGAGACGGGAGCTTGGGAGCAAGATTGAAGATTGATACGGTTTGATAGAGTTGAGGGTCACAACAAGCTTTTATTTGAAATGGTGAAATCCAGTGGATCCTGGCAGCAATTGAAAGTATTTAATTCAGACATCATTGTTAATCGAAGGGCAATGCATATATCACTTTTCTGTAGTCACAGAGGTGACTACAGGGTAAGGAGGTGAAAAGGGCAGCATTTCTTTTTCTGTCAATGTAAAATCCCCTCCAGAATGAATTGTTTTCCTAAGGTCTGTTCCCAGGGAAAATATCAGCCACACTGCATATTTAAAGTTGGATTCCGAATATTCTGATTTTTAATAATTATGATACATCTTTAACGATGTAGTAACTTCTACGATTCATGTGGTTTTGCACTCATTTGAGCAATAAGCAATTGAGTGTCCCCTCGTAGATGACAAAAACACAGCAATTTGAGGGATCGCAGAAGAAAACTTGCAACATGCAGGCCCTGTGGCTTCCGCCCTGTGGCTTCCAGTGACCCTGGTTATGTCACTGCATTTCTGGGCAGGTGCAGGATTAGCGGGAGCCTATTGAAACCATTGTGGCTTGGCATGGGTGCGGGGTTTCGCCTTGTCTAGGGTAGGGTGCAAAAAAAAGTGCTCGTTCCTGTACAGTTTCCTCAACAGCTAAATGTTCAAGCTGCTACTTATGATGTCTGTTTTTTAAAGGTGCTTCTTTTGGAGATTTTTATTAGCGGAAAACATATGATTAGTTCTCAGTTTATATATGTATATAAACTTTGCCGCCTTCTTGTGGAACAAAGCTTGTTCCCAGAGTTTGTCTTTGGTGAAATGTTACTAATCAGTAATAAAGGGCCTGTGTCCTTTTTTTAATTTTTATTATTATTTTGTCCTGACAACCCTCCTTTGAAATGGGCCTGGCACTGTCTACCTTACTAGTGTAAAGTATATGTGAATGACTAGCATTCTGCTTTAGCCTTCTTTCCATCTGTTTGCAAGACTCTACAGTGGAAAATGGCACAAAGACTCCCAGTGGAGCATTCTTAAGGCATCCGTGAAGAATATCACCCGAGGTGGATGAGTTTGCTGTTTTTCCCTTACTTGACAATTCTCTTATTCCTTTATTTACAAGCCTATTGAAAATAGGTGCTTTTTTTTTGCACGTAATATGCAGTTACACTGCCAAAATTATAAGGTAAATGGGTGTTAAATAAGCCTGTTGGATATTTTTGCAGGGTTTAAGAGATGTTGTAATTGCATCTTAGCAGACTGTCAATTTAAGCATATCAGTCTGTTAAACTAATTGTGAGGAACTTAAATTTCTGGTATGTTCAGCTTATGCATGAAAGTGATAAGGGCAGTTGCTCACCTTTGTCCTGCACGTACAAGGTGTGTATGAAGTGGTAGTTGAAAGGTGAAAGTTCACAAATGCTTCTGACTTACTAAACATTCAGATAGGTTATTAGCGCTGTTTTATTGGAGGACCAGAACACAGGAGACCATGGAATGAAGAAGTAGTATTTTCCCTTGAAGCTAGTCACAGTTGTGCTATGCCAGAAACCGTAGGATGAAGCCAGCTGAACTAATCTAACAGCTTGCTGCTGCTAGAGGTGTGCACTTCTGCTCTCTCTCGTGTGTCAGCCCTGCTGCTTGTCCAACGTGTTGGTGAGTGAAGTCACTGAAGTTGTGGTTTGGTGGCAGCCTCGGCTGATCTACCCGGTGGCTGCTGAGGCCTCTCTTGGAGCCCTTGTGCTCGCTAGAACCTGCACCAACCTGTTCGGGTGTGTTGGCCGAGCAGAGAGCTATTTTTCTTGTTCTCTTCAGTGAATGGGAGCCTGCTGGTTCAGCTCACTGGAACGGTTTTGTGCAGGTTCTGATGAATGTTGAAGCTGGCACAAATTAAAGAATAGGAACATGCAGCCGGAGGGAGGTAAGAGACTATGCCAGCCAGGAGTTAGTTTGGCTTAGATTGCTGTAAAACTGCAGCTTGAGAGCTGTTAGAGATCTACTCGTGGGGTTTTTTATTTGGTTGGTTGGGGGGTTGTTTGGTTGGGTTTTTCTGCTGGATTGGGTTGGGGGCTTTTTTGCTGGTTTAATGATCTGAAGAGGCTTGCTGAAGCACTAGACAAGTGCCAGAGCTGATGTTAAAGGAGGGAATGAAAACTCAGAGACATGAGCAGATGAGATGGGCAGAGCCATCTTTGTCCATGGAGTAGTCGTAGATAGCTCAGCTGACTTCTCTGACTGCCTGTTTTTACCCCACTGCATGTCATGACGATGGAATTGTTTTCTCTGAATTCAAGAAAGCTTTTTAATTAGCATGTTCTGGAAAACCTGCGAGAAGATATTAAGTAGAGCAATTTGAGACTCTTCTAATGAAATGATTTTCCCTTTGAGAAAATGCTGATTGCTTGATTTTTTTTTTTTTATATGTATAGGGTTTTTTAAGTGATAGGGAGGAGAACTAGGATACATTCTTTAAAAATTGAGAAGAATAAAAGTAGCTGCATAGGTTCATTAAACTGAATCATCTGGTCACCTGCTGTGGGAAAGGAAGCCAGTGTTGCTGGAAACCTTTAAGTTTTTTTTACTGCAATATAAATAAGTAAAATAACGTGATCAATTTCTACCCTCCTTGTTGCATATTTCTGCCACATACATTATTGCTCTGGGAAGTCCTAGGGAACACTGGATTTTTGCTGGTTTTTTTGGTTTAGAATGTTAGTATTTTTATTTAGTTTGTTTTTAATGAAGTGGAAAGAAAAAAAATCCAAGCAAACAACAACAAAACCCCAAACTAAAATTCTATTTCCCCATAGACTTACAGGCTCTCTCCAGTCTAACTTTGGATGCTAATTTAGTGTGCTTTCCTGTTTTGACTAGCTTTTTATTCTGTGATGACTGACTAAAATAAGTGGGCTTGCAGGAAAGTTTATAGTGAATATAGTAAATCTTAGTTATGAACTGCATCGGTTAATTACGTGTCCTTGCTGCCACATTAGGGCTGAGGGAGAATCTCAGCATTCTGATGTTATCTCAAGCACACAAGAAATTTTTAATGTATTCAGGACCTGTATTATTTCACTTTGAATTCTGGTCAGTGTTCCCTGAGAAAGAATAGCCCATTATGGATGTGGCAGATGTTTCCTTACTTAAAAATAAAATAAAATTGCCAAATATAGAAGTCAATAATGAAATTTATTTGAGTTCATAATGAAGAGCTATAGTGATTTGTACTTTAGTGTGTGGTTAAAAGTACAGATGGTCAATAATACAAGGAAAGGCTTTGACTTAATTTAATATTGCTCTGTTTTACGTATCACAAATGCTTGTCTGTGGTTTGTTCCCACACAGCGGCTGTAAATTTTGCACATGAGTTTTGCTATGCTGACTGAAACATCTCTGGTTTTTTTGGTTGTTGGTTTGTTTTTTTTTTTTCCCCTATTTCTGTTTCTTCACAGTATTTCAGATGTTTTCTGGAATTTTTTCAACTCTAGTGGTCAATTTTAGATTATGGGTGAAATAATCTATTTTTGGTTCGTTGATTGACTAAGTGCTTTGAGGTTTTTTTTTGCCAAAACAGTTCAGAGTTCAGAGTTGGATCAATTCTTTACACTCCCACAGTTCCCACATCAAACTGGCGCTGACTTGTTTTGGAAGCTGAGAACAATGAGCTGTGTCCAATATAACAAATTAAGGTTGAATATTTCACTGCTCAACATGCTGAGAGGTTATGGGGGTACATTTGTGTAGTGTGTCTGATGAAATTCAGTGAACAGTAATTTGCAGGCATCAAGGACTTTTTACAGATAAATTAAGAATTTGGAAGAAGAAGGCTCAGCAGTTGTTCCCATGTTAATGCAAAATACGTGTTTGGTCTTAAAAAGTAAAGAAAAAGATGGTCTGAGATTCTTCATGAAATTCTTAAGTCTGAGACTGATTAAGTGATGATGTCCTTTAGGGTTCACTGGATCATAACATGAACAGCGTGACCTTAGTACTTCTCAAGGGGTGCCAGTGACCCTGGAGCAGAGAGAAAGCATGATTAGGAAAAAGGTGGCTCCAAGAGTTAGTTGCTGTGTTCTTAAAATCTTAACTAAATTTTGTATTTAAGAACCGGAAAGATCTGCATCTTACAGAACAGAAGTCAGCATTGTTCAGCTGGAAACTTCTTTGTCTGCATGCCTGTGTCCTTCAGTGCTGATCTGGAAATGTTCCGCTTGTCCACAGGGAGAGTAACCATTTATTGTCTCTTATTCAGAGAAGAAAAAAAAATAATCCCAATAGAACAGATCAACTGTCTTGAATCAATGCATAAAGTCTACCTGTGATCTGCTAGTCTGTCCATGTGTCCACAAGAAGCCCTTAAAAAGATGGCTGAGAGGAGAGTTGGGGTGGGGGGAAGTGGGTTATTTATTTATTTAATCAGTTGGCTCACAAGTTCAAGAAGCAGTAGAGTTGATTGCCAGCTGGGCATCTCTTCCCTCTTTCTCCTGGGATTCAATCTGTTTTGGTTTTGTAGTCCCAATGCAGGCTCATGGGCTTCCGTTTTAATAATTGCTTGAGGCACTACCACAGTAAAACACTTAAAATTCAAAGAGCACAAATAATGTAATTCTTCTGTAATAATCTCTAACTGGTGCTAATATGTTGTATCATTTAAGTATTAAAAAGATTACCTGATTAGGCCTTTTCCATAGCCCATTGAAGTTACTGCACACATTTCTACTAAATTTCATAGTCTTTGAATTTAGCTTGCTTGAGGTAAATATGAGGTACTAACTAAAGCTTTTGTGGAAGTTAAATAACGTAGCCTATACATGGAAATTCACCAACATATCTTGAAATTCAAGTGTACTGTCAGTGGCAAGAAAAAAACCTGCTTGCAGTTACTTGCCGAAGAGTGTAGACTGAACCACAGAGAATGTTGTGCCTTCTGAAGAAACAACTCTTCTAAAAATGAAGGCTGCTCTAAGGAAAATAACTGAATAGCTTCTGATAGTCAATAAGGTGATTCCCTAGCCAAGGAAACTGCAGAAGGACAAATCATAATAAGTATTATTAAGTGATGAAATGGACCTTCTTCATTTAGGTTATAGCCAAAGCAAGGCACAAAAATGTATCATTGCGTAAGGAGCGGTGAGTTTGTAGCCAAAGAGAATAACCCATTGAGTTATGATTGCCCAACGACCATGCTGTTAACTGTGTTGCAAGCAATCATTTCCTGTCAAGGTAACAAATGATAAGTCAGGGTTGTTGCATAAAGAATAGGGGTAGTCAGCAAAGGGCAGAATGAATCATAACCTCATTGCAAGAAGCTTTTACCGTAGTGGTTCTTGTTTACAGATGGAAAAAACTTTAATACTTGTAAATAAATATGTCAATATTTACTTTTGACAGTATAGCCTTGATGTAAAATCTGGAAACAACAGAGAAGTGGTGTTGACACTCTCTCCATTAAATGTTGATGTGGTTCTGCATGTGTTGTTTCAATAAATATCTCATACAATATGTGCAGTATGAAAAGAAATTTTATTTTGATAGCACTTAAAGCCATTTGACATCAACTTCTTCTGTTGATGCTTATTATCTATACTTCAATACAGTGCTTTACATTTAGCATAGTTTAGTTTCCTTGCTTTAATGATTTTGTGGTTTTGGCCATGGAAGTGTTTGCTGGAAGGGAGCTCTCGGGTCACCTAGTCCAGTCTCCCGCTTGAAGCAGGACTGTTGCCAAGGCTAGATCCATCCAGCCAAGCCTTTGTCTATCTGTGTCTTGAAAAGTCTCCCGAAGGAGAGGGATTTACCGCCTCTGCGGGTAACCTGCTCCAGTGCTGCACTACCTTGTACTGAAAGAATTTTTCCTCATGTTCAACCTGAACCTCCCAAACCATAGTTGTGACCCTTGTAATATTGTCCACTAATACCAGGAAGAGTTTGCGTTTGGGATCTTTGTTGCTACCCTTCAAGTAGCTGTGTGCTGCTGTTACATACCTCCTTTGCCTCCTTTTTGCCAGACTAAAGAAGTCCGGCCTCTTCAACCTTCTCATTGTGCAGTCCTGCCTCACTTATTCAGGTTCTCAAACTGTACAAAAATGGAGTGGAAGTACTGGCCAAGATTTTTACCCTTCTCTTGAAAAACAGCATGCACCAAAGTTAGTGAAGCATTCCAACAGCAGACTTGGGAAGACAATATATCATCTGTTTATCTGTGGTTTATGCTTGGCAAGCATCCTTCCCTTCAGTGAAGGACAAAAATAAATTTTGCGGGAAAGCACAGATTTAGTGGTGGATGGCACATAGCAGGAAAGCTTACTTTTTTCCCCTCAAAGATCTATGAATTTTGAAAGACACAGGATTTTATGGATATCAATATTTTTAAATTGACCATCTGATGAAGTGCTGTGTTGCACTACCTGCTTCAGATGGTGTTGTAAATCAGCGGAGATTTGTATGGATTGCATGTGTTATTCTAAAAACATCAATTTGACATTCTGACTTGAGAATTTAGGATCTTCTTGCAAGATTTAATGGAATTCTAAATAAGATGCTTCAAAAATGAACTTAATTGGTTTATGAAGTCTTGCATATGTTACAAAACAAATGTGTACCTGCTTTCTATGGCTGTATGTAGCTGTATTTGGGTCCAGCTTGAAGGGCTGGATGACAGCAAGGCTGAAAATGTTCACACCGTAGTAAAAGCTGAATGCAACAGATCTTACTATTCATTTTCTTTTCTACCGCCTTTTTTTTCCCTTAAGTTTTTTAAGAGTTGGTTGTATTTATTTTGTGCATGAGTCACCATCTCAGTCAGCTTGTTCAGGCTTTTGGAGAAAATTTGATTGGATCAGAACATGCAGAAGATCTCAAATGATTGACACTGTCACTCCTATAACTAATAGGGTGTACTGCCTCAGACTTTCAGAGCTGTGACAGTAGCTCATATATGCCCCATTGTGCAAACTGAAAAAAACATGGAACAAGAATTTTATAATTTTAATGTCCTTAGGAACATCATACTGGATCAGACAAAAAGTTCATCTTCTAAGGTAACCAGATTCTTATACTTGCCTACAAATGTCTTCAGGAAAGTATGCAAGAAACATCTCCTAGGATTCAATTTTTACTTCCAAGAGTGATTCCTTCCCCTCTGCAGTCAATGTCTTAGCAAATTCTCAGAAGCTGCATATGAAAGGCCCTGCTAAATAGCTGCCAGTGGATTAATCTTTCACGAATTCAATTCCTTTTTTAAATCCACTTACTTTTGATCTTCAAATCTTACATGGTAGTAAGGAACACAATTATTCATTATATAAAATCAGTTACTACCTTTTACATGCTGGTTGCTATTTTAACTGGGTATTTGCTAGTTCTTGAATTATGATGATAAATTTCTTAGCTATATTTTGCTTTTTTAATATGGTTTTGAGCATGGTGATTTACACTCTTAAAAATTAAGTAAATTTTCAAGCACTGTGTTTCCTACAAAGGGGTTTCTGATTCATTCTCTTTCTAGACAGAATATTGTATGCATAAAAGAAGCCATTTGATTTTTTTCTTCAGTTATAACATTTTCTTTCTATTTATAAGAGGTAAGCTAAAATTAACATCAAATGTTTTCTTAAGGTGATAAATTTGTATTCATCATGCACTCTGTCTTGCATTAAAACCTGAGCACTCAATATCACACAGATCTGCACATGAAAATTGATTCAGGTTGTGCACATCTGTGTTAAATCATTTACAGGAACTTTTGAGTGAACAGTGTGCTGTGATGTTATTCGTTATTAAAATACTGTTGGCTCATCATGGAGCAATGGGACATAAACACCTGGAAACAAGCTCAGCATTTTGATAACTTTCTCATAATAAATTGCTCCATCGGTGTGCTATATTCATTTTATGACTGTCTGCACTGTAAGTCTAGGGTGCAGAAACTAACAGAGATGTGAAACTTGGGATCAAAGTAAAAGTTTTGGAAAAAATCTCTCTCCTTCCACCTAGTACTTTGAAAATGGCATTGTCAGGTGCCACAGTTTATCTGATGGCAAGTGCTGTAAGCTTTGTCATTTGTCATAAACTTGTCAACCTTTGCAAGTATGTCTGAAGAAACACCCAGTGATCTCCAGACTGGAATGGGGAAGTTCACCTGAGAATAGACTTCCCGAGGGTGGGACACCTGCTGTAGTCTACCACGTCCATTGTCTAAGCAGGTCAAGAGAGTGCTTGGAAGAGTGTCACTACCAGCACGGGACAGGCATCGCTGAATGATGAGATGGGATAATGCTGCAGATCTTATGTATCCAGCACTCATGAGCATAACTTCATGAGGACAAAATCTATTTTTCCATGCTGGTGTGCAAAGCTTGCTGTAAATCACCAATATCATCTCTGGGAAATGCATGGTAGCTGCTGCCGTGACATGAAGCACGCTTCATGTCTCCACTTGCTCTCCACTACCTTGATATTGGTGGATCCATTATCAAGATCTAATTGAGGTGTGTCCTTATAGTATTTTACTCTTGGCACCGTAGCAATGTAGAGGTACTTATTAGTGTATTTACAGAGGTTGGAAACCTCTGACAGGATCTGTAGGCCTTTTTGGTGTGTGCACAGGAGTGGGAAGAGAAGAAATCTGGGAGCACATGGGAGGAGAGGTATTTCTCCAAGGTACTGAAGAATTGGAACAGTCTCTGCCAGCATTACCAGACTGCCCAGGAACCCTGTGTTTATTTGCGGTAAATGCAGGATCCTTTGTTTTGAGGGTTTCTGGATGCTTTTGGCTTTGCCATCCTTTTGCTTGGTCATTTTAAGTTGCCTTATGGTTTTTGAGGCCTCTCATTGAACAGTAGGGAAACTGCTTCCTGTTACCATGAGTAGCAACTGAATAGATGGAATCTGCATTTGGAAGACCGATGACAGGATGCACTAGCCTGATGTCAAGGCTAGAAGCAGCTAAAAAATTACCTTTATAATAGCTGCTTTTTCTATTGCATATTTTTTGAGAGGCTGGAAGGAGGAGAAAGTACAATTGCTAAACATTTGGAAAAACAGATGAGAAGACTCTGTGAAATATTGTAATTTCTCAGGAGCCCAGAGATAGGTGCAGTCAGCTTTTGTCTAAAGTACAAGGGCCACATGTGAAGAATGAAAGGTGTATGCATCTAATATGAGTGGTTGTTTATAAGGCACTTCTTAGAATTGTGACTTACGGCTTTCACTTTGTACACAGACAGACCACAGTATTTTTATTGTGATTTGTATATGTTTTGTAAATTGTGTTGAATTCAACCACGTTTTCAATTTTTAAATAAAAGATAATACACCAAGCTGTGTGTTGTGAACCATACTTATTTTTGTTAAGCATGCTTGAAGTTCTTACCAAGTGGTATAAAAGCCCTGTGCTTTGGCAGGGTTGCCTGCCTCTCTTTCATCACAGCGGGTGGTGTTTCTATTCTGTGACTTGCTATTTCCTTGTTGTCCCCCTCTTTTTTCCTCCCGTCTTCTCTCTTATAAAACATTGTTATCTTTTTCTCTTTTGGAGCTTGGGAGGATATCTATATATTCCCCACTGGTTAGGCAAGTGGACCTGTGTTAAGAAGGTAACGGCACTGGTGTCCAGTGACTGCAAGTGTCCTTGTCACAGTCCCTGAGAACCTGTGGGCTTCCTCAGTGATCCGCTGCTCTTCGGCACTCTTACTGATTAGCCAGGATTTCTGTTTGAATTGGCCTTCCATTTCAAATTCCTATCTCAATTTGTAGTAAGACCCTAATTTAGTGGTCGTCAGATGAGTCTGCACGCCTTCATTTTCCCATGGACTGGGCTGATGCAAAGGACGTGGCTACAGAGTGATCAGATTTACTGCACAGACAGGCCTTCTGCAAGAGGTGAAATCACGGTGCAAGGAATCCAGCTGTACCTAGTGACTTCTGGTCAGGATGGTCCTCAAGGGCACACATGTTAAACCAGTAACGGAGGAGTCTGAGATACCTTAAAGGGGATTTGGTAGGTGCTTAACACTTATCTTGGAGTTGATGTGGGTAAACTTATCTCACATCTCAGTAAAATGTCTTCAGGATGCCAGGTGATCCACATGTTAAAAAATTAATTTTGGATGCTGATCCCTACGTTATCAAATAATTTTCATTAAAATATGATGCATTCCAAGAATAGACAAGCGCTGGGCTTCCTGTTCTGTGGAATAATAGCTTAGAGCTGCACAACTTTTAAGCATCTGCTCAAAGCTAATGAATGAGGGTTATCTCAGGTTGCAAAAATTTATTGGTATATAGCAACATTATTAAAAAAATCACCTTTGAATTAGTCCCTTTTATGATGTTTCTAGATCTTGTAATCTTTGTTTTATGATAAAGTGCAAGAGAGCTTTTTGGGAATAATGCATTTTGTACTTAAGAAAAATCCAATCCATGTGAGAAGCAATTGTTACATTCACTTTCCCAGAATTTTTTATTTCTGTGTGACTGCTGGGAAGAATTACCAATGTCACTGGAGGCAAATATTTTGTTAATAGGCTAATTTCAAATGCACTTCTATAGAAAATCAGTACTTGCAACAAAATCATTGAGGTTTAAGAATGTTCTCGTTAGGTGTCTTTATGTGGACTGGGTAAACAATTTGGGGATTCTTTCATAAAAAATAGTGACAAGGGACCACAAAATATTCTGAGAACAAGATATTGAGTATTTCAGTGGTATCTTAAGAGAAATAAATACTGTTATTTGCCTGGTACATTTCATCTATTTTTACAGAGGTTGTTCTTTTATGGTTGAGTGTGTTACAATCTTTTATTTTAATAAGTAATTTTCTTTCTCTTTGAGTCATTTCATCCCCCTAGTCTCCAAATTCCTCCCAAAGTGCAGACCTATGCACTTACTTGCACTCACCATAATGTTTCATTCCTAAGTTGGAAGTTGTGTCATCTCTATTGCTGTCAGTGGCTTCACAGGATGAAGTAATGAAGAAAGGATTTTTCTTGTTTGTTTGTTTTAAAGCTGAATTAGTTTCCTGTGATAGAGAAGCAGAATATCTTCTGCTGATATTGCTATTCAGCACTTTACTGTGAATCCATGTCTCACGCACATTAAATAAGACTTGACTTCCAAGTGCATAATGCATAAGATTACACTGGAGACATTTGTGGTTGAGGTTTGCCATCTCAACAATCAAAACATACTGTTTTGGGTAAGCAAATTCAGAAAACTTTTAATTGCCCAATGGGACAGGATTGTTGGGTTGGCAGGGAGGGTGGGAAGGGTGAAATCTGCAAAGTGTTTTACATTTAAGAATAAATATTCTTACTATATGGCATAGTAGATGGAGATTCCATCTTTTGAAAGTAAGAAGGTAGGGTATGATTTCTCAAAAATTATAAATGGTTATCTGAAATGCATACAACAAAGGCTGTTTCTGCAACACATGGTTTTGTACTGTGTATGTCAAAGGAAATTGCTTAAATGATGGAAATTATATCCTCCGCAGTCATAGCCTCAAACTATCCTGCCTGTGGCCAGGAATGCACAAGTTTAGGAAAACTGTTGTTCAACAGAAAAAAATCCAAAACAAACAAGCCAAATGCCCTGTAGAAAACATAAAGAAAATGGTTCTTTTTATATTATTTCTAGAAAGCCTTTTATCATAATTGTCTTAGTCACTCAACAGCAATATTTCTCTGTGCGTATCTTAGGTCTCCAGGCATGGAGTGTGCCCCTAATTAGTGTGGTGAGGGGCATGTTGTGACAGGTAAGCGTACCTGCGCACGGGTGTTCAAAGCTGAAGGCTCTTTTGGTGCTGCATGTGCTGGTCCACAAGCAGGGCAAATCCCTGAGGAGAAAAATAATTGAATACATTTGGATCTTGGTATGATGTATGAATGTTTATAAGATGCTCTATTAATACAACATAGGAACCACGAGTTTATTCACACATGTCTAATTGTATTGCATTTATTGCATGTTGTGTATCAGCACCCTATAGCAGGCAGAGTCTAAGACTGAGCTCTGTTGTCTAGTTGAGGAATATGCATGCCTCTACAGGCATGCTGAGTCTCTGATTTGGGAAGAAAAAGATAGTGCCCTGCTCTTGAAAGATATTTTCCTTTTACTGGCAATGCTAGCAACATCAGAGAAACATCAGAGAAATGTTTTTCAGAAATGTAGATCTAACATTTCTGCAATGCCTAGAGAGGAAGGTATTTTGTGGCTATAAATCTTTTGTCTAACAAAAAGTTGAGTAAGTTGGTATTTTCCTCATGAAAGTATAAAAAAAATTAAGTAGTAAGGCTTGTCTTGAGTTGCTCCCACTGTGATTCTGGCCGTGTGCAGATACCTGTGTCTTGTGTACCTGAAGTGTATAATCTAAGAATTACACTGCACTGATCAGCTGGGATGTCTCATATGAAGGTGTGGGGATTTGTACTTTCAGGAGTTGCTCATTTCTTGAAAAAAGAGCTTTAGAAACAACTGTATCCTAAATTTCCTTCTGAAACAAGTGTGGTAGAAGGCACAAGTGTGGTAACATATGCATATGCTGCGTATATTTGATTGCTTATATGCTTATATATAGAACAAGACTACTTCCTGGTGCTGAGTTTGGCCTAGGTTCTTATAACATGGACCTTTTTGAGAAGCGGTGAGAGCTTACACAGTCTGTTTCCTTTCTCTCTTGTTTCTGCATCAGCCCCACTGTTATGCTGGTGCGTATGTTCACACTAATGCACGCACACTTTTGCTGTTGCGGTGGAGGAATAACATAGAAGCAAGAATGAGGGGATGGAAATTCAGAGTCACAAAAACAAATCAGCAGCAAATGTAGCACTGGCAAATGTGGCCTCTGTTATCCAGTAAATTCTTTTTTGACTTATATATTGTGCAAGTGCACAAAAAGCTTTAAAGGTGACTATAGTTTATTGTTAATCTCTTTAGCAAGAATATGGTCTTTGGATAATTACAAGCTTTATGGTGGTCAGTAGGTTTCAAGGTTAAATACTCAACCACAGAGGTTCGATGCGTTCTTAGGTATGTGTTGGGGTGCCCCCCCCAGCCATGTATCAGTCATGCTTAAGAGTGGGGGAAAAAAGCATTACTCCGAGTATAAAAAACTGCAGGAATGCTTTGTGCTTACAAGACTCGGTTGCTGTTTAGTATTAAAACTGGCAGACTAGTGTCATTTCATTTGGGGGGGGTTATAATGTATTTTTTTTCCCTGCAATGTACTGCTCTGGAATTCAGCAGCATATTGTAGAATTTAAAGCAAGAATAAAAACTGTCTGCCTTTACAATTACAAACTTTGAGTGTGTCCTGGTTTTGTGGCCTTTTGGAGTAAAGGGAAAGCTATACATAAACTAAATGAAAAAAGTTTTTTCCAAGCCTCTCATTAATCTCTCCTTGAGCCTTCTGCCTTTTAAGCAACTGATAAGGGACTCTGCTGTTACAATACTAAAATACATAAATAAATGTCCAGTTTTATCGGTTTTGTTGCATAGCAGTTCCTAATAAAATTGAGTGAAATTTATAGTGGATTCTATATAGTGGAATTCATTTGCGTTGTTCTGACTCCTTACCTGAGAGAAGTGCTAAAAAGAAGGAAGAGTCGCTGTGAGCCGCAATGTGCCTTAACAGAATGGAAGACAAAAAGATTGCAATATCAATGGCAGTTATTGCTTATCTCAGTGCAAATAAAGCAACTAGCATTGAAAATCCTGCACAAATGCAGATCTTTTTCCCAGAAAATGTGCAGTTTAGTTTGAGTGAGGGCCCTATCTACATTGGCAATTTGAAATGGAAATTTGGGGCTCTTGATCTAATGCGGTTGGCTAACGGGGACTGTTGCACCATTTAGCTATGATCAGCTGGGTAATAGTCAAGATACGTGTTACTAAAATAATGGTAGAAGCCATCACATTTCTACATGATGCCTTGTAAGGTTGCTGCATCGATCTTGGCATCTATGTTTGTTAAAGCCTGGCAGCTTACAAAAGTATGCTAATTGGGGATTAATGCATTCAGATTAGGGCAAGTTATATAGCCTCTTTCAACAATTGCCCATTCTGAGAATATGACTTCTCTGTATATTTTCTATTTTGGTGTTGCCACCACTGCTTAAGAGCCCACTGTTCCCATGGCTTGGTTTATCTAGAGGTTTGCAATTGTTACAGAAATACTGTTCTAAGCATCTCATGCTACTTTTCATTATGAAACCACTTCTGTGCCACCGGGGGCTAAAAACAACAGAGATGGAGACAGCTGGTTGCTCTAACTACATGTCTTCCTGAAGAGTGTTACGATGTCCTGCCCCCTCTGGTGGCTGCTCAGTTCAAGACCCATAATTAAGATGAAAAATACAGTATTTCACAGAAATGGCAATTATATGTGCCCCCCTTTGCTCCCTTCAGCCAATTCAGCTTCTGAAAGAGATCAAGCTGTGGGATGGGGTTCAGAGTAGGAGTTACCTACCTCGGGAGGTAATTGCATTGGAAGTTCCCCAGGTTTGCAGGTTCGAAGCGGCAGAATATGTGTTAACTTTCCACTCATTTTTCAACAGCATTTCATGTTTATACTTAAATTTTTTTCTAGTGAGAGCACACTTTTCAGTTGAAGTCACTCTTAGCAACAAGATACTTTGAAGAAGCTTGCAAAATAAACAGAGAAAAACAATGGCTCTCTTTGGTGCGAGTTGCCTTTTTCCTTTCCTTTGCTTGTCTTCCAGAGGCAAGAGTGAATGCCTTAAAAGCTATTGTTTTCTGCTTTGGTGGTCTTTTTGGCAGAAACTTAAGCCATTCTGAGTTTGTGGAGCAACTGAAATAATGTTAAGTCAGTTATTTTTCTCCTGATGGTTATGTTTATATTTTTCTTGAGAAGAAAAACTGTTCTATCACATTAAAAACAAACAAACAAAGAAGATAGTTTTCCCATGCTTGAAGGGTAAGAGAATCACCAGTTAAGAAACCTGACCCTTTCTAAAAGCAACTGGAACATGGTATTTCTGTCTGCCGCTCAATCTTTGAATGCTGAAAAAAGGCATAACGTGTCCATGCTATTGATGAAATACACACAGCATGATTTTGTAAATAAACGTTAGATTTGCCAAACAGTTGTGGTATGAATAGCAGATCTTCGTGTCCTGATGTTTTCCTTCATTCTTCTGCAGTGCTTAAAACTTGGCGCCAGTCTTCCCAATCTCAGCCAGGAGTCTCTGACTTTTTCCACCTCATCTGCTCCACCTGCCAGCTCCTTGACTTCTTGCACTGTATCCTGCTGCTGAACAAGGATAATATATTTCTCCTGCACCGGCTGTATTTGTATAAGGGCAGCAAAGGTTTTGTAAAGAGTAGATGCTAGTGTGAAGTGGAGAAAATCTCTTCAAGTCTGAATTGTGGGAGGTTGGAGGATGGTCAGTTCTTAGAGATTGAGAGACTGCAAGTCTCTGGCTATGTGAATTGTGGATTGGAGGACAGACAGAAAGAACCTTTTTCTGTCTGCGGAAGAACCATCTCTGTGATGTATGTCTCTGTTATCTGAGCTATCTGAACAAGCTGGCAAAATCTGCAGTAGTAAAATTGCAGAGATGATAGCACGGCCCCACCTCTAGGGTAGTTGTCAGTAAATTGAGAACAGATCTGCCATGCTAGCACAAAGCCCGAACTACACACTGTTCTCCTTTAACTTTTAGGTTAGGGAGAGGATGCTAATTTTCAAGAACAGTTCATTAACCAAAATAAACTTAGAATCAAACAATGTGGCTCTCTAACTTGTGAGTACTAGCTGCTTAGGAATTCCTAGCCTATTTGACTACAGCTACATACACAGTAATGAATTGTATTACTTTAGCAATGCAAAGATAGGGAGAATAGTACTGGTGTCTCAACTGTGGAAGCTTGTGTCTGGAAGGTAGAAGCTGTCACTGGAAGTGGAATTTTTTCCTGTAAATTTCCCGTGCCAGAGTGCGGACTGCCTTGTTCGTTCATTGTGCGTGCTGGTCCAGCAAACAGTCAATGTTTGCTCTAATCTGACATGCGGTTTTGGCTTCCAGACTTTAGAATTGAAGGATATACAGTATTGCTAGAAAGACATCATGTCCCTTAATGTTTTATAGCAATTTATGTCTTTGACATAGAGGAAAATCTGTAGTGCAGGATTTGATTTTCAGATCTTCGCATCTATACGGTCGTCTTGCTTATTTCTGTTAGAAAAGATTACAAAGAGAGATCTCAATTGTTGGGGTAACATGTATAGAGTAAAAGAGAATCAGCTGTGGGCATGCACTTTTGTGACCCAACTTTTGCAAGCCAAGGATTTGCCTGCAGAATGCAGGAACGGGATCTGCGTGTGTGTAACATGTATATATGTGTGTGTGTGTATATTAAAAAAAAAAAAAAGATTTGCCTGTTTCTTCTGGACTTTCATATTTTAGAGGTGTATGACATTACTTGAATTGGTGCTTGTACATAATGCCAAAACAGCATCTAGAATTGCAAAATTGAAGCACTAAATTGAAAGATTCAGCTCTTTGAGTCTCTTGTTACACTTGATACTAAATCATTTTAAAAGATTAAGCTCACAATAACCTTAAACAAGTCCAGGTTTTACTTCTACTTTAAAATGCTAACTGTGTGCTTGTAGGATTACATTTCCCTTTGTTCTTTTTAGTAAGACCAGTGTACATGTGGATGATGTGCTTTCACTAAGTTTAGCAGTAAATAAAATGTGTAAAAATAAAGGTAATATTTCCCGTTTCAACACTTCAATAAAACAAAAGGGAAAAGGGAATTGCGTTGTTTTCCTGAATGAGCAGGTTGCAGCCGGGTGGCTGGGCTGTGGTGGATCTGCTGACTGGATGTAGGCTGAGGGGGAGAGCTCCCAGATGCTGTGTTTACATGTGCTCTGACTCCTCTTCTTCCTTCTCACTGGTTTATTCACACGATCTTTTTAGGAGTGGGAAGGTTTTGTCTGAATACTGTTAGATTGTGGCTGCATACATAACAGGGAATGCTGGTAACAAGCAATAGATGACAAGCAGATTTCAGGAGGAAGTCCTGCCTTATTTTTTTCAGTGCTCACAGGTAAGGAGGTTACATGAGCAAGTGATAATGATGGAAGGAACCTTTCTGTGTGTGTTTGAACAACTGTTGATGCAACTCTGGTTTGAGCTATACCATGCTGTTTCTAGCTTACAGAGTAGCAAGCAGTATGATGAAATGGAGATCGCTGTGAGTCAGAAACGCAATAAATTATACACTGTATGGCTATGACAGCTCAATAGGAGCACCTATGGATGGAAAAAGCATTAGATACTTCTTTGAGCATTGTTGACATGCAATAATTTTTTACCACTTTAATGAAAACATAATCAAATGAGCACATAAAACTTGCAGAGGAAAATATTTCTTCTGTACATGAGATAAAACTACACAAACATCTGTGCTATTAAGAGAACAAATTTTATTTCAAATGCAGAGCTTTAAGGTTAAAAATGCAATCTGTGAGTATGAAGTTTTTTTTAGGAAGACTCATTCTTCTGTATAGACAAGCTTTTCAGTAAAGTGTTTACTAACACAGGAAAAATAGCTTTGTGTTTAAAATACACACAGGTGGAATCAGAAGCAAAATTAGAAGCTCAGTGGAGGTTATATATAGCTGTAAGAATATCCTTCAGTTGCATAGTTGATCTTTCTGTAATAAATGATTAAAACCCGCTCTAATTTTAGAATATATGTATTTTAGGAGGACACAAATGTCAATTGCTTCTTTCAGGTAGTTCAAAAGTCATGTGGTAAGAGATATTCTGGACTTACAGTATAACTGATAATACGTGAATTCTAATAACACAACACAGTGGTTATTTTGTAATGCTTGTATGATAATCTTAACTCTTAGGATTTAGAAATGTATTTAGAGATGGCTTTAGCAACTGATAAATTGTTCAGCAAAAGAAGTTTATCCGAGTTGATATGATTGTATTGTGTAGATTTTTATTTGCGGGTCAATCTCATAAGTGCAAATAAGCTACTTGAAATACTCACAGGATAAACAAAACCCTTTCTAAAAACACAGAAAGATTCAGTATCTAGAACACCCAGAAGTCAAAGAGTTAATGATGGGGCTGCACTGGATTCAGTGTATTTGCAGATGTTGCTGTAACCAACTGCTGATTTTTCTCCCATCCTGTCAGGGAACTCTGCCAGCCGTGATTCATGGAATGATTTTTTTGCGCTGAGTAATCTGTGGTTTTTCTTTTTTCCTCTTCCCTCTCCCTTATTTTTTACCCTAAACTAAAGTCCTATTCATTTCAGCTAAAGGGAGGGGAAGCTTCCAAAGCATTAATACAAAACATTAAATACACTGTGTTTTGAGTAGAGGAATTTTAACAAACGTTAAACTTGAAGTAATTTTACTTGGTCTCAGGCAGAGTAGTCCAGTGCAGAAAAACAGTTTTATAACAGAATCAGCTTTTGGTTTTGCTAGTCATAAGGTGTCACAGTTCTTTTAAGACTTCTGTACTAGTATTGCTAAAGAACATCCAAGTTTTGTGCTGATATTATGCCTCCTTTCTCACAGATCGCTCTGAAAGAAATAAACCAGACTGCCGCTCTTCAGGGTAAGAACCATATTTCTGTATTTATTCTTCCCTTCTTTTCCTTTTTTTCCTTGATTTTTTCCTTTTATGGGATGAACTAGGAAATTAGCCAGAAAAATAAAAATGCCATTCTTCTACTTCTCGGTTTTGGTAACAGTAATGAAATACCAAAATAACTTTGTGTTAAAGGCAATTGTTTTATATTCCTTATGGGCAAAATTTTCCAGGGAATTAACAGGGCTTACTACACTGTAATTGTGTGCACTTAAAATCTAAAGGCTTGTTTATGTATCACGTAAAGGGTTGTTTGGTAAAACTGTGGTTTAAGACAAGAAGCCCTCATGACTTTTTCTTCTTTGGACTGTTTGCTTCTGTAGCAAGGAAAATAATTCTTGGTTCAGTCAAGAACAGCAACACTTTATTATTTATCCCATTAACTCTGATCCCATCATACTTAAGGTTTCAAAACAGAGAGAAGCAAATGAACGAGTGTTAAACACACACACACACAAACATTTTGTGTTTATTTAGAATTTCCATCAGCAATTGCCATGAACCTCTAAGCTATTGATTTGCAAGGCCACATTTTCCCTTAAGCTTCTGAATATTCTGTAGTTCTCCTTCTTATCCTTTCATTTTTTAAAAAATCTCTTTCTCTTTTGCCTTATTTCCAAACTCTTTCTCTCAATTCTCCACCAGGGAATAGGATCTCATCCATATCCTGTGGTGGATAATGGGATTTTAATGAAGTAAAGCGATAGAGCAGACCAGCTAACACTGGCTTTCCCACTGCTTTGTGAAAAATCTTTCCAAAGGATGCCCCTGGTGTCCAGCCTTCTGACATGACATGACCTTTTCATTTGATTTTTACAGTCTGATTGGTTTTTTTGTTACATTTTTACAGTACGGTGAGGTAGCTTTTATACCTAGAAGAACAGAGGGAATTGTAGCCTCTTCTTATAGCACAGTTGATGTGTAGTATCTACCGTGTGATGTGGTGGAAGAGAGGATGCTTTTCCTTTTCCTCTCATGTCCGCAACAACACTGTAGCTGTTTCCAACAGTGTGTTTAAGTTGCAGGGGAGTATTGTGTTTGTCTTTGATTACTTACATCTACTTAAAACGTCAATCACTGTATTTCCTTCTATAATTAAAAATATTTAACTTTTTTCCTTAAAATGATGCAGTCGAAATGTTTGAACTTTTATTAGATCATGTCATATTACAATAACGTCAAATAAATCCAAATCTTTATCAAAAAGAAATCTAATTTTATCAAAATGTTTAGTTTAAGGTTGAAACAGTTTCAGTCTGTTCCCCCTTCTTCTGGCTGGTCCTTCCCACCAGTACCTTTTTGCTCTGGAGTGTATTTTAGAAGTTCTAATTTGGAACCAAAAGCAAAGTAGAACTTCAGAATTTTTCCATGGAATTGGAATTTCAAATGTGGACCAGCCCTGACAATAAAACACTGCCCTAAGTTGTCTGGGCTACAGATTCCGAATTCTTATTTCGAAAGCACAGAGAAATTTATAGCATAATGTAGGTTGCTCCTAATGTTAAGAAAAATGCAGTTTTCAATAGTCTTTCATTCCTGTCAGTAATGCATGTGCTTTCTAACCATATCTATATATTTTCTGCCCCTTTCTAAATCTCATTGAATCATGTCATGATAGTTCTGCTTTCCAGGGTGAGCTATGAGGAAGAAAAGTCATTGTTTAAAGGATATTGTGGTTTTGTACATGTTTCACTGCTGCTTCTAGGCTAGAGCCAGGAGCAGCCTGCCTTACTTAGATGACGTACTCTGCTAATTGATACTGCTACACTTTGTGGTTCATCTCTCATTATAATTGGAAGCATAATCCTGTGGTGACAAATTGCTGGGTGAGATTCTTATCCCCAGTCTGGCTCTATCATGTCTGGGAAAAGAGCTGCAGCCGCATGAAGACCAGAGCCCCTTGCTGTAAGAACTGAGGGAAATCTAAATAGTGAAGTATGCAAAACTTAATTAAAGTGCAAACCACACTTCTCTTGTAACATGGGCAGCATTTCAGAGCTGTTTGAGTTCCGCTGGGGACAGTTTTATGGCTTATGCCATTTTACGATGAGTTACTACACCCACGACACTTTCCTCTCTGGGGGCAGCTCATGACAAGGGAAAGAGAAAATACAATGGCTCAAAGGCATCTTGTGTACTTTTTCCTTAAGCTGCATGTTGTGTCTTAAAAGTGCAACATACCATCCCTCTCATGATCTAAAGTGGAACAAAAATGGCCATGCAGGTCTTTGTACTTGGACTCAAGGTCTAGTAACAAGAATTTCTGCACTAGAATTACTATAAAATAATGGAGGTGGACATGGGGATACTAGCTGACCAGATGAAGACATATGCAATGAGCCTTAAGAAAGGTAGATATCCTAAGATGAAATAGTGGGTGCAGATGTTTCCAAGAGAGAGCCAGAGAGGTAGAAGTTTATTTCATACAAAGCCTTGGTGAGATCTTGCCCAGAAGTCTGTCCAGTCTAATCACAAATGTGGAACACTGGGATAAGAAGAGACAAAAAAAAGCCCAAACACCACCAACAACTCGTCCTCCTCAGGCTCTGTAACGTTAAGCTTTAGTCTGGAACACGATCACCTTAATAAAAAGATCACATGACAATATTTCTTGTGATTGCAGGGGTCTAAAGCTTGTCCTTTCCAACACCATGTTCTTACATGTTTCTGTGTCTGTGTATTTCTAGATCAGCTCGTGCTTGAGTCTTCGCAGTATTAGGGATGAAGAGCTCATACACAATGAAACACCAACAGTTTTAAAATATAGCTCTGACATAATTCATTTGCGATGAGAAGCGTATAAAAACCTGTTCTAGATAAACAGTATATAAAAAGTCTTTAATATAGTTCCTGTTATTATAGGATGACGCCATTTAGATAATGCAGGGTGAAACATATTTATAGCGGTATCAGGAACTCTGACAAATATTCTGGTTTTGTTACTAGCCTATCAAATATTTAGTATGGGAGAAAAGCTACATTAAGGTGGAGTATTCTGAGTGGTGATACTGGGATCTAGCATGACACTGGGAAGAAATTTGGGGAGTGGATGAACCAAAGACCATAGGTAATGGTTTAAAAGTAGGGAAAAAGATACTACATAATGCTTACAAAATGTGCATTAATACACTATCTTTTGCCTCTTTTGGCAATTAGCAACCATCTGCCATGCAGGAGAGTTTAGATAAAGTGAGGAGTAGCAGAACAGGGCCTGTGGATATCTTTTTCAGGAACTGCTCTGCACTGATTTTTTGGTTAAATATTAGCACATTAGTAGGATCAAAACAGATGTTCCCTGAATCCAAATAATACCTATTGCTATGTTAAATTTTTATCAAGAGACATTTAATTTAATGACCTGATATTAACCATCCTTCACTTGTTATATTTCAGACAGTATTAAAAATATGTCTGTACTGGCAACAGTGATCTGTAATTATCATTATTTCTCGATTTTTACTGTCAGGTCATGCACTGTTAGGTCTGATAGCTTCAGGTCATGCACTGCTGTAACACAGGTTGATTAGGTCAAAAGAAGTAGATCCTTTAGTCTTATGCCTCTAAATGTTTCCAAACTGAAAATTATATGATAGTAATAGAATAGACGATTTCGGGCATCCACATATTTGCAGTTAATCCCTGAACATGAGTAACGCTTATAGAAGGAACTGAATTAATTTCATTATGCTTTTTTTTTCCTTTGGGGTAAGGATTATGGATCAAAAAATCCTGAAACACAGTCTTGTAATGTGATTTAATTCATTGTAGTTGCCTTGACCTTAGAGATGAGAGGATGAAGGTAGCTAAACACTGCAACAGTTTATTGAGAGATTTAGTAGCATATCAACCACTTGAAGTCAAGTAAGATATTTGATTTTTAAAATCTAGGAGTCTACTGTGAAAGCTTGCCCGCAAAATGGGGAGGGGGAAGAAAATAATTAGTTCATTTCTAGAAATAGATTCTAGATTTTACTGGCATATAGTCTGCCTGCTGATTGTAATGTGCTAAAGTTCTTTTACAGCTGGTTGCCTTCATTTGATTAAACTAAATTGGGCTTTTTTATTTAAAAGACATCAAGTCAACAATACAAATAGACACAACCCTTCTTTTGTTCCTTTATAAAGAAGCACTTGAAGTGGCTGATCAAAGGGGCTACAGATCCCTTTAGTGAGGATCTGGTAAATCAAGCTATCATTTCTATGAATGGTATTTTGTATCTTAGTTTGGTATTAGTTTTTTTTTATGTGCCAGAATTCCATTAGTGAAAGCTTCTCTGCATTTCTATTTCCTCTGCTATATAAAGTTGATCTTGTGAAATTGTGTTTAATAAATATTACACTAACACAAGAATGTGTTTTCCCAGATCATCTGTGAAGCCTGAAAGACACCTTTTAATTAAGATCTTAAACCTTTAACAGAGCATGAAGGGAGTCTTAAGGCACAGGCCTGAGAACGTAATGGAACAGTCCTCACCTTATAGTTAAACCGATGTGCTCTTACAGACCAACATGCTTTCAGGTCTTGAGAAAACAGACAGTAACAGGATTTTCTATGTTGTAACCATTACGGTCAGTCTGCGGTCAGTCATTTAATAATTCCAGCTTTGCATATCTGAAGGGGAATATGACAATCCCTCCTTCTGCTGCAGAAATCTTGCCAGCTCCTAACCCCTGAAGCCTAGGATTCTAGCTTGAAACCTCTCACAAATTGCTGCTGACTTTTGTCACATAACAACTTGAGTTGTTTTGTCCTCGGAAGTAATTTCACTGCTAATTTTGTAGACCACTTAACAGATTTTGTGTATTTGAGGTGAATTTAAAATCCAGGGTACTGTATTGGAATTGGGCATTGAAAAGAGTGAGAGGTGCTCTTGTAACCCTACCGAAGACCTCTACTTCTCTGTTGTCCCTTGATCAAATGGGCAATGTGGAGAGACTTCTGATGCTACTGCTGCTTCTGTACTGAGAAACCACAGAATGGTGGAAATGTTGGTGGGAAGGGAACTCTGTAGGTCATGTAGTCAAACATCTTGCTCATAGTGGGAAGATGCTGACACTAGATCAGACCAATGATGTCTTTTTCTAGCCAAGTCTTGAAAAACTCCCAGGAGAGAGAGATTGAGCCCACTTATTTTCAGCCCACTTATAGGCTGCTTCTCTGTCTCATTCTAATGCGATTTCCAGATGATAACGCTGTGGGAGACAGTGTCAAAAGAACCAGTCTAAATCTAGTTCTTTAGTTCAAACACTGGACTACTTAATATCCAGAAGGATCAGATTCATTCCCACAAGCATCCTGAAACATAGTTTTTCATTGCTGTCGTTCAAAAGCCTTGTATTGTCCACTGGCAATGTCTGCATTACCTTGTCAATGCAGCCGTCCCACACAGAAAAATTTCAGGCTTTTGCCCATCCAGCCAGTGTTACGGGCTGTAATACAGATCTGAAGTTTGAGACTTTGAACCTTGCTGACACTCCATCTGAAAGGGAAGGGTTGTGTGTAGAAGAAAGAATGAATGCTGGGGATAACACTTGTTTTACTGTTACGTTCTTATTCTTTATATTTAGCTTTTACGATTTTTAAGGCTGGGAAGTAGCAGGTTACTCTTAGTCTAAGCATACTTTTAGGTTGTGAAAAGAAGAATGTCCTGCTTTTGTACACTCCTAGTAGATCAGAAATTGATGTAAGAAAAAGTATGTAGTCTCCTTCCCAAACCCTTGGGATGCAGTTTCACAATTGCCCTGAGCTGAGCTAAGCCCGAGCCACTCCAGAAGGAAGGATCTCATTCCCTACTTTGGGCTGTTATCAGTGCTCATGTGGTTAGTTGGATCAGAAGGCTGATCTCCAGAGAAAAAAAACAGCTGTCTCCACTTTACAGATGAAGCAGGTTCAGCAGAGGGGGGCGGAGTGATTTCTTGCAAGTCACACAATAAATCAATGGCAGAGCTGGAAGCAGGGGCTCGGTGTTGTGACTTTTGTTGTTGGTATCTAAAAAGTAGGATCATGTGGCTCTATTTTTTTCATTCTGAGAGCTAAATTTTGGGCTCAGTCACTCGGAGCGTGGTGCAATCCCACTGGCTAAGTGTGGATTTAAACTGGTGAAACTTGAGATTGGAATCTGCTTACGTGTCTTTCTTTTGTTTATCATGTGTTTCTGGTCAGCAGCATGTGCACGTTAGAGATGTTCCTCCCGGGAGCAGAATAAGCTGGAGCAATTTCGTGCAGCATATTTCTTTGACAGCTTCTTTGCTATAATAAATCATTATGTTTAATTTATTCTTTGCAATGTGAATTTTCCCTGCTCAGTTTATACTTATCTATAAATGAGAAAAAAAATCACAGGTAGAGTAGAGGAATAAATGGCAGATGGGTTCGGCTTAGTTGTTGGCAACTAGGGATCGTGTGGGTATCCAGAGCCTGTTGCTGCGGGTGTTTGTTTTAATGCCACCAATTCATCAATGTTGCGTTGGGGATTTTTGGCTATTCATCTCACAGATAGAGTAAAGAGTTATTGTGAAAGGCGCATCCTAGCCAGCCTTCCAGATTCCTTATTCCTAAACAGAGAAGAGGGATTTGTTTTAATAAAATAGCGCTCTGTTCCTAGTTTCTGCAAAGGGAATTTTGAAGGACTGTTTGCTTTGGTGCCCTGAACAACTCCTTCCGTTGTCTGGGCTGCTCTCCAGCGCTTATGCTAATTCATAATGGAAAATAATGCTGAGAATGAGGTGGTTGTTGAAGGAATAAAGAGAAAAAGGTTCACCCTCCTTCTTCTGCACTGAAAGAATTTCAGTGCTTCTTTGGGCATCTTATGTACATGAGCAAGTTTCACTGTCCCATCACCTTTCAGAGAAGACTCCTGTAGAAAGTACTGAGGACCATCCAGACACAAGGCCACTCTCCTTGTGCATTAGGAGAATTGTCTGGGGCATAAACAACCACGATAGACCTTAGTTTTAGAAGAGGCGGTTTCAGGAAGCGCACAATTACACATCACAGTTTTTTTGATCATAGAGCTTTCCTTTTAAAGGTCATTTTGAGAAGATGTCACTTTTTCCCTATAAAATGGCAATAATTCTCTTAACAATAATTCTCATAACAACCATATGGCTTTGTCTTTTAAACCTGCTCTGAGCTAGATGGAAGATGTGGGGAGAACTGGAATTCTCTGTTTATAAGTAACGTGTGATGGGCCGAATTAATCAGTCATGGTTACAATTCTGCTTCTTTATGATTATTCTTTTTTCTCCCCAAGACATTTCAATGACAAATAGCACATGAAATTGATCTGGTGGATGGGAAAGAGGACTGGAAGAGAATTCTTTCCAAAGGTATTTGTAATAGTCTCAAAGAAAACAGAGAAGGAGGAGGAGCTGCTAAGGGAAGCCTATAGGATATGTATCAGGGCTGAGGGGGCAGACTCAGCAGGTTGTAAAGTTCAAGCTCAGAAGTAGTAGTAGTTCGGTTCTCTCTGAAAGAATTCCATGTTGATATTTTCAGAGTGCTGTAGCTGATACCTGAGCTTTGGTTTATTTCCCTAAGGATTTGTGTAGGTTTCTGTCTAGGCTCAGGTCAGTATCTACATTTTTCTTCACCTCTGGAATTTAAGTGGGAGAGCTCAGTTTGCAGTTACATTGTGTTGGTTTCCATGGCCTCTTACTCTGGTGTGCACAAGAGAGAAGAGATTGTTACTTCTTCCTTTTTTTTGTTCTCTTTTTCTGTACTGCTCACCTACTTTGTAATTTCATTGTAAGTTATTCTTTGGTGTCTGCAGATCATTCTAGTATAGGTAATCGGTTACCTTAAGTAGCATCTGATCTGGTGGGTTGAACATTGAAACGATTGATCAAGTACTCTTTCAAAGCATGTTACAGTTGCATCCTCACTACATCATGGGGGAAAAATATTCCTAGTGAGGCCTGTCACATTGAGAGTTTCTTCCTTCTTACTGTATTTCTGTCTGATGCTTGCTGTGCAGTTTGCACAGCTGTACTTTAGGCTCTGATCCTGTAATTTGTGAGACATTGCATTTCTGATTTTGCTACAAAATTTCTCTTTTCAAAAGCAGGGTTTTGCTCAGCACAGGTATCACCGTTTGAATTTAGCCATGTTTACATACGAGATTTGTCCTAGTTTTAGCCATCTGTGACAAACCACAGGCTCAAGAGCTAGTACTAGCCCTTAGTGTAGACAAGGGTGAGCTGCTTTTGCATCTTCAGGAAGAAGCTTCAGGAAGAGAACTAAGATTCTGTGGTACAAAAAGTCGTGTTGCCTGTTCCCTTGGAGGCTACAACCAAGGCAGGTCACAGGCAGGTCCCTTGCTATAGAGGACTGAAATTAAACCACACAACCCTAAATGTGGAAAGTATTCATGTAAGTGTGGTCTTTATAAGTATGCATAACCACATCTTAATCTTGGGAGAGTTGTTACAAGAGGTTTGTCATCTGTTCTGGGTATAGTGGACATTCCCACCTCCTGCGGCTTGAGGCAAAGGTTGACTTCTAATTAAAGAGAAGGTCCAAATCGAATCATAGTGTTCCAACCGCAAACAATAATTACTTTGTTAAATCTCTCTTTTGATCTACAACATAATACCTAGTTCAAGCAAAAGAAGTACATCAGTGATCTCATGTTATATTAAGCAATATTTTTGCTTGGAATAAATGCTTAGTGGAAAGAAATAGCTTTGGTTTTACTATTATAATTCTTCTATTCCATGTCATCTGGACTTCTCCTTCCACATCCCCTCATACACTGGCATCTAGTATTCATACAGTATTAGTTCAAACAATCCTGGTATCATTTTATGATTGGACCAGTTCAGGAAGTTTCCCTCCTCTCCCAAGAACACAGTTTCATTTGGGCAGCTGCTTTTAAGACCATTGTGTTGTTTTATTACCTTGTTTCCACTGCCCCTTCTAAAATACTAGGTCTTAGTATTTTAGCTAAATAGCTAAAAGCATGTAGTGCTCCTGACGGGTGAAGGTTGGAGAGCTAGGAAGGAAGAGAACAGTATCATGGGACAAATACAGTAATGACGGCTGCAGGAGAGACTTTCTCACTACACCTTACTGGTGTATAGGTCAGAAGATTACTTGCGTTACTGCCCAATCTATCTTCTTCCTTCTGAGGCTGTTGACAAGGGAATGTGTTCTGTTGAATGAACGTTTTACAGTGTGAACAGACTACCAATGCTTTCTATTAATAACAGCATTATTTTTTTTTCCATCTAGGACAGATCTGAAATGATGACACAGTTCTCTATATTCCTCTTAATTACTGTTCCCATACTGTCTTTTGTAGGTTTTTAAAATTATGTCTTTTAGTATTTGAATTGACAAAATGCGCTGCTTAGTGCAGTAACTGCCTTGCTGCAGGTGCTAAACAGGTATTTTGCTTAGTGTAATACAGATGTACTTGAATGGCAGTACAAAACAAAATCATTAATGTTCTTGGAGGGTGTAAAATAGAAATTGCCAAGATTATTTTCACATTAAAAAAACCCCAGGATTTTCAAATGTCTTTAAAAAGTAAACAACCCAAGATTTGTCCTTCTATCTTAAGATTTATCTTACTAGAACAGCTGAAGTAACTGGAAAAAATTGCAAAACTTTCAGACAGGTCATCTCCTTCCATCCTGAAAGACAACTAAGGGTGTAAAAATGGCCTTTGTGGAGCAGACCAAAAGTCCCCTATTCCAGTATTCTCATTCTGTCTTTGCTTATGTCTGAAGTAGAAGCCTAAGGAAGAAGATAAGGAAAGTATCCATGCTTTCTGTCAGCATCCAGATTTGTGTGGCTCAGGGCCACTGAGAGAGGTGATGCTTTGTATCTAATAGCCCTCAATGGGTTTTCTTTAGTTTTTTTTAAATTCATATACACTTTTAGCACCCACTGTTTTGTGGCAAGCAGTGCCACAATTTAACCTCATGTTGCATGCTGAAAAGTCTCTTTGACTCTTTTGAACTTGGGTCTGCCAATTTTATATAATGCTGTCTACGTCCTGTAGTGTAAGAGACTGAGGCTGTCATTCCCTATAGGTTTGCCGCTTCTTGAGAAAGTTAAAGTGCCATTGTTCTGGGTTTAAATAGATCATGTTAATCAATTAGGCAGTCTTAAGGAAAAGGTCACTATTACTTTTGGAGACCCAGAGGCACTTTAGCCAGGAGAGAGAGGGATCAGGTTGTTGGCTGACATGAGAAGAAGGACAGGAACAATTTACTGCCTTTGGAGTTTAGGGCATTGCTGAGACTGGAGGTTAGAGAAATTACCGGTTATGTTATCTGAATCCAGAGCCTTTAAGCTGCACTGGAGATTTTTTTTTTAAAAAAATATTTTCTAAGCCTGTCTTTGTACATATTTGGGATCAAGGGTCAGAGATGAAGTGGTTGTTATGAGAGAAGGGTAACTCCACTGATCGGTGGTTTTTCTTTCAGTCTCCTGAGTAAGCTGAACTTGATACTTTGTGGCTCTTAATTTCTTCTGCCTAATTTACCTGTTGGCATATGGTGCATTGATTGAAGTGCATGGAGGAGCATGTGAAAGAGCTATGTGTTTTGGGGATTCTTACAGACTAGGGAGGGGCATTGATTTCCACGGCTGTGAAATGTTTTGGTAAGGTATTTCTTATGACTGTTGTTCTGGAAAGGTCCGGTTCAATCTGTTCTACAAGGTGTTTGTTTCTGAAGCTAAATTTAGTTGAGTGGGGAAAGGTGATGATAGTGATTATTTCTTCCAAGCTATAACCATCCATTAGAGGCTGCAGTGTTTCCTGATTTGCCATATAATTTGAGGTCCATGATGTTGCAAGACAGCCAGGGTATATGATTGAGGCTGGAGGAAGTTCCTCTTGTCTTGCAGTACGTTTGCATGGTGACTTGCTCAAAGATGAGATCTGTTTCACCGGAGATGTGTCCCCAGTGGTTAAAGGCCATCTCTTGGTTGTTGAGGTAGGTATTTTGAGTACTCTTACAGCAAATTCAGTGCTGTGCCCGCCTATCAGGGTTTTGCAGTGTGTTTGGGATAGATAAAGGTTTTGTAGGTGTAAGTGTGATTTTAAAAATCTGTTTGGCTCTGATTGTTGATGCTTCTGTTTCACCCTTGGAAAAGAATTTGAGTATCTAAAAATTTGGCTGTTTTTCCCCAACTTGGACTAACAAAGATATTACCTTTACCTATATGATATGCCTTACCTACATCCTTGTAGAATCAGAATTACAAGACTTGAAAACTAATCTTTGATGCGTATCTTTTTGGGAATGATTGACCTTACTCTCAGAGGTGCTGGATCTTTGTGAATGAATAAAAAGGACTGCAGTTTAAGGTCATATTTAAACTTGGAGGTAAACATTGTAGACTTACAGATGTATGAATGTATGGTTTGTTGTTATGTATTGCAAGTTTCTGAAGAATCATTTTCTGTATTTTGTAACCAAAAGCTCTGTCAATATCTGTGGTATAGAAGACAAGGAAGCGTTTCAGTGTTTTTAGAGGAAGGGCAAGGGAAGAGTGTATAGGCAAACATACCGTTTCTCTCACTGAGCTGCATGCAGGGCACTTTCTGGAAAGACAGGTCTGGTGAAAGGTGTGGTTATGAGACTTTATTTTACAATTTTTGTGCACTATGCATTCTGTAAGGGCTACTGTTACAAGTTCATGGACCTCATGTATTGTAGGGTGTAACTGGGTGAGTCAACAGTCCATTGGAACAAGATGTGATCATGCATGAAGATAGTTTTACTTTTGTGAGGCTTTAACATGGGAGGGTTGAAAATGAGTGTTTCTGCTGCTTGTTAAATGATCTATTTTATTTTATTTGTAAATATAAATGGCCAGTTTGAAGCCAGTATGTCTCTTTATACGGATGACCTTATAATACTCTTACACAGATTTTTTTGACTGCTGGTTCACATTTACAGTGTAGAAGGCTTTTTGTTTTTTGTTTTTAAGTGCTGAGTTAAGACTTTATTGTATTTGATGCATATGTATTAATACATCTGTTTTATAGACTGTCCCTTCACAACAGATGTCTTTGCTCTCAACATACATCTATAATTAAAAAAATGAGGAAATTCCTTTTGTTTCCTCACTCAGCTAAAGCTTAAACTCCAGCACATTTCATGCTGCTTATTTGACTCAGATGGCGTATGAAGAAGTTGAATTAGGCTAAAGCAGCGTGGAAATCCTACGGGATGGGACAGGATGGGACTTGTCAAAGAGCTCAGCATTGGCCCTTGTCGTACTTTGAAATTCTCAGAGCTGCTCAAATGAACAATTCTTGTAATATCATTTCTGTGGCTTAGGTTGAACTTTACATTTTGGATGCTTCTCAAACGGCTGGCTTTTATATTACAGAGCTGGAATTGTGTGCTGTTAATCTCTGACTAGGCAGGATCCAGATACTATCTTAACTGCTGAGTGTAGAAGCTATTTGGTACTGTCCCTTGCCAGCCAGACTCAATTATCCATCTGCCGGAGGCCTTAAGATGCCTCAGGATTCCCCAGGAACTCTTTCCTCATAGATATACTACTTTCCTCCTCAAAGGATGCACAATAGTTGAAGCAAATGGGCCTATATTTTACGGATTATTTTTACACTGGAAACAGAGAGATCTAGGCAAAGTAAGAAACGTCTATACCTTGTTCCCTTGGTTTGATTACTGCTCTGAAGTCTTTGAAGTCTGTACGCTTGCAAGCACCCCAGCATTCTCCTCCGGATTCCTCACCTCCAGCTGATGCGTCCTCTGGGTCCTGCTGGGTTCTTGCTCTTGCTCTGGCAGTCAACACTTTAGTTCCTGCTTGTTCCTCTCTGGAGCCATGCTCTGTTGTGTTTCTATTTCTAAGTTTCTCAGCCTCTGTGTTTTCCAAAGGCCAGATGAAATATACCCATCTTTTCATTACTTTGGGTGATTCCCCCCCCATCCCCTATTCTTTTCTTTTTGCTGATCTGCGGGTAACTGGTTTAGTAGGGATTTAAGATGCTCAGTGTTGTAAAGCAAAGTGTTATCCGCTTTGTTCGTAATCATTATTAATGCTTCTTGTCATATGAGGACATTCACATACCACTTTCCCCCTTTACAAAACTTTAAAGATAACCTTAACACTATACTTCTATGTTCTATGAAGTACACAGACTGTTTGAAGAAAATCTAATATCCATACTTTATAAGAGTTAAAGCCCTGTAAAGATAGCTTGAATCCTGTAGATCCAGATCTACAGGTTTTCTTTATGCCTTTGTCCTGCTCATCCTTCATGATTAAACCAGGTTTTATTCATCTGTGATGTCAATTACAAAGGTTCTGGAGCTTATTCAGCCACCAGATTGTATTTGATGTACAGAGATGTATGAAGCAAGCAGAATGTCCTGTCAGTGGCTAGAGAGGGCTTTGATTTACTGACTCAAATGCTACTGCAAATAATTGAAACAAAGAACCATTCTTCAGAAACAAGGTTTTTTTTGTATTGTTTAACTGTAGAAGTAGGGCACTGTCATCTTTCCCCATTTGCAAATGCAGAAACCCTGTAGACTTTAATGGTAAAGAATTTCCATCAGAAGAAGCTGCAGTGTACGGCTAAGTTGTTTTGTCTGAAAGAGTTGGTTCTGCCCTTTGGTTTTTTAACCCTTACTTTTGTGTCTGAATATAGTGTTGACTGGTCCCAAATATCCTGTCACTATTACTATGACAATTCAGTGGTACGTGCATTTACATTCACAGTGCTGCATTGCTATTATGCTATTATTAAAATTATAGGTGTTTTCTACTGCTAGAAATATTTACTACCAAGGTTAAATTGTCATTAAAGCATAAATACTATTTATTAATTTTAATCAAAACATATTAGCAGGGTTATCACAACAGCGAGTAAAAATATGTTGATAGATGGCATAGAGGAGAATCTTCTTAGCTGTTACAGGAGGGCCAAACTGTTCAATAAGCAGAGCCCTCCATTCTTTTAACGTACATTTTATTGGGAGCTGAAATCAGTAAATATACAATGAAGACTGAGAATAACTTGAATCATGCTCTGAGGATTTGCCTTTCTGGAATGGGTGTGTTCATACGGTCATCTTCGGGGGCAAGGTGCAGTTCAGCTCAGGTTGTCTGAAACAAAATGCTAGGGGAAATCTATCTAGCATGTCTGTAGCTCTGGATCAGGAAAGAGTTAATTCAGGGTACACACGAGCTGAGTGACTCAGATTCACAAAAAATTTGGGAGGTGTTTCAGCTTCAAGATCTAAGCTGGACATTATTAAGTGTGGAAGCTGTTGCAACCTTGTGACTTCTAGTTTGCTGTGAGAATTGGAGTGTGAAATGTTATCATCTGCTGCCGTGATCTGCTTTGACTTCCTGCCTGTGTTCTGCCTTAAAATTGAAGGTTCAGTTGCTGAAATATGATCCCCAAGTATGACAGTGACAAGCACATGAATATGTAATAAGTGGTTGAAGAAACAGCTAGAGAGCAATTCCTGAGAGGATTTCCCTATGCTGATCAATGTGAGCTGTTTTAATTAGCTGAGCAGCTGGATTTTAGCTGCTGCTTAACTATATCCTCGCTTGTCCAGACAGTGGGAAGTTGCAGCTGCAGCATTCGTTAAATGATGCAGAAATAGACATCCTCAGCATAGTAATGAGGATTGAATTGTCACCGGACTTAATTACCGGTTCAGGATTACTTGCTTTTGGCACTGGACCCAAGAGAGAGTTGTACCGAGAGTCTGATTTCCTAGATGACCAGATCTGTACTATTGAGCATGTGATTTCTTAGGTGACGGGATCTTTATTAGCCTTCTGTACCCGCAGGGCCATGACAATACCCCATGATTTAGCAGAGAACGTGAGAGTGCATCTTCATTTTGCAGAGAGACCACTGTGGTTCCAGGCTGCTGCCAGCTGCTATTTTTTGGTGCTTGTCTGCTCTCCCAGTGAGCCAATTTGGATGACCAGCACTAACAGGGAAAAAAAAAAAAAGGAGTGGATCAACTGATACTGAAGGGTGAGAAGAAGAGCTGACCCAAGGCGTAGCCAGCATTTGGTGATTTGCTGTCAGATTAGCTGCAGAGCACGGACTTAAGGTTTGGTTTTGTGAGTAGAGGCTGAGCTGCTTACCCCAAGGACTGCTGCTGTCCTCCCCGGCTGTCCGCTCCCACCGCTTCTCTAGTGTCACCCTGGTGCTCATGTGGCTCTGCAGCCAGCTGGAGCAGTCGGCCTCTCTGGCTGAAAACGAATCTGGGATGTTTGGGATGGGATTGTTTGTTGTTAGCAAAATCACGTGGCTGATCCAGCAGACTTGTGACCGTGTCAGCACTAACACAAGAGAGCTGGTGGAAATAGTGAGCGAGGGGAAGGTGGGACTACTGGCTGCAAAGCAGACTTCTCTTACACTAATGGGGATACTGCACCTGGAGTCCATGTGTCATATAATCTAATTTACATGTATCAGTTGGAGGACTGGGAGTCCTCTGCAGTGGAGGCATTGAAGAGGCTGATCACTGTGGATACATTTTCAGTGTAGATTCACTTAATCCACAGGATTAATACAGTTCTGTCAACTGCATCCACATCATGAAGATGGGATTGCTGTGACTCTTCTGTCCTAACTTTGGGAGCTTTTTGGTCGAACTAATAGGTCTGTCTTTGGCCTGCTATCAGGGTGGTCGTAAACCTGATCTTTTGCACCACTATTTATTTAACTATAAAATTACTAACACCCTTCTGTGACTCATTCTGCAGTGAAATCATTTAGGTGGCATTTTAAACATATTGTGTTTGGAATAATGTCTTCTGGTAAGTTTTAAAAATGTATAGTGTAGTACACTGGCTGTTATAAAGACAGCATGATTTCTAAAGTAACTGAGAGGAATATATGATGCCTTGTATTAAACTAGTAGTTTGCCTCACAGTAATTTCGACATCAGCTATTTAAAAATTCTTGGCTCACATTCCAAGAAGTCACAAGACATTAAAAATAACAACATTTTAACTTTTTTTCCTCTGTGTGTGTGTGTAAGACAGGGTCCATAATCATCACAATTAAAAAGATGTTAAAAAGTGTTTACACAGGTGTGTGAACCTAAGGACTGATACTTTAAGAAAAGCTTCGTATAACATGATGTGAAGGATAAATTTTGAGACTTTGCAGCAGGTGCTTCAGTATATTCATTTTTTAGAACAAGTGATCATCCTTTTTCATTCTTCTTTTTTTTTTTTTCCCTCACCAGGCTTTTGTGTATGTCTAGAATGATGTATGAAAGAAGTGCAATCAGTTTTCCTGTAGAATATTCATTGTTATGTCAGTTTAGATAAAGAAAACAAAGGTCCTGGTTCTGATAAAGGGAGCAGGCGTTGTGGAGGATTGCTCCATTCCTGCTGAGAGTCCCATGCAAGCCAATAGGAGACTGGTGGAAGTGGATGAAGGAGAGATGCTGAGACAGGACCATACCTTGGGATATCTTTTGTATCACAAGCAGTATCACAACCCATAGGGCAGAAGACTGTAGATAGCCTGGGGAGACCCCCCTAAACGGCTACGGGTATGCTCACAGGCAGGAAAGAGCAGTCACAAGCCAGTACTGCCCGTGCTCTCCAGAGGCAGGTAACGCCCAGCACTCCTCTGCCTGTTTGCGCTCAGCAGCAGAGCTGGCTCACCATCAGCCAGCGGGTGGGAACGTGTCCGTGAGGTGTCCTCGGCTGGGCTGGAGCCACTGCTGCTCCTGAAAGAGCTAAAAGATGTGTGGGTGAAAAGGTAGCCCAGAATCTCCTGGCCTCTTTGCTCGGGTAACGTGTGACTTGAATGCTGTCCTGCTCCGGGCACACACAAATCCCTGCCTGCTCGCTTGGAGATGCCTGTGTGATTTGAGCTTTATTCCACTTGAACAGCACCTCCCCTCCTCTGCTGTGTGGGGACTGTTCAGGTGAGTGATACTCGCATGGTTGCTGTGTTGGGTCAGGAGTCACCCCGCAGGAGCGGGCCTTTGAGAAATACTGTAGCTACACCGAAGTTGCGTTTGAAGAGAGACTGCTCAGTGCAAGTAAAAGCGTTGGAGCAGAGCCCCTAATGAGGGAGAGACCATGGTTTATATACAGAAAGTGCACTTACTCCACTAAACAGTTTACAGCTCTTTGCCCAGTCTAGTTTGTGGCAATTTTATTTCCCCAATACACAGACCTAAAATATGCTTTTGAAGTGTTTTCCTCAAGTGTTTATATTTAGAAAACCTGTCCTTGAAACCTAGAATAAAGCCTGCCAGGAAGAGTGAGTAGGTGTTTAACAACTTCAAACACACCACTCCAGGTTCTTTATCTTTCAGAAACAGTGACCCGTGGGACCCTTTTCATATTACTGCTGAATTAAAGTACCCACTGCTTTCAGCATAGCAGGTACAGCAGCTTACAGATCCCCTCTGAACCTGAGTCGGTTTGTTTGGGTGTACGGAGGGCCTGACAGAGGTGGGTTAGTTCCCCCTTTCGAGAGGCTGGCAGGTGAAGCTTAACGAAGCTGCTGCCTTAGCTGGAAAGGAAACAAAGTTTGTGCTTTAAATTAACAGTGAGCGAGGTCTAGGATAAATGTGCAGATGTCAGAGGAGTTGCTCTGGTTGTCCACGCCTGCATGCTAAAGCGTGTGGGGGATGGATGAATAGTCTGCATCTTTACTTCTTCCATATTAGGTATAGCTGGGGTGGTGTTAGAGCTAATGTTTATCAGAGTCTTTAATGCTCTGAAACTTCCTGCTGTCTGCACTGTTTTCTTCCAGCAATATGAGTTTGGACTTTGCTTATGTACGTTGCAGGGCATCACAGGAGCTGCTGTCCCCCACTCCCAGGGGCTGATTATTGTCATGCTGTCCCCTCAGGTGTTCTGACGTAACTGTCGGGGGAGTCACACTGGGACCAGGATCAGAGGTCCCACGCAGATTAAACTTCTTCCCTCTTCGATTTTCCTTAACATGTGTGTTTGTGGGGATTTTGTGTGTGCTCCTTATGGGCAGCAGGAGGAGGTGGGAAAGAGGCAGGGACTCCATACAGAAGAGTAATTGCTGCAGCTCCTACCTCATCAAATAGGAGAATTAAATTCAATTTGGTTATATTAATTATTTGCATGGCTTGAGAGAAAATGTGTCATTAACTGTGGAGCAGAGGAGGATATTAGTAACCTTATCACTTCTCTCTTTGCAAGACAGGACAAGAGACCAGAAATCGTTGCCTGTGGAACAGGGAGGGGTTAGCTCAGCATAAAGTATGGGCAAAATCACCATCTGCCCCAAGAACAGCATAATTTAAATTACTGGGGTTTAGTGTACAAGAAAGTTATGGAATTTGCAGTTCCTTTACAGGGCTTCATGGGAGGAAAAAAAAAAATTCTACATCCCATTTCCATGTTTTTAAAGGGCTTAAGTAATTGTAGGCTAAATGTGAATCAAACTTTCTTGGGGGTAGGAAATGTAGTACGTTGCCAAAAGGTTGTTGAGGGTGACCTGTTAATGGAAAATGGAAGAAAAAAACTATCTGCTAGCAGCTTGTTTTGTCTGTGAGCTCATAAATTTTCTAACAGTCTATGTTATCATGGGTTCTAAATTACACAGATAGTTGCGTATTTGAACTGCCTTACTCTTGATATATCCATACTTCAACTTCACTAGGTTGGTTTTGTGAAAGATTTTGCTTCTTTGTTCTTTGCATTTTGATTTTAAAATTGTTTTCTATACCATTTTGGTCCTCATGTTGCATGGAAAACTTGAACTATGGCCTACATGATGACTCCTCTGATTTCTAGCCAAAAATACCTGCTTGTATCTGAAAGTGCTCATCAGATTGTGAGGCAAATTGCAATGGGTCAAAGGGCTCTTGCCTGCGGAAGAAAGAACTTAACTTGTTCCTTTTGGTTCATACTGATACTTGAATATGCATACTTTATAGATTTCCTAATTTCCTGCTATAAAACTTAAGTAAATCTTGAATTCTGAGTACAGAAAGTTTTTGCGACTCCAGAAGATTTCAGATTCATGTTCTTCAAGACTTCAGTCTCCTTTCTCTCTGACACTAAATACGATTAAAATAAAACCCTGAAGATTGTAGCTATTCACAGCAATGAAAGCAGAAGAATAAAGCTTCAAAAATGAACATCCAAAAGAAAGAGTCTTAAGTTACAAGGAATTAAAAAAGGAGTCTGGGGTACATCTGGGAGGAACATACAACTAAAAGTGTTTCTTAAAGATGAGGCTGTATTATAATGGGACATTTTGAAGGAAAATTAGAATACTTTTCTGCTGAGAATGCACTGTGAAACGGGACTGATAGAAATGTTTTCTAACGCAGCTTTGCTAGCTGTGTGGATAGGGGCCAAGCCACATTTGAACTGTTTCTGAAACCAGACAAATAGGCATTGTTTATCCTAGACTAGCCAAACTATTTCAAAAAACAGTTCAGTCAGAGCAACATTCGTTTCTAGTCTTAATTAGTTTTCAGAATGACTGTAGAGGCAGGACATTTTTCATCCACGTCCTTTTTGACTGTCCCTTTCTTCTCTCCTCCAAATCTCCCTATTCTTTGTCCCGCTGGAGTAATTGCAGCCATCAGCAGTTGCAGTGGAAGTGCATGTGGAGCTAAGCTGAGCCCTGACAAAGTTGGTGTGCTGCACGCCTGCTGCAGGCAGAGTGAGAGCAATGTTAAAATGCTAATGCCCTCTCTGGGCTAACATTCCTGCTGCTCTACCGCTGATGAAGGCTGTGGTGGAAGGTTTCCGGAAACGACTTGATTAGTATACCTTTCTGTTGTAATTAAGATATTGTATTAATTTGAACCTTTAAAAAGACTATTCAGCACTTCCAGAGGCTTCTCACCAACAAGTATTCTTCACCTGTTGTGCTTTAAAAAAAAAAGAAAAAAGAGCAAAAAAGTCCTTTTCTGAAGTAGTTGTGTGGTGTTTTTTTTTAAATCTCCTCTGTAGCTTTGCACAAGTGACAGGTTATTAATACCATGTTCTTCAAGTTAGCAACACCTTCTGAAAATGATAATCCCAAGTTAGTTTTGATTTTTACCTGCCAAAATAGTAAGGACTGCTATATCTGTTAAATAAGACCTTCAGAAGAGAGGCATCAGAACCCTTAGTCTTACCAAGAAAACAGATGAGTTGGCAAAAGGAAACATTTTTCTGAACTTGTGTATCAACAAAGTTTTGGTCATGTTGTCTTCCTGTCTAACCCCACCCACCAAGTTATTACTGAAAAATGCAATCTCAACTGAAAGAGATGATAAGTTGTTAAGTAATTGTTAAAAATATTTAGCAAAAGGGTTGTTGGTTTTTACTCGGCTGTGTAAGTTTTATTTATTTACAAGAATGTTAAGTCATTAAATGCTTATAGTCTGAGAATATGCACACCCACATGGGCTCTTCTCCAAGTTTCCCTGTGAAATGAGACAGAACGTGAACTTCAACACAGAATCGAGAGAAAAAATGGTTTTAATAATTGGTGTTCTATCTTTGCAGAGTCTTGCAGCTAAGCTGTAACCTGGTTTTCATTAGAAGGGGTTGGGCATGGTTGTATACTCCAGGAGTTTTGGACAAGTTTCTGTAAGATAACAACCTAGGGGAAAAATGCACTTGGCAAACCTTTCACAATATATGGGGAATTTCTGCATGATGTTACTTAGTTGTTTTCTCTTTGAGACATGAACCACATTGTAATAATTTTTTTTCTTCATTAAGCCAAGGACCCTTGTCATCCATAAGAGCAGCAATCAAGAGATGTAAGTCTACTTCTCCTATTTTTTGAGAACCATTATATTGTAAAATTGTTACATCTTCGCTTTTAATAACTGGTTAACTTTATATGTGAAAACAAAGTAGCTAGCAGGCTTTTGCGGGGCTGTAATTTCTTTCTCAGTCTTTTTCTTTTTTGCTTCACATTAGGCCCTCTTTTTGCTTTGCTGACGGGCTGTTCCTTCTTACCAGTTACTAACATTTTCTTGTTTATGCACTAATACATTTGTGCACAGATGTGATCCATCTCTGAAGAACCTGGGTTACATATGCCCAATTTTTAGTTCACTTGACAAAACAGAAGATTGTTCTATTTTAGTAGAAATCTGCAGCAACTGCTCGTTGACTATACTGGGGACAGGATTAGACTCACACACTGGGCTCATTTTGGAAAACAAAAAATTGTTTATAAATCTTGAATGAAAGGCCAAACTTTTCTTCCCTGATTTCATCATTTAACTCCTCTTTCCCTCTCCCTGCTCATGATATTTCCAGGCAGAGAGTTTTTTATCTGCATCTTCCAAAGTATTTTATGCTGTCTCTTTCTTCCGCTTTTCATTTTTATTTCCTTTCTGTCCATGATTTCCATTTCATATTAATGAAACAACCCTCAGGATTCTGCTATGGGGGAAAAATAAATTAGTGTATGTATCACTGATTTGTTTCTTCTGGACCTATTGGTCAGGGGCTGATTAGTATGGATTAGGTTGGAGGTAGTCAAAGGGGATCATGAAAGCTTTATTCAGAGCAAGTCTACATGATGCTGTAGTTAAAATGCAGCACTTTATCTGTGCTGTTGCTACCATAGATAGGAAACTGGAAAACAGAGAGCACCAGATCACAGAAGGCCTTTTGTGGTGGAGTCAGAAATTGATTCAGACTGCCTAAGCCCCAGTACCTCGTCTAACTGAGAAACCATCTAAAAGATCATTAAGCAATAATTGATATCTATGTTTTTGAAAACATAGTAGCAAGCGATACTTTGTTTTGAGGCATAATCAAATAAAAAAAAAATCTAGTCAAGAAGCCCTGGCTCATATGTTATACCCTTATACTCAATAATATTAATATGTAAATAACTATGATGAAATATAAGTACCAGATGAATAATTCATATGATAAACTAGAAAAAAATTTGCATGCACATATCAAGGCATTGTATGCAAAACCATAGTTCTTTGTATGCCAGTAACCATACCTGTAGATGGACCTAAATTAAAAATGGACCCTGAATGATGCCTAACTTCCCTTGCCACTAATCTGGAAAAAGTATGGTATTCTCTGGAAAAGTGTATTTCCCTAACAGAGTTAGAAATCTATTTCTTAATCACAGCTTCTGTGGGCTGTTTATCTCTAATTTTCAAGAAACGTGATAGGTACATGCAGGATTTCAACCTTCCAACTGTGAACAACGCTTTATATGACTTTGTATCACTAAATCTCTCCCTGTCTTGTGGCCAAAGAGGAAGAGGGTTTATTTTCCTTTCAGCCACCCTGACTACAACTCTGGATAGAAAGACGGTGTCATTTTCTTTCAGTTGTTTTGACAGCTCAGTAGAATTCAGAAAAGTGAGCCCAATGTGCTTGAAGAAAGCAAGCATGTGAACATGAGATGTGCTCAGGAGTAATTTTTTAATCTCAACTCTTCAAAAGTTACCCCAGGATTTTTAATGATGGTCTCGGGCCAGGACACACCACTAAATCCAGCTCCCACTGAAATCAGTGAAACTATTTCCACTGATGCCAGCGCAGCAACATGCACAAGAATGCCAAAGAAAGTAAAAAGAGGCAAGCCAAGTGCTGCAGTAGTGAGACAAAGGGGAACAATGTTTTCACTCGCTTCTCCACTTTTTTAGAATAGGGTGGTCTTAAGGAGCAGGGCTACAGAAACAAGTCTGCTGCCCTAAAATGTTGGAAGAACCTGCAAGCTTGTTCCATTCTCATTCTGTCCTAAGCAAATATGTGGCTGAATGAAGGATGTGTAACAGCTTGTATATACTCTGAGGCTGTGGCTTCCCATTTGGCAGTTTTGCAGCCATTTTTGGCTGTGGGTTTTGTTTGTTTTTCTTTTTTTTTTTTTTTTTGTTTTGCTTGGGGCTTCCTAAGTTCTTTTGGCTCCCACTTTTTCCCAACCAGATCAATTCTGTGACCTCATTCTCTCCCCATCTGCACAAACATTTGGGCTGGCATAATGCAGGGAATGGTGCAGAGGCAGGAACATACAGCCCAAGGAATGGTTTAGGAAGGAGTGAAGTGCTTTCATAAATCATTATTGTCAAATTTGAGTGAAACTACAGGCTTGCTCTAAGGGTGTAGTTATGTAGATTTTATTCAGCAGTAATGCCAGCCTCTATGGTGCCCAGCAGTTTGGTCAGCTGTGAAAAGGGTATTTGACCTCACTGGGGGTGGGAAGAGGAATCCCCGTCATCCCCCTAGGTTATTTTTCATCAGTTCCCTCACTAAAGTTGCACAAAGAAGAACTGGAGCCGGGAAGCAGAGGCAGGAAACAGAGACTGCTGTTGGGGGTGACATGTTCCTTACCCTGTGCTGCTGGTGGTCTGAGCCGAAGGTGAGCAGGTTCAGGGAGATAAAATGGACAAAAGCTGTACAAAAAGTGCTTATTTTTTTATTTAACACTTTGAACTCACTTTCTGTGGAGTCATATGAGTGCTAATGTTCATTCAAGAGGGGACAAAAGTGCATGTTGGGAAGGGGAATTGGGCATCACCATCTATTTTAGCTACATTCAAGCATTAAATCAGCCCAGCTCTAATGTCAGACATTTCCCTGAGGTGCCTGGAAACAGAAACTGGAAGAAAAGGAGCAAGACCTCCCCCTTGTGCCAAGAAATAGTTCAGGATAAAAGCTTCAACTCTCTTACTTCAGAAATGTATGAAAATTTCCAATTAGTTTGAACCTCCACTTGTACAGAAATAGTCTAATCAGTGAAATCAGACTTTTTTTTCTAGTTTTGGCTTGAGGATTATCTGATCCTTTTAGTTTTCCCTGAAGAAGGACCTCCGCAGCCATGTAATACCTTTGGTATTGCAAAGACCACAAGCGTGGCCTCTTGCATGGGACCATTCTGTCAGCTCTTCTGGTGTATTACTTTGTAAGTAAGGGAGGGAGTGTTTGCCCACTCTTGAGGCTCTCCTTGAGATACTATAATGAATAACCTTTATTCCTAGGCAGCAATATAGTGAGAAGAATAACTTCTCAGTCTAATAGTCTACATATTTCATAGGATTGATGGTAGAAATGTCTAGCCCGGTGTTAGAAAACCATTGAAAGAAGCTGTGTTTTTAAATATTAGCACACGTCCTTGTTGTAGAAAGTAATATTATTACTTTAAAACCTATTAATAATAGTTAATATGAATTAACTGAAATAGTTAATCGGCAGGATTGTGTTTACTCACAGCTGCTGGAAGAGACAATAGACAAAAATAATCAGAAAAATTTGGAGCTTGATTTCCCACAAAGCTTGGGCTATTTGAGGCTATGGTTCCAAGCTTTAATGCAAAATGAAACGTGCTTTTAAAACACTCTGCAATGACAAAACTGTTCAGTATTTCATACAGATTTGCTAATGGAGACATACGAATATTATTATGCAATGTCTATATTGTGGAAGTGCTCAGTGTTCCCAGCAGGATGGTATCTCTGAGCAATCCCTGAGTGAACTTCATAGTTGCCTCTATATTGCCTTAAAAGATTGCCTGAAAGACTGTAAATTCTAGCCCAGCTCTCTTCCAGAGACTCAAAAGTGCATGTCAGACTTTTGTTGCCACCAGCTTGTCTATAGCATCGCAATTTATGCATTTGTGGTATAATGGCGGTGGTACTTATACAGGCATCTTGATCTTATCGCTTAAAATGCCCCCTGTGCCATAATCTGTATGTGTTTCAAATACAAATGGCATATCAAATGCACTTGAAAAGTAGGACCCAGAGAAGAAACAGGGGAGGAAAAACATTTGAAACATAAGTATACAGCACAAACTCAGTACCATTTACCACTGCACATTCAAAAATAATTGGATAAAGCCCACTAAGTAGTGCTTGTAAGAAATATGTACAAAAAATGAGTCACTGATCTGTCCTCTGTTTACAGTATTACTGTTAATCTTTTACTTGCTTAAATTCTACTATACTAGGTTAAACACATTTAGATGCCTCATTGACACGAACGGAAATAAATAGTGGCAATGTTATGAGTTGATTTGACATTTTTTTCTTTCCCCTGAGACCAGTAAAGTTATAAGATGAAAAAGTGTGGATTTTATGCACTGAGTTTTTCTGTCCCACCTCATCTTTAACTGCTTTGCTTACCTTTTACTTAAATATCACTAAGCATATGCTTCTGGAAATGTCAACAATTCTCACCCTGAACACTTCTTAGTGGGGAAGTTGAGGAGCCAACTGTCTTCAGTTGTCAGTATGTAAACCAGCACTGAAATATATTTCCATTGACTCCCCTGATGGAAGAAAGGTTTTTTAAATCTTAAAGCTGTAATAATTTGAAATCTGGCATAAAAATTATTGACATGCTTTTTCAAGGCAATCCACAAAGGGAATGAAGAATAGATTTACAGGATCAAAAGACCACAAGGCCAGAAAAATGGCTGCAGGTTTTTTTCTTTTGTTTTTAAATCAGGTGTGTGCTATATTTTAAAAATTCATGTCTTCTCTCATACACTTTTTAATTTAAATTCATTTCTTTGAAATGGTAAAGGAATAAAAGCTGTGCAAGTTGGGGGCAAGGATTATTTAGAAAGTTTTATATTTTCTTTTCCCTAGCATTTGTGGAACTCCAAGGAATATGTGAGAGCAGAAGATGCAGTAGCTTTCACCTCTGTCCTTACTGTGGATTTAAGAGCTTCCAAAACAAAAGATGTTCTAAAAGTGTGGTTGTAACAAAAATGTCACAGCAAAAAGAGGGGAGCGGTTGATGGAAGGAGGGAAGAACTCTGTCAAGGTCCTTAAAAAATAAATATTTATATTAAATGTTTACGTACATGGAAGTAGCTTGATTCCATAAATGCCTGGGTGATTTTTTTTTTCCAAAGAGAATCACAGAATGAGTACATTCTGAAAACATATATGATGGTTTGGATATTAGCCCTTTTGAAGAGACATATTTATATCTACTAGTAAAGCTATTTTTATACAAATATTTAAAGTATGTTGTTTTCAAGTGCGTTTACTTGAAATTTGGAGTTTGATGGATTACATAGATGCATCACTGGAGGTTTTTTGCCTATGTTAAGAAAGGAAAAGGTCTTTCAGACTTTTTTAGGTTTTTCTTATTTGCTTTAATAACTTTAATAAATAGAAGTACATTTAGAGTCTCACAGGAAAGAACAGCATGTAGAATTTATCTAGAAATGATGAAAGAATGAAAGAATTTGACAAGTTTATCAATTAAGTTTTACATCCATCATTAATTAGCTTTTATTTCTAATGCCCTTATCATTGTAATTTGGGTATATATATCCCAAGCAGTTTTATTGAATACATTTACTCTCTTCCATCCTCTTTGCAAAAGTAATCTTGGAATTGGTTGGATCAATGCTGTGTTAAGATCTCTGAAGAAGAAAGTGAAGGTGAGGTGTAGGGGATTTTTATTTACTTATGTTAGCCAAACAATTTTTACAGAACTGATTTAGGAGATGTGCAGTCATGCCCGAAGCTTTGAGGTGTGCCTCTTATTGGGATCAACCTGCCTGCCCATACGTCTTTGGTAGGTGGGAGTATAAATTATGGGATCCCAGCTTCTTTGCATCTGTATCAACTCCTCAGTGTAACCATTATTTTTGGAAAGGAAAAAGCACAGACCCAAATAAACCGTGATTTTAAACTAAATAAAGCATTCAAAGAGATTTGGCTTCCCTCTCCTCATTCCTTGGTGGCTCTCTGTTGAGCCATACAGTGGACATTTCCATATTCAGTTATATTTTTCATGGTTAATTTATTGCAAAGGAAACTTCTAAACAGCCATTGTTAAAATCAGCATGAGACTAGAAATAAAATCTGCTTTTATTTTAGTTTTTTAAGACACTATATTGTGAATAGACATTACAGTTGTCCTCTTGCAACACTGGCACGTGCGCTGTCCTTGCGTGACTAACCCATTTGATCATGGTTTCTGGCACTCTGAAGCCTTGGTTTGTTCTCCTTCACCTCCTCTTCCTCTTCTGTAACCCCTTCTTTTTTTCCTCTAGCACTCATGAATAGTGCACATCAAAAATGCCCTGTGGAAGAGGTATGTCTGACACGTCACTATGCGACTCTTGAATCAAGTATGCTTTGCTGATTTCAGCTAATGATTCTGTGATGGCACAGGAACAGCATAATTGTCAGCTTTTGCACAATAAGACTCTACCACTTCCTAAATTGCACTTGCTATTCAAAAATCTGTTCCTCAGATAATTTCCTTTTCTCTCTAAAGAAATCAAAATGAAAATATAACGTGGCCATTGAAAAAATTATTTGAATATAAATATAGCAAAAATAGAAAAATGAAGAGGTCAGGATTCACTTATGCAACTTAAAACACGTGGTTTGAAAAAAAAAAAAAGAAATGTTGCTGACTTTTAATCCACAAGTGATTAAACTTCAGGAAATTTCTAGCTGGGAACATTTAATTTTTCTTTTTACATAAAGGAGGGTGAAATAGCTTCTTAGATTTTGTGCCTTAGTACATTTCCCTTCTCTAAAACAAACAAAAAGAGACATTAAAAAAAGATTAAAGAACACATCTCAGAAATGAGCCATCAAAAGCAAACCCAGACGTGTTTTATTCATGGATTGTTATAACTAAAGAAAAAGAAGTTTCAACTCTAGGGTCACCACAATGCAGAATGCAGGAACGTGTGGCGAGGAAGAAGAAAGGGGACAGGACCATCTCTCTTGGTGGTAACTTGGATATACAGTGTCTTAAACTGATTATGAAACTGTACCCTAAACCTTTTTAAAATGTCTCTTCATATTTAATACAAATAATTTTTTTTTTTTAAACTTGGCCACCCTTTAAATCTGGAATTCATGATCAGATGCTGTATGTTCTCCATTTCATTGATAGTGGATTGGTAAGGGCTATGCTATTATCCTCATCTTATTGCTGTGACAGTATATTTTAACCTCTTCAAAACTTTTGTTTCTTTTCTTTAAATAGCTTCTCGGACCTCTAGCCATAACGAACAGCAGAGGGATAGAAGGTATGGTGCTGTTATTTGTATTGCAATTAGATGTTACTGTAAAACTTGTTAGATTGTGTCACAGTATTACTTTTTATGGCTTTCTCTAGTTTTTTTTTTTTTCCTTCTCTCTATCCTTAGTGTGTTTAAAAATAAATTAGACTTGGAATAAAATAAAAATACTGTGATTCTTAAGCACAGGGTAGGTTAAGAGTTTGAGGAGTTTTTTCATCAACTTTTGTATGTGTCCTCAAAAAAAGAATGCAACCAACCATCAAATTTCTGCAGAACTGTGTTACTTTCCTGACATCTATTTACAGGATCACTTCACAATGAAAATAAGCACACTGTCAGGCCTCCTTCCAGTTTCTCAGAGGGTATTGAGAAAGGAGGTCACCAACCTGGATAGCTGGTGAACTGAGGCTGCCATTATTTCAGGTGTGAAGGAACTGTAGCCCTCCTTTTAAATTCTTTTTATAATAGTTTTAGAAGTTACGCTTCTGCAGGTTTTTTCTGTCAGCAGACAGAGGCTTCTGTAGCAGATGCTTCACCTACTCACAAAATTCACTCCTGAAAGTGTATTTTGTGCGAGACTCTAGATTGATCAGTGGTACTCTGGGGGGCCGTGGTCTGGGAACGTGGGCCATCACGTGGGCCATGCAGCTCATGCTCTAAACCCGTTGTTACAGTGATAAAACAGGGGTAGTACCTATGGGTCCTTAACTGTCACAGAAGTCCCTATTGTACTAGATGCTGTAAGCAAATAGGCCCTGTCCCAAAGGCCTCGTGCGGCTTGCTCTGCCCCACTTTAGCACAGTGGGAGGTTTCCCTAGAGGTCTGAGGATAGACAAGCTTTCAGGTAGCCAGCCAGAAGCAGTTTTAACTATCCTATTGTTTTCACATTGTAGCAGGCTAAGGGCAAACACACGATTAGTTCTCATTATCCATGAAGACGAAGACTTCTTCCATCTAATTGAGTTACACTTGTGTTTAAGTACTTTAAGCATGTAAACTATTTCACTGAAGCCAATAAACTACTTTTTGGCTTAGGCATTTAATTAGGTACTTTGAACGGAAGCCTAAGTGCTTGTTAGAAAGGTCAGGTAAGTTATTTTGAAATCATGGAAAAACATCTTTGGTTAAATCAAAAAGACCTGAGCTATTTTGATTTCCCATGCCGAGAAAACCTTGGTCTTTTAAGTATAAAAGAATTATTTTTAAATGTTGTAGGTAATTATTGCCCTTTGCCTTCCTTTCCAGGCGTCCTGAAATTACAATAGTTGCTGCTGAACCCCTCCGGCCATCCTCCTGGTTTCCAGGTGCAAGCCCTGTCACTCCTCAGGGATTAGGATTAGGATTCCCTTCTGCTTCATCTCATGCTCAGTGGAGGAGAAATGAGCATATTCCAGCTGAGGTGAGCGTGAATTTACATGAGGTATGTTTGATTTACAAAGGTAAAAAGCACGTTAAGTTAGAGAGGAACAGAGTTTTTGCTTGCTTAGACTTCCATCACGTTGAATAAAAGACTATGACGGTGTTCTTTTCCTCTGCATATGTTAATTTAGTATTTTTAAACTTACATGCTTCTTGGTTTTTTTGAAGGATCACATCTGGACGTACATTAATATTTATCGCTCTGTTTTGTAGCTTCCACCATCATATGAGCAGGTGATAAAAGAAATCAATCAAGTGCAAGTCAATACAACAAATAACAATAATGCTGCTGCTCCTAGACATACCACTACTTCTGCAACACAAACTGACTTTCCGGAGGAACTAATCAGCCATTTGCCAGGAAGTAATGTAAAAACTAGTTTGCCTACACACTGGGAATCTGCAGGCTATCCAGGTGAGGCTGTTTGGGATTTCTTATTGATGAAAACCTTACTCTGTCTCCTGAAGATGTTCTTTATTATTGGTCTGTGCAGCATTTAATATGCATAATAGTTAAATTTCTGTGAATGACTATTGCTGTAAATTTCTGTAAAAATCCTCTCTTCTGAAGAACTACCATTGCATTCACGGTCAGGCTATAATTAAATCTTGAAAGTTTTGCTCAATTCAGCCACAATGGCAGTTGCTTTGGGGCCAGAGGAACTCAGATGTCCAGTCAGAATAGCAGCAGTGTTACACGTTCAGCCTGAAAAGTGTGCAAACCAAGCTGTATTATTCTTTGGTGTAGATGTTGCTTGCATGCCCCTCATGCTGCAAGCTAAAAAGTAGTTTTGATCTCGCAATGTGTAGATACCATGCGTTTCAGCAATCTTCAGCTTCTTCCTACAGTTCATATATTTTTTAATCGATCTTTTTAGAAAGAGAACTGCAGTTTCACAAGCAGCAGTAAGTTCTGAATGAAAACCATGATGTTTACCATCCTGATGGCTGACAAAAAATAACATAAATAAAGTGTTCTGGAATAGATAACTGAAACCTTTTCTTTTCTGTTAGCAGGGCAGAGTCCTCTTAAACCTCCTAGGCCTTCTGCTTCTCTCCTGAATAGGTCTCCTTCAGAAAATGAGAATCCCTTAATAGCCTTTGAAATTTCTGAAGGTCAGAGGTGCCAAGAAAATCCCAATGCTGTGACATGTCCTGTGCCAAAGCCAAGATCAAGAAGCAATCTCAGACCTGTAGTCAAAAATACTGAAAGTAAAATAGACAACGGAGAAGTAGTGAACCCGTGTACCGCAAAAAGGCAGCAACCTCCAATTCAGCAGTCACCTCTCTTAGATGATAGCTTACTAGACAGTCACTTGGCAATGGACAGCATGAGTACAGAAAAGAGCCAAAATAGTATTGTTTCAAGGATCAAAGTCTTTGAATCCCAAGGAACCAATGATACCTCAGGATTATCAAAAAAGCCAGAAATTGCCCCTCGTTCATTCACCCCAAGACCTGTTACTGCAAAGAAACCAGTAGTTGCTCCAAAGCCAGGGGTAAGCAGAATTTCAGGAGACTGGGATGCATGGACAGAAAACAAATCAACGCCTTCCAAGGAATTGCAGCCTCAACCTGAAGTAGTTGGGAGCAGTGTTGTAACCAAACCTGAACTGCCAAAGAAGCCAAAACCTGGCCTTGTTAAAAGTAGTAGTAGTGATTTTCTTGATGCAAGGAGTGGATCAGTTGCAGAAAACAGCGATGGACAGAAGAAATTTCCTGTTCCTGCTCCAAGGCCTCTCGTTCCTAAAAAGTCACATTACGTAGAAAATCCTGCCCTTTCTTTGGCCTCACTAAAACCGATTGCTGCTCCCCCACGGGCTTCCGTATCCGCCCAAGAAAAAGTTCTCAAGTCTCTGGGGGAATTGTCACCTGCAGCCAACTCTTCAGCACCTGCTTTGCAAAATAAACTAGATGTGGAAGGAGATCTGATCAGTTTTGATGATGACATTTTGCCCCTAAGTCCAACTTGTGTAGCTAAAGATAGCATCAGTTCTGAAGCAGCAGGTAAGAAGAAATTTTTTTAAACTGTCACTGGTTACCCTTTGCAGGTGTATGATCCTGTGTGAGTTATGTCTACCTGTCTTGTCTGGGTTTATGTGTGTATATGAAATTCTTGGGTTTCTATTATGTCAAGATCACTATGAAATTACTTGGATTTTGAGACTGGGGAGGTTTCAAGGCTATATAAATCTCAGAACTTGCCTGCTGGATTTATTACGTGATTACTAAAATAATGATAAAAGACTTGATATTATATGCTAGATGTCACCTCCAGAATGTATCACAATTCTTTCTGGGGAACTTGGGACATCTTATCTCTTGCCATCTAATCTGACTAATTTATTTGAGTGCCTGAAGTTCTGTAGTGGAAACCTAGCCATCTAGAGAAGCAGCAATGTTTGTTGCATTTAGGGAAACTTGTGATCAAACATACTGGGATACTCCCTCCATCTCACCAGTGCCTACTTATTTTCTCTTTCCTATCTTTGTGTCTTGTCTTGTCATGCGACTATACGCTTGTTACACAACTTCAATTTTTTCTAATAAGTGAAAATAATTATTTCATATGGACAGATTAATTACTACAACTACATCCCTTTCATAAACCTTGTTTGATTCCATTAAGCACTTGGGGTTGATTTTTTTTTAATGCTGTTTTAGGTAGTTTAAGACACAGGTGGGTATTGGGCTGTCATTAAACTTTATAGCAATAGTTTTTTCCCTCTTAATATTCAAGTATGTCCTGATTTAGCTTAACAGCCCCATTGCAATCCAGGGAAAGTTCTGCTTTAAAATAGATGGTGTATCATACAAAATGCTTGTTTAAGGGACTAACTATGTTTTTTAATCTTTTTTTTTTTTTTAACCTCATTTATCATTAAATATCTCGGCTTTCTGAAAAGAGAAGCATAGATACTGTGTAGTTGTCACAGTAAATCAATATTAACGATTGTTAACAAATGCTATTTCTTCACAGTTTGTGGATTATATCGTTAGATGAAGTTCCGATTTGTTACTGTTTCTTCTCTGTATTGGCATAAAAACCCCAAGGCAGATGTAGAAAGTCCTTTAAAGCCCTAAACTGTTAAGATCAGTATGTACAGACATACAGATCTCAGGGGAGCTTAATGAAAGCAGTGAAATAAGGCAACAGAAGATCCTGCAGGAGAGGTGATTAGCTCAACATGGATACAAGTCCATTTTTTCTTGGACTGACAGATTCCAGGAACACTGCAGAAGCTGTACCAAGCCTGGAAGGAGGTAGGAGTACAGGGTGACTGGAGAGGCGTTTCGTACCTAAGTCAAGGAAGTGTATGACTGACAGTGTCTAGCTGGGAACAGAGTCATGATCATCATGTCTGGAGGCTGGAGTTGTGGAACCACCACTGTGCATGTGATGGTTTTAGAAGAAAGTTAGAAGCACGAGGGATGACTCTTGTTTTCTGTGCATTTAGGGTAAAACTTGTAGTTTCAGTCATTTTATTTTGATTAATAGATGCAACAAACAGAGGGAAAATGTAACTGTTCTGAGCAGTAGGCAAGAAAAGAGAATACTTATATTTTGAAAGTGCATAAAAAGGAAAATGATGTTTTGGCTCTGTACACTAAAACACTGCCTTTCCCCCAACCTGGAAAAATTAAACAACATTAATTCTTCTGTTAAATCAGAGGTTGAGTGATCCCAAGTGAAAATCACCTGAAAAAAACAGCTTTCATGATGAAGTGGTAAGAATGTCAGTCTTCATCTTTCTGGTTGATGTCCTAGGTGTTATTCTTGATTTAATTAAGAAGAAAATACTTTCCATTCTCATGGTTAACATAAGAATTATTCAGATAATAGTTTCCTGACTTCTTGAGTCACCTGTTCATGATTTTATTCATTCAATAAAATGGCATCTTTGCTGCAACCCCTTCTTACCTACTAAAGAGAAAAAGGTCTGTCAGCATTATTGCTTTATTACACTGTAAAATTAGGATTCATTCCAGATTTTTGCAGGCATTTGTGAGCTCAAGATCATATCCTATACTCTTGATTGCTAATGCCGTGCTATGTCTTGACAAAGCATCCACAAGAACAACACTGGCTTTCTGAAAAATGAGGCAATGCGGAGCACTAACACTAGCTATTTCTCATGTTCCCATAGGAACAGCTTAAGATTTGCAAGATGAATCCACAGTAAAATGTTTTGTAAAGGTGGGAAGAGAAGCGCTAATCTTGCTCCCAGTTCCCCAGACCTTTGCATTTCTTACATATTTGTCATTGTCATTACTTAGCAAAATGACAGCCCTCTGCTTGTTGTTATGGCAACCCTACGAAAGGAAGAAGGCTTTTATGCAGTGGTGTTTGAAACTAAGCACCAACAGCTTGTTTGTCAAAGAGCAGTGTTATATCACAGATTACAGCGTTCACAAAACTTAATTTTTTTCTGATAAGCACAAACGCGTCTGGTACTTAGACTAATGTAAATAGAACTGGACAGATCGATCACTGCTGCTACTAACGCCTGATGCAAAAGTAAGAAGGTGAAGTGTTCAGTTGATGATGGGGAGGGCGCAGAAGTTGAAGTGAGCATATGAATGAGAAGGTGAAACAGGCAAAACAAATTCAGAGTCTCTACAGCAATTTAATTGACTGACATAAGACGTCAGCTTCCTCTAACAGAAGGCTACCATCTCCACAGCAGTGAAAGATATTTGAATATTATTTATGTGCTAAGATCAATAGTGTTGGCAACAAACCAGTTTATAGTTTCACCAGTTTAACTGTCAGTTTTAACTGGTAGTTTAACTACCAAAGCTAGCTGGATGATTTTCTTTCAAGTTTACCTCAGGCAACCCCATGGGTTTCATCAGCGTTTGACAGCATCTCCAACAGCACAGCTGTTTGTAGAGTGAACTTGCCCTTATCCAAACATTAATGATTTTATCTTTTATCTCCGTGTTTATATATGGAGAGGGAGAACCGTTCTGTTGCAAATAAAGACTCTGGGTACTGAGATCCCTTTCAAAGCTTTCAGCATCTGCTCTGCCAGTTGAAGTCTGTGGGAGCTTTGGGAGCTCAACAGCTCTGAGATTCGGAGGTGAACTGTGGCAGAACCTTGCATCCAACTCATGTCTCTGATGCTGGCTCAAGGGAAGTGCCAGGAAGGAGAATTCAGGAATGACAAATCTGTAGAACTGCTCCTTTCATCAGCAGCCAAAATTGATGCCAGTTTTAAGTGCCATAATTCTGGACTCAAAGGCTAGAGATAATGTTCAAAGCCATTTGCATCCTAATGAAATTACTCCTGTTCAAGTCAGTCATTTAGAATGTGAAGGCAACTGTTTGGGACTCTAAATCTTGTGGTGCTAATGCTTTGATGACAGTTGTGAAATTTTGGATCATCTGGAGTATTTTTACATTTCTCTTGTAGCTGATAACAGGGATTTGTGCAGTTCCTGAAGGTTAAAAGTTTCAGTAATCTGTCAGGTGGGCTCTCTTCTCACTAATCAGTTTTTACAAAGGCTTGGAAATGAAATCCTAGTGCAAGCTGAACTGAGTGTAAATTCCGTGGCTTCAGAAGATCCATTATTTTACCCATAAGTTGTATTAGTTGCTATATTAAAGCATGTAGTGTGCCTACTTGCTAAATGTTCTGAGAATGTATGTTTTGGACAAAGAAAATAAGGTAACAGTGCATTTAAAGCACACATTTAAATTAAAACCTGGAGGTAATCTAGCTAGAATATTTTCATTCCTTTTTGCATGTGGAGAGTTATTCTTCTCTCTCGTCTTTTCTCTCTCTAAAACAGCATAAATTGTTTTATCTATCTATCTACCTACCTACCTACCTACCTACTTCATCGCAGTATAAAAGTTCATTTCCGCCTGTATGGCGAAAAAAACCCCAACCAAACCAGTGCTGCTATCCATTTATATGTATTGTTCCTTTTTGTGGCATGAATGGTGGAAATTGTGTGACATTGTAGTCAATTCAGAAAAACTGCTGCTTGAGTAACTCCAAATTTGTCTGCTGTGGGGATGTTGCCCAGCTGCTTGTTTTTAATTGCTTCTTCAGGAAGGAAAAGAAAAAAAGAACTGAAATATTTCTAACTGGTGGATTAGTCCAGACATATCTTCAAAATAGTGCAGCTTTTCTTAGGGTTCTGCTGTGCTACTTACGATGATTCTTGTTGTGGTTGTTTTAAAGTTATCTGTTTCCTTTTTCACTTACGGACAAAGTATCATCCCCAGAAAAGAGTGAGCTGTCTCATTCATTTTAATCTGCTATTTGGCTTAAACCCCTGACAAAAACAGATTTACCTGAAGACGTGCTACTGTGGGGTGGAGTAGTAGAGATATGGGTCTTTGCAGTGTCCTGTTGGTTTTGCTCTAAGGTTGGCAATCTCCAGCAGAAGTGGTAACAAGCATCTATTAAGTCCTCAGATACTACAGATGTTTGCATAGTAAACATAAATTGGAGCCCTCAGGGAGCTTGGAAGTGACTTCACTGTTACCACAGGAGAAGGCCTTACATCCAGTTTCAGGAAACAAATAAGGTTTTTAAATCATAGCTACATAATAGGTGAGGAGCCCTTTAGGTTGTCAAATGCAAATGAATTTGCTTTTGAGTTCCATGTCTATAGATGCTGTTAAGTGGTAACACACAAATAATAATGTTCTTAATAATAACTGATGATTAAATCTGTTTATTTTACAATAGCACTTAAAAGGCAGATATCCTTTGATCACAAAGATTGTCAAAGAACAACAAAATGCTTATTTAAAAGAAGTGTTTATAAGTAAAACTGGTTTTTTCCTTTGCTGAAAGCATGTGAGATTCTTGCAAGAGGGTAGATAGGTATTTTAAACAACATTATAAATTCCCTTGTCCTTCACATTTTCATTAAAAAGATTTTGTATGCCCTGCTGCGTTCCATCATCAATCCTCTGCTTTGGAGATTTCCAGCTTGCCTGTTTTGGGGCACTGAAATCTCTTGCTAATGAACAAGCATTCATTCACCTGGCAAGAATGGACAAGGCTGTGTTTCTTAATCTCCAGGGTAATTTGGGGGTTTGCTTTTTTGTCACCCACTGTATGTCCCTCCGGCATCCGATTTTTGAAGTTAGACCAGGTTATGCAACCAATTTCTAGCAACATGACCTCATGGCTGACCTGTTCTGGGCAGGAGGTTGGATTAGAGACCTCCTAAAGGCTCTTGCAATCTGAACTATCCTAGTCTTACTTCAACTAGCAAAATAGTTTAATGGTGTAGGAATAGCCTCCAAACTCTCACATAATAGCTCGTGCTAGTATAAGCAGTCCTTTTGTGCCAAAGGCGGTGTAATTACTATCACCTTTACTCCTATGGACAAGCTAGCAATGAACCAAGTGGTTGTGCTTTTAGATACACACAGATACTAAGCATGGGCATTCCCGCAGTTTGAGAGAGAAGTGCTGAAAGCTCGGAAAAGGTCCATTTGTATCTGTCTCTGTGTACGATGTAGCACTGTAGTTTTCCACCCCATAAATGCTTGTATTGCCATTAAGTGTTACAATAGCCCAACAAATTTTGCTATTCTAGTAGTAGATTTTATTTTATCTGTTCTCCAACTTTCTAACACTGTGGATGAGATATTTCATTGCTCAGTTAAGGACATCTTGCATTTTCAAAAAGTACATTTAGGTTGGATCTTCTGTTGCATTTCTCGGCAATTTTTTTTCCTATACTTTCCAGAGAATATCAAACTCTACATAATTTTTTGACTTTGTGCACTTTGGTGGTACTGATGGCTAGGCTCCTTCTGCAAACTCCACATATATCCTGTAAACATCATTCATTCTTTGGAGTGGACTCATTCCTCAAAAATAGCAGTCACTGGCCTTGAGTTGCCTTGCTTTTTGTGGTGATCCATCAGATGTCAGCAGTGAACAGGGAGCAATGCCTAAAACCTATGCAAGTAGTTCACTACATTTTCTCTGCTCTGAGTAGCAATAAATGTTGCTGGATAAATTCTTCCTGTCCTGAAGTCTTTGCACAACTCTTTTGAAAAAATCTTGTTAATGCGTGAGAAGTTTGAAATTTCTGTTTTGGCATTTGGAGATAATGTTTCTGGGAGGAAAGATATTCCTCAAGATAAAACTTTCTGAAATTACTGTGTGGTTGCTCCAATATTGTGTCCTTTTGATAAAACAGCATAAGCAGGTGCAGAAATAAAACTAATGCTTTGGCAACCACATTGGAAAAGCTACTTATATGTAAAGGTTGTTACATATAAAAGATTTTTACCAGCCCGCTCAAGTACTTGTTTGACTAAATGTGCCATATCAGGCAAAGCAAATCTCCTTGGCCTGATGAACTACAAATCTTCGAATGAAGCGGGACCACACAGTCCGTTCATAGCCTCTACCAAAATAACTGGGCTAGTCATGAAAAACCTCTGTGTGGACTGGGGAGAAAGAACTCCTAGAACGTTATGACAGCAGATTTTCTTGTCTCTGCTCCAATTTTAAGTCTGAAGCCATACTAAGTCTACTGAATACTGTATTCCTTTTATTTGAGTGACCTGGTCTACTCTCCTAGTATTAGGAGAATGCTGAGAAGCCCGAGTTTCACCTGAGCTTACTTTCAGGTTATGCACAGATTACATCCTGAAAGAGCCTGCATCCCATTCCCTCTCTCTTTTTTTTTTCCTTTTTGTTTTTTAATTTCCCAGTCTGTTAAAAGATATGGTCATGGCAATTTTCCATGCAGAGGGAGCTGCAAATTGCATATTTTGAGAAAGGTGGTTTCTCAAAAGGCCAAAAAATGGCCTTGAGAAAGGCCATATTATTCTCTCTGGGTCAGAAATACCATTTCTAAGAACAGTGAACTGTTAATTTCGGTGATGAAAAATACTGGGGAAAACTGAGATTGGGAAAATCACTGATGCTGGAATTTAGGTAGGATACCTGTCTAATATGTCTATTTATAGCTGTAAATAGGTTGAGATTTAGAACGTCTGAGTGAACATCAGACTTTTGGTTGTAGCATTTCACAGTGTTTCTTGAGCATGGGCCCCATTCCTCTTTGGGATGTTATCTGTCAGGTTTCCATTGAATCTCCAGCTATATTACTAGTAGGGGCCTGTTGTTGAAAATCTTCCCCCAGGTATGGGTTAAGTATGCTTCCACAAACACCAGAGTGGTTTCATGGGGCTAGGTTTTTAACAAAACGATTCGTTGATGAGGTTTGGCTCTATTCTCTGTTATCCTGGATAACAATGCTGTTCTGTGTGAAGAGAATGTGTGAGCCTTGCCTTTAACAGCTGATTTAATTTTTTTAATTAAACATTGAACGTAGACACAGTTGCACACTTCTGTAGTGGCAAGTGTTGTAATGTCAGCATCAACACCTTTCGTACTACGTTGTTCTCACGTGTACTGAGAGTATTTCTTGCAGGACTGAGCATCTTCACAGCAGGTAGTACTATTCTGTGCTTTTAGCTTTCCACATCTGGTTTGTTTGGAGATTCCTCTTGTTGCTGCTGAGGTATCTGTTACCCTCTTAACTACCACTTACTTAAAGACTGCCAATAAATATTTCAGAAAGATATCCATCTGTCCTGCTCACATGGGCAAAACCTAGTGTTTGTTCTGTAACCTCCTACTTTTTTATTTTAAACAAGGATGGTAAATGAGATTGGGGGGGAAAAGCTGTCTCTCCCAAACTGGTGAAAAAAAGAGGTGATATACGGTATATTTGAATACACAGCTTTCATTTGTCTTTCCTGCGAACAAGCACAGTAATATATGTTATCACGTAAACCTTTGAAACAGAAGCTGTAGAAAAGTGAGACTAAGGAAGATGCAGGCTTTAAGCATCATTGTAAAAGTTTAATTAAAAAAAAATCAATAGAATCTGTTGATATGTGTTATGAAAAATGCCTCGCAGATTAATTTTCTTGAGCTGAGAAGCTTTAAATGAGTATATTAACAATTCTGTTTTCACACCTCCGTGAATTATGCTCAAATGATGCCCAATTGTTGTTAAACAACATAAAAATTTGATATGTTGTCAGTCCCATTGCACAAAGCAGCACAGTCGTTTACTCAGCCAATTTCTGCTGCAAACCCAACACTGGGGAATGGAATAACACAAACAAGGTAATGAGTTTTAAACTAATTATGAGGTGACAACAGTATAATTGAACATAAGATAATGAGTGGAAAACTAAGGTTCATCGAATGGTTTTCTCAGCCTTAGAAATGACTTTTCTCAGACTTAAAAACTACTTCTCAGATTTACTGATTTAGAGACCTCTGCCAACTGTTGAATGGTTGAGAAAGCCATTTCTACGCATAGCAATGATTAACAGCTGACAAACAGTAATTTTGTACAATTTTAAATCTCCCATAAATTTACAAGAATTCAGATCGGTGATTATTTTGGGTGTTTACAGCATTTCCACTTGTTCTCTCGATTTCTATAGTTTTATAAGATGGAGGCTTTGGAAAATGGTTTCCTCATTGTTCATGCAGAACTTCCTTAACCTCTGCAGAACCTTACCTGGAGAGGTGCTCCGTGTGCCAGTGTGTTCCCTATGGTCCTGCTGTGTCATGGAGACCGTGACTTAGCCCTGCTCACCGCTCCTCTGCTCGCCCTGTGTCTCCAGCTTCCCAAAGGGCTGGTGCAGCTTTGAGGCCCCGCTGCCCTGCTGCCTCACCAGGGTCACTCCTCAAATCTGTCGTAGAGTTGCCAGATAGCTGAAAGAGAGAAGAAAGCCCGCTTTCAGTTTTCTTTTTTCAGCTGCACTAAACTCTGAACACCAGCAGAAGAGTTAAGATTAGACAAATCATCTTTCTTTAATGCAATTCAAATGTTAGCAGTATAGTTAGCAGACATAAGTATAAAGGAATAAAAGAAAATTATAACTGCAGGCTTGCTCCAAGAGTGGGATTTTTGTGTCTTGTAATGACTGTACTGCCAGGATGCTTGCACCCCTCTTGTGGTCTATGTTTTCCAGTCCTCTAGAAAAATCCTTGCTCTGATGCAGCTTTCACTGAAAAGACCTAAACTGACTAGTGCTAACACGTAACTTAAACAAGATGTTAGTTTTACCCTTACCTTCTAAAACATTGTGGGTTGCCTGTGCCTAGTTTCTGGATGCGCCAGTGCCTTTGGGCACAACGTGATGGAGCCATCTTCTGTCTAGATGGTAACAGAGCTTATTTTTAACTATAGCCTGTATACCTTAAGCTGTAGACAAATCGTTGACCTGTCATGATCCTTTCTACCTGAAGCGTACGCTCAAAGCTGTTATACAAGCAGCCTGACAGAAGGAATTGATGTGCTTTGATTCATGATTAAAATGTGACATGAAGGTAGCCAGGCAGATTTCTGGAGAGCCTGTAGGCAGGTAGATGTCTTGTCTTTGAGAGAGACCGTGGCACAAACCCCCGTGGCACACCTCTATGTGACCGATACGCCTACGAAGAGAGCCTTAAACAAGGAGCTAGTGGGAGGTGGACACACGAGCAGGGGTGAGCATGCCCGGGCCCTGCGGCATGTTGTCCCTGCTGTTGCTACAGCTGCGCGCTGGCCGCGGGAGCTGGGGAGAGCTGGGGGCACGGGCGGAGGGGCTGCCGGCTGCAGGCAGAAGCGCCCGGCATGGAGGAGCGGCAGCAGAGGCTGGGGTAGCTGTGACCGCCAAGTCGTGTGCATGCAGGAGGGCAGTCCGTTACCCTGTAGTTCAGCAGCGCAATATTACACGGTGTTTTCTCTCTCTGAAATTACTTTGGGCCTATTTTTGGTTTAAAAAAAAAAAACAACCCACGGAGCTTGATGTACTTGGTCATCTTCCCCTCTCTCTAAAAATGCCAAGGCTTTTTAAATTAAAATGCTAAAAGCTTTTTAATGAGGTTGTTCATAAATAAATACCGTATTTCTGGATTTTCTTAAATCTTACGTATATTCCTAGACACAGATTTCTAGCATCTCGATAAACTGCATTATGTTATACTATCCAAAATTATGTGTAAGAAATCATTACTTCATATTACATAATTTTTTAAATTGTTTTTTATAAGTGTTGAAGGTAAAATTTTATCAAATACAGGGCTTCCAACTTTGTCAGAAAGTGTGGCAGTAGTTTTGAGAAAGGGTATGTTTTTATAAAAAGTTCTGAAGAATTTAAAGAGATGCCCAGCATACTTCCTCTCTGAGGCTCTGACACTCCATAAATAACATCTCATTGAGCTACACATCTAAAAAGGCCACCAGAGGAGATCAAACTCGGTTGTTGGGGCTATGAATATGTGTCATGGAGAATTTATTGTCCGGAGTGCTTCTCCAGTTTCTACTTTACATATTTACGATACCGTTAAGCGTTGCCATTTTACTGCACTTTTTGGTAATGTCAGAGAAAAAGGTAGCAGTTGTTAACAACAGAGAAGACGTATAAATGAAGTATTGCTCTTTGACATGAAGGTGTACTTGAGAAAGAACCCATTGATTTGGATTTTATTTATGTACTAGTATTTTTACAGCTGCCTTCTACATGTGCATATGTTCCTATGCCTATTAATAAGAGACCAGTGCTTAAGTTTATGAAGCATAGAAAACATTGCTCCTGTCTTACCGATGAGTGATACAGGCAGGGGCAGAGCTCAGGCACCACTCCCAGTCCTTGGTCTGAACCAGTCTCCCCCATGACACCAGGTTTATAATCAACAAAATGATGCAGAATCTTCCAGGAAATTAGTTGTTCTACAGCAAAGACATTTTGTAATCAGCAATATTGAAATGATTTGTTTTGTTTTGTTTCTGTAGGCTTTTTATCTGCTGCAGTGCTGACTGTTTAGCTTTGGCAAGATTTTATTGATTAAAACTTTTTAGCGAATGTGTTCACAGCTATGTCTGCATATTAGAGCAACTGCTTTGAAAACATTTCCCTAAAGCCATCCTGATTTCAGGTCCCTATTACCAAGCAATGCAGTTCCTCTTGTTCAGTGGCTTATATAATCCCAGAAGGCATCGGGAGCATGTTCATGTTAAGTCAACTATGAATGCAGATGTACAGAAAAGACACATTATTTACAAAGAGCTGAGTACGCTATTTGCATCAGCCTGATTTATATATTTTTTTAATGACTTCCTTGGGTGTAAAATATAAATGTCCTTAATAATGAAAGCAATACCCAGTGAGATTTGTATTCAACAAATAAATACTAAATATGTTGGGTTTTTTTTTTCCTTTTAGATCCATTTCAGTTGCTTGCCAAAAGTGAACCTGCAAAGGAACAGACAGCTCAACCAGCTTTAGCCCGGAAACCCACTGTGATCCGAATCCCAGCTAAACCCGGGAAACGTAAGTTCTTCTCCCAAATTGAGAAATCTCTGTCAGAAAATCATTTTAACTGGGACTTACTATTTACTAATTGAGTTGCTGTTTACTAGCTATATTAGGTGCCAAAGGAATCCTGTGGTACAGTTTGCTAAGACAGAGGAGCCAACCTAAGGGCTGTGGTGGGAGGGAGAAATACCTGTGAGTCATGTTCCCCTCTCCCTGCCTCCCAGCTACCTTGTCTGGCTCCCTCCCTTGCGCTACGTTTGATGTCCCTCAAACCTTATGGTGCTAATGCATATCAGAGGTGACACGGGGGGGGGGGTGGATCGAAAGGCTGTCAGGGAAGAGTTGGAGGAGACCCTTTCAGCAGAAGTAAGCTTGTTTTGTCAGCTAAACCTTATCACTGAGCTGTACGTTTAGTCAAATTGACTTCTGTTCTGACATCAGCTGAGGCTATTTTAATGCTGATCCTGAGCTTCCTGGGAGTAGGGCCCCCACTTGTCAAAGGAACAACATTAGTGTATTAAACTTTGCTTCAAACACAGTTCAGCTGGGATGTAAGCATAGTTTTCACAGTTTACATCAAAAAGTTCCCTTGACCCCTGTTAGATTTGAAATCTTTGGCCATTTAAGCAAAAGTATTTTGGTAACAGTTGAGGGAATAAAAAAGGCATATGAGAACTTGGATGCAAAAACCTGATGTATTCAATTTTGTGTCAAGGTCTTGACTATAGTTTTCTGACAGTTACCGTACCCCTAATGCCTTCCACCTCTAATCCTTTACAGCTTTACAAATGACACTGACAGTATCTCAGCGTGGAAATTTATCAGAGAGCCACAAGGTCTTTGTGTTGATCTTTGTATGCTAGAGTACATACTTGCTTCTGTTTAGCCTTACGTTTTATCCTCAAAGCTTAGGGAGAAAAGTCACAAGATAGCTCTTAAAACTCATATATCAAAATCACGTTTTACTACACTGAGTAGGTGTGGAGCCAACTTGTAGCAATTAGATGTCCAGGTGGCTTTTCTCTTAAGACTTTCTCTCATCATTTCCCGAGTTCCCTGCTCCCCCCCCCCCCACCCCAGTGCTAAAATACTAGGTTTTCTTTTCCTCTGCATATGCGAGAAATACAGTGGAAATGATTAAAAATGCAGAGAAGACTGAGGATAAAGCTATGAGGAAAAGTCTTTTTGTTAATACCTGATCATAAACAAAAGGTTTTTTCAGTTGGATGAATAAGTTTACAAGCTACTGTAAAGAATCCAAGACATAATTCTTCTTTACAAAGGAAATTGTAATTTCCATTAAAAAAAAAAAAATCACAAAAAAACCTGACCATTTTTTCTCTTTTTCTTTTTTTTTGCCTGAGCTGGATTCTCTTTCGAACTTTTAGATAACTGGTCCCTTGCTGCTCTCTAGTGGTAATTGAACTTTCCACAGGAGACTGTCGGTCATACTCTACTTAGCTACAATTGGGGGGGGGGATGTGTGTGAAGGACTGCTTTATGGGAGGCTGTGGCTGGAAGATTAATGGGATGTGGAGGAACAGAAGCAGGTTCCAAGAAAGCAGAGTAGCCTTTTGTCAGATAGGAGCTGCTGCAGAAATGTAAGCTGTTAAAAGTTAAAAAATGAGAAAAGTACAACTGGGCCAAGGTATAACATGGATATAGTAGGATTTACCTTGTAAGAGGGCCAGGTAATCTCAGTACAAGGGGTCTTTCACCATTGTGGGTATGGAGGGAGATTAATTCTGTCAGGAACCAGCACAAACCAAAAAGAAAAACCCCAGTAAAGCAAAAAAAACCCCACCCAGCACTACCAGCACAGAGCTGGATGCTTAAGAATTTGAACTCCAGTAAAGCACTTATTTAACATTAGCATTTTTGTCGAGATGTGATTAGAAAGGAAGCATTAAACTTCCACTTCAGTTAGAAATCACTGAAAATAACACCTGCTTTCTAGTTCTTGGGGTTTTTTTTTTCCTTCCTTTATTTCCTTTAATTTTTGTCTTATAAAGAGTAAAGGCGAGGAAATTAGGCCATCTGTATATATATCAAGTTTTGAAGTGGTGTAAATAAATAAATTTCTCGTGCTTTTTATGTCTCAATAAGGTATGATAAGAGAAGATTTCGCTTGCAAATACTGTCAGGTATTGTTTTTACTTTTCATCCATCATACTAGCTTAGAAGAGTGATGAACTTCACTAACTTTTTTTCCCTGTGCTTGGTCACTGCCAACACGGTAACTGTGACCTGTCCTAGAGATTTATCCTTGAACTGATCCATTTTTAAACATCACACCAGTGTTCTAGGTCATAGTAATGCAACGGAGTTGTTAAAAACAAAGAACACTTCTCCTTCCTATGTGTTGTTTCTTTGTTGAGAGTACTTTTCATGAAATGAGCAACGGAAAGTTTTCATTTGGATAGAACGTCTCCTCTTTTTCGTCATCAGCCTATAAATGTCCAGGCTGTCTACGCATATTTTTACATAACTCCAAGACTGTCTGGAATTCAGAAGAGCTTAAGTGTCTGAAGTTCTTTGTATTAAATGAATTTTCTTCGTGTACAAATACATTGTAAAATAGGTTCCGATATATAAAAACAAAATGATTCATAAATATGCTGCCAAAACCTGTCCAAGTGCTTCCCAGGTTTCAATGGCAGAGATGTTGAAAGCAAATATAATGTAATTAGCAGGTTTTTGTGTTCTTTCTTGAGACTGAGGACATCATCATTCTTCCCTAGTAAGAGCTGTACTGTTTCCTCTTCCATGTCCTAAATTTGCTTAGCTCCTTAAAGACTACCAGGGAGCTTCTATCTCTGTTTTCTTTCTGTCACCCTGAATTTTGTAGCTGGCAATGGTTTCTTTTCTTGCCTTTACCTTTCTGGAGATTCTTCCATCCAAGTCTCCTGATCTTTCAGGGTTACTTGAAATAACCCTCAGCTGTTTTCCAGCCTGAAGGATATTCCAGGAGCTGACAGCTGAAAAAAGTGAGCCAGTTTAGAAATGTGGCTGAGAGATGGTGATGGTGTTTCAGGGTATCCAGTCTGACATTCCCAGGGGTAGAAACTCTTCTACTCGTCTAATATTGTATCAACAAGCATTGCAGCTGAAACCCTGAAACCTTAGAATAACTTGCTGCTGTCCTGAGTAAAGTGAAGATCCGTTAGGCAGAATGAGAAGTACTCCTGAAGTCAACCTCAGAATTGCAACGTTCCCTTCATGTCCCTTTTCTCTTCACTTTAAGTGGTCCTCCCCATTGGCTGCTCTGGCTTTGAGGAAGGAAGTTGTGTTCACAAAAAAAAATGCCCCAAACCAAGGTGGATTCCCTTACCTATCGTTGATCCATGTAAAGAAGCTATTAATTAGACTTACATTCAGGAACTTTTGGTTTTTTACAGCTTTAAATGAAATCCTGCATAGCCCTCCACCACTTCCTGCTGAAAAGCCTATTGGGAACACCTCCGATGTCACAGTGGGAAAACCCAACAGTGGTGACCTAGTAAAAAAAGTGGTAAGTTAGAACTGTTTTCCTGTATTACAACTTTGTCTGCTTTGGTTAACAGATCTCTTGTGACTCTCAAGCATTTGTAAAGTAAGTTATTTGAAGGACCAAAGGATGAAAAGGACTACTCAAAAATATAAGGCTTTTTTCTTTTAATTGCGTTCTCTAATTTAATTAGGTAATTTAGACTGCTGTCTGTTCTGAAAAGCACTTTGTTGATTTTACTAAACTTTGATCACATCTATCTTCAATTTTCTGTATTTAGCAGCTGGAATCAGGATATCCTACAATTTAGTTTCAAAAGCACTGCAAAGCGGTTCAAAGTCCAATGAGATTTACATAGTGAAATATTGTCAAAGTTCTTTAGAAATGTATTTTTTTACCTTCATACACACAGTACCTCTCAGTGGCTGTGCTAATTTCCAGGCAGAGGAAACTTTTCTGTAGATGAATGAAGCTTCCTTTTTTCAGCTCTTTCCTTCTAGTTGTTTTCTACTGGTCCTGTCAGAGCCTGAGAACCATCTCTTTTGGAAAGTAAGGCTCTGCTCCTCACTCCTGAGCACATAATAACGGTAGACATTGTAGCTGTGTATTCTATATGCCCTTTGATACAGATTTACAAAAGGGAATTAAAATAAACTAGAAAACGATAGTAGAATTTCCAAATATTGAGTGCTTGATGGCAAGAATGGCAGAGAATCTTGTGGAAACCACAGGCAGTAAAAAGATCAAATCAAACAAAATCAAAAGCCCTCACTAGATGGACAGCTACCAACAAATGTCTTTGTGGCTACCTTTGCTAATAGGATAAAGGGGTTTTTAAATGTCATGATTGAAGAGGCTATTCATAGAGGTCCCATCTTTTCTGGATAATGCTGAAAAAATAATTTCCAATACAAGACGTTAAATAACATTTTATGCAATGCAACCCCAAAACTTTTACAATGTCATCCAGGTTATTGTGACAGGCATGTCACAGCTTCCGAGGATTTTTTTTTTTTAAGAAAAAGACTGCATCAAATCCACTGAAACATTTAAATCTTATCTTTGGAAAGATAAGAACTTCTGTGCTTCTAAAACTAGTATTGTTTGTCAGTGTTAGTGATTAACCAGCAACGGTAAAGTTGTTGACCATAAGCAGCAGTTGGCACAGATTTCTTCCTTTCCACACAAAAGAGGAAAATTTTTGGTATGAGGATAACATCCCCATCTGAAAGTGGCAGGTTGTTTTCTTTCTAATCAGGATCATTTAATCAGGAACATTGATTTGGGGACTTAATCAAGGGTCAAAATTTTGTCACAAAATAAATCTAGGTACTTTCTAGGTGGGAAAAATCACACAAATTGTTTACCAGTTTCAAGCACATATATCCCTAATTAAGTAAACAAGACTGTTCAGACCTATTTAAAATTACTGGTTCAAAAAGGATACTTTTGAACCCAGATTCAGCACTCTGATTTACTACACTGTTCCACAAGCAGCTGCGCTTGTTCAGTGGAGCTGGCAGTACTTTCTGGCACTGGGATGAAAATGAACAGCAGGACGCAGAAAGGATGGAAGCTCGTTAATCCATTGCAGTGGTCCAAGCCCTTCTGATATGGCACATGTTCCCCTCTGCCAACTCTGGCAGGGTCAGGATGGGCAGCTGGGAGGAGGGACGCCTTAATCTGCCAAAGCAAGATTCACCAGGGTTTATCTGTTAGATCTCTAGGAAACATACTTAGATGCCTTCTTTAATGAGAGCTAATGTTATTTGCAAGAGACGCTGTCTTGTGCGAGTTGCATCAATATCATGTTTTCTGCTTTAAGCCTGTTCAAATTGTTTCATCTGTCAAAGTTAAATCAAAACTGATAATGTAACTGCAGCAATTGGAATCCTACGGGCAGTGAAATTGTACATTTGTATGAGTCTCCTGAATTTGGCTCTTAAGCCCTGACTCCCATGTAGTAGGAAAAGAGGGCTGGGTCATACCTAACGCACAATTTAAGCTGTGATTCAGGTAGTCAGCCAGGTTATTTACGTTTCCCTCTGTGTCCAACAAGACTTTAAAATGCTAGAACACACCATAATACTTATTACTTTATTCCCAGACCTCCAGAAACTCTTGTTTTTCCTGTCTGTAGGATATAATTTAATATAAGAAATGCGTCATTTAAACAAGAACATTTTTGTTTCTTAGGCTTAAAGAGATGGCTTTTTTCTTTTGAATCTTTGTAGGAGTTGGATCATTCAGAAAAGGGTGGAGCGCCTCAGCTAGAACCTGTACTACCCCCAAGGTAAGTGCAATTATTCAGTGACTCACTTAAAAGAGGTGTTTCTGAGTTAGTTTGCCTAGTTAGTCTCAATGTAGACACTACCAACTCTAGTTCTAACTCAATAGGCTTGAATAGGTAGTATGCTCACTAATAAATAGGCAAGACTAAGTTGCTAGCTGATTAATACTTGTTTGTACATTATCGGTATGAGCAGGGAGATTATAGGAGGACAGCTGTTTGGCTCTTCAGCTAATGTACGGTGGCTGCTGACAGTCATTCCTTTCTGCATCTTTAACCTTTTCACCACAGCTGAACGTAGAACATCCCCTCCTGCATGTTGCTGACCTTTTGATCAACAGCACTTGCACTTGCCACTGGGTTTGAGTGGTGAAGGAATGGAGGTGGCAGATGCTGCCACCCTGAAAAGGGCAGATGCTAGGCCAGCACCTTCCCAGAAGCAGTCTAGTTTATACAGTTCACTTCAGACTTAAAACACCTGTAAAGGTGCAGAATCAATTATAACCTTGGGTTTTTTATTCTTTTGAACCAACAAGAAAGAAGGTCTGCAGAGGCAAAAGTACCTGGACCAGCCTTAAATTCAGGTCCACTAAATGCCATAGACAAACTGGAGGGAGATAAGGCATTGGCTAGCTAGCCCACTGCAGCTATCTCAGCATCTGCACTCGAAATCTCTGGGTTTAAACATAAGAGTTTGCTCTGTTGTGTCAGGACAAGAGAATCTTTCAGTTATTATTGGTAGACTAAGTTTAATAATAAGTACTCATTAACAGGAAAGAATGCGGTTGTCCCCACAAGGAAACTCCTCATTATTGCCCCTTATAGGCTTGTTACTTTCCCCCTTTCTGTTTAGCATAACAGCATTCCTGATTCTCCCAAGGGTCTCTGGAACTGCAGTAAATGTTTTGTCCTTTCACTCTTCTGCTCAAACGGATTTTTAAATTTTTTTTTAAAGTAAGCAGTAATAATTATCTGAATTGCTTGTTAGGGTTTTCTTGTTTAGTTGAGTTGCCTTACAAACGTATGGGTTGGTTTGTTTCCAGGTTTAATGCAGTCTAACTTGGAATTTCCCCTTTTGTCAATATTAAAAATGCTTAGTTTAGGATGAGGCCAAGAAAGGGGAGAGGTGGAAGTTGAACAGAAGTGGGAAATTTTTTTGAAATTTAAAAAATAATCCATACTCAAATAGTAATAGAGAACTCTTATCAGGAACATTAGTAGAGCACTAATATCTTCTCAAGTGGTGGATGACACCAACAAAATATGTCAGAAGGATACTCCAAAGATGAACTAATGCACATTTGTTGTGGTTGATAACTTTTACAGACCCTTGAGGAATTCATGCAAGCAAATAATTATGCTGAATTACACTATATGAAAAAAAGAGAGACAATTGTAGCAGAAACTCACAGTAACTGGCCAAAGATTTCCCAATAACAATCAAACAATATTGTTTTTTTGGAATAGTGGTAGTGTCAGGGTTCTTAATAACAGGAAACCAAATTTTTATCTACATAATGCTTGTTTATAACAGAGGTGATTTTTAATTAGCAAATTATTGATTTGGCCACATTCTTTGATTCTAAAAATCATGGCTCATGAGTACTGTATAGGCAGCTTTTTTTTAATCAAAGCTTAGTAAAGGGTATTTTTTAGATTCTTAAATTTTTTTTTTTAAATTACCACCATCACTTACTAATCTCTGATTTTGGTTTCTACGCTACTGGTACACTAATGAGAGTGTGGTACCTCCAGCATTGCCAGAAAACTCGAGTATTTTCACCGGTGTCTTCTTTTTGCAGTAGACATCTGTTGCATAAAAATGGTAAATTCTGCTATTTGATGCCATTGTGCAAAGTGGTGTCATATGTCATGAGTTTCAGCAGAGGACCAAAAGTCACTTCAGGCAAGTGACATCCCAGGGAATGAGCAAGGCTGATTCCTGAAGACCAGCTAGATCAGCAGAGCTGCTTAGGGCTTTCGCTAAAGCTCTCCACTAGAAGAACTCCATCCTGAGGCAGCTTCAGACAAAGCTCTTTCTAAAGGTGGATTGTTGAAAGAAATCCTGCTTATGTAGTGGGCTCCTGAGAAAGCTGGCAGGCTGTTGATAAGTGAAAGTGGTGAGCAGACTTGGAAATATGTAGTCCAAGGATCTGTCTAAGGACTTGATCACCCAGTTCCAGTATCTGAAGAGTTCATGTATTCCCAGAGAGCTTCAGATACAACACACTCTACAGCCCAGGTCATCATGAGTCACGTTTCCTTATTGCATACTCTATAGCTAGGGCTGTGGTGGAGGATGAGGTGGCAGACTTATTAATATGCATATTTCTCTGATGGTTTGCCCAATTTTTAGGCCTGTGGATGGAAAAATTATACCTGCTCGACCTCCCCCACCTAAAGGTGTTCCTGGAAGGCCACCTCCACCAAAACTCTCTGCAGCCAAGACCTCCTCCCAGAAGGATGCTCTTACGCGATCTACTTCTGACATAGCTCCTGATAAAAAACCCGGCAAGTTCAAATTGGGACCCAAGAGAGCAAAAAGTCAAGTCTTTAAAAATTCAGATCCAACATTACCTCCTAGACCTAAACCAGGTCATCCTCTCTACAATAAGTACATGGTGAGAGTTGAGATATTCTATCCGAGACTGTTGTTTATAAAATAGTGCTGGTTAAAATAGTAGTGAAAAAGGTAGTAAGGTAGGTTACTATGATGTGGCTTTCAAAGTGCATCCATCAGTATAATCTTCCTTAGAAAATACTAACAGATAAATAGTACTAAGTACTATAAGGTAATACTGGAGAAAGCAATATATACATGCAAAGTATAGATATATGTGTGTGTATTTTTGTGTATATATGTAATTTATGTATATATATCTTTAACACATAGCTTTTGGTTTTTGGGGGTTCCTTTTACAGTCACCAGTTCTGAATTCTATTACAGCACGTAAAATGATGCTAAATAATTGTGTTTGTATATTGTTTTTCCCTGTATATGTCAAAATGCTTAAGAAAATTGGGGGAGCATAAGAACTTTAAAAGTAGTTTACCTTGCTTAGTCAAGCCTGCAAAGAGTGAGGAATGTAACATCACTTATCTTACATTTGCATCCTATGGATGCCATCCCTTTTCATTATAAAAATATTTCTTTTTGGTAATGCATGTGTTGTTTATCCATTTATGTTTAATATTCCCTACCATTACAGTTAAAAGGAGAGAGTCTTTCCCCAGATACTTGAAACTGGTCAGTGATCAGAGCTGGTGACTGCTTGAACCAGTGCTGTTGTCAAAAAAAGCACCCACACAACCGGAGCATGAACAACATCAACATTCAGCATGGAATGGAAGCTTTCTGTTGCCTTCCTTTTGATCTTCACTCCTGTGAAGATTTAGACTGTTGGTGGAGCAAAGGAGCAAGAAAGAGAGAGAAAATTTTATCTAAGTTGAGAGTAGGAACAGCTTTGAGATAAGGGAAGCATGTTGCTTCCTTTCTGGTGTAGCCACATCTATTTATATAAGAAATGTGTTTTTGTAGATGAGATTTTTTTTCAGTAGCAGATCACTAGTAATTCCCTGCCCTCAAGTGTTACTGTCAATGACATTTTCTTCTCAGGTTGTTTTTCCAGTGCCCTCCATGACAAATGAATACATTTCTGTGTCAGCGTGTGGCTGAACATCATGCACCATATGGTATGATGCCAGTTAAGTGGCTAAGACACTTTTAAAGCGGATGACAACACCTGGGTTTCTTGAAGTGGGAGTTCATATCACCAGCAGTCTGATGTGAATGCCTTCCAAAGCAGCTTGTCCTCTTCCACTGGACTCCTAAATTAGTTACCTGTAGTAGATGGTTTGAACAGTTCCATCATCTGACCGTTTTCACTTGCAGTGGGAATTTCAGGGGCTTAGAAGTGAAACAAACTTTTCCATTTGCCTCTCTTTCTATTCAAGCTACCTGTGCCTCATGGAGTTGCCAAGGAAGATTGTCTTCCCAGGAACACTGGAGAACTGTCCTGTAAGGTAAAGCATTTTTTTCTGCTGATAAATACTTAATGCGCAAGATTCGTGTTGCGTTAAAGTATCAAGTGCTTTAGGCTTTAAAGGTTACACTGAGAAATGTGATAGTCGTTTATTAAATCCTTGTGTTTCTTCAATAAAAATAAAACAACCACCAAAACAAAACCCAATGGTGATTTGCCTTACAGCACAGGGACATTCTGCTTATGGAGCAGAGCAACAGTAATTACTTGGAGTGCCAGAAGGGAGAGGAAACTGGTCAAGTTCCTCTGTCTCATAGGAAGATAATCACTGAGTATCTGAAAAGTGGGCAAAAGATAAGTAGTTTTATGAAGTGAGGTACATGATATATCAGTGAATTGGCTTTGACATATGGACTTCAAAGTATTTTTCTCTCTCTGCTTCTACAGAACCTAACCTGTTTTTAGGGCATGACTTTATTAATATTAAATAGCTAGTATAAATTATAGCTATGAGCAGCCTTTTTGATTATTATCAGAAACCTACATGGCTGAAATAGATTTCTTTGCAATCTGTTGTTATCTGTGGTAATTCATATTATTCTGGCCTTATCTTTGTCTATGTTGGGTATTTTCTTCGGGTTTTTTTGTACACAGTGAATTCTTTTGAATGTAATTCACACACAGGGATTGTCATCAGTACAGTCTAAAAATTCCTAGTGGGTGGGATAGAGAAGAAGACTCAGCATTTTGAATATAATTTCCCTGGCTTCCTCACCCCTCTAAAATGTTTGGCAGTCGGCAGATGTGATGCCCCTGCTGAGTGTGCCGGGGAGAGTTGGGCTGCGGTGTTCTCTCTGAGCAAGGAAGAGTGACTGGTGGCATGCACTACCACGCAGCAGTGCAAAATTTGGCCACAACCCTTGCAATGAGAGTTGTTATCAATGCTCCAGATTTCTGACCCACAGAGATAGCTGAGGCTTTGTCTATACTGGGAAAAGTTACATGCCTTCCCTTCCTTTTACTGGCTCAAAAGATTTTGGTGAAATGCGTTCTGGTTTACACTGACGAAAGGCATACAGAATTCAGACCCGTAGCTGTGTGACCAATACAAACTGTTGCCTCCAAAGGTGGTTCTCTGATACCAGAACATTGTGTCCAAAGTCAGAAAATTACTTTCGGAGTACGTAACAGAAAATCTCTGTTAGTATCTTCTATGATTTAAAAACTACTTGGATTTATTTGTTGTTGTCAGGATTCAAATCGCCCTCCAAAAGTTTCTGACACAAGTGCACCTCATGCTGTAGTCCTGCACGATTTTCCTGCAGGTAAGTAAATGTGAATATTCTGGAAGCTTGTTTTACTCCAAGACTTTCAAATGGGAATTTTGGGAGGAATTAGAGCTTAAAAATGATGAGGAAGCTCAGCCTCGAAGGTCTGCATGTAGAGATTCAAAACTATGGGTTTAGCTATAGTTGGGCCAGTCTTTTAGTTAAAGCTAACTGGTTTATCAAGTATAATTAAGACTTTTTGAAAACATTCTGGTTTTGTCTGCGGTATTTATATTAAGAAGGTTTTACTTAGAGAAAATCAGTGGGTGTGACAACTACCATTAACTGAAATGATGCTGTCTTACAGAGCATGCTGATGACTTGGACCTTCATTCTGGAGACACCGTTTGTCTTTTGGAGAAAATCGATACCGAGTGGTACAGAGGAAAATGTGGGAATCGCACAGGGATATTTCCTGCCAGCTTTGTTAAAGTAGTTGTATGTAGGCTTTGTATACATTGCTAAATAAGATCATATTGCATTTCTTTTCTGGTTCTATTTTACTATAGCTCCTGTGTGTTTAACTCCATTCTGTATTTAGATAATCTCTTTTTCCTCTGGCAGCAGAGAAGACATATCAGCTTGTAAGTATGGTATGAGAAAGATGCTTGATTTGGCACGACCAACATGTATTATGGGAATTATTTTGCTGTTAATTTGAAGCCAAGTGAGAAAATCATGGCCCTTAGCAGATTCTGTTTGTTAACCTGGGTAGTTTCTCAGGGTCTACAGAGCAGATTATTTTTCACAGCTGCATGTAAGAATCAACACTCAGTAAGATGGTTGCTTTCTGTGCCTTCCCCCAATCCGCCAGCTTCTCTCATTTTCTTGTCCCTTGAACTGTGCTGGAATCACCACTTTTATAGCCATGTAGTGAACTAGGTCAGGGCAGCAGTTGGGCCCAACGAAACATGTTTTTTTTCTTTCTAGAATTTTTTTTTCCAGCTGGATCAATTTGCCTAAGTGGCTTACTAAATGGCTGCACAAATGGTTGTGCTGGCACAGTGCAAGGAGATGATGTTGTTGCAAATGAGCAGCTTAAAGCAATCCTGTTACTGAATGTGACACTTGACAGTAAATGGCAGGCAAGAGACAGGTGCTGTTTTGGAGCCCAATAGCAATTAACTGAGTGCCTCATCTTTAAAAGAGATACAGTATGGTTCACTGCGTCAAAAGCTGGGTCAAATCTATTGCAAGCCTGAGTCTGAGATTGAAGTCAATTTTGTGACAGTAGAAAGGGCCATTGGGCTACCCACACCAGCCTTATGGACATGGAGGAACGCTAAACTGACACCAGGATGCAGTGAAGGTGTATGGCTGGGCATTAAAGACAGTAAGTGTCTCTGCTGGGACAGCTGGCAGAGATGAGCACTGCTGCTACATGGACAATACCAAGTATTTGGTAATCATCAGAGAGTGTAGGGTGTCTGTTTAGTTTGTAATGGTGTTATTGGGGAAAATTTTAAGATTTGAGAAGTGCTGAAGAATAAAATCTAAACTCGGGGTTAGTAATAATGGAACCATGCTCGATTCGCTTTCATGAGAAAGATTTGTGAGCTAAATTGACTAGCTGCTTCTACACAGACCAACAATTTAATTTAAAAGCTCTTGTTACTACTGATGGCTAATAGAGAAAAGATTTTATGTTAAAGCAGTGGAATGAGTCTTTGGGATCAAATTCAGCATTGATGCAGACAGGTACAACTTCATAAAAGCTAGGGAAGATGTGTTTCAAATTTCTATTTTAGTTGTAAAAGGTGGTTACCCTTTGAGTGCAAAAATCTTTTGTTTCAGCAAAATTTAAAAAAAAAAAAAAAAGAAAAAGAATGCAGTACATGAGGCTAATTTACTGAGTGAATTCTCCTATTCATTCGTGTCAGATTTGATCTTTATACAAGATCTCTACACAATACGCTATAGCGTGTTTTACAATATTGAGCTGGGTAGTAGCTTAGGTCTGGACACCTAACAATAACAGGTGGTTATCACTTCCCATAGAACCTTCAGAGCACCACAGATACCAGCTCCTCTAGCAAGAGCACTGCAAAGATTATTTGTCCTAAAAGGCAGCACGATTTCCTCCAGTCCTTCACATAGGCTAATGAAACATTCTTGTTGATTTTTATGGGAACTGGCTCATGCGATAGTGAGCTGTAACCCAAAGCTCCTCGCCAGAGTCTCTAGGCTTGTTGTCTTATACATCTCACAGATCATCCTTCGTGTCACACCAAAAATACAACTGAAGTCCTCTTCTTATAAAGGACTTGAATGCTGTCTGTTTGATATATCTGTGTATTGGTGTTCTAAATTATATTTCTCCAATTCAAGTGAGATTTGTGAGATGTGTTTTTGTTTGGAGGACAGCTGGCTACCAAAGCCCAGAAAGGATAAGTGTAAACAATGATTTTGTCTATTGTGATATATTGTGCTAGTAAATAATAGAGAGCAATTACCAATTGAAAGTTGGGAGCTAAATGCAACAACATGTAGTAGCATCCAGTCCCATATTCTATCAGTCAATCATGCCACAAGTAGAAACAATAAACCTGCTTTGTAACAGAAAACATTAAATAGTGCTCCTTGTTTGCATGAGATTGAAAAATGAGAAATCAGGCATACAAAACTGAAATCTACATTAGTAATGGTCATATATCATAGCATGCCAGCGACTATAGAGCATCCCATGGAGGTCCTAACTGGAGCTGATGCTTAGCTGAAAAACAGATTATTTTAACCAGTTCCAAGTTTATTGTAGTTATCTTGCCATGAGCTTGACATGGAAGATTTTACTTATTTTGTTGTCTTAATAGATTGATGTTCCAGAAGAAGGCAACAGGAAAAAAATACCCTGTTCTTCACGATGTATTAAGTGAGTCAGCTACATCTTTTTTTCTTTCTCATGTTGATTTACTAGGAAGTAAAAAGAAAGAAAGATAACTTTGAAACAGGTGTTATCTGTGCTGAACTGAATATGGTTAACAGTTTCTTCACCAAAATATATTTTAAAAATTAAGCTCTCAAAGCTGAAAGTTTATGATGTTTTAATAAGAGTCATATTCAGGTAAAAAAAGCCTAAAAACTCACTTCATGGCTTCAAAAAATTGGTAGATCACTTTATAATAAATGTTTCTATAGATATAGTCCCCTTCACTCGCTTTCCTTCCTCTTACGAGCTGTATGAGAAGAGCATTTCCCATAATTTTTCATGAAAATCGGTTACAGAAACTGTGAACCAATCTGATTAACTTTAGCAGCATTGCACTTTCCTCTCTTTGCTCCTGGCCTTGTTACTTTCTTCCAGTATCCTCATAAGATGTAACATGGTAGGGCTCCTACTCATTTGAAAGAACAAGATAAAATGGGACAGAATATAGCTGTACTTTAAGTATTAGAGAAATTTATCTAACCTTAAAGCGTATAACTATAGAGGTGAATCTAAAGTTCCCCAGATCAAATTATCAAATGTACTTCAAGCACTTCCTTTTCTGTTTTGCAAACAACTTGTACTAAGATTTGTGGGCAAGTAACAACTTTTCCTGCTGTTTTTACTCAATGATGATTTATTGGATTTCATAATCATTCGTTGCAGCAATTAAAGCAAATTCAGGCAGAGGCAGGAACTAGTATTAATAAGATTGTTCAGTTTGTTCTTCAAGGTCTTTATCTCCAAGATAAAGCTTGGCTTGTCTTAACCGAAACTTTATTTTTAAAAGCTGCTTCTGCAACTAAGAGACAGAAAGTGCTAGCTCTGTCCTGAAGCTTTTGCAAAGATATGAGTTGGGGGACAGGGGTGGGAATCAAACTTCTTACATTAGTTGTATGCTATGATGCTGCAGAAAGAATTAAAGCCTATTATGACTTTTATCCAGCATCGTATTTTTGACAAATCAAAAATCTTCTTAGAGTAATTTCTTAAATTTATTTTAATAGTTTATTAAATTACTAAATCTATTTAAGTGAGGAAAAAAATTAATTTGTTTTTTTTCAGTATTATACCAAATTATGTAAAATTTATCAGATGCATTGATGTTTTTTCTTCCATAGATAATTTATTTCCTCATGCCTGGGATAGATTTTACAAAATAAAGTTTGTCGAAGTAGATAAAAACTAGCTTCCCCCTATGAAACTTCCATGTATTTGGGATTTGGGACAAATACACAACACCCACTCCCCACCCATGTTTGCATCTAAATTGGATGCCAGCTCAAAAAAACATCAAACTCTTAACAAAAGCGTATCAGGACACTTGCTTCCATATGGGCAAAAATATAAAATAAGACAGCCCAGAAACAAAGTGATATTTTTGCTGCTGTTGTTTGGAAGAGAAATAGGGTCTTATGCAAAATCCTGTAACAGCCAGGAATTGGGATGCAGAAGTTGCGTCCAGCTCCTCCAGACTCCATACTCATCCTCCTCAGAAAGCAGAAATGAGAACCAGGGCTAGACCCCAATTTTCCACCTGTTCTATCTTCAGTGCATTCTTTCATCATTTTAATTAAAGATATCAATTCATATTTTGCACAATGCTGCCTTATTATTAAGTGTACAATAATAATAAATAAGCAAATTAAGTTTCTCTTGTGTTTGTGCAGAGGCCCAAGATGTGTAGCACGATTTGAATATATTGGAGATCAGAAAGATGAGCTCAGTTTTTCAGAAGGTGAAACTATTATCCTCAAAGAATATGTAAATGAAGAGTGGGCCAAAGGAGAGCTCAGAGGCACATCTGGAATTTTCCCCTTGAACTTTGTGGAAGTAATTGAAGATCTGCCTGGAACAGGTATGAATATGTTTGCAAAAATCTTCAAAAACATGGTTTTGTACTGCATGCATATAGGTAGCATATAGGTGAAAAGTCCAAAAGGACAATGAATGTGGGAAGGAGGTAGAATGGGAGAAAAGACAGATTAAAAAAAAATCAAAAGGAATAGTGGGACTTCTTAGGAAGTTATTCTTAATAATCACTTTGAATATCTAAAATCTCTTAGAAACGTTTTGAATAGTCATTGCTGCTATTCTAAGTTGTCCTTTACTTATGTAGGTACAGGAGCAGCACTGAAGAACAAGGTGGACGCTTCTTCTTCCTTTCCTCAGGTAATAAAATTTTATAGGTGAGGGACAGAATTTACATAGACTTTCTATTATAACATCAGATTAGCTCCACAACTTTAAACCTGAATGTAACACAACAGCACACAATGCTGCATGGTCACATCTTGAATTCTGACAGTTGGCCTAAGCTGATTGAATTCATAGCTTCTGGCAAATTAACATAAGTATATTTTTATCCTTTGTGCTTAAGCAAATTCTTGTTAGCTCTATTTAAGTATTGCTGCAGTGGTCTAATTTTGAATTTATTAATCCTGTCCCCTGCCACCAATGATAAAAAGGAATGCGTTTGAGCCTAGATGAAATTTTGTGGTAATTGCTGAAATGCCATTCTAGTCTACATCTGCAGTGACACTATTGTATGAGAGAAAGTCACGACACCCGTGTTCCGTACAGCTGCTTTCACCAGTATCCATCAGCTTATGGGCTCCATTAATGCTGCTAAAATTAATGCATTTCTTCTGTTCACTTGAATAGAACAACAGACAATCTGTAGAGTGGTGTGAAGCACTTCATGATTTTACAGCAGAAACCAAAGATGATTTGTCCTTCAAAAAGGGAGACTACATCCAAATACTGGAGCAAGTAGATCCAGAGTGGTATAGAGGAAGACTGAATGAAAAGGAAGGGATTTTCCCAGCAGTTTTTGTTCAGACCTGCTCAGGTACCGTGCTCCTACTAGATGGCAATTCATTATTCCTTGGGTTGTGACAGTCATGACAGAGTTCTGGGAGAACCCAACTATTCCATTGCATTAATAAGCCACACACCACCACAGTCCTTAATATCCTAAAGCTAAACTAAGCATTGCACCACCCTCTGTAATAATGGCAATATAATGCTCCAGTCAGTAAGTAATCTGGGAGGTGATACAGATTCTGGGTCAGTTTAAAGTGTGGTTTGGGTACAGCCAAAACAGGACCATTGAGCTGCCTTTAGTAGGAATTCAGGGGTACAAAAGATGGGGGGGAGCCAGGTTTTCCCTCAGCTAAAGAGGGAACACTGCAGCACAGCCAAAGAGCTGGTAGAGCTGTAAATAACTACAACTGCTGCGTCTTGGCACAGAACTATTGTAATGCCCTTGGTGAAGCAAGAATAAACGCTGCTTGCTCTCTTCAAACTTCTGTTTGGTCCCCAAATGAATGCAGTCAAAACCTTCACAGAGGACACAGAAAATCACTTTTTTTCCCCATAGCCATGAGTGAAAGTTGACACTTTTTTGAAATAAATTCCACCTAACTGGCAAATAGCACATATCGAGTGCCACTTCATCTCCAAGTACAAAGAGGAAAAGACAGCTTTTATTAGATACTGCCATTGGAAAGTTCAAGTAAGTGAACTTTAAATTTAGTCTTAAAAGCAGAACCACGAGAATGTGTTAGTACTGTAAAATGAACTGGTGTCAGTAGCGATTTTTATTCCATTAGGACAGGGAATTTGCTAAGTAGCAGTAGCGTTGCTGGACACCTGTAGCACACTAATAGGGAGAAAACACGAGAATGACAGGAAACTTCTCCAGAAACAGAGATTTATTTTGCTCCAATCCAAATAACTTCTCTTGTCCACATTCTGCAGCCAGGGTAGAGCTGTCACAGTCTCTAGGAGGGAAGAAAGGAAAAGCCAAAGCTCTTTATGATTTTCATGGAGAAAATGAAGATGAGCTTTCCTTCAAAGTAAGTACCTCTCTTCTTAGCCCAATTTTCCAAAAGGTCTTATGCTCCTAAAGAATGCTAAAAAAAAAAATAGGATTTATCCACAGTGAAAATAGGCTTTGAACAGGAAAGAACAAAGCACATACAACCTATTGTTGTATATATAGATACTAACACAATTGATAAATGGCCTCTCTCAAAAAAATTTTTGCCCTTACCACTTCTGTTTCACATTGGCAAAATCTTCACTGAAGACATTGAAAAGAGGTCAGGAATTGCAGAATTCCTCTGGCTTCTCTGATGACAAGACAACATGACAAGACAAACAAACCTCATTTTGCAGTACATTCAGTTCTTGATGGTCAAGTGAGCCTCTTTTTTAACTAGAAAGACAGCAACGAGAAGGAGGATAATAGTAAGAGTGCCAGTGCTACAGCAATGATGCCTCTAAGGGACATCTAGTACAGCAAAATCTAAAAGTTTGGCAGCACAGTACACAGTTGCTATGGGAGCAAGGGGAGAAATGAAATACTTGCTGGATGCCCGGATAATATTAAGAAGCATGAACAAGAAACAGCATGCCCTTGTAGATTCAAAGTCATGATTTAGGCTAACTGTATCCTCAAAAGCAAGTTTCTGAGAAACAGCAGACTTTCACAGCAGGCCCCAAATTGTGTCTATCAGCTGGAACACACTATTTTCTCCTTCTAAAGCTAGCAAAATAATTAGTTTCAGCATTAGCAGCTTTTAATGCGGAAAGGATAGATAATTCTTTAAAGCAGAAAAGAAGAACAGAGGTACTGGAAGAAAGGCCAGGGCCATGCCAGTACTTAGATGAAGTGTGTGGCATGAAAACAGGAACAAGGATCAAATACAGGAGCTGCAGTTTATTTTAAACAGCTGCACTAAGCTACTTAGATGATTGCTTTCCTTTTTGGGAAAGGGAAGTTTCTAAAGGGAAGAGGAAAGTGTTGGGACTAAATTCTAAAAGAAAAAAAAAAGCCAAAAAAAAAGCATGCAGGCTTTGAAGCATTTTAAGAAAAGAAACCATCATAAAAGAGCAGGGAAACGCACACAAATAACAGGTAAGGCAGGGGCCTGTGAGCCAGCTCTCCAATGTACCTACTGACCTAGAGAGCTTAAGCAACGCAAGAAATTATCCAGCAGTGCTATTTTTTCCTTCCAAAAGGTGGTGGTTTTTCAGCATAGACAAGTATTTACCCTAAGAGAAGCTTCAGCTGGTTTTGGCAAACAATCTTGAAGAGCTGTAACCACCAGAAGAGACTGGCCGCATCCCACTCCTCTTCTATTTGATTGATATTAATTGCTTCTGAATAACATCAGCTATGCGTGCATTAACATTGCATGGTAAGCTGTACTCATGTTACTCCTTCTCTTACAGGCAGGTGATACAATAACAGAGCTGGAATCTGTAGACGAGGACTGGATGAGTGGAGAGATACAAGGAAAGTCTGGGATATTTCCCAAGAACTTTGTTCAGGTTTTAAAAACACCATGAAGTGTTCCCTCTCTTTGTACTCCCTGCATGTGGGAGAGAATGTTTTCTATCCTTAAGGCACAGCAAAGACATCAACGTGTTTTGACTATCAATGTTTTGCACTACTTTTTCTAGACAGTCATACTAGTGTCTTGAAGTCAAATAAGAAAATTTTAGTCTTTTGTGACAGTGTAGGTAGTTATGCTTCATGAATGCTCTGAGAGCAAATACAAGCAGGCAGGATTTTTAGCTGTTTCCAACTAGGGAAATACTGTGGTGCAACACCATTTTAACTTAAATAGCATTCTAGTATGTTTACTATCTGGTATTACATTTATCATGCACAGAGTCTGCATAAAGTAAGCTTCTTTGGGCTTCTTCAAAAACTTTTTAAAATCCAATTTTAAAAATTGTTTTTAAGATATAATTACAGCACTCAGTATGTAGATCAAGTTTGATATTCAGGTTTCATTACTGCTTGACTTCCACATTAGTAGTAGAATCCACTTGTTTTATGACTTAGAGGATAAGGAAGATAACAGATATTTCATAGTGGAAAAGTATCAAATCTAATACTGGTAAGAGGGAAAACTCAGAAGCAAATCCTTTTGTAGTATTCTTCTATTTTTAGCCCAAGCTGCTCATACAGGAAGATCGTAAAAGTAAAACTTAAGTATTTTGCCTCTTAACAAATGATGTTCAAATTGGTATGAATCATCTTAGACCTTCCTCCCTTCCCCCAAAATCCTTTCCAGATACAGGTTTAGATTTTTCTACTGTTCTTTGGGCACCGTCACACTCCTCTTTCCCAGCTAAAGTTAGTTGTTTTAGATAGCGTTTACTGAGCTTTCTCAGATCCCCTCCGTGCAGTAGCTGCACTATTCCAACTATTTGCCCCTCCACCCCCTTCATGTAAGTGGAAAGCCAGTCCTCACTCAGTCTCTATTTCATTTCTCACTCAAGCACTGGAACATACTTCAGTAACACTATTCCCATCCTTAACATGAAGGGTATTATACAGTCTTGGTTTTAGCTTTCAGCAGACATGGGATTAGTTTTCAGTTTGTTACCACATACCAACTATACTGAGCATCATTATAAATGGTCGGTCGAGGCCTTAAGGAAAACACGCCTGGCAAGAGGTTACTTCAAGAAGCTCTAACAAAATCATTTAGTAAAAAGCAGCTGTGTGACCTGAACAACAACCTAAGACAGACATGATTGAGGTAGCTTCACATTATAGGAACTTCTGGTAGTAAATTCCTTTTTGCAAGACTTGGCTTCTCATAAAATAGTTAAATGCATCTCGATTAACTGCTAATTTCATCAGACTGGAATAGAAAAACTTACGCTGCACTTGGCTCTTTCATTGCTGACAGTATTCCATCATTTTTGTACTATCTAGCAAAAAGGAACCAGTAAGCTGTTAGCATGAGTCATTACTTCAGAGAGATGCAGGTCAGTAGGTATCAAAATATCCTTACAAGATTTTTCTTTGTGGATCTGGAAGTTCAGGTTGCAAAAGGGCCAACAGTGGAATGGCAGATGGAGACTGGAAACTAGAATCATGATTGACCTTGAGATAGTTTTGACTCAGTCATGTGTCTACTTATAACTTTATCGATACGAGCTCCAAGTATTATGGAACAAATATCTGCTGCTAGAAGAGATCGGGGTGCATCTAAATTGGTGTCTAAGCAAGCTGGTGAGGGTAGCCCTCCCCTCCCCGTGCCCTGCACTTGGGTTACCATCACAGCAGGCAGAAGCAAGCTTACAGCCAAAACTGAGCTGAAGGACTCCCCTGCAGCAGGGAACGGGCATCCAGTCTCGGTAGCAGACGGTAGCTGAAGTGAGCCCAAGAAACATGAAGCACAGACATGTCCTCGACACCATTTTGCTCTGCAGAGTCACTGTTATGCCACAGTACTTGACAGACACAGGCGTTAGCCCTCCATTTTTTTTTTTACTAGAAGCTTCATGAACATGAAGTGGTGTATATTTAAACTGCACCAATACCATTCACACAGCTGGGGGATGAAGACCACACACAGTTTTAATGAGCCAAGAACTGGGTTTCTACTTTCGTTAAGGGGATTAACATTAACAATTATAAATCATGCGCTATTCTAGAGAGGTGGAAACATGACAATTTATACGGCTATTATTCAGTTTTACCATCCCCAACAAGCCTATCTGGAACTCCTGTGGAATCAAACTTTAACGTAAGTCCACCTCCGAAGACAACCCTTCCCACTCTCCAAGCTCTGCTGCCAGGAGAGGCCAAGGGTTTTTGTTGTTTATTCCAATAAAACAGACATCTCCTTCTAAAACAATCCAAGGAAACAAATATAGAGATAGGTAAGATTTCTTGACTCCTGCAAGGCTACTCAGACTTTTCAACCATAAACGTTCAGTGGATCACCCTACTGAAACAGGCTTCTTCCACCATGACCTGTGCCAACACAATTCCTGAACCTCCGGTGCGCACAGCAGGGGCAGAACAGCGGAACCAAGCAAAGCCCACACCAACAAACAGAATACCCAGGTCCTCCAAAGACATATCGCGTCATTGTGGTGGTGGATGAGGCTTAAGTGTGTGATGTTTACTTACTGTTTGTCTGGCAGTTTTCTAAGATTTTGATACAAGTCTCAAAAGTAGAACTGATTTTTTAATATTTTTTTCAATTTCCTCTTCCCCATTTTTATAACTGTGTATTGACCAGTTGCTCTTGTAACTTCCACCGAATGTTTAAAGTCAGTGCCTGTCAGTAGATAAGACCACTCTGCTTTATTTTAAGCATCTCCTCCCTATTACGCAGGGCAGGAAGAGCAGCAAAGCCTTATATTCAGAGCAAGGAGTGCCATCTAAAGGCTGCTTGCATTACTGCAGGCAGCTAAAACCAAGTCTATTTATTAAAACTGAAACAAGTTAGATGCTTGGCTTTTACAGGAAGGGATTTTCTTGACTTGATGCCTAGTATCACCATGAAACTGCATACCGATCATAACATAAAATTCCTAGGGTCTACAGTACGTAATCTGGAAAAAACCTGAGAATGAGGTGGAGCACAAATCCTAACGGCAATATAGTTGCGAATTTCAGCTGTAACCTTGAAATTCAGCTAGATCCCCATACATTAGTGTAATAATAAAAGCCTCATTTATCAAAACATTTTCTGTTTGACCCACCCTCTGGAAATGTCTTCAGGAAAACGTCTTTGTTCTGTGTACAATTAACAGTGTCCTAAATAAATCTTTGTTAAGTCCAGTAACATTGTTATGGTACCTCTGTAAATTAAGAATGTATTTAACCAATAAAATTTTTTATAATTAAGTCATGGCATTTTTATTGTCTTATGCTGTGGAGGGCTGAGCTCTCCACTTGACATGACAGTTTTATGGATCTCATTCTGCTTACATATCTAACCAAACAGCAAAAAAAAAAAAAGCTACCCCCAAACAAATAATACAACATCGCATCCCTTTAGTAGTCCAAACCCCTCAGAGAATCCTGATGGCTTTACCAGCGTTTATTCAAGCCTTCGGACTTGGGTATGTTTCACGCTTCCCACCTGCAGAATCTATGACACTTGCTACCTGCAGCAACTGGCCGTCGTCCCAGGGTGTCGCACAAGATGGTGACGCTCTGCTCTTGCTGTAACGAAGACATGGGCTGAGCCTGAGCTGAAGAGCAATTCCACGTGTACTTTAAGTGTGCTCTGCTGATTGCTGATATTCATACACCACGATTTTTCAGCTGATTTTTTGTACAGAGAATACAGAGGATGCACAAAATTTTCCTTCCTGCTTACTTTTCTCCATCTGAAGTAATTTTATAAAGCGTACATTTACCCAGAGCCCCTATGTGGTAATGCCAGCAGTCTACTGTTCCGAAAAAAATAAAAAAAAACCCCAAACCAGAACAGCATGAAACAGCACAACAATTTTTGAAAAACCGAAAAAAGCAAGTCCTTGTTCTTTCCCAAAATGCTCTTGCACTAGCCTTTTTGCACCATATGCTCCTCAGGCGTACAGCTGAAGGAAAAAGTAACAGGATAAAAGACACGCAAGTTTTCAGAAATGACACCTTAGGGTTTCTAACTCTCCTACTCTACAGAGTACAGGCCAGTTGCAGTCCCTTAGGATTTGTTTGATGGAACTATTGCTAAGCAGAGAAAATACAGCCAACACACGTCCATTGCTAGAAAGCTCTGACAGATCTTACTGTAATGCAGGGCTTGAATACATACATATACAGATGTACACACCTGCATTAGAACTTACTGTAGTAGATTCAAGGATTTTCAACCTCACTACGCTTACCCTAAATCATGGTTTGTTTTTCCAACGCCAGTGAAAAGTTCTTATTTTTATTAGAAAAGCGAAAGGGAATTTGTTGCAATTTATGGCTTCAAAAACATGACTGTCTGGGACTGCTGGGGGAGAATGACACCTGCCTCAACAGTACAGATGAAAAGCAGCAAAGCTGAAGACCAGAAGCAGCACTATTCCTTTCTCCTGTTTCAGCATCATGAGCGCTCACTACCCTTCCACTACACAAACTGGAAAAAGCAGAACATATGTTTACAATCCAACAAAGATGGTTACCTGAATATTAAGTCATGCGCTGTTCTCATTATCATCCCCCGTATTAAAATAGTAACTTGGAATCCCAACATGAAATCACATTAGCTGCAGTCTTCTAAATAATTTGGAAAACATCCTTTCCATTTGGCGTATTATTTGCTCCAAACCAGAATTACCAGCTAGGAAAAGGTGAAAATCCCTGACGTTGAAGAGTACAGCCCCCATGGGTAGCGTCCCTCTACTCTTCCCCTACTATCTCAGTTGCAACAGCAACCTTTCATTGCTTTCCTCCATTTCTTCTCCCAAGCTATTTCACAGCTGACTGCAAGAGCCACCACCGCTGCCTCGGTGACCTCCCCGAACAGGTCAGTACCGTTTTGTTCTCAGGTTCTGAATCACAAACTTACCAGCAACTTAATAGCACAAAGTTTAGGTTTGTTGCCCAATTCTAAAGAAAACATGCTGATAGTGCAAAATACTCCTTGTTTTAGCCAGAAAAACACACTCTTCCTTTTTTAAGCCAGCATAAGCTGAACGACGAGCAAAAATATATCAGATAATAGAAAAAGCACTCTTAAGTGATTTGCTGAGTAATTTTAAGTGCTTTATTTTCAGAACATAGGGCATTGCCCTTCTACAGTAGAATTTTTTCCCCTGAAGTTCCACAGGTTTTTCCAACTGTGATTACAGTTACCCCTCAGTTCTGAGAGAGGTTAAAAAACTACATACGACCTATTCTTGAGCGTATTCTGCATTTCTACACTGCTCAAAACTAACACTGCTTCCATAATAAAAATTACAAGTTAAAGATCTTTTAATACCTTTTGAGTATCAGAGACCAAATCTATCCCACGAGAGGCCATACCACATAAATTGTCACCAAGAAGCTTAAACATACATATATGAATTTCTCAAGTAAGTAGTCTGATAAATCCCTAAAGCTTCCTTATGATAAAAAATCCTGAAACAGGAAGTTTCCCTCTGTGGCACCCTATTTGCACTGTACAACGCTCCTCTTTGAAGCATCTTTCACCAACATAAGAAGCTACAACCTCTGCACACGTTCCATGAGATTTCTTTTGTGAGGACCAAAATTACTGGGAAAAACCAACATACAGAATCCTTGGTATTGTACTTTCCAATAGCACCTTTCAAAAAGGTGCTTCTACCACCTTCTTCCACCCATCTTGCAACACCAATCATGAAAAACAGATCTCCAAAACAAGTATTTTTTTCCTTTTTTTTTAAACAAAGGCAATAGGTTTACTTATTAAAAACCCATTCACATATCCAGTACCAATACTGTCCAGTAGCAACACAGGCAACCAAACATTAGTTCTGTATATTAAAACTTTTATTTTCCACCAATTTTGAGTTTCAGACAGACTCTTGCACAGGTGGCTCATATCCATCAGCTCGCTCTACTTTGGTGCCTGCCTCATCCCCAGAAGGTTTTCCAGCACCACCACCTTCACCATGCAGTTCCATCAGCTTGCCCACTAAAAAGAAGTAGTAGTATAAATAGTGAGAGAGACACCTATTTAAAACAGTTTTAAATTACTGAATTGCTCATCACATACAAATTAAACCACCAGAACATTTAATGTAGGTATGATCAAGTCCGTTCCAGAAAGCTCATGCAAGGAGATGCTGCTGCAATAACTGACAGAGTCACTTAAATGAAATTGCAAATTAAACTTTTCTTAAAAAGAGGTAAGTCAAGAACCTACTACTGCATTACACGGGAATGTCAGAAAATGGGAAAATAGAATCATTCCATGTCATCTGGGACCGAAACATTTTGTCATCATTCATTCCCAAGCCAAAGCCTTTAAACATTCGGCAGCAGTTTCAGGCAAGAATTCAAAAAAGCTCCAGACTGAATGATCACTGCTGTGTCAGACTAGAAGGACAAGCCTTTTAACTACTACAGCTACTTAAGCTTATGATGCTGCTTTAACATCTTTATCCAAAAGCAGACACATTTTAAAGTAATGGCTTCCCACATCATCCTCTAAGAACACTAAATGTTTGCAGTAATCGACTCACGTTCAAACTTGGGCTTCTTCAGCATCTTAACCTTGCGGACATAGACATCGTGAAGAGGGTAAATGGACTGACACGCCTTCTCTATGTCTTTGCCAATGCTGTCTGGGATCCTGAGAAATCAGAGAGCACATCGGTACCAGAATGTTAAAAATTATGCCTGCTTCTTCAGCAGCAACACAGGCTTAAAATAATTCTTAGGAACACACAATATTCTATGGCAGTTTGCATCATCAATACTACCTTCACACTCTGACAATTTTCTTCAAGTATGTTTAGATTCCCTGCAATATTAGAAGGGATATAGTGTAAGTGTGCTCATTTTGAGAGCAAATCTGCAATCAAACACCACACTTTGGAAAACTTCCTTCTGTAAGAAGAACCCAGAACATTCACAGCCCCAACTGATCAGAATTACAATTTTAGTCTGTAGAAACATGAATCAAAAATCCCTGGTGAGCCTGATTTTACATTTATGCAAACATGATGGTTGATGGAAGTCAAACACGATGCAGAGACTAAGCGTATTCGAAGAAAACGGCACATTAGCTTTTCAACACGAGAGGCACCTTGCCTGGTCTCCGCCAAACAGTACATGAAGCACCAGCATTCCCTAAGTACTCAGTAACAACTGACCAACAAACAACTATTTAAACTGTAGGGAAGGAAAAAAAAACACAGCCAAAGCTTACAGCTTATTGACAACTTCTTTCAGGTCATTGGTTTGAACCTCTCGGGTCATGATTTCCATCATCTTCTTGCGAATCTGTCGAACCTGCTGATGCTGGGCATACGAGGTCTTGCGGATTTGGTTACTACGCTTCTTTGTAAAACCCACGCAGAAGAGGCGCAGTAGGTAACCATCAGTGGTTTTGACATCTACATGGGCTTCGATCATTGTCTAAAAAAGAAACGGTCATTTATCATCAACATGACAGACAGGTTTCTCAAAACCATACACCTGACATTCGTTAGTATCTGCTGATGCCACTTCAAACATAGCTTTGCAATGCATCAGTGGTTAACTCCTTTCCTAAAGGCACTAGCCACAACGCAGACCTTGTTCTTTACACACCTGCCATTTTTTGACCATGGAGCACATTTTATCCCGGGTGAGGTCCATTCCATGGAAGTTGGTCAGACAATTTTTGCCCTGAACATCCTCAGTTATCAATTTAAATTTACGGAAGGCAACCTCATCATTCTGCAGATCAGCCAGACTCACTTCAAATACACGACCCTTCAGTCCATCAGAGGCAATTTCTGCATTATGAAACAAAATAAAACACCTTTTGTTAACATCAGAAAAATATTATTCAAATCACAGACTGAACTTCCATCTGATGTTTTCTAATAGTAGGTGATGCCACTAGCTTCACAGCTCTGAAGTTTATATGTATCTTGAACAAGATCAAATCAACTCATAGGACCAAATACTGTATTTTGTTAACTTTGTGTGGAATCTTTTTTAAGAGAATTATATCAGATGCTGAACACAAATACCAGTATACTGCAGATTCCAGCACATGTAATAGTTTTTTTTTAAAGTGGAAGGGGTTACAAAGTATTTGGAAATTATAAACAATAATGAAAAGATAAACATAAAAAGCCACATGTGCTCAGCTGAGATAAAGCAGTAACAAACACCTAAGCACAGTCATTTCACAGCTCTGCCTCTAACAACTAACCATTTTAACACTGGCTAACTCATACTTGGTTTACAGTGACCCTTATTTTACTGGTTTCACATGTATACAGTTCAAAATAATGATCATCTTCATAAGTGCAACCAGAATAGTATAATGCAACTATTTAGCCGTTCTACACAGCTAACCTTCTAAAAATAGTTACCTCTATCCAGATCACCCTGCATTCCTAACAGAAGCTTCTTTTACCTATATATATATTTACCTATATATATATCACATTCAGTGATACATCTACATATGCTCCCATTAAGTTAGCAATTCTAGCTCGCGGAGATCTCTCTTTACCTGAAAGTTTCAAATTTCAGTCCCTCCTAAGGCGATGGTCTTTATGATCCTAATATGACCACAGTCCCCTCATCTTCCTCTCTGATAATCAGAATGACTCCTTAACTCTTACCTTTCCTCAAATTCATGAGGTTACCACAACAGCAGTTCATTAGAAACTTCAGGCATGTCCCTCCGCATCACACCCATGGTTTGGTGCTCTTGTACAAACAAGGACCACACCGCATTAACGTCCCTGCAACTAAGCTCATGGATTTAAACAACTCTGTCAATTTAAGAAAACTCACTCAAATCAAGTAATTAAGTTAGAGGCGCCTTTTTTTTTCCTGATGTCCAGGTTCATAATATCATGAGCAAAAACTATTTGTCAGCAGTTCTTTAACTGAGAATCAATTGGAGCTAGCACATGGAACAAATACATCTCCCTCTAGTGCATAAAACCCCACTACTCACTAGTTCCTTGAGTCCTGGTGACAAGCGTCTTTCCGATGTTTCGGATATTAAACATGGCTGGTGCTTTGACATCATACCAGTCCTTTTTGGAAAAAGGATCAACCCTTAATTTAAAAAAAGCAGAAAAAATTTTTTACTAGTTTTCTCAGATTCAACCAGGCTGAAATATGAGCTTCCTCGCCATATGTTTTGTGAAATGGAAATGCAAACATTAAAATTTTCTTATCAAGCTTAACGTGGACAGGTTGGTAAGTATGTGAATGCAGACAGTTAATATAACCCGTTACAGCGAGGCAGGCATTCATTTCAATTTACTTCAGAAAGATGGAAACCAACTGCAGAAACCTCACACCGCTAAGATGACAAAAAACTATTCAGCGCTACAGTTCCGGCTATGGCTCTGGAGCGACACAAGCAGTGCGCTTTAGCTAACTTTTCCATGAAGACCCCATTTCATTTCTTAACTTCTGTGGCTCAAACGCACCAGCCACAATAAAGCTTGCACCAACACCACCCGAGGACCCCCGCCTCCACGCCAGGCCCACCAGGATGACTAGATGACAGCCAGTGCCGGAGCCGGGCGCGGGGCGCAGGCCTGGCCCTGCCCTCCCACACGCCGCACGGCCGCGGAGCGCTCCCCACACCGAGGCCTTTCCCGGCGCCGGGCGCAGCGGGGCTGCAGGAAGCCCCGCTCGGCCGGGACCCGCGCTCTCACGGCGGCAGGGGCCACCGCCGCCTCCCCCCGCCCCGGGCTCTCCCCGCGGCCCGCCCCGCCCGCCGCCACGCAGCCCGGCCCGCGTCCAGGCGAGGCCCGCGCCCGGCCGCCCCCATCCGCCCCGCATCCACGGCATCCTGCCGCCGCGGCGCCCCGCCCGGCGCCCCGGGGGCCCGTCTCCCCCTCTCCCGGCCGCCCTTACACTTTCTTCTTGGCGCCTTTCTTGCCGCCCTTGGTGAGGCGCTTGTTCTTGCCCACCGCCATGGTCCCGCCCTCCCGACGAAAAGGCCGGAACCGGCCCCTCGCGCGAGATTATACGAGAGTGGGGCTCGCGCGAGAACTGCGGGCGGTGGCAGCGCTCT